>NC_141697.1:216596032-217978300 GCF_964263255.1 Lissotriton vulgaris
ATCTTGCAGCAGATGGATGGATAGATAGATAGATAGATAGATAGATAGATAGATAGATAGATAGATAGATAGATAGATAGATAGATAGATAGATAGATAGATAGATAGATAGATAGATAGACAGATAGATGGTTGTGTGTGTGGTTGTGTGTTTATGGTTGTGTGTGTGGTTGTATGTCTATGGTTGTGGTTGTGTGTATGGTTGTGGTTGTGTGTGGTTGTGTGTGTGTTGTGTGTGGATTTCTGTGTGTGCTTGTGTGTGTTGGGGTGCGTGTGTGGGGTTGTGTGTGTTGTTGTGTGTGTTGTGTTTGGGGTTGTGTGTGGTTGTGTGTTGTGTTTGGGGTTGTGTGTGGTTGTGTGTTGTGTTTGGGGTTGTGTGTGTGGTTGTGTGGTTGAATGTGGTTGTGTGTGTGGTTGTGTGTGTGTGGTTGTGTGTGTGTAGTGTGTGTGGCTGTGTGTGTGTAGTGTGTGTGGCTGTGTGTGTGGTTGTGTGTGTGTGGTTGTGTGTGTAGTTGTGTGTGTGGGGCATGTGTGTGTGTGGTTGTGTGTGTGTAGTTGTGTGTGGAGGTTGTGTGTGGGGGGTTGTGTGTGGGGGGTTGTGTGTGTGGGGGGGTTTGTGTTGGGAGTTTTGTGTGGGGGTTGTGTGTGTGCTGGGTTGTGTGTGTGGGGTTGTGTATGTGGTATGTGCGTGTGCGGGGGTGTGTGTGGGTTGTGTCTGTGTGGGTGTGTGTGTGGGGGGTGGGATTGTCTGTGTGGGGTTGTCTGTGTGGGGTTGTGTGTGTGGAGGTTTGTGTGTGGGGGGTTGTGTCTGTGGGTGTGTGTGTGTGGGGGGAGTGTGTGTGGGGCGAGTGTCTGTGTGTGGGTGTGTGTGTGGGGGTGTGTCTGTGTGTGGGGGAGTGTATGTGTGTGGGGTTATGTCTGTGTGGGGTTGTATGTGTGTGGAGTTGTGTGTGTGTGGGGATGTGTGTGTGGGGTTGTGTGTGTGTGGTGTGTGTGTGGGGCTGTGTGTGGGGTGTTGTGTGTTTGAGGGGGGTTGTGCGTGAGGTTGTGTGTGTGGGGTTTGTGTGTAGGGGTGTTTGTGTGTGTGAGGGGTTTTTGTGAGGGGGGTTGTGTGTTTGTGGGTGTGTGTGGGTGGTTGTGTGTGTGTGGGTGTGTGTGGTGTGTGTGTGTGTATTGGGTTGTGTGTTGGGGGAGTGTGTGTGTGGAGTTGTGTGTGTGGGGGGAGTGAGCTTGGCTAGCACAGGGCATAAGATGCAAACAGTCGGAACCTGTTCTAACACATTTCCTAGAGCGACAAGACTGGTGACGGGACAGTCGTCATCACGCACGCGTGTAAAGAAGTAACCCCCATCCTGCCTCTTTCCAAGCCAAGTATTTTCATGGAATGACTCCCTCTGAATATGCCAGCAGTTATTTAGTACAAAACAAATTTTTATATGCATGTTTTTATGGTATTTGCATAGTGCGAACCTCGCCAAAAGGCAGCATGACAATTAGCAGAATAGCTTGTGAAACTATTGCGGTATCAGCATAAGACTTTAGAAGGGATTACTAAGAAATGGGAGGGGAAGGGATCCCCGCGGCGGTCTGCTCTGGTGATTGGCTGGACCATGCCACAGTGCATTCCAACCCGGCAATAAGCACCTGCAGAGAGCATTTTTGCGTGAAGCCCACCAGTGAGAAAAAAAAAAGGTCTCCAGCATTGGCGCTATTGGAGGAGGAATTCTATCAGCATTACCGTGCGAGATCAGCAAAGGCATCAATCGCACCTGTAAAGATAACTTTTTTTGAGACAAAAATACAAAATAGTATTTTGGAGTCCAGAATTTTTCACGCTCAACTTGTATGTTGCCATGAGCAGAAATATTTCCTTTCGTGGTTGCGGAACTGTGTTAGTTAGCCACATGAGCAGGAAAGATCAGGAAATGCGCGTAGGCTGACAGAAACAGATACCAGCACGAAGCGATGAGCACGGTGTGCATTATGGACGTACATGCCCGATGTGGAGATAAATAGGATGTCCTTCATTATGCCACCTGCAATAACAATATCGCCGGAGCCCTTTTGGGACCAGATCAAATGGCTAAAAGTGAAAATTTAAACAGAGCATTTACCAAAACCATGGAAAAGATAAACAGTGTGTTAGCTCTATGTTAGAGTAACCACTAGGTGGCAGGACCCCCCCCCTTGGTAATGAAGACAGCAACGAATTGCGGGCTGGATTTCGTTCAGTCTGTGAGGTGACTTTATGGTGTAAGAGGCTATTGTATTAGTGCTCAAACTGTACCTCTGGGTTTTTCAAATACACCAAGTTCCTTCCGTCTAAGACTCCAGCAGTGCCCAGACTCCGGAAATCGAGGAGGCTGCTGGTTAAATCTTGCAGCAGATGGATGGATAGATAGATAGATAGATAGATAGATAGATAGATAGATAGATAGATAGATAGATAGATAGATAGATAGATAGATAGATAGATAGATAGATAGATAGATAGATAGATAGATAGATAGATAGATAGATAGATAGATAGATAGATAGATAGATAGTTGTGTGTGTGGTTGTATGTCTATGGTTGTGGTTGTGTGTATGGTTGTGGTTGTGTGTGGTTGTGTGTGTGTTGTGTGTGGATTTTTGTGTGTGCTTGTGTGTGTTGGGGTGCGTGTGTGGGGTTGTGTGTGTTGTTGTGTGTGTTGTGTTTGGGGTTGTGTGTGGTTGTGTGTTGTGTTTGGGGTTGTGTGTGGTTGTGTGTTGTGTTTGGGGTTGTGTGTGTGGTTGTGTGGTTGAATGTGGTTGTGTGTGTGGTTGTGTGTGTGTGTGGTTGTGTGTGTGTGGTTGTGTGTGTGTAGTGTGTGTGGCTGTGTGTGTGTAGTGTGTGTGGCTGTGTGTGTGGTTGTGTGTGTGTGGTTGTGTGTGTAGTTGTGTGTGTGGGGCATGTGTGTGTGTGGTTGTGTGTGTGTAGTTGTGTGTGGAGGTTGTGTGTGGGGGGTTGTGTGTGGGGGGGTTGTGTGTGTGGGGGGGTTTGTGTTGGGAGTTTTGTGTGGGGGGTTGTGTGTGTGCTGGGTTGTGTGTGTGGGGTTGTGTATGTGGTATGTGCGTGTGCGGGGGTGTGTGTGGGGTGTGTCTGTGTGGGTGTGTGTGTGGGGGGTGGGATTGTCTGTGTGGGGTTGTCTGTGTGGGGTTGTGTGTGTGGAGGTTTGTGTGTGGGGGGTTGTGTCTGTGGGGGTGTGTGTGTGGGGGGAGTGTGTGTGGGGCGAGTGTCTGTGTGTGGGTGTGGGGGGGTGTCTGTGTGTGGGGGAGTGTATGTGTGTGGGGTTATGTCTGTGTGGGGTTGTATGTGTGTGGAGTTGTGTGTGTGTGGGGATGTGTGTGTGGGGTTGTGTGTGTGTGGTGTGTGTGTGGGGCTGTGTGTGGGGTGTTGTGTGTTTGAGGGGGGTTGTGCGTGAGGTTGTGTGTGTGGGGTTTGTGTGTAGGGGTGTTTGTGTGTGTGAGGGGTTTTTGTGAGGGGGGTTGTGTGTTTGTGGGTGTGTGTGGGTGGTTGTGTGTGTGTGGGTGTGTGTGGTGTGTGTGTGTGTATTGGGTTGTGTGTTGGGGGAGTGTGTGTGTGGAGTTGTGTGTGTGGGGGGAGTGAGCTTGGCTAGCACAGGGCATAAGATGCAAACAGTCGGAACCTGTTCTAACACATTTCCTAGAGCGACAAGACTGGTGACGGGACAGTCGTCATCACGCACGCGTGTAAAGAAGTAACCCCCATCCTGCCTCTTTCCAAGCAAAGTATTTTCATGGAATGACTCCCTCTGAATATGCCAGCAGTTATTTAGTACAAAACAAATGTTTATATGCATGTTTTTATGGTATTTGCATAGTGCGAACCTCGCCAAAAGGCAGCATGACAATTAGCAGAATAGCTTGTGAAACTATTGCGGTATCAGCATAAGACTTTAGAAGGGATTACTAAGAAATGGGAGGGGAAGGGATCCCCGCGGCGGTCTGCTCTGGTGATTGGCTGGACCATGCCACAGTGCATTCCAACCCGGCAATAAGCACCTGCAGAGAGCATTTTTACGTGAAGCCCACCAGTGAGAAAAAAAAAAGGTCTCCAGCATTGGCGCTATTGGAGGAGGAATTCTATCAGCATTACCGTGCGAGATCAGCAAAGGCATCAATCGCACCTGTAAAGATAACTTTTTTTGAGACAAAAATACAAAATAGTATTTTGGATTCCAGAATTATTCACGCTCAACTTGTATGTTGCCATGAGCAGAAATATTTCCTTTCGTGGTTGCGGAACTGTGTTAGTTAGCCACATGAGCAGGAAAGATCCGGAAATGCGCGTACGCTGACAGAAACAGATACCAGCACGAAGCGATGAGCACGGTGTGCATTATGGACGTACATGCCCGATGTGGAGATAAATAGGATGTCCTTCATTATGCCACCTGCAATAACAATATCGCCGGAGCCCTTTTGGGACCAGATCAAATGGCTAAAAGTGAAAATTTAAACGGAGCATTTACCAAAACCATGGAAAAGATAAACAGTGTGTTAGCTCTATGTTAGAGTAACCACTAGGTGGCAGGACCCCCCGCCTTGGTAATGAAGACAGCAACGAATTGCGGGCTGGATTTCGTTCAGTCTGTGAGGTGACTTTATGGTGTAAGAGGCTATTGTATTAGTACTCAAACTGTACCTCTGGGTTTTTCAAATACACCAAGTTCCTTCCGTCTAAGACTCCAGCAGTGCCCAGACTCCGGAAGTCGAGGAGGCTGCTGGTTAAATCTTGCAGCAGATGCCCCACAATGGCAGATTGTCTACCGGCGAGCTTGCAGACTAGAGGCAAGAGAAGCCGTGCAGGAGTGAATAGCTAAATATGATTTCATAAGTGAGCGCGCTGTAAGGGTGCCCGCGAGCGATGCATACGGCGTGGGAGCTGTAACTGAAAGAAAAACATTGCCTCAAGTGAAATGCAAAAGTAAACAAGCTCTCGGCATTGCTGTGGCGGGGCGGGGAAGCGCATTCCTTTGAAGTCTGATGGGGTGGGAGCCTGTGAAGTGATGGAAGGCACAGACAAATGGTTGAATGTTGGTGTGCGAGCGGCTTCCTTTCAAGCCGGATGGGGGGGCAGGGGAGCAAATGGCGAGAGCACACACAAAACACATGCACTGTCCATAATCTGCATTCAAAAGCCCTCTTGGTAAGCTTTCCTGAAGCAGCTCTCTATATCTCTCGCATAGCGATTGCTTACGCAAGACACTAGGCGAGACCTAAAAAGGACATGTCCATACTGTATATTTTAAATTTACATTTTCCTTTCAGTCGCTTTCAGTCAGACAAAGATATTTTTAATGAATTCACAAGGTCACTACCTTCATCCTCAACACTATCAACATGCTGGTTTACCTCACTATCATCATCCTGGTAATCATCAGATTTGTAGGGAATAATTCTTCACAGTGTCACAAGAAGCATACAACATAACACAAAACCTTTCAGACCTTCCAAGGAGAGTAGAGGTGGGCTTTTCAAGTCTTGTCCAGGTAATGTAACTGCGCCTTCAGGAACACAAATCCACATTCCACAGGTCCCCTTGTTTTCAGATGGACCTCATTGAAACAGATTTCCACTGCTATTGTTCGATCTCTCAGCGGTGGGCTAGCATAAGCTGAGTACCCTATAAAATAGAATCACATTAGCAAATATAAGTAAAGGCCCCATCTTTCCTAATATACCACATCAACACTAATTCTAACACTCTTCAATATGCCAGGTCCTCCTTGGTGCACGATCTGCCATCTGGTGTGGTATGGAGCTTTTCCATAGCAGTACTGAGTCATGGAAATCGTGCACATGCTGAAGATGTAGAGATCCGCAAACCACCAGCACATTGATAGAGTGGTAATGCTTTCTATTTCACTGCACTTGCTCCCAGTCATGAAGTATAACAAGTGAAACATGGATTCCATCTATAGCACTAGCAACATGTGGTATGCCTTCCAAACCATAGAACTCAGCTGTGATATCAAATGTCTCAACATACCATCCATGGCCTGGCTGCAAACAGTTAAAGCATTGTCTGTGACATTCTATCGAAGTGGCTAACTGTGCAATGGAAAGGCACAGTAGCTCAGAAATGTAAACATTGCCATAATCCTTAAAATAGGTGGGTTGTCAGTCTGAAATCTTATGCACAGCAATAGACATTGGTGCCATGGTTCAACCTCAACCTCAAGCTCAACTTCTTAATGATATATCCTTATTGCATGGTTTCCAGATCAGGACAATATTTCTTTCCATTGACGTATCATTTCCTTTCTTCTCTAGACTAGTGGATGGACATATCTTCAACATATGAGAACAATGTGTCATTACCATATGCTTATACAGATGTGCTATATATAACATGCACAACAACAAGGGTACCAGAGGGTCAAAGTAATAACAAAGGATACTCTGATAATGGCTGAGAATTAGTACCACTAGCTATACCACAACTCTTCTTTATAGGATAAAAGTGAGCCAATCAAGTGTATGGTCTTGAACACCCATCAGTCACCACTCGGAACCGCCCTTCATCATTTGGGGTCCTGGGGACCCGCACACCAAACTGCCTGATCTCAACCAGGAAAGGGCCTAATAGATGATAAACGGTCCCTCCTGTGGGCAGCGTGGGGTCACCTCTTGTCAGAAATAGTTGATTATATATATATATATGTGTGGCGTGGCTGATGGAGTAACAGAAAATGTGCAGTGCAGAGAAAATGTTGTCATATGGTTATTAAGTTTCCATAGATTGTGTTAAGTTAGCATGTGCTTATTAAATGTTTAAACGCCATATTTTCTTTCTGCTTCGGTTTGCACACGACACCTAGTTGTTATTACAGCTTTTAACCTAGACGAAAGATGTGATTTATTTGAGAATAATATATTATTGTACTGGTATCAGTTGTGCCTGGAACACTTGGTACAACTGTCTGCACACTGAGAACTGCACACTCTAACACAAGGTTGCAGCAGGCCTGATCCTCGCACTACGTTAGTCATAACACAAATAATGTTTGTGCCAACTTTTGGCTTTACGTGAGTTCAAGATACAGTTACAGGGAATGAGAAAACACACTTGATGCTGGACATGCTGAGAGCTGGTAGCTGTTGATGTGATCTCCTCCTACTGAGACTTTGAGGTATGGGTCCGCCCAGCTAAGAGCCCAGATGAGACCTTCTTAGATATAAAATAATATGCTAATTAGGGTGCGCGAAATATAGGTGATACAGAATTCTATAGATTTTTGCATCATAATATGTTATCACAGTTTGCTTACTATGGATTAGTGACTATGCGGCTGACTCTGATTTTTATAATATGTATGTTGATATTATACAAGATACTGCGTTTGAGAATGTTGCATTGAGAAATAAACATTTCAACCTTGCACGTGTTTTCAGTGCCTCCCAGTTTTGGTTTGGAATGATAATATAACGAAAGAGTGTTCATGTGTTCCACGATACCTGAGGTATTCTAAGTTCATGTTCTGGATTGTCTAAGACATCGGGAAGTATTCACTACTGATGAGATACTGTAGCTAGCTTGGTAAGGGGATTTCTGAAACATAGGTGAGTTGTCGGTCACCCTGACTCACCCAGGTTCTAGGTCTCTGTGCACAGTTCTGTGAGAGAACGGAAACCCTGCGACAATGTGATACCAAAAAATGAGAGTAAAGTAGGTAAAATTGGTTTAGGAAGCAAAAAACTAAATTAATTGGATATAGCTTCCAATGCCAACATTAAAAATAGCAAAAACAGAGAAAATGTATAAACTGTCTAGTAGTGGAACGTGGTCAACATGTTTCAGCAAATTGCGGCCATGTGGCCTTGCTTTCTTCAGGACCTTGTCAAAACGACTACTGCTACTACAAACAGAACCAAAGTGTAAACAAATATAAAGAAATAGTGTTCTAAAAAAGTGAAACAACACAGATACTGGTATACAAGTCACCTGGACCTCCTAGGTGTACTCTTCCGTATCTTCTTACAGATTCGGTTGTTTACTAAAAGAGTCAAAAGAATAGCATGAGTACATCACACACAACCTGTCTCTAAACATCCTTGTCCACATTATCATGAGTAACTTTCATCATTAATGAGGCCTGTAAGGAAGATAAGGCCGATTGCACTGTATATACTAGTGTCTCCTAATGTTCATAGAACTTGAAGGTTTTCAAATTTCATATAGTACATCTTACCCGATGTGTAAGATGTGAAGACCTCACCCCACTTGGCTGCGGCTCAGGACATAAGTGAAGCACCGCTCTGTTGAGGTGAATAAATGCAAAAATGAATCACCCACCACAAGCGTGTTCCAACACAGCATAGAATCCGCTCATTCTTATAATCTCCGTTTACAGATGGTGGAGATCACTACCTTCTGTTCAGTATGTAAAAAATGCACATTACGAGGTACTGATCCCAAAAGGGTCCTTCTAGTGCATTTCCTAAAATGATACTTCGATGATGGTATAAGCAAACTTTTCTACAACCGAGGTCCGTTATAGAGATCACATGACCCTCCTCATTTGTATGAACTAGCCCGATAGGAAGAGCGATATTATTTCACTTGGAAGACATGTCAGAACGCTGGTCAACATGTTACCGTCCAAAACTGTTGCCTGTTGTGTCGGTGTGCCTAGCACCCACATAATTATCCAAAAAGCAGCATGGACACATTCAATTCTTCCACTCAAAACCAACCCTTTTTTTGCAATGTGGGTATCTGTAGATTTTGGGCACCAGCTTTGCGGCTAGCAAGGGAAACCTACCAAATCTGGAAATTTTTTAATACTAGTCACCCGGAGGAGTCCATTGTGGTGTGTCTTGCGTGAATCTTACAAGTTGTTTTATGCAGAAGCTGTTGCAAACCTCAAACCTTGGCTAAAAACACATGTTCCTCATATTTCTTTGAGGTAACATTTTGTGAATCTGTGCAAATCCACAAATTTCCTACCAGCCAGCGTTCTGACATGTCTTCCAAGTGAAATGGAACCTGACTTGTGTAGGTGGGATAGCAACTTGACAGAAAAGGACCAAAAACTCATTATGGACACATACAGTTGTTCAACTCAAAACCAACACTTTTTTTGTAATGTTGTGACTTCGGAATTAGGGCTTTATCACAACTTGCACACAGGAAAACGTACCAAATCCAGACATTTCGGGAAACTAGGGTCTAGATGTAGGTAATTTTATTTTACCACTTCTTAAATACCGAATTTTACCAATTCGGTATTTAAGATGTGGTAAAATAGAGGGGAGGGGGTGTAGGTATTACAGAATCGGTAAATACCGAATCGTTAAGATTCGGTATTTACCGATTCTGTAAATACCGATTCGGTAATGCCCATTGATTCCTGTAGACATTGAAGCCCACATACCGAATCTGTAAAATAGGCCCCCTACATCCCAAAAACCCATTTACCGGTCAGTAATGGCCGAAATCGGCCGTTACCGGCCGGTAAATGGCCACCTACATCGGGCCCTTGAACTCTTGAACTCTTGGAAGTACAGGGTGATGTGCTTTGTCTGGATCCCTCAATGTTTTCTTGCTCATAATGTGAAATGAACTTCATAAATTTGCCAAACGCCACACATTTCCCTTTCATTTCTATGACCAAAACTTCCAGAATCTGCAGACATTCACAAAATTCCTACCATCTAGCGTCCCCCACTTTTCCCAATAAAAACGGTGCTTCCCTTAAATGGCTCAGAATAGGGCAGATGACAGGAACAGATCAAACTAAAGACAATGGCAGTCCTTCACGAGCACTCCCATTGAACCATTGTGATGGTCAAATAAAAACTTACAAACACTTTCTAAACAATAAGCTTAACATTTTTTGGCCATGATTTGTAAGTTGACATATTATTTCCTCAATAGGTAATGGATATCCCAGTCACCTTATAAAACACCATTGCTTATGAGATGCTTAGAATAAGGTGCATGCTCTTTCTGTCACTGAAGTGACACATTAACACATCAAAAAAAGAGAGTTATACCCCACTAAAATATGTTCATCAACATTAAATATAGACATACATGTAAGAAATGGGAATATATGTTGACATGAGTGACAACTCATATCAAATACTAATCACAATCTTTGTCATGGTGAACCATAAAATTAATTAAATAAACCTGTGCTTAACCTTCTGGTAGCTTGGTATGTAAGCAGTCAACTTGTTTAACTTAGGTCCCGTGTGTGAAGTTTTTATGCAACATTTAAACAGCAATAGATTGAAAACACCATAACAAAATCCCAAACCTACTTAGAAAAATGTTGATAAAGAAAATTAAAACAATATGATAAAAATCCAAAAAGTAGAACCGGAGTTTGCATTTTTAAAATTTTAGATAAAGAAGTGCCTAAAGACGTGAAGCACCATCTGCTGGTATCAGGTTGCGCTGGAGCATGACAGAGTCACACATTCAGGCTGAATGCGATGGAGTGCAGGTCAAATGCAGGACCAGTTTTGGCCCTTTGGATATTTTATCTTCTGAATTTGATGTTAGGACTGTGCATCCACATTGGACCCAGGGAGGCTTTAAGTTAGGAGCTATGCAGCTCTCGGGGGCTCCGCAACTTGTAGTGCCGAATCCTGTCAAGCCTTTGGTAAGGAGTTGCTTGGTGCAGCTCTGCATCACTCGACATTGCTCTGCAGTGGATGTGGTGAGGCTTCCAGTCAGGAACTGTGTGATGCGGCCCTGTAGAGATCTGCTTTGCTTGGCATCAGTTCCAGTGAGGGCTCTGTGTCGTATTTAGTGAAACCTTCAATTAAGCATGGAGAAGTCCACTTTGACATCAGCTAAAGGTCCAGGACCTTGAGGCAGTCCTTAGGGGTAAGGATGCATGCCCAAAGAGGCCTGCAGAGTGGACCAGGTCAGGTACAGCTGGGTCTTGTGACCTGGGAAGCAGGCAGGGCTCCTGGATCGTGTTGTATCCCTGTGGATCACACAGGAGTTCCGCCAACTGACTCTTGTAGTCACTTCTGGGGATCTAGGTTCAAGGCAAGTAAGTACAGTCTTCCTTCAGGCTTCAGACTTCGGACAGCAGGGAAGTTCCTTCTCTGAGCCTTCAGAGGTCAAGGATTTTTCTAATTTTCGGTTCTGGTGATGACACTTTTATGCCCAGTGCCTACCTGTGGGTGCCATCCAGGAGATCCACGGCATTGCTGTAGACCTGTATCCACGGTATCGGAAGGTGTCAGGCGCTATATGAAAGGTCCAGGGGCAAAACATATACTGTCCGTCACGTGCAGGACCATCAAAGTAATAAGCATACAACTTGGTAGCATTGATAGCCAAGCCAGAAAGTTCATGGAAGGACACAAAGGTGGTGGGCATTGGATCAAGGTCCCCGCCCATATCTCTGATATAGAGAATGAGTTTGTCTGCGTAAGCGGAGACAACATGACATGAGACGTATGGCCTTGCAGTATCCCCCTGCAGCCTGAGTCTGCACGGAGTCTATGCAGTAGGGTTTAACGCCAAGATAAATAACAGCTGTGACAGTGGGCACCCCTGATGAGTACCTCGGGCCACAGTATTTTGACGTGATATATGTTGTCCCATATGCACCTGTGTAGTAGGGTTTGTGTATAATAATTGCATCCATGCGATGCATGCATCCGGCATACCAAATCGTGGGAGGGCATAGAACATATAGTCCCAGTGCAGCAAGTCAAATACCTGTCACAGATCAAACGAAATGCAACCCTCCGTGGTACCTGTGCCGAGTGTGCCCAGCATAATTTGGTGTAGGCGTCTGATGTTCAGCGCCGTATTCCTACCAGGCACAAACCCACATTGGTCAGTATGTATCAATTTGGGAATGAGCTGACAGAGTCCGTTAGCCAACAGATTAATGCATATTTTATAGTTTGAGTTAAGGAGCAATAAAGGTCTATACCTCGACAATCCAGACCGTCCCTCCCAGGCTTCAATAAAGAAACCACCACCGCTTGTAGTGTAGTAGTGGGGAGCATACCTGCCCCTAGCGCCTCGTGGTAAAAGCAGTGTACGTGAGGTATTAGCAAGTCAGCATATACCACGTAGAATTCAACTGGCAAGTCGTCATTTCCCCAGGGTTTTATTACGTGGTAAAGATTTGATCGCCTTTCGGATTTCCATCCCCATTATTGGTTGTGTTAATTCGTCACTCTGCTGCTGCAAGAGCTTTGGTAAGTGTAGCCCATCAAAAAAGGGTTCCAAATCTAAGTTACTATGCCCATCTGGGGGTCTGTAGAGGCACACATAGTAGTCTCTTAATGCGGTTTTGATATCTAGTTGCGTGCTAACTATATTACCCTCACTATTTTGAATTTCTAATATAGGCGAGGGAATATTTCTGACTAGCCACGCCCGACCTGTCTGCCTGTCCGTGTTGTTTTCGTGTGTAGAGCCGGTAATCCACAATGCACAGCTTCTCAAGGAGCTCTGCATACTGTATGTCAGCCTCCTGTAGTTGCGTCAGTTGTTCGTTCGTCCCCGCCGCTTCCCCTTCTAAGGCTGCGAGCTTACCTTCAAGGTGAGTGAGTCATTCTATAACCGCAACCCGAAAGCCTGCCTTTCAACAGAACGGGTTGCAGTTTCCAGGTCGGTATCGGGGTGGGGACCTTACCCCATTGAAGGGTTAATTCCATGGGGTTATGATCCGATAAGGTCTTGCCCATATGAAACACAATAGAAACAGAATCTAATAGGGTCACAGAGCACAGAACTCTGTCAATCCAAGTATGCAGTCTGTATGGTGTGGAGTAAAAGGAATATTCTCTATGGTCTGGGTATTTTGCTCGCCAGGCGTTAGGTAGGCCCCAGCCCTTCACCTATCCTCTGAGTGCCTCAGCTTGTCTTTTACTTCCAGTTGCGTGGAAAGGGGGGTGGGATCTGTCGAGCTCAATGTCCAATACAGCGTTAAAGTCGCTCCCTAACCACACACTCAGGGATAGCCAGACCACTCTGTCAGGGCCACTTCTAGAGCCGTCAGATACCTATCCTGATCAGTGTTTGGAGCACATATGCAGCCCATAACCACATCACATGAGCCCCATCTAGTAGGCCACGAATCAGCACATATCTGCCATTGAGGTCTATCTATTCCTCCAATAGTTTTAAAGGACATTGTTGCACACCCATATCGCAAATGCGGAGTAGGTTGTGGTGAACAGTTGATCCCTCCACTGCAACTTAGAAGCGTCAGCAGCGTTGAGGTGAGTTTCTTGTAAGAAAGCTGTATCAACCCTCCTCCTGTTTAATTGTGCTAGGACCAGATGCCTCTTATGGATCAAACCCATGCACCTCAGGTTCCAGGTGTAATAGGTCTATTTATTATGTGATCCCATTGTCGCGCAGGTAGCCTAGTTGCCATGTAGCATGTGGAGTGCGAAACCCTGTGTATACTAGTTGCAGTCGGGCCGTGCATGAATTCCCTAACCAACCTACCAATACTAGGTTCCCCCAGAGAACAACAGAGGACCAAACTGGAAACAAAAATTGAACATAAACTCTAAACAGTAGATGCCATAACGCAGTCGCCCAGGGGGGTAGAGGCAACAACTGCTACGGTCCACATGAACGTCACTGTGCTCAATAGAAAGAAGAGCCTGGCATGTCGATACATTTCCCTATAGAGCCTAATTATACTAGACCCACTAATGCAGTTACCAGCAGCTTCATATATTTAAGTACTGTTTATACGTTACCACTCCCGGCCGTCTCGGAGCCCTTCACTAGAAGTCTCTGGCCATTTATGCAGTAATCGAAGGGAACAGAGTCAAACTAGTTTCAGCATCAGAGCGGACCGTGGCCGCATCTGATGAGTGAGTTGAAGCCGCTTCAGCTCGTGCATCATGGGTGTCCAGCACCGCTACTGTCAGAAGCACATAGTTTTGACTGTTCGTGATCTGTTCCGGTGTAGGGCCGTTGTCAATAGTTACCACAACTCGTCTGATCCCCGGTGTGTATATCCCAACAGTTCGCAATGAGGGGGTCCACTGCCTTTGTCCAGATAGCAGTGAGGTTTGGTAGGTTTCCGGCGTAAAGGTTATTTCAAGCCAGTCCGCCGCCTCCTCCAACCTGTCGAAGAAAATGGAACAACTTTTAGTTGAGCTGGAAAAAGCAGTGAATACTTCAGGGGGCTCACCCGGAGGTTCCTTTTTACTTCCTGAAATGTTGCCCTAGCTTTCTTCACTGCTGGAGTGAATTCCGGGTAGAGGGAGATCGTTCTATTCTCAAAACGGATTGGAGCATTTTCTCTGGCAGACCTCAGAATCGTGTTGCGGTGCGCCAGGCTGCGGTGGCCTGGGCGGTACTCGTGGGCTTGTTCCACACTGTATAGGGCTGTGAAGCCTTCCTTCACCACATGATCTCGCAGCCAGACCTCGACATATTGGGTAGGATTAGATCCCTTGATGCGCTCCGGTATTCCAAGGATTCGGACTTTGTTCCGGCGGATCTCCCTTCCGCATCATCCACCCTGTCTTGCAAGCCTCTTGGCTGTCGTTGGAACTGTTCAAGTTGGGTGGTATGCATGGTCTGTTGAGGTATAAGATCGTCAAGAGCTAATTTATTCGATTTGACTTTGTCGGTGAGCTTTTTGTGGTCCACCTGGAGCAAGCCCAGGCTGGTGGACAGCGACCCCATCTGTGTTTCTAGCGCTGAGCCTGAGTCTCGTATCTCCTTTAAAATTAAATCCAGCTGAGCAGCGTGGGGATTCGTTCCCGTAGGAGGTATTGTGTCGCTGTCCGCAGTATTGGAGGGGTCACTGCCGAACGCAAGCTGTGTGTCGTCTTTGGTGGCCGCATCAGCTTGTTTGTTTTTAGTGTGACCCATTGTGCCACAGCGTCCGTACGTGCACCTTTGCTCCAGCACGTGCACTTGGGGAGCTACTGATGCTCCCCTCCGCATTCACAGACTCACAAATAGGTGCAGTCCAGAGATTCAGGCAAGTAGTGCCCACAGTGATGCGCCTCAGGCCACAGCTCTCAGTAATGCATCAGGCACAGTATCACAGGGCGTGCTAACATCAGTGCCGGTCCCCTTGCTAGGCGGGTCATGGGGCCTGTTGAAAAAGAGGCATCGCAGGCACACACCCCCGGCACCCCCTCTGCACAGTCCACAATCAGGCGGGGGACAACTCAATTGTCAATGCCTTCGTTTGCAGAGGAGGGGAGCAGGGGGCCGCTGGCGCACAGCAGCCGCCGTGGCAGTGATGCAATCCCCCGGTCTCAGTAGCAGCCCTCTGTCTCACAGATATAGGCAGGAGTATCAATCACAGTAAACTGTCCCCAGGTGGTGTGCAAATAGCCAGTCCCACTCCATCTTCTCAAGGGGAACCACAGCAGTGTCAGTCTCAATGCCTCAGGTGTCCCCGCAGGCAGACCCCAAGCAGGCCCCTCTCACAGGCATGTAATGCAGGCAAGAGGGGAAGGTCCGTAGCTGGAAGGGCCACCCTGAATAGACAGGCCCGCAGCCCTAATGGTCTGAGTAAATGCTTTGGTGCTCACTGCAGTTCAGCATACGTCCGCTTGTACAATAGCAGGACGAGTCCGCGGCTGCCGGCATCCGCCATCATGTCCTCACGGCGTGTACTATGGAAATCAGGCCGCATACCACCCTTCGCGAGGCCCCCCCCCTTCAAAACCGGCCGGGAGCAGTGTCTGCCGCACTCCCGCCGTGATCACTAGTATCTGCTTCCAGCACCTTGAGGCCGCAAATTCCAGTTTGGACCTCCGGGGCAATCGCAACCTTGCATGTCTTCTTGCCCTGCAGGCCCTGCTCCGCTCTGGGCATTCGTGAAATAAAAAAAAACACAGGATTCACTGAGGTTACAGGTGGCAGCTTGCGGCCATCGGTTCCAGGATCATTCCGCAATTGGGAGTGGATGAATCCAGTTGTGTGGGTCCAGGTAAATGCAGGATTCTTAGCAGAGTGTCAAGGTATGGGACGGAGCTCTCTCAGCTCGCTTCCGCCATGCCCGACAGTTGGCCACGCCCCATGCCTTAAATATACATATCCTCATTTTTAAATACCATGAACCTAATCCTGATAGCTTTTAAGGGCTACTTACAAGTACTAGAAGGGAAGGTTTTGGCCTAGCAAAAGTTTGCACTGGCAGTGTAAAACTGCACACACAGATTGCAGGGGCTGACCTGTAGACATGTTTTACGGTGCTACTTTAGTGGGTGGCACAATGGGTGCTGCAGCTCACTTGCAGCATTTAATGTTTAGTCCCCGGGTATCTTTAATATCATATACTAGCCTACAAGGGACATATAAGTAAATGAAAGGTGAAATCACGTGTGTGCCAGTTTTACCATGTTTAACAGGGAGAACACAATCACTTCATTTCTGGTTCGCAGGAGCCAGCAAAAACGTGTTCAGCTAAAAAGGCAAAAATCTGTGGTAATCGTGCAGAAAGGGCAAATTTATAACAATATGGATATTTCTTAATGTGTGTTGTTAAAGTAAACGTAAGAGTTAATGTAATCTTCTCTTTAGTTTTTCTTCTTTTACTCTCTGTACGTCAGACCCCTTTCAAGAAGAAAATCAGTTAGGCCACTGCCATGTAAGTGCAGCAGAAGGAGGTCTTTAAGTGCCACATCATCCAACATAAGGATAGGTGGGAGGACCTTTGATGATGGGTCTGCCTCATCTGCTTACCAAACTGGGCATGTCCGAGCAGCAAAATAAAAGCTCTGATCCCATGATCAAGCACATTCTGACCCTGGCCTATGCCGACCTGGATGAGGAGCCGAAAACCATGGAAAAGAGACAACCGGCTAAGTGTATTCACCTTAAAACCTGCACGTTGTTATTAACATTTTTTTCATGTTTTCAAGTTGTAATATAATGTCACAAATATAAGGCATTCGTTTAGAGCCCAGTGTAGAGTTTTGGAGAAAATGTACTTCATCACAAATGCAATGGATATTCCATCCACCTTATGACAAGTGCTATAGCATCTAACGCACTAGCAAAAAGACTGATGGGACATCTGACACATTTGTTCAAGAGTTAGACATCCAGCAAACGCTAAATCAGGACATTTACACTTTTTAAAAGTTCATATCAGAAACACAATAAAATATAAACTTTACCCAAGATTTTGGCTTTGCTAGACAGCTGTTCCATCATAAAAATGGCAGAAATCCCATCCCCCTTAAGATGCAAAATTGAATAGAAGGCTCTCATGCGTGCTATAAGGCAGACATGGTACACAGTAACAAAAGGTGGTCTAAGTCTTCAAAAACAAGTATTTATTTAGGAAAAAAGGTGTCCATATAGTTGTAGAAATATAAGACCAGATATGTAGAAGTGTACATTTTGGCTATTGCCTGTTGCTATTCAATATGGTCAGAGCCTTGATGTCAAAACAATTAAGCCAAAAAATAATATGTGCCCGAGTACGTTTTTGATAAAAAGGGCAGTCCTTTAAAAAGATGGCAAGAAATCATGCAGCAACAAACTGTACACAAGCGTATTTAATGTGAAATGTGTTAGACAATTTGGCTGATTTAGAGTTTGGTAGATGGGTTACTCTGTCACAAACGTGATGAATATCCTGTTCGCCTTATTTCAAGTGAGTTATATCTTATGTCACTTTTAATAAGATGGTTGTAAGAAATTTGGTTGTTGGTTGACTGGGGTGTTAGCCCTGGTCAAGCAGCATCCACAGTCCTTGTCAGGGTACTGCACAAGCAAATTTCAGATTATCCTGTGCTCAACCCCCTTAGCTTGGAATAGAGCAGTCAAGCTTAAATTAGAGGAAATGTGTAAAGTATTTTTACAACACTTCAAACAGTAAAACTGTGAAAAAAATCAATAGGGGCCCACAACAGTAATAGAAAAATAGAGTGATTGCTAAGAAATAAACCCAAAACAGAACAGCAAAAATCTAAGTAGCAGAACCGGATATATTGAATTTTAGAGTTTTTTACAGATAATAGTGCCAAAAGGCATAAAGAGCCAACTGTCGATATCTGGTTGCACCACACCGGGACAAAGTCACAAGTTCTGGCAAATTGCAATGGAGTGCAGTCAGCTACATGGACCCAGTTAGGCTTGTGAGAAGTCCAGAGTCGGGGATGCGTCGCGCAGTCGGGGCGATGCTCCGGTTCTGAGGCGCTACCAGGCTGAGATGCAGAGGTCATTGTTGTCATTGAGGCTGCCATCAATGAAAGATGCGAGGGCCTGCTCCAAGACTGCATCAAGCAGCAGCAGTTCTGAAGGCAATACAGGCAGCAGCAGCGATGTGGGTCTTTACGACAGGTCCAATCCACAAAATAGCGGTATGCATTGATTCTGCTCTGGTTTCCACCGTGCAGCAGGGGAGATGCATCGGTTTCTCTAGATCCACAGGTTGGCAGAACACCTTAGGCTCACTTCCAAGGGTCCAGAACTGGGGTGACTGCACGTGGCAGGGTAGACCCACAGTTAGCAGAGTTCAAGCACAAATGTAATGTTATTGGAAGCCTGTTATGTCCCTGAGGTTTCAGATCAGGAGACCAGCCAACTAGCACTTGGAGTCAATCTGGGTTTAAGAAATGCAGGTTTGGTGAGCTGAGCAGGAAAGCTATTGCACTTGAATTTAAGTAACTGCAACATTACTATGCTACAACTCGTGATAAGAGTAGCTGCTCGAGTTTCTGGGACCTTTGCTGCTTTTTTGACAGGGTGTGGGATGCCTGTCTACCACAAACGATTGAGTCAAGATCTTTGTCAGGCTTAGCCGTGGGAGAGTGGTGTGAATTATCATTGCCCCTTAAGATGCCCCGTAGTCACGCAGTGTGGGACGCGCAGACAGTGCCCAGCCCGGGTCAAGGGTGGGCTTGTCCCGTGCCCGTCAGCAACAGGAAGAGGCAGAGCAGGGCCGGCCTCCTTGTCTCAGATTTTGCAGAACGTTCTATTTGTTGGTAAGATCTTCCTACTTATCCTTTGTTCCCCGCCTTTTCTTGTTTGGGCTGGAATTGGACACTCACCAAAGTACTCTGCTTAATTACAAGTGGCTACCTGTTAATCTCCAGGCTAAACTCTTGATGTGGCACTAAATTAACACAGTTGGGGGATCTTTTTTGGAACCGGTTGGACTTCCCCTCAAATACCATCTATGGTGTGAGACTGCTTTGTAATGTTTACTCTCCTCAACATTTGTAGCAAGGGGAGTGCTAACTTTAGAACATCAGGTAGCCACAGAGGTTGATTTGAAGGGACTTTTTAGTCAGCTTTAAAGGCATTTATACCCACTGTCCCTGGAACCTTATTACATTCTATACACCTATGCCATCTTTTAAAAAGCACACTAGGGATTTTCTAAAGAGAGGGGCGGGACTAGGGAAGTAGTTGTGGTACAACTCAGTTCCCCAAACGGTACTAAGGAATCCACACAAACCCTGAAATATTTAGTATCATGGAATATAGAGGGATTGAAGCAAAAAATTATTGACCTGGGATGGCAAGAGTACATGAATTGATATTACCTCTGTTTTGTACAAGAAACATGGGCTCTGGATACACCTCACAAGTTGGGCTATAGGACATTCAACACTAATGCTGTCCCTCAATGAGATCAGACCATCAGGAGGCCTAGTTATTTGTTCCAGCATTTCTCTAAAAATAGAAATAAGCCAACTTGAATTACCCTCCCCGGATATCCTAGGGGTAAAAATAAAAACACAAAACAAAGGTGATATTTATTTCCTAAATGTCTATAGTAAACCAAGATCATCTAGTGCAGAATCACCAGTACTAGAGATATTGGATAACTTTCTAAGCACTATAGACCATGGGTATCAGTAATTATAGACAGGGACTTCAACTGCAGGTTTGAGCCTTTTGTGGGCCCAGAAACCCTCTTAAAAGAAGAGAATATGGCAAGACGTAATCCACTATTGGAAGCTAGAACTTCTGTCCCTTGCACTATGGCAGTAATGCAATTGGTGCGGTTGGTCTCAGGGCAAGGACTGAGGGACTGCAACATCAGTCAGACAGCTGAGTGCATACACATTGAAAAGAGGCACTACCAAGAGCACAATTGATTTTATATTAGTGAGTATTAACCTATGGGGTAATCTAATCGATTTAAAAGTAGAGCCAACAGAAGACAGTAACTACTTTCCTCTTTGCTTGTCAGTTCAATTAAGCAAATCTTTATTTCGACGATTAAAAACCATCATAAAAATACATTATACAATAAAAATTTCATTAAATTACATTTCTGAACTTATGACAAATTAAAACTACAGGTAGTACAGGGTACAGTTCATAAAAAGAGATAGTTATTATATACAAAAGTTGGTTAATTTCTTGTGTTTCTCAGTCTTACTGCTAGTTTTAAAAAACTTACAATAGAGCATAAGGTGTGCGTATCATTAGCTCTCTGTAAAAAGAGCAGTGCAGCTCTTGCGTGACGAAATTTCTGCTGCCTAAGGATGTCAACTAAAAATCTACGCCTAGGGTTTCGATAAAATGAACATAAAAGTAGAAAATGAAGGGTGTCCTGCGGAGACCTATTGGCGCAGCCGCAGGCACCCTTCTGCTCAATCGTTACAGTAAAACCAGAGGGATAAGCTAAGATATTAGGTAACAGATTGAGCCTAAAACGACACATTAAAATTCTATCATGCTGGTTATATATCAGGAACAGGTAGGGTTCCATGCCCTCCCCATTATTGACTAGACCATGAGCTGCTATTGATCTCTTTAAGGGTCCAGAACCAAATCTAACAGTATCAATTTTTTCTATCAGCAACTTTTTGGCTCTTGATTTACAGTTGATAGAAATTGAGGAAGGGTCACTAAAAAGGAGATGCTGATCTATATTCTCTAAAGTGCTTTTGACGTATTTTAACCAGGGAATTTGTAACCCCTTATCCCTTTGCAGACAGTCTGTGACAATTTCCCTGCTCAATGCTGCCTCTGGGTTAGTCCATATTCTGATCCATGCTATAATTGGCCTCATCTTGACATGGTCTAAAATATATAGAATCCCAAGTTCTGTATGAGCAATTTCAGCAGAGGTGGAGTGTGGGATTTTCAGGATTCTGCGGAGAAATGTATCTTCCTCTAATTGTAGTTGTTTAGAGTCCCTGAAGCCCCACACCTCTGCACCATACAGGGCCTTTGCCATACTGATTGAGCCATATAGAGGCATAATTTGTTCGGGGCACCATCGTCCCAGCCTGCGAGCAAAGCTTAATATTGCACCATTTGAAGAGGCCAGCTTTGGACAGTGCTCCTCAACCAATGGATTAAATTGAATTTCACCATCAATCAAAAGGCCCAGATAGGGAAAGGTATTTACTGTATCCAAGGTGTGTGTCCCTATTTTGAACACAAAGTTTTTAGAAGGTTTTTTGCCGGCCACCATAACAAAAGATTTCTTCAAATTTACAGACAGGTCTAAGTTGGCCATGAACTTAACAAATCCAGCTACCAGTTGTTGTAAGCTCCTTGGTGTTCGGGCAAGCAGAACCGCGTCATCCACGTACAAGAGTACTGAGATTTGACGCGATCCTACTTTGGGGCAGTCGACTTTCAGGGAGATAAGGGTGCTCTCTAAACCATTAATATAAAGTGAAAAAAGGAAAGGGGCGAGAATGCACCCTTGCCTTACTCCACCCGAGCACGGAAATGGGTCTGTACGCCCCCCTCTGGGCTAAAGCAGACCCTAGCAGTGGTATTCCAGTGCAGCTCTTTTAAGATGTTTATCAGCCCCACATCTATGCCCATCTTGTGCATCATGTCCCACAGTATATCCCTGTTCACATTGTCAAAGGCCGCAGCCAAGTCCATAAAACCCATGTAACTGTGCCATTACTGGCTTTGGTGTATTTGGCGATTAACAAGTACAGATTTAGGCACTGATCAATGGTTGATTTACCGGCTCGAAACCCGTACTGTATGTCAACTATAGTGCGGTGCTCCTCTGTCCACTCCATAAGCCGATTCAGAATCACTCGACCTAAAATTTTGGCCAAAACATCAATTAATGAGATCGGCCTATAACATTTTGGATCGTCCCGACTCCCTTTCTTAAAAATAGGTACAATCAGTGCAGTGGACCAAGAGCGTGGTAGGCCTGATCTAATAGCCGCGTTTAGGACCCTAGTTAGAATTGAGGCCCAAAGGTCTATGTTGCTTCTATATAAGTCTGGAGGGGTACCATCGGGCCCTGGTGCTTTGTTCGGGGTCAGACCTTGGATCGCCTTTATTATCTCTTCTAATGAAAAATCTATTTCGGAACTCCGGGTGCCCTCCCAGCCCCCTTCTTGGATTGCTACCTTCGAGTTGTTATAAAGACCCTCAAAGTGAATAACCCATTGCTCTGGGAGGATATTGGTGCTGATCACCGGGCGGTGTTGTCTTGAAAACAGGGCCTATTTACAATCCTCCAAAACTCTGTAAAATCCCTGTTTTCTCCCGCCTCTCTCAAATCAGCCCATACTTCTGCTTGTAGGGTGGCCTTCCTCTCCTTTACCTTGGATTTATAAATTTGTCTGCAGTTGGCCACTTCTACCTTATCCCTTGGGTTAGCTTTAAGGCATACTTTTAAGTTCCTTAATGCTTTTGAGCAACTTGTGTCAAACCATCTTGGTTGCTTGGTGCCCTTACTTGGACCTTTTGCTTCCAATAATTTATCAGCCAGTTTTGTTAAGGATCCGAATGTTGCTACTAGCTCCGGGCCTTCTATTAGAGGGTCCAGGCAGTCTTCAACATGTTTTCCGCCTTTTTGGATTAGAGTTTTATAAAACTCCTGAGGGTTTAATTTTTCCCACCTTAGTCGCCTCCCGTGATCTGTGGGCTGCAGGCCAATGTCCCTTTGTTTGTTCTTACCTCCCAAGCCAGTATGTATTATTTCGATAACTAAGGGGTTATGATCGCTGAAGGTGCTCCATTCCGTTCTAACCTTAGTAATTCTGTTTTTAGCAAAGGCGGATTTCATTATATAATCTATGATGGAGGAGCAGCCTCTTCCTTTAAATGTTGGGACATATGTGCCCTCCACCTCCGGGACTATCAGGTCAATGGTGTGTAATAGTAAATGGGTTTCTATCAGTGTGGTTAATACTGTGCCCTGGTGGCTGTGTTCAAAATGCGGCCCATTTATAAGCGGGCAAGTGTCCCAGTCTGTTAATATGGGGGACAAAATTGAACAGAAGTGGCAGTTGAGGTCACCCAATAATAGTACTATTGGTTCCCCTCCCCCTTTCCTATGTTCCGCCTCTTGTGTGAGTCTTTCATCTAACTCCCGTAGGACAGCATTCTTCCCATTTATTGGCCCTGAGTTATAAACATTAAACAGCTGTAACCTCAACCCTCTACCTTGGAATGTTGCTGCTTGAAGAGTATGTGACGTCCAGGCTGGACGTCACATACTCATACATAATAAAGTGAGGGTAGTGCAGTTAGGGAGTAGTGACAATAAAATCAGATATGTATCTGATGCATTTGAAATTCAATTTTAAATGTACAAAACGGTCATAGATCCAAAAGCATTATTTCAACAAGCACATGCCCCACAGTAATATATTGTATGTAGCAATAGTGGATAGGGGGCTGGAGCAAGAAAGAGAGTTGTCGACGTTTCGACCCACAAACGATGCAGGAATCAGTGGAGCCCTTGCGGCCGGGTCTTCATCAGGACAATAGGGGGACTAGCAACCTATTAATGTCAATGATTAGGTATAAATTACTAGCCCATTCAAAAAATGCCGTAGTTACGTAATTAAAATTAAAATAAGCACACCATCAGATAGCCTACCAAGTTAATCGGTGCGCTCATCGTCATATAATCACATTGAAAACCTCCGCGAGAAGACCATGACGTCCTGCGGGGAATTCAAACAATGTATAAATTATTTGGAAAAATATCCGCAATGGTGCGGAGTAGGTTACATCGAGAGCATGTTGAAAGATCAATATTTAAAGGACTTACAATTGGCTTGTAAATACTGGTGTTACGGCATGATTCAAAAACTGGCCCGGGGACGCTGGGCACTGGAAATCCAACGAGGTATCTGGATTGGTAAGGGATTGGGTTAATACTTGTAGGGAGGGGACTTGCTGAAATGAAAATATTCAAGCAAGGCAGCGCGGCTTACCGGAATTGGTCATTCAAATTAAATACGTCCCCATGTAGAGTAACGGCGCTCCATGTGAATTGAGAGTCGTCCGCTAGGGAACAAAAGAGTGGAGCAACGGGTTAGTATTGTGAATATATATATATTCTCGTCTTTAATTTTATTAACATACTGTTGCATAAACACAGTGCATCGAGTAGACTGACTTAAACAGGATAATGAGATTATTGCCATGTCCTATAGTCATATCATGAGGAGATACATAACAACAGCGCATTGTACATTTCCAACTGTTACACTGTAAGGCACTTATAAATTTGCAGAATTTACATGTATTCGAGTAAAGTCTCACATAGCATGTTTATACTTACTTGTGAAATGTGCCACAATGCCCTCCTTTTGTGTGTATATATGTTAAAAAGCACTTATTATTTTTTGACATGTTTCCATTGGATTATACTCGATGTTACTAAAACAATGCAATCTATCAGTTGATGCATATGATGGTCTGAGAACACATTTGTATTCCACCAAACACCATTACAAAATGGCGCCCATCATTTAGGGCTTGGTATATGACTTCACATGTGAGTCCACCAACTATGTTTAGCCTTTGGTTTAGGCGCGAAATCCAAATGTGCACTAACTCTGTATATAATGTTGACCTCCAATTCACTCGCTCATCAGTGAGCAAGGACGTAAGTCCGAAACGCGTCTGATGACTGGCGCCACCTTTACCATTTGATCGGTAATAAATTTTTCTGCAAAGAAGTCTGGTTTGCGGTAATTATTGAAGAAGTCTGTGTACATGTGTGCTGGCTGACGGCTGCCGCCGGCAACAGGTTGGATTCCATATATTCGGGACGAGGTCGGTTCTCCGAAAGCACAGATCCCTCCACCACAAAGTGAGCTGACTTGACACCGACTGTCTTGGAGTGTTTGTTCCAGTGAGGAGCAACTTTGGTCAGCCCCCTGCACGATACGATAACAGCGATTGGAACCACTCGGCTGCCGCTGAGGGAGACGTCGGAGGACACCAACCGGAAGAGGTAACCGCAGTGAGTCGATATCGTAAAAAGTATAGTTGCAGGTTGGGGAGGTACCGCGATAAACCAGCATTTCAGGTGCTGAAATACAATAGCACTTGATTCCTGAAGAACAATTTCAATTGGGTGGCGCCATGTCAGAAGAGCGGGAGAGAGAGAAGGCTTTTGAGGAGCTATTTTTGAATTTGCCCAAAGTTAAACAAAATGCTAAAGCTGGACTGAATAAAACGACTGACAGTGACACTGAAGTAAAAAAGTTAATGCGAGAACTTGAAAAGAACCGGAGGGGGGAGCTCACGAAGTGGTGGGAGATTCGCTCCCTAGAGAAATATCGTGAAGTTGGAAGGGTGCCCCGTGGCCTCAGAATAATGCTGGTTCCCAGCTTTGAAAATCCGAACCCTGATTTATTAAAGGATTGGGCTGTGAGCAATCTGGAGGCATCGATGCGCTTGTTATGCTTGCTTGTTAAATATGCTAAGGTGGATCGGCAGAAGAACTTAGATGAAATAGCCAAAATCAATGAAGAACTGAAAAAAGACATTTTCGATACAGATAGAGCTTTCATCGAAAAAACCACCAATGAAATAACGGAACGCCTGAAAAAACAGGAAGCGACAATCAAAACAAGGAAAGCATATAAATTTGCCCGGGATGAGCAAGACTACACCCTAGGGCAAATATACACCTTTGCCAGAAAATATGACCAGCTAAGAAAACAAAAAAAGAACGCATCAAACAAAGGAGCACTTCCGACCCAACAAGCAACAACATCAACAATGAGCTCCACCCTGTCAGGATCAGAATTGAGTCTAGTCCCTAGCAGTGATGGCTCCGATGATGGCGCAGTGAATGCCCGAGATGATGAGGATTTGGGCCAATTAACATTAGGGGAGGAGATGGAATACGTGAGACTCCAGAGAAAATTGACCCTACGAGCACGTACTCCAAAATCAACTCTACCCAAAGGCGCAACAGGAGACGCAAACAACTCCGCAGATGCGCCAAAGCCAAGAGGGAGGCCATCAAAAAAGAAACAGTGGCAGAACAAAAATCAGTGAACGAGAATACCATTGTCAACTTATCCGGAATTCAGTTGGATGAAGCTGAGAAACAATTGCTTTCGTTAGGCCTTTCATTCTGTCCCGAAAGCAATTTCAATTATGTTAACACCAGGGTGGATATCTTTAAATACATTAGGAAAATTAAACTCAAAAAATACTATGCCATAAAAAACAGCACAAGCTCAAAGCTGGGCCAGGAGAAAAAGAGAGGACCTATGCCCTGTGGATTGGCGGCAAAAGACATCACCCTTATGAAAACCGTGCACCAACTGCAATTGGATATAGATGACCCCATAAGCACACAAGATATGGCGGAATTTGAAGAAATGGATATGGCACAGTCAACCTGCACTCCCTTTAAACCCCCTTCAACTTTTGTCCCCAACATGCCCAGAGACGCTATTGACATTTATGCAGACAGACTAGTTGCAGAACTTAAAAAATTACAAATCAAGACAATGAAACAACGCAAACACCAAGACCACAGAATGAGAGCATATCACACCCTTATGAACAAACTGCAAAAAGAAACTAAAGTTGTTATCAACCAATCGGATAAGGGTGGGAATATAGTTCTCTGGGCTAAAGAGGACTACATCCAAGAGGCATATCATCAACTTAATGATCCTGCTTGTTATAGTAGAATTGACATGAGAACGGTCAGGACTATAGAAGATGTATATGCTAAGAGATTACAACAATGGAAGAAGGAGGGTTTAATCTCCAAAGATGAACTAAAATTCTTGCACAAATTACATCCAGTGATTCCAAACATTTATTTCATCCCGAAAGTGCACAAGCAGACCACCCCAGTGCCTGGGAGGCCGATTGTATCTGCCATCAACGGTATCTTTGAAAATTCATCGAAGTACATTGATTTTTATCTTCAAGACTTTGTTCTGAAATTACCAGCATATCTCAAAGACTCAACTGATTTTTTACACAAACTTAACCAGTGCACTTGGTCTGCTGATCATCTTTTAATCACCATGGACTTTGCCTCGCTTTACACTAGTATTGAACACAAGGATGGCATCAGAGCGGTAAAGCATTTTCTAGATCAAAGACCTATAGAATTTCACTGCCATAATAAGATGCTTCTATCCATGATAGAGATATGCCTGAATAATAATGTATTTCTATTTAACAATGAAGTGTTCAAACAGCAGAGAGGGGTGGCGATGGGGGCATGTTTTTCCCCCACCTACGCTGGTCTCCACGTGGGGTGGTGGGAGGAACATGTCCTCAAAGTAACCCATAAACCATGGTGGTTATCATAATTTCAATTCACTGGCTTATGTTAGCCTTTGTATGGATGAGCCCTCAATTGCACTGAAGTAAGCTGACAAGTGTCAACCTTCTCAGGTTGTAAGAATCAACACATTCTTGACATGGTGAGGAGCCGTACGTTTGGTATTATGGTGTCGGTATTGTAAACCCAGTGGAATTCATTGTACATTTTACGCATTGCTTTAGAAACCCATGTTGTTTAAATTCAACAAGCAATTCATGACAAAATGGTATGCCATCTTAAACAAACGTTCATTAGATTTTATTCTGCTGATTACTGAAAAGCTGTCCCAGGGTTTAAAGGAGTTGGAAGCAGAGATTTATGCACCATTCATACTGCATTCACTTGCAGTTCTAGTCATCTAACAGTCTGTTGTCTGTTTTTACGTACTCGGATGTATTGTTACACCACTTCCCAGCATTTTAAAAACTTTCACACATCTCTATTTCTCAATCTATATTTATCCCTGATGAAGGGTGTTCTGACCCAAATGCATTGGTCATGTTGTCTACGATGAATATCCTCTCAAGTTGAGAATGTAATTTTTTCATTGCATACAAGTGTGATGTAGCATTTGTAATAACACAGCAAGTCTACGAAACCAGTCTTGTACATTTATATTATTGTTTCAATACTCATTGTTTCGTGTCATTTCACTCCCTGGCAAATTTTGATTGATCATGTTCACTATGAAGCCCTAGAGCATGAGATGTGCATGGAGTGTCTAGTACACCTTGGTGATCTACCTTTTTTAGAATTTGTGTCTGGTAATCAGGCATGGCTCTTTGCAGCGCTGCATGCTAAGTTTGATGTGAATGTTGATTGTTGAAACTTACCAAAAATGTTGTTAAAATTGCGTAATGTTAGTGCATCTGAAACATTGTTTGAAAAGGTTTCTTTTGCCAGGTCAAAATGGCAATATAAAAATGCACACAAAGGCTCTCTATTGGACATGTTTTAAAGGGCTATTTAAGTTGGTGCACAACAAGTGCGGCATGCCCAATAGAGGCGTTACATTTATAGGTATAGGGTAGATGTAGTTCCGCTTTACTGGGACTTATAAGTAAATTAAATATGCCAATTGGGTATAAGCCAATGTTACCATGTTTCAAGCAGAGAGCACATGCACTTCACCACTGGGTAGAAGTGATAAAGAGCTCATAGTCCTAAGGCCAACAAAAAGGAATTCCGCAAAAAGTAGGAGGAAAAAAGGCGACATGTTTGGGGGGTGACCCTGCAGCAAAGGCAGGAGAAGCAAAAAAAATCGTTTTTCAGGTAAATATTTTTTATTCAAAATTAAAGTTAGTAGTCAAGAAAAACATAATGAGTTAAACATAGTTATAGAGTTGATAAACTTTTTTGGATGACGAATCCCTAAAAAATCAAACAGTTATGAAATAGAAATCTAATAATGGGAAATAGTGAAATGAATATCTATCATTTACGTGCTTTTTACAAAAAGATGAGACAAACCGTGAGTAGACAAATCAAAGTATTTCTCCATGAAGTGCACTAACTACCAGAGTTATCATGCCGTGGATATTAGCCCCTTATCTCACCTCAGCATGTCAAAGGGCGTTTCAGTGCGGGGTCACACTGCTTTAAAACTAACACTGTGCGGAATAGAAATTGCGACAAACATTTACAGGCAGAAAATCGGCTTTCTGAAATCCAATGCTGATTTAAAGAGTGTCTCTGTGACACAGTTATCCTAACCAGCGCCTTGGGTAGTTCTGACTTGAATCGTTGTGTTCGTGTTAGATCCATCTTTTCAGCATTGTTATGTTTGTGGCAAGTGACGAGTGCCTTGAGCTGATTAGGTTTACAACGGCGCTTTAGAAATGTTCTCAGTCACTCACTCAAATGATTCTTAATAGATTAAACATGAAGACACATTGACTTGTTGGATTACATAAAGGAATGAAAAAAGGATTGAAAAGTATATTGATCGCAGTGCTGAATCATAGCTAAGTAATGTTGTTATGAGCACACAGAGATAAACATGTGGTACATTTTCTGACGATATGGAAACCTATTTTATATTTCGTCTTTTAATTGTGTTGCAATGAGTGGGCCGGTAAATAAAATTAGGCTCATGCCGAGCCAGACAGCTCGCGGCAACTAACACCAAAGCGCATCCAAAGTAATTAGGATATCCAGCATCTTGTGACATGTAAACAAAACAGAAAGTAATTATATAAATTATAGATCACAAAGATAATTGAGTCATCTTTTGCTAGATGCTTGTGGCCCATAAAAAAAATAAACTGCGATCAGCGTTAGACATTTTAAATAATAAGATTTGAAAACATTTTAAAATGTACCTATAAAGTATAGTTTAGAAGTGCTCGTGACTTTTTTCATGCATGCACAACACAGCGTAAACAATGTCATATAATAAACATAGGAAATTGTCACAAACATAATATGTTCATCAGTATGACATTTTGTATGTGAACCAGTCTCCTGTAAAAGAAATAGTGGAATATTTGTGTAAAATTAAATTCACTAATTTCGTCCGCATATTCAAATTTGACCTTGGTATAGAACTTAAGCTTTAACAGGACGAAATAATGTAACCATTTGCCCATAAAGAACGCTCTGTTGAGGCAGTTGATAACAACTATGACATTTAATACGAAAATGGAATTTAATCAATCAATCAATAAATCATGATATTGTGGAGAACGCTACTCACCCATCAGGGTCTCAAGGCGCTGGAGGAGATGGGGTGCAGCTCCGGTTAGTCGAAGAGCCAGATCTTCAGGGTCTTCCTGAAGATGTGCAGAGTGGGGGTACATCTGATGTTGATCGGGAGCTCGTTCCAGGTGTTTGCCGCGATGTAGAAGGTTCTTCCACCCAGTTCTGGCTCTGTGGATGCCCGGGGTTTTGGTGAGGGTGAGGTAGGCGGATCAGAAGGTTCTCTTGGGTGTGTGAAAGAAGAATCTTTTGTTGAGATATTGGGGTCCCGTGTTGTGGAAGCATTTGTAGTCATGGGTGAGTATCTTGAAGGTTACTCTTTTCTCACTGGGGAGCCAGTGGTGGTCTTCCAGGTGTTGGATGATGTGTTCGTTTCGAGGGACGTCGTGGATAAGTCCGGCTGCGGTGTTCTGTAGGGTCTGGAGCTTGTGGAGCAGAGATTTGTTGATCCCAGCGTAGAGGGTGTTTCTGTAGTCCAGTCTGCTGGTTATGAGTGCGTGAATGACAGCTTTCTTGGTTCGGGGGGATCAATTTGAAGGTCAAGCTAAGGAGGCAGAGGGTGTTGAAGCAGGTGGAGGCGATGCTGTTAATCTGTCGGGTCATGGTAAGGGAGGAGTTGAGTATGATGCTGAGGTTCCCGGGGTGGTCCGTGCGGGTGGGGGAGCTGCTGAGGGCAGTGGGCCACCAGGTGTTGTCCCATGCAGAGGGGAAGGGGCTGAGGACGAGGACTTCTATCTTCTCTGAGTTGAGCTTCAGTCAGCTGCTGCTCATCCAGAATATGACATCCGTCATTTCTTCCTGGAAGCTGAGTCTGGTGGTGAGGGGGTCCTTAGTGTGGGAGAGGATGAGTTGGGTGTCATCGGCGTAGGATACTATGATGAGTCAATGCTGTCTGATGATGGCGGCAAGGGGGGCCATGCAGAGGTTGAAGGGCTTGGGGCTGAGCGATGATCGTTGGTGTACTACGCAGTTGATGTCTGTAGGTTCAGAAAAGAAGGGTGGAAGTCTGAGTCTTTGGGTTCTGCCAGTAACGAAGGAGTGAAGTCAGTCGAGGACGGTTCCCTGTATGCCAGCTTCGTGGAGTCTGATGGTAAGAGTGCGGTAAGAGACGGTGTTGAAGGCAGCGGAGAGGTCAAGTAGGATCAGGGCCGCGGTGTGACCTTGGTCGAGAAGGGTGCGGATGTCGTCTGTGGTGGTGAGTAGGGTGGTCTAGGTGCTGTGGTTGCTACGGAATCAGGATTGGGAGGGGTTGAGGATGGAGTTCTCTTCGATGAACTTCGTTACTTGGACATTCACAATATTCTCGCTGACTTTAGGTCCACATAAGGGAGAAGAGAGATGGGTTGGTAGCTCTTGAGGATCGTCAGCTCTGCTGAGGGCTTTTTGAGGAGGGGTTTGACTTTTGCTTGTTTCCAGTCATCGAGTAATATGTGGGCTTCAAAGGTGTTGTTGATAGTGTTGTAGCTTAGGGGCGATGGCTTGGAGGCTCTGTGAAAGATATCCAGAGGGCAGAAGTCCATGGGGGCTCCAGAGTGAATGCCTTTCATGGTTGATGCTCTGTCTACAGTGGTGCCTGGGGTCCAGGAGGAGATGGTGGGATCGAAATTGTTGCTAGGAGGAGGAGTAGATTCGGTGTCTGGAGTCTGTTCATTGAAGTTGTCATAGAGGGACCTTATTTTCAGGTGGAAGTAAGAGCCAGGTTTGATGCAGAGGTCCTGGGAGGGTGTGATGTGCGTGGCTTCGCTGGGAGTCTTGATGAATTCCCAAAAGATGCTGAAGAGTTCCCTGGAGTTGCTGGCATTGGTGTTGGTTTTGTTTCAGATGAAGGTCTTTTTGGTGGATCTGATGAGTTGGTGGTGTTCTGTCATGGCATTCTTGTATGTGGTGTGGTCTTCTGGAGTTTTGCTGTTTCTCCAATTCTTCTTGAGACGTCTGCAGGTGCGTCTGGATTCTTGGATGTCAACAGTGAACCAGGAGGCCTTCCTGATGCATTGTCTGTCAGGTATGCGGAGGAGGGCGAGCTTGTCTGCAAAGTTGGGGATCCATCTATGAAGTTGTTTGGCTGCGGAGTTGGTGTCGGTTGAGGTGGGGGGTTATCGCGGATGAGGGTGGAGTTGAGGTGCTCTTTGGTGACCTTGTTCCAATTCCTTCACAGAGGGCGAGGTGCAGGTTTGGGGGCAGTGGGATTGTCAACATGGAAGTGTACGCAGCGGTGGTCCATCCAGGGGGGGTACGTGGTGTTGGTGAAATGGATGTTGTTACCCCCTGTCAAGATGGAGTTGAGAGTGTGTCCTGCTTTGTGTGTGGGGTAGTTACGAGTTGTTTTTCATTCCGAAGTTGGCGAGGTTGTCGAGAAGGGTGGAGGAGTTGGGGTAGCTGAGGTTGTCAAGGTGGAAGTTGAGGTCTCAGATGAGTATGTACTCCATGGAGGTGATGCCTTGGGGTGCGATGAGGTCAGCGATGGTGGTGGTGAATGCGGTTTGAGGTCCAGGGTGTCTGTAAGCGACTGTGCCGCTTAGGGTTGTTCTGGGGCTGGGCTGGATCTGGAAGTGGTGGTGTTCGGTGGTGGATGGGGGTTCACTTGTGCAGGAGGTGGTGAGTTGGAGGGAGCTCCTGTGTGCAATGGCGAGTCCTCCTCTTGGGTGGTTGGGGCGATCCTTCTTTGGTATCTTGTATCCGTTGCGGATGGCGGTGACGATGTCGGGGGCAGAGGTTGTATTGGTTCATGTTTCCGTGAAGAGGGTGACGTTTGGAGAGACGCTGTCGAACAGGTCCCAGATCTCTACAGCATGTCTGTGCAGGGAGTGCACATTGAAGAGGATGAACTTTAGGGCTTCGAGGGGGCTGGCGTTCGGCATTTGGGGCAGCCGTGGGGGTGCAGAGGATAGTGAATGTTTGTCAGCAGTGTTGACATGAGAACTGGCCATGGGTGGTGTTTGGCTTAGACAGCTGGCAGTTGTTGTTCCTTCTGGGGTTGAGTGCGAGGAGAGCTGCTGAATCGTACAGGTGGGTGGTCAGAGAACCAGAGTCCTTGGCTCTGGTTGCAGACGGGCACAGATGGGCTTGCCTTTGGCCTGTCTTAAATAGGGAAGGGAGGAGGGAAGTGTGGGTGGGAGGTGGGAGCGGGAACCAGCAGGGGGGGAGAGCCTCAGGGGCAGCAACGGAGAGAAATGGGCAGCGAAAATGGGCACGGGGGACATAAACAAGAACACATGTAACAAAACAAAGAAAATAGACAGAAAGACAGAAGACTAAAATTAAAGGCACAGTAACAAAAGACAAAAAGACAAACAATAAAACAGAAAAACGGGCACGAAGACAGACAACCGCATACCAGCAGAAGAGTAAAGGTATCCCACTGGACCACAAGGGATGAGGCGGAGGTAAGTGCCTGCGGGTGGAGAAGGGCTTTGAGCACCTACCTTACCGAGAGGTGTAGGGGCAGCAGTAGAGGCACAACAGTGGAGCTGCTGGGTCAGTGAGCAGAGTCTCTGACCAAGAGGTCAGAGGTCTTGCTTCTAATGAAGCTCTTCATAGAACTTTAAGAAAACTCTTCTCTAACTATCAAAAAATTTAACTGGATTTGTGCAATATGAAAGCTGTTAACTTTTCACTTACTAGAGAGATCCTTTTAATACCTTGTGGTTATACAGCTCTTGAATCAGACACCTGAGCACAAGTGACACTTGCACACTGGGTGAAAGTATAGCAATGCCATGAATCCAAATATGGAATTTTATGAAGCTCCATAAGTAACTCTAAGAAAAGTCCTCCCCATGATTAAGACTGTGCTTATATTTTTTTAATATCACTTCTATTGATTTAGCATGGACTAGCGAGAACCTTGAGGTGCTTTGTGTTTGAAAATACTTTCAAGGTAACAACTGACCTTGGCAGCATCACAACTTGAATCTTTATTCTTAAGACAGAGGTCCAAAGATAATGCATTCGCCAACGGCGTGCCAAACACAAGCCCTTCTGCGTGCGCTAATGCCTGGAATGCGCCCAGCCCATGGTCCCTGAATCTCTAGCCACAAACAGCTACTCCAGAGCTCTGTTAACTGTCCTGATCCCAGGACCTCGCAGAGACCTCTGCAACCTCACATCCTCTTAATGAACAGCAAGACCCTTCTCCTGCCAACATTACAGATTCTCCTGCAACCTCGACCACCCCCCCCTCATAACACAGCCCATATCAACTGACAAAAGAGAATTCAAATGCCTCCTGAGCCATGCCCAATTACTCCAGAAACATGTCTCATAAATATGGGACACCATCATCTCCCTCACCCCAACGTCAACTTCCTCAATGTGATGTGACTCAACCCTGCTTCTGCACTGGACACCGCCAGCACACTTCCAGGGTGTGCAGACAAAATATTGATTTTTAAATGTCGACTTACAGAAATATCGAGTCACTGTCACGAGTGAAAAATATTGCCAGCAAGAATATCGTGGTCAAGAGTATTGATTTAAGAAATATCAATGTTAAAAATATTGAAGTGTTTTATATCGTTTGCAAAAATATAGTTGTTTAAAATATCGATTGTTTAACTATTGTTATGAGTTTTAGTATATATTTTAAATGTATGAGATGTAGTATTTGTGTATAGGAATTGTTTATATTTTCTAATATAAGTAGTACATTTTTAGTAGTTATTAATTTTATTTTAATTGAATTTAGCGTTTTTAGTTCCGTAGCGGGTTGTGGGTTTATAGGGGAATAGGTTGGGAAGTAATTCAATTATATTAAATTAATGATCATATTTTATTTATTAATATTTATTTAATTGAGATTTTATAATGTTAATTGTGTAAAATACTTCATTGTTAATTAATTAATTAATAATGGGTTTTTAAGTAATATTAATTAATTATGATAATTGTTTAACTAAATTTAGGTGCGCATTTTGGTGTTTGTAGGGAGTAAAGGGTGGGAGGTAATTTATTTTTGATTGATTAATAATTACATGGTAATTGATATTAATTAATTTATATAAATTTATTTATGGCAAGTGTGTGAATAATTTTAGGTTTTGGATGTGGGGTTTATAGAGGAAAAGGGTAGGAAGTAATTTATGTTTAATTATTATTAATTAGATGTTAATTTTAATTAATTAATTGAAAATTAAATATGGAAATTGTGTAATTACTTTCAGGTGTTTGTTGTGGGGTTCATAGTGGTGAAGGTTGCAAAGTAATTTGTGTTTACTTAACTAATAATTAGGTGTTAATTAATAATAATTAATTATTTGATATTTATTTAGGGTAACTTTATTTTTTTGTGTGTGTTTTCTACTTTTAGGTTTACATCTATTTATTAGCATTTCATAAACAAAGGCCAGCAGTGTGATACACATATGTTCTGTAGTGCTGCTCAGATAAACCAACAAAGAAATGCAAATATATGAGGGAACCGATAGACTCACCTGGTCAAGTGGTCAAAAAAGGAAACTTATTCTACCCTCCCATCCCATCCCACACCCCACCCGACCCTCGTCCACCAGCTAAGAGACTTGTACAAAACAGGCTTACTTTGCCTCTGTCAGCGAGGTATCTTGGGGCTGCCCCCCAGAGGGGCTCGACAGACACAACAGGCAAAGTTACCTCGGGCAGGTGAGCTCCCTAAACTCAGAGCCCAATAGGATGAGAAATGGTTGCCAGAGATCTACAAAAGTGGAACCCTTCCCAGCTGGTGTAAGAGTGATTTTTTCCATCCCCAACACCTACTACAAATGCTGCAACCAGCCCTTCAATGTAGGTGTGCGAGTGGTCCTCCAGTGGATCAGGATATTCTGCTTGGCCGAACCCAGGATGAAGTCCATCTGGAGGCTCACAGTGATCTGAGCTGGTATGTGAGAGGATTCGGGAGGCCCAGCAGAATGTAGCTGGGAAAAGGTGGTATCTGAGTGTCAAAATGTTTGTCTATTTCATCAAGAAGCTTCTCCCAATATGTGTGTAATTTTTCACAGTCCCACAGTAGGTGAAACAGTGTATCCCGCTTCCCACAGCCCTGCCAGCAGTCAGCACTCAGTTGGGGATCCATCGAGTGTAGGTGGTAAGGTGTGTAATACCAGTAGGAGGTCACCTTAGTCAGGGTCTCTGTCAGTCCAACGTTGAATGCGGAGTGACGGGCTCTATAATATATCCTCTCCCATTCCTTGTGGCTGAGGGCCCGGCTTAAGTCCTGCTCCCAATGCGAGCGCCCTGCATTGTAGGTATGTGTATGTCTGGCTAGCAGCATCTTCTACAGGTCAGAGATGAGATTTTTATTGGATGAGCGTGTAAGTTGCCATTTTTCATAGGGTGTTAGGAGGCGCTGTGCACTCGGTACCACCTGGAGGGTGGAGAGCCCAATGCCGGAGCTGAAGGTACTGGAATGGTTCGGGTTCTGGCATGCCATTGAGTGAGCAGATCTGGGGGAAGGCAAGAATCCCGTCAAAATTGAACAAATGTCCAAGGGACCGACAGCCTGTTGTGCGCCAGCACAACAGGCTCACCCATCCCTGGTTGGAATTCAGAATTATCAAAGACCGGGGTGAGAGGCGACCGGAAGGTAGTCAAATTGTGTTTCACACAAGTCTGGTCTCAGGCCCCCAAGATCATCTTGGTAATGTGGGAGGCATAAAGATTGGTGGGTCTGTGGGCTTTATGCAAAAAGGGAATCGTCTGCAATGTTTTGGCCACCACCGCTTGGTTTAGGAACAACCCGTGCTTCTCAGATTCGGACCTGCTCCATTCGACCAAATGTCAAAGTTGCGTCACCTGAAAATAGAGTCAAAAGCCTGGGACCCCCAGACAGCGCCCTCCGGAGGCAGCATGGTGATGACACCCTTCATGCGGGGCCGGCTGCCCTGCTATATGAACTGTGAAAGCGCCAATTGGAATTGCTTGATCCAGCCCTTGGGTGCAAGGGCAAGGTCTGGAAAATATAAAGTATTTGAGGGAGGATTGTAATTTTTATGGCACCTACTCTCCCCAACCAGGAGATCGGAAAATACTTACGCCACTGCAACGTCGCCCGGATATGCACCTGCAGTTTAGCCTAGTTGATGGTGGCTATTTCTGGCAGCATGGGTGCCAGCTGGATGCCTAGGTAGGGGACAGGTCCATCCGCCAATTGAAGGTGGATGCACGGAAAGTAAGTGTGCCAGGGTGAAGGGTAACATCGAGAGGTTGAGAACGACTGATTTATCAACATTATTTTTAAAACCCGACCCTCAGGCGAAATGATCTAGTTCCACCATAAAAGCACCAAGGGCCAGGATGGGATCGGAAAGAGATACCTGGATGTCGTCGGTATGTAGGCTAATGGTGTGCATACCCCCCCCAAACTTAATCCCAGTGATAAGAGGGCTGCGCCAAACGCTTTGGGCGAAAGGCTCCATATACAGCGCAAAGAGCAGGGGAAAAAGAGGGAACCCCTGTCTCGTGCCCCTGGTAATGGGGAAGCGGGCCGAGGTGTGTCCATTGACTCGGACCGAGGACGTGGGGTGCTGGTAACAGTTGAGAATTAAGGTTCGTAACCTCTCTCCCATCCCTGTATGGGTCAACACCTGCTCTAAAAATGGCCAGTGGATCCTGTCAAAAGCCTTCTCTGAGTCCATGGTGAGGAGAATTTACTCAATATATAACAAAACGGTTGGAGTAGGGTCTAAGGGGAAAACATATTTATAGACCTACCAGAAAATCTACACCCCCATATACCATGTAGAAACAAACAACCTGACTGTCAGCGGTCTGTAAAGTAAGAGGACTAAGTGTCTGAAATGCAATGGATGTCACTATGTATAGGAAATGAATCCCATCAGCCCACCCAAATGGCGGAGCATCATCATCTGGGACTTTTCTGGATACTCATATGGATAGGGAGATACACTTGTTGGAATAGTGTGTTAATCTCCACTTCACCGAGACCACCAGCGATGGATCCAACCATGGAATGACAGGGAGGGATAAAGTGGTGTGGGATATTTTAATTGCAGTGCGAAAAATGTGTAAACAAAAAGTGAATAATTTAAAATTGGCTACCGTGACAGCAAGACAAACTTTTAATAGGGAGCAATCAAGGTGTCAACATTAAAACAAAGTGTATGACAGTTTGAAAAAATAACTGTCCGGAAAAGATGGTATTGTGGTCAACATGTTTCTGCCATTTACTAGGGGAATTCCCTTCTGGCTTTCATCAGGACCTAATAATACACTACTGCAAAACAAAGAAGAAAGTGCAAACAAAAGTATTTACACCAAGATACATGATAACGAACATCCAGTTGTGCGTAGAAGGTCTACGTCTCTTTATCCGGTTCAAAATCTATTGGATTCTTTCCCAATAATCCTTGGGAGGAAGCCTCACCTCACCTGGCCACTGTTCAGGGTTTGGAGGCCCCGCTCTCTCCGTCGGTACCTCTGGCCTCGTCCTAAGCCAAGGGGGAGGCCTCCGGTAGGGGCAGCCAATTTTAAATTATTCACTTTTTGTTTACACATTTTTCACACTGCAATTAAAATATCCCACACCACTTTATCCCTCCCTGTCATTCCATGGTTGGATCCATCACTGGTGGTCTCGGTGAAGTGGAGATTAACACACTATTCCAACAAGTGTATCTCCCTATCCATACGAGTATCCAGAAAAGTCCCAGATGATGATGCTCCGCCATTTGGGTGGGCTGATGGGATTCATTTCCTATACTTAGTGACATCCATTGCATTTCAGACACTTAGTCCTCTTACTTTACAGACCGCTGACAGTCAGGTTGTTTGTTTCTACGAGGAGCATTTACTCCCCAGGGACTCTGGAGGCTTTCTCGCTTAGGTGGAAGACCCGTTTGGTGTTGTCACTTATTTGTCGTTGAGGAATGAATCCCGCCTCATATGGATCAATGATTCCTGGCATATAGGGCACCAGTCCTGAGGCTAAGATCCCGGTGAAGAGTTTAAAATCGATGTTGAGGACGGATAAAGGGCGGTAGGCCCCACATCTAGTCTTGTCCTTTCCAGCCTTCAGGATAACCACAATGGCCGCCTCCAACATGTCCTCTGGGATTGCCCCAGTGAATGTGAAGGAATTAAAAAGCCGGGTTAAAAGGGGTGCTATAGCTGGACAGAAAATGTTATAAAAGGCGGCCGTATAGCCGTCAGGCCACGTGGATTTAGCCAGCTTGAGGCAGGAAATTGCTGCTATAACCTCCTCTAAGCGTATTTTTTCTCCAGGTGGTCAGCTTGCACCTTTGTCAGGGAGGGAAGTTGGGCTGCCACTATGTATGCATCTTTGAGTGAGCCGTCCAATGTCTGCGCCGCATACAGCTGAGCATAAAAGTCACGAAGACATTTGCAATGTCAGCGTCGGCCATCACCACCCACACCGTGCCGTAGCATAATTCCTGAACCCCTTGTCATTGCCTGAGCTTGTGCAGCTTGTGGGCAAGTAAGTGGCTGCACCTGTAACCCCTATATAAAAAGCCTGGCATAAGCAGAGAGCAGGGTACTCTGTCCTATCGTTATCAATAGCCGCCAAGTGGGCCCTCGCTGCTTGCAATTGTCTCCAGATCCTAGGCACCCGGATGTGCTGGTGCATCTGTTCCAGCTCCCTGGTGCACTGCATAAGAACTTCCCTCTTGCTCCTACGCTTGATGTTATCCGACGTTGCAATGGCAATGAACTCCCCCCTCACTACTGCCTTAAACGCTGCCCATTGTGTGGAGAGTGGTGTGTCGTGATCATCGTTATGCATCAGGTAGTCATCTATCTCGAACTGCACTTGCTTGACCTTGTCCACACGGTGGAGGAGGGTGTCGTGCAAGCGCCTTTGTCGGGAAGGGTGCTGAAGTGGTGGGATTGTAAAGGTTACTATAACTGGGGCGTGATCGGAAAGAGAGGCATTCAAAATCTCCGGCTCCTCCATCAGGGACCGGAACGCCTTCATGCCAAGAAGATAGTCGAGGCAGGCATAGGTCTTATAGACACTTGAATAGAATGAGTATTTGCTGTTATTTGGGTGGGTAAGACGGCATAGATCCATGATCCCCAACTCCATCAATCTTTCCAGGCCCCTCTGGGAGAGGGCGCCCGTCTGGTCTAAGCGCTGCACTTATCTGTCCCTCGAGTTATCATCAGTTCAAGTCCCCCCCAACAGGATCCTACACTTTATTGTCGCAATATCTTCAGACAGTGCGTCGTGCAAGAACCTTTCTTGTCCCTCATTGGGGGCACAGATGGACCCTACTGTGAACGTCAGCCCCCGATGGCAAACTGATATCTGAGAAATCTCCCTCGAATCTCAGCCTCTCTCTGAAGACCCCTTCCCTGAAAGGAGTGGGAGACCAATATAGGTACCCCTGCCATTTTGGTGATGCTACAGAGAAGAATTGAGTGGTGAACAAGCAAGATTTAAGGGAGTGACATTCCCGATCTAGTAGACGTGTCTCCTGTAGGAGACAAATGTCTGGTTTCAAGTGTTCTAGGCAGGAAAGGACTGCCCTACGCTTGACAGGGTTGTTAAGCCCTCACACGTTCAGGGTAAGGATGTGAAGTGTGGAGGGTGCTATCTAAAGAGTGAGTGACCAAGACTGCATCTGAACACCAGGGTCTAACATGCAGGGATGGTTAATCAGTAAAGGCAACCTAGTGAAGCTGGTATTAAAAAGCAGTGAACAAGGGCCCCCAAAAGAAGAACAAAAGAATAAAGAACCCCCAACGAGGACAAGAACCATGATGTCCTGTGAAGATACAATGTCCAACCGGCCCCAAGGGGCAGTCTAAGGGGAATCTCCCCCATTGGGGATGGGGAAGGTCACAAGTAAAGGTGGACGAAGTTCGCGAAGTAGCGCTATGCGAAGCTACGCGAAGTGCACTTCGCACTACGTGAACTTCACGTAGCACTACGCGAGCTGCGTAGTAGCATGTTCGCACTGTGCAAGATTCGTTTTCAATGATTGCACAGTGCGGACAAGCATCCGGCACTGTGCAATCATTGAAAATGGCATCTTGCAGAGTGCGAGCTGTAGTTTTATGCTGCTCGAGTAGATTATTACTCGAGCGGCAGCTTTCTGAATGCGAACTGGTAGTTTCTCATTGAGAGCGGTCGCGAGCATGCGCAACCACTCACAATGAGAAACCTTACCTCCCCGCGTCGAGAATCTCGCCAGGATGTGATTTTGCTTGCTCGCGGTCGCGAACATGACGTTCAGGACCGCGAACAAGCAAAAAATGAGCGCTGCACTAAGCTACGCTGCACTACGCGTATTCGCACTGTGCTACGTGCAGCTCGCGTAGTGCGAAGTTGTGCAAACTTCGCAAACTCTTAAACGTAGCGTAGTGCTTCGCCCAGGCCTAGTCACAAGCAACCAACATCTGGAACTTAGAAATCCATCATCCCAGGATGAGCAGAAAAGGTTCCACAAGGGGTCCATGGAGTGGCCAAGATTCCACCCTCTCTGCCTTCCACCTAAATTGAATAAAGAACAGATAGGCCCTTCTAAAGTCATGAGTAGTGGGTTTTTGCTAGTTCCTCAGGGAGGGACTCCAGGGTGGCCCTCTGACCCGATTTCCGTGGGGTCCGGCCACCAGGAACCCCATCAGCGTCATTGTCTCTGCCAACCCAATGGCGAAACATCCGCAGCAGGGGTCGAGCTGCAAACTCTCTCTTCCTGGTCTGGGATATCAATACCTAGAAGTCTGTTAGTCTTCGTCAGAGAGCGAAGCTGGTACTGTTTCTTGTCCATGCAAAACATCAGTCAGAACGGGTGCCCCCCCGATTACAAAATGTCCTGTTGGTGGAGATGAGATGTGATGGGACGAAAAAGCCTGCATTTTTTTGCAATGTAATCACAGCAAGGACCTGGTAGAGGACGGAACATTTGTCCAGGTAAACTATTGGATGCCTGGTCCTGGCCTTGCGGAGGATCTCCTCCTTTGTGCGATAGTCCAGGATGCAGGCCAGGATGTCTGCTGGAGTCGCCCTGTCCGCTCTAAGGGGTCCAACCCGGTGGGCTCTGTCAATCTTGGTATCGAAGTTAGGCACGTTTCCCAGCACGTGCTTGAACATCCCCCTCACATAGGCGAAGATGTCTCCTGCCTCTGCATTCATGGCAATGCATCAGATCCTTATGTTGTTTCTCCGGGAATGATTTTCCAGATCCTCAAGATATGTTTGGAGGTCTACCTGCTGCTCATGGATGCGGTTGACCCACCGCTGAAGCACAGAGAGTTCTGTGTCCCTAAAACCCCCATTATCCTCCAGTGCTGCAACTCGTTCTCCAGTGTCATCAATGTCCCTGCAAATTTCTTTGATCTCAGCGGTGAGATCACATTTCATGGTCTACAGGTCCTCCTGGAGAGACGTAAACAGAGACTCAAGGCCTGTGTCACCGGTTCCTCTCTGGTGTCTCTAGATGGGAGGGTGGACTCGGTCTCCTGAGACGAATGAGCCATCTTGAAGGGGCCTCGTTGGGCGCTAGAGAAGAGGCCCTTCAATGTAATGTCAGGCTTAGAGTCTCTCTGGGCTTTGTCCCTTGTGGCACAGGTGGAGGTCATATCCCAGTTTCGAGGCTCAAGGAGCGAGCAGTGCAGACCCACTCCCATGTCGCGTCAGTGCAAAGCAGCATGAAGCAAGGAAGGATGCAGGGGCCCTGCCCAACTGCGCTCCGAGGCCCAGTACAATGTCTATAGCAGGCGGGCATCAAAGTGGGCAGCGGCCAGAACTACAAGCATATACCATCCTCCCAGAACGACGCACTCTGAGAGGAGAAGGCCCCCGCTATACCCTCACAGGATCAGGCCCTCTTCAGTCCCAGGACAGCACACACCAGAGGGTCCCAGCCATGGTAAGTTGCTGTGACCACTGCTCTCACCCCCTCCAGGTGGGGGTCACTGTCTCACAGGTCTCACGTGGCTCAGATCGCGTGTCAGGACCCACTTCACCCCACTAGAGTCCAGGGGCGGCCAGCCACAGCGGTTCACAGAGACGATCACCTCAAGGAATCAAACAGGGGAGCCATGTAGGACTTCACACCTCTGGGGCTTCTCCACACCACAGACACGCAGTCCCCAGGCAGGCATTCCGCTCACTGACGCCGCACATGCGGTTCAGGTGCCGGGCCCCCAATGCGGTCTCCTCACCTCCGTATGATGCTATGGAGCTGCCGCTGTCTTTGCTGACAACTGCCGGGTCTCTGTAGGCACAGCATCAGTTTTACTGGGTCTGGCTCAAGCAGTAAAGATCTTGCCACCGTGAAGTCACGCCCACCAGGTGCCACAGGATGGTTGTGCCGAGGAAAGGCGTCGACACGCCAAAGTAGCTCGGCCTCCGCCGGAAAGCAGGCCGGTCAGCGGCCGAAGGAGCGCCCCTCATGGACTTTGGTCTCTCGGTCGCAGCTCCCCAGGCAGGACCCAAAGGCAGGCGACGCGGTGTCCCCGCTGCAGTCCCAGGTGAGCGGCCACCAGGTTACCACGGGCTCCACGGATCGGAGCGCCAATGCGCGTGCCCATTGCATATAGGTAGGCCGCACTGCCGCTGTGGAGGCCCCGGATCGAAGCTCATTCTCGTCCCTTCGTGGCAATCAACCGGCTGATTTGCTTCCCATGGGTGGCTCGGGGAGTGTGAGAAGTGGAGTTTGGCTGATGGTCTATGTGTCCTGGTGTTTCGCTGGTGGTGTGTGTACACTGGCACTTGGCTGGCAGGGTGTATGGTCTGGTGCTTGACTGGGGGTGCATGTGAACTGGCGCTTGGCTGGCAGTATGTATGGACTAATGCTTAGCTGCAGGTGCGTGTGGACTGGCGCTTGACTGGTGGTGCTTGGCTGGTGGTGCAAGTGGATTAGTGCTGGGCTGGTGGTGCATGTGGACTAGCACTTGACTGGCTGTGCGTGTGGAGTTGTGTCTGGCTGGCGGTGTGTGGAGACCAGCACTTGGCTGCCAGTGTGTGTGTAGGCTGGTGATTGCAAGGAGGGTGGTGTATGTAGACTGGGGCTTAGCTGGCAGTGTTTGTGCACTTGTGGTGTGTTGTTGGCTATTAGCATTAATTGTATTGTCTTGCTTGAGGTGTGTTTGTCAGTTGTATGATGTTTGGATGCTTGGTTGTGAGATTGATGTGTTAGTCCTTTTGGCGTATGAGTGTGATGGACCCTGGTATGGTACAGCTGGCAGAGTGAAGGTTTTTTTATGTCTGACGCATGAAAGCTTTGTTAATGGACTGTAAAGAGGTTGGTGCGGTGACATGGATTTACAGCTCACAAGCTATAAATTAGTGGTTCTTTGATCTAATCTCGAAATTCTAAAAAGAAAAAAAATATGAACTATTTACTTACCCTATTGCCAAATCCAAACAGAAGGCCTGTGATTGACTAGTGGATGGGTGTGCAGTGATGTTTTGTTTTGTTGCTTTTTACCCTCAGTGAATACTTTCTCTGTTGTGAACACCTTTTGCCCTCACATCTTTTTAGAAACTGGTCAACATAGGACTAATATGTGGTATACTTTGTGTGGATCCCAAAAAGCCCTTGCAAATTTGATTAATTGACAAAAACATATTATTTCCTCACATTTTTGGGTGGGAAAATTGTGGCAACACCACACCCACACAAATATCCTACCACCCAGCATTTTCCTTAGTCTCCGGATAAAAATGCTACCTCACCCATGTGGATGGCCCAGTGCCAGCGACAGGAAAGAGCCCAAAACTAACCCTGGGCAAAGCACTACGTTACGCTCGCTTGCGTAGCATAGCGTAGTACGGTGGCCATTTTTTGCTTGCTCGCGGTCCACAACATTGGCGATCGTAAGCAAGCAAAATGACATCCTGGGGAGACCTTTACATCTTTCGCGATCAGCAACATCAAGTTGCCGATCGCGAGCGTGGAAAATAAACCTCCCGGCGAGATTCTTAACGCAGGGAGGTCAGGTTTCTCATTGCGAGTGGTCGCGTATGCTCGCCACCGCTCGCTCTGAGAAACTACCAGTCTGCGTTGAGAAAGCTGCCGCTCTAGTAAAAATCTACTCTAGCGGCAGAAAACTACAGCTCACACTGTGCAAGATGCCGTTTTAAATGATTGCACAGTGCCGGATGCTTGTCCGCACTGTGCAATCATTGAAAACGGCATCTTGCACAGTGCGAACAGGGTACTACGCAGTTCGCGTAGTGCTTCGTTTAGCTCGCGTAGTGCGAAGTGCACTTTGCATAGCTTCGCGTAGCGCTACTTCGCAAACTACGCCCAGCCCTACCCAAAACATATAGGGACAGATGTTCGTAATTCTGAAATACCGAGTCCTTAATAGCGAGTTTTACCGAATTGCTATTAAGAACTCGGTATTTCAGATGTACGTAAAAAGTAGGTAAAAATGACCGATTCGGTAATAAGCGGTAACAATTTGCGATTCTGAAAGAATCGGTAAAAATAAATACAGAATCCCAATTACCAAATCTTTAGCACCGATTCCTTAATACCGATTCGGTAATTAGCTATTCGGTAATTTAAAAAATCGGTAATTGTCAAATCGGCCAATCCTGTGCATCCTCATTACCTTCCAACCAGGAAGTGGCCACACCCATGCAGCTGCACTGATCCTCAAGCTGTCTGTGATGCAGGGAGCACAGCAAACAAGCAAGGAGCAACTCTACAAACAATTTGCTGACAACACTGAGCAAATATGGACAACCAGGAGAGGGAGAAGGATGCAGCTAACAGAAAAAGGAAGCATAAATTCAGTGAGAGGGAGCTGGAGGTCCTCATTGAGGATGTCACAAAGGACCACAACTGGGAAACAGTCTCTGCACGTGCCTGAATCCCAAAAAAGGCAGATTCGGCTGGTCAGACAAGAAAAAATCAATGCCATTGGAGTAACCCTGCGCTCCATTCAGGAACTCAAAACACGCTGGTATGACCTGAGGAAGCATGCTAAGGAGATGCTGGCAGAGAGAAAGAAGCACGCCAACCTTACAGGTGGAGGGAGAAACACAGCACCTGCACCAACTGCCCTTGATCTCCTGGTCGAATTCACCCTCCAGCCGGAGAGTGTGAATGGGATTCGAGACGCAGACAGCTCAGCCAGAGCTGGCAACAAACAAGTTAAGATGCATGCACTGCTTGCTGTGCCCCCCACTCCCTAACCCCAATCCCCTATGAGGCATTGTGAATCCCACTCCAGTACATGTTTTACTAAAAACCAGCAATGCATTATGAAAGATGAAGTCAGAAGTAACACATGTCAGAACAGTCACTCCACTGAACCCAAAGGCATGTGACACACATCAGCAATTAGCAAGCAGATGACAGTCAGTTTGATTGGCAGGCATGACATTTATTATTATGCAAATGCTGCCAGATAAGTGAGCAAATGTACATTCTGTCTTCACAGGTGAGCCAGGGCTGCAGATGTGAGCAAAGGAAAGGCACTCAGGACAGAGAGGACAAAAGAGGAGGAGGTCCTGTGGCCTACAGGGCACACCACCCCACCACCACCACAACCATCACCACCACCACCACCATCACCATCACCATTACCATAACCACCACGATCACCATCACGACCGCCACCATCAGTGCCACCATCACCAAGAGCCAGGCGGCATTCAGTGGCCAGCCTCCAGCAGATGGAGGAGTCCGAGGAGGACAGCATAGGAGGACAACAGTCCACAGTAGCTGAGGATGCCAACGGTGCAGACTCACAGTCCCCCACAGAGCGTGCCCACACACATGCCAGATGCCGCAGAGCAAGGGAAGCCAGTCCAGCTCCACAGGGCAAGGATGAGAGTGTGTTCACCGGTCTTGAGGGGAACATGCTCAAGGTGCAGCGCCTGCAAGGCAAAGCCATAAGGTCAGTCCAGTGGCAGATGGTACAGATGAGTAGGCACATGCTGTGAATAGAGAAGGGCATCTGTTCCATGAACAATACTGTGGCTGAGGGCATGAGGGACATGTCCGAGGCAGTGAGGCTACTGTGCAGTAAATTGGATGAGGACCATTTGGCAAGGCGCAGGGAGAGGCAGAAACTTGACAACTACACCAAGGCGGCGAACCGCCTGTCCACTGCCACCTCTCTGATCTGCAGGTGCTCGGTGGCCATGCAGGAGAAGATGGCCCACTGCAGCTATGATGTGGCAAGGGGTCTTCACAGTGACCAGTGCACTAGAAGTGCTACAGCCCAACCAGGTAGTTACTACAGGTGATCTGGGGAATAGTGAAGAGGCAAATAGCCACACTAGCATCATGCCACCTATCACAGAGTCCAGGAGATGCAGCAATGGCACAGCACTGCCACAGGACAGACTGGCAGTGAGGACAGTTTGCCTAAGAAATGCAGCAGTGCAGCGCATGGGCGCAGGTAGTAATACCAGCCATCACATGCTTAACTGGAATGGGTGGTGTAACCCGTTTTGGAAACTGCATTTAAATTAGGCCTGGCATGTGACGTCCTTCATGTTGTGGTGGTGTGCTATGCTAATTAAACCCGTCACTCACTTACAGTAACTGGCTCTGTCTCCTTACTTACTCAGAAATAGTTGCGTGTTATCTCAGCCCGTCTGTGTCTCCCATCTGGGTGCTGCTGCAACACCGGCAGCGCTGTGCTCTGGCTGCGGACAGCCCTCACCCTCGTCCTCAGAGTCAGTTAGTTCCACTGGTGTTCCTTTCTTTGTGGCAAGATTATGCAGCATGGCACATGTTGCTATTATTTTGCGGCAGATGATGGGGCGGTACTGACGTGTACCTCCACTTTTCTGGAGGCAACAGAACCTGCTTTTTAGAAGTCCAAAGGTGCGCTCCACAATGTTGCGCATGCTTTTATGTGCCACATTGTATCTTCTATCACTTGGGGGGGAAGGGTTGAGGTATGGAGTTAGGATAAATGCCCGCACGGCATATGTGCTGTCACCTAAATTTGAAAGGAAGTGCCATTAATAAGATTCACCAACACATTCATCCAAGGTATACATCAGGGTGTGTCACATTGATTTACCTAGCAGGTATACTTCTCCAAATTCACCACCAGCCACACATGTGTAGATTCTACTGTTACTGAATATGTAGGAGTCATGGGTACTCCCTGGAAATTTGGCCACGATGTCAGTGATGATGTTGTCTGCATCGCATATCACCTGCAGGTTGATGGGATGCATAGATTTACTGTTCCGGTATATGTATTCTGTAGCTGCAGGTGGGAAGATTGGTATGTGGGTCCCATCAATGCACCCTATTACATGTGGGAGCTGTGCCTTTTGGTAGTAATCCAGCTTTGTCTTCTGCAGTTCCGCCTGTGTGCTGGGGAAGCGTATGTAGTGATGCATTCTCTGCATCATGGCATCCAAGAAGGAGTTGAAGAAACAGGACAGGCAACTCTGTGACACACCACCTGCCACACCTATCACCCCCTGGTAGCTTCCTGATGCAAGTAGGTGCAGGCTACAGAGGACCTGAACATGTGTTGGTATGGCGTGCACCCTTGGTGTCTGATGCTCCAAGAGTGGGTGCAGGTCCCGTATCAGGTCTAGGATGTTTTTGAGGTGTAGCCTGTACCTCGCATGTATTTCAGCCTCAGTCATTTGAAACAGTGTAACACGCAGTCTGTACACATGCTCCTCCCGTCTCCAGATCCTCAGTCCTGCTGCTCGCAAACGTAGCCACCTTGCTATTACGTCGAGGGTTGTCATTGTGTTCACACTGTTGCATTTTGGGGCTGTTTATATGCAGTGCACCTGATTACCACCTTGTTAGATTTGGGGGTCTATAGTTGGCACAGGTAGGTACTTGTGACAAATAGGGACCCTTGCCTCTAGTCAGGGTAAGGGGGGACACTCCTAAAAAAAAACCCTGCTCACCCCCTTGGTAGCTTGGCACGAGCAGACAGGCTTATCTCATAGGCAGTGGGTAAAGCATTTGGGACCACATACAGTAATCCAGTGACAGCACTGCAAATGGACACCACACAAGGTTTATATCAAAAATAAATATTCTTTATATAGACTTAACACAAGACCATTAAACGACAAAAATCCACAATACTATACTTAAAAATGGTAGTTTTAGCTGAATTCAGTTCAGTTCTTAAGATGCAACACTTTGCGTCAATGCACTTTACGTTGCGTTGCCCTTCCACAACAAGTAATGTTGCCGCGATGGAAATGCGCCAAAGTTCCGTTGCAAAGAAAGAAAGAGGCGAGGATCTTCCAAATGAGGAACGCTTCTCCGATGATGCGAGAAGTCTCGATTCGATGCGTCAGCTGCAGCTGGGACACCCTTGTTCAGCGATGTGACGGCAACAGCTTCAGCTGCAACACTTTTCTCTGACGGTTGCGAGAAGCTTCCGCATGATGCGACAACTACCGCGGCGACATCCTTGTTCAGAAATGCGACGGCAGCAGCTCCGATGGCGGCGCGCTTCTCCGGGGATGCGAGGCGCTTTTCTTGATGAGGTGCAATACAACAGCTACAGCGGCAACATCCACGATGAGACGGCAGCAGCAGCCGCGGTGACACACTTCTTCCTCGTGTGAGACACTTCTCTCGATCCGGTGGAATACAACAGCTACAGTGGCGACACCGTCCGTCGGAGTTCCGACAGCAGCAGCAGCGACGGTGACAAGCTTCCTCTTCGTTGCTAGACGCTTCTCTCAATGCAGTGCAATACGACAGATACAGCGGTGACACCCTTGTTCAGAGATGCAACGGCAGCAGCAGCGACGGCGACACACTTCTTCCTCGTTGAGTCGTGCTTCCAGCTCCGTGCGACATGCAGTCCCTCAAAACGCCCAAAAACAGCACCTGGCACTTCCAAAGAAATCTGGAGAGCTGGGAATTAAAGTCTGTTGTCCCTGAGACTTCTCTAATAAAAGAGAGAGGGACCCCTAAACCAAAGGGATAGGGTACCACAATAGACACAAGTCAAAAAAGTAAATTCCCTTTGGGCAAATGAACATTAATACAAAAGTACTTGCAAACAATAGACTCACTAGTACATAAGCATGACAAAGAAGCAATGAAAAATGGAAAATTCAAAAACGTGAAAACACTATAATAGGATCAAAACATTAGTACAATTTATTGACATACATTATGTTGATTAAAAATTGGGAAACAAACACAGGACGTAACAATAATAAATAAAAACATTCCAATTAAAAAGGAGCTACAGGAAAAGGACTAAATTCAAACAACAAAATTATTTCGAATTTTCCTTAATTTTGTAATCCACATTCACTCCTTGAGCATCGACGCGTTTCGGCGGTATGAACAAAGTATGATCGCCTTCATCAGGGTATATGTATACCTGTTTCCCAATAGTTCTCAGGGATAAAATATTTAAGTCAGTGTGTCATAAGGGGTATATGTCCTCCTTATCCTTTCCTTGGGATATTCGGCCTGCGAATTATCCTATAGTTTGCTGATTTAAGAATACAGTTGCTGAAATAAGTTCAACTTTCAAACAACGTCCAGCGCTATAACTGAAGGTGATATAAAAATATAGTTGCTGCGGTAAAATCCAACTTCCAAAGTACGTCCAGCACTGTGGCTGAAGGACGAAATATTAACAAGTGTAAGCCTGGTAGTTCTCAGGGAGTGCTGCTAAAATATCAGGTGAGGAGTCTGTGTTAAGCCACGTCTCTGTGAGAAGGAGAATATCAGGTTTTTGATCAACTAGGAAAAGGAAAATATCCAATTTATGTTTTACGAGCGATCTTGTGTTGAGATAGCAAATAAATAATTGTTGTTCAGTGTTGGCTTTAATTCGGTTGGGTGGTGAATACTCACAAGACGTAGTAGGAGGGGGCTGATAGATAATTAGTAAGATGTTTAGCTATGGAAGGACTGAGGGGGCTAGCGGTGCTACGAAGGTGCAACAGGTCCTTCTAGGGGTAGATCAGGGAGGAAGTTAGGGGGGTGGCCCCTGGTCCCGGCCCGTCGCAGCGGGCGCAGACGGGCTTGCCTTTGGTGCGCCTCCGGAGCGTCATCGGCACGTCCGCTGCACGGCCGGGATGGGATGCACATTTATGATGTGCTTAGGGTCGGGCGTGAGTAAGCTGCAACGCCAACCCTGGGCTATCCCCAAGATGGCGGACCCCCTGTCACACCCGAAGACAGCACCTAATCGTCTGTTCGGGATGAGCTGCAAGACAGTGCAGCAGAGAGGTATGAGCCAACGTGCGAGTGCAATATTAAAACAGTAAAAGTAAATGCAAAAATAGAATCAAAAGTTTAAAAGAATGAGCGTTGCTCCCGGCTTTCCGCCTCAGGAGTTAGGTAGCGGCTTGTCAGTAGTGGTAAAGTGCCCAGAGTCATATAATAGTCAACAACAGGTCAGAAAAAATGTGCCCAGAGTCATATAATAGTCAACAACAGGTCAGAAAAAATATAGGAGGAAGGCAAAAAGTTCAGGGATGACCCTGCAAAAAGGGCCAAGTCCAAAACAACCCCCTTCCAGCCAAAACGCAGGGTAGACCAATCACTACCTTGATGGACTTTCCTGCTTTGGCCGATAGAACATGGACCCAACCCGCAACAGGAGGGGCATATTCCAGTTCTATGCCAAATTGAACCCATTTCATTTCCTCTGTCCATACTCTAAGGGTCCATCAAGCTAACGCATGCGGAGCCCTTCTCCTCACCTGTGGATACCACTTGTGCAGCATCTAACCTTAACTTGCTCACAGGAGGGTCCCAACAGACCGACAGCAAGTCCCAACACACGCAGGCCTTATGGCTCTCAGGGCTCTCAAACCTCTGTGGTGTCAGAGAGCGGGGTGCAGTAGCCCCAGGTGCTTGGCACCCTTTGTCCACTCTTACTCCTGCCAGGTCAGGTATGCCATCCTGACACTGACCCACCAGCCCCAGGCCTGTACCCGGCAGCTGGACAAGAAACTGGGGTGGGCTCTCCCACACCCGTTCCTCCTCCTTGGGGTTCTGTACCCTCCCACCTGGAGTGGTCCCCCCTTCCAGAATTGTCAGGGAGCCAGTAGCAGGTGTCCTGCACAATTCACCCACCAGGTCAGGGATTCTATCCTGCAACTGGGTGACCAGTAAGCATGGGCGGAAAATCCGTTACGCTCGCGGATTTTGCGGATTTTCGGGAAATCCGCAATCCGCGAGATTTGCGAATTTCCCGCAAAATCCGCAAATTCGCACGCAGCGGATTTTTTTGGCGGCGCGCGGCGTTGGTGATACAATTTTTGCGGCGCGCTGCGTTTATCATCGTTTGCCGAGTTGTTTTTTTCGATAGTTTGCGAGTGCTGCGCCATTTTGGATCTTGCTGTGTGATCCCGCGGGAATTGGCGAGCGTGATTACGTCATCGCGGCTTGCCAGCGATAATTTGTCAACGCGAGTATGGCGAGATCACGTCTCGCGGTACTTCGCAATTGCGAGATTTGAGATGCGGCGAGCGAAAATATAAATTTGCAATTCTGCACAAGAAATCCACCAGCAAGCAGCATAAACCTTCTAGAAATGATGATTTTTATCTGAATAACTCCTTAGTTTGACATTTGCCTGCACTTTTTTAGCGAGGAGTCCATTTTGGGGAGGGGGGCAGGGGGGTGGGAGGAAGGAAGTGCCCCACAGTCTTCAACTTCCTGTTCCTGTTCAGCAGCTCCTCCCAGTGCTTTGTCCATCTCCTGGTCACTTTTCATTTGGGTCTGGAGCTGGAAGGATTACTTTTTGTGGATGCTGCTGGATATTTGGATTTGAGGCCTTTTTGACTTTCTTTGGATCACTGTTGGATTAGAAATTTTACAAGTAAGTTTGTTTGGGGCATTACAGTTGCTGCAATTAAAATTTTGGAATTTTCGATTTTTGGGCTGTTTTGGGGCCTTTTGCCCAGGGGTACTCAGTGGTGGGTGGACTGAGTCTTTCTGTGGGTTGTCTTGAACTTAAACATCATGGAGGCCATGGATGAATTGGGATTGTGCTGATTTTTCTGTGTTTTTCGATTTTTGACCTGTTGTTGGGGCCTTGACCAGGGGTAGCGAGTGGTGCATGGGCCTAGTCTTTCTGTGGGCTGTCTTGAACTTAAACATCATGGAGGGCATGGATGGAATGGGATTGTGCTGATTTTTCTGTGTTTTTCGATTTTTGACCTGTTGTTGGGGCCTTGACCAGGGGTAGTGAGTGGTGCATGGGCCTAGTCTTTCTGTGGGGTGTCTTGAATTTAAACATCATGGAGGCCATGGATGGAATGGGATTGTGCAGATTTTTCAGTGTTTTTCGTTTTTTGGGCCTGTACTTGTGGCCTTTTCACCAGGGGTATTTGAGTCTAGCATGGGCCTAGTCTTTCTGTGGGCTGTCTTGAACTTAAACATCATGGAGGGCATGGATGGAATGGGATTGTGCTGATTTTTCTGTGTTTTTCGATTTTTGACCTGTTGTTGGGGCCTTGACCAGGGGTAGTGAGTGGTGCATGGGCCTAGTCTTTCTGTGGGGTGTCTTGAATTTAAACATCATGGAGGGCATGGATGGTATGGGATTGTGCTGATTTTGCAGTGTTTTTCGATTTTTGGGGGTGTTCATGGGGAGGGACATGCCATGTGGCTGGTGGCCATTTTGAGTGCAGCTACAGGCACTGGCCATGTGCTGGCAGGCAAGTGGCCATTTTGAATGCAGGCTTTGTTGTTAGGCCTCCAACCATTTTGCCTACTTTTCAACCTTTATTTATGCCCAGGGGTAGTGAGTCTTGCATGGGCCTAGTCTTTCTGTGGGTTGTCTTGAATCTAAACATCATGGAGGCCATGGATGGAATGGGATTGTGCAGATTTTTCAGTGATTTTCGTTTTCTGGGCCTGTACTTGTGGCCTTTTCACCAGGGGTATTTGAGTCTAGCATGGGCCTAGTCTTTCTGTGGGCTGTCTTGAACTTAAACATCATGGAGGGCATGGATGGAATGGGATTGTGCTGATTTTTCTGTGTTTTTCGATTTTTGACCTGTTGTTGGGGCCTTGACCAGGGGTAGTGAGTGGTGCATGGGCCTAGTCTTTCTGTGGGGTGTCTTGAATTTAAACATCATGGAGGGCATGGATGGAATGGGATTGTGCTGATTTTGCAGTGTTTTTCGATTTTTGGGGGTGTTCATGGGGACAGGCCATGTGGGTGGGGGCCATTTTGAGTGCTGGTACAGGCAGGCCCTGGCCATGTGCTAGGAGGCAAGTGGCCATTTTGAATGCAGGCTTTGTTGTTAGGCCTCCAACCATTTTGCCTACTTTTCAACCTTTATTTATGCCCAGGGGTAGTGAGTCTTGCATGGGCCTAGTCTTTCTGTGGGTTGTCTTGAATTTAAACATTATGGAGGGCATGGATGGATTGGGATTGTGCTGATTTTGCAGTGTTTTTCGATTTTTTTGTGCTCTATAACTGAACTGATGTTCCTCTGTCTTCCATTTTTTTTAGGTGCACAAGACTCAAGAGAACCACCAGTGCCAGGAAGAAGTCCTGCAGTGGTGTGTGTGTGCAGCATAACGTCACACGACGTCACGTCTGGCCTCAGACAACTCTACAATTCGTGCAACTGCGGCCTGCTGTCTGACCTGCTCTGAAGAAGATGGCCCCAAAGAAATTTCTCCGTAGCTCCTCTAGCAAGAAAGTTGCTAGTAAGGAGCAGAAGAAGCAAGTTACCAAGGAGGCTGGTGTGCCACCCGCCACGTTTTTTGGGAGCAAAAAAAAAAGTACGCCTGCAGCAGCAGGATCTGCTGGGGACCAAGCTGGGAGCAGCACCCCTTGCTCCATTGGGTTCAGTGCCTCCACCACCACGCCAACTTAAGTCAAAGCCCTTGAGTGCTTCAGAGGCAGTCAGTGTACTTCTCCAATCACCATCGACCAGTGATGTTGGCTCATCGCAAGAAAGTAGCAGCAATGTCCCTGAATCAACACAGGTTGTTGTAACTCATCTGACAAGTGTTGAACAACCACAGCCGCAACAACAACACCATGTGCAAGTACACGCCCAAGTACATGTGGAAGGAGAGGCAGCAAAAGGAGATGCGCAAGCAAAGGTGCATGGAGGTTCACAAGTGCCCACAATAGTTGTTCCTCCCGAAGTAGGGGCACATCAGGAAATCGACAATGAAGCCGAGGAGGTATCATTGGAAGCCACTCCTCCTGATGATCATTCATTGTCTTCCACATCCCTAGCAAGGAAAAGATCAAGGAGGGTGTCTACATCTTCTTCAAGCCCACCTCCTTCTGATGATACAGATCCAGCTTGGGAACCACAACTGCGGTCTGACAGTGAGGCACACCATGATCTGACACCGGTACCTAAGCGTAAAAGGAAGGTCGTCCAAAAACTCAAACCTATGGAGTGTGATGAGGCTCAACAAGAAGTGACAGATACTGCTGGTGATGAAGCCTCTCACGATGACGACGAGCCAGTCATCACAAAGGTCACTGCAGCCCCACCGGGCATGCAGCAAAGAGACATTTTGACCCTATCCCGAGAAGCTGCTGAGCGTGATGATGATGTCGGCGAGGAGGCAATGGAAATGGAATCATTAGATTTGGAGTTAAGTAGTACACCAAAACCTACCGCTTCCATATTTCTTCCTCGCAAGAAGGTACCCACCTCGTCCTCGACCTCAATTCGTGGTGGTGAAAGTGCAAAACGTACTGAAGTTCGGCAATCCACATCCTCCACTTCATCTGGCATTAGCAGCAGGACCACCACCACCAGTATCGCCGCCTCCTCCGGCCCCCGAAGACATTTCAAGTCTCCAGTTTGGGACTTCTTTAGTGTTTGCCCAAAAAAGGAAAACGTAGCCATTTGTAGCCTTTGTAAGCTTCGAGTTAGTCGTGGTAAGCTTGGTTCTAACTATGGTACCGGAGGCCAGAGAGGTCATCTTGAGAGAGCGCACCCTGTCCAATGGTTTCCGCACCTAGAGGCGGTCAAGAAAGCCGGAATTGCACGTAATGAAAACGTTGATTTTTCATCTGATGATGACGAGGAGGTAGAAGACGATTCAAACACTTCACTTACACCCAGTTCCCCTGTCAGCAGCAAACCCCATGGGAGCCACACTAAGAGTGTGGGAGAGAGTGAGACATCAATGCGGAAAAGTTCATCAGCGAGCGTAACTGGGTCGAAGAGATCATCATCATCCCGTAAATCCTTGGTCCAGGGCAACATTAAAAAGATGTTGTTTACAGAAGCGCAATATGAACGCAACCACCCAATGACCCGTCTGTATAACACTAAGCTGGCTAAAATGCTAGCTCTGGACCTTCTCCCTTTTTCTTTTGTAGAAGGGGTTGGTTTTCTAGAATTAGTGACAGCGCTCTGCCCTAAATGGAAGGTTCCTAGCCGGTTCTATTTTGCCCGAGTTGCGGTTCCAGCACTACATGAAGATGTTCTGAAGGTGATTGGGGCAGCTTTGCAGAAGAGTGCTGTTCACACTATACATCTGACAACAGACATGTGGACCAGTGGCGCAGGCGCTGATTACATGTGCATCACTGCACACTGGGTCTCTTTTTCAGGGGCTAAAGCAAAGCTAAACGCAGGTGTTGACACGAACATTGTTTTTAAAGGTGCTCGGAAACATGCAACACTAGCCATGTTTGGTTTGGAGAAACGTCACACAGCAGAAAACATTTTGGATGTCTTTAACACAAAGGTCCTTAACTGGCTGTCCCCACTAAAACGCAAGGTTGGTTATGTTTCCACGGACAATGGCGCCAATATAGTTAAGGCCATGAGGGACGGTTACTATTTCAGAGTGCCGTGTTTGGCGCACTGTATAAACCTGGTTGTCCAAAAATTCTTGGGTAATAAAGGCAGTGCAGCGTACAGTGTATTGGAGACCTGCCGAAAAATGTGCAAGCATTTCAGGCATTCTTTTAAGGCCTGGAAGCAGCTGAGGAGCCTGCTATATCAACGTCAAATGCCAGTGAAAGCACTCATCCAGGAGGTGGTAACACGTTGGAACTCAACCTTCTACATGCTTGAGCGTCTGTATGAGCAGTATACGGAACTCGATCAATATTTCCTTAAAGAGGGTACAGAGGAGCTGAGGATGGGTGGGCCGCAATGGAACATAGTTGAAAGCCTGACACGCATGCTTCGTCCTTTTGAGTTCTTCACGCGTGCAGTCAGCAAGGAGGACTCTAATTTGGGAAAAGCTATCCCATTGTTGTACATGCTGGAGGACCAACTGAAGGAGGTGTGTTCTGTGTTTGGAAAAGATAAAAACCAAGACTCTTTGCTTCTGGCTGAGCAATTATTAGAGCTCCTACAAGGTGATGAACGTCTTAAAAAGATCCACTCAGAACAGCATTACATTTGTGCTACTATTCTGGATCCACGCTACAAAAAGGCGCTGGCAGGCCAAGCATTCTTTCCTTTTGATGATGAACATGTTCCAAAGTACAAACGTTGGCTAGCCTTGTCAGCCAAGAAGTTTGAAACAGAACGGCTGGAAATTGAAGGAAATGGCAGTACATCAGCAGGCCATCCCCAGTCAAAACAATCCACTTCTGCACCTGTGGCTGTGGCACAAGTGACCTCTCAGCCGTTAAAGACACCGGCAACCGGATCATCTGCACGAAAGACAACAGAAACATTGGAGGCTGAAGAGGATTGGCTAGCTCTGCGTGGGTTTGGTTCTCAAAAGGTCAGAGGCACAGCAAGAGCTAAGCAAAGTGGAGGAACCTTGGATGAGGACCTTGAGTCGATGGTGAAGGACTATCTGAATGACTCAACAGAGGTCTATGTTAATTCTGACCCATTGGCGTATTGGCATGGGAAAAAAGAATTGTGGCCACAGCTCACCAACCTGGCTTTAAACTACTTGTCTTGCCCACTCGCAAGCATGTCTTCTGAACGGGTTTTCAGTGCGGCTGGTGGGATTGTAACTCCCAAACGGAGCCGCCTCTCGCCCAAAAATGTGGAGAGGTTAACAATGATCAAGATGAATCAGCACCTCATACCACCAGATTTCAGAGTACGAGAGAGCGTGCCGGATGAAGAGGAGGTGGCCAGCAACATAGATGAGGGAATTTCTACTCTGTCAGGTGACACTGAGCTCACCCTGTCTGAATTCGCAGAGTATGATGACGAAGCCTTATTCTTATTCCTGGACCGTGATACCGAGCCCTGAAAATGAGACAACAAATCAATAACTTTCTTTTTCATCCTTATTCACTTTTATTCCTGTGTGTCTGTCTTTCTTTGTTGTGCACAGTTAATATAATTCAAACTTTAATCAGATAATCACAAAAACAAGCCCATCAGCAGAACTGTCTTCACTTGTTTGCTAATTGATTTGAAGGTGCCGCAGTCTGCATTCCTCAGGTTCACAAGTTCAGAAGAACATGCTCCTCTATCCTCCTCCTCCAGACTCCTATTTCCATCAAAGCAGAGGGCTGGTTTACGCCCAATGAAGAAAGACTCAGCACTTGTGGGGGTGTTGTTCTACCTCTCTGCAGGTGAGTTGACGGGTCTGGGGCCATTGCTGGGAAGCACTAAAAGTGGTTTGGACCAAATCCGAGGCGGAAAATTTTTTGTGTTTTTGATGACTTGCTTGCCTTTGAGGTGCTCTTAGGGGGGGTTCCGTCTGTTTGTGGGTGAGTTTCGTGGTCTGGGAGCACTGCTGGGACACTCTAATCTTGATTGCATTTGCTTTTCAGGAAATCCGTCGTGGCAACCCCGACTTATGGCCTAGCTACGCAGTGCGTTTGGACCGAAGGCCCAGAAATATTGCAAGTATGAGATTTTGCTTTTGGCCTGTTTGGGGGTGTTATGCTTCTTGGCGGGTGGGTTGCCGGGTCTTGGGGCATTCCTGGGAAGGTCTAATACCGGGTAGAAGTGGTTGGGACAAAATCCAGGCTGATTTTTTTTTGGCTATTTCTGACATTTTGCTCTATGTAGCGTTTTCGGGGGCCTGTTTGGGGGGCTTCCTGGTGTTTGTGGGTGAGTTTCGTGGTCTGGGAGCACTGCTGGGACACTCTAATCTTGATTGCATTTGCTTTTCAGGAAATCCGTCGTGGCAACCCCGACTTATGGCCTAGCTACGCAGTGCGTTTGGACCGAAGGCCCAGAAATATTGCAAGTATGAGATTTTGCTTTTGGCCTGTTTGGGGGTGTTATGCTTCTTGGCGGGTGGGTTGCCGGGTCTTGGGGCATTCCTGGGAAGGTCTAATACCGGGTAGAAGTGGTTGGGACAAAATCCAGGCCGAATTTGTTTTTGGCTATTTCTGACATTTTGCTCTATGTAGCGTTTTCGGGGGCCTGTTTGGGGGGCTTCCTGGTGTTTGTGGGTGAGTTTCGTGGTCTGGGAGCACTGCTGGGACACTCTAATCTTGATTGCATTTGCTTTTCAGGAAATCCGTCGTGGCAACCCCGACTTATGGCCTAGCTACGCAGTGCGTTTGGACCGAAGGCCCAGAAATATTGCAAGTATGAGATTTTGCTTTTGGCCTGTTTGGGGGTGTTATGCTTCTTGGCGGGTGGGTTGGCGGGTCTTGGGGCATTCCTGGGAAAGGTCTAATACCGGGTAGAAGTGGTTGGGACAAAATCCAGGCCGATTTTTTTTGGGCTATTTCTGACATTTTGCTCTATGTAGCGTTTTCGGGGGCCTGTTTGGGGGGCTTCCTGGTGTTTGTGGGTGAGTTTCGTGGTCTGGGAGCACTGCTGGCTATATATACTTTACTTTGCAAGAGGTTTGAAGCAAATCCATGGTGGCAGAGGGGACTTAGGGCCTAGCTGCAGAGCACGCGCGGAGTGATTTGGGAAATTTGTGAAAAATTGACTAAGTCCCCATTTTTGTACTTTTGCTCTTTGGCTGTTTGGGGGTCTTCTACTCGTTTTCTCCTGGGTTGACGGCTCTGGGGCCATTGCTGGGAAGCTCTAATACCGGATAAAAGTGTTTTGGACCAAATCCCAGGCGGAAAATTTTTTGTGTTTTTGATGACTTGCTTGCCTTTGAGGTGGTCTTAGGGGGGGTTCCGTCTGTTTGTGGGTGAGTTTCGTGGTCTGGGAGCATTGCTGGGACACTCTAATCTTGATTGCATTTGCTTTTCAGGAAATCCGTTGTGCCAACCCCGACTTATGGCCTAGCTACGCAGCGCGTTTGGACCGAAGGCCCAGAAATATTGCAAGTATGAGATTTTGCTTTTGGCCTGTTTGGGGGTGTTATGCCTCTTGGCGGGTGGGTTGCCGGGTCTTGGGGCATTCCTGGGAAGGTCTAATACCAGGTAGAAGTGGTTGGGACAAAATCCAGGCCGATTTTTTTTGTGGCTATTTCTGACATTTTGCTCTATGTAGCGTTTTCGGGGGCCTGTTTGGGGGGCTTCCTGGTGTTTGTGGGTGAGTTTCGTGGTCTGGGAGCACTGCTGGCTATATATACTTTACTTTGCAAGAGGTTTGAAGCCAATCCATGGTGGCAGAGGGGAGTTAGGGCCTAGCTGCAAAGCGCGCGCCGAGTGATTTGGGAAATTTGAGAAAAATTGACTAAGTCCCCATTTTTGTACTTTTGCTCTTTGGCTGTTTGGGGGTCTTCTACTCGTTTTCTCCTGGGTTGACGGCTCTGGGGCCATTGCTGGGAAGCTCTAATACCGGATAAAAGTGTTTTTGACCAAATCCCAGGCGGAAAATTTTTTGTGTTTTTGATGACTTGCTTGCCTTTGAGGTGCTCTTAGGGGGGGTTCCGTCTGTTTGTGGGTGAGTTTCGTGGTCTGGGAGCATTGCTGGGACACTCTAATCTTGATTGCATTTGCTTTTCAGGAAATCCGTCGTGCCAACCCCGACTTATGGCCTAGCTACGCAGCGCGTTTGGACCGAAGGCCCAGAAATATTGCAAGTATGAGATTTTGCTTTTGGCCTGTTTGGGGGTGTTATGCTTCTTGGCGGGTGGGTTGCCGGGTCTTGGGGCATTCCTGGGAAGGTCTAATACCGGGTAGAAGTGGTTGGGACAAAATCCTCGCGGAAAAGCCTTTAGTTTTGGCACTTTTTGTAACTTAGGGTTCGTTAGGGTTAGCCCTAGCAGCAGGATTGCATGTGTTTCGGGGTGTTCTAGATTTTTCCAACTGAGTTCTGGGGTCTTAGAGCACTCGTGAGAATGTGTAATTTTGGTTGCAAGTCATTTGAAGAAAATCCATGGTGGGAAAGGGGGGATTTGGCAGAGTTAAAGAAAGCCTTTGCCACTATTCTTAACTTAGGGTTCGTTAGGGTTAGCAGTATTTCTATTGCATGTGTTTGAGTGGGGGGGATTTCGAGTCTTGGAGCGATGCTGGCTATGGCTACTTTTGCTTGGTTGCTTGTAAGTGGTTTGAATGCAATCCACGGTGGGTAATGGGTAATTAGGAAGGGGGTACTTCGGCCTACTTTTACTTTCAAAGTAAGTTTTGTCACCAGTTTTCTGCTAGGCCTCGTTTTTTGAGATTTGATTGGGGGTCTTCTACATTTTTGCGACTGGCTTTAGTAAGGGTCTGGGTGGGAGCACTGCTAGGAAGATCTAATTTTGTTCTAAAACACAGTTTACAGTACACCTAGCTTGAGGGGCAAGATCCGCTACATTAATTTGCCCATACTTATTTATCCTTCAAAAGGTGACTCAGAGTACGCACTTTCAAAAATATTGTACTGTCTACTAGGAAAATCAAATTGTGACTTTTTGCACTCCACAGCCTACATACCTTATATTTATTTATCAGTGGTGTTGTAATATTATATCACTTCCTGTTTTTCTTTGAATAACTACAGGCCGGGTTTCAGTCTCTGCAATGGGGAAAAAAGGATGGAGTCAGGCTTCACAGTAGCGAGCCACAATTCAGCATCAGGCAGGCAGTGGACAGGGTGTCTTCTGGTGACCAACATCGATGGACGAAGCGTCGGCTGCAATGGAGGAGTGCCGCTAATAGGAGGATTTTTTTTCTGCAGGCAACTTACTTACCACTTCCAACAGGACCACTACAACCACATAGATACAGTATCCCTTGCCTTTTTCTCTGACTGTGACTGCATTTATTGGATCTCTCTCTGCTTCTAAATTGATCCCTTAACACATCACTTAGTCCACTCCACTATCACATCTGCACCACACATAGTCATTTGTAAGTGCTCCTACATAATTCGCAAGTCGCAGCACGCCCCAGGCCGTACAGGACTGGGATGTCCCCAATGATGAAGCATGTCACCAAGGGGCAACCCTGGTGAGTGAGGGGACACCTAGAAAACAAGCAATTTCTCCTTTTCTATCTACTATACCTTCCAGACCAACCCCACTGAGTGTTGTTGTGAATGGATTTATAGTGACCAGCAAGGCTCTCGGGTATCTGGCTAAGTACAGAGACCTTATGTTGAATATCGTTATCAATAATTCCACACAGGCCCTGTACTGTCGCATTCTTTCTTCCACAGTTGTCGAATGTACTACTTACTTTTCACTGACATGCATGCAGTAGTGCATGCACTTTCAAAGATTGATGGATAGGTTTGTACCCAAAGAATTGTTTATGTTCCATTGTTTGTCTATGCTGTGCTTTTTTTTACAGGGTGTCTTCTGGTGACCAACATCGATGGACGAAGCGTCGGCTGCAAAGGAGGAGTGCCGCTAAAAGGAGGATTTTTTTTCTGCAGGCAACTTACTTACCACTTCCAACAGGACCACTACAACCACATAGATACAGTATCCCTTGCCTTTTTCTCTGACTGTGACTGCATTTCTTGGATCTCTCTCTGCTTCTAAATTGATCCCTTAACACATCACTTAGTCCACTCCACTATCACATCTGCACCACACATAGTCATTTGTAAGTGCTCCTACGTAATTCGCAAGTCGCAGCACGCCCCAGGCCGTAGAGGACTGGGATGGCCCCAATGATGAAGCATGTCACCAAGGGGCAACCCTGGTGAGTGAGGGGACACCTAGAAAACAAGCAATTTCTCCTTTTCTATCTACTATACCTTCCAGACCAACCCCACTGAGTGTTGTTGTGAATGGATTTATAGTGACCAGCAAGGCTCTCGGGTATCTGGCTAAGTACAGAGACCTTATGTTGAATATCGTTATCAATAATTCCACACAGGCCCTGTACTGTCGCATTCTTTCTATTCTTCCACAGTTGTCGAATGTACTACTTACTTTTCACTGACATGTATGCAGTAGTGCATGCACTTTCAAAGATTGATGGATAGGTTTGTACCCAAAGATTTGTTTATGTTCACAATTGTTTGTCTATGCTGTGCTATTTTTTCTTGTCTCCCAAAACCTTTCCCAAAAACCCCCGTACCCATCCATTTTTCAAACCCTAACCCTCTTCCCCTGGGCTGTGTGGTTTTGATTGATGTGTGACTAAATGACAGCAATAAATCCACACACTTGCTGGGGAGGATAAGGTGATAGCAACAGGCTGGTGAAGAAATCCGAGGATATATTCTTACTCTGCTTGACAAAGAACCATTGCTAATGTGAAAGAACTTCAACCGAATTAGTAGTTATACTTTACCATTTGTTAGGCTACAATGTGGCACTGTTCTACTGTACTTCTGTCACCTGCTATATTCTCAGTTGTACCGTTGAATTGCTCAGGAGGACAAACCAGATTTCATTTTCTTTTTTTTCATAGGCATGCAACTGCCACTGTGTCACACCACCGCTATGAGGAAATTTTATCCGACCAAGATTGCCAACCATATTCGCTGTCTCCCGTGGAGCCAGCCCTGGGTCTAGCCCTACTTTCAAACACAAATTACAGGTAAGATAAGCTTTTGGTGGTTTGGGGGTATAATGGAGTATTAGTACGAGAGACGAGAGACTGAAGGTAGTACTACTAAAGTCCTAGGACTCTTGGATTCACTTCGTCTGTGAGAGGCACTTAGTGTTGAAAACATTTGGGCATTTACACTTAAAGGAAGAAAATGGAACTAAACTTTCAGGAAAACAAAGTCAACGTTAAACCCCCACCCACCAGGCAAGCAGTAAGAAACGGGTATGCTCAGATAAAGTTTGAAAAAGTATATTTATATCCCTAACAAAATAATCTCCCGCAAGACCCTCCCTAACCCCAACGATTGTCCTTCAAAAGTCCCCAAAAACCCAACTCCCAATTCCCACCCCCCAAAAGTCTCTAAAAAAGGGGCAAGGGACACTATGGGCGGATGCTGTCAACTTTTTGGGCCAGGGCATCATGCTCCTGGCGGAGCAAGGCGTGCTCTACGCGGAGCCCCTCCAACTGGTTGGAAAAGTGGTGGAGCTCCTGCTGGAGGCGGGACACCATCAGGGTACTGCGGCGCAGGCGTGCCTTCAATGCCTTGTAGGTGCAACGGCTGTGAGAGGAAGCTGTAGCTGTTGTCCTTGCTACTCGGCGGTGGCGTTTGGCTTTGGCAGCCCGGCTCAGTCTGGGTGGACCACTGTGCTGGGTGGCACTGGCAGCCCGTGGGGGAACGGAGGCCGATGCAGACGACGTAGTTGTTGTGGTCGACTGCACACTTTCTTCGTCCTCCAGGGCCACCAGCCGCCGATATTCGGCCACAGTGGCATTGATCCTCCGTTGCCGGGCCGCTCTAGCCAGCTCCTTCCTCCTTGTTTGTTTGGAAGGAGAACCTATATGAAGAAAGAAAGACATAGTCTGTAACCAATGCTCCTTAAGATTAACTCAATCATTCAGCAGAAATTTGTGTTGCACTACAACTAGCAACTTGCAAACGCATTATATAACTATTGAGGCCAGTATCTATCTAACCTCACACTTCTTCATCCTTGCTCTAACATTAGTGGGAGTTTAAGGAACAAATTCTACGAGCACTATGGACTTCCATTAGAGTCGACTATGAAAGTACACCAGTCTTATTCTTCTTCTTGTCTCTTGTTTTGGAAAATTGGTACGTTATCTTCTGCAAGCCGGCATAATGCCAGCGCAGTAAACTTGCACCCGAGAAAAAGAGACGCACGCCATGAGGAGTGACCTAGACTTGCGTTGCGTTACTGTACCCGTCCAGTACATGCAGGTGGTGAAGCTCTTACTTTTCTATTACGGGTGGCACTGAGAATACTCTGTTACAACTCAAGGGCTACTCCTTAATTAATTTAACTTTCACCCTACAGTGGAAATGAGTACTAGAAATGGAAAATTGAAGAAGATAAATAATCTGATTATCTATCACTTCAAATGGGATGTTTTTGCTTATATATGGGATGACTTTTGGTGCTTTGCTTTTTATTGAGTGACCAGTGATACATCCACACATGAATGACTGAGTACTACTAAACTTATTAAGAGAGGTAGGGAGTGGCCACCGTAATAACCGGATCTATGCAGTGCTTGCAATACAAACTACTGCTACTATTGATGGTAGTATTTGGACAAAATTAAAAGTTCTTTTCCTTGCCTTTCCTACACTGGAACGGACGTGCGGGTGCAGTGTTACATGCTCTTCAAAGTTACACTTAGTTCATCCACTGACCGTCTACTCTCTCTAGATCATGAGTACTCACAAACTTTCTCTCAGGGGCTACATTTACAGTGTAGTTTGGGGCCGAGGGCCGCACTGGTGGGGGCGGAGTCAGAGAGGGCGGGGCTAAAGCAAAACGATAACTTGTGACCATGAGGTTGCACACAGGTCCCTGCAGCAGATGCCCTCACCCACTGAGCCACCAGACCCAGCATTTACATACATCTCTCTCCCTCCTGCTCTCCCTCCTGCCCTCCCTCTCCATCTCTCTCTCCCTCCTGCCCTCCCTCTACCTCCCCCTCTGTCATCTCACTGTGTGTGTGTCTATCTGTGTCAGCCTTCAGCCCGGGTTGAGACCGCTTCCTCAACGCGCACACACAGACAACAACACCAAAGTACTTAACAGGTCTTTAAAAGACCATTAACATATTATTGAGGCTTTGTTTGTCGTAGCACCCCTGCTTCTCCACCCTGACAATCACTGCTTGCCCGGCCCCACAGAGGCTTTGTTCTATTTCACCTCTTTGTGGCCTTGCATCTCCACTCTGCTCTGTGGGGGCCGGGGGAGCAGTGATTGTCTGCAAGGTCTGCGCACCGCCAAGGAAGGCTTGCCGGGCCACCACTGGCCCGCGGGCCGTACTATGAGTACCCCTACTCTAGATACACATATGCTATCTAAGAGTCAGATAGTAGCATGATCCAGGTATATGGACACATACAGTTTCTGTGTCACCCACCCAGGCTGTTGTCCTTCCACCCATCATTGCTTCATCATTCACCCAGCCATGCATCTCATATTCTTGCCTTCCCAGCTAGTCTTCAATCTCAATAAGTAAGGAATATATAAGAGCTTACCTCTGGCCGCCACCACCACCGTCTCAACTCTCACAGCCGCTGCCTCCTCCCCTGAAGAATCGCCCTCCGCCTCCGTGTCGAGCACCACCACCTCCACACTGGCCCCGCCACCAGATGTTCCACCTACAAAGTACATTTAAGAATGTTAGAATAAAGCACTCACTAGTCTTTGGTCTAGGAATGAAGACATGTGAAAACAATGTAATTTGTGACTGTCTACGTTAAAGTTAAAAAAAATGTCCCTTTTTCAAGGGAAGGTTGTCTTGCTGCACTTTTTGGCACAACTGATGAAGGCTGTTTTTTTAACACGCACCATTTTTCTCCACACAGACAGAAGATGGACTTCTAACAACAAGATCAAGTTGAAACCAGGTGAGAGCTCGGCTCGACCACAAGAAATGTCTTCAATTAATCGTCAGCACTAACCACTTTTCCATTATCAGTTAAACGTTTAGTTTTATTATGACTTCATTTTAATAAATGTGTTTACTTTTAATAAAGCTTTTAAACTTAAATACAATCTGTGTATTTTGGTCCAGACTAGAGTGACTGAGCGAAAGGTTTTGCAATTTTTGCAAGCATGAGTCCAGATAGAACACTTCAAAAGACATTATGGACAATCCCAGAGGACTGCACTAAGTTGATAGAGCTATTGCTGACTAGAATCATGGGAGTTTCGCCAACCGTGCAATCTTAGTTAGCTACACAGACAGACTAATAAGAATAATCTAGTAATACCACAGGGAGTCATAGTAGAGGCAGGATAAGAATTTAGATACAGTCTACAAGAAGAGCAAAGACAATTTTGAAAAAAGTCAAATGAGGAACGCTAGGAAAAATAGGTACTAGTCTAAAATGAAAACTTACTGGGGCCAGCAGAGGAGCCCTCGCCTGCCCGATCCTGGCCCTGTTGAACAGCATCCGCCGCCTGCTGCTCCTGTGTCCTCCTCTCGCCCCTGGGGGGAGCTGACGTACAACATGAAAGAAAGAACAGAAAACATGGATGATTGTTGCTTGTCAATGTCAACCAAATCAAACATTTCAAAAGAACAATAACAAAATATTTCCGCGAAATTATATTGATTAGGGTTAGTTTTCATTTATTTGCGGACCTGTGACTTCGAAAGTCACGTAACTCACTAAACAAAGTACTGAAACGTTCACCTAGGACTGGCAGGCAGCAGTCCGCAGGCAAGACGCAAAGTGACAGACAAACTCCATTGTGATTTCAGTCAGATCAGTGACAACACTAACAGTTGCCTGCTACATTACCAGTCATTGAAATAGTCAAACTATCAATCCACCGCCACTATTTTTCTTATTGTCAGGGGTACAAAGGAAGGGGCAGATTTAAGCCCCTTGCGGCTCTTTTGCGCCGTTCTTGCGTGACTTTTGTGACGCAGCAGCTAAACAAAAAAGGGCGCCATGGTGCGGCGTATAATATTATAACAACGTGACGCATTTGGGAGATGCATCCCGTTATAAAGCCCTGCGCCATCAGGGGGCGTTCCGGCGCAAGGGAGGGCATTCCTGCGCTGGAACACATCCTAATAGTGGCTGAGGGAAATCTACAAAATTTCAATCAGTCACCTTTAGGACAATGATGCGTCACACAAACCCTGCACCTGCTTGAAGCAGACGTACGGCTTGACCCAGCATTGGGGAGATAGGGTACCCCAGAGCATTGCTGGAGCTGCGCCATCGTTGTGACGCAACTCCAGCAGTAAAGCTTCGGTGACGTTTTGGGCCCATGGTGCGCCGCATTGCAAATACGGCGCACCATGTTTGGTGGTGGTAGCGGGCCGCACAATTAATGGCGCATCCCTGCTACTTTGCAGGGATGCGACGGTAATTGCAATTCTGCCCCTTAGGGGCATACTTACTTACGCGTTCTGGCGCATCTCCAGAGATGCGCCAGATCAAATGCGTCACGCAAAACTACCCTTGCGACACGGCAGATGCGCCTCATTTACAATGCGGCACGCCCTGGCGCAAGGGTAGGCACTTGCGTGACGCATCTCGTCACGTAAGAGCGGCGCATCGCTGGAGTCACGTCGCCAACGCAATGCAACTCCAGTAATGCTCAGGGCCACCCAATACTTAACATGCTGTGTCAGTCCTTTAGCCTGCTTCGAGCAGACATAAGGAATTGAATTGACGTAGCAGCGTCGCAGAAGTGCCTGCGTTAAATCTTGTAGATTTCACGCAGGCAATTTTGCGAGGCGCACAGCCGCCGGACCGCCCACCCTGCGTACTAGGAACGCACCCATTGTGGTGCAGGCCCATGGCTTTATAACGTGACGCATCTCCCTAGATGCGTCATGCTGTAAATGACTCGCAGGGATGCGGCACGTTTACGCCGCTGTTGCGTCACGCAAGGCAACGTAAACGTGGCGCAAGGGGCTTGTAAATGTAATCTGCCCCCTAGTGTCTAGCATTACGCAGTTCTGTAAAGTACACTCATACATAATAGTTACTCAGGCCAATGAGACCACGAAATAGAAAACAAATAAGCATAGTAGCAACGCCACTGAGAAGGAGAGCAGTGCACCTGAAATGCACAGAAGATTTTGAAATATAATTTAACTATAATGTAATCGTCATCAGCGGCATTATTGGCTTGCTCCATGTAAAAAACAAATATTTGCAATACAACAACACAGAGCAGGAGAAAACATCATAGTAGTGAGTGATTAAATGGCTACTACTACTCACCAAGCCCGGGGATCTCCAAGCCGAGCTGGTCCAGCAGGTCGCGCTCGCGGTCCAGGAGGTCCGTCCAGCGATGGGTGACCTGGCTGTAGGTGCGCTGGACCCCGTAGAGGTGGGATATGGCCCAGCACACCTTCTCCCACCGCTTCTGACGCTCCCGCATGTTGTAGCCGCCGGCCGCGATCCTGCCGCCTCCCGCGATGGTCCTGGGCAGGCGGCGCTGGACGAAGTAGACCAGCGCGCCCACTTCCTCCGGGCTGAATATCTCCCGTCGCGTCACCTGCTCCCCCCTCAATCTCCCGCATGCTGTCCTGGCACTGGGTCCAGCACTACTCCCCGCCGCCGCTGCGGCCCTCAAGTGCCTGGGCAGCTTCACGGCGCCTGGCTTGACTATGGTCTGGGCAGGTAAGGTAGGAAGAAGTAGAAAATTAAGAAAGAATAGGATAGGGAAGAAGAAAAGAAAAGAGTTTAAAAAAGTAGTTTAAAAGTAAAGAAAAATAGCAGAAAAGACAAAAATATACAGCTAGGAAAAGAGAGGGATAGATAAGAAGCAAAATCGTTAAAAAAAAACTGAAAACAAGCAAAGAATGGCAAAGATACCAAGAGGATTAAACACCATGCCCAGACACAGGAAATGAATGAAAAACAAGATGGCCGGCGCCCGTTCACGAGCGCGAAAGTAAGTTCGCGCGAGATTTTCCTCGCGATCTCGTGCGAACCTCTAGATTTCCCGCGCGATCTCGTGCGAACCTCTACTCGCAATGCGCTTACTGCGCGAGATTATACATAGCGGGCGGAAACGGAAATACGTCACGCAAACAAAATGGCAGCGCCCGTACTCGACCTTGGGGTAAATTCGCGTGTTGCGCTGCAAGCGGCTCGCGAATACTGCAAAAAAACTCGCGAAACAACAAGCCGCAAAAAAATAAAATGCTCATTCGCACGAATTGGCGGCTTCCGCGGTCGGTTTCGCACAACGCCGCGCCCCGCGAATAGCGCGAAAAAAACCGAAAAACGATTTCAGCAAAAGCAATGAGCAGGTGCAAAAGGTCAACCTCATGATTTGTAACGATTCTTTGTAGTGCTTCCTGAGGGGGCCCTCCAGAATTCAGTTGCCTGCTTGCAACTATTGTGTGACCCTGCTCTGACCTTAACTGTATGCCACAAAGGTCCTGATTTACAGCTAAAGGAGCAGACAAGCAGGTGCCAGGCTGGAACTTGAAATTCTTTCAGTGACACATTAATTAGCCCCTAATTCATTATTGTCAGTTGGGGCAGGGCAGGTGTTGTTAATAAACTAACCCCAAATTAATTCATGTCAGTTCAAGCAGGGCAGGTGGGCTTGCTTTCCCCCCCCATCTTCTACAGTGATGATGAACCAGAGGGTGGCATTGATGTAACAGAGGGTGGCATGGGTCAAAGAGAGGGTGCCAGTGGTGAAACAGAGGGTGCTGGGAGGCTGTGATGATGAACCAGACGTAGAAACAACATAGTCCCGACCGTTGCGAGCCGACAAGTAAGTTCGCAATTGCGAACTAGTACCAAATCCTCGCGAACTGGCAGAAACAATTGCGAACACGGGAATTCGCGGATTTTGCGGATTGCGAGTTCGCAAATCCGCAAAATTCGCGAACGCGAGATCCGCAAAATTCGCCCATGGTTAGTGACCAGGTCAGGGGGGACACCCTGAACCTGACACTCCAACCTAGGGTCTAAACCCTCAGGCTGCACCGGGGTCAGAGGCGAGGACTCCCTCGCTCTGCACCCCATTTCAGAGCACTGCATCCTCCCATCTGAAGGGGTAGCCCTAGAAGCTACCTCAGTCAGGACACTGATTACAGTTGCCCCTTCCTCCAGGTTAGACAACACCTGATCCTGGATTCCCAACCCAGGGACTAAACCCTGCGGTTTATCACTTACCTGCCAAACCAGGACTTCATTGGGAGCACGCATGCCCCCCTGAGGGTAACACATAACTCATGTGTTGTGTGATAGTCTGCCTGGTGCAGATCTCCCAGCCCCTGTCCATCTGACAGTGCGTGAAGATCCCCCAGGACAGAAGTGGTGTCACCATGGTCTTTCACTGGTGACGCAACCCTTCTGGCTGGCCCCTGACCCACTGGTTCCTCCACTGGGGACTCTGTCCCCCCTAACCCCTCTGTCTGGACTTCTGTACCCTCCACTTAGGAGCGACACTGCCAGACACCAAAACTAATGGAGGCCTGCTTACAGACTCTCCCAGTTCGCCAGACACTAGGGGATCAATCTCAACGGGTGACCCATAAGGACACCCTAGGCTCCCCACCTGGTGTTCCCTTAAAGAACCATCCAGGCTTGAAGAATGGGTTTCGGGTACCTTGGGACACGCAGGCTCACACTCACTCCTTCTCCACTAAGACAGGACATGAGCCCCTACACCCTTCCCACTATACTGGGACCTAGCTGGATTACAATGAACCACTTCCACCACTCTGGGTTGGAAAATACCTGAGCCACTCCCCACATGGTCATTTCCCAATGCCTCTCCAGACCCTCTGGAATCCAACAAAAGGTCTGCCTCCAATGTGAGCTCCCTGGGGTCAGAGAACTCACTCTCTAACAGGTGTTGGCATAGCACTGGAAAACAGGGGCTTAGAATCTGCTCTCCCACATTTGGATCACACAGCCCCAAACAGGGGTTAATCAAACTATCCTTCACCTCACCATTTAGTGCCTCGCACATGTACTCCACACCACTCACCTGAGATTGGCGAGACAGTATCTGACTGTCTCTGTCATTCAACCTACACTCTTCTGGGCGGTCTTCACACTCACATACCAGGACTTCAACCTTGGTGGAACCCCTCTCACTGCACCTCTCATCTAGAGTCAGTAGAGTGTCCCTCCCACCACTAGGACCATGAACCTCTGCACCAGTTACCCTATTCTCCTCAGGGACGCTGCGCACTACTGGAGCTACCTCATGTCCTTGAACCTCCTGGTGTATGTTAACCCCCTCCTTCAAGTCAGGTGCCACATCTCTGGGTGTATGTACTGCTCCCTCAGCACAAGATAACTCAATTTTGCTGCCACCATCTGAGGTGGACTCCAACTCAGCAAAGCTCACTTTCTGAGCTGCCCAAATATCTTCTTCTTGGGTTAAGGCCCTCTGAGCCTCATTAATCTCTCCCAGCTCTTCATCAATTACTCTCATCTTCTGCTCATGAGCCAGAAGCCAGCTATCTTTTTCTATTTCTCCCTCACTTTCAGGGAATTCCTCCTTCTCAGACTCAACTGGTAGTGTTGCCTTCCATCTGGGTAACTGATACTGAAATGTAAATGTGTTTGTAATGTGTTTCTAGTTATATAGCGCCTTCTACCCAGAGGTCTCGTAGCGCTGTATTCATACCGCCGTGGAACCCTTCCTGGTTTTCCTGTGAGATGTCCACTCCTGGGCACCCCCAAGGTGAAGCCAGGCATCCAAGCGCTGCTGGGGGCGTTGTGGAGATTAAGCAAGCTATTGCCCAGAGTCACAGAGTGGGACCCATAATTAGACTAGGCACCAAGGCGAGAATTATCAGGTCCTGGGATATTGAGTCCAAGAGCTGCCGAGGCAGGAATTGAACCCTGATCCCGAGCTAGTCCTCTGCATCAGTGTCTGCGACTCTAACCATTGAGCCACGCTTCTCCACAAAATAGGGATGTCTCTAGAATCTCCCTGGACCTTCTCTTCATAGGCAGCCCCCTTTCCTTGCAAAACACACGTAACTCCTTCATTGTGTAGACAAACATGTGCCAGAAGTTGAGTTCCATTTTGCAACAACTAACCAGAGCCATAGTATCAAAACTACCTTCAAGAGAATACCATAAAACTGAAAAAACAGTATGTGGTTGCGTTTGGTCTGCACTCACTAGTAGTGTTCACCAATCACTGTACATAAGTCACAAATGCAAGTCCAGAATCTCACCACTGCCACCAATGTTAGATTTGGGGGTCTCTAGTTGGCACAGGTAGGTAGTTGTGACAAATAGGGACCCTTGCTGCTACTCAGGGTAAGGGGGTACACTCCTAAAATAACCCTTGCTCACCACCTTGGTAGCTTGGCACGAGCAGACAAGCATTTGTGACCACATACAGTAATCCAATGACAACACTACAAATGTACACCACACAAGGTTTATATAAAAAATAAGTATTCTTTATATAGACTTAACACAAGACCATTAAACGACAGAAATCCACAATACTATACTTAAAAATTGTAGTATTAGCTTAGATCTTAAGATGCAACAATATGCGTCAATGTACCTTACGATGCGTTGCGCTTTCACAACAAGTAATGTTGCAGCGATGGAAATGCGGCAAAGTTCTGGTGCAAAGAAACAAAGACGTGAGGATCTTCCAGATGCGGCACTCTTCTCCGATGATGCGAGAAGTCTTGATTCGATGCATCAGCTGCAGCGGCTACGCCCTTGTTCAGCGATGCGACGGCAACAGCTTCAGCTGCAACACTCTTCTCTGAAGCTTGAGAAAAGCTTCTGCACGATGCGACAACTACCGCAGCGACATCCTTGTTCAGAAATGCGACGGCAGCAGCTCTGACGGCGGCACGCTTCTCCGGGGTTTCGAGGCGCTTTTCATGATGCGGTGCAATACGACAGCTACAGCGGTGACATCCACGATGCGACGGCAGCAGCAGTGACGGAGACACGCTTCTTTCTTGTTGAGAGACACTTCTCTCAATGCGGTGCAATACGACAGCTACAGCTGCAACACCCTCCTTCTGAGTTGCGACAGCAGCAGCAGCGACTGTGACACACTTCCTCTTCGTTGCGAGACGCTTCTCTCGATGCGGTGCAATAAGACAGCTACAACGGTGACACCCTTGTTCAGAGATGCGACCGCAGCAGCAGCGACGGCGACATGCTTCTTCCTTGTTGAGTCACACTTCCAGCTCCTTGCGACACGCAGTCCCTCAGAAGGCCCAAAAACGGCAGCAGGCACTTCCAAAGAACTCTGGGGAGCTGGGGGTTGAAGTCTGTTGTCCCTATGATTTCAGCAGGAGGCAAACTCTTTTCCAAGCCCTTGGACATCCTTCTAAAGTTGAAAGTAAAGCACACAATGTTCTTTCTCCTCTCCTTGGCAGTCAGGCAACCACTGCAGGCCAATCCTCTAAGCAGCACTTCAGCCTAGGAAAAGTCTCTCCTCGGTTTCTTCAGGTTCCTCTCCTCAGCAGAGGTTTCTTCTTGTAGTCCAAAAGTTATCTAATTTCTTGAGATCAGGGTCCCAATATTTATACAGCAAGATCCTTTGTCCTCTGAGGGCAGAGGGGTCTTTGCCTAGTCCAAACCAGTTCTGAAGCACTCTGTTTACATGACTCCTTCTTTCCTTTCACAGTGCAGGGCAGAAACATCAGACGCCCCACAGAAGGTGGAGCCAGCATTGTGGAGGAAAAGCTTAGCCCTGGAGCACTTTGTTTACATCATTCCTTCTCATCTTTCACTGTGCAGGGCAGAGACATCAGACACCCCACAGGAGGTGGGGCCAGCATTGTGGAGGGAAAGCACAGCCCTGGAGCACTTTGTTGACATGATTCCTTCTCTCCTTTCACAGTGCAGGGCAGAGACATCAGACGCACCACAGGGGGTGGAGCCAGCACTGAGGGGGGCAGGCACAGTCCTATTCAGGTCCCAGGTGCAACTTCTCCCTCCCATCCAGATGCAGATCTCTCTATTCACCACTGGGCGGACTCACCCTGTCTCCTGGAATCCCCCAGCTCTGTAACTCAAACTCCAGACAAGGAATACACAACCCAGCAGAGGCAGGCATAGATAGTAAGACAAGAAAATACGTATTTTCCAAAAGTGGCATTTTCAAACACAGAATGTTAAAACCAACTTAACTAAAAGATGTATTTTATCATTCTGAGTTCAGGCATACTAAACCCGAATTTCCACCATGTTCCCTGAGTCAGTTAAGATTATGAAATGTAATACTCTAACTGCCCATGCTGGCATATGGAGAACATTTAGCCTTGCAATAGTGAAAAATGAAAATGGCTGTAATTCACTGTCAGGACATGCCACACACACCAGGGCATGTCCTACCTTATACTTACAATGCACGCTGCCCTTGGGCCTACCATTGGGTTGTCTGATATGAAGAAAATGGAAGGTTTAGGGACTGGCAAGTGGGTGCACTTGCCCAGTCAACATGGCAGTACCATACTGCACACAAGCAGACCTGAGACACACTTTTACAAGCTGCTTCTGCGGGTGGCACAACCAGTGCTGCAAACCCACTAGCAGTATTTGGTTTACAAGCCCTGCGCAAATGCAGTGCACTGTACTAGGGTCTGACAGGTAAACCAAATCACATAATCATGGAATCACTAATCCATACATCAATTTATAATAGGGAGAGCATATGCAGTTTAGCACTGATCAACAGTGGTAAAGTGCCCAGTCATAAAATAGTCAACAACAGGTCAGAAAAAATATAGGAGGAAAGCAAAAAGTTCAGGGATGACCCTGCAAAAGGGGCCAAGTCCAACACACCTGCTTTAAGTCAGTGGTAATTAGCGACTCTTAAATACAGAAAATTCAAAAATTCGGTAGTACCGATTTTTGGTACATCGCATTTGCGAATAAATAAGGATTTCCTATTTACCGATTCGCTATTTAGGGGTTTTGGTGTCTGCTAATTGCTAAATAAGGTAACTGGTTTCCCTTATTTTTACTGATTCCTTATTTGCGATGACGTTCGGTGTTACCTACATCGCACATGGCTAAATAATTAATTTCGGTGTTACCGACTTGTATTTAGCCACCTACATCTATCCCATTTTGTAAACATCAAAATTATAAATCACAAAACAACCTGGTTTTGCAAGGTCACCTACACTTTTGGTCCTAGGCTCGGCAGCCATATAGCGAAACCTACCAAACTCAAGACATATCTGAAAACTAGAAACCCGGGGGTGTCCATGGTGGTGTGACTTATATGGATCCCTCAACATTTTCTTACCCAGAATTCCCTGCAGACCTCAAATTTAGATAAACAAATCAAGTGTTCCTCACATTTCTGCATGAGATCACTGCACAGATAGACATTTACTACCACCCCACACTCCCCTCAGTCTCCACTTGGACCGTTTTCGGCCCTGGGGAACACCACCTTCCCAGGCCAGCCTATGCAAATTGAATCAAGGGGGGCCATGTGGTCCTCCCTATGGGAACCATTATTGTCCAAAGGGACCAACACCCACCAGGGCCAGCTCCCTATGTCCTGAAGTGCCCACCCTCAGGACAGAATTGTTTGTTTGTTCTTGGTGGGAACTATGACATCTTCTGCCACGCAAGAGCAAGCAGTAAGTCCTCTCCCAGTAGGCAGAGGCAGGAAAATTGCTCCCAGCCTCTGGGAGCTGACTTTGCATCTGTTCCCTGGCATGCAGTCAAATGGACATGAAAACAGATTAAAAAATTGCTCACACACTTGGACCCTAAGGTAACTATAACTTACGCCCTCGCCATGCACTGCTATTTACCTCACATATTACATCAGGAATGACATCCTTTATGACAGCATTCATAATATAACTGCAAGATTTGCAATTAATCTTCTCTTGAAAGACAGACAGACTGGACCGTGGCATCGATGTTGTACTTGTGTTGGGCAAGAGGATCCCGACAAACCAACCAATTCATCGTGACATGGGCCAAAGAAGGATCTCTCTTACGGAATTGCAGAGTGAAGATTTATTGGGATAGATAAGGTTGAGCATATTGTGTTACAAAAGGTGTATGTTTGATCGACCATTGACTATAACACACTTGTCATATTGTAGATGGGACAACCGCTAAGTTTGTCCTGGACTACTCTGTCAGCCAGATTAAAAAAAAAAAAAAAGTTGTAAGTGCTCAGACATATGATTATAATTATTGGCCAAAGGTAATTGTAGAGTCATTAAACTCTGAGCTGTAATTTATACGTTTCTAGGTACCTAGCGCTGTAGTTCATAGGGCAGATACTCCCTACGAAAATATCTTAACATAAAATAGTAGACAGACATGGTGTGATAGCATACTGTCCCTAAAATATGCAAAGAACAGTAGACAGTATTTTTCGTTTGACTTTGTGTTGGCTAACGTTTACAGTACAGGGGGCAAATATTGCCCAGGGATGGAACATTGCAAATGAAAATCCCTAAACATTCAGGAAATAAACTGTAATTGCATATTCAAATTATGTAATTTTATTTCTGGAATTTCTGGGAAGGTAAGTGAGCAATTGTATTTCTGTTATAGATTATCTTAATATCATCTTTGCATTGATGCCAAACTAATGAGTTTAATCAGCAAAAGTGAATTAATAATGAGTTTCCTTGAACAAATATCTTTCTATATATTCCATCTGCAGTGTTTGTTAGAATAGGATTACTTTTCTAGGAACTAACAGACTTTCTCTAATCTTTATCAATAATAAAAGTGTCATTAATATTAAAGACCGGGTGAGCATCTATAGTGGGAGCCTTGCATTGCAGCTATTTTATAAAGAGGTATCTTGAATACAAATTCTGCTCTGCGTGAGAATCTGACACATACATGTGCTATAATGAAAAGAAACAAAACTGGGTTCCATCTTTGTGTCTCAAATAAAACAATGGTTTATGCTTGAAAGATGAAGTCAAATTGAATCAAATAAATGTGGGCCTTATCAGTGAATCTGATAGCTAACAAGGGGCTCATGATATAATTGCCAATGTTTCAGATTGGTTATGTGTGACATTTCTATGATTTTAGTGTGCATATGCTTGACATTTCACTGCCAATAAGTGACATTGTTAGTGACGTCATTATGGTTAAAACTAAACAATAATGTCCATGTAAACAAATAAATGTAACAAATTACCCACGAAAACTCTGAAAAGCCCAAAACTGTTCTAAAACCCCTGAAATGGAAAGCCACTAACCACAACGTCTGACCTTCGAACAGAGCAGAGCTCGAAAAATGTAAAAAATATTACCTAAGCAGCAGGTCATGTAAAATCAATAATTTTTTCGGCCTTTAAAGAGTAAGATATATTTTTTCTTTTATGTGGAAATAAAGTAGTTTGGTCATTGTCAAACTTAAACTAGGAACACAAATTTCATTGTCTTGTGAACAATAGTAGAAAGTAACACGATTTTCTTTAAAAAAAAAAAGATAAAGTGTGAGAGGGTATGTTCAGACGTGAGTCCCTTGCTCACTTTGCCACTGGATTCAAGCAAGCCGGGCTGAAGACGGCTGGAATGCTAGAAACCGGTCCTTACAGCCTGATTCATCATAGTGCCGTTTTGCGAGTTTGAAATAGCGAATCATAAGGAACCGCTATTCCAGACTCGCAAAACGGCATTCATGTAGGAATCGCAAAAACAAAAGTGATTCCTACATATTCCTTATTTGCGATTAGCAAATTGCTAATCGCAAATAAGGAATAACTCCCCATTCATTCCTATGGGCCAAAAGGCCCATAGGAATGAATGGGGAGTATTCCTTATTTGCGATTAGCAATTTGCTAATCGCAAATAAGGATGCGATTTAAAGGGTGCCAGGGGTGTCCAAAGGACACCCTGTAGCACCCCTTAAAAGTAAATACAAACAGGTGTTGCGCACACACATGTCAAAAGGACATGTGTGTGTGCAACATGAAACTTAGAAAAATGCTTTTAAAAGCATTTTTCTAAGTTTTCGCTATTTACTACGAGGTTTGACCTCGCGGTAAATAGCGGGACGAAATTGCGAATTCGCAATTTTAAAATGGATGATGAATTGCATTTAAGGAATCTCAAATTGAGATTCCTTAAATGTAATTCATCTTAAAATAGCGAAATCGCTATTACCGATTTTTGCATTTGGGATGATGAATCCCAAATGCAAAAATAGAGCTCGCAAAGGGCCGGATTCTCAGAATCTGGCCCTTTGCGAGCCCATTTCGGCTTGATGAATCAGGCTATTAGAAGCTTGTTTCCGGTCCAGGGAAGACATGGCTTGGCAGTTCGGGCTGGACTGTTTCCATGAGCCACAGGGTCAGACTGATTTGCATATAGCCATGTCTTAACTGGGGTGGCAGAGTGGGCTAAAGAACGGTGATGGATTAAACCCAGATTTTTTGACTGGGTGTGAGTGTTTGATTGATTCAGATGCTCCGTCCATCACCACCCCCTTTTGTACCGCTTTTGGCCGCCATAAGTGTGGCAGGGTATGCTCAGATGTGAGACCCTTGCTCACTTTGCGACTGGATTCAAGCAAGCTGGGCTGAAGACGGCTGGAATGCCAGGAACCATTCCTCAGAAGCTTGTTTCCGGTCCAGGGAAGACATGGCTTGGCAGTTCGGGCTGGACTGTTCCCATGAGGCACAGGGTCAGACTGATTTGCATATAGCCATGTCTGAACTGGGGTGGCAGAGTGGGCTAAAGAACGGTGATGGATTAAACCCAGATCTTTTGACTGGGTGTGAGTGTTTGATTGATTCAGATGCTCCGTCCATCACCACCCCCTTTTGTACCGCTTTTAGCCGCCATAAGTGTGGCAGGGTATGCTCAGACGTGAGTCCCTTGCTCAATTAGGCACTGGGTTCAGGCAAGCCGGGCTGAAGACGGCTGGAATGCCAGAAACTGGTCCTCAGAAGATTGTTTCCGGTCCAGGGAAGACATGGCTTGGCAGTTCGAGCTGGACTGTTCCCATGAGGCACAGGGTCAGACTGATTTGCATATAGCCATGTCTGAACTGGGGTGGCAGAGTGGGCTAAAGAACGGTGATGGATTAAACCCAGATCTTTTGACTGGGTGTGAGTGTTTGATTGATTCAGATGCTCCGTCCATCACCACCCCCTTTTGTACCGCTTTTGGCCGCCATAAGTGTGGCAGGGTATGCTCTTACGTGAGTCCCTTGTTCACTTTGCCACTGGATTCAAGCAAGCCGGGCTGGAGAGGGCTGGAATGCCAGAAACCGGTCCTCGGAAGCTTTTTTCAGGTCAAGGGAAGACATGGCTTGGCAGTTCGGGCTGGACTGTTCCCATGAGGCACAGGGTCATACTGATTTGCATATAGCCATGTCTGAACTGGGGTGGCAGAGTGGGGTAAAGAACGGTGATGGATTAAACCCAGATCTTTTGACTGGGTGTGAGTGTTTGATTGATTCAGATGCTCCATCCATCACCACCCCCTTTTGTACTGCTTTTGGCTGCCATAAGTGTGGCAGGGTATGCTCAGACGTGAATCCCTTGCTCACTCTGCCACTGGATTCAAGCAAGCCGACTGAAGACGGCTGGAATGCCAGAAACCGGTCCTTGGAAGCTTGTTTCCAGTCCAGGGAAGACATGGCTTGGCAGTTCGGGCTGGACTGTTCCCATGAGGCACAGGGTCAGACTGATTTGCATTTAGCCATGTCCGAACTGGGGTGGCAGAGTGGGCTAAAGAACGGTGATGGATTAAACCCAGATCTTTTGACTAGGTGTGAGTGTTTGAATGATTCAGATGCTCTGTCCATTACCACCCCCTTTTGTACCGCTTTTGGCCACCATAAGTGTGGCAGGGTATGCTCAGACGTGAGTCCCTTGCTCACTTTGCCACTGGATTCAAGCAAGCCGGGTTGAAGACGGCTGAAATGCCAGAAACCGGTCCTCGGAAGCTTGTTTCCGGTCCAGGGAAGACATGGATTGGCAGTCCAGGCTGGACTGTTCCCATGAGGCACAGGGTCAGACTGATTTGTCAATAGCCATGTCTGATATGGGATGGCACAGTGGGCTTAAGAACGGTGATGGATTAAACCCAGATAATTTGACTGGGTATGAGTGTTTGATTGATATTCAGATGCTCCGTCCATCACCACACCCTTTTGTACCGCTTTTGGCCGCCATAAGTGTGGCAGGGTATGCTCAGACATGAATCCCTTGCTCACTTTGCCACTGGATTCAAGCAAGCCGGGCTGAAGGCGGCTGGAATTCCAGAAACCGGTCCTTGGAAGCTTGTTTCCGGTCCAGGGAAGACATGGCTTGGCAGTTCGGGCTGGACTGTTCCCATGAGGCACAGGGTCAGACTGATTTGCATATAGCCATGTCTGAACTGGGGTGGCAGAGTGGGCTAAAGAACAGTGATGGATTAAACCAAGATCTTTTGACTGGGTGTGAGTGTTTGATTGATTCAGATGGTCTGTCCGTCACCACGTCCTTTTGTACCGCTTTTGGCCACCATAAGTGTGACAGGGTTTGCTCAGACGTGAGTCCCTTGCTCACTTTGCCACTGGATTCAAGCAATCCGGGCTGAAGATGGATGGAATGCCAGAATCCGGTCCTCAGAAGCTTGTTTCCGGTCCAGGGAAGACATGGCTTGGCAGTTCGGGCTGGACTAATCTCATGAGGCACAGGGTCAGACTGATTTGCATATAGCCATGTCTGGACTGGGGTGGCAGAGTGGGCTAAAGAACGGTGATGGATTAAACCCAGATTTTTTGACTGGGTTTGAGTGTTTGATTGAATCAGATGCTCCGTCCATCACCACCCCCTTTAGTACCATTTTTGGCCACCATAAGTGTGGCAGGGTATGCTCAGACGTGATTCCCTTGCTCACTTTGCCACTGGATTCAAGCAAGCCGGGCTGAAGACGGCTGGAATGCCAGAAACCGGTCCTCGGAAGCTTGTTTCCGGTCCAGGGAAGACATGGCTTGGCAGTTCGGGCAGGACTGTTCCCATGAGGCACAGGGTCAGACTGATTTACATATAGCCATGTCTGAACTGGGGTGGCAGAGTGGGCTAAAGAACGGTGATGGATTAAACCCAGATCTTTAGACTGGGTGTGAGTGTTTGATTGATTCAGATTCTCCGTCCATCACCACCCCCTTTTGTACCGCTGAGAACCTCTATTTACCCTATTGTTATTAAAGAATATTTTTTTTTAGCCGGCCCACGATATGTCAAATGAAGGTTCAACTCGGACACATTTTCTCATATTGACATTAGCTGGGGCGGGCCGAGATGGTGCCGTATTGGATTCTTTGTGGTGAGTTCTGCACCAAACCCATCTAAAATCTTCTGTTTATCCTGCATAATTTAGGCATGGGCGAATTTTGCGAATTTGCAATTCGCGAATTTGCGGATTTTGCGAATTTGCGTATCCGCAAATTCGCGAATTTGCGAATTTGCAGATTTGCGAATTTTTTAAGTGGGGGGGTCTTCCATGCGAGTTCACATGCCTCTTGTGTGTATAAAAGTTCTGAGACCGATCAGAGCAGTAGATGAAGAGACAGACCCTCCTGGTCACAGGAACAGCAAAGGGATTGTGCTCGTGAAAGTCAAGGATGCAAGGGCCTCTATCCAGCATCACAGCTGATTTTCGTCGGTAGGTTCGGGAAGAAAGCACACCTGTCCAGCCTCGACAATGCTCACGATTGTTTTTGGGCTGAAGAATGCGACACTGAATTTGAGCTTCAACTAGTTCCAGCGACAGTGTGTGTGTTACTATGCAATCGCGCCGAAGGGCGCAGGGGTCCCCTCAGTGAGCTGTGCTGGACTGGCTTCCATGCAAGTTCACATGCCCCTTGTATGTATAAAAGGTCTGAGACCGATCAGAGCAGTAGATGAAGAGAAAGACCCTCCTGGTCACAGGAACAGCAAAGGGATTGCGCTCGTGAAAGTCAAGGATGCAAAGGCCTCTATCCAGCATCACAGCTGATTTTCGTCTGTAGATTTGGGAAGAAAGCACACCAAAGGGCATGGTGTAACTATTTTACGATGGCGCCGGCAAGCTGCCAGCGCCATCCTAAAATAGTTACAACAGGCCAGGCTTCAACTTTTGCACCCGGATCCGCCGCTCGCAAATTTGCGAATTCTCGGTAAATTCGCGGGAGTTCGCGGATCGCGAATTTACCGAAAATTCGCAAAATCCGCGAGCGGAACAGATTTTGCGCTCACCCCTACTGCATATCCACATAATCATCTGCAAGTTGCTGTCTAAACTACTACTGTTGCGGGTAAGCTCCGCCTGGTCAGCAATCAGCCCGGTGGCATTCCCTAGTTGATGCGATCGAGGCTGAACATTGTCGACCAGCTGGGCGGGCCTGGTGGCGGAACAAATTCGGCCCTATACATGCATGGGGCTGTGTGCCTGACTCACCACTGCTTGAGGTGAGGTTTCTTGGGGGACCAGAGGCACGCATTGTCTGCCAATGCTCCTGTGGTGCTCCAGGGAGGGGTGTGTGGGAGGGGGACCTGGGTCTGTTGCGTGATTTCCTGTGCTGCGAGGGCCTGGGGCCGTGATCAACCTGCAGGTCTTGGACTGCAGGGCAGAAGCTGCATGGGGTGGCCAGCTCCTGAGAGCTGGGAGCGCTCAGCCCTCCTCGACGTCACATTGGTGCCCCAGCAGACCCCTGTAGGACCTGTGCGGCAGCTGGCTTTGAGTCAGGGACTTGATGCCAGGGAAACACGGCACTGTGAACTTGCCCAGTTACTGGTACTTTCCCAGCGAGACCCTCGTCACCACAACCGAGGCCATGACTGACTGCCTGGCTGCGTTGAAGGAACTACAGCACTATTCGTCGTACCACCCGATCCAGGTGCCTGGACCTGCTGCAATTCATGAATTTCAAGGTGACAGTACGCGGACTCCCTGGAAGCACTACATGCCGCCACATGGTGCTGGCCTTTGACACATCAAATCACTATCCAGGGCCCTCTGCAGCCAGCCTAGTACGGTGAAGGATTAAACCTAGATCTTTTGACTGGGTTTGAGTGTTTGATTGGTTCAGATGCTCCGTCCATTACCACCCCCTTTTGTACCACATCATGGATACAATCACTTGGAGGTTGATGTTTAATTGGCGGCCTCCCTGGATTTAAAAAAAGCATTTGACATATTTTGCTGGTCTAATTTTTCAGATCTCTGAGGAGCGTGGAGTCTGAGCTTGGTTGGGGACCTGTTCAGAAACTGGCCTCACTGCTTGGAGGGTCTTGGTGTTCCAGACTTGGAGATATATTTTGCATTGGGCCAATTGCAGTAACCTATGCACTGGCTGGCCGGAGATGGAATGGCAGAGGGTAACATGGTTCAAGCAAGACCTGAGGGGTATGAACGTTCTGGACTGCCTGTTCTCAAAAGAGAGACCAACCAGAGGACTGGTTCTGCTCACTTGAGTTCCCAAGCTCGTTTGGAAACAATATCTACATCCTAGTCAGGCACTGACACCTTATGCACCATAGCTGCCCCTCTGGAGCGTGCCTGGTTTGAAAACTGTGCTGGAAGACCATGATCCCTTTCCATGGCTTTTTGGTTCTTTACAAAACAGTTTGATTTCTCCTGAAGAGTATTTTGCAAAATGGCGCAATAGCAGTGCCATCTAGCCTCATGCCTGTTTACTTACCCTTGGGTTTGAATATTATAGGATATTTGTAGATCAGAGTGGATATGACGCTTTATGAGAAAGGAGGATACAATTGCTATGCATGTTGCACCTCCGTATAGACATGTTTGGCCAATAAACGACATGACGGAACACTTGTGGTTTCCCTACTAGCGCTATTTCTCACACTATAGCGCTATGTATCTAGAAAAGGGTTTTGGCGTCTTTCTGTGAAACTGCGTGATCATTCTACAAGAGAGTGTCACAGAAACAGAGTGGCACTAGAGTTGTGCCGGTCCACATAATGTTTGTTTATACACTATCGGACTAAAGTACAACAGTAATCTTGAGATCCAAGTGGTCACGAGGATCTTTTACATAACATTTGGACCACAAGTGAATAACGACTTTGTCAGCCACATGTGGCAGGGAATGTGTATTTGGATGCATATAGGCATATCAGAGGAAACGGGGCATTTAACTATGTACCATATGTTTTCTCTGATTTTTATAGAGCAGTGCTTCTTCTCCCTGAGCCGCAGTCAGGTGAGGTGGGGCTCAATCCTCCTGCCAAATAGGTAAGCTTGGAGTATCAATACATCAATGAATATAGCTATATTTGATGTACTTGATGGTATCACCAATGAAGCACTAGTGAAGATGGCAATTAAGCCATACCGGGATGCTAATAGTTGTAGACACCCAATGTTTGTTTCTACCTTTTTAGATATGTAACCATTCAGCCTGAATAATGTTATTATGTATCTATTATAGTGGCCAATCAGCCCATATGCACAGGATTTTACTACACATATAGGATTTCAGGTGATACGGTTATTTCTTCTTATTTCACACTTTCTGTTGTTTATGTTGCACATTGCAGTAGCAATTCCCTTTGCGGTCCTGAGGAAGGCAGAAGATATAAATGTCCATATGTACTGCCAGAACATGTCGACCTATTAACCATTCGGGCAGGTATTTGTTAAAACTGCCTTATTTTGCACTGTTTTTAACCTTGGGCATTTGAGTGATAATAATAAGCATAATGCTTCTCTCAATTACCCAATTTGAAGTCACTTTTTGATAAATAATTCATGCACTGCAATTTTTTACCCATCACAAATCACTACCAGTTAACATCTAGAGGGCTATCCAATGACTCATAATTTGATGTGGGACATTACCATCAGGTCCTTACATTCATCATTTATGCTTCATGATGGAAGTATCAACAGAAGGCCCAGATGATGACTAGGGCGGTATTGAGCGGTGATTGATGGGTATTCTAGTCTATTTCCATTTAGCATTTTAACATGCTTTCTCCTTTTGTATTTTATGGAATAGTAACTATGCTGATAATCTTGTTGCTTACAATATGTCTGCTTGTATTAGTTAAGATACTGCATTAGAAATAAATATTTCAAACTTACACGTGTCCTCATTTACTCCCTGTTATGGACTAGTATGAGTGTATAACGAAAGAGTGTTCATGTGTTCCATATTGCCTGAGGTATTCTAAGTTCCATGTTCTGGGTTGTCTAATCATTGGGGGTATGGAAGAACCAATGAGACACATATTGCTAGTCTGGCAGGGGATTTTGGCTACTAAGGTGAGTTTTGGCACACCCTAATTGACAGAGATTCCAAGTCTTTATGCACAGTTTTGTGTAGGAGCAGAATCCCTGCTACATGGTGCCCAACATGGGTGGTCTTATTACATGATGCTTGAGTAGTACTTCGTACAGTCCTTAACCCCTTCACTATTGTTTCCGGATAACAGTGGTGTCGGACAAACCTACCTATTGTTACATAGGTCTTTTCAAACTTGAATCTTTTCAAATGGTTTCCTTTTGAATTGCTACCCAGTTGTGCTGCATAGGTTCTTCATTATGCCACTTTCTTAATGTGTTGTTATGGGTAACGTTGACATACCACAGCATAGTCGAATTGCGGTGCTCAATCATTTGCAGACTTATAACGTCGCCCTGGAGGGCATGGCAGTTATCATGGTTGTGAGTGCGGAAGTGGCTTACCCTTTTGAGATTTTTGATACCGGAGGCTGGTGACTGTGAGTCATGGGGTAAGATGTTTGCGGCGGTGTATACGAGATGTTTCGGCACTCCGTCAATGACCGTCCTTCCCTCGGTCATTAAACGTGTTCAAGATGAGCACGGACCTGAGGCAGCGGTTGAATTGGGAATGAGGCTATGCGGCTCTTTTGACGTTGTTTCTGATCTCGTACTTGCGAATGTCAAGGGAGATGCGGTAAGCTTTCAGGTGTCTAATGCTTTGCAGGCTGTTCGTGATGCCGATAAAACCCCCGACAGTACCCAAGAATTATTACGGTGGCTTATACGAATGTGGGTTTCAAGCCTTTCTCTTTTAAGAAGAAAAAGCAACCCCAAGGGCAAAAGCCAGAAACGGACAAACAGCCCAAGGCTAAAAAGCAAAATTGGCCGAAGAACAAAAAACAGGGTAAACAACAACAACCGAAGCAGGGGTCACGTCCTGCATCTCCTGTGCCTACGTCTACAGAACGTATTTATGACTTGTGCGATTGCACGACGATAAAATCACATGATCGTTTTCAGGTTTCTGAAAAACGCTCTCCTCGTTCTTTTCAAGGCTCACCGGCCTCATCGACCGGTGGTGGAGGAGGCGGCAGACGTCGGTATGGCCAGCAGGGACGTGACCAGCCGCGCCAGAAAGACGGTAAAGGCAAGCAGGACGAGTCAAGACCGAAAAAGACCCCAGTTTCAGAAGAAGAAAGTTGCTGCTTTACCAGCAAGATATGCAACAGATAGTGAGAACGCAGCTTGGGAATCAGACATGGGCGCTGACGTTGTTGGACAGTGCGGCGGAGATTACCATAGTTAGAGAGGCCCTGCGTCCACTACTGAATGTGACAGCGACTGACCGATATATTGTTGTGGAGACAGCTGATACCAGAGTATCTCCCCCTGATAGACTTTAATGAAATAGTCCTTTTAATTGAAGGTGGCATAAAAGGAGTATTTTGGGAAATTCTTACAACTACCTTTGACATTTTGTTAGCGGAGGCTGACTGGCACCCACCTTTTGTTCTCGCGGCTCCGAGAGGGGAGGAGGGGATCCTCCCTAGTTACGCGCACACAGTCTCAAAGGAGCATGCGCTGAATTTTGCAGAAGAGTGGGCTAAGGCCCTTGCGCCGGCTCTTTACCGTACGCACTGTGGTTGGGATACATTTTACCCACACCACGAGATTCCCTTAAGGTCTATGCCACAGCCTAAACATCAATATCCCATCCAACGTGAAGCTAAGGCTTCCGTTGCGGAAATCCTTGAACAATTGGAATATCAAGGTGTAATTGAAACTTGTGTGTCACTGATGAATAACCCACTTTTTACTGTGACCAAGCCGAACGGTTTGTACGGTTTGGTATTCGATTACCAGCATTTGAACTCGCATTGCTGTACCTGTGCAGTACAGAATACCCACGGCTCTGCTGTAGTGGATGGTCTTGTGCGAAAATGGTTTAAAACCACCCTTGACATATCCAACATTTTTTTTGCCCACAATTTGGATGGTCTAAGTTCCCAATGGACCAGTTTTACCTGTGGCAGCAAAGAATGGCAATTTAAATGCTTGGCTATGGGCTATAAAAATAGTCCAAGTGTGTTTGTGACCCGTATTGTCTCTCTCTTGGAGAGAGTCGACCCAAATGCGTGTTCGTATGTGGATGACATTTATCTCACAGACAACGAAATTTGGGCGCATTTGTGTCGCGTTGACCGCATAATTTGTAACTTTGTGGACTTCGGTTACTAATTCAACTTTGCAAAGTTTCACATTGCAGAGTACACAGTGTTGTTCCTGGGCTACGAGCTCAACAATGAAGGTCGAGGATTGGCTCCTCACTTCTTGGAGAAATGAGCACAGTTGCGCGCTCCTACAACACTGAAAAAGTTACAGTCCTTGCTGGGATTTTTAAATTTCGGGCGCACTTACATTCCCGAATATGCCCAGCGTATCAAGCCTTTATATGCTTTGATATAACCTACTTTTATCAAATTGTGCTGGCATTCAGCCATTTTGCAATCATTTTCCAAAAGGACTCTGGGTGGGCGGACCCCATACAAAATGCTCTTTGTGTCAAAATGTTCGTCCCGGACCTTGACGGTCTAGACAAGGCGGCGGTTGCTGCCCCCTTTGACGTAGATGAATATTGTCATGTTTTACAGAATCTACAAGAGACAAGAGACAGTCTTGCAAAGGAACACTTGCCCTCCACACCTGATGATGCATTGCAGATCCCGGTAGTTGGCTGGTTACCCAAGTTGGAGAACTGGTTCGTGAGAAGATCAAAAACAAGCACGATTTTGGAACCCTCATATTGAGCTCCAGATCCAGTGCTTTGTGTGAAGGACACAAGAACAGTCATTTTACCACAACTTTCAGGTCGTAAAGCACAGAGGTACATGTCCATTGACAATGTCAAACTACACAGAGTGGCTGATTCTTCTTAGTATGACCCCGGCAGTCTCATGTCCATCGATTTTGAGAAATTCTGTTTTGGCCCCGGCTCCTAACCCCAGGCCTGATGTTGCCATCGAGATGCCTGCAGTTTCAAGCCCTTTATTGAGCTCACTACCTGGTGCTCACCTTGATGAGACTAAATATACTTACCCCACTGACTTATCGATGCCTGATTTGCAAACTTGTTTGGCTACAGAATCCAGATTTTCATTTGACACTGACTCTCACACATTGAAGACCCCTTACATGATTTCTGTTCTTGCAACACTGTTTAAAAAACATTTTTTTGATTCTTCCTTGGACCCACATTTGGTTGATAGGATTGTTGTGGGATGGTTGACGGAATTGCTTATGTGGTTACAGTCAGTGAGCGCGTGGTTTGCTGTAAAAATGTAATGTTCCCTCCTTGATGTTTCCATCGGGCCGACGATTCTGACCTTGAAAGCAGAGTTCAACAAGATGAGCCGTATAAGAGCTCTATTGTCCCAAAAAGAAGTCTCCCTCACATCTGCTTGTGAAACATTTGTCCTTCACGTGGCAAACACCCGAACAGAGGTGCATGCTTTATTAAATAATGCCCTTGCATTTCGGTGAGTTAATTCACACTATCTTTAATGCATCCTCCACCACAGGGCTGGAGCACTTTTTTAAAGTTGTTAGCAGTGGCCTTGTGTCTTCCTTTCAAACTATATTTGGTGTGTTCCTGGCATTTTTTCATTCAATGTTTTCCAGCCTTTTTGGTGGATTTCCCTTACTGCTGGCTCTGGCCACAGACATTCTTCTGTTGTTTTGTTTATTTCAAAATGGATGCACGTCCTGTGTTGTGAGAAGATCTGTCACGACTGCTGCTGCTCCGCAACCGAATGCTTGAGTATTTTGGAGCGCTGCCTCTTGCTACTTTGAGTGCGGCTTATGGATTATCGTTTCAATTTTCCTTTTTTACATGTGTCCTGCCTGTCTTTCATTGCCTGAGTTGCGATTTCGACTGGGCCCTGGATTTGTGTCTCTGCAATGCGGTGTCGCCTGATTCGGATTATAATCATCTTATGAGCCCCTTAGTTGCTCATGAATTGCTTTGTTCTGGCAGAGGGATTATGGCCTTTGCAGAGATGCATGGTGTCCTGGGACAGTGGAATGTTTTCGCAGTGGTGCAAGATTTCTTGGCACGCAGCTTCATTGAAGAAACACTGAGTCGCCCTCTGATGGTACTGGAGGCTCCGGTAATTGAAGAACATGTATGTTCATTCCCTTTGCTGAATTGGATGGCTGAAATGCTTTCGGATAAGAACAGTGACTTCCTATTGGAGGCTGTTGCTACATTTTTTGCATATACATTGATGGATTGAATGGCTTCTCTCTTTCATCCATGTCCGTGATCACCAGTTGGACATTGGATGTTTTTTTTTTTTTTTTTTTCTTCTCAAATTACCAGTTTCGATTTTTTTCTCTGCCCAGACCTATTGACTTCACTATGTCCATGGCTTGAATTATTTGCTTTGAAAAACGTCCAAATTATGGAGTTTTTTCTTTTTTTTCTTTTCTTTGTTGTTTATGTTTTTTCCCTGTGGCAATTTGAACTTGGTTCTGACTCTTGTTCTTGAACTCTGCTTTCCAAATTTGCCCTGTGTCTTATCCATGCTGGGATCAAGGGAGGGTGTCATGGGGATTGACCCTTGCATTACGCTGTGTTAAGTTGACTTGAGCTTATTAGAAGTTTAAACGCCATTTTTCATTTCTGCTGCCTTTGCACACAACACATATTATTATAAATGTTTAGAGTCCAGCATACTGTTTTGCTTCACACGAGAATAATATGTTTTCCTATGGTAGCAGCTTTGCTTGGTAAGCTTTGACTGAACAGTGAGTGTCGAGACCTTCAAGGTTATTTCATCACAGTTGTTGTTGTTCGGTCTGATCAGCGCACCTTCTAGACATAACATATATGCAGCTGAGGCCACCTCTGATTTTGGCGTGTTTAATAATGCACTGTGCAGGCATGCTCACACACACGTTTTGAGAACATTCGCATGCAGAGTGCTGGTATGGAAAATGATGTGATCCATTTCTACTAGGACCAGAGGTATGGGGCCCCCCTTCTAAACCCAAGAGACCTTCTGTAGATATAAAATAACCTAATAGTAAAGGAGTGTGAAATCTAGGAGTATTCTAGTCTTATTTCCATTTAGCATTTTAACATGCTTTCTCCTTTTGTATTTTATGGTTATAGTAACTATGCTGATAATCTTGTTGCTTACAATATGTCTGCTAGTATTAGTTAAGATACTGCGCGTGAGAACACAGCATTAGAAATAAATATTTCAAACTTGCACGTGTCCTCATTTACTCCCTGTGATGGACTAGTATGAGTGTATAACGAAAGAGTCTTCATGTGTTCCACATTGCCTGCGGTATTCTAAGTTCCATGTTCTGGGTTGTCTAATCATTGGGGGTATGGAAGAACCAATGAGACACTGATTGCTAGTCTGGTAGGAGATTCTGGCTACTAAGGTGTGTTTTGGCACACCCTAATTCACTGAGGTTCCAAGACTCTGTGCACAGTTCTGTGTAGGAGCAGAATCCCTTCAACACCTGGATATTGATTTCTCCAAGAAACTAATTTATTATGCATGAATATCTATTCCTTAGGGGTTCGATCATGACATTCTTATGCCTGTGTTGTATATTAATACTTGCATTCCCAACCATCTTCAAGGTATAAATATACCTTCATTTGCCATGCCAAACCACAGTACGGCACAGTTTGGCTGCATACTGGCACGCTGAGGTTCGCCACGCCAAGTTCAAAAGGAAGTCGAGTTCCCAACTGATGCACTGACCAGACACTGTCATCCTCCTCTCAGAGAATCCAGCTCCAATGTTTCTGACTCCCCTTGCGGGGTGTTAGAGATCGATACTCGGATAGAGATTCCAACCTCACTCATTCTAAGGTATGGAGCTGACTAGAACCTAAAGAAACTTTTGCCAACTCTTGGCTAAACTAGACTATGGCTAAACAGCGCCTAATTCTTCCCTCGTACTACACTTAGGTTAGGTACACTGGGGTAGGTTTACTTTAGAAACACCAGCTGAGTATTTTAGCCTGTGTTATTTATGTATGTATTTTTATTAATATATGCCGTTGCTACATATCATGCTCTTGCAGTATTACTTTATCTTACTGCTAAGGCTGTACGTATTATACTTCGCATTCTGTCTTACGATGGTAGCAGTTCATATCTCTTGCATGAGAAATAAGGCTGTTCGATAAACCCTTTTTAATGAAACGCCCGTCCCCCAATTTCTGTGCAACTCTGAAGAAACGAAGCATGCACCATTGACTGAGTGAAACTGTTATCTATTGTTTCCACGATTCTGAGATTGTTCCGATTCGAATGGAAACAAAGTTGTCATGTTTATGCGGTTGTCAGAAACTAATCCCTCCTTGTTCATTCGAGAAGTTTCTAGTGACCTCTGAGTTAGATAGCACACGCAAGTAATTAAGTTTATTGTACTCGATAGAGACATACTGACCACAGTCCTATGTCAAATCTATAGTGTATATTATTACACTGCGCAGAGCCTATTAGGGACATAGGAACTACACTACATGGTGCCTAATGGTTTGCTAAGGCACTAATGGAACACTGGATACTGTAGTAACTCAGTAGTGCATTTCTCAGAAACCCCTACTCATAATACTCCACAAGATGTCTGGAGTGGGTAGGAGTAATATCCGCCATAGATGAGTAGGATGAAAAATCCTATGTATTAGCTTGTTTGGTTTGTCCAATGTTCAAGGTTACAGTGTTCCAAAATACTGTGCACCTTATCTTTGTTCCCTTGAAACTTGCTCTGCATTTTTCATTTAACTATGACCAGAATTGGCAACAACACCGAAACCGGTGGAGCTGAAAATGAAAATGTTGCAGTAGCTTTTAGTCATACAGGTTTTGATTAAACCGATGAGAAGGTTGTAATCATTGCTATTAATTTAAGGAGTGTATCAAATAAGGGGTTTTGTCCTACGGGGCCAGGCTGGACTATATACGTTTTAAAAAATACAAATGTGCCTGGTCTCGAGTTTGATGCTGTTTTTTTATTTTACAGCGGATCAGAAGCTTCTGACTAATCGTAAAGCTTCCATGATTTATTTAATGTTTTACCTCTTTTCACAATGTTTTTTTTTGAACAGATACGAGGTTTAAACACAAACTTTTACCCGGACCTGTGTATTGAGAAATGCAAGGCTGATTCGAAATGGACCACACTGCTTACTTTTTAAGACGCCGTCTTGTTAATGGCGGTGCATCTCCATTGCTTAAATCGGCAACCTCGGGACTTTTCTCCTGCTGGATTAATAGACAAACCTATGTTTAGGTTTATGGCTTATTAGGTTTACTGGGACTGAAACTTTCTCAATACACACAATTTATATATAAGTAAAACCTGCCTCCCTTTGACAGGCGGTGCCAAATTCAAGACAGATGATTCAGTGAAATCGAACTGCATCACAAGCCTACTTTCAAGTAAGTAGTGAGTCTCACACTTACGAAATAACAAGAAATGCCCCCCGTTCAGAAAAAAGATCAAACAGTTTTCTTTTAAATACAGGTCTGAAAAGAGGAATTTGAAAAATGTATGAACTATTTGGGAATAATATATAGAAAGGTAACTCCAATGTGGCCTAGAGCAAATGGAATGGTAGAAAGACTGATGACAACGAATAAAAAAGCAATACAAAGAGCAACATTTTCACAAATCTCAATAAATCAAGCGTTATGTCAGATTTTAAGAGACTATAGAAATACTCCTCATCCATCAACTGGAAAGTGCCCTTCAGACTTAATGTTTGGGCAATCAAGGAGAACTTGCTTACCACAGTTACCCTCAATTCCTCCAAAAGTACACAATGAAGTACTAGAAAAAGGCAAACAAGTAAAGGAGAAAATGAAATATTACGCAGAAAAAGGAAAAACCAACCAAAGTCAAGACTATAAAATTGGTGACCTAGTGTTAGTTTGACAACAACTATTAAAAATATCACAAACCAGATTTCACCCTACACCTTTGGAAATTACAAGAATATGCGGTACAGCAATGACTGCAGGAAATGCTGATAGAACAATAACAAGAAATAAGTATTTTTTTAAAACAATTGCACCAAATACTGAACAAACAACTATAAAATCAAATAATCAACAAGATGAATGGATACAGAGAAAATCTGAAAGAATTTCAAAAAGACCAGAAAGACTAATTGAACAATATTGATCTATGTATTTATTTATTTATGTTGTTGTTTATTTTGTTTTACTTGTTTTAGGGGGGAGGGGGAGTATGTAATGATGTGTAAATGACATCATAATGTTAGTTCCAAAAAGAATGTTAAGACTGAAGGAATGCACAGGAGGCATTCAATAGATGGATATGGATGCTTGACAAGCTCCATTAAAAGATACTTATTCATTGCATTCACTGAGTCTGATGGACTTCTTTATACTGCCTCTGGCTATTTAAATAACTTTGATACGTTTTCTGAGGATCTCAGTGAACCTGAAACTACGCCAGCACAAAGAACTTTCAAAGAACAAGCAACAGACTTTTTTCATCACCTGAAAAAGACTTATCTGGTTTCACCATGGATTGAACTATGGATTGTTTTGGGAATATTCTTCTTTCTACTTTGGTTAGCTCTGGTAATATCTCTGGGTATGCTGATAAATGGAAGATATATTCAAATGGACACAGCAAGTAAAAGGTGAACTTACTTCTCCAGCAACACAAATCATCCCATTGTGAACAAATAGACTTGTCAGCAGTGAACATCACAGCCGTTCCTATACCAGATGGTATTGTTTGGACAGCAACTGAATATGACATTTTTGGCCTGTCGGAGCTGTTGAAGATTCCACACTTATTCAAGATTTCATTAGGTGACTTTATTACCTCTAGTACCTTTTCTAATGATTGGGACTTCCAGACTGTTAATAACATGATGTCCGATCTAGAAATGCTTGCAGTATTCACAAATCATGAATACTTAGAAAGTTCATCAGACTATGAACAAATTAATTGTTATAACCATTGTGGTCATGATTTCTTGCACAAATCTGCAATACCTAGAAATGTATAGATGTATAACCAATGTCAACATTGTCCTAAACCTCAAAAAGAGTAGCTCAAAATATTTTGCAATGAAATTTCCATATTTTTCAGCGTTCAATGTATCCAGAGTAGAAATATTTTACTTTAAAAACGTGAACAAGACCGGAATGAAAAATATGCTAACCAATACAAAACAGATTTATTCTGCAGCCTGTATTGCCCAACTGTCTAGACAGGGTTTCGACTTTCGGAAACACAACATTGAGACAAGAACTGTCTGGGATACAAATGATTGGCAAGTGCAGGTGGTAGAAGCTCTTTTTAGAGCCTGTATCATCCCTGAGCAAATTATCTTCTTGAATGACACTGTCCAAAAAACGTCTTGCCTTGGGTTAGCCAATATCAAAGACACGAACACAACAACCATACCTATACCTGCAAGTAATAGCACTACACAGGGGGAAGGTCGATGTACATAATATTATGCATCACAACAGGTCAGCTCCAGATTGGAATAAATGGTTGCACTGGGCCATAGACACGACCAACTGTCAAGATCGATTCCTGAACAAAACTCAGGGTTTCACCATCAATAGACCAGACCCACGATATGTTTAAAGACAGCAACCTGAGGTAATAACAACGTACAATGTAGGGAAACTATGCCTTGATTGGCTACAGAAATCTATACTACAGGATGCAAAACAACACTTATCTTTATTTAAAGATGGCACAGACCTTAGGGAACTGTTGCTAGGACCAATAAAACCGCGTCAAAAATGTTTCATATTTGCCGGTATCTATGCTGCTTATAACGAAATATGGAAGCTTACCAAAGCAGAAACTGCAGAACGAATACGAGAAAATGATGCATCCATTTAGAGAAATCTCTCTCTGTAGTAGACAATGGTTTAACAACTCTGTCTTCCAGGATGTATTCATTGGACAGCATTGTGTCTTCTGCCAGAGACATCATGGAACAAGACTTGGTCATGTTGCAACATGGTCAGTCTCAATTACATTCTATCATGCTAATAGGCTGGACGCTACAAAACTTCTGTGCAGGCTATGTGCCTTGGCGTTTAATCAACACTATGTCACTGTTTTCAGAATTCAATCTCACTGATAAACAGATCAAACTGGCACAAAGGGGAGAAGACTATACTGTGCTGAGCATTGAAAAACTGGAGAAATAATTACCATTCACAGTGGCAGAAAAACCAGCTACTGAGTGGATAAAACAAGTAAAATTACTCTGCCTGTTACAATTTTCTAATTCTATTTTCTATTTCCAGTATTGCCTAAAAAATATACCAGCAGGCAAATATGAAAGGTTGGGTAAAGAATACATCAAGACATCCTGGGATTTACCCTACACACAGAGATGTTGGAGTGGGGGGCGTGAAGTGTTTCTTAGCGGTACTAACTGTAAAAATGCACTAAGCGGTTCTTTCCTTTGTCAGGGTATTATTTTACACGGGGCCTCCGATGGTTCCACTACAATCTTATCCTGTAACCTGCAAAGCTCACCAGCTGCAGTGATCAATCCAATTTTTGGACTAATTTCTAATGGACGTTACCTTATGTTGAATGATCACAGCTGCTGTGGCATGTTGCCAGGTATCCCATATCTAGTGACTGTAACATCCAGGGTCACTTGCTGTATGCAAGTATTGTTTCCACAAACAAAGACAGCCAAGGAGTCACCTTTATGGCCTTCACTGAACATACAAATTGATACTCTAAGCAGAATGAAAGCCATTCTTTTGCAACAAACAGGGCCACTGACCTCGGCCAGAGAAACCTATGATCTACAAGTCGCAATGACTTCTGCTGAGATACATGCCCTTTTGAATACAAACAACCCTATACATTTCTCAGAAATGTTAGGTCCTATCTTAAACATGTCTGATATGAGTGGTATTATACATGTATTTAAGAACGTATGTGCAGGACTGTTTGCACCTTTTCAAGTAGTCCTCGGAATAATTCCAAACTTCATGCACTCTGTGTTTGGCAGACTGCCGCTCCTTTTAGTGCTCGTTGCAGGGATCATATTTTTACTCCTACTGCTACAATATGGCACGCCAAATCACCAGCGACACCCAATTCACTGTGGAGAGAGCTCTGGTGGAGAAGAAGTGTCGTGAGCGCATCTTCCAAATTTTGGGTTTACCTCGTCTACGAGAATTAAATACCAAATGGTTTCTGTCATGCAGACCAATCTGGCAAGGTAGCATCTTACCTGTTCCACGCTGCCTGCTTTGCAGTGAAGAATGTGTACTAGACACCTGTCTAACACTCCCATCAGTCTTGCCTACAGACGCCGACACTCCTCTGGACCCTGTAACGGCCCATGCTCTGTGTTGTCCCCAGCGGCTACCAATTCTGATGACGGCATTCATTGAGATCTCACAGATGCAAATTGCTACTGCTGGGGTATGAGAGGAAACAACAAGCGCGCAGGTAACATCCAATATGAACATTGCTGATGCGACCAATGCTGAAGGCGATGCTTCTCATCTATGTGCGGTTAATCTTCTAAACTAGGTAATCCAACTTTCACCTATAACGGTAGACGATTTTTTGTCTACAAGATTAGAAGATTTCGTGTTTCTCCAAGCCCTAACACTGAATTTTGATTTTGGCACACATGGACTGAAAGACTATGAATTTGGCCATCATTTTATCAAAACAAGGGACTAACTTTGGAAATTTTTCCTATGATTAATTTTTTTTCTCCAAAGTTGTATTTTTCATTTTTGGCACAAGTAATCTGCTTATAGTAGCACTATTCATAGAGAAAATAATTATTTGAATACAGCCAGAGACAATATGTGACCTTGTCCACAACAATTGATTTATGTAATCTGACATGAAATGGTTTCAGCTCTTTTTTCTTCTGTATTTACGAGCCATTTCATAATGTGTATATATACTTATGATTCATTCATGTACCATTCAAATGTCTACATATGCTTAGAATGAAACATTGCTTTAATATGTACAGCACCAATGCGTTTTTAATGCTTACAACCAGTTGTAATGCATTTTTCCAATGTATTTTAGACATCTTATCAGCACTTTGTGTGTAGCTATATTTTAGATATGTTTAACATATTTAGGATTTAGTAATGTCGTTCATACGAAAGTGGAGTGGGTGTTGTGTGTTGATTTAGATACCGTATATAGATTTACCGATGTATGCCCTTTTATAAATACAATTCACATTGCCTTTATTTAGGCATTGAAATCCAGCCCTTATTTAGGCATTTCCCATGCTAACCAAATACAGGCAGGGTCAACTACATCAGTTCATTAAAGCCTTTGGGACTTCCGATTGCCTGGGTATTGATTTCTCCAAGAAACTCATTTATTATGCATGAACATCTATTCCTTAGGGCCAGCAAAACAGCAATAGCGGACCTCCCGTGCCGCACCTCGTGCCAGTACCTATATGTGGAGATGCTGTGCAGCCAACACAGCGCCAACTGTTTAGTGGTGTTTCTGTGCTCCAGATTAAAGGACAAATATAACAAGTGGGGGTGCGCAGCTCAAAAAGTCCAAAAGGCCAAAGTAGATCGAAAAGTCACTTCTTTATTTGAAAACATTTCTTTTATAGAAAACATTCATATCAAATCATCCAGCCAACGCGTTTCTTTCACTTATAGGGAACATCCTCAGGGCACACACAGTGTGAGACGGAAAAATATATCTGTCAAGGTTGTAAGAACTCGTCGTCTCAAAGTAGTATCCGATCATGAGGAATGAAAGGTTCCTGACCAATCCTGTTTGTGATAGAAACGAATTCCAAAACAAACACTCAAAAACTAGAAAGGAATCCAACTATGATAAGTTGAACCCGTCAGTCACTATCAATGGTCCGGAGGTAGCTGTAATCTTCACCCTGGCTTCTCCAAAGTTGGGAGATGCTTCAGGTCAATAAGCTGACGTTAAAACCCAAATTCGGAATCAACAAGAATCTGTGATGCTACTCCAGCGACTTAAGGAGTGGAAGAATCAGGCCACTCCAAGGATGGAAAAGGTATTTTTGGAAAGCGTATTTAGAACAGAACGGCGACAATGTAGTACATCTCCAATTGCCAAGAAACTGTAATGCAGACCAAGCCTCTCCAAGGGTGGAAAACATAGCAAATTGGTATGGCCGCAAAGAAGAACAGCAGTAGCAATTGATAAAATCTTTTGTAATATATTGTCGTCATCAATGTGAACCATGTATATTGCATCGTGGCTCAGAAGAGCTAATTATTGACTATATATGTCACGAATTCCTGTCCAGCTCAATGCCTGGAAACGTGCCACATGTCTTCCACCTGTCCAATGGGATCAGGGATTTAGGAACTACACTGCACTCTTTATTAACTTTATAAATTTGCAAAAGAATTATTGTATTTCTAAAAATGAGATTTTCCTCAACACAAATCACTAAAATATAGGCTGGTGTATGTAATAGCCATTTAGCACTCATCATCCACCATGCAGATAATCGATATGCCCATTATCCGAAGAGAAGTAAGTGAGACAACATGTCGCAGAGATGGATCAGACATTTATCACCCATAACCTCACAATTTCTCCAAATTTGTATTTTTCATTTTTGGCACAAGTAATCTGCTTATAGTAGCACTATTCATAGAGAAAATAATTATTTGAATACTGCCAGAGACAATATGTGACCTTGTCCACAACAATTGATTTATGTAATCTGACATGAAATGGTTTCGGCCCTTTTTTCTTCTGTATTTATGAGCCATTTCATAATGTGTATATATACTTATGATTCATTCATGTACCATTCAAACGTCTACATATGCTTAGAATGAAACATTGCTTTAATATGTACAGCACCAATGCGTTTTTAATGCTTACAACTAGTTCTATTGCATTTTTCCAATGTATTTTAGACATCTTATCAGCACTTTGTGTGTAGCTATATTTTAGATATGTTTAACCTGTTTAGGATTTAGTAATGTCGTTCATACGAAAGTGGAGTGGGTGTTGTGTGTTGATTTAGATACCGTATATAGATTTACCGATGTATGCCCTTTTATAGATACAATTCACATTGCCTTTATTTAGGCACTGAAATCCAGCCCTTATTTAGGCATTTCCCATGCTAACGAAATACTGGCAGGGTCAACTACATCAGTTCATTAAAGCCTTTGGGACTTCCGATTGCCTGGATATTGATTTCTCCAAGAAACTCATTTATTATGCATGAACATCTATTCCTTAGGGCCAGCAAAACAGCAACAGCGGACCTCCGGTGCCGCACCTCGTGCCAGTTCCTATATGTGGAGATGCTGTGCAGCCAACCCAGCGCCAACTGTTTAGTGGCGTTTCTGTGCTCCAGATTAAAGGACAAATATAACAAGTGGGGGTGCGCAGCTCAAAAAGTCCAAAAGGCCAAAGTAGATCAAAAAGTCAATTCTTTATTTGAAAACATTTCTTTTATAGAAAACATTCATATCAAATCATCCAGCCAACGTGTTTCTTTCACTTATAGGGAACATCCTCAGGGCACACACAGTGTGAGACGGAAAAATATATCTGCCAAGGTTGTAAGAACTCGTCGTCTCAAAGTAGTAGCCGATCATGAGGAATGAAAGGTTCCTGACCAATCCTGTTTGTGATAGAAACTAATTCCAAAACCAACACTCGAAAACTAGAAAGGAATCCAACTATAATAAGTTGAACCCGTCAGTCACTATCAATGGTCCGGAGGTAGCTGTAATCTTCACCCTGGCTTCTCCAAAGTTGGGAGATGCTTCAGGTCAATAAGGTGACGTTAAAACCCGAATTCGGAATCAACAAGAATCTGTGATGCTACTCCAGTGACTTAAGGGGCCACTCCAAGGATGGAAAAGGTATTTTTGGAAAGCGTATTTAGAACAGAATGGCGACAATGTAGTACATCTCCAATTGCCAAGTATCTGTAATGCAGACCAAGCCTCTCCAAGGGTGGAAAACATAGCAAATTGGTATGGCGGCAAAGAAGAACAGCACTAGCAATTGATAAAATATTTTGTAATATATTGTCGTCATCAATGTGAACCATGGATATTGCATCGCGGCTCAGAAGAGCTAATTATTGACTATATATGTCACAAATTCCTTTCCAGCTCAATGCCTGGAAACGTGCCACATGTCTTCCACCTGTCCAATGGGATCAGGGATTTTGGAACTACACTGCACTCTTCATTAACTTTATACATTTGCAAAAGAATTATTGTATTTCTAAACATGAGATTTTCCTCAACACAAATCACTAAAATATAGGCTGGTGTATGTAATAGCCATTTAGGACTCATCATCCACCATGCAGAAAATCGATATGCCCATTATCCGAAGAGAAGTAAGTGAGACAACATGTCGAAGAGATGGATCAGACATTTATCACCCATAACCCCACAATGAAAAAAATACCTATTTCCATTTTTTTTAACAGAAACCATTAAAAACCAGTGTTAAATGTGATAATCAACACTTCAAATCCCATAATCACTGGTGCATACAATGGATATTACCATATCCTTACCAGAATAATGAAAATACAGTGCCAGGTAGATGTAAAAGTTATTTATTGGGCATCAACCTCGATATAGAAAATCCCTTTCCCCATTTTCTACCAGGAACAACCTTAATACAGTCCCAAATATATTTAATGTCCATATAATACCAAAATTACCCCATGCAGAACAAAACTATGCACCTTTCCATCAGAATTTATTAAATTGCAGTATCATGTGTATGAAAAGCCATATAATGCCCATTATACCTAATATAGAAATCCTCATCCACATTTTATACCTGGAAAAATCATAATACAGTGGCAAATATAATCAATGACAATGTAACCTCCATAATTCTCCATGCAGAATACAGATATGCTAGTTTTACTTCAATATTTAATAAATAACAATGCAAGGTATATAAAATGTAATAAATAAATATTCCCATTTCCTCATCCAGAAGGACTAACAAACAGTGACAAGTATATGTAACATCCACTTAAAGCCCATCATCCCCCATGTAGAAAATAGCTATATCGACTATCCCAAGAGGAATAATTATTATACTGTGCCTGCGGTATGTAGAAGCCAATTACCACCCATAATCCCCCTTGTGAACATTATCTATAAACATTTTCCTAACTGGATCAATTGAATATATGGGAAAATGCATTCAACAGCTGTTCAAAGCCCATAATCCTCTGTGAGAAAAGCAGCTATTACCATTTCCTTACAGTAATGATGAAAATATAGTGGCATGTGGATGTAAAAGAAATTTCATGCCCATCATCCCCAATATTCAAAATACTTTTCCCCATTTACCATCCAGAACAATCCTAATAGAATCACAAATACCTGCACTGGACATAAAAACCCATAATCCCCATGCAGAACATAGCTATGCCAATTATCCTTCAACATTTACTAATTAACAGTACCAGGTATATGTAACAGCCATTTGACGACTGTAATCTACCCAAATAAAAGTAGGCCCATTTTCTTAACACCAATGACTAAAATACAGTGGTAGGTATATGAAAAGCCACTTGACACCCCTCAGCCCCCAAGTAGAGAATTGCTATAACCACTGTCCCAAGAGAATATCTATTTTCCTGTGCCTGTAATAGGTAGGAGCCAATTACCACCCATAATTCCCCATATAAATATTATCTATTCCCATTTTCCTAAGGAGCCAATTAAACTATAGGGGACTGTAATCAACAATCCTTTAACCCCCATTATTCCCATCTAAAAAAAGATGTATGCCTATTTCTTCAACTATAATAGCAGGTCTATGTAACAGCCAATTACAACCCATCACCCCCAAGCATAAATAGTCATGGCCATTATCCCAAGAAGATTATGTAAAATATTGTGCCCATATATGTAGCAGCCATGTATTCCTCCATGTAAACATTAAATATTCACTTTTTCTGAAAAGAACTGTTAGATAATAGATGAAAATGTATTCAACAGCATTTTAAAACCCACAATCCTCTGTAAGTAAAATAGGTATAACAATTTCTTTACAGGAAAAGAAAATGCAGTGGCTGGTATATGTTAAAGCTATTTGATGCCCTTCATCCCAGATGTGGAAGATCCCTATTCTAATTTCTTAACTGGAACAATCAAAATACAGTCACAAATATATTTAGTGCCCATTTAACACCCATAATCCCCCATACAGAAAACAGCTATTCACATGTTCCTTGAACATTTGCTTCCTAAAATACAAGGCATATTTAAAAGCCATTTAATGCCCTCCATCCCCAATATAGTAAGTCATTAAGCCCATTTCCCACCTGGAAGAATCCTAATACAGTCCCAAATATATTCAGTAGCCATGTAACCTCCAAATTTCTCATTGGAGTGTATCTATGCCAATTTTCCTTCAACCTTTACTAAATAATAGGGGTGGGTGAAATTTGCAGAGTTTTACTCTGTGAAATTAAGTGGTGTTTCACAAAAAATCTATGAGATTCGCACAATTTTGCCAACAGGCATAAGATCTGCAGTTTGTGCTTCTACCTCTGCAATTTATCACCGGTAGCTCGAGTAGCTGTGAAAATCAGCGCAGACTGCACCATGTGCTGTGCAAGAGCGCACAGCCATTCAAGTTGATTTTGCAGCGGCTCAAGTAGAAAATCTACTTGAGCAGAAGCAAATTTACTCGAATGGCAGGCCACTGACTGTGACCACTCGTGAAAAAGGGGAACTCCCCGTGTTAGGAAATCACTCCCCAGCACACCTATTTTGGAGCCCCATGCCCATTCCTCAACATGAATCCCTAACATACAGTGAAAGATATATATAACAGTCAGTTAACACCCACCATCCCCTATGTAGAAAATAGCTAAACCCACTATTCCAAGAGAAATAACTAATATTCTGTGCATGTGAAATGTAGGAGCCAATTACAAAACATAAGCCCCTTGTATGTAAACAAATTCTTTTCCTATTTTCCTAACTAGACCATTAAAATATGGGCAAAAAGTATTCAACAGCTGTGTAAAACCTTTTCCATGAGTAAAGTAGCTATTACCATTTCCTTATAGTAATCATGAAAACACAGTGCCAGGTATTTGTAAAACCATTTAACACACATCTTTCCTAATAAAGAAATGTCTTGTCCGCATTTCCTACCTGGAAAAATGCTAATATAGCCTCAAATATATTCAGTGACCATATTTCACCCATAACTTCCCATGCAGAATTCAATGTTAAATATTTTCATTGAGCACTCAAAAGTCCAAACAAATATTCAATTATCTCGTAACAATTTTAATCTTGAATCTTTCCAATTGTCATCTTCATTGGAAACAGTCTTCAGTATTCAGAATATTCTTCATTCTACATATAGCCATGCAGCCATGCAGCCATGCAGCCAGCACGTGTTTCGTCTGGTCATATAAGACCTACGACTTCCTCAGGGCTGCAACCCAAACAAAATATAACAATACCATTAGATATTAGATAGCGATTGGCATAATATAGATTTTAGACATACGTAGATACATTCTTGAGAGAATTTGTATACAACTTGCCCTCCTTTGTAGAGGATACAAAGTTTATATTGAATCTACTTAATGATATGTTATGGGAAGAAGGGATGTTACTAGCTACGCTAAATGTAGTATCCCTATACTCCAATATTGATCATGACCTGGGAATCAAAGCACTTGATTTCTTTCTGAGCAGAAAATCTGCGGAACTTTATGACCACTCACAGATGCTACTTAAAATGACAGAGCTTGTATTGAAGAATAATGTTTTTCTTTTTGACGGTGTATGGTACCGTCAACAACTCGGTACCGCGATGGGAGCCAGATTTGCTCCGTCTTTTGCTAACCTTTCATGGGGTGGTACGAGGCGGAGCGAATCTGGGGCCCTAGTAATGGTGAATGGATCCAGTACATATACTACTGGGGTCGATTCGTCGATGATTGCCTCCTAATATGGACAGGATCAGTTGAGCTACTTAAGGGTTTCTTTGACTACCTTAATGATAATCCCTATAACTTGCAATTTACAACTCAATATGACTCTAACAAAATCACATTCCTAGATATTGATCTATTTGTAGAGGAAGGTCATCTCAAGAGTAAAATGTACAGAAAACCGACCAGCTGTAATGCATTACTTCACGCTAAGAGTTGTCACCCAAAAAGTCAATTGAAAGGTATACCATATGGTGAAATGATAAGAGCCAGGCGCAACTGTTTCCAGGACAGGGACTTTCAAAAGAACTTGAAAGATATGTCAGTACGCTTTGGGAGAAGAGGATATGAGAAACAAGTTATAGACACAGCAGTCTCAAGAGTCAAGTAATTAAAACGAGCAGACTTGTTAAAAGTTAAATCGGATAAAACAACCTCTGATACGGAGGTTAAAGTACGACTGATCACGCATTACAGCACAGAGAGCACTAAATTGTACACAATCCTTAAGAAACATTGACCTCTACTGATGTTAGATCAGGATATCATACCATACATTACTCGAAATCCCTCTATAACATACAAGAAAGGGCTGACACTTGCAAATATACTTAGCCCTAGTTACCCCAAGAAACCTGTTAATAAAGATTGGCTATCCAAATTTAAAGGTTTTTATAAATGTGGAAAATGCCCTCCGTGCAGATATTTAACAACAAGGGGTGGTGATGGACAGAGTTTCTGAATTAATCAGAATACTCTCACCCAGTCAAGAGATCAGGGCTAGATCCAACACCGTTTTTTGCTCACTGAACCATCCCAGCTCAGAACCTGGCTATATGCAAATTAGTCTGTTCCTGTCCCAGTGCATGATGGGAACAGGGCAAACCAAACTACCAAGCCAATTCTTACACTGGTAAGGAAACAAGCTACCGGGGACCGGTTTCTGGTATTTCAGCCGTCGTCGGCCAGGCTTGCTTGAATCCTGATGGTGCAATGAGCAAGGGACTCACATCTGAGTATACCCTTCCACGCTTAGGGTGGACAAAATATTTAACAACAAGGGGTGGTGATGGACAAAGTTTCTGAATTAAGCAGAATACTCTCACCCAGTCAAGAGATCAGGGCTAGATCCAACTCCGTTTTTTAGCTCGCTGCACCATCCCAGCTCAGAACCTGGCTATATGCAAATTAGTCTGTTCCTGTCCCAGTGCATGATGGGAACAGGGCAAACCAAACTACCAAGCCAATTCTTATACTGGGAAGGAAACAAGCTACCGGGGACCAGTTTCTGGCATTTCAGCCTTTGTCGGCCCGGCTTGCTTGAATCCTGATAGTGCAAGTTATAGACAAAGCAGTCTCAAGAGTCAAGAAATTAAAACAAGCAGACTTGTTAAAAGTTAAATCGGATAAAACAACCTCTGATACGGAGGTTAAAGTACGACTGATCACGCATTACAGCACAGAGAGCACTAAATTGTACACAATCCTTAAGAAACATTGGCCTCTACTGATGTTAGATCAGGATATCATACCATACATTACTCGAAATCCCTCTATAACATACAAGAAAGGGCTGACACTTGCAAATATACTTAGCCCTAGTTACCCCAAGAAACCTGTTAATAAAGATTGGCTATCCAAATGTAAAGGTTTTTATAAATGTGAAAAATGCCCTCCGTGCAGATGGCAAAGAAAAAAGTAGTACGTTTCAACTATAATGGTACGGGTGAAACTACTATAGAGAAATTCATTAACTGTGATACAACTTTTTTTGTGTATGTAATTGCATGCAGTTGTGGAAAGATATATGTTGGGAGTACCAAAAGAAGGCTCAGGGATAGGATGTCAGAGCATTTCAGAGCAATTAAACAGGGGGATACCCGGTACCCAACTTCGGCTCATCTAATCAGAAATTCTTTAGACTGAGCTAAACACTATTTTACCTACCATGGGATTGACCATATAGAACCATACCCAAGAGGAGGGAACAGGATACTCACACTTAGGAAGAAGAAAGTAACTTGGCTGATTAAACTGAAAGCTGTAGAAATGGGTTTAAATGTTGACCATGAATACGAATTCTTCCTCGGAAATGAATAAATGTATATGTATAATAATATCTGTAATGTTTATGGGCTGTTAAGGTGTATGAAAAATCATTCTAAATAAGTAACAACAACTGTCTATTTATGAGATGACCGAACCTGCTGTAGTTTATGGATTAACGCAAAGCATGAAAAAGATCTGTAACTGACTATTGTATGAAAATGAGAATGTAATTTCTGGCAAATGTAACCGGATATATGCTACTATTTGTAAACATTAAAATCAGACGTTTAGTTCTGATAACATGTTATGTCTTACAAGTAGAAAGGATTTTTGGAACGTGCCCACAACCTCTTATCTAAATCCCCCACAATCTTGCTATGTACTCGGTTACTAAACCTCCGGTGACATGTTGGCAGGCTAAATGCTATTGTTCCTTCACATTGAATATATAACAGCATAAGACTGTTTACCTTATATAATACTACCCTAATACTTAAAACCCTTAAATCGAAACTACTTCTCCAATTATGAGAGGACCATCAAGTAAACACGTTTAGATTAAAAATATTATCAAGAATAAGTCTGTAACCAACAATCCGATTGATTATGGTATTACCATATTTAACTCAGACACTCTGGTCTATCACATCAGACCTTATCAAGATGGCGACGTAATTTCACATTCGTCCTGGTACCGATGAATAATAGACAATGTCACAATAAAGATATCCTAAATAAACTAGCGTTCATAGGAGACAAGAAACTATCCCTTTATTTGCAACTCGAGATATTAGATAGCGATTGGCATAATATAGATTTTAGATTTTGACTTTATCAACTAATAAATTATTGCAACAAACGCAGTTAATCTCCACATTAAAACGCCACTTTGTTCTGCGGTTAATTCATTGTAGTATACGTTAAAGATAAGGCGATCTAAATATAATATTACTACGTAATAATACGTGTTTTACTAAGATGGCGCTCGCAAACCTCCGAAAGTACAAAGAGGAATAGCAAGATGGAGCCTAACTAGGACGCCAGAACAGAGATGCGCGCTCCGAAGTACAAGACTTTGTACGGGAGGTGAGATTGCTTCAAGTTACTACTTGACTATGTGGAATCTGTTTGACAGTGTAGCATCTAGACTACATTCAGGATTACCGTTAACCCGGACTTTCGCTTTTACAGTTGACGGATAAGGACACCTGGATACTGGTTACGGGAGACTCGTAGATACATAAATACGTAATAAAAAATAGGTAAGAGGATCCCACGATATGATGAGATATCACTAATACTGCAGATTAAAACTAGTATTCGAGTGTATAATGACAATTACATTACTCTATACAGGTTAGAACTTGATACGAATAGGATTTGAGATTACAATACAGAGCAACGTGGAGAAATATAGGTATGAGGCCCTACAACATGATCGCATAGTATTTTCTACTAACCCACTATCAACTACTTCTGTGTATTTAACAATATTATATATCAAATTTGATGATGGTAACAATTTCAACCTTACTATGATTATACTTCACTAAGGTGTCTACTTGGTGGTAAGCCCTAAATAACTTTGCATATCTCTACTATTGAGCACCTTTAAGGTTTGGGATCTTTCTCTAATAACTCTAGAAATTTCTTTAATGTTGTTGTCTTATGGTTGACAAATTATTATTATAATGGTATTGTTATATTTTGTTTGGGTTGCAGCCCTGAGGAAGTCGTAGGTCTTATATGACCAGACAAAACACGTGTTGGCTGCATGGCTGCATGGCTATCTGTAGAATGAAGAATATTCTGAATACTGAAGACTGTTTCCAATGAAGATGACAATTGGAAAGATTCAAGATTAAAATTGTTACGAGATAATTGAATATTTGTTTGGACTTTTGAGTGCTCGATGAAAATATTTGGTTGTGATTGAGCTAAACTGTTAGCACATTGATAGGTCGTGGTAAACGACCACTTTTTGTCTTGAGCACCATACTTACTGTGTATACTCCTTACATTCCTTTACTAGCAGCGCACTCTTGTCCTAACAGTTATCAAACCTTTAGTGCAGAATTCAATGTTGTCCATTTTCCATCACCATTTACTAAACAACAATACCAGGTATATGTAACAGTCATTTAATACCCACCATCCTCGATGTTGAAAATATCTATGCTCATTTTGAACCTGGAAAAATTCTAATAGAGTTCTAAATCTATTCATTTGCCTTGTAGTATCCATAATCCCCATAGTAGAACACAGCTATGCCCATTTTCCATCCCACTTCCTTGTACTAATGCAATCCCACATATATTCAGTGGCCAAATATTGCCAATAATACCCCACGCAGAACAACAATTTACCAAATAACAGTGGCAGGTATATGTAAAAGCAAAACACACAAGATGATGGACGGAATGTTGCACATTGGCAAAACATTCACCCCCAGTCACAGATCTGGGTTTAATCCATCGTTATTTTGCTCACCACACCATCCCAAATCAGACATGGCCATATGCAAATCAGTCTTGACCCTGTGCCTCATGGGAACAGTCGCTCCCGAAACGCCAAGCCATGTCATCCCCGTACCAGAATCAAGCATCTTAGGACCGGTATCTGGCTATCAACCGTCATCAGCCAGGATAGCTTGACTCCAGTGTCAAAGTTAGCACGGGACCCATGTCTGGGCATACCCTTCCTACATAGGGCGAACAGCAAAACACACAAGATGATGGACGGAATTTTGCACATTGGCAAAACATTCACCCCAGTTCAGACATGGCCATATGCAAATCAGTGTTGATCCTTTGCCTCATGGGAACAGTCCAGCCCAAACTTCCAAGCCATGTCTTACCTGGACCGACATCAAGCATCCTAGGGCCAGTTTCTGGCTCTCAGCCATCATCAGCCAGGATAGCATGACTCCAGTGGCATAGTGAGCACGGGACCCACGTCTGGGCATACGCTTCCCACATAGGGCGAACAGCAAAATACACAAGATGATGGATGGAATTTTGCACAATGGCAAAACATTCACCCCAAGTCACAGATCTGGATTGAATCCATCATTATTTTGCTCACTACGCCACCCCAGTTCTGACATGGCATATGCAAATCAGTCTTGACCCTTCTCCTCATGGGAACAGTCTAGCCCGAACTGCCAAGCCATGTCTTCCCTGGACCGGAATCAAGCATCCTAGGACCGGTTACTGGCAATCATCCGTCATCAGCCAGAATAGCTTGACTCCAGAGGCATAGTGGGCACAGGACCCATGTCTGGGCATGCCCTTCCCACATAGGGCGAACAGCAAAACAAACAAGATGATGGACTGAATTTTGCACATTGGCAAAACATTCACCCCCAGTCACAGATCTCGTTTAATCCATCGGTATTTTGTTCACCACATCACCTCAGTTCAAACATGGCCATATGCAAATCAGTCTTGACCCTTTGCCTCATGGGAACAGTCCAGCCCGAACTGCCAAGCCATATCTTCCCTGGACCGGAATGAAGCATCCTAGGACCGGTTTCAAGCAATCAGCCGTCATCAGCCAGGATAGCTTGACTCCAGAGGCGTACTGAGCAAGGGACCCACGTCTGGGCATACCCAGCCAACATAGTGCGAACAGCAAAACACACAACATAATGGACGGAATTTCGCACATTGGTAAAACATTCATCCCCTGTCACAGATCTGGGTTTTATCCATCAATATTTTGCTCACAACATCACCCCAGTTCAGACATGGCCATATGCAAATTAGTCTTGTCACTTTGCCTCATGGGGACAGTCCAGCTCGAACTGCCAAGCCATGTTTTCCCTGGACCGGAATCAAACATCCTAGGACCGGTTTCTGGCTATCAGCCTTCATCAGCCAGGATAGCTTGACTCCAGAGGCATAGTGAGCACGGGACCCACGTCTGGGCATACCCTTCCCACATCGGGCGAACAACAAAACACACATGTTGATGGACAGAATGTTGCACATTGACAAAACATTCACCCCCAGTCATTGGTCTGGGTTTAATCCATTGATATTTCGCCTCATGGGAACAGTGCAGCCCGAACTACCAAGCCCTGTCTTCCCTGGATCGGAATCAAGCATCCTAGGACAGGTTTCTGGCTATCAGCCATCATCAGCCAGGATAGCTTGACTCCAGTGGTGTAGTGAGCATGGGACCCACGTCAGGGCATACCCTTCCCACATGGGGCGAATAGCAAAACACACAAGATGATGAATGGTATGTTGCACATTGGCAAACATTCACCCCCAGTCACCGATCTGGGTTTAATCTATCATTATTTTGCTCACCTCGCCACCCTGGTTCAGACATGGCCATATGCAAATCAGTCTTGACGCTGTACATTATGGGAACTGTCCAGCCCGAACTGCCAAGCCATGTCTTCCCTGGACCTGAATCATGCATCCTAGGACCAGTTTCTGGCTATCAGCCATCAACAGCCAGGATAGCTTGACTCCAGTGGCATAGTGAGCATGGGACCCACGTCGGGGCATACCATTCCAACATAGGGCGAACAGCAAAAAACATAAGATGATGGACGGAATGTTTCACATTGGCAAAACATTCACCCCCAGTCACAGATCTGGGTTTAATCCATCGTTATTTGCTCACCACGCCACTCCTGTTTAGACATGGCCATATGCAAATCAGTCTTGACCCTTTGCCTCATGGGAACAGCCCAGCACGAACTGCCAAGCCATGTCTTCCCTGGACCAGAATCAATATCCTAGGACCGGTTTCTGGCTGTTAGCCATCATCAGCCAGGATAGCTTGACTCCAGTGGCGTAGTGAGCACTGGACCCACGTCTGGGTATATCCTTTCCATATAGAGCGAACAGCAAAACACACAAGATGATGGGCGGAATGTTGCACATTGGCAAAACATTCACCCCCAGTCACAGATCAGGGTTTAATCCATTGTTATTTTGCTCACCACAACACCCTAGTTCAGACGTGCCCATATGCAAATCAGTCTTTACCCTGTGCCTCATGGGAACAGTCCAGCCCGTACTGCCAAGCCATGTCTTCCCTGGACCAGAATCAAGCATGCTAGGACTGTTTTCTGGTATCAGCCAGGAAAGCTTGACTCCACTGGCATAGTGAGCAAGGGACCCATGTCTGGGCATTCAATTCCCAGATAGGGCGAACAGAAAAACACACAAGATGATGAGCGGAATGTTGTGCATTGGCAAAACATTCACCCCCGGTCACAGATCTGGATTTAATCCATCGTTATTTTGCTCACCACGCCACCCAGTTCAGACATGGCAATATGCAAATCAGTCTTGACCCTGTGCCTCATGGAAACAGCCCAGACTGAACTGCCAAGTCAGGTCTACCCTGAACTGGAATCAAGCATCCTAGGACCGGTTTCTGGCTATCAGCTGTCATCTGCCAGGATAGCTTGACTCCACTGGCATAGAGAGCACAGGACCCACGTCTTGGCATACCCTTCCCACATAGGGTGAACAGTAAAACACACCAGATGATGGATGGAATGTTGCACATTGACAACATATTCACCCCAGTCACAGGTCTCGGTTTAATCCATTGTTATTTTGCTCACCACGCCACCCCAGTTCAGACATGGGCATAAGCAAATCAGTCTAGACCCTGTGCCTCATGGGAACAGCCCAGCCCGAACTGCCAAGCCACGTCTTCCCTAGATCGGAATCAAGCATCCTAAGACAGGTTGCTGGCTATCAGCCATCATCAGCCAGGATAGCTTGACTCCACTGGTGTAGTGAGCATGGGACCCACGTCTGGGCATATCCTTCCCACATAGGGGAACAGCAAAACACACACGATGATGGACGGAATGTTGTACATTTGCAATCCATTCACCCCCAGTCACTGGTCTGGGTTTAATCCATCCTTATTTTGCTCACCACGCCACCCCAGTTCAGACATGGGCATATGCAAATCAGTCTTGACCCTGTGCCTCATGGTAACAGTCCAGCACGTACTGCCAAGCCATGTCTTCCCTGGATCGGAATCAAGCATCCTAGGACCGTTTTCTGGGTATCAGCCGTCATCAGCCAGGATAGCTTGACTCCACTGGCGTAGTGAGCAAGGGACCAATGTCTGGGCATTCAATTCCCACATAGGACGAACAGCAAAACAGACAAGATGATGGACGGAATGTTGCACATTGGCAAAACATTCACCCCCAGTCACAGATCTGGATTTAATCCATCGTTATTTTGCTCACCACGCCACCCCAGTTCAGACATGCCAAATTTGCAAATCAGTCTTGACCCTGTGCCTCATGGGAACAGCCCAGCCTGAACTGCCAAACCAGGTCTTCCCTGCACCGGAATCTAGCATCCTAGGAACGGTTTCTTGCTATCAGCCGTCATCAGCTAGGATAGCTTGACTCCACTGGCGTAGTTAGCACGGGACCCACGTCTGGGCATACCCTTCCCACATAGAGCGAACAGCAAAACACACAAGATGATGGATGGAATGTTGCACATCGGCAAAATATTCATCCCCAGTCACAGGTCTGGGATTAATCCATCGTTATTTTGCTAACCCGCCACCCCAGTTCAGACATTGGCATATGCAAATCAGTCTTGACCCTGTGCCTCATGGGAACACTCCAGCCCAAACTACCAAGTCACGTCTTCCCTTGATCGGAATCAAGCATCCTAAGACAGGTTTCTGGCTGTCGGCCATATTCAGCCAGGATAGCTTGACTCCAGGTGTGTAGTGAGCACGGGACCCACGTCTGGGCATACCCTTCCCACACGGGGCGAACAGCAAAAAAGACAAGATGATGGACGGAATGTTGCACATTGGCAAAACATTCACCCCCAGCCACAGATCTGGGTTTAATCCATCGTCATTTTTCTCACCTCGCCACCCCAGTTCAGACATGGCGATATGAATATCAGTCTTGACCCTGTGCCTCATCAGAACAGTCCAGCCAGAACTGCCAAGCCATGTCTTCCCTGGACCTGAATCAAGCATCCTAGGACCGGTTTCTGGCTATCAGCCTGCATCAGCAAATATGGCTGAGGCACAGGGTCAGAATGATTTGCATATGGCCATGTCTGAACTGGGGTGGCAGAGTGAGCTAAAGAATGATGATGTATTACACCCAGATCAGTTGACTGGGGCTGAGTGCTTGCAATGTTCAACACTCCGTCCATCATTCCCTTTGGTTTTTCTTTGCTCGCCCTAAGTTGGCAGGGTATGCCCAGATGTGAGTCCCTTGCTCTCTTTGCCACTGGATTCAAGACAGCCTGGCTGATGAGGATTATGAACCCGAAACCGGTCCCAGGATGCTTGTTTCCGGCCCAGGGAGGACATGGCTTGGCAGTTCGGGTTGGGCTGTTCCCATGAGGCACAGGGTCAGACTGATTTGCATATGGCCATGTCTGAACTGGGCTGGCAGAGTGAGCTAAAGAATGATGTTGGATTAAACCCATATCAGTTGACTGGGGGAGAGTGCTTGCAATGTTCAACACTCCGTCCATCATCCCCTTCGGTTTTGCTTTGTTCGACCTAAGTTTGCAGGGTATGCCCAGACGTTTGTCCCTTTTTCACTTTGCCACTGGATTCAAGAAAGCCTGGCTGATGAGGATTATGAACCCGAAACCGGTCCCAGGATGCTTGTTTCTGGTCTAGGGAAGACATGGCTTGGCAGTTCGGGCTGGACTGTTCCCATGAGGCACAAGGTAAGACTGATTTGCATATGGCCATGTCTGAACTGGGGTGGCGGAGTGAGCTAAAGATTGATGATGGATAACACCCAGATCAGTTGACTCGGGGTGAGTGCTTGCAATGTTCAGCACTCCGTCCATCATCCCCTTTGGTTTTGCTTTGTTTGCCCTAAGTATATATAAAAGCCATTTTACGCCTATCATCCCCAATTAAAAACAACAGGCAGTGCTAATTTCATGTTATTTCAATGCTTCATCCAATAATCCCTCTTCCGTACTGTGTCCAGTACCACTAAAAAATCTATATTGCAGATGTTTGTTATCACATTTCATGTATAGGTGAAAATATCTTCAAACGCACACTCTGTCATTGTCTACCAACAAGGTAGTCATTAATGAAGCCACCTTAATGAGCGACCTCTGACCCTGTTCGCAGGCAGGTTGCTCCCCACGTCACCAAATGGCCGCCAGCTGCCTCGTACCTGCTCCCTGCCGCTTGCCTGTTTTCTCGCCGTTTCCCACTGCTTCCTGCCGCTGTGCCCCTGTGGCCCGCCCCCCTGCTCCCTATTGGACACCCTGCTCCCGCCTCCCAGCTGCTCCTCCCTCCCTATCCCCCTCTTATGGAGGCCACGCAGCGGGCACACCGCTGGTGCACCAAAGGCAAGCCCGTCTGCTTCCTTCCATACCTGGGCCGTGCCCAGCTCCAGAACCCCTGGACCCCGCGAACGCCACAACACCAGACTCCACTACAACACCAGCACCCTCTAGTCACTCAGCGCCGGGAGAAACCACACCTGCTTCCAAGTGGCCCCGAAATGGACTCACGGACCTTTCTCCTGCCACACCTGCAGCTTCCCCTGCGACAGAGCCACGAAATCTCCAAGGACTGGACCCAACCACCTCCGCTGCATACTCCTCAACACCCGCTCCGCACGCAAACACGCCGTCGAGCTCTGGGATCTGCTCAACACCTCCGTCCCAGACGTGGCCTTCCTGACCAAGACCTGGTGGAACGACTCCTTGCGCCCGACATCGCCATAGCCATCCCGGACGGCTACAAGATCACCCGCAGGAATCGGAGGAGGAATAGCCATCGTCCACAAGTCCACCCTCAAGATCACCACCCACGCAGACGACACCCTCAACACCGCCAAACACCTGCACTTCCAGATCCACACCGACCCCAATACCACCCTCAGAGGAATACTCATCTACAGACTCCCCGGTCCCGAGCTCAATTCAGCGACTCCATCACCGACCTCGCCAGCACCCACGCACTCGCCTGCACGGACTACATCCTCCTCGGGGACCTGAATTTCCACCTCGAGAACAACAACAATGTCAACTCCGCCACCCTGATCGACAACCACGCCAACCTCGGCCTCAGACAACTCGTCACCGCACCCATCCACACCGCTGGCCACAAGCTGGACCCCATCTTCTCCACAGGCACCCACGTCACCTTCGACCACACCACCAAACTCCACTGGACTGACCACGGCTGCATTCATTTCACCTTCAATAAACCAACCACGCACCACCGCACCCAACAGCTACCTCGCCGCTGCTCGAGCAAAGTCACCGAAGACCAGCTGATCACCACCCTCGCCCAAAACACACTCACCGACCCCACCAACCCACACCCAGACAACGCAGCCTGCAACCTCAGACAGTGGATTGATGACTGCGTCAACACCCTCGCCCCACTCAAGAAACCCTCCAACAACCACGCCAGCAAGAAAGCCACCTGGTTCACCGACAAGCTGCAGACCTCCAAACACGCATGCCAGAAACTGGAGAAGATATGGCTCCACGAACGCCCTCCAGACAACCACGCAGCCCACAAGAACGCCACTCGCAGACATCACCACCTCATCAGATTAGCCAAGAGATCCTACTTCAAAGACCGCCTGGATAACAATGCAAACGACAGCAAAGAGCTTTTCAGCATCGTTTAGGAACTCTTCAACCCCAGCACCAATGCCATTGACATACCGCCCTCACAAGAAGTGTGCAACTCACTGGCCATCATCTTCCACCGCAAGATCGCTGACATCCATGACAGCTTCAACACCATGACCGCCCCGACTACGCCAGACCCCACCCTCCCTGTGAACACCACCAGCGCCAACCGCCTGATCTCCTGGTCCAACGTCAACGACGTCGAGACACGCAAGGTCATGAACTCCATCCACTCAGGATCTCCGTCAGACTGTGCCCACACCACGTATTCAACAAAGCAGACGCTGCCATCGCACCCCAACTACGGAAGGTCATCAACATCTCCTTCGAAACAGCGACATTCCCGGAAAGCTGGAAACACGCCGAAATCAACGCCCTCCTCAAGAAGCCCAAGGGAGACCCCAAGGACCTCAAGAACTTCTGGCTCATCTCCCTGCTCGCGTTCCCGGCGAAGATCATCGAGACAATCGCACATCGCCAAACCCAACCTCCACGAGGGAATGAAGGCCGTCGCCCACTGGATGAGGAACAGCCATCTGAAGCTGAACTCGGTCAAGATGGAGGTACTCATCCTTGGACCCACCCCCTCAGCCTGGGGTGACTCATGGTGGCCGACCACACTGGGAACAGCACCAACACCCACCGACCATGCACGCAACCTAGGGTTCATCCTCAACTCCTCCCTCTCCATGTCTAAACAGGTCAACGCTGTCTCCTCCTCCTGCTACAACACCCTTCACATGCTCTGCAGGATCTACAAGTGGATCCCAACCGAAACAAGAAGAACAGTGACACAGAGCCTCGTCAGCAGCATACTGGAATACTGCAATGCACTCTACGCAGGAATCCCAGCCAAACACCTACGACGACTACAACGCATCCAAAACGCCTCCGCCCGAATGATCGTCAACATCCCCCGCTGCAGCCACATCATCCCCCACCTGAGAGACCTACACTGGTTCCCCGTCGACAAGAGGATCACCTTCAAGCTCCTCACCCACGCACACAACGCACTCCACAACGCCGGACCAGCCTACCTGAACAGCAGACTCAGCTTCTACACCCCCATCCACCAGCTCCGCTCCGCCAGCCTCTCCCTCGCCGCTGTTCCCTGCATCGAACGAACAACTTCTGGCGGCAGATCCTTCTCCTACCTAACCGCCAAGACCTGGAACACCCTCCCTACACATCTACGGCAGACCCAAGACCTACTCGCCTTCAGAAGACTGCTCAAGTCTTTGAGCAGTTGCTGCACCCCCTCCCCTCAGCGCCTTGAGACCCTCACGGGTAAGTAGCGCGCTTTACAAGTACTCAGATTGATTGATTGATTGAATATAATACATTATGACAGGGAAAAATTAACAAATGCTGATGAGAGTTAGCTTTCACATTGTACATGAAAGCATTAAACGACACTGCCACCGGTGGACACTTAAGAGAATGCAACCCATAATCCCATCATTCCCAATGATCCTTCAGTACATCCCCTGAAAAAATTTGAATAGCTTCCTCTGGATTTCCTTTTTCCTTTAATCTTTCTTGTAATCTGGGTTTACTCAAGAGAACTAAGTCAATAAGTTTAAGAAACTGAAGTAGGAAAATGGAAACAGACCATCTCGTACTTAATTAGTCTCCTTACTTAAAAAGCGAGTAACTGACAAAAATGTTTGACGTAGATAAAAACATTAATTTCAACCTCTGGAATATCATACAATGCTCCTCAGTAGAATACTTCAAGTCTGAGCATCTTCTTAAATACTTGCTGGAAAGTATCATATGTCACCAAAAAACCTCTGCATTTGTTTCAAATTGAGTTACTTTGGCCTATGCAGATCTAGAAAGGCTACCAATCAAGCTACCCACCTTTGTGGAATCTTCCCTTAATTATGCAGGGCTGTTGGGCCTCCCAGACTTCGGATGGTCTTCACTAGGCCTAGAGTGACAAAAAACATCCGTGGAGTTCCGCAAATGGCGGGGTGCAGTGCGACCTACCGCTGGCGTTAATCTTCCTGCCGCACGAGTAGAAATTTGACCATAGAGGCATATCGAGCTCACCAACTTATCATTGGCAAGTGCAAGCCGGGAAAAAACTCCACTGGACTACGCAAAGTGGAATTTTCTCTGCGCTGCGTGGAGTACAGAAAACTACACGAACAGAGCAGAGTTCACAGCTCAGGCCTAGTCTTCACCAAAACTTTTGCCTTTGCCCCTCTTGTTTTGCTCAGTTTGTTTTTGTTGGCCTTAGGACTCTGTGCACTTTACCACAGCTAGCCAGTGCTAAAATGATTGTACTCGTTAAAACATGGTAAAATTGGCTTACACTTGATTAGCTTTTTTAATTCCCTAGTACAATTGCATACCATATACCCAGGGCTAGTAAAAATTAAAGCTACCTGTGGCCCTTAAAACATGTCTCGGGTCTGCTATTACAGCCTATATCCAGTTTTTAAATGCCAGTTAAACTTGGCAAAATAAACCCCTTGCCACACCCAAAACTCCCTTTATATACCATATGTCACTCTTGAGGCCCATAGGGCAAGGTGCATTGCAATTAAAATATGGACATGAACTTTTGAGTTTTAAATATTGTAGTAGTGAAAAACTCACACATTAATTTTTTTCTTCTGTGAGGCCTAATTTTTCCATACAAAAACATTGGGTTACCTTATTACATTTAATAAATGATCATTTTTGTATGGGAGCAGATGGCAATATCATGTTTGGTGTCTACGTGATTGTAATTTTAAATCCTCTTAATTGATAAAGTCAGATTTTAAGTCACTATTCTTTAAATGCCACTTTTCAGAAACTTGCCATTTTCTTGTACTAAACATTTAGTGAATGCAGCCTGTTTCCTGAGTCAGTTGAATTGGTGCAGTTGGCCTTTGAACATTCCTCCTAGACAGGCACACAAAAAATGGACTGGTGTTGGCAGAATAGACATTCTGACAGGATGGGAGGAGCAGAGCTTTGCACAGCCCCACTTACACTTCAAAGTAGCTGCCTCAGCCCACACATAAAAGACTTCACAGTAGCCTGTTGTCACCCAGGCCATCCATGAACCAGGGCAGAAAGGAAGAAGATTCTGTGGGGACAAAAGCTCTAGACCAGATGTGTGAAAAGGTGGGTGGATGAATGATGGGTGGATGGAAGGAAGGGTGGATGAGTAAAGGATGGATGTATGGATGGAAGGGTGGATGGATGAAGGATGGATATATGGATGGAAGGATGAAAGGGTGGATGGATGGATGTGTGAAAGTGTGGGTGGATGAATGATGGAGGGATGTGATGAGGTCTAACAGGCGCATTTATGGTTGTCAAAAGTTGATGATGAGGAGTTCCAGTTTCTAGAAACTTTTGTCGGAAGGGGGTCCTTACGCCTAAAAAGGTTTTACAAGGGGGTCTCGGCATCAAAAAGTTTGAAGACCTCTGCTCTAGACGTTTCTGTGTGAAGTTGGCCTGGCATATGCTGTCCACTAGTTATAGTGTGCTCCTTGCACCAGTCCAAACAACCCATTAGAGGTGATAGGTTAAAGACAACCTTTATTGAAAGCTATCCTACTGGTAGCTATGGAGAGCAGCCTTCAGGCTAAGTCTTGAAGGAATGTAAAGCAGTTTGTTTTACCAGTCTATAATCTCATGAATGATCAAATGAAAGGAGAACCACACCAAGTATATATATAAAATATATGTATTTATTCTAAACACACCCTACTAGTTTCTTTATGAGGCTAGAGGTCAAAACACCGAAGTTACACTTAATAGCACACAGTTAATTAGCACAATATACGTTGAGCCATAGGGGCGTACCGAGCCATATATTAAGAAAGTGGTATAAGAACCACGACTTGGCTAGACACAAGGTCTAGAGCCTGTAGAAGTGTTGGTACCACAAGGAACCACCCAAGGTAGTAACACAGAGGACCCACGGAGGACGCGTGCAGTGTGTGAACACAGCCGCGAATCGTCGTTAACTTCAATGGGGAAAGTTGCGGTTGGAAATTTAAAGATAAAAGACACTTGGAGGAGGACTTCGAGCAAACCCCTTTTGACCTAAGGAGTTCTAGTGACAACACCCATGGGAGCACCAGAGTACTCAAGTTACCTCACCCAGGGAAGTCAGGTGCATTGGTGTCTTTTGGTGTTGGGAATCGTATTTGTTTACAATGGCTATCTGCTGCAAAGTGCTGTTGCCGTCGAAGTGGAAAGTGTCCGGTGAGATCCAAGCCTGGATTGAAGATGAGAAGAACCTGAAAGCAGAGGGGACAGAGTCTGAGTCACTAGTCAGTGACCAAGAGCACGATAGGCGAATGCCCATCGAAGTTGGGTGATTTCAGGTGAAGGAGGTGAAGCTTGACTCTTCAGCCACGAGGACCAGGAGGCAACGACGACAACCAGGATCTGGAATCAAGCTGTCCCACAAAGGATGTTGAGTGCTGCAGTGTTGGTGCCCGGATTGAACCCAACAAGCCTTGGCAACAGCAATCCACACAGAAAGGAGAAAGATACTTCAGTGTGGACCAGCAAGGTCAGAGGGACTCACCACACAGTGGGGGAGTCAGAGCACGTCATGAGCAACCAGGGAAACCCAAGGGAAATCAGATTTGCCTTTGTAGGGACCCACCAGTCTACGGACCAGGGATGGCGAAGGGGCCTCAAGCGGTAGCATAACGAACTGGCTCACGGAACACTCATGGAGTGTAGGCCAGCAATCTTTGGTGCAAAACGTGCTCGAGCTTGGGCGACGCATAACCCAATGCACAGCCTCAAACAAAGTTGCATAGCTGATGCACTTGCAAATGTGCACTGTGTCCAGGAGTTCCGGTTCCAAGTCACTCACGTGGGCTGTGGGTCTCAGTTTTGCTGGGGACTTGGGTCGACCTCTGAGAAGTATGAAAATTCTCTTCCTGGGCTGCAGGTACTTTGGAGTCCTTCGGGAGCTTTGGAGATGCAGATTGGCAAATGATTTGTTGGTGCCTGCCAAGCAGGGAGTCACTCCTTGACCCCAAGGGAGATTTTTCAGTCCTCTATTCTTGAGTAGAGCATTGAAGTACCAGGATTCACTTGCAGAGTTTCGTCCAGGGATATCCAAAGTCCTGTTGCCAGGGGTTCCTTACTTATACCTAAGAAAGGGGTTGGACTAACTCTAGGGCCCACCTATGGGAGGGTTTGGAAAGAGGGGTGGCTACACCCATTTCCTTTATCCAGTTTTGCGCCAAAGCAGGGGCTGGTAGCCCCTGCAACTGGTTTGAACTGGTCTATGCACAGGGGCACCAAAAGGGCCGCCAGTGCAGACTTCAAAGCACTCCCAGAGTGCACCCACCCAGCCCCGAGCCACTAAGGCCTGTCTGAGAGGTGGTTACACGTCCCTGTGACAGGAAACCTATTGTCCAGGACTCCCCTGTCAGAGTTTCATTCAGCAGCAGGAGGCCAGACTCGTGTCTATGGTTGCAGCATCCATTTTGTGATGCCAGGGCTCTTTTAAACTGGTACCGGGAATACCGTTGTGTATATGTCTCCCCCTCTAGAAGGGTGGAATTCTACCCCGCCGTCAGAACTGGTGGGTGGGGTTGGATTCCAAAGTGTTTTACACCAAACACGACATGTTTCTGTGCAGCCATCCTTAAGTTAGCATTTACAGCAAGAGTATATGGTCAGGCTGCATCACAGAACAGCCCCAGAGAATAGGTTCCGAAGGATGCAGAGGGGTCCTGCTCATGCATGGGTTCCCGCTTAAATAAAACCTAGCACCCTGCCTTCAGGATTGATAAGGCCTGCCATAGGGATGACTGATAGGTTTCTATGTGCAGTGCTTTGAGGTAGATATGGGTAACCTATATCTTAGTAAGGAGTGCATGCACCACCTCGCCCAGGCTGCAGTAGCAGTCCTGTGGCTTCTTCAGAGCCCATACCACAGATAAGGCTCAATAGCTGGCCAACATTTCTCTCCAGGGGACAGCCTTCAGCTAATAAAAGCTACTAGCTGGTCCTGACCTTCATCCTTCAATTGTGATAACACAGTCCCTACCCCCAACTCAGATGCATCTATTTGGACAAGGAATTGTTTGGAGTAGTTAGGACGTTGCGGAATGGGAGCAGTGCACATTGCCTGCTTCAGGTCATCAAATGCCTTTTAACTGCTAACTGTGCACTGAACTTTCTTAGGCATTCTCTTGGAAATTAAGTAATTCAGGGGTACCACAATGGATCCATACCCCTTGACAAATCTTCTGTAGTACCCAGTCAGGCCAAAGAAAGGTCTGACTTTATGTCAAAAAAGTTTCCCTTTGGGCACCTTAATAGAGAGACACCAATTCTTACTACTACATACACAACTCAAACATAAACAATGATATATTGAAACAATGTCAGAATCATAGTAACATAACTATATAACAACAAATAAATTAGGTCTGCACAGTTTATTCAGATATCTTAAAAACAATGATAAGGATCATCCCAAATCGATTTTACTGTGGCTGAAAATTATCTTTGAAATATTCTTTGTGGTACCCCGATTAAGACACTCTTGTGCAAATCGAATCCATTACTGGGCATTACGCTGCTCGTGGTTGTTCATTATGAAAGGAGGCTGAGGCCAACGTATCTATAAGCTCATCTGCTCTGAGTATTGGATGGGCATCAGTCCTAGTGACTGCATCGAGACCCCTGTAGTCTACACAAAACCTCAGTTCTCTTTCACCACCCTGGGTGTGAGGTTTAGGCACCATGACTACTGGACTAGCCCAGGGGCTACCTGAGGGTTCAATAACTCCCAAATCCAACATCTTCTGGACTTCAGTCCTGATACAGTCCCTGACATGGTCAGGTATCCTGTAAATCTTATGTTTAATAGGCAGACTGTCCCCAGTGTCCACTTTATGAGTGCACCAGGTGGTCTGACTTGGAGTCAGAGAGAACATATGTCTGTACTGATGGAGCATTTGTCTGCAATCAGTTTTTTGGGAAGTGAGGCTGCCTGCCAAGGCTCCACCATCTACTGACCCATCATCAGGATTCTGTGAGAGCAGGTCAGGGAGTGGATCACTCTCTTCCTCCTGTCCCTCATCAGTAGCCATGAGCAAGCCCATGTCTGCCCTGTCAACATATGGTTTCAGTCTGTTGACATGAAGCACCCTATGTGAGTTCCAAGGTCTACCAATTAGATAACCTCTCCCTTCTGTTCAACACTTGTATGGGGGCCCACTCTACTTGTAATGGAGGGCTGCTGGGGCCAGAGACTCTAACACCCACACTTTATGTCCTGGTTTGTAAATAGTCAACACAGCCTTTTGGTCATGCCAGGCCTTTTGTAATTCCTCAAGGTTTTTAGTTGCCTTTTTCATGTATTCAGCCATCCTGGAAGAGAGACCAAGTACAGAGTCCACTATGTCCTGTTTAGGCGGTTTGAGAGGTAACTCTCATCCCTCCTTCAACAGACACAATGATCCTCTTACAGGATGCTAAAACAGAAGTTCAAAAGGGCTGTAACAAACACCCTTCAGAGGAACCTCCCAATATGCAAACAATAGACAGGGCAAAAGGATGTTCCATCTGTGCCTAAGATTTTATGGGAGATCCTTGATCATGCCCTTCAAGCTTTTGTTTAATCTCTCAACTAAACCATTGCATTGTGGGTGATAGGGTGTGGGGAATTTTTAATTCACTCCACACTCCTTCCACATTGCAGTCAAGTAACTTGACTTGAAGTTTGCACCTCTATCTGTAATTACCTCCTAAGGGAAGCTCTTGAGAATACTCCCAAGAGAACCCCCACCACAGGTAGTAGTATCAGGGGGGGCCTTTGTTGCACCACCTGACTTACCACTGGCTTGACAGGTGACACAGGAGCGACAAAAGTCCTTGGTGTCTTCAGACATGTGGGGCCAATGAAAGTGAAGCACAAGCCTGTCAAGTTTTGTTTTGGCCTAGGAGACCTGCTAAGGGAATATCATGGGCTAGTGTTAATAGGAAGCGGTATACACCTGTTACAACACAACTTTTACAACTACCTACTATTACAACGCAACTTTTACAACGCATACCATTACAACGCATTGCGCTGGGGGGCGCTTTAGGATAGGGAATAAGTTTAATATACTATCCAACACCTTCCCTAGTGTCCACGGGGACTGGAGTTGGAATAGTAAATTATACTTACCACTATCCAGCACCTCTAAGCGCTATGCGTTGTAATGGTATGTGTTGTAATGGTAGCGTTGTAATAGTAGGTAGTTGTAATGGTATGCATTGTAACATGGTACATCCATAGGAAGCACCTGAACTTCAGAGGTATAACCAACCACCTGGCTGTACCAGGCTTGGGTTCTCTACTCTCTGAGTACAAGAGTCCATCATCCCAATATATCGTATGGGTTCCACTTGCATTCCCTGCAGCCTCAGTAGCAGCCTGCTGTCTTAGGGGTTCAAGAGAAGGGCAGCTCAGCTGCTCCTGACTCAGATCTGCCCTGGAAGGCCCCCCTGTCCCCAAGAACTCAACCTGATCAGGCTCAAGCTCATCTGGGACAGACCCTTCTTAAGGGCTAAGATCCTCTCCCTCATGAGACTGATATGTATTCTGAACCAGGGGGAAACACTCAGCCTTAACCCTACTGCTCCTTTTCTTGGAAGGCACCTGGTCTATTCTTCCAGAATCCAGGGCCTGTTCAGCTTTTCACATTTTGGCCTGTGACCTAGTCACAACAAACACATGTGCAGCGATTCCTAACATTTCTGTATGGTCCTGAGCTCCACTTCAGACCAGGCTGAAGTCTCTAAATCATTGCCACGCAAGCATTCAACAGGGAGGTCTGTACTTACCACAACCTTCTTGAAGACAGTTACCCCTCCCCAGGAGAAATTAACAACTTCCAGGGCATGGGAAGTCCTGACATTGCTAGCGTTGGTCACTTCATACATTTCACCAAGTATGATCTGCTCAGGAGCCACAAGGTCTTGTGTGACCATTGTGACACTTGCCCCTGTGTCGCTGAATGCCAAAGCCTCTTTTCCATTAATCAAAGGCTGCTCTCTTTATTTGGATATATCCATGCCTCCATGACAGATCAGGACAGCCTGAGTTGAAACTCTGAATAGGCCAGAGTCCATCCCAGAACCCAGGGTTAACCCTACTACACCCTTATTCTGAGTGCCACCACTTGGAGCTGAACTAGGGGGAACAGTTGCCTTAGGGGCAATGGTGGCTGGAGTTGAGTCTTTGGACCAATTACAATCACTAGTCCAATGGGTTTTCTATTTATAGATTTTACACCATGGTATCTTTAGGCCTTTTCCTATGGATGATTGGGATTCCCCACCAGATGCAGATGTTGAGGGACCTTGAAAAAACGTCTGGTCTTTACCCTTTTCCCCACCCTTATCAGAGTTCTTAGAATCTTGCTTCTTCTGGTCATCACCTTCGTTCTGAACCTTCTGCTTCACCCTGGTGCTGACCCATTTGTCTGCCTTTTTTCTAGCTCTCTCGAGCTCTAGGTATTCCCTTTTCTGAGGCTACCTGCTGACTTCTAATTTACAGCTGGGCTTCCTCATACTTCATCTGTCTTTCTCTCTTCTCCTGGGAGGATTCCCTTTTATGAGAAGAGACAGAGGACCTTATAGATGTGTCAGAATGGGTAGATTCCTGTGAAGGAGATCTTGACTAGGTGCACTTCCAACTCTTCCTGGGGGGGGGGGCAAAGATAGGGCCACCTTGGCATTCCTCCTCATCTTCAGTAGGAGCTGCATTTCCCAGGTCAAGGTCATTGTCACCTTCCTGGTCAGCTTCAGGGTTGGAACCCGGGTATTTTTACCCCTGGGCACTTCCTCATCTGCTGCTTCATCTCCATAGCCTACCCCATCAGGCACTGAAGCCTTCCTAAGATCATCCAGCAGTATTACCTCTATGAGGTGTTCAGTGTTGGCACCTTTGCCTGTCTTCAATTTCCTAGTAGGACACAATGCTTTCAATTCTAAAAATGGGAATGTGTCATACTTAGATGCCTGTACTGTACTGACATCTGGCAGAGACCCACTGGTTCCTGGCCTTGAAGACATTACTAGTGCGATGTGGTGCAGGCACCTACCTACTCTAGTGTGGCCTACTAAACTCTCTTGAGTTGTAGAAAGGGTGTGCTAAGCCCTTGACACACAACTCTAAGTTCAGTAGAACTTACTGTAGTTTCACCTTGTATTATATGTACCGCGGGTACTTTTAGTGGTTTTCAGTTAGTCAATCACTTGAAATTATGTGGTAAAACAATGGCAAGCTTGAATCCAACCACTGCACACCAATGTGAGAAGTTGGCCTGGCATATGCTGTCCACTAGTTATAGTGGGCACCTTGCACCAGTCCAAACAACCCCTTAGAGGTGATAGGTTAAAGACAACCTTTATTGAAAGCTATCCTAGTGGTAGCTATAGAGAGCAGTAAGTCTTGAAGGAATGTGAAGCAGGTTGTTTTACCAGTCTATAATCTCGTGAATGACCACCCAAAGGAGAACCACACCAGGTATATATATATAAAATATGTATTTATCCTAAACAATACACAATATACGTCGAGCCCTAGTGGCGTACCAAACCATATATTAAGAAAGTGGTATAAGAACCTCGACTAGACTAGAACTGGGCTATGCACAGGGACACCAAATGTGTCCCCAGTGCAGACTTCAAAGCACTCTCAGAGTGCACCCACCCAGCCCCAATCCACTAAGGCCTGTCTGGGAGGTGGTTACACATTCCTGTGACAGAAAATCTATTGTCCAGGCCTCCTCTGCCGGAGTTTCGGTCAGCAGCAGGAGGCCAGACTCGTGTCTGTAGCTGCAGCATCCATTATGTGATGCCAGGGCTCTTTGAAACTGGTACCGGGTATACCGGTGTGTAAATGTCTCTCACTCCAGAAGGGTGGAATTCTACCCCGGCTGCCAGAACTGGCGATGGGGTAGGATTGGAGAATATAGGTGTGAAAGGACAGGCACTAAAGTTGCCGCAATCCTATTTGACGGGTAGACAACAGGCTGTGAGTGTTACACCATTTACGTCTGCTAAGACCCCTGTGCACCATGGGGTGCCACAAGGCTCTGCAATAATCCCTATTTTGTTTAATGTATACCTGCAACCCCTGATCCCCATTATCAAGTCCTTTGGAATTGACTTAGTTAATTACGTGGAGGACACCCAATTGGTGTTCTCCCTGGAAGGAGAACAGGCAGTAACTATGGATATCTTCCAGGAGTGTAGGCAACGGTATGCACCTGTTACAACGCATTTTTTACTCCGCACTACCACTACAACGCAGGCATTACAACGCATACCGTTACAACACATGGCGCTGGGGGGCGCTCTAGGATAAGAGGTAAGTTTAATTTACTATCCAACACCTTCCCTAGGGTCCACGGGGACTGGAGTTAGAATAGTAAATTATACTTACCACTATCCAGCACCCCAAAGCGCTATGCGTTGTAGCGGTATGCGTTGTAAATACCGCGTTGTAATGGTATGCGGAGTAAAAGTATGCGTTGTAACGACATACATCCGTAGGCAACAGATCTCCAACTGGCTTAGGATTAACAATTTAATGGTGGAAAAACCGAGGTTGTGTACTGTTCCACGGCCAAAATGTCTTGGCATTTGCCGTTGCAGTTTGGACTCACCACCAAGGATAATCCACTGGTTCCAGTCAAAACAGTGTGCAACCTATAGGTTATGGTAGATGACAACCTCCAGACGGAGTCCCAATCCAAATAAACAGTCGGCATCTGTTTTTCCTTGATCAGAGCACTTCGCAAGATTCTCCCACTACTGCCTAGTTATTCCAGATCTCGCGTAGTGAGGAGTATTATTCTGAACAGACTAGATTATTGCAACTCTTTGTACCTGGGAGCTCCGCAATCAGTGTTGCTGAAATTGCAGAACGTTCAGTCCATAGCAGCAAAACTAGTACTAAATAGGCAGCGTAGATCTTCAACAACGCTGGCCTTAACCCCTTGGCTGCTCATGACGAGCTGAGCTCGTCATGAGGTACGGTTGAGCTGTGCTGATGACAAGCTGAGCTCGTCATGTAAAATGGGATTACTCATAGTTCAGCACCGGGGGGGAAAACCTATAGCAGCCAAGGTGTTAAGGGACCTTCATTGCCTCCTTATTAAGGAGAGAATTCAGTTTAAGTCTCTTTGTGCTGTATTCAGAGTAGCACATGGTCTGGGCCCAGGACCTCTGCAGGAAAAATTTACCTGGTACAATCCGGGGGGAAATCTTCGCTCCTCCAATGCAAATCTGATAAATGTTACCAGATTTAGGAAAACCAGGATAGGAGGCAGAGCTTTTGGGGTAGCAGCCTCACACCTCTGGAATAGTCTGTCCCAGAGTATAAGACAATCTAACTCCCTGTCTCTCTTTAGAAAAAGCCTGAACACCTGGCTCTTCTCAAGGAATGAGTAATACATCTGGCAAATAGGATTTTATTGTGCTGGTGTCATCTGATAAGTCTAAGCGCCAGGATACCCGTAGGGTGACACTACGCGCTATACAGGAACACAATACAATATAATACTACAATACAATTCCAAAGTGTTTGACACCAAACACAACATGTTTCCGTGCAGCCATCCCAAAGTTAGCCTTTACCGCAAGGTTTTAATGCACTTAAGGGTATATGGTCAGGCTGCATAATAGAACAGCCCCAGAGAATAGGTTCCAAAGGCTGCAGAGGGGCCCTGCTCATGCATGTGTGTCCTCTCACATGAAACCAAGCCCCCTGCCTTCAGGATTGATAAGGCCTGCCATAGGGGTGACTTATAGGTTTCTATGTGCAGTGATTTAATGTAGATATAGGTAACCTATATCTTAGTAAGGGGTGCATGCACCATCTTACCCAGGTTGCAGTAGCAGTCCTGTGGTGTCATTTTGGAAGGCTTCCCAGGGGTGGCATAATACATGCTGCAGCCCCTGGTAGGTCTCTGGGGTACCTATGCACTTGGTACCTAGTGTACTATATACTAGGGACTCACAAGGGTACCCCAGTAACCAATCTGGAGTGTACCTATAGTTCAAGGAATCAATTTAGAGAGGGAGAAGCTAGGCCAGTGGTTCCCAAACTTTTTTGACCCGTGGCTCCCTTGACCTAATTAGCAGTTGGCTGTGGCTCCCCACCATTTTTTTTACCCGCGCACCGGGGTGCCGAGGCGCACCCTTTGGGAACGACTGGTCTACATGAAGAATCAAGTCTAGACGTCATGAAGGATTCAGAGAGTAGTCATCACTGTCATAAAACTTTATTTGCAATCACAAAGATCTTATAAAGTACATCTCAATGCATAAAGCATTCCCACTAAAAGTAACCAGGCTAGAGAAAGGCTCAAGGAGCTCTGTGGCGTTACAAGAAGTTTACGTGAGGAAGTTTACGTGAGGTGGGCTCTGATCATGGGCATCCGCAGAAATGTTTTCGGGGGGGCACATTTTTAACTTCATCACCATCCCCCTTGCAACCTTTCCCCCTCTGCCTTACACCCTTCTCCCCCTCCACCTTTCACCCTTCCCCCCTCCCCCTTGTACCCTACTCCACCTCCGCCTTGCACCCTTTTCTACCTTGCACCATTCTCCCATCTGCCTTTCACCCTTCTCCCCTTTGCATTGCACCCTTCTCCCCTCTGCCTTGCACCCTTCTCCCCTCTGCCTTGCACCCTTCTACCCTCTGCCTTGCACCCTTCTCCCCTCTGCCTTGCACCCTTCTCCTCTCTACCATGCACCCTTCTCCTTTCTACTATGCACCCTTCTCTACCTTGCACCCTTCTCCCCTCTTCCTTGCACCCTTCTCCCCTCTGCCTTGCACCCTTCTCCTCTCTACCATGCACCCTTCTCCTCTCTACTATGCACCCTCCTCTACCTTGCACCCTTCTCCCCTCTTCCTTGCACCCTTCTCCCCTCTGCCTTGCACCCTTCTACTCTCTACCATGCACCCTTCTCCTCTCTACCAGGCACCCTTCTCCTCTCTGCCTTGCCCCCTTCTCCCCTCTGCCTTGCACCCTTCTCCTCTCTGCCTTGCACCCTTCTCTACCTTGCACCCTTCTCCCCTCTGCCTTGCACCTTTCTACTCTCTACCTTGCACCCTTCTCCCCTCTGTCTTGCACCCTTCTCCCCCTCCCCGTTGCACCCTTCTCCTCTCTACCATGCACCCTTCTCCTCTCTGCCTTGCACCCTTTTCCCCTCTGCCTTGCACCCTTCTCGGCCGCACCCTTCCCACCCAATGGAGGGTTCCACTTAGATTCTAAGTTATTTTCTAAAGGCATATGTTTCTCTTACTTGGCATCTATCTAGGTTTTGGTTTTTTAAAGAACCTACGATTCTCTCTCCAACCCCTAGGTCGCTCTCACTCTTTCTCTGTCACTCTGTTACTCTCACTCCCATCTCACTCCCATCTACTCATATGGTGGCCTTTGCACAGAAGCCGGATGGAAAACAATGTCCTGCCATCTACATAGCACTTAACCCTAATATCCTTCTACCCTGCACTGCACCTTTCAGGTCTTTCACCTTTCCTTATTCATTTATGTCAAACTTTTCTCTCTCTCCCCTTGTGCCCTACTTTTCCCTCATCAATCTTTCCTTTTCACTCGAGTCGGGAGAGGTGATCGATGCAATAATAAAGAAGAGCAGAGGTGCGGTGCAGTACAACAGAGAACCACACCTTTGCTAACAAGCAAGCGTAGGGCAGGGAGGGACAGAGACGGCATGTGGTGGAGAGGGCGGAGGACGGTGTGTGATGGAGAGGGCAGAGGACAGGGTGTGATGGAGAGGGACAGAGACGGCGTGTGGTGGAGAGGGACAGAGACGGCATGTCTCCCCAAGGTAATGCAATCCTGCCGTGCGCGCGCTAGGCTTCTGTAACTGCAGTATGGCCCATTGTCATTCTGTGTGAGAGAATCGTCACATACAGAATGACAATGGGGCTAATTGACAGACTGCAGGTCTGGGAGGAGCTGTTGAAGCCTCTTCATCACTTCAAAGAAATGTGAGCTGGCCTCCAACAGCGAGTGCTGACGGCATTTCTCCCCAGTATGGAGCGCTGCGCTGCAATTTCCCACATCGTACCGCGGCGCCCCTGGCTCCTCATAACGGCGCACCAGGGCGCCGCACAGTTTGGGAATCACTGAGCTAGGCTGAGGTCCTGGAAGCAGGGCCCCAGTCAAACTAAAGTGGAAAAACAGTGAAACTTCAGCAAAAAAGTGGGGGTAACCCATAGGAGGCAGATCTTATTCTCCTACAGTTTCTTCACTTAAAAGATGGCACCAGGTATAGGTATTCAAACCTCAGACCCATGTTTCAGTGTAGTGCTGGCCCTTTGGCTACTACAGAAGGCTCTTTGGGACCGTAAAAGGCCTATTTGAGCAAAGATCTTGCTTCCCACACCTACCTCCAATGCGAAGTTCCGAGGTACCAGCCTCTTCACACCTGCTAAGACCGACAACACAAGATCTGAATAGCAGCAACAGAACATGGTGACTGCCAATGCAAAGCATCAGCAACAACTGTCCCCAGTTCCCGACAGCATCTTTGTGCTAATGGTAAACAACTATCTGCCATACCAATCACCCACAATAATCTCGCTGCTTCTCACAGCCTCCTCCACCATAAACTGGACACTTAGCATCTGTGTTACTTATTTAGCATGTATTTCTGTTGACACCCTGCACAGAAATGCCACTGCGGTCTAGGTTTCGAGGACACTTAGCCACACACTGAGCAGTGCGTCCAGCACCATGCTGCCTGACTGCATGAGGCATGCATGACCTTCAACTCTGAAGCTACCCATACGTCCAATACACACCAACCTCTGCAATATTTGAATAACATATACTAAGACATGGTTGGCCGCACAAAAAGGGTGATGGGCAGCATGGGTCAAATGCTGTATGATCCACAAAATGATCGCCCAGTGTTAACAGAATAGTTAGCACAGAAATGCCAGTAATATCTGTGCCCAGGCTTGCAGGACACCTCCCATTCTACTGACACTGACGCTACTGGAGAATAACGAAGAAGAAATTAAGGGGGAGATCGCAACATGATACAAATCGGCGCAAAATCTTCTTTTCTCAATTTACTTTCCAGCGCTAAAAGCGCTGGAAATAACGGAAAAATAATGCGAAGAATCATGTAGCGCTGCTTCGCATTACTTAGTGCCATGAGGCGTACTAAGGGTGGTACATGGCGTTCCCATGCAACCACCCAAGGTTTCTCACGCTAAACCCAATTTACTAAACTAAGTCAATTGTGGCCTATTTAAAAGCACCTTGCGCCACTTTGGTGTCATTTTTAACATGGGTAAAGTGACTTAAAAGGTGGTGCAAGGGGTTTGTAAATAAACCCCATAGGGTTTAGCATGAGAAAACTATGCCCCTTTCAAAGTAGGCGCAAGGAAGGAGAAATGCATTCAATACTCCTTCCTTTTCCGACTTTGCATGTGTGCTACACTTACAAAGTGGGAAAACAAGCTCTCAGATCTGCCAGAATGTTTTCTTCATTCAGAGACACATTTCCGATCACAAAGTCAGAAAACCACTGAGGATCAGGCTCTGCTGTGAATTTCACCGGTCCTTGTCGCCAGTGAAAGTTGGACCATATACCTGGAAATATAAGTGATCCGATTTATTGTGAAGCACAGACTAAAGGGACGGATTTTAGCACGAAAACTGGTAATCACCACATCTGGAACATGCCAGACTCAAAAATGCTAAAGTTAATCTCTTTAAATAAGTGACCTTTCAATAAGTAATACTGACTTAAACCGAGAAACCTAACAGACATCGCTACACTCTACAGTCCCCCACTGCTCTCTGCTGGGGGAATCAGGAGGCAGGAGGTATTATTTGCAGAGCATGCTTCACCATGGTATGCTTTCATTTTGAGCATCTTTAATGTTATCTTCTGTGGGGGTCTAGGGCTTGTTTGAAAGGTCCAGGCTCACAGCATGTGTTCTGTTAATATAATGAGTCTCTGTTCGCCCATTGCAGCCCCTGCTAATGGAGGGATTCACTGCCTGCCTATCGCGGCCTCAGGCTAACACAAAGTGGCAAGGAAGTAATAATAATAATGAGGCCTTTATAAGCCTACTGTAAATGAGTAGTTTACATTGCTTGTTGGATCTGATCAGATGTGTATCCGTTTTGCAGAGTGTTATCCCAACAATTCAACATTAATATCTGTCATGCATGTTAGCAAGCTGCACGTATCACAGGAAGCTCTTCTGCAGAGCTAGAGTTTCAAAATGATAAATATGAAATGCTCCTAATCTGGATCGCAATAATGATGGCAATGATTAATAAAAGCAATTTTTAAATAGAATTTGGCTCAAAATGATCAAACTTTAAGCTTTTGCAGCTTTGAGATGGGACACATTGTGTGAATGAGCCAGTCACACTTATGGCTCCAGGATTTCTACTACTTCAAACCTTATATTGATCTCACCTAAGTCATTTTCTAGGCCAGAAGCCTCAAAGAGAAATAATACTCGTTGAGGCATGGAGGAGGTAAACTGGGCGCACTCCCTGAACATGGTTTTGCATAAAAGCCTTGCTATCAACCCGGTTTAGTCGATGGAGTGATCTGCGGGGTCTCCCTATGGTATAAGGCAAATTTAACAAATATATTCATCTTGGAATTAAATATTACAAATATATTTAAATTAAATATTCATGTAAAATCATTTTATCTATTTATTTAAAATATAGAGCAAAGTAGAACAAAATGCTACAGCACTATTAATAAATGTCCTCCTAAAAAAGTATCCTTTTTAATATAAAATAATACGATTAAGTTATGCATATAATTTATGTAAATACATACATTATATTTTAATCAATATTGTTACAATTGTTAATTTGGTATTGAAATATGTTTTAATTAAATATGAATTATGTACTATTGTTATATTTTCTAACATTAATTTATGAATGAATGAAATGAAAATAACTTTTATATTGCGCAGTAGCTACCCTGAGGCCTCCTAGCGCTGCAGACAAGCATGTGTAAATGAACGGTAGGGACCTAGTCTGATTTATTGAAAACAGGGGTCTTAGCTTTTTGCGGAAGGACAATAGATTGGGCTCTGATCTCAGGTGGAGGGGAGGGAGTTCCAGAGCCTCGCTGAGTTGTAGAAGAACGAACGGCCCCCGCATCTGGCTCTCCTGATCTTGTGTACTATGACGAGGAAGGAAGAAGCAGATCTGAGCTGTCTGTTGGGGTGGTATGGGGTAATCAGAGAATGATTAATGGTGGCACCCATTTTCCAATAGGCATGGTGGGCTATACACAGGCCCTTGAATTAAATTCTTTTCCTGACTGGGGGCCAATGAAGATTTTTGAGTTCTGTTTTGACAGGGAGGTGACGGGGGATCTGGAGGAGGGTTCGGGCAGCACAGTTCTGGGTAACCTGGAGCTTACTTAGGGTTACTTGGGGACCCCTAGGTAAAGGGCATTCCCAAAGTCCAGGCGAGACAGGATGAGACCCTGGATCATAATCTGCCTCGCCTTGAAGGGTGGAAGAGGGAGGATTTTCCAGATTAGCCTGAGTATACCAAAGCAGGTGGCTGAAAGTTTAGCTGCTTGGTAGTTGAGGTTCAGAGACTTATCTAGCCAGACACCGAGGCTCTTTATTGTGTCCTTGGGTGTAGGGGAAGGTCCAAGACAGGATGCCACATGGAGTCAATAGAGGGATGTGGGGAGTTACCAAGGACCATCAGCTCGGTCTTGTCTCCGTTCAGTTTGAGACTAGACAATGTCATCCATGAGGTCGCTGCTACTAAGCAATCCCTCAGGTTGCTGGGCCTGGCGTGAGGTTGGTTCAGAGTCACCACTAGCTGAGTGTCATCCGCGTAGGAGATGATTTTTAACCCGAAGGGGCGGACAATCTGAACTAGGGGGCTCATGTAAACATTGAAGAGCGTAGGGCTTAGGGAAGAGCCCTGCGGGTAACCCGAGCCAAGAGGTTTGCTGGGAGAAGTGATTTCACCCTCAAGACTTGAAAGGAGCGATCAGACAGGAAAGACTCAAATCATGTGATTGCTTTTGTTGAGATTCCTAGATTGATAAGTCTGCGCAATAAGATGTTGTGATTTACAGTGTCCAAGGCGGCACTTAGGTCAAGGAGGATAATGGCAGCGGTGCCTCCTTGGTCCATGATCTTCCTTGCCTCCTCTGTCACGGTGACGAGGGCGGTCTCAGTCCCATGCATGCATCAAACCCAGTCTGGGAGGGGTCGAGCAGTTCGTTGATCTCGAGGAACTCGGTCAGAATCTTATTGACGTATTTCTCAGCGATTTTGCTAAGCCAGGGCAGTAGGGAAAAAGGTTGATAGTTCCCTGGGTTGTTTGGATCTAAGTTGGATTTTTTAAGAAGGGCTTTGACAATGGCCCGTTTCCAAAGGGGTGACAATACCTGTGGCTAGAGAGGCATTGTTGACTAGATCAAGGATGGTGGGGAGAATGTGCGAGGAAACTGTCCGCAGGGTACGCGGGGGTGCTGGATCATTAGGGGAACCAGATTTCACCTGAAATATGATGTGTAATAAGTGTAATAGAGTCAAGAGGGTGGAGGTTTTCGAGAGTTGCAGGGGGGTAGTTCCCTAGCTCAGTAGGGTTAATGTGTGTGGTGGGGATTTGAGTGTGGGAGAAGGAGGAGTAAATGGTTTGTATTTTAATGTGGAAAAACTCTGCCAGATCGTTACAGCGGTATTGGGCATTGTGGAGGTTTTTAGGGTTTTCTGGAAGTTTGAGGAGGGTTTTTGCAATTTGATATATTTCCTTGGGCCTGGAGGCAGCTGTATTAATTTTATTTTCAAAAAAGGTTGGAAAGGCGGGAAATTTTATTCTAGAATTAGAATCAGAACTCTAGAATCCCGTCACAAGTCGATTAGACCTTTTTACCTGTCATAGAGTGTAGAAGGCAATCTTTTTCAACAAGTCAATTCGAACTACCTCCATCTCCTTCCCCAAAGAACCACTGACAAAAAGTCAAGTTTGAAAATTTATTATAAAGCCAAAAGCAATTGTGTATATAAACACCTCAGTAAGAGATTCAGTAAATATACGGGTACTAATACAACCATAATCCTACGGAAAAGTCTCAGTCGACTAAGAAACAACACCAATATATTTTCCAAGACCACCAGGCTTGCAAGAATTGCTATGATTTGGGTCTTGGTAGGCATGGAAGAAAAGAAGAAATACATCCAGATAAATCTGTCCCTACGCTATCCTAAATGACATCCCTACAACCAGGTTTTCTCCTAACAAAGGTGTCAGCCGTGGTGACTTCCAAAGAAGTTCACTCACTTAGTTCGGACTTAGCCTATTGAACTCATCTCGGATAGTAGCTCTCTGCCTACCCAGCATCTTTCTTCGCCCTCGTGCGCTTCTGCTCTGCTCTCCTCCCGAGGTGCTGTCCCTAATACGAAACCCACAATTCGGATGACACCCCCTAAGGGACGCCCCTCTCAAAGTATTAGTTTTCAAAGTGGCTTCATTATGATGTCTTCCTCCTTGTTCGTTGAAAAACGGCCTTGGGTCCCACAGTCGTCTCCTCTTGAAGTTGCTTCCCTAAAATTCAACAGCCACTCCTCCAGGTCTGGAACTATCATCCTAACTCTCATACACAATGGGCCCTTCTCTACTATCTTTGGTTAACCTTGCACCTGCAAAGGAACGCACATAAATCGATTCACATTAACATGCTACTTGCAATTAATTCTTTAAGGGAACCTTCTAGGAAAAGGCAGTTTCATGATTTAATGTTAAGAGAAACATTCCTAGCTCGGCCTACACAATCCTCTATCCCCACCTGGGCCTCTGCACGTTTTCGAGATATCACCCTCTAACATTGGCAAACAGTTTCATTCATTAGGCCTACACGATTATAGCAAGTAAAGAATACATTTTCTAACTAAACACTTCTATGTCATTACATGAATACAACAGTGAATTACTAAACATGCATTAGAATACATCAATGCCTATTTGAGCATCCTTTAACTGAATTAGCATTACTTCACAAATATATTTCTAAGTTAACATGACATTAGTATTTCAAGAGCACTTTACGTTACAGCTATGTAAAATTCTGGTACATGAGTTCATAGCTTTGTATCAATCTCAAACATGATTATAAACCCCTATATATGTGGGTGCGGGTTACTTGTGAATATGATGCACCCCTACAATTTCCAACACAGTTTTTGCGCTCTCTCAGTCCCCCTTTGATGACCTGTGTCATCACCACCAACCCACATTCCTTGGGATAGGGACGGATCTAAACAGCAATTGTTGCAACATTTCCTCGCCTGAGCATTTCTAAAGCTCTTAAGCTTCGGTATTGATTGTCCTGCAACTCCTCCATTCTCTGTGCCTGTACCCTCACTGATCTAGCCAACCTATTGGGCCTATAGCATTTGTAGAATCTCAACAAACCCCATACTCCAATCACACAGGCCACTATAATGATGAGGGGCTCCAATATGTATTCAAGAAAGCTTCTTCCCAGGTTTGCAAAACAACTCCCAACACTTCCAAATCCCTTGCCAACCTTTTCCCATGTATTTTCTTGTGTCAAATCGTTAATCTCATAGTGGATTGCAGTAATGTTACGTATATATTTCTTCAGATCTTTAGAATTGTCTGGAATATACGTACAACATTCCTGGACCTTCAAAAGTTTACAGACTCCGCCCTCTTTTGCTAATAGGACGTCTAAGGCAAGGCGGTTTTGTAAAACCATTGCCTGTATCAACAACATCTCACCATGAATCAACACCAGTGACTTTGCCGTACTCATCGATAATTCATCCACCACCGTTGCTAATCTCCGTATCTTTAAGTCATTTAAGATCACTCCCAACATTGGTATCACAGCTCCAAACACATCTCCCACTATTGCACCAGCACTTTCTCCTCTCTTCAGTCTTGTCAACTTGCCACCTTCTACTTGAGCAAAATCCTCAGTGTGATATATCTTAGGAAAGATAATCGCCAGGTAACATGTCCCATACCACTTATCCGGCAACCTCACGTACGCATTTCTTCCACAAACAAAATACACTGTAGGGATCACTTGCACCACGCTCTTCAGAAAGTCCTTCGTGTAATATTCTATCTTGAAAGTGTGTTCACAAGTTGTCTCGCCCACATACACATTTTCGTAATACGTCTTTGGCCTATGCAAACACAACTTCCCTTTCTGTACCACATCTAAGGCTATCGGACCATAACTTCCCTTTGACTTATGTCCGAGCTCTTCATCCGTCCAATCTACCTTACCCTGACCTGACGTCTGCAACTGCTTCTGTTTTTGGTATCTGTCCTCAACCTGTTTTACAAACTTCTTCTCTACCTCTGTCAATGAGCAGGTCAAGTTGTGTCGGTGTGCATATGAGGTATCTATGGTTTTCGTTGGAATGAAAAAGTATCTAAGTCTATTTTCTGATTTATAATAATCCCACTTGTTCAGATGCTTATAATTTGGGACTTCGGGTAACACAGCATCATAATTCGAAAAGAAATATTCAAAATTAGATCTCCCATAAAATATGCTAAGCAGCAAACTACATGAGATACCATACGTTAATGGCAGGTGATGGTATCTAATACCCTCGTCTACTGAAGCTGGCAACTGCATACACACATAACAATCTTTCGCATCCATCGCATCAATATACTCATACAACAGTTTAGCATAAGTATTCTTCCCAAAGTTTCCTTTGGACAAATCAGCATGTAATCTACGGCTTTCTTCAGCTAGCAAAGCTTTCTCGGCTCCTATGTTTACCTCTTTGTGGCTAGGAGTGGTAGGTGTAGGTGTTCCCTTGACCTCCACTTCCTGCTCTTGTTGGGCTAGATAAGAAACTAAAACTACTACAAATATAAAGAAAATCACTAACCCGAATAGTGTACCTATAATACATTTTGCCCTATGAGTCGGGTTCCCAGCCTCCATGGTCTCAGACAGTGTGATTCGATTCTAGCAGCAACACAAAGTCTTGGCAATACAAAGTCTCTTGCTTGGCTTTATGAATTTCTCGAACCACCTCTAGAAACAGAGATCCCCTTTCAAATCTTCGTTGTCCATTTTGTATTCAGGTTTCCCTACCCTTCTCCGTCCTCTAAAGGGATGTCCCAAAATTTCTTCTTCTTCCACTCGGCTCTAAGTAACTTTAACAGCTATTTACAAAGTCTTTACTGCGCATTAATGATCAAATTCTCTCCGGGTGCACAGAGTACGTAATCCAAGAGTTCCATGTGAAGTACTATTGATTCATAGGCAGGTATTTCAGGACCAAATGTAGGAAAAGTCAATCTATTTAAGATCAAGTCATTTATCTTGCTTAGGAGAGGGGGGTTAGGAACAGTGATTGTCAGTAAACCTTTGTTTTCCAGTCCAGGCACCAACAGTATCACTTCCAACTTATAATTAGGAGCCGTATCGGTCACCAGCACCGACCTCACCCTCCCGGATCTCAGTAAACCTGGCATTTGTCAAAGGGTAGGTCCACTCCGGAGTGGCGTATCTTCTGCAAGGTATTCTCACCCTCCTTGACCTCTTTGGACCCTTCTCCTCTGACTTTTGGCTTTCTCCTTCAGGGTCTGATTCTTCAGATACAGGTGCAAGATCTCTTTCAGAAGTCAGCCTCACATTCAACCTTTTCCGTCTTTCAGGCCAACTTGCCTCAGTGCCCTTCACTCCTCTGCTCCTCGTCGGCACAACCTGCTCATCCCTGCCTTCAGCCCTTTCAGAGTTGAGATCACCTTCACCAGGGCCGGCTCTAGGCTCATGGTGGCCCTGTGCAGGGAGCGTAGGTGGGGGCCCCGGAAGAGGGGGTCCGGACCCTCATGGACATCGATTCGCCAAAATGTTATGGGTGACAAAAGCGACATGTCACTCCCTTTCACACCCAGTGACATCACAGGCGTGTCTAACCTTGGACTTTCGACAGCCTCTTATTTACTGCTTGAGGTGTTATGGAAAGAGCAAGAAATGGAGACAACCGAAAAGTAAACAAAGCTCCATGGGCCCTCTTTAGTTTCTGTTCTTATCTCTCTCTCTTCATAAGCTGAATGTGTGTGGTGTGTGTGTGTGTGTGTGGTTGGGGGAGGAGTAAACGTAGGGGATGGAGGAAGGACTTTGCTAAGGAGACCGGTCACCAAAGGGCAAGGGGGAGTTCAAAAGGCAACACACTGTAGCAGGTGCTTCCTCTGGGCACCCCCAAAATGTCATCCATGTCTATCTCTCGCTTCCACTCTCTCCCAATCTCTTTGTCAGGAAACCGGCACTGCTCTCAAGAGTAAAGCCTCTTTAAAAACTCGTTAATCATAAATTGCCCTGACGTATACAAGTGTACAGCCGACGCATGCGCAAGTCCGCGAAGGGCAGGCGGTGCAACAGAACAGGTGTTCTAATGCAATTTAGTGGTCGCCCGATATCCTCACCTTTTACCCCCGCCCCTGCGCTCATGCTTACTGCTCTGCACTTCGACCTGTAGAGTTGTAAATGCAGCGCGTATTCAGTGCAGTCTGGATCAGGTAATGGCAGCAACGCTCCAGGCTCCTGCTATGTCTGGCTCGGGAGAAGCCTCAGACCAAGGTGTGCACTATGTGATTACACGTTTACAGCACAACTGAAGCCGTGCGTGTGTTGCTCGGGGTGATGACATTCACTTACAGACGAACAATGAGACAAATGGCAGAGAAAACAAGAAGAGGTAGTAGTGAGCATACCACAGGCCCACTCTGTTAAACAACTTTAGTGAGGCATTAAAACATGAAAATGGCAACATACGAACAATAACATACAACACGTTCTGCAAGAAAAAGTTACAATGGGATATGCATCGATTTTGACATTCGAAATGCGCCAACAGCGTTGGTTGCGTTGTTGAACCTCGAAAGCATCTTATTATCTGTGTACAAACGGGATTCTGTATACACCGAAAAAAATGGGTTGGTGCTTATGGAGTAAAAATAAATCTGGCATTTCACATAAAAACTGCGAAGTTCTGTAGGCAAGATAAAGCGTAACTTCTGACGAAAATACATTGCTGCGTTTCGGCAGCCTCTGACAGAGCACCAGGCTGAAACATCTGCAAATAGCACTGAAAACCCCTGGCACTGAAAAACCATCTCTGGCACTGCTCTAACGTTCTGTGGGACTGGCACCCCAACGACACCGAACAATCACCTTCTGGCCGTATAAGTCAATATTCTGTATTATGTCAACAGTTTAGGACAATGCATACGGTAACTCTGGAACTACACCCTGCATAAATTCACACTGCCCCTCGTAGTAAACGGACACTGCCCCCTGTTGTGAAGGAACACTGAGCCCTGCACTGCTATGGCCAGTATTTCCTTAAGTGAAATAAAGCCGTCCCAGCAGTAAATCGACACAAGACCACGAGGTGCATTTGAGCTCACATCATCAGTGCACGTGCACTGCCACCAGTAGTGATTTGGCCTGGCTTCCTAAAGAGAGTAGACACCGACTACGCAGTTAAGGGGCAGTGTTCTTGTAGTGACCGTTGCCTACCGTGCATGAGCACTGCTCCCTGCACTGCATTGGTGACAACGCTCCCTGAAAAGAGCGGGCACTGCTCGCTGCAATAAACGGTTCTGCATAAGCACTTCACAGCTAGTAGTGTTCTTCTGCTGCACAATCCCATTGTGTATTAAAACTTAAAAAGAGAGGCCACCGAAGGCATGCACACAATAGAGGCAATTGGTAACAAGCATTTGCAATTCAATAGGTCTCGCATTATTAAAGTTTTAGCTATTGGCATTGCTAAAGAATGCAAAACCAATAGCTCAAACTTTAATAATGCGATACCTATTGCATTGCAAATGCTTGTTTTTTTATAGCGCGCAGTTTCCCATTGATATTGCATCACCGAGCTTTTCTGTACATGATTTGAAACATGTAATGCAAAAGAGAAAAAATCTAGGGCCATTAGCTCAGATTTCTATAGAAATTTTAAAGGAGGTCTATCTTTGAATACGTTATCCAAGCCTAAATGTTGCTTTTTATTATTATTTTGTTTTCTATTATTCAATTTAGAGTTTCTTGGCAAAATGTGTAACACTAAGGGTTTGGTGGCGTTGAGATATCAAACTGTGGATTTACCTACGCTGACAAATGAAGGAAAATGTTTTCATTTTTTTACTGAAAGAGAGGTTAAAAGGGTCGTGGGGTGGGTGGGGGAGCCGAGTATTTCATGCAGAAGGAGCAATTCCACCAGGTCCTGTACATGAACACATAGTAGTACATGAACACATAGTAGTTGCGAGTTTCTAGAAATGCAGATAATGGGTTGGGAAATAGCCAAAGCTTCTTTTGGGGAAAATTAGGGCGCAATGCCACACACTGCACGGCGAACTTAACTATAATGCGGCAGTGAATTGGAAAACAATATGAAAAATATTGAGAACATGAGTCAATTATCCAGAGATTTAGAATATTCCTTGCCGTAGCATTCTGGCTATTCCCATCTTTGGTGGAAAGATTTTCAGAGCCACAGATAAAATTTTATTTTGCCAATTTGCCTCTCCCCTCTCGCCTAGCAGCGCCCCAATTTTGGAGTACTCTGGGTGCAACCTGGTGCCCTTTTATAGTGGAATTCTATGAACTAAGATACCTGAACAGGCAATAAATAGTAATTCCAATTGAAGCTCATGTTAGATGTCCTTCACATCTAACATGGGCTTCAATTGGAATTCCATAAAGCATATTATCAAGCCCATTATCGCCGCTTTAGCAGCAGTTTTCTGCCGCTAAAGCGGCGATAATTTTATCAGCTGTCTTGATAATATGCCCCTAAGATCTTAAAACTGATGCAAATCACCAAAAATGGAAGGGCACTAACAGGAATGTCATAGCTTTCAAGTTTTCATGTGCGACATTTGCATGGTTTTAATGTACTTATTAATGACATTCTGCTGACACAAGTAACACTTACCTGGCAGTAAAACTAGGCAATGAAGTCCCAATAAAAAGATAAATATCCCAAACTTCTGAGCAATGAGAAGCACCGATTCGAAGTAGCCTGATCCAACCCAGTACATCCTAACTCCACTGACAGCATCAGGTGTTTCAGCATCAGAAACAGTTAGTCCAACCCAGGGTACAAACCCTACACAATTCCAGCAGGTCTGTCCCTGCTCAATGCACTGTGACCCTTTACATCGTTCAGAGCCAGCCCATCCAATTTAAAGCAATTCTAGCCCCATTAACTACAAACAGAACCAGCCTGGTCCTGTCCAGCCCCATTCCAAGCTTGAACATTCCAGCCCTGCGCAGTTCTGTTCAAACGCCATAAATATTCACACAACCCAGCTAGATCATGCCATTCTAGCTACATGTACAGGCACCAGAACCAGCCAATAGGGTTGCTAAGAGGGTGTTCTGTTCTTTTATTGGTCTGACCAGTATATTAATGTCCAGGCATAAATCCTGTAAAGCCCTCATATCAGCACATATTTAAAACTTAAAACATATGAGTAAAGCACTTTAAAATGTGTTCCATAGCTGTTTTTATGGTCCTTGGCTAAATAAAGCAAAGCAGTGTTAAAAATTAATACGGAGTATCTTGGATGAACTCCATGTTTATCATGTATTAGTCTTCGAAGAATTTTAAAAACATAATTTACTGGGAAAGCTGTCGAGGCTACAGGCCTATCCCACTCCACCATGATTCATTCACACACAACTCACCAGTGACAAGTGCTGCTGAGTAACTTAATGCCAGGATGGGAGCCAGGGGGGTCTTCATTGGGCCGAGCGTGGCTGAGGGTACAGGCGGTGCTCTGTAGTGATGATTGCAGCGTGCATAACCTGTCTTGCTTTGGCCTGTAGGGCAATCCCTCACTGCTGCAGGTTCTGACAGCACTTTTCAACGCCTTTTTTCATGCGATCAGCATGGACTTTCAAGGACATTCGGGCAGGAATGGAAAGAGGACAGATGATGGTGCTTTCGAATTGCTCAGCAAGAACAACACATGCAACGCTCTAATCATGTCCAATAGACTGCAGACCCGCCAGTCGGCACCTATGGACCTGGGAATGCGGAGCGGGGGAAAGAGCCTTTCATTCACATATAAACGAAGCTTGCTGAAGGCAGCAGCTAACTGCTATAGGCCGTGCCTTTTCTGATCCAGTTGCGGAGTTGAGGGTCAGTGCGTGCACACCCGGAAAACAGGGTAGGTGGTCTCAATTCTGAGCACCAGTGTCCAAGATCATACTGGCTCAGAAAACGGCATCTTCCATACCACTGCAGCAAACTGGCGCCGGTTCCTCCTCATCTCTGCAGTAGGTTCAGAGAAGCAACACGAGAAGCAGCAGAGACAGGAGCTTGTCTCTTTTAAAACCAGAGAATACTGGAATACTTGTCTTGGCTTCAGCTTCTGCTCTCTGAAGCCGCGTCATGATTAGACTCTTTAATAACAGCAGCAGCCCAATCGACACAGTGAACCTTACTCTAGAGTCTGGACTCTCAGCAAGCGCCGCCCGTTGCCTTCGGTCTGAGATTTCTAACGTATCAGCTGCTCTTCTGTCTGGGTCTTCAAATGTGCCGCCACTGCTCATATCACTTCACTTAGAAAGTGACAGTTTTACCACTGTTCCGTTCCGGTGCATCATGTCATTAAGCAAATTGCTTTGAGGAAAGGGCACTTGGTGAGCTGCACGCTTTCGCTTTGCAAGAGTGTGTGCGCGGCTGCGCGCTGGTGAAAGGCGGGAGACCCTATGCGCGCCTGCGCATGTTAGAGGGAACTATGATTGTAGCAAGAAGTTGGGAGAAGGGGCCCCTGGAACTCGCGGGGCCCCCCGCACCGCGGGGGCCTTTGTTACGCCCCTGCACGTGCTGAGACAGATGGAGAGAGAGACCGGGGAAGCGCGAGATAGATATCCTAAAAAATAATAGAAGCCGGGAGGCCGCCAAATCCTGCCAGGGGGCCGCCAGTGCCACGAACGGATCCTCGTCGTGGCGGCCCCTGGGGTTTGGCGGCCCTGTGCAGGTGCACAGTTTGCACATGCCTAGGGCCGGCCCTGACCTTCACAGCAGCTTTCCCATTCAGTGGCAGATTCAGTGTCACTGCCGTTGTGATCTACCTCAGCTCGGTCGGATGAGTTACCAGCCTCCTCAGACGCCCCCACAGCTTGACTTGTCCCCTCTTGTGGATCTTCCTCACCAGCTGGATTTTCTTCAACAGAGGAGCTGTTTCTTCCAGAGGCGCTGGGACTCTTCGGGCGTGGGAAGCGTGTATCCAATTTGGCAGTCCACCACACTTCACAGCAGTGTTCATCACCAAGATGACTTGGAACGGCCCTCACCAGCGGACGTCCAGGCAACTCTTCCTCACGTGTTTCCGTACTAGAACCCAATCTCCGGGACGTGACAGAGGTCTCTAGAAGTCGGGATTTCTGCCGTCTGCACCTGATGGGACACAGAATGGATGATGTCAAATAGTCCTTTGCAGTAATCAAGAATCAGATCATCTGTGATATTCAGCAAGGCCGCTGAGGGGACGGATGGCAATCTCATAGCTCGTCCCATCAGCACCTCATGAGGTGAAAGTCCTGTTCTCCTGTCTGGGGTACTACGCATGCTCATTAACATCAATGGTAAAGCATCTGGCCATTTCAGGGACGTGGATGAACACACTTTCGCCATTCGTGCCTTGAGTGTTCCATTTATTTGCTCCACTATGCCAGAAGCCTCTGGCCGATAGCTACATTGCAATCTCTGATCAATGTTCAGTGCAGAACAGAGCATCTTCACAACTTCACTGTTAAAATGTGTTCCTCTGTCCGATTCCAAAGAGGTCGGGACCCCGAACCTAGGCACTAACTCCCTCAACAATAATTTTGCCACTGTGAGTGTATCGCACCTACGAGTGGGATATGCCTCGACCCATCTAGGGAACACACACACAATTACCAAGACATATCTAAGGCTGTTACACTTTGGCATCTCAATGAAATCCAATTGCATTCTGTTGAAAGGCCCTCCAGACTCCCCACATGACTTAATGTAACTGGTGTCCTCTTTCCAACATTCATCTGTTGACATGTAACACACCTCTGACACACCGCTTCTGCAGCCGTTCTGAATTTGGGATTATACCAAGTCTGTCTGAACACTCGTATCATTGCATCTCTTCCCAAATGCACAGAACCGTGTATCTGTCGAGCCATCGGGCTCACCAGTTCATTCGGCAACACAGCTCTCCCATCTGCCGAAATCCACAAATTCAGATCCCCCTTTGTACAGCCAGAAGTCACCCACACTCTTTTCTCGAAGTCTGATGCTTGTTCTTGCATTTTCCTCAATTCATCCCAAGTATCTGCCACTTCAAGTACCATGTTCAGCTCGGTCCCTCTTTGTATTCCCTCGACAACCTGGTCGGTGAATGAGTAAGCTTGCTCGGCACAATAACGTGCCACCTCATCCGCATATCTGTTTCCTAGTGACACAAAATCAGCACCTTTGCTATGTGCTGTGCATTTCACTACAGCGATTTCTGCTGGCCCCTGCAGAGCTTCCAGCAGTAACCTGACAAATTCTCCATTCCTGATAGGGGAACCTGATGATGTCATGTAACCCCTTTGAGACCACAACTGACCGAAGTCATGAACCACACCAAACCCATATCTGCTGTCGGTGTATATGGTGACTCGAATCTTGTTGGCTGCCAAACAGGCACGCGTCAACGCAACTATCTCAGCCACCTGAGCGGAGTGTACTCCTTCTAAGCAGGCATCTTCAATTATCCCATGAATCGTGCAAACGGCAAAAGCCGCTCTTGGCTGTCCAGCATTGTCTCTTATACATGAGCCATCCACAAAGAGAATTTCATCCGGGTCTTCCAATGGCTCATCGACAACGTCTGGTCTTGGTTTGGTGCATAGTTCAGTCACCTCGAGACAGTCATGGTCTTCACAATCATCATCTAAGACATTTGGTAATGGCATCAATGTAGCAGGGTTCAAAACTGAGCACCTCTTTAGGGTCACATTCTCTGCAACGAGTATAACCTGCTCATACCGTGTGAGCCTGTTGTTAGTCAGGTGCTACGTTTTGGTCCTTGTCATTAACAATTCTACTGAATGTGGAACATGTACCACCAATGGATGCCCCATCACAATGCTCTCACATCGCTCAATGCTGACACCTGTTGCAGCAACGGATTTGAGACATCCGGGCAACGCTGCGGCTACTGGGTCTAAAGTAGCCGAGAAGTATGCAACTGGTCTACGGGCACCTCCGTGATCTTGGGTCAAAACTGCTAACGCGCAACCTTCTCGCTCGCAGCAGAACAATCCTCACGTCCTTGAGCGTCAGTTTCTTTAAAGGCTTCGCTTTTAGTGAGAAATTTGCAATCCACTGGCGACAGTAACCAACCATTCCCAGGAACATTCTAACCTCTCTTTGTGTGGTAGGCACCATCATTTTCATTATTGCCTCTATTCTGTCTGGGGACACTTTCCTTATTCCCTTCTCTATTCTGTGTCCCAAATACTGTACTTCTGTGAGGCAGAATTGTAGCTTGCTGGGAGATACCTTGTGACCATTTTCTGCCAGATGGTTCAACAAAGCGATGGTGTCTGTTCTACAAGCATCTTCTGTCTCTGACGCAACAAGGAGTCTATGTACTGTACAAGAACTGAGTTCTGGGGCAGAACTAGACTTTCAAGATTTCTCTTCAACAATTGATTAAAGATCGATGGACTTTCTGTATACCCCTGTGGGATACGACACCATGTTAATACACGGTTTTCCAGCTTAAAAGCGAAAAGAAATTGGCTCTCCTCATGTAATGGTATTGAAAAAAATGCCTGACATAGGTCAATCACCGTGAACCACTCAGCCTGTGCTGGAATTTGAAACAGTATTACTGATGGATTCGGTACCACTGGACAGCATGGAACAACAACGTCGTTCACTTTTCGTAAATCCTGCACAATCCTGAACTTCCCGCTAGGCTTCTGCAAGCCCATAATCGGAGAGTTACACGGACTGCCCATTATCTCCTTTAGGATTCCCTGTTTATTCATGGATTCAATCACAGGGTTTATTCCCGCAATTGTATCTGGGGTCAGCTTGTACTGGGGTGTTCTTGGAAATTCTGCATCATGTCTTACTTGTATCCTGACTGGCTCTACACCCTTGATCAGTCCAATCTCTTCTCCTGTAAAATTCCAAACCTCCTGTCTGACTGTCTCCCTCAAGTCCCAGGGGAGTTCCTCCACTGTTAGTGCACGGTACAATTCTATGCACAGACGTGTGTTTGCAACCTTAAAGGCAGCATCATCATCATTTGTCTCCAACTCTACTCCCTTGGGTGTACAATAGATGGTACAGTTTAGTTTACACAATAAGTCCCTTCCTAGCAGACACACAGGACTAGAATCACATATCACAAATTGATGGTTGTCCCTGAAGTTTCCTATCCTTACTGGAACTGGCTCGGTCAGTGGATTCGTCATTTTCCTGGCTCGGTCAGTGGATTCGTCATTTTCCTATTTGCTACACCCACGACTTGAATGGTCTGTCCTGACAGAGGCAGGTTAGGGACCACTGCGGACCGTACAGTAGAACGAGTCGCACCCTATCCACCAGAAAGGTAGTGGGGTGTCCGGCTACATCCGCTTCTACAAAGGGTCCTCTCTGATCTGTCTCTAATGCTGTTTCTAAAGTGCATTCCTCCTCCCCGTCCAGACACCTTCCTGTCACTGGGTTAAAGGCATAGTATTCGTCTCCGTCTATCAGGAGAGGCATCTGCTGATATATCTTGTTCCCTGCTCCGATCTTCGGTGGCTGGGGAACGGGAGCTCTAGGAGCGGAAGTCCCCCCTTTTGCCACCTTAATCTTGACTACTGTCGATCTCGGAGCTTGGGGAGCCTGACTCTCCTCTTCCTGTACTTGATTCTCTGGGTTGTGGGGACACTCACGCCTCCAGTGCCCGATCTCGTGACACTGATGGCACCTTGTTGTCTTTTTCAGAGTCGCCAGATCTACCCTTGGCCTTGGGCCATCCTCACTGTCCCTTTTCGGGCTGCTCGATCTTCTCCCCAATGTTCCATTTCCTGACTGACCCTGCCCTCCCGATTGCATTTGGACTAGCATCAGTTTATCCTTGAGCTTCTTATTCTTAGAATCTATCTCATCACTGCAGTACCTTGCCTACCTCAGGATCTCGTCTAGAGGTTTGTTCTGCCAACAGATCAAATGTTGCTGTATCATTAGACAGATCTCGGGCCTCAATCCCAGAACAAACTTGGATACAAACTGTCCCATGTCCTTTGGATCCATCACATCCAGGCCACTGCACTGCTTGAATATCTGTAACAGTCTCTCATAGTATTCATGAATGGTCTCTTTCGGTTCTTGTCTAGTTCGGTCTATTTTTACCCAATCTATGTCTTGTGGTGGCACCTTGGTTTTCAACCACGTAATCACTTGCTCATACTTTATCATCACTCTTGGTGAAGGTCCATTCATGAGTGCCTCTCTTTCTGGCTCCTCTGTGGGCCACTCGACACTGACCTTGCATTCTACCCACAGATCTCCCGGAACCACAATGTCAAACAGTGTATTCAGATCAACCCATAGTACCTTTGAAATTTTGACAAACCTCTCTACCTGCTTGTACCACTCTACTGGGCTCTCTCTCAACTTGGGGAATGTATTTGTGAAAGCAACCAAATCTCCCCTACTCCAGGGTACGTGCACATGTCCTCCATGGGCGTCTTCTCTCAAGGGGTATGCTTCTGCATGCATTAGCCCCGCTCCTGGAGACATCTCTATAGTGCTCCGTCTAACACTTTTTTTTTTTTACCACTTTTCCTCCCATTTGTCAGGTTGGACCCATATTCGGATTCCCACTACTAGTTCCCTGATGTGGGTTTTTAATCCGATCACTCTCTTCTCGTCTAGATCTTGGTCTGTATACTGCAACCTATGGCCACCCTGAAACGCCTTAGTCCTGGTCAAATCCACTGAATATTTATTCGCTAATTCCGTTAGTTTCTCGTTAGCTGCCCTAGCTCGGCAAGTAACATCTTTCGCTACAAACAGTAGTTCATCTGGTTCGTAAAGTTCTATTCTCTCCAAGGGTATTGTACCTTCCACGATCTCTTCTACTTCTGATTTGAGTCTCAACACATCTATTCTCCTTGTTTTCATCACTGCTCTCAATGTGCCATGACTAAAGGTTTCACTAGGGTCTTTCCCTTTACATTCCTGACTCACCCTTCTGTCTTTCTCTGGGGTGTTATGGGGAACACTTCCTCTCTCCCATCTTTCACAATCCCACTCTTGTCGTTTTTCTGCAGTCCCAGGGGTAAACATACCCCTATTTTCCTCACTCCCACGGTCCCCTTCTTGTCTACTTCCATTAGACCTGCAATGGGATACTTCCCTATTCTCCAAACCCCACTGTCTACAATCTTCTCTTGACCTGTCGCTCTGGGTATCCGCGACTGTCTCCCAAGTTCGCAGATCTGGTCTTAGTTCTCTAATTGACCGGGGCCGTGGTCCTCTTAGATTCATCGGTCCTCTTAAGCCCCCCTGTTCCCTTGAGGAATCTGCCGATGCTGCCAAAGGGGTGCTCCTTTCTATCGGTCTGGACCATCGATTCCACTCGTCTGCCACATTACTCCTACCTTCGCTGGTATTTCTTTCCCTGTCCATCTGTGGCGGACTCTCGGTTTGTGTTTGTTCTGGATTGTATACTGACACTATCGGACCTATGGTAACAGGTACCGTAAGGGCATCTGGTAGCCTCTGAGCATTGGCCCCCTCTTCACAGTGTACCTTCTGCACAGCGAATCTTCCCACTACTCTTGCTTCAGGGGCCCGTTGAGGTACCTCCTCACCTTCTACTGGGCTAGCCCTGTTGACTACCGGACCTAAGTCACTCTCTCTTAGGATTCCACCGTCCACTGTCGATGTTCCCCTTTCTGTTGGTAGTAGTGAGCTCCCTTCTATTTCTGTATTATACGGAGGTGGTCTGTCCGACAACAGCCTCTCTATCAGACTATCTTCCGTTTCACTGTCATCGTCTTCTGTACTCTTTTTCCGCGCTTCCTTCTCATTGACCAACAGTGGGTACAACCTATCCCCTTCTATGGTCTGTACTCTCCATCTCTTGGTTAGTGCGTCCCACCTCGCGTCCTGCTCTGCCCTAACTGATCTGTTCACTCTTTCCTGTCTTCTATCCCTATTCTTCTCATGGGCTGCCCTGATCCACGCATTCAATGCCTCGAACTGTGTTGGTCTAGGCAAAGGTCGCAAAGAAGACATGATAGCTTTCAATTGATACAACACCTCTAATCTGAATGTCCCGTACTTAGGAAACGTCAGTTCCTCATTCCCCTGAGTCATCTTACACCAGTTCTCAAGCCACAATACAGTATGTAACCCAACATTCGTAGACATATAATGAGCTGGCGTGTCCTCGGGCAGAGCCTCTTCCCCACCCGAGGTTCTAGTTTCTTTTCTCCCGAAAAACAGCTTCGCAATCCTTTTAGACATTTCATGATGAAATCCACAACAATTCCTTGTTTACTATGCTCGTTCACTTCACAATGACAATTCACCAATCCCAGCGCGGCTTCACTCTGGCCGCCCTATCCCAGGGCGGCTCCACACTATCCGTCCTATCCCAGCGCGGCTCTTTCTGAAGTCACTCGCTTCTGTTTCGCAGCAGTTCCCCTCCTTTCTCTGTTCATTTCTCGGTCATGCATGCGTCCCAATCATACAATTTGAAATGATCACTTCCGACCAAGCAATCACCTCTCTGACTGTACTTCCACAGTCTGACTGTAATTGTCACCGACTGGCAAATGTCTGTCCGCTTAATGACCAAACAATCGCCTTTCTGATAGGTTTCACACACATGGTAACTTCCGACCAGCGTCCGTTACCCACGCATTCACACATTCGTTCCCCCTATCTCGGTCCTGCGGGCGATCAATGGCACCTCATGATCCCCTTTTCAATGGTTGACAATTACTGTAGGTGTTTGATACACCCGAACCAATTAAGCTCTCCTTGAGCTTAAGATTTTCACCGGTTGCGCGCGCTCACAACCTGTTCTCCTTTTACACTACAGGCACTCAACTCCGCTAGACAATACAATTTCAACAACACAATACACACCGCAATCTAACACGCATGACCCTTTTCATACTCACACTCTTACGACCTGCTGCTTTCTGCCGCACCGTCACTCTCCGTCATCTTCCGTGGATCGCCATCCTCCGTCTGCTGCTCTATGGACGCACATCTTCAGATCACTATGGGCCTTGGGGAAATCTTAGCCTATCTGGATTACCTTCACTCCAGAAGATAAACCATCCTACTCTGCTACCAACTGGAAAGGCGGGAAATTTTAATCTAGAATTAGAATCAGAACTCTAGAATCCCGTCACAGGTCGATTAGACCATTTTACCTGTCATAGAGTGTAGAAGGCAATCTTTTTCAACAAGTCAATTCGAACTACCTCCATCTCCTTCCCCAAAGAACCACTGACAAAAAGTCAAGTTTGAAAATTTATTATAAAGCCAAAAGATATTGTGTATATAAACACCTCAGTAAGAGATTCAGTAAATATACGGGTACTAATACAAACATAATCCTACGGAAAAGTCTCAGTCGACTAAGAAACAACACCAATATAATTTCCAAGGCCACCAGGCTTGCAAGAATTGCTATGATTTGGGTCTTGGTAGGCATGGAAGAAAAGAAGAAATACATCCAGATAAATCTGTCCCTACGCTATCCTAAATGACATCCCTACAACCAGGTTTTTTCCTAACAAAGGTGTCAGCCATGGTGACTTCCAAAGAAGTTCACTCACTTAGTTCGGACTTAGCCTATTGAACTCATCTCGCATAGTAGCTCTCTGCCTACCCAGCATCTTTCTTCGCCCTCGTGAGCTTCTGCTCTGCCCTCCTCCCGGGGTGCTGTCCCTAATACGAAACCCACAATTCGGATGACACGCCCTAAGGGACGCTCCTCTCAAAGTATTAGTTTTCGAAGTGGCTTCATTATGATGTCTTCCTCCTTCTTCGTTGAAAAACGGCCTTGGGTCCCACAGTCGTCTCCTTTTGAAGTTGCTTCCCTAAAATTTCACAGCCACTCCTCCAGGTCTGGAACTATCATCCTAACTCTCATACACAATGGGCCCTTCTCTACTATCTTTGGTTAACCTTGCACCTGCAAAGGAACGCACATAAATCGATTCACATTACCATGCTGCTTGCAATTAATTCTCTAAGGCAACCTTCTAGGAAAAGGCAGTTTCATGAATTAATGTTAAGAGAAACATTCCGAGCTCGGCCTACACAATCCTCTATCCCCACCTGGGCCTCTGCACGTTTTCGAGATATCACCCTCTAACATTGGCAAACAGTTTCATTCATTAGACCTACACAATTATAGCAAGTAAAGAATACATTTTCTAACTAAACACTTCTATGTCGTTACATGAATACAACAGTGAATTACTAAACATGCATTAGAATACATCAATGCCTATTTAAGCATCCTTTAACTGAATTAGCATTACTTCACAAATACATTTCTAAGTTAACATGACATTAGTATTTCAAGAGCACTTTACGTTACAGCTATGTAAAATTCTGGTACATGAGTTCATAGCTTTGTATCATTCTCAAACATGATTATAGACCCCTATATATGTGGGTGCGGGTTACTAGTGAATATGATGCACCCCTACAATTTCTAACACAGTTTTTGCGCTCTCTAGTCCCCCTTTGATGACCTGTGTCATCACCACCAACCAACACATTCCTTGGGATAGGGACCGATCTAAACAGCACTTGTTGCAACATTTCCTCGCCTGAGCATTTCTAAAGCTCTTAAGCTTCGGTATTGATTGTCCTGCAACTCCTCCATTCTCTGTGCCTGTACCCTCACTGATCTAGCCAACCTATTGGACCTATAGCATTTGTACAATCTCAACAAACCCCATACTCCAATCACACAGGCCACTATAATGATGAGGGGCTCCAATATGTATTCAAGAAAGCTTCTTCCCAGGTTTGCAAACCAACTCCCAACACTTCCAAATCCCTTGCCAACCTTTTCCCATGTATTTTCTTGTGTCAAACCCCTATATATGTGGGTGCGGGTTACTTGTGAATATGATGCACCCCTACAATTTCTAACACAGTTTTTGCGCTCTCTCAAGGTCGCTTGCGCGATTCTGAATTTTTATAAGTTTTAATCACAGCTCTATATGCGTTTTTTCTGGTAGGTGAGTAGTCCAGACGCCATTTCCTCTCCAGTTTTTTACATTGGTGCTTTCTTTCTCGTAGATCCTGGGAGTACCAGGGGGCTGTCCTGGTGCTGCGCTTGGATTCAGTGCATTTTATAGGGAGTACCGAATCTAGTGAGTGTGTGATTCATCTATTATAGTTTCCATTGGCTAAGATGAGGTCGGGGTTACAGAGTGGTCTGGAGATTTTGAGTGTCGCTGCCCATTCAGCCTGGGGGAGTTTTGACCAATTATGTTCCCTCCGCGTAACTATAGTGGAGGAGGGGTGGGTGGGTGGAGTGACCCAGGAGATAGGGATCAAGAAGTGGCCCGTACATGGTAGGGTGAAAGGGATTCCTACTAGGAGGTCTGCACAATTGCTAAAAATAGGATCAAGAAGATGACCCTTAGAGTGGGTAGGTTTCAGCACTAATTGTTGGAGCTGTAGTGCTGCAAGGCTGGTGGTCAGTTCTAGGGCAGTATGATCTCCGTGGTGTGATCAAAATGGATATGAAGATCCCCTAGGAGAGTATAGTTTGGTGAACTGCATGCTCGGTTGACTATAGAGGAGGGCAGACAGTTAAGAAATTGTCCTAGGGTCCCAGGTGGGCGATATATGAGTATCCCTGAGAGGGTGCTAGTGGGGGAGAAGTCTAGGGGAGAAGGAGAGGCTTTCGCAGTTGGGTATTGGGTTAGGGGAGCTGCAGCAGTCATAGCAGTCTTTGTAAAGGATAGCTAAGCCACCCCCTCTTCCTGTTGAGCTGTCTTCGCGTAAGATTTGGTGGCCTCCAGGTAAAGCTTGGATGATATCAGGATCTGACCCTGTATGGAGCCAGGTTTCTGTCAGAAACAGAGCATCAGGGTTTAGTTCATCTAGAAGCAGGGAAATCTCTGTAGTGTGTTTGGAAAGTGATCTGCAGTTCAAGAGAAACATGTTCCGCTATGTGTTTTTGATTGGGGGGTCGGGGTAAGGCTGAAATCCGAGTGTGGGCAAATTGAGCCTTGTTCGGCTGGGTTCCATGAGGAGAGGCAAGGTGCTAAAGTCTTTCCTCTGAGTTTGAGTAGAAAGTTAGGGCTATAGCTCCTGACATGGGTGGGAGAAAGACCAGGGGTCGTGGCCCCTGGCCCCGGCCGGCCGCGGACGGGCGCCGACGGGCTTGTCTTTCGTGTGCCATCGGCGCGCCCACTGCGTGCATCTGCTGCGCGTAGCGTGTGACATGCAGCTTTTATACAGTGGAGTTGGTCGTCCAATTAGGCTGCGCCCTCCTCCCAAGCAGTAGATGTGCCGTGCCTCCCTCCACAACAATTCGGAATAATTCCTGTGGTGGACCGGGGAGAATGCAGAAGTACCAGGTGTCAGTGAGTGCAAGAGAGCGAGTAGGTCTTACTTATGGTATTTTAAACTGTGATTTCTTCACTGTTCAAAGTTTTTTAAAAACAAGTTACGGCGTTTTTTAAAAGCACAATGCAATAAGGACACTACCGTGGTGAAGTGCAAACGTTCTATTACAGCGCGCGTCCGCTGCGCTTAACGTGTGACATGCAGCTTTTATACAGTGGAGTTGGTCATCCAATGAGGCTGCGCCCTCCTCCCCTCTAGCCTGGAAGTAGTAGATGTGCTGTGCCTTCCTCCACAACAATCAGGAATAATTCCTGTGGTGGACCGGGGAAAATGCGGAAGTACCAGGTGTCAGAGAGTGCAAGAGAGCGAGTAGGTCTTACTTATGGTATTTTAAACTTTGATTTCTTCAGGGTTCAAAGTTGTTTTTAAAGGTACGGCGGTTTTTATAAGCACAATACAATAAGGACAGTACCGTGGTAAAGTGCAAACGTTCTGTTACAGTGCGCCTCATTGCGCGTAGCGTGTGACATGCAGCTTTTGTACAGTGGAGTGACTATTTTAATGAAGTTAATTTAATTCATTTGTAGATTATATCCTATGAGGTTTTTTTTTTTATTGAATCCCTACCTCCTTTATTTTCTATTGAGTGTGTTGCACTACAAGCAGCCACGGTCCGTGCAGGTAACAGCGTTGGGGCCAGGTAAGGGGGGATTTCGAGGGACAATGCAGAAGGGAAATTAAATAAATAATTAATTTTCCCACAGCATCGTCCCTCGAAATCCCCTCTTACGCAGCCCCACGCCCCACCGCTGTTACCTGCACAGACCGCGGCTGACAACAAATGTTTGGCCATGTGTAGTGTTGAACTTATTAATGTTTTGTTTACACTCCGATTTTGGGAGCAGTCAAACGTAGTAGATTTACTCAAATCTGTAAATTACTCTGAAGTGGATTTTACATTTGTAAATCAGGCCCTAAAAATCGATGGAGCATCTTAGAATAAAGCTCGTAAGGAAAACTGTATTGCATTTGAAGTTGTCTTACTGAATTAATCAGATGTAGATGTAATTTGTGGGTAGTGGAGAGCTCCTTAACCCTCAGCCTGTTGCCAGCCCTGCTGTATATTTACATGCAAAGGATGCCACCAGAGTTTGAGTGCTACTATGCAAACTCATAGACCAGAGACTTAGGGGCCCATTAGGATGATGGGCATCCTGTTGTGTCAAGGGACCGCCCGCCAAAAGGGCTGGGGTCCCGTTGAGGGCATTAGGATGCGCCTGCCACAGTGGCAGGCGCATCCTGTATCTTCAGCATTGCGGTGGGCGGTGCTGAATGCAATGCTGAAGATACATGCAACGCATTACAATGTACAACGTGACAGGCACCGCTCTGTGCCTGCCACGTTGTACTTTGTGCATCCCCCCCCCCCGGAGTCCCTGGGGGCCCGCAACGGGCCCTCGCAGGGTGTCTCCGCATGCCTTTCCGTGGCGGCAAAGGCATTTGTACATGCCCATGCTAATATGGCTGGCGGTGTCTCATAGACACCGTCCCCCTAATTCAAATCGAGTTTTAAATACCGGAGGGACAGAATATCGACAGAAAGAATATCGGTGAACAGAATATCGACCTTAAGGTAAGTAATAGCATTTTTATGTATATCGAAGTGATTAATATCGTTTGCAATAATATAGATGTCAATTATATCGACATTTATATTAGTGTTATGTATTTTAGTATGTATTTTATATGTATGTGTTTAACATTTTTTGTTATCGTTTTTTTATTTTTAAATATATGTATTAAATGTTTAGAAGTTATTAATTTTTTTTGAAAGGTAATATTGTGTTTTAGTATTGTAGCGGGTTGTGGGTTTATAGGGAAATAGGGTAGGAAGTAATTCAATTGTAGTAAATTAAATAATATATCTTTATGGATTATTGATTATTTTAAATTAAATTTAGCGTTTTAGTTCCGTAGCGGGTTGTGGGTTTATAGGGGAATATGGTAGGATGTAATATAATTATAATTAAGTAAATAATAATTTTTATTTATTGGTATTGATAATTAATTTATTTGTAATTATTTATTAATTGGTAAGTAATACATATGAATTGATTAATAGATAATTATATTAATAGTGTAAATATTTTTACTGAGCAGGTTGGGGGTTTATAGGGGAATAAGGTGGGAAGTAATTTATTATAATTCATTTATTATTTTTATATATTTATTGTTATTGATAATTATTTTTTTTTTTATTAAATAATAATTGGTAATTAATCAATGTTAATTGATTAACTGATAATTATAATAATGGAGCAAATATTTTATGGAGTGGGTTGTGTGTTTATAGGGGAATGGGGTGGGAAGTAATTTATAATAATTCATTATTTTTATTTATTTATTGGTATTAATAATTAATGTATTTTTAAATAATTATTAATCGGCAATTAATTATTATTGATTTATTAATTGAGAATTATATTAGTTGTGTAAAAAATGTATGGGGTGTGTTGTGTGTTTATAGGGAAACAGTGTTGGAAGTAATTTATTATATTTAGGTAGTTATTAGTTTTTTATTTAATTTAACATATTTGTTAATTGGTAATTCATTTTTATTAATTGATTTTTAAGGTTTTATTGGGTAATTCATTATATATGTTTTACTTAATTTAAAACAATACATAATTAATACGTATTTTAATGTAAAACCCCTGTAATCCAGCACTTTCCCTACAGTTATACTTTCTGGATTTGGAATAGTAATTTTAACCCCTAATCTATCCAACACTTTCCCTACTGTTGCACTCACTGGAGTGGGAATAGTAATTTGTATCCCTATGCTATCCAACACTTTGCCTACTGTTGCAATTACTGTATTGGGAATAATAATTTTTACCCCTACTCTATCCAACATTTTCCCTACTGTTGCACTGTTTGGAGTTGGAAAAGTAATTTTATTCCCTCCAATATTTAATTTTTTTGTATTATTTTACTTAATGTAGTATATAATTAATTAAAAAGAATTAATACATATTTAATTTGTTATAAATATATTTATATAATTTGTATTCATAATTTTTGTTTTATGTGTATGGATGTATTTATAATTCATACAATATTGTGTAACAAGTTATGTTATTCAAATAAATATTAAAACATATTAATAAGTAAGTATATATATGTATATATTATATGTATTTGTTTAATTTATTTTTACATTATATATCTATTATTTATAATTTTTAAACATTTAAAAATATTTTTCACTGTTTATTTTAATTTTACGTAATATTTACTTTATTTGACAATATTTTTTCAACTTAAAAAAATGACATTTTTAACAACGATATTTTTGACATCTATATTTTTTTTCAGATATTTTCATACTTACCATAATGTAGATAGAATGTTGATATTCTTAACTTCGATATTCTTGCGTCGATATTTCTGTCAGTCGATATTCTGACTCTAGATATTCTGTCAGTGATTCAGTTAACATCAGATTAGTGAAAAAATGTGCTCGGAGGATGGGAAGAGGGCAAAGATAGTTAGAGAATGTCTTACTGAAGGGACAGCTGTAATGGCGTTGCAAAATACATGCCAGCCAGAACTTGGTGGTGGAAAGTTTGGAAACTAGCTGGTGATTTGTCTATATTAATTGGAATCTGAATACTTTGCATGACCTGTCATCAGTGGTAGCCATTTGTTTGTTTCTGAACTGGAGATGTAATGTTTAATTTCAACTATGCTGCAAGGTTTTTACTATCAACAGACCATATTCACTAGAACGTGTGCTAAACATCACCAAAAAACACTAACCACCTTTACACATCGCAGGCTATTGAGGGAAAAGAACCCTGTGTTAACACAGAATTCACAACAAGGCGGTAGCATGCAATAGTCTGCCAAAACCGCGGCCAATGTCCGCGATACAACCACCTCAACTAAGATAAAAACACAAACCTCAACAAGAAAAAACATGCGAGGGCCCATTCGTGATGAGGAAAGCAGGGATAAGCACGGCCAGGCCTGTGACACACACGGCGGGCGGGAATAAGCACAACAAAAGCCTGGAAAAAAAATACAAACCAAACAGAAAACAACAGCCAAGCACAATGGAGGAAACCCGAGCCAGTATACAACCCCACAAGTCCCATTGGCAACAAAACATTGTACATGGCAGGCCATCTTGGACAAGGTGAATTTAGCCTGAGAGCGGAGGAGGACAATGGGCGAAAGCCAGAACATCTGGAATGATGCGAAACGCACAAACAATCAGAAACAAGCTGACAACAAGAAGGCAGCAATGGACACCGCAGGTGAGCGGCCAGCGCCACACCAGGAGCTGGATGGCATGGAGGAAATGGTATCCACCACATCAGTCGGTGGCAGGACTCGGGGACTGGAAACTGCCAAAAACAACAGACACAACAGCAACAGGGAGAGGAACAAGCAGGGACTGGGGGATGGGGGGAGATGTGCACAATGGCACACATCCACAATTAAGCACAGCACAACGGTAGACAAACCATGCCCAAGAGTAACAACACCAACCAAGAGCTCAAGTCACACAACCCGGCAACATCGCACCACTGAACAAGCACAGAAGTGAAAACCACAAAGCCTGAAAGGGAGTAAGGTGAGCGTAATCAGAGCTGAAGGGACATCTCACACACATTTCAGCACACGCATATAGGAAGCAGAGCTCCCCAACATCGAACACAATGTGGTACAAACATCAACATTTGCACAACCGAACACAGGACACAGGTGCACCCACCTGTTGCCCATAAACAGCCATACTCATCTGGCTAAGCACAAAGCAGGGACATGACAATGCACAAGTACAAACCCACAGCCCTGATGGGGTAGCAATGCACGTATGGCAGAGAGCCAGAGAGTCTGTGACACACACATTGGCATACAAATCAAGACACAACACAGTTGGAGAGAAGTGAAAGTGCAGAAACTTTTTCAACTAGTGTGTAGAAGTTCCACAATATGCAGACCATTGCAGCTGCTTGTCTGAATGAGGAACGTAGGAAAGGACCCATTTCCTCCTCGGGGGAGTTTATCACCAACACAAGTCAGTGTCAACCCGCGTCGGTTGTCCACACATGGATCATGAGTCCAGGCCAATGCAGCCATGTCCACTGTCATCTTGGGACATGTGACCAGATTCACAACATGCAACCAGGCGTCAGGACACATGCAATAATTCACATCCAGTTGTGGCTGCAGGTACCTTGTAACTCGTTCATGAACGTGAGTGCCGCTCTGTAGGCCAACATCTTCAATGAGTGATCATCGTCCACCACATCTGACATGTCGTTGACGTAATCCATCAGGTGACCCAGACAGATGTGCTGACTCCAATCACTGGACCCAATGTACACCAAAGCCCAATAGGGTAGTGGCTCAATGTGCTCACTGCACAGGAGGACTCGTGCAATCTCACAGCTCGAGTTTCCAGCCTGCATGTCAAACATCAAGCATGCCATAAACGGGCATCACGGTGTCACTCCAGGTCATGGGCCAACAGGGGACGCACACACACGTCGTAATCCAGGTCAGCCACTGTTAAGTTGGAGAGACAGACATCCATGGACCACTCGAATATGCACGAGCAACAATGCAAAACAGGCTGAACTGAGGAGACGTCCGCAAGGCAGAAGCTCAGCCGGTAACTGATCCGCAAGACCACCAACGGCAGTTCCCCGGTACATGAGGCAGACATGCACGGTACAGGTCCATGTGACTAGATGCGTGTATATGTCCTGGATGGTCTGCCATTGTGTCAGTGGCTCTGTTTGAAACGGCACTGGCTTGCCCTGCGCCAGTCCTGTGGATGAAATGGTACAGCTTGGTGCAATGAGCAGTGACTGTGTGCAAAGGGTGTAGGCCTGGGTTGGGGTAGGAGTATGTGTGAAGGCCATTTCACGCACACCAACTATGACCAAGGACTTCTGCGTGTGGGATGTGTACACATTGGTCTCACTTCAGGCAGTGCATAGTGTGGGAGTCACAAGCAAATGCTATCGTATCTGCCAGAGGATGCTGGCCACATGCAAGTTCATGCTTAGAGCTACAGATGTGCATCCACCTGATAGTTCAGACAAAGGACCTTTCATCCCTACAGTAACTTTCTCAACTGCATGCATACAGGAGATGTACAGAGGCCGGTCGTGGGTGTGGCCCTGTGACCCAGTGACCCTGGGAACACTGTGATGCTGGCCTTTGAAGGTGTGCGGCCATGTGAGTGTAGGCCAATGGACTGGACATGGCAGACACAGGTGTACAGCCCATGGCTGGCTGTTATCGCGCTGTAAATGAGGCCAGACATCTGACTCATGCATCCGCAGGGCTGATACACATAACACTTGGCATGCATGTGCCAAGACCCCGAGCGTTCATGCACTCCTACATGTCCCCATACATGCCGGTCCACCCTCCTGGTGCATGCTACATTGCGAAACAACAAAGGAGGTACCTTCAGTCTGTGTAGGAATAAGGACCCAAGTGGTGCCCAACAAAAAGGAGTGTATGCAGACCACACTGTTGATCTTACATGGAGACAATATTATGTCATGTCAAAAAGAGAGAGGAGAAGATACAAAGTCTCTGAGACTAGAAAACAGTACCCATCAGCCCACTCAAAAGCGGAGTATCGTCATCTGGGTAGTGGGAGAAAAGGTGTCCTCTAGGCTCATCCTCAGCCAAAGTCTAAGGTTGCCTGATCATGGACCCTTAAGATCGACACATCCAACCCACAGAAGACAAGACGTGAGCAGACAGGCCAGAAAGAGAAAGTTGCAGTGCAGAAAATAGAGGAAAAAGTGCTCCTGATGTTTAAAAATGCCTAATTTGATGACATAAGGTAACTTTATTGGGTTTGACCATCAAATTGGCATGATTAAAAGCAGTATGCTGATAGCATGGAAAAAATGGTTTGCTATCTATTTTGAGTGTTACTAGGTCGACATGTTTCAGCCGTTAACGGCTTTCTTCAGGACCAAAATGAGCTACCGCAACACATACTTATCGTGAACAATCAACCAATGTCCCATGGATTCAAAGGAAAAAGGTGTATCTCCTCCTGTATATATAGTGTGGGAAACAAAAAAACACAAAACATCATGTTAAGATATATACATAATGTAGACATATCATGATTAAGCTGTCAATAGGCTTATATATTCAGCACTCACCCTAAATGCAGGGAGAGAAAACCTCACCTCGCCTGGCGACTGCTCAGGTAGGAAGGAGGCCACGCACTGTAAAGAAGTGCATGAAAAAGGAAAGTTAGCTATACTTGTAAAAACTAATTCCAAAAAGCAATACCAATGAGGCGGAAAAATAGGACCAGATCTATAAGAGAGACCTGTAACAGCCATCTCAAAGAGAGATTGAAAGCAACCTTATCTAAACAGAGGAGTTGTTGAAAAACAACAGGGTTATTTAGAAAAAACCTTGGCAAAAAAACGGCATGTTAGCGCTGGATACCTGCCAAGGAAAACGCTGAGCTAGCTAAAGCCCTACGAGTCTGCAAAGGCCGAGCTCCAAAGAAACCTACCTCTCCGTCGTTGCCTCGGGTCTGTAGACTGAGCCGAGGGGGAGGTAGCGAACTCACGTAATGTGAGTGAATTTAGAGAAAGGCTGCGGACCTGGGAGAAGCCTCCCATCTACATCCCTGCTATTGGTGGAATGTTCAAGCCAATCGTAATCGATGTCAGCTGTATAGACAAAATGCGCACAATTGACGCCTTTAAGTTGGCTCGAATACAAAAGCGGACCTTGGAGAAAGCTCTCTATCAAATCCTCGCTATTGGCTGACTGGCGTAGGCCAATCAGAAGAGGTGTCGGCAAGATAAACAGGAAACGCGCGGATGACGCGTTCCACACGAAGTATGCTGTGCAGCTGACCAGAAAAAACGGCCACGCCGTGTAGCGCACATTAAAGGAGACGGTACTTAGATGAAAGACATTGGTTGAAAAAATCAGCCAATGGTAGTGTGTTAAAAAGTAAACATCGCCCGTGGTATAGTGTGGGGATGCGTATACATATCTGCACCCAAACGATGTAGCAGAAGTTGTTGCAAACATCTGTTTGTGTCGAAAAAAGTCTCACAAGTACCGGGACGGGTGTCAAAGATTTGAAGTCATAGCAAACCCAGAATAGTGGGATGTAACCACCCGTGGGCTCGAGGTAGGTCGGGGACCCATGCTCATGATTGAAATACTCGCCCCTGGAAAGTATGGTATATAAGTAATAATATTAATGAGTCATGAGTAACTGAGAGAGTCATGCCGATGTGTCCCAAAAGCGGACATCACCCTTAGATCATGGGCGGAGTGTCTACATACAATGAGTATACAGAGGGTTATGAAACTCCAACATCAACGCCAGTGTCCAGACACTTACAGCTGTAGCCAAGGGATATCATCATTTAGGCCTTCGCTGTCAGTGCGAAGTTTGAAAACCCACTTTTGCTCTTTCCTAAGGAGGAACAAAGGAATGTCAGTGATGTGGCTGGGTATGTGTGGTTGTTCTAAGATTAACCACCTGAGTTCATCCGGATGATGTTTTTGCTCAACAAAATGTGTTGTGAGGCGGGTGGCCTGTTTACTGCGTCTAATTGTGCTTTTATGCTCTTGGATGCGCACCTTGATTTTCCTTGTCGTCATGCCTATATACTTGAGGCCACATGGACAAGTGATTTGGTAAATGACTCTGTCACTGTTACAGTTTGTGTGGTGCCTAAGTACCCAGGGACGGTCGGTGCCAATGTCAACCTCGAGGGTTTTCTTAGTTTGAGCACAAACTGAGCAATTTCCACAGGGATAGTGTCCCCGTACTGGAGGGAGATTCCACAAATTGGAAGTGGATTCAGATGGAATATCCCGAGGTCTTGTATGTACAAGAGCGTCTCTTAGGTTTGCTCCTCTCTTGAAGGAAAACATGGGTACAGGGATATGCTCTCCTGAGCTGTTGAGAATCCGCCATCTTTGTTTGATGATTTTTTGGATGGTGGATGAGGAGGTGTTAAATGTGGTGACACATACCATGCGATTGGTGGGGGGTTTTTCCACTGGAGGTTCTAATAGAGCCTCACGATGGTTGTTGGCGGCACGCTTGAGGCTTCTGCGTACCAATGATTTTGGGTAGTGGCGCGCTCTTAATTTACTGGAGAGATCACCAGCCTTGGAGCGGAAATCAGCCGTGTCGGAACAGTTCCTCCGGACCCTGAGGAACTGACCAAAAGGGAGGTTCTCCCTCAGGGAACGGGGATGGTGGCTATCAAACCTAAGCAGGGAGTTACGTGCCATAGGTTTGCGGTATAATGAACTAGCCAGATGTCCTTCTTGTGGAAAAATTGTTAAATCCAGAAAGGGGAGTTCAGTTCTGCTGAACTCTAAGGTGAACCTAAGGTAAGGGTTCTGTACATTCAGCCATTCCTGAAAAGACTGTAATGATTGTATGTCTCCTTTCCAGACTACTATGATGTCGTCTATGTACCGCTTCCACAATTTCAATTGATGAAAATGTGGATTGGTGTCATTCAGTACATGCTGAGTCTCAAAACTGTGGACATAAAGATTCGCTAGGCTCGGTGCGAATTTGCTGCCCATAGACGTCCCCGAGATCTGTAAATACAGTGATTCCTCGAAGGCGAAAAAGTTTTCAGTCATGGCAATCCTAGCCAATTCCATGACAAATTGGACGGGAGTAGCACTGTCCCTTGGAAAATCTTCTAGGAGGGTTTTGACCGTCTCTAGTGTCTCCAATTGCGGTATGCAGGTATACAATGATTCGACATCAAAACTGGCTAGGATGTCTGTGTTGGTGTCGAAAGCAACATCAGGTAGTTTGCGTAAAATATCTTTTGTATCCTGCAGATATGTAGGCATAGTTTTTACAATTGGACTCAGAAAGACATCAACAAAAGTTGATAACGGTTCCAACAAGGATCCAATGCCCGAAATAATGGGGCGGCCAGGAGGTGGTCTGGCCGGTTTGTGAACCTTGGGAAGAGTGTAAAAGTATGGAACCGTCGGACATTTGGTGACTAGAAAGTTGGCCTCTTGGGGGGTAATCCAACCCTCCGCACTGGCTTCTTCCACTAAAGACTTGATCTCACTTGTGAGTCTTGTAGTGGGATTGATGGTAAGGGGGGTGTAAAACTGTGTGTTGGCTAATTGTCTCAAACACTCAGTGCGGTATGTGATGGTATCTTGCACGACAATGGCTCCCCCCTTGTCCGCCGGTTTGATCACTATAGTGGCATCCTTGGAGAGAGTCTGTAGAGCAGTTCTGTCTCGTCTCGAGAGATTCTGAAAATTCCCTTCTTTAGAAAGATTGATAGATTTAAGATCTTGCAGCACTGCTGCCTCAAAAGTGCCAACCTTGGGTGGTACTTGTTGTAGTAGAGGCAAAAAGGTGGATTTGACTTTCAGCCCTGTGTTCACATCATCAATTGGTAAGATAGGTTCTTTGTCCTTGAAGAAGTAGTGTAACCTAATGGTCCTAAAGAAGCGCTCAATTTCACTCCTTAACAGAAAAGGTTCAACAAAATTTGTTGGAACAAATCCAAGGCCCTTGTTAAGGACTTCTTGTTCGCTGGGGGCAATGACCCGGCTACTCAAATTCACAACCAGATCTTCACTGGGCTGTGTGGTCGAGTCTACTGGCCTCGCTTGTTGTGGGTCGTCGGGGGTTCTTGATCGGATGCCCATTGTACGTGGCCTTGTCCCTGGCCTCTCCGCTTGCCTCGATTCCAACCTCGGCCCTGTCCTAAAAAAGCCTGGTTCTCAAAGTACTGAGGCTGCATGGGATAATGAGACATGGGTGGGGGAAATTGAGGGTAACCCCACGGGGCGGGTGGCCACCATGGTCCTGTCTGGTACATGTTGCCCCGTCCATTGTACCTCCTGTTGGATCGATTATTCCGTCCTCTGCCCCTTGGTAGGTTTGTTTCCTCATTGTCAGAGCTAGAGGTGTCGGTGTCTGAGGAAGTGGCGTAGGAGGAACCCTGAGTGTTCTTCTGTTTGTGAGAATCAGTGGGGGTGTAGTTATCACTGATGTATGGATATATTTTCTCATGGGAAAATTTAGCCAAATCCTTTTTGAAGGCCTAAATGATGATATCCCTTGGCTACAGCTGTAAGTGTCTGGACACTGGCGTTGATGTTGGAGTTTCATAACCCTCTGTATACTCATTGTATGTAGACACTCCGCCCATGATCTAAGGGTGATGTCCGCTTTTGGGACACATCGGCATGACTCTCTCAGTTACTCATGACTCATTAATATTATTACTTATATACCATACTTTCCAGGGGCGAGTATTTCAATCATGAGCATGGGTCCCCGACCTACCTCGAGCCCACGGGTGGTTACATCCCACTATTCTGGGTTTGCTATGACTTCAAATCTTTGACACCCGTCCCGGTACTTGTGAGACTTTTTTCGACACAAACAGATGTTTGCAACAACTTCTGCTACATCGTTTGGGTGCAGATATGTATACGCATCCCCACACTATACCACGGGCGATGTTTACTTTTTAACACACTACCATTGGCTGATTTTTTCAACCAATGTCTTTCATCTAAGTACCGTCTCCTTTAATGTGCGCTACACGGCGTGGCCATTTTTTCTGGTCAGCTGCACAGCATACTTCGTGTGGAACGCGTCATCCGCGCGTTTCCTGTTTATCTTGCCGACACCTCTTCTGATTGGCCTACGCCAGTCAGCCAATAGCGAGGATTTGATAGAGAGCTTTCTCCAAGGTCCGCTTTTGTATTCGAGCCAACTTAAAGGCGTCAATTGTGCGCATTTTGTCTATACAGCTGACATCGATTACGATTGGCTTGAACATTCCACCAATAGCAGGGATGTAGATGGGAGGCTTCTCCCAGGTCCGCAGCCTTTCTCTAAATTCACTCACATTACGTGAGTTCGCTACCTCCCCCTCGGCTCAGTCTACAGACCCGAGGCAACGACGGAGAGGTAGGTTTCTTTGGAGCTCGGCCTTTGCAGACTCGTAGGGCTTTAGCTAGCTCAGCGTTTTCCTTGGCAGGTATCCAGCGCTAACATGCCGTTTTTTTGCCAAGGTTTTTTCTAAATAACCCTGTTGTTTTTCAACAACTCCTCTGTTTAGATAAGGTTGCTTTCAATCTCTCTTTGAGATGGCTGTTACAGGTCTCTCTTATAGATCTGGTCCTATTTTTCCGCCTCATTGGTATTGCTTTTTGGAATTAGTTTTTACAAGTATAGCTAACTTTCCTTTTTCATGCACTTCTTTACAGTGCGTGGCCTCCTTCCTACCTGAGCAGTCGCCAGGCGAGGTGAGGTTTTCTCTCCCTGCATTTAGGGTGAGTGCTGAATATATAAGCCTATTGACAGCTTAATCATGATATGTCTACATTATGTATATATCTTAACATGATGTTTTGTGTTTTTTTGTTTCCCACACTATATATACAGGAGGAGATACACCTTTTTCCTTTGAATCCATGGGACATTGGTTGATTGTTCACGATAAGTATGTGTTGCGGTAGCTCATTTTGGTCCTGAAGAAAGCCGTTAACGGCTGAAACATGTCGACCTAGTAACACTCAAAATAGATAGCAAACCATTTTTTCCATGCTATCAGCATACTGCTTTTAATCATGCCAATTTGATGGTCAAACCCAATAAAGTTACCTTATGTCATCAAATTAGGCATTTTTAAACATCAGGAGCACTTTTTCCTCTATTTTCTGCACTGCAACTTTCTCTTTCTGGCCTGTCTGCTCACGTCTTGTCTTCTGTGGGTTGGATGTGTCGATCTTAAGGGTCCATGATCAGGCAACCTTAGACTTTGGCTGAGGATGAGCCTAGAGGACACCTTTTCTCCCACTACCCAGATGACGATACTCCGCTTTTGAGTGGGCTGATGGGTACTGTTTTCTAGTCTCAGAGACTTTGTATCTTCTCCTCTCTCTTTTTGACATGACATAATATTGTCTCCATGTAAGATCAACAGTGTGGTCTGCATACACTCCTTTTTGTTGGGCACCACTTGGGTCCTTATTCCTACACAGACTGAAGGTACCTCCTTTGTTGTTTCGCTATATGAGTTGGGGGACTAGGTACCTACTGTGTCTATAAATCATTTCCCCTCGGACCCTCCAAACACTCAGTATAATATTGGCATGCTACATTGCAACATTGACTACTGTGGCCCTGGTGGCGACTACACCCCAACACAGATAGACAATTACCGTACTTCCTGCCCAAGGCCAGGTCCAATCCACGCGTTGCTCCCCCTGCTGAATCTGTACACCCCTGCGTTGACCTGATGTATGCCCGATCAGCACACACTGCTTGTGCATGCAGGGGGGTCCGAACGAAGCTACATGTCCAGGGTCACTGCCAACACTGAGGTGGCATGGTAACATCTACTGAAGACAGCACACTGTGATGTTGTGGGCCTGTGCCCATCATGCTGACACAATGACTACACAGACACACTTGTTCAGATGTTGTGAATGGCTTTGAGCACGTGGGCACGGTCACATTTATTAGCAGTTACACATACCGAGTGACACCTGTGTTGTATGTGTGTGGTGGTATGTGCACACAAGCCGGCAAGGGCTGCCTGGTGCAGTCAGAAATTGTCAACAGTGTACATCCTAAAGGACACAACCATTCAATCATAAAGGCTCCATGACCTGTGCTGCACAGATTTAGTGGCCCTGGATGCACAATGTCCTGAACAGGCCTACCGCCATGGGACGCTCACTTGCAGGGCACTGGGGAAGGGTCACGAGTGCAGAGCAGGTTTACGTAGATGTGAAAGGAGCTGTCATGGAGTGTCTCAATGGACAGTAGAAGGTGTACCCCCAGGGCATGATCCAGAGGGCAGGACCACGCTGAAACAGTCACTATGGTGGAGATGAAGGGAACAAACACATGTTGGACACCAAGTCCGGTCCAGCCAAATGACGATGCAGGAAACTACCAGGCCATGGACTCAGACGTCACCAAGGTCCAACCAGATAGTGCCCAAGACTCATTGCACACAGAGTTAGTGGCACCAGTGCTGTTAGGGGATGCCGCCTTTGATGAGGCATGTCCAATGGTGTGGAGTCCTCCACATCTTACCCAAGACACAGTTCCACATGTGTGACCTATTGGACCGCAGTGTAGGCCTAAGGCCTCATCCACTTGTCGCTGGCTTGCATTGAACAGGGTTAGTGGCACCACATGTCACCGGCTTGCATTGAACAGGGTTAGTGGCACCACATGTCGTCAGCTTGCGTTGAACAGGGTTAGTAGCACCACGTGTGGCCAGCTGGCTTTGAACAGGGTTAGTGGCACCACGTGTCGCAGGGCTGCCATATGGAATAATGCCTCACTGATCGAAGGGAGTCTGGTGCTGTGGCTGCTGCCAAGGACTTAGGGTCACTGCCATTCAGGACTCAGGACACAGTTCCACATGTGGGACCTACTGGGCCGGAGAGGACGCCAGTGGAGTATGTAAATGAAAAAGGTGTAATATGGGCCAGCGTCGGGGGGCCAGCAATGATCTGCGGAGACTGCAGAGGTCACGGGACTGGTGCTTGGAGCTTGCACTGGCACCTGGTGGGCCTTCTTTGAAACACGCCGGTATAGGCAGGTGAGCAGGAGCCTCGTTGGTGCGCTGGGGCAGGCATGGTGGATCTGGGGACCAGCAGCCGAGGGTGCAGCAGGCGCACAGGGACATAGGCCCTGCCGGTCCCAGTGCAGGAGTCATGGCAGGCTGAGAGGTGCCGCCCTGGCAGCAGGTGCGTTGTCCATTCCGAATAAGAACCACGACCAGTGCGAGGGCCTTTTGTTTATACCCCTACGTAGGCCTGGCGTACTGAGGTCCAACCTACTATGCACGCACATACAGGGGGGGACGTAATGTGTGACATTTCCACGTTATGCCCCACAGCCTGTGGGTGCATGGTAGTGCCCACTGCCACTACACTCCATGCTCCAGCAGTTGATCTCCGCAAGGACATTTCTGTGGTTTGCACTCTATGGTCTGTCCGGCACCTCCATGCCACACCTGGCATTGGGTAGTTTCACATTCATTAGTCACATGCCACTCTCGCACATGCCTGCTCCATGCCCGTCCTCACATCCTTCTATTGTGTGTCTGAGGTGCCATGCAATGGCTGGGTTGTGGGCATGGCAAGGCCGGATTCCCAATGGAGTTATGTTGTCGTGTCTGGTCGGTTGGCATGTGCTGCATGCCCATTGACAGTGTCGTGAGTTGCATGACTGTGGGCTGGAGGTGTGTGGTGTGTTTATTTTGGACTTACCAACTGGCACTGCATTTCCATGTGTGCCATCCTGGGAGCGCTGGATGATGATGGACTGTGAGTATCATGCACTCTGCCTGGGGAGTTGGCCACAACATTGTTGAGGAGTCCCAGGCGGTCCACTATTGCCTGCACATTCATGGTATTCATGTGCTTTCTGGTGTGTTAGTTGTGTGCAGTGTGCACAGGGAGTACGGGGGGTACATGTGTGCAGTTGTTTGTTCCTGACACGTGAGGGAATCCACCTATTGCGTAGTGATATCAGCATTGCATAGTCAATGTCTCCATGGCATCTGTGGGTCTTCAGGTGTGGATCATGGCTGGGTTCCTTTTCATGCTACAGATAGTCTTTCTGCTTAACACCAGCAAAAGGCGGGTGTTAATTCTCTGCTGCTAGCGCAGCTTATCTCCTGTTTTTGTTTTGCATTGCAGATCTCGCACTTCGTTGTGAAAGTGGTGTTGTGGTTTTTTTTGTTTGTTTTTGCACCGGAACGCATATTCTGCATCTCATTAGGGTTAGTTGGTGAAGTCCACCATGGAGATACATTTTGGGGTAGTTATCACGGAAATACAGGCGATGTCTGCAGTTTGAATCAGCTTGTGAATGGGGTGTTAAATCTATCTCCACTTTTGATGCGTTAAGGTGGAGATAAATCGGATGTTTTTTTTTTTACATTTCTTTATTGGACTTCCATAGCATGTGCAAACAGAAAGCATCAGAAACAATCAATTACATGCTGCCTCAACGGGGGAAAAAACAACAATCGCAAGTTAACAGCTGGAATATATCTTACATGATCTGTAAGCATATTAAAACAAATGAAGACGGGTTGTGTCACAGTTTGTACCATAGCTGTTCATATTCACATATGCAGATAAAAATACAGTACTGGCTCAGGGCGATGTGTCGAGTTCTTGAGCCTGATGCAGTAGATATTGCCTCAAAGGCTCCCATATATCCTTAGGACGAGAAGTTACGGGCAGTTCCTCAGCATATAGTTCTAAGGTTTCCTGCCAGTATACCAAGTCTTTGACCCAGATATCTGTTTTAGGAGTGAGCCTGCTTTCCTATGTAATCGCTACATGTCTTTTCGCCATTGACAGAGCTATTTGCACAAATCTACCCTCCACACCCCTCAGTTTTGGCACGTGGTGGAATAGACATGTAAGTGGTATGCATGGGAGTGTGAACCCTGTCATGGTATGTAATCTGCTTAGCACCTCCTCCCAGTATTTGAAAACTGGTCCACAGCCCCAAGCAAGATGGAGGAAATTGGTTTCCCAATGCCCGCATATTTTACACTGAGCTGATTTCCTGAGTCTCATTCTGTGCAGTTTGACACGGGTATGATATGTTTGATGAATAAACTTAAAGTGGAGTATTGGCAAGTTACCATTTAGCAACAGTTTGCCAGTCAACATGCATATATGTTCCCAGTCATCCAGAGTGAGATGGGGGTCTAATATGGAATTCCACCTCCCTAGGCTCTTATCCTCTTTACGGAACATCTCCTCTTGTACCGATTTATATAATTTGGTGATCAGCTTTTATTTGGAGGGAACTACTATAAGTAGCTGTAGGGATTGAAGAGGTGGAGGTTCAACAGGGAAGGTTGGGTAGTGGCTTTTAATGGCTCGCTTCAAGCGATATCCAGTATATATGAAAAACGGGGTAGGACAAATCCTATTTCATCCTCATCTAAGTATGTCCCAGCCGGGAATAGATCCCGCATGTGTGTTATCCCCACCTCCTGTAGTATTTTCTGGGGGACAGGCTCACGTGTGACAGACAGTGCCGCACGCCCCGCTAGTGGCATAGCCGGCTCATATAGAGGCAGTTTATCTGCTAGCTTGCCAATCGTCTGCCATGCTGCCACTGTGGAATCAATGGTGTTTATTTCCATTCTGGGAGTTCCTCTATGAGTATGTGTGATGATTCCCATCAATGGCGTCGGGTTTGCGTCACCATCCTCCACTGACACATGTTCCCTTTTAAACCAGTAATAGGTGTGTTGAGCCTGCACGCATAGATAATAAATGTAAAGATCTGGTGCCCCAAAACCCCCTCGCAAACGGGAGTGTAAGTGTAGCCCAGCTAACCCTGGCCTGTTTGCCACCCCATACGAGTGAAAGAAGTTGTGACTTGAGTATAGAAAAAAACTTACTGGTCAAGCTGATTGGAATGTTGCAAAATAAATACAAAAAGCGTGGAAGAATGCCCATCTTGATTACTGCAATGCGGTCTGCAAGTGATAGGGGAAGACGAGTCCTTCTCTCTACCTGTATGATTTCCTGTAATTTTCCCTTATAACTAATGCTGGACCGCGATGCACCTAGATCCCTAAATATTTAACAGCGGCAGTTGTCCAAATGAGAGGGTAGTCCAATGAGGGAGAGAGTGTGCACAGTGTGAGTGGGATTATCACTGATTTGCCCCAATTTATAGTCAAACCAGAAAACAGGCCAACTGGATGTATTCTCTAAGCACTGAAGAGAGATGAATTTGTGGATCATGAATAAAAAAGACCATGTCATCTGCATACATAGATATACAAAATTAAGTGCAGTATGTCTATGCCGCTGATGAATTATACAGGCAAGCAGTTCCATCATTATGGCAAACAGAAGGGGGGACAAGGGGCACCCCTGACGGGTGCCATGCCTTATGCAGAGGGGTTCAGATGCAAGTCCACCCACCCGCACCCTCACCGATGTATCATGATAGAGAACCTGCAGCCATCGCATCAAGACATTGGGAAACCCTATTCTATGTAAAACATGAAACATATAAATCCATTCAAAGGAGTCAAATACCTTAGCAGCATTGAGCATGACCGCTGCTGTTGGAAGTACAGGATTTAAAACATGGAACATGGCGAATATCATGCATACATTGTTAGTCGTAGAGCGGTCAGGGACAAAGCTGGATTGATCCGGCAGAACTAGAGCAGGCAAAAGGGGTTTGAATTTAAGGGCAATCATTTTTGCCAGTATTTTGGCTTCCAAATTGATGAGCGATAAAAGGTGATACGACTCGCACGAGGTAGGAGATTTGTCTTTTTTATGGATAGTAATGATAAGAGCTTGTCGCAAGGAGGGCGGCAAAGTACCTGTTTCATGAGATTCAGCGTACATCTCAAGAAGATGAGGGGTAACGAGATCAGTATATCGTTTATAAAATTTGTCTGTAAGCCCATCCGGCCTGGGCCCTTATTGTTGATTAATGACATTATCGCCTCTTTAACATCGGTTTCGTCAATCGGTTGACTGATATATTCCCTATATCCATCAGAGAGCCAAACACAAGCAATGTCAGCAAGAAAATCATTCAGGGCATAGTCATCTCCTCCCCCGTGTTGCTTATAAATTTCCATAAAAGTCACGAAATTGTTCTACTATGTCCTGTGGTTCATGGTGTTCAATCCCTTGGTCGTCTACCATCTTGGTAATGTGGTGATGTTCAGACCTAACGCGTAGTGCAGTAGCAAGCTTCCTACCAGGACGCCTAGCTTCCCCATGGGCTCTGGCCAAATGGCGTCGCGACATAAAGCGTACCTCAGAATCCTCCAGTGTTTCATGTTCTTTGAATAAATCCTGGAATCCAACTAGAGATGCCGGTGTTGAGTCAGCCAGATATTTTGTTTCAAGCTCCTTTAACGCCGCCTCAGTCTTGGCAATCTGACCCCTTATGTCTTTTAAAATGCCTGATGATGTGCCAATGCAGACCCCCCTTATTGTGACCTTGAAGGCCTCACAGAGCACTGCTGCACTGTTCACTGACCCAACTTTTCTTTTAAAATATTATATGTTGGCCTGTCTAAGGGTATCTTCAAATATCGGGTCAAGGAGAGTCTCAGCACGGAATCACCATGTAAAAGGGAGGTGTATATTTGCGGGGATTCGAATGCCTAACATTACCAGATTATGATCTGATAAGATGCGCGGGAGAATATGCACATGTTGTACCCACCCATTGCCTTCTTCATTTACTAGCCAATAGTCCAAACGCGACCAGCTGTTATAGGCCGGTATGACATGTGTGCCAACCTTTTCATCAGCATTGCGGACCCGCCAAACGTCTACAAGGCCCATCTCCAACATGGCATCTTAGACACACTGTGTGACCTTGACAGTGCGTATCCCTTGTGGATTAGATTTGTCAAGGGTCGGGTCGAGATGCATATTAAATACCCCCCGCCCCCCAGATTATAGCTGTCTCTGGCCAAGTGCGTAGTAGCTCCAGGAGCTGGACGAAGACCATGGAATCATCCACAACTGGACCATATATATTGATGAAGGTTACCATAGTGATCCCCAATTTGCCCTGCACCATGGCCCAGCGACCCTCAGAATCCGTGTGGGATAGTATCGGGAAAAAAGGGGACACCTCTCCCAACCAAAATCAGGACCCCCATAGTTAGCATAGTTAGAAAGGGATGACGCCAGCCTGTATCCCGCCCACCTGGTGGCAATGTTAGCTTCCTTTTGCTTACTTAAGTGTGATTCTTGCAGGGGAGCAACTTGAACCCTGTGTCGCTCGAGGTATGCCAGTACTTTGCGGATTTTTCTGGGAGAGTTTAGCCCACGAACATTCCATGTTATACAGTTGTATCTTGCACCCATCTGTACTGATGTAATATAAGCACCAGGTATGAACATAGAGCAGCTTGCCTACCATCAAAGCAACATCTAGACCTGCGACCCTGACCATGCAAATCATCACCTCGCATGTATCAATATCATACCATAAACAAACACCCCCCACCCACTTTGGCAAACCCAATTCACCAAAGCCATGTCCCCTAGTGATCAACAACCCCAACAGCAAACAAAAAACCAAAAACAACAATGCCGAGGAGGGGTATACCCATAGTAGGGACGTAGTGACACCTACCACTCTCACCTGTAAGGGAGAGGGGGGCCGTCACATCAGATATACAAGGCACTCAAAGTGGTTGCACCAGCACGGAGAAAAAAAAGGGTAGCAATAGACAAGATAGAGATATATTAACCAGTATTATTGCCAACTCCTGATGGGGGGGGGATTCCTACACAGAGAGTCATCAAACCACTCCTGAGTGTCAACAAGAAATCAGTTCAGCACCATTAAAAAAACTTAAATGCCACTGAGCCCTAGACATACCAGCATATGCTGACTTCGTCAATTCTGGACCGCTGGCTGCAAACAAAAAAAACACCATCTGTTAGTGAGCTCCACGACAAGCATATTCGAAAGGTTGTCCGCCCCACAAATTTCACTCAGCAGTATTTCAACAACGTCGTCCAGCCTACCCACGATGGTAATATGCGTTATAGAATTCCAATAGAAGCCCAGGTTAGATGTCCTGCACATCTAACCTGGGCTTCTATTGGAATTCTATAACGCATATTAGCAAGCCCATAATCACCGTTTTTTAGCAGCAGTTTCCTGCCGCTAAAATGGTGATAATTTTAACAAGGTTCTTTCTAATATGCCCCTATGTTTATTCTTTTTTTTTTTGCTTAGTAATTGCACCCTCTGTATGCAGTGTCAATTGTGTTGCATCTGAATTGGTGAAGCCGTTTGGGTGTACAGCTTTAGCCCTGATTTATGTAAACTTTTCATCACTGTAGAAGAATCCCCTTTCTCAGCAAAAAAAACACTTTGACCTGGTTTGCGTCAAACCTATTTTACTGGGGTGCTATCTTGGGTGAATTAGGTCAAACATCCATAGGTTTGAGGCAAAGTACGACCTACTAAAAGACATGACTTAGGGCCATATGTATGAAGCGTTTTTCTTGTCGCAAACGCTGCGAATCGGAAATTCGCAGCGTTTGCGACAAGAAAAACGTGAAATGCGATGTATGAAATTATCGCAAATGTTAAGGAATCGCAACATTTGCGATTCCTTAACATTGCACAAGCATTTAGGAAATCGCAAAATGCGATTTCCTAAATGATATGTATGAAATATTTAAAAATTGCGATTTTGGAATAAGATGTCGCAAATTACCACCAACTTGTAGTTGGTGGTAAATTGCGAATTCTTTTCAAAAAGCATTTTTTTTTAAAACAAAAGGTGCCATGTGACGCTCATACATGCCCTTTGGCCATGTATGTGCGCCATATGCGCACACATGTCATTTTCAGGGGTGCAGCAGGGTGTTCTTGAGACACCCCTGCACCCTGGAAAATTCGTAAAATTTCCGATTAGCAAATTGCTAATCGCAATTTTGCCTTTCATTTCTATGGGTCAAGAGGCCCTTAGAAATGAATGGGATGTATTCCTTATTTGCGAATTCGCAACTTGCGAATTCGCAAATAAGGAATTATTGGAAATCGCAAAAAAATAGCAATTATTTACATACATACCGTTTTGCGATTTCCAAATAGCGATTCCTTGAAATTCGCTATTTGGAATTCGCAAAACGATAGAATGATGCATATGGCCCTTAGTGTCAAACAATGACACCTCCTTGAAGCATGAGTTAACAGGTGGAAATTGTATTGTAGTGTCTATCCAGTGTGTTAAACCAGGAGGCCTGAAATCACTAATCTGGGGGGAACTGTGTGAAAGATGTGGACCTGAAGCAGAGAAAACCTCAACTACCTCAACTACCAAGCAACTCGAAGGGATAAAATAAACTACATTTTCATCTGCCTAGGAAATATCAGGTACAGCCTTAAACTCCTGGGGCCAATTGTAAGCATTTTATCACTTGCAAATGGCCCTTTGGTATAATGCTTTTTGGCACATGCCAAACCCTATTTGCGATTCAGTACCTTATAACTGAATCGCAAATAGTGTTTGCAATTCGGTGTTATGAATGGAAATGTTTAGGGCGTCCCTTTCTAATACAGAATCGCAGCGGTATATAAGAATGTTTTGCAACTGGGAATGTGGTCGCAAAACATTCACAGTTAACATCAAGTTGGTCAGAGCAGGCAGTGGTCCTATATTTGAAATGCAATCCATTTTTCTTTAAGGAAAATGGGCTTCATTACAAAAAAAAATGCTTTATTTAAAAAGCAATCACCGACATGGTGGTCTGCTGACACCAGCAGGCCACTATCCCTGTCATGGTTGCCATTCACAATGGGTTGGAAATTGCGACCTGCCTCATGAATATTGATGAGGCAGGTTCATTTGTGACCCACTGCAAATTGCCTACTGTGTCAAACACACTGTTGAAAATCGCAGTTTGGGATTTTCTAATAGCAAATTGCTAAAATTCAGTTTTAGGAAATCGCAAACCCGAAATTTGGTACATCTGGCCTCTGACTTGTTCTGGGAGGGAGCTCTGGAATCAGGCAGCCGCCACTGTGAAAGCCGGTTCCCACCCCCAGGCTTTCCAACACCTCGGAACAATCCACCTTACTTTGTCCAGCTGATCTCAGAGGCCTCCTAAGAACCTACCAAATGTTTTAATTGCTCAAGTAAATGTGAATTGCATGAATGCTGAAGCGCACAGCAGACTTCCAATGTATGGGATTCTTTTGAGTTTGCCTAAGCATGGGAATTTATACTGGAATGGTATGCTTCCGGTACGAATTCAATGCTTGGCAGCAAACACCCAAGTCTACACCATATTAAAAGGGTGTGAGCTGTGCAACCCGGCCTAATTGGTGCTCCAGCATTGGAGTAGAGAGCAGCCACAGACCATTCTTTGCAGATTAGGCTTCAGAATGTGTTTGTCCCCGGGATCAATGCAGCAAAGTGAATGTCATTGCTGCACTGTGGATATAAGGAATTGATTCATTGTTTGCAAGGGATCTGAGATTTTCAAAGTTAATACATTTGCAAACTTTTCTTTACTGGGAAGCACATGCTCTATTGTAGCAATTGACTCTCTCAGGGTAGTGAAGCAGAGAAGTCCAAGGCCTACTCAGGGGGGGTGGTGTGGGCTAGTACCCACAGCTCTCTGGTATGCATCAATAACACTAAATACATTGATGTTTAGTCACTGCCTGTACTTATATAAAAGGAAAAGTAATTTATTGCATAATCACTACTAAATAATGTGCATTAATTAAAAATATATACTGTTAGAAATGGGATCTCTGGTTGGCTGAGGCCTGAGCCAAAGCCAGGTAGAGACCACCACTCTAGTTAGGGCAAGGGAGTTACACTCCAAAGATAACCCCTGCTCACCTCCTTGGTAGCATGGCACGAGCAGTCAGGCTTATCCTGGAGCCAGTGTGTAAAGCATTTGCGCACGCACACAACAGCAACAAAATCCCAGGCACACTACAAAAGGAACTCCACACAAGGTTATGTCAAAAATAGCCTTTGTATTCTCAAAACGCATTAGAATAGTAAACACAAAATGTACACTGTGCCAACTGGCACGGGGAAATATTTACAGAAGATTATGTACACCTGACAGGGCCACATGGGCCACTTTCAGAACCATCACAAAGTGAACTAGGTAAAAGTCAAATAGATCATAAAACGTACAAGTAAAATAGATCATAGAACGTACAACCAGTAAACACTGGTAATCACTGTATTTTGCATCAGTCTGTGACATAAACTACATCATGCACAGTATCCCACAAGTCTAAATACATTAGACCCTGACCACCTATGTATAAATCACATTAGGGGCGTAAATCACACAGGGAAGTATAATCTCCCTAACACAAACCTAAATAGGCAAACCAACCTCATAATCATAAACCATATTTAGAGGTATCAAACAGGGTGAGTAAAACAATACATTTCCTTGCACCAAAAGCATTAGCACATAAATCACCTTAGCACATAAATCACATTAGGGCCTGGTGCCCTGTAGATGTAAACATCCCCCTGGCCAACTGGCCATCTCAGAAAGGGGGCTCAAACGCCCTATGTCCATAAAGTCGGGCTGCTGCCTAAGCAGCGAAAGTCAAGGTTGCGCCACTGCGCAAAACCTAAAAGTTGCAGCTGCCCACTACTTGCTGGGCAGCTGAGAACAATAAAATGGAGGCCTAAACGCTGCAGCTGGCGCTAAGTGCTGCGCAGCTGTGGAAGGCCTGGCACCTCTGTGGCACTTCTGTCCCTCTCAGGGACTCGCACTTGAATTGCGCCTAAACGGTGCAGCTGCCAACTACTTGCTGGGCAGCTGAAAGAGTTCAAATGCAGCATGAGCTCTCACTGGACCTGGGGATAAACTGTGCCAAAGGTTGGAGCCATCTAGGCTCCACGAAGCATGTCCCCTGAAGCACACGGGCTCCCAAAATGATTAGTTAGCACGTTGGAGCCCTCAAGCTCTAAAAAGTTATGGGGCCAGACTGTGGAGCCCGCAAAAATGTTGGAAAAAAAACGGGCCTTTAAAATAAAGATAGCCCACGTTGGACCACTGAGGCCAATCGTTGGAGCGGACTGGCGCTCTGAAACAAAGCATGACCCCTAGTGGAGCGGCCCGCTGCAACGACGGGGCCGCTCAGTGCATGGTAGGACACTGTGCCTCCATCAGAAACCACGATGCACACCCGGAGCCCCCCCAGCCATTCGACACTCACCGGGCTGTTCTCCTCTGGGGGGGGCTCCTACGGCGGCTTCTCTTCTGGAGGCGGCAGGGGGGCAGGCACCAGCAGTGTGCCTCGCGCCCCCCTTCCGCAGGGAATAGTCGGCGGTGCTTGGGGGGCTCTCACTCCGTACGCCTTCCTCTTCACCCGGGCCCCCTCTTGGGACCAGGGACTCTGCGGCTATGCTCTGGGAGGCGTGGTGGGCTCCTGTTCTCCCGTGTTGGATATCTCGGGCTCCCATCAGCTCACGGGGCCCCGCACCGGCAACACGCAAACTTCAGTCCGGCCATTGCGTCACTTCTGGTTCCGTATGGTGCCCCGCCCACAACCAGGCAGGCCGCGGGCGGCGGCTGCAATCCGGGAAAAGTCACGAGGTGGGCACCCATGCAGATAAATTAATAAAACTGGCACAAAGTGAAATGAGGGGTAGGCTCCCTATTCAGTAAAACTACAAAGCGGGGTGGGCACCCGCTGCAATAACAAAATTAAGACAAAGACGCAGGGTGGGCACCTGCGCACTGGGCATAATCCAATAAGAGGCAGGCAGCCATAATGCAGGGGGGGCACCTGCAATAAAGGATGCAAATAAGCGGGGTGGGCACCCGCCAGGCTCACAGGGAGGAGGGAATCCCCAAGCAGGGGTAATCCCTTTTCAGTAGCGGTGCGCTGTCCAGCACTGCAGGGAAAAGGCAAAGCACTCCCAAGGTGCCCAAGTACCAGAGGAAGTCCTAGGATAAAAATGGAGCAAAGACATACAGCAACCAGCTCCTCAGTAAAAGAAAATCCTCCAGGCATCCAGGGGCAGGGCAGGACCCAGGGAGGCAAGCCTTCCCCTGGGCCCCAGCAGCAGCAAGCCCCTGGTAGATTCAAGGAGCAAAAAAAGAACATTTATGGGGTCACAGCCCCTTCTTTATACAGCTTTTCCTTTGTCTCAGAGGTGCATGCAAGAGCGGAACAAGATGCAACTGGTTCTGGAACACTTTATTTTGCTCAGACCCTCTCCTTATTCACAGGCCTGGCCAGCGACATCAGATGCACCACAGGGGGTGGAGCCAGCATTGGGAAGGGGAGGCCCAGCCCTATTCAGGTCCCAGGTGCAACTCCTCCCTCCCATCTACATGCAGCTCTCCCTATTCAACACAGGGCAGACCCATCCTAGCTCCTGGGACCAAGCACACCAGCCACCCCCTGTCACTCACAAGCCAGACAGTCAATTCACATTCACTGCACACAGAAATGCCAACTTATAAAAGTGTCACTTCTACACTAGACACACTATATCTGCGTACACCGTCATGCAACATTTAACCTCACGAGTTTGCACATACCAAACTCGAGCCTGCACTCCCCACACATCAGGAACTACCATGGACACTCACATCCCCATGCATTCCTATGGGAGGGCAGGCCAATCTCACCACACACACTCAGAGAGAGCACGCACTTTACACTGGGCCACAGTGCTAAAGTGGGCAGAGACCAGAAATCACTACCACTATGTCATTTTAAAAGGCAAAATGTTCAGGGGTGAACCTGCCAAAAGGGCCAAGTCCAACATATACACTCAGGTAGATAGAAATACCTTCGGTGGCACCGACACAACAGTTGACAACCCAGCAAGCCAGAACCATAAATCGAAGTACTCCTAAATATATGTACAGACACAGTATCATAAGATGCGCTCTTAAAAAGTCAGGCCTACTGGCTTTGGCAGGGTGTCACCAAAATTGTAAACATAGAAATATGTAATTTAAAGCCCTTGCAAATCACATTTAATAACATACTCACATGATAACAACTCACAAAAACCTTGATGAATATGTGTTATGAACTTCTCCCAAGTGTATAAGTGCAACCGCCTAAGAGACTTTGCAGACTTAGGGCAAGTTTGGTGGCATCTTCTGGGAGTCTGCAGCCCTCCCTGGAGCACCCCAAACACACCCTTAGGTCATTGGTGGCGCTCATGCCCTTCCTGGGGCACCTCAAGGGATATAGTACGAAGATTCTGGTGACTGTAGTGGGGAGAACCAAGGCCCCCACTGCCACTGCCAGCACCGTACACCAGTGCATAACTTCTGTGAAGCTGGCATTAGAGCTGGCTTTGTTCCTCTCTCCCACCTACGTGAAGCACAGGTGGAGAACAGCTAACAGGTGTACCACCCTACCTCTTGACACTGTGCATGAGAAGCACTCTGCGCTGCCAGGGCTCTGGTCTACCGTGGTAGCCTCTAGATTTTTTTTCACTCTCAGGGGATGGTGTTACCTGGGAAATTATGAATGCATTGGGCCCTAGGGCAAAGAGTGGCTCTAAGAAGGGGCACCACACAGGCCCATCTCGTTTAAAATCATAAAATAAGGTTGTGTCCACCTCAGGGTCTTGGCCCTCACCTTTAGACCAGGCTTATTTTTCTTCTTTCCTCTCCCACTATAGGGTTGATAGTGATGAGGGACGGCCCATTTTACTCCTGATGGTGAGCTCTACCAGAAGTAGTTTTGTCAGGCCACCAACTTCTAAACATTGATTTTCATTGGGGGGTTTGATTTTTAGGCTCCTTTTACCAGACCTGTTCTCTGCCTGAACTAATAAACTCTCTCCTGCTTGGGTGGTGTCTTCCACAGGCCCACCATAGCCAACACAATTCCTGCTACACATCCCCAGATCAATGAATTAACCATCTTTTGGAGGTACTGGTGTGTCAGCAGCTAAGTCAGAAGCCAGTCCACAGAGTCCCTGGTGAAACCTCGAGGGTCGCCGTGCAGGTACATTCTCCTACTGTTCCACCTGGGGCATTAGCAGTGCAGTGTCACTTGCAGTCACAAAGTAGATCTTTGCAGAATAAATGACTGCTGACTTTCTATGGTTTTGTATTAGTGAAATCTGAGCCTGACTATAACGTCTCTGTAACCTTTGTTTTTTTCAGTGAATTTCTACATTTTTTAAATTTAATTTCCTAACCTGTAACTTCTGAGAGTGAGTAAGTGAGTGCATGAGTGTCTCAGCGGGTGTGTGAGTGAGTGCAGGAGTGTTCCAATGGGTGTGTGACTCGGTGTGTGAGTGTCTGAATGGACCTGGGAGTGGCTGTTTAAGTCTCTCACTGGGTGTGTGAGTGGGTGCGTGAGTGTCTCAGTGGGTCTGTGAGTAGGTGTGAGAATGTCTGAGTGGGTTTGCGAGTGCCTCCATGAGTGTGTGAGTCCGTCTGTGAGTAAGTGCTTGAGTATCTGAGTGGGTATGTGAGTGGTGCATGAGTGTCTGAATGTTTCTGTGAGTAGGTGTTTGAGTGTCTGAGTGTACTTTGTTCTGCTGTTTTACTTATTTTAATTGTTTCTCTGTGATCTGTTTTGCTTTATCAGCTCATTTTTGTGCTGTCTGTTTTGCCATCTTCTACTCTGTTTTGTCCTTTCTGCTTGTGTTTCAGCCCTCTCTTTGGCCTTTTCTGCTTGTTTTTCTGACCTCTACTTTGCTTTTGCTGCTTGTTTTTCAGCTTTTATTTTCCCTTTTTCTTCATCTTTTTCACCTTCTAAAATGGGGGAGGGAGTGCTGCAATGTCACTGGGGGAGAGGTGCCACCCAGCCCCCTTCACAGACTAATTTCAGCCCTCGGAACCCCATCCCTCAGGCCCACCATAATTTAATGGGGAAGGCAGATACACTGCTCCTCTCCCCAGGACGATTTTAGCCCTGTGGACCCAATCCCACTAGGGCTCGACCATGTTTACCTAGGTACACTGGATCCTACCCAAGGCACTCAGCGTGCATCTGCAGGACCACAGGGATGCCTCAAGGCCCCCATGGTCCCAGCCAGTTCCCCATCTCCTGCGGGAGCCGACATTGCTATTGAACACAGGGAGCTGCTGGAAATGGAGCTCTGTGTGTGCAAGAGCAATAGTTTTGTCTCTTTCCCTGCCCGCATGTCTGCAGGCAGGGAAAGGGATAACCTCAATTTCCATCAAGCGCTTTAACCGCTCCTGCCCTTGGAACTGGAGTTTCTGCTTTTAATTGGTGAATCTTATACAAATGAACAATACCGGAGGGTGGTGGGCGCACACTGCCTTACACTCCAGCACTCAGTTTGCCCTGATACATCATAATAAATGCAGTGCATAATGACACTTTCTTTGGTGTCAGGCTTTAGTTTTTCACCCTTGTTGGTGCAGCCAGTGCTGTGTATCTCTAGACACGTGTTTTAGGATGATTGTCCTTCTTCAGTAGAGAGCAACACTTTTTTGGGGGTGCTGGAGATGCTGCCCAAAGTCTTCTCAGGTCTCGGTACCACTCGCCCACCCCCTTCCCAAGTGAACAATACCGATCATTATTTGAGGATAGGTACAGACCCCACTGTGGATATGCAGCACAAGATTCGGGATTCCACAGACAAGGCCCCAGCAGACAGGTATCTCTCACACAATGAATTCCGATTCTTAAACACGAAATGTGCCTGAATTCCAGTTTTCTATAAAGTTCCCAAAATACACAAAAAACCTTGACACTGCACCAGGTCACCCCATTGTTTGCGAACGTGGCTCTAAACTTGAGACCCTTGGTCAATGTGTTGATTTTCTTATTAATGAGTTTGTGCCTACAACATGTTTCTACATTAAAGACACTATGGATATGATTACTCAAGTGAAACATCTCCCTTTTGACCCCAACACTGATATTCTGTGTACTCTAGAAGTAGAATCGCTCTACACAAAAATACCACAAATTGAAGGTCTGAAGATTACTGAAAATACCCTTGACTCTAGGACTAGACCTCACCTAGTACTGGCATCATTTATTCTTCACATTCTCCCTATTTGCTTAACACATAACTTCTTTTCTTTTGATGGCACTTTCTACCACAAGTCAAAGGTGCTTCCATGGGAGCAGTCTTTACTCCCAACTTTGCCATTCCATACATGGATGACCTTGAAAACTCTAAGATGGCATCCCCCTTGAACCCTTTTCTCATGAATGTCAGATTCTGGAGAAGATATATAGATGACGAATTTATGCTATGGCATGGCTCCGAATCAACCTTGCTGCTCTTCCTTGATTGGCTGAACATTAACAGCAATGGGCTTCAATTCACACTGACTCACAGCAAGAATTATGTTGATTTTCTAGACTTGTGGATCAATTCCATTGATGGAAAGCTCTTTACCACCTTATATTGTAAACCCACATAGAGGAATACCCTTCTCTCGTATGATAGGCATCACCCCTGAGCCTTAAGGGATTCACTTCCTTTCTCACAATTCTTCTGTATTCAGAGAAATTGGTAATTAAAACACAATTATTTTCATGAGGCAAACATTCTGGCAACTAAACTCTACGCAAAGGAATATCCACAAAAAATTGAAGGCAAATCCCTTAAGAGAGCATGTACTGTTCATGTGAAATACTACTCACACTAAAAACATCAAATGACAGAATGGTTTGTGTAACCTCCTTCTCCCCTATCTCCAACCAAGTCAGAAAATGTATTTTAAAACATTGGCCCATACTAAATGCAGGTGATTGTAACCTGGAACGTCCTTTGATCGCATTCTGAAAGAACTGGAATATCAGAGACCACCTTGTAAGAGCCTGCCTTACCCCGAAAAATACTACACAGACTCTCCCTGACCTATGGGGCTTACCCCCGATAGTGGTACACTCAAAATGTGGGAATTGCACTGTATGTATATTTACCATCGAAAGTAAGGAATTTATGTTTGATAACACCTGGATTACCCTCAATCAATTTTCTAATTGTAACACTGCAAATGTGATTTATGCTATGTTATGTCCCTGCAACAACATATACATTGGCCAAACATCACAGAAAATACGCATATGAATCTGCAACCATCGCAGTCGGATTCAGTGCAAGATCATCAATGTACTATTGGTTGTGCATTCTTCAGAGATGAGATACACAGAGGACGAACTCCGTTGGCAGGTCATCTCCGTGGTTAAACCACCACTTCGAGGAGCTTCAAGGAAGAACTCAAACTGATACTCCGCAGCCTGAACACTGGGATGAATCGACTAGAAGACTGGACCTCTTTCATTTAATGTGTCTCTCTCCATGTAACTCTTGACCAACCTCTAAACAACTTCTGCATAGAATTCATATGTGCTACTGTCTTATAAATGCTTTGGTTAATGCTGGTTTGTACATACTGTGCCCATGCATGGTTTTAATTACACTATCTTACCTCAACCTTTTGGTTTTCCAACCTAATTCTCATTCTTATTCCTATATATATATATATATATATATATATATATATATATATATATATATATATATATATATATATATATATATATATATATATATATATATATATATATTACATAGTTAGGATTTTTTTGAATAGGGATTTCTGAAAATTCTATGTTGAATAACTTTGGCGTTGATGAACGGAATAGGTTGAAATTTTCAGGAAAATGGCACATTTTGTTTCTGAGCGTCCCCTGAAAGTTTGGGGGGGTTTCGTCAAGCGGGGGCCGAGAAAAAAGAGGGGTCCCAAAACGTGTTTTTAACATTGAGTTTTCCATAGGGCGGTTGGACTCACTTTGGACTCACTTTTAGCTCGAACGGCTGAATGGATTTCCACAAAACTTGGCAAAATTGTAGGGACTGGTAGCCCGATGTGCCTTTGATATATGCTCCAGTGGTTTTTACGAAAATTAACTTTGAAAAATATATATTGGGCTACATTGGGCTATATATATGTTAGAGCCCAAATGTAGCCCAATGTAGCCCAAAGATGGCCACCAGAGACAAAAAAAAACAAATGTAGCCCAAATATCAGCTAGATGTAGCCCAACTATAGCCCAGTGACAGAATGTCCCAGAGTGTTCTAAAGAACAACTAGAGCGCTAACAGTCTTACTTATGACAAAAGTATGGCACACCTGAAGTCATCTTGATTGGAATAAAGTGTTAACACTTAAAACATTTAATTTGCAAAGGAACAAAATGAGGGGTTTCATTTTGCCATAGAAATGTTATATATATTACCTACTGGCAGTCGCCAGTAGGTATATATAGTTAGGATTTTTTTGAATAGGGATTTCTGAAAATTCTATGTTGAATAACTTTGGCGTTGATGGACGGAATTGGCTGAAATTTTTAGGAAAATGGCACATTTTGTTTCTGAGCATTCCCTGAAAGTTTGGGGGGGTTTCATCAAGCGGGGGCCGAGAAAAAAGGGGGGTCCCAAAACGTGTTTTTAACATTGAGTTTTCCATAGGGCGGTTGGACTCACTTTGGACTCACTTTTAGCTCGAACGGCTGAATGGATTTCCACAAAACTTGGCAAAATTGTAGGGACTGGTAGCCCGATGTGCCTTTGATATATGCTCCAGTGGTTTTTACGAAAATTAACTTTGAAAAATATATATTGGGCTACATTGGGCTATATATATGTTAGAGCCCAAATGTAGCCCAATGTAGCCCAAAGATGGCCACCAGAGACAAAAAAAAACAAATGTAGCCCAAATATCAGCTAGATGTAGCCCAACTATAGCCCAGTGACAGAATGTCCCAGAGTGTTCTAAAGAACAACTAGAGCGCTAACAGTCTTACTTATGACAAAAGTATGGCACACCTGAAGTCATCTTGATTGGAATAAAGTGTTAACACTTAAAACATTTAATTTGCAAAGGAACAAAATGAGGGGTTTCATTTTGCCATAGAAATGTTATATATATTACCTACTGGCAGTCGCCAGTAGGTATATATAGTTAGGATTTTTTTGAATAGGGATTTCTGAAAATTCTATGTTGAATAACTTTGGCGTTGATGGACGGAATTGGCTGAAATTTTTAGGAAAATGGCACATTTTGTTTCTGAGCATTCCCTGAAAGTTTGGGGGGGTTTCATCAAGCGGGGGCCGAGAAAAAAGGGGGGTCCCAAAACGTGTTTTTAACATTGAGTTTTCCATAGGGCGGTTGGACTCACTTTTAGCTCGAACGGCTGAATGGATTTCTATGAAACTTGGCAAAATTGTAGAGACTGTTTGCCCGATGTGCCTTTGCTAGGTCTCAAGATATGTGCTCCAGTGGATTTTGAGAAATCAACTTTCAAAAAAATATATATATCTGTGAAAGCGTCCCGGTTAGCGCCCCGGTTCGCGTACCAGACGCGTAACGGAACTTCGCGAGGAGAAGCGGATTGGCTCTCCGGTGACTCTCAACATTCTAAACAGTCCGGAGCGGCCGCCATCTTGTCTCTTGGTAGGATCGAGAGACAAGAGGTGGAAATAAACGAAGGGGGAAATGAATGAAAGGGGCAAGGTAGACCCCTCCTGACCCCCTAGGATTGATGTGGGGGCTATTAAAGGGCCCGCGGGGCAAAAAAATAAAATACATTTTTTTTTCGATTTTTCGCGGTGGAAGCGCTACCCAGTACGCAAACCGGGTAGCTCACCGGTAGCGTAACGGGAGTCCTGTCATCTTGTGTTTCAGACGAATTTCATCAAAAGATGGAGGATAAACAATGTTGGGAATGGGTATAAGGGGGCACGGGAGACATATCCTGACCCCCTAGGTTTTCTGAGGGTGGCTGAGGAGGCCCATATATGTAAAAAAAAAACATTTTTTTTCAAATTTTCACACGGTTAGCGCCCGGTCCGTGCACCGGGTAGCGTTCCGGAAAGCGTAACAAGGGGAAAACCAAGGGAAATAGTAAAATAATATTTTAGAGTGCTTTGAGGTAGGGTAGCTCTGAATAGAGCTGTTGTGTTGTGTGGGTGATGTAAGTATCAACATGTAGGTACCAATGAAGAGTCTAAAATTCAATGTACACCGTCTCCTCTGTAGATATTTTGTATGTTCTAAAATGGGTTATTTAAATGTAAATGTGTGGAAAAGCACTTCATGCTTTAAAGCAATTGTATTTTTGAACTGATTGTTCTTTCCTCTTAGTCCTCCTCTTTGTTTTTTTTCCCCACACTCTTCTTCAGCATGATAGTTGATAAATTCGTTCCCTCAAACAATTTATATACATAAAAAAATTATATTAAATACATATAAAATATATTTTTCCTTTAAAAGAAGAATACATTTTACAGCTTTTGATATTTGCTTTTAAAAAACCATTGAAATTCACTGAAAAAACCATAGGTTATATACCATATATAGTTAGGAATTAGCATTTACAAAACCTTGAAAATTCACTGAAAAATCCATAGGTTATAGAACATATATAGTTAGGAATTAGCATTTACAAAACCTTATTTTACTCACACAAAACCATTGAAATTCGCACATATAGTTAGTTGCACTAACTATATATCGCGCACCCGCAATCCACTGCTGATCATGTCACATATTACATCATTCATGACATGGTCAGTGACATCACTGATGACATCACTGATGACATCTCAAATGACATCACTGATATCACTGATAACATCACTGATGACAACATCCAGTGACTGTATGTTTCTGTAAAGTTAAAATATGTCTTACATATTGAAGAATGAGTGGATGTGTAAGTGTCTGGATGAAGGATTTAGTAGGTGCATGACTGACTGTATGAGTGAGTGATTAAATGTGTCTCACTGAGTGTATGGGTTAGTGATTGAAGTGTCTTAATTTGGCAATCATTATTTATGTTGTTCTGTAAACTGCTGCATGTTTAAATCAGTAGCTATATCAGTAACTATATGGGTTATTGAATGGTTGCCCAAGTATTTGTATGGGAGACTGAGTGTGTGTGTGTGGGTGGCTGGGAGGTGTATGACTCTGTGCATAGATTTGTGAGCAGTTGATTCACTAGATGTATGGGTTCAAAAGTGCATGTGGAAACAGCTGTATGGGCGGTTGACTGTGTGCATGAGTGTATTGGTGAGTGAATGGATATCTCAGTGCTACATGTCAAAGTAAGTACATATGTAAAACACAGTACATGTGAGAGTTGACATATATAAATAACTATGCATAAGAGCCAGTGAATGTGTGAGTGGCTGTATGGATCATTGTGAACTTGTATCAGGGATTGTATAAGAGAGTAAATATGTGTTAGTATATGTTTGAATAAGTAAGGTGTGTATAACTGTATAGTTGAGGAAATGCCTGAGATTGTTCGGTTTCCTCCTTTTCCTAATATTGTAGACACTACCCCACTATAGGTGCTCTTATAGCAGTACATGATACAGTCATTATTATATCTCTGTATTGAATTGCTCAAATTACTAAATTTTTGAAAAGACCCACTGTTTCCTTACAGCTGGTGGGAGTTGTCAGCAAATATTTCACAAAAGTCATTGTAAACATTTATTTTCAATCCTGCCGGGGTCCCTCTGGGGCTGCAAGATCAAGGTTTAATAAGGGTCAAGATATTTCTACCATGTCCTCTTTTATTTTTTTCACTATTTAGTATGGGGCTCGGCTGAAGCTGATTTCCAAGATGGGTGCCAAATTTTCCTGGTTGTAATATTGGTAGGCAATCAGATCTCTGCACAAGTTCATTAATATTTTCAAATTAGTCGCTGCCACAAATATACAAATTTGGAGTTCCTGTATTTTCTCACAATCTACTGAACTGACTTACACTAAATAACAAAAAGCACAATTTGAAGTTTCTGCTCTTTTTCTCACCCTCCCACATGATGAATCATCCAAAACGTTCCATGCACAACAAGAACAACCTGCCAGTCCCAATCCTGCACACTGTTTACCCAGGGTGGCCTTCAGGGCACCCAGGAGACATGACTGAATTGGCCTGGAAAGAGGGGTTGTATGGCCCTGCTTCCCCATTGAATTATGCTGGGCCCCAGGGATGGGGTCTCTGGCCCGAAATCAACCCAGGGAGGGAGCCAAACAGCCCCTCTCCCCTATTATGTTATGGTCGGCTCCAGAATATGGGGTCCTCAGGGCAATTCTGGCACTGATGCTCATTTCACAAAAGGTAAACCTCAACAGTAAGCACATACATATATAAAAATAGCAGGGGCCACTGTTGAAGCTCCACTTCTGTACAGAACAGATGATCCTAACTCGTGGGCTTGGTGAAGGCAAAGCAAGTGTGTTTTCTCAGCAATTCCATATGAAAACCCATCTGAAATCCTTTATGGAGGTAATGGCATCAATAATCTATTAGCGCGCAATCTGTATGTGACTGTGCTGAGAGCAGGGTCCTCAGTTCTCCCTTTACATTGCTAGGAATATACAAATGTGGAAATCACTTGTATGCTTCCCTGTTTGGCACCACCAAATTAGTAGTATCAAAAGGTCTTCCTGCCTTTTACCAGGATGATGTACACTTAATAAGTCCCCCAGCGCACTTCCCGCAGATTTTGGTGAGGAGTTCTTGATGCCGAGGAATATCAGGAAATCTCCACCAAGTAAAAAAGCACTTAATTCATGTAGTTAAGAGTAAGGACCATTGTTTAGTGGAAATCTGCTTCATTGTAGTCTTGTCATCTTCTCTATAGGAGAATTCATGTTATTGCCAAAACGCACACAAGGTCACTGGTGACATTTGCTTGTGCTTCATTATGCAGCTGTAGTGTAGAATATGTTCTGCACAGTTATCCAAGGAGGTATCCCTTAGTAATTAACCAGTGGAAAGGACTCCACTTGGGTAAATATTTTGTCCAAAACTGTGGACTCTTGTTGGATAAAAGAGCATATGTGGTTACTTTGTGGCCGAGTCACTCTCAAAGCTACTGATACACCCACACAGAAACTTAGACACCTACCCACATACTCAGTTACTCACACACCCACTAACAGACGCACTAAGACACTCATACACCCATTTACAGACATACTCAAACACTCACGGGCGCAGACGGTCTTGCCTTTGGCGTGCCAGCGGTGTACCCGATGGGCGGCCGCTTGGCGGACATGTTTATATTCCCCCGCTACCTCCTGGATCTGCATCTCGAGCGCAGCAACGCCTCTGCGCCCTCCTGGTACAATGGAAATGCCACTGCGAAAAAGTAAAAAAATATACATTTTGTTAAAATCTATTTTTTTTTAAAAAACAGTTCAGATTCCATTACAATTACAATGAATATAATGGAGAGGTAAAATACTAAAAGAAAAGGGCAAAGATGTTCCTCTAAGCGAGGAGAGAAGCACTCAAAATATAGCGTTTTTGAAAATGTTCAAGTGCAAGCTGTCACTGAGGCCACTTGACAGCCGTGTTTTTATCTCCTCCCCGGATCTGCTTCTCGATGCGGAGCAACGCCCCTGTGCCTTCCTGATACAATGGAAGTGCTACAGTCTGTTTAATGAACTCTATAACTCACTAAATCTGTATATAGGTGGCTGAACAAATAGCTCTGTGCCTCTGCTGCTGCAACTGCCTTTCATAGTGCTGGAAACATAACTAGAACCTGAGCATGTGAGTTAATGCTGTTCTCTCGATGTGATGCTTTTCAGAACATGTATGTCACTTGCATTATGGGTGGTATACTTTATGTAGTACTTTGTAAAGAGGTCTGCAAGGGCACAAGTAACTTAATGAAACTGAAACTAACATATATCTGACTGGCAGTATGAGTACATCTAGCTTTTCCTTAATAGGTAAGTGAATTGCATGATAGGTGTGATATGGCATGTGTAACTAGACATTTAGGTATATAAATACACATATAGGTTATTAATTAAACTTAAAACTTTATTTAACCAGAAAGCTCTCTGGCCTATAGCCTAACGACAGCCTACCATACAAATTATTTATATTTAAATACACCTTTATATAAATGTTCTCTATAGGTATATCACTGAATGTCTACAAACCTCAGACTCTATTTGAGAGACTACATGACTAAAAACTGTTTTCTACTGATGCATAAAACTAATACAGTTTGTAAAACACTGTGTATTTAACTGTCCCTTTGCAATCTGAAACTACACATGTAACTCAGCAGTATTTTACACAGCATGTCTTACTATCTAAGCAGATACAAACCTGCCCTATAGCTTACAAATAGCCACACAAAAGTGTATCTGTTAGAAAATGCCCTTTTTGTCATGTCACCCACCTCCCCCCACTTTTGCCTCGATGCTGCCTATTTTAGTTTTGGAAGTACCCTGGAACCTGCTAACCAGGGCACCAGGGCCAGTGTGTTTTTCCTTAAATGTGACTGTGAATTGATACACCCAATTGGCAAGCACTTGACACTCCTTGTAAGTCCCTATAAAATGATACCAGTGGTACCTAGGGAAAGGGTGATAGGAGGGGACCAGGGCTGCAGCACTTTATTGTGACACCCTGTGTGAGCTGAGTAAAAGTGTGTCTGCCAGTATGCCAATGCAGCCCTGCACCTAGCAGCCTGTCTGCTCGAGAAGAGTTCTGCACACTGCACACGCTGCAGAGCCACCTAGCTGCCTTAATGAAAGTAAGTCACTCTTAAGGTTGTCCTCCTTAGCCTCGGAGGTAGAGTAACTTATGTTAAAGGTGAAGATATGTATGTTCCTACATATATACCCCCGCAGTAACCCAGTAAAGCAAGGTTATTACTGTCAGTGACCAGCATTCCATAGAGTAACATTGGCTGGCTAGTGGGCAAACTCAAGGTAACCAGCTCAATTTTGGGATGCATTACTGAATCTTACCTTGACAGTAGTACATATGAAAAAATACTTTACGATTTTTTTGTTGTTTTTAAAAATTTTAATTTCCTAAAATTTCGTACTTTAGACTCAGGATCTGTGAAAGACAAGAAAGAGGCGTTAGGGGACCACATACATTGTGCACATTTGACTGTACCACTGCTTCTTTGAATACCTGACTCCTTCTCCAAGTGTATAGACACTGACTGTGTTCTCAGACTGCTAGTAGTTGACAGCAGGATACGTTTATAATCGCTTATGTGTCAGCAGAGAGGTAAAATAAGGACATGCTTCTGTCAGGATGATTTTAGGAGTGGACACAGACTCACAGTGTTATTCCAGACAAACATGACTATTCCCTGGACTTTTGCAGAACTGACTCAGTTGTGTAGAAGAGATAAGGAGGCTGCATACATTGTGTACATTTGACTGTACCACTGTTTGTCTGAATGCCTGACTCATTCTCCAAGTGCATAAACAGTGACTGTGTCCTCATACTGTTAGTAGTTGACAGCAGTATAAGTTTATAAGCACGTATGTGTATGCAGAGAGATTAAATAAGCACAGGCTTCTGTCAGAGTGGTTGTAGAAATAGACACAGACTCACAGTGTGATTCCAGACAGGCAAGACTATTCCCTGGACTTTAGCAGGAGAGACTCAGTAGTCTGGAAGGAGTTAGGGGACCGCATACATTGTGCACATTTGACTGTACCACTGTTTGTCTGAATGCATGACTCATTCTCCAAGTGCATAAACAGTGACTGGGTTCTCATACTGCTAGTAGTTAACATCAGAATAAGTTTATAAGCATTTATGTGTCTGCGTAGAGATTAAATAAGCATGTGCTTCAGTCAGAATGGTTGTAGAAGTAGACACAGACTCAGAGTGTGATTCCAGACAGGCAAGACTAGTCCCTGGACTTTAGCAGAAGAGACTCAGTAGTCTGGAAGGGGTTAGAGGACTGCATACATTGTGTGCATTTGACTGTACCACTGCTTGTCTGAATGCCTGACTCATTCTGCAAGTGCATAGACAGTGGCTGGGTTCTCACACTACTAGTAGTTGGCAACAGTATATGTTTATAAGCACTTATGTATCAACAGAGAGATTAAATAAGGACATGCTTCTTTCAGGATGATTGTAGGAGTAGACACAGACTCACAGTGTGATGTCAGGCAGACATGACTATTCCCTGGACTTTTGCAGAAGAGATTTAGTAATCTGCAAGGGGTTAGGGGATTGCATATATAGTGCACATTTGACTGTATCAGTTAGACCTTTTAATAGGAAAATATACGCGCGCAAAGCAGGAGGCCCTCTTCCTCTGCTTTGCAGATCTAAGTAGTGCATTCGACCTAGTGGACCATGCTCTGCTGTGGCCGACTTTATTAGAACTTGGAGCCCCTGAGGCTATCACCTGCTTTCTCGCCAGGCTCTACAATAAACTATTCACACGAGCGTGTTATGGACAGATGGGCGAATTTACCCCCAAATTTAAGGTTAATTTAGGTATCAGGCAAGGATGTGTACTTGCACCACTCCTTTTTACTCTTTTTATTAATGCAATCGATGCGGAATTAAAAACAGTAAAGTCCAATGCACCCCAGGTGGAAGGCAAGGATGTACCGGTACTGCTATATGCAGATGACGCGGTACTCCTATCAAGGGCACCATTAGGCCTACCGAGGCTAATTGAAGTTTATAGATTTTATTAAGGACAGGAAGCTGCAGATAAATAAAACTAAAACATATGCCCTAATCTGTGGCCCAAGCGCAGGGAAAACTAAACCCTTTTACATACACTACCAAAGAATTCTAACTGTCGAGAAGTTCTGCTACCTGGGTATAATCTTTTTGAGCAGTGGGATGTGGACACAGGAGGTCATGAATGTCTGGGCCAGAATGGCAAAAAGTGTTTACGGGGTTTTTAAATTTGCTGCTAAACCTGGGGACCGCCGCATTCGCGACATGTTGCACATTTACCAATCTAGATGCACATCAGTTGCACTGTAAGGAGCTGGGTTTGGGGTCACTGCCGCCACACAGAACTACAAACAGAGGAAACCAAGTTCCTTAGAAAGTTACTCTGTTTACCCAAGTCAGCCTCCACTGAGCTTATACATAGTGAAGTGGGATTGATTATCTGACTGATCTAATTGGGTTAAGAGCTTTGATGGTATGGTGATCTATTTGGCTGAAGGAAGAAACTGTTTTTATTAGAAGTATTATTAATGATTGCCTTCGCCTGGACAATTGTCTTAAGATCCCATGGCTTAAATATGTGGTTTCAACATTCAAGGATATATTAAAAATGAATATTCTGGCAAAACCCCGGCAGTGCAAGTGAAATCCCCAAGAGGGAACTCAAATACACTTACCTGAGGAAGAAAGCCTGTGATCGTCAAACTAATACTAGGCAGCTAACAACCTATACGTTTTACACAACACATGTGGATACTGAAGGCTTCCAACAATACCTAACAACAGTTACTTGAACCTCACACCGTTTCATCCTCACTAGAATGAGATTAGGTATTGTACATCATTTGGTCACATTTCCATGTATTAAAAAGTACCCCACTGCCCCATGTCCCTGTGATGGCGTCACAACAGAGTACCCTCCATTTCCTCCTCATATGTGATTTATATTTGCACCTTCGTATCGCTTTCCTTAAACCCCTGTTCAAAAAGCACGGCACTTTAGCTGTTAAGAGGCGGCAGACCCGAGAGCAGAGGACGGCCCGGGACCAGGGTTCGATTCCCGGCGCGGCAGGTTTCTGGACCAGGGTCAGCGGACTCGATAATTCTCTCGCCTCGGTGCCCACTCTGATCAGCGTTCACACTCGGCAACTCTGGGCACTAGCTTGCCTCATCTTCACTAACGGCCCCACCAGACCACCGGGGATGCCTGGTCTCACCCTGGAGATACCCATTAAGGGACCATCTCTCAGGGAAGCCAGGAAGGGTTTCGCAGCGGTCGAAGCGCCTTGGGACCCTCCGGGTAAGTAGTGCGCTATATAAATGCCTATACATTTACATTTACATACATTCTATGAATTTGCTGCTTTTATTACATGAACCTGATATCTGTTTTTGTACTGCTACATATATTTTAAAATCAATTGCTGCTAGAAGGAGTATGCTTTTTTAATAATGATGCTGTTATTCACATGTAATGAACTGTAAACAATTTAACTGTTTTTTATGTGCTTTTATGATTGTTTTGCAATACTCGAATAAAGCTTACTGAATTGAATTGAATTGACTGTATCACTGCTTCTCTGAATGCCTGACACATACTGCAAGTGCATAGACAGTGATTGGGTTCTCACACTACTAATAGTTGACAGCAGTATAAGTTTATAAGCACTTATGTATGAACAGAGAGATTAAATAAAGACATGCTTTGTCAGGATGATTATAGGATTGGACACAGACTCACAGTGTGATTCCAGACATTCATGACTATTCCCTGGACTTTTTCAGGAGTGACTCAGCAGTCTAGAAGGGGTTAGGGTACCACACATATTGTGCACATTTGACTGTACCACTGCTTGTCTGAATGCCTGACTCATTCTGCAAGTGCATAGAAAGTGACTGGCATCTCACACTACTAGTAGTTGACAACAGGATACATTTTTAAACACTTATGTGCGAACAGAGAGATTAAATAAGGACATGCTTCTGTCAGAATGTCTGTAGAAGTAGACACAGACTCAGAGTGTGATTCCAGACAGGCAAGACTATTCCCTGGACTTTAGCATAAGAGACTCAGTAGTCTTGAAGGGGTTAGAGGACGGCACACATTGTGCACATTTGACTGTACCACTGCTAGTCTTAATGCCTGACTCATTCTGCAAGTGCATAGACAGTGGCTGGGTTCTCACAATACTAGTAGTTGAAGGCAGTATAAGTTTATAAGCACTTATGTAGCAACAGAGAGATTAAATAAGGAAATGCTTCTGTCAGGATGATTGTAGGAGTAGACACAGACTTACAGTGTGATTCCAGACAGGCATGACTATTCCCTGGACTTTTGCAGAAGAGACTTAGTAGTCTGCAAGGCGTTAGGGGATCGCATATATAGTGCACATTTGACTGTATCACTGCTTCTCTGAATGCCTGACATATACTGCAAGTGCATAGACAGTGATTGGGTTCTCACGCTACAAGTAGTTGACAGCAGTATAAGTTTATAAGCACTTATGTATGAACTGAGAGATTAAATAAAGACATGCTTTGACAGGCTGATTATAGGAGTGGACACAGACTCACAGTGTGATTCCAGACATTCAAGACTATTCCCTGGACTTTTGCGATAGAGACTCAGTAGTCTAGAAGGGGTTAGGGTACCGCATATATTGTGCACATTTGACTGTACCACTGCTTGTCTGAATGTCTGACTCATTCAGCAAGTGCATAGACCGTGACTGGGTTCTCACACTACTAGCAGTTGACAACAGGATACGTTTATAAGCACTTATGTGTGAACAGAGAGATTAAATAAGGACATGCTTCTGTCAGAATGGTTGTAGAAGTAAACACAGACTCAGAGTGTGATTCCAGACAGGCAAGACCATTTCCTGGACTTTAGCAGAAGAGACTCAGTAGTCTGGAAGGGGTTAGAGGGCTGCATACATTGTGCACATTTGACTGTACCACTGCTTGTCTGAATGCCTGACTCATTCTGCAAGTGCATAGACAGAGGCTGGGTTCTCAAACTACTAGTAGTTGACAGCAGTATAAGTTTATAAGCACTTATGTATCAACAGAGAGATTAAATATGGAAACGCTTCAGTCAGGATGATTGTAGGAGGAGACACAGACTCACAGTGTGATTCCAGACAGGCATGACTATTCCCTGGACTTTTGCAGAAGAGACTTAATAGTCTGGAAGGGGTTAGGGTACTGCATATATTGTGCACATTTGACTGTACCACTGCTTGTCTGAATGCCTGACTCATTCTGCAAGTGCATAGACAGTGACAGGGTTCTCACACTACTAGTAGTTGAGCATGTGCGAACAGAGAGATTAAATAAGGACATGCGTCTGTCAGGATGATTGTAGGAGTAGACACAGACTCACAGTGTGATTCCAGACAGGCATGACTGTTCCCTGGACTTTTGCAGGAGTAGTCTGCAAGGGGTTAGGGGAGTGCATACATTGGGCACATTTGACTGTATACAAACACCGTGCATAGAGAATTTTTAAATACATAGATATTACTACACTGAATGAATTATTATATGGTGTTCAATGGGTGATTAGAGGAGTGGTTCACTACTAACAAGACAATAACTGCTCAGCAAACAATCTCCATATAGAATACAACTACTGCATACATCTCTACTGCTACATTACCTTTCTACAACTACCTCTTAATGTAACATGTAGCTAAATACAAATCAGAAACCTTTCACGATTATCTATTGTAACTCTCACCATAGTACTGAAAAACATAAATGAGAATGTCTATACAGAAGTCTATCTACATCACATAAATTCACAATACAAACTTCAATTTGAAACCAGACACCAACAATTATGTCACATATTTTAACTCTACCTCTGAAGACACTTAGAAAAACTAATGTCATTACTAATACCTTAACTGAACATATACATTTCCAATTTCAAATCAACACCTACAATTATACACTATAATACCAATGTACATGTGCACAAATTAAAACAATCAGTCATAATCAGCAATCCCTATTGCAAATCATGCATAATAATATACAAACTGTATATTAAAAAACATTTTAACACATTACAAAAAACTGTAATAAATACGTCTTCATTAGAAAATATATCTTTAACTCCACATTTTATGAATTATATTTTATGATTAAAAACAAAGGCACAACATAGAACACCTCACAAATTAATAACTAACCGTTCAAATTGATTTATAGATTATGAAGTATCTTAATCACACACCAGCTTTCTTATGCACACATTGAATGTAGTGCACTGCTCTTAGCAAAACCAAATAATTGCAACCTTTCTCTCTCATTCTGCACACATACATGTAAATACCAAATCACATTGCTTCCCAGATTAATCCAAATTCTAACACACATTTCTATTGGTTACACATATCAACCCTTGCCAACTGACCTCTAACTGAACGAAAATTGGTTCTGGAATTTTTTAGGGAGTTGTGCCTAGTCGCTGCACCGTAAGTGATGGAATCGCGGATCCAGATGCGACTTCAAAAGTATATGACAAAGATTTTTACCATTTTTGTTTCATAACACACAACTTTTAACTATAGCAGTGACTTGGGAAATCTCACTGCAATTGCATATTATTGCATTATTAATAACGAATACACATTTTAATGCCACACATAATTTTCAAAACTATCCCTATTCTACTTAATGCCTGTTACCATAGTAACAGTTCATGGAACACTCAACTGAACACACAGGTCACAAGTTTAGCACACAATGTTGCAAATTCAAACAGCAAGTGTGTTTGACTTTCCAAAGTACAAGCTTATCTTATCTAATGTACCTTTCCAAAAGTTTTTACTAACCAATAAAAAACATGGCTTTAAACACAGAAACATGCACCCTATTTTTCAGTGTATAATGTTCTCAATCAGCCAATCATTTCTCTTCTTTGTTTAAAACTACATCTTGTCCACCATTTTAGAAACAACTTATTTTAGGAACTGCCTACTTTACCTACAGACATCTTTTGAGTGCACCCAGAATTCCCTTCAAGATCCTTATAGTGTGGATTGTGGGACACAGCTATATTTTCTGGTGCAAAAGGTATGCTGAAAGCAGATGTATTGGCAAAGACCTAGCTTTGCAAAATGAAGACATTAAATGGATTGGACAGAGAGGATTATAGTGGCACCAATTGATGCCATTGGTTAAATCCTTTTTGCATCTCCAACACCATGACCTCATAATTGTGCACTGTGGTGGCAATGACCTAGGCACTTTGACTGAGGTAGGTCTGGAAATGCTAATGAAGGACACCCTGCTCTCTCTTCCAAAATCCCAAGCAGAGTTTTCTACGGTAGGGCGGGAGACGTGCTCCCACCCTACCATAGCAAATAGCAGTGTACCGGGTGTGGGCAGCCCAGGACACTGCAGGAGCCAGCCCTGGGGGGTGGCAGTCCCCAGGGCCATCGAAGACTCCAGGAGGAGGGCCCCGCAGCCGCCCTCCCAATATTTACAAAGCCCCGGGAGTGGTGGTCCCCAGGGCTGTGGGAGGAAGCTGTGTGCCCCCATTTTCAATAATTAGAACCCTGGGGAGGTGGTGGTCCGGGGACATGTGGGGGGGCTTGAGCACCTCCACACAGGAATAATTTTAGAATAAAAGCCCTGGGGGTGGCGGTCCCCGGGGCACAGAATGGGGCCGTGTGCCCTCGCAAATATATTAATAAAAGCCCCAGAGGTGGCAGTCCCTGGGACTTGGGGGGCTTGGATGTCCCCCCACGTTAAAAAACAAAGCCCCGGGGTAGCTGGCCCTAGGGCTGCGGGGCAAAGCCATATACCCCCCGCAAATCATTCAGCAAAGCCCTGGGGGGTGTTGGTCCCCCAGGCAGTGGGGGGGATTGGGCCCCCACACACTTTTGTTTTTCTGGCTGAGGGACCTGGCCCACCCTGGGGCTTTATTTATATAAAGCACGGGAGCCCGCGCTTCGGTTTTTTAATTTTTCGGGGCTGGATCCACGCACCCAGCACGCATCACGCTGTTTAAAAAAAATGCTTTTAATGGCCCTGGAGGTCCTTGTGGGACCCCCTAAGCAACCCGAGGGTGTCAGGGTGTTTCAACTCTGCCCTCTATTCTTGTTTTGTACCTTCCTTCTACTGTTTTCTTGTTCCTCGCTTCTACCGAGGCACAAGATGGCTGCCAACAGTTCCTGCTTTGGAGTGTTGACAGCCATTTAGAATGCAGCTCATGATCGGCAGGGTGCGCGGATCCTAATCTGCAGGGTGCGCAGGTCCTGCACTCCTCTAGAGATCGATATTTTTTAATTTCGATTTACTCAGGAACTACTGAACGATTTACACCATTTAACAAAAAGAGTTCTTTGTGAACCAAGGGCTACCTTTTTGCCTAATTTGGTGTAATTCCGTTCAGCAGTTTGGGCTGTAGCCGCGGCTAAAGTTTCCTATGGGAAATTGCATGGGGAAAACAAGTTTTGGGACTTCCGCTTTTTTCTCAGCCCCCGCTTGCTGAATCACCCCGAAACTATCAAGATAGGAGTGAACTGGAGCAGGCCATGCATTTTGAAAATTTCACAAAGATCCGTTAATCGGCGCCAAAGTTATTGGGAATAGAATGTTACGATTTTCCTATGTTAAATAGGTCCTAACTATAACTACCTAGGTTATATATATATATATATATATATATATAAACAGGTCAGATTGTATGTGATGTGAAGGAGAAGGGTAACTGGGTTAAGAAGAAATTAATCTACTGAAGATGCATGGGCAGATTGATCTTCGATTGAGTTTAATACCTCTTGCTCTGTTGATTCGCTGTACCTCAAACTACAAACGTTTTGGGGGACTGAATTGAGAGAAGAGATCGATATGTTTTAAGTTTGACGTATTGCCAATAGTAACTGTCTGCAAGACTCGTAAAATTGACAAGTATAATGCACATAATAAAATACAATAACCCAGAAAGGGGCTGTGAGGCAGTCTTTTTCAGGCATTATTCTTTGTAGTGCCATTCAAATGTTTGGTCTGCTCACCAGACCCTATGTATACAATAGCTGTGGGTAACTGCCTTTCAGACATTAGCGCTTTTGTCAGTGTCACAAGCATCTTGGGTGAACCCTTAGGTTATAAGGTTGAGTGTTTGTGGGGGGTCATGAGTACTAATAAACAGCCTGCAAGCATCTGTACTATTGCCATTCACCTCCAGTAAGGACAATTGCTGAGACAAAAAGTAACCCATCTTTCCAACTCCCACTAGTGCACCTCATCCAGTTTTGGCTGACTAGTGTCTTAAATAATTGAAGAACTGGAGCAGCACTACTTTACCACCATAGACATTGTTCAGTGGTTGCTTTTCATAGAATCTTTAAAGACCAGCTCTTGTGTGTTTAAATGTAGCAGCATTTGTTGACATATCTAAAGTAAACAATAAAGCACAACAAAATACCATACAAAAAAGCAACATAACACAATTAAAATTTACCAGGATGCGAACAGCAAAGGAGGCACAACAGAACGCAACATAACAACCACAATAATAAGTAACAATATAACATTGCAACACAAAAAACAGCAGCACAAAAAATAATTGAACAAACCACCACCACAACAAAATGCTGTAAGTTCTGCACAATTATTCTCGTCATACACGATTTTCTCCTGAAACCGGAGTTATATGGCCGGGATGCCTGTCACCCCCTCCCAACACAATCCCCAAGGATGGGAAGACGGACGCAGTTCTGAACTTTTGGAAGGCGGGAGGGAGTTACCCTCCCGGCCGTATTTATTAAAATATGAAACAACATTAAAACATTAAAATAACAGTTTCATATCATGTACAATTTTTCATTTATAACATTACGATGCAGACACGTTTATTGGCAAACCTTAACAAATCCCTAATACAAAGGTTCTCCTAGCCGAGTCTAAACATCCTGCAAATGCATACTTTCTAAATAAAAATTGTACATCCTAACATTACGGGCCAATGGCAAGGTCGTAACCGTTGTCAGATCCCTACTACCAGAACTCCTCCTTCACGGTGTGAGGGGCGGGCGCACAGAGGACTGTACCTCTGTGCCAACTTCCAATTCCCCTTGTCTTAGCGGGGGCCCCTTATTTAACTCGACGCCATCTTAATGGTCGTCCGAGGACTCGTGTGAGGTGTCTAGAAGGTAGCGTGGACCCCCTCCCACCCCACACTGTTTATCACATCCGCCGTCGCGGATATCCTGGCCCCTGGGAAATTCGAAGGAGGGGCATCTAGCCGCCTCCTCCCCTGGGAGGGGCCTATGACCGCCTTCCCTTAGGCGACCCCATACTTAGTGGGTGCCGCCTCCCCGTGTGAGGGGCCAATGGCCGCCTCCCCCCGGGCGCTCCCATCCATAATGGGTGGCGCCCCCCCTCTAGGGACCTTAAAATGACTGCTCACCAATCATGACCTTACCGCCCGACCAAAAATAAATACGACATTTTATGAACCTAATGAAGAAAGCGAATAAACTTTACATTGCAATATTTATCCTCTTATCTAAGCATTCAACACATCTTTTATTAGACTGTGATACTCCGCACCACTGGGGAAGAAACGTTTATGATGCAAAACATTTTATTGCAGTACCAACATTGACATCTTTATTAACCGCTAAACCAGGAGAGAAAAGATATTATCAAAGCAAATCAATTTTATTGCAGTACTAACGTTGCCATAAGGGGCTGGTGGGTGGGTCAAAATTGCTCCTTGTTCCGTCGAGGGCTCACATGCAACGATAGGGTGCAGCTTCCAAGCACAGGAACAAGAGGATGCTTCCTTGGATTGTTGCTCCTTTTATTCCTCTTCGGGAGGGCGTGTACCCTCCTCTGGTATGCCTACGGGGCGTGGCCAACGGTGTAGGTGTCTAGGACAACCCTTCTTGGGCGGGAAAAGGCGCGCCCCGGCTACGCCGCTTCGGGCATACCAGCCGAGACACGCCCCCCGCCCAAAATGGTTTCCCGGGGGGATCCGGGCCCCCTACCATACGTTCGGGGGGGACCGATTGGTCGCCCCTTTCCAAGAATTCAGTAGTAAAAGGAGTTTGCACTAAACTCTGCCTTAACATTCCATCTTGTCCTTAGGCATGAAATAACACCAGTCAAAAATGTTTGTGACCCTGGCTCCTCAGGTTGTTGGAGTTCGACAATGAAAGACTCAATGTTCCGCTGGAGCATGGGAAGTTTTCGCTTGTACCACCTATGATTAAGATGTTTCGAAGACCACCCAGCAGGCTATCACTGATTCTACGTATGCCTTCATTTTCAAGAAGACCACCCAGTCTTCTTTAATATCTGTAAATTCATCAGAGAGACATCACACTATGCCAGAAAAACTACAACAAGCTTTGACAAAGGTATCATGCCTGGCTTTATTCTGCTAATTCAAAACAGCCCTGTCAAAAACGAATTCTATTTGATTGTGTTAGCGTATTAAAGTCAAACCTTTTGACTCTGCCATTGATTGTTTTAAATGGATTGAACTTTTCTTTTAGAAGTTTTTTGCACTGATTATGTGCTTGCATTTTTTAATTTTTAGTACATTGTGTCGGTTGAGGCACCTTGACACACGTCTAATAGTCCCAGTGATGTCGCCCTTAACATTTAGTGATCATGTGCACAAAAACAATGGATCATGGGAGGTATTTTCAGTTGTCAGATAACGGTAGACTAATTAGCATTTTTACTGAATATCAATGGGTGCTTACTAAATATTTGTTTCCGGAAGACCTATAAGAGAGCCTTTGTGAAAGCAGCTTGTGAAGAATTTCCAGCATATGGCTTTTGCCTTGGTTGTTGTTCTCTGCTTCTATTTAGAGATTTATTTGTGGACCTTTCTTTTTAAATAAAAGGGCGCAAAAGCTTGCGGAAAAGTGCAACACAATCATTACATGTGGGACCTAACTTTTGTTTCAGGAGTTCGTGCTCATATTCAACAAAGCACTTCCCAATCTAGTTCATTAATTATCTTCTATTTTGGACCCATTTTCACAGAAATGGAGAGGCGAGCATTAATTTTGCTATTTGTCGTATAAGAATGAGACAAGCACCTGTTTACAAAGAAAATGTTCATTCTCATGGGCTATGGCAATTGCAGCAGCTGGAGAGCCAGTAATGAGGGCGGTGAATCAAGTAATCAATAGTGCTGGATTCCTGCTTTTTGTTTCTCTGGTAGTCTCAGTACAAAGTACCAATCCACCCACTCACAATACCACCTGTGCCCCAGCACTCCCTCATGAGGAGCACTTCTACAACCTTCACCTCTTTGTTTCCTTATATCGTGATATTTTCTCCCAATTAGTTGTTCAGCTGTACCAACAGGTCATAATAAAATGCGCATTATTCTTTTAATTACTTGCAGGCGACTTAAACAAAAAAAAGTGTTGTTTTTGCTGAAGACTATCATATATTTGTTTTAGAACGCATTAATTATTTCAATTGGAAAAAGTTAATTCTATTATAGAAAATGATATTTAACTTGAATTGAATTTTATTTATTACCTTTCTAATGAGCGAGTTAATACAACCTTCATAAGAAGAGAGTATGCAAATTCTTCGTTCATTTTGTGCATGCTAATTAAGTTCTAAATATATCACGCTGCAGCAAAGGCTGTGAGCAAAATACATAACTAACCCAGATACTTTAACAGGAATGACATTAAATTCCATTCTATTGCAATTCTGTGTCTTGAAGTGGTTTATATATAGATGTAATCACATATATTTGTATGTCAACACTTACAAACAATGTGCAGTTATTTAAATCACATGACAAAGGTGCACACATGGTTCCACATAACTACAGAGCGAGTGGTAAAAATTAGACAATTATTCTGCACTTTCCTGGAAGTAGACGAGGATTAAAGGCAAATGCACGTTCCCTCCAGGAATGCTCTTCCTTCTTGATTATTAACCATCCCTTAACACAACGTAACTTGTTAACTTGTTTATTGTACAGTTATTAAAACTTTTACCATTAGGGTATGTTTTGAGGGCGTGCATCCTTGGTTCCTCTTCACCCCAGATAAATTATATTGGGGTAGAATATGCCCTCACTGTGTGGGGCACACAGTCGTGTCCGGCATAGCTCGTGGGTGGAGGGCAGGGGGTCGTGCAGGGAGAGGGTCACATGAGGCAGGGGGGTAATTAAAAAATAATAATAGTAATTAAAACTTACCTTAGCCTCCGGTCCTGCGTCGTGTCTCCTCTCTCTGCTCCTCACAGGAAGCAGGCAGCCTCCCTCTCCTCCCCTAAGCCAATCACAATGCTGCTGGGATGCCGACTGCACAGGCGTCTACAGGGAGGCCATTTTCTTCATGCGTGCAGCCTACATGTAGAAAACAGTAAAGTACCTGTGACTGGTTTGGTCGGCCCTAGGGCTTATCAAACAGTCATCAACCACAACAGTGGACAAGCCACTCCCCCCATGCCTGGAGCAGGACCGCACACCCACCCGCCCCCAACCAAACCATTTTGCTTTCTCACAATGCGAGAAGCCGAAACATAAAATGGTATTCATAATACCATTTTATGCTTCTGCTTCTCGCACTGCGAGAAAGGAGTGGGACGACTCTCCTATGCCCATGTGGAGGAGCCACCACTGGGGCCACAGGCTACAATCACCCTGGACCAGAATTAGAGTCATGGACTAGCAGATTGAATCAGGAAAACAATTGACAAGCCTGCAGAACTACCCCTCTCCCACTTTTTTCTTGTGTGCACTAAAGGGACAGCACCCAGCAGCTGCCGCCCTTGGATGATATATATTCATCACCATCTTGTACAAAACTGAATAAGAGTTGAGGTTGAAAGATCCAAGAGACTCCTGTAAGCACATCCATATGGGGTACCTCACTCGACTCCGCAACACACTGACTGTCATGCAGGGGAGCAGCTTGGTCAGTAACTTTAGGAAGGAGGTGATCTTCATATTTGCCAACAATCACACTGGTTGAAATACATTATATCAGAAGCTGGGCAGGAGGTTGGCTTAAGGATCAGTAGCCAGGGAGAGGAGTGCGGATCGTGAGAGGTAGTTAAAACTCAATATTTGTTAAACTTTTAAAACAGAGACAAGTGTGTGTGTGTGTGTCTGTTTGCATGCCATTGTATGTAAACATCATAATCAAATCTAGCATACACTTCACCTTACCTGACTTAAAGTTCCTTTATCCAGCTGTTTACTAAAGAATACATTTATTAGGGGGGTGTAACACCACAAACACCACAAACCCTACTCCAACTGAAGCGACACCACTTCTGGCGTTCCTTTACACCCTGGTGCAGTCCACATCATCTTCTTTAGATATCACTGTTCCTGACTCCCCTCCACTGTCTCATGGCGTGCACATTTGTCACAATTGAAAAGTGGCACAAATGAGGGGAATACAGAGAAGCAAGGCAAGGCATGCACAGTCCAGGACATTTATGCTTACTTCAACTGTACCTAAGTGTGGTATGGTTTTTGACTACGATGCAGCACAACATTTTCACATTCACATGGAGTCTTCTTTAGGCATCCCCATGTGTTAGGAGAAAGGTGAATGGATAGCTGTTCATTATTCTACAGCATAAATGGCTTCAAATAATTTTCCCGAATACCTTTTTTTATTCAAAGCTGTTTGTATAAGCTTTATTCGAGACAATTCTCATAAAAGCACATAAAATCAAAACAGTTACACAATAATACGTATTTACAGAGTAAAAATTCATTAAACATGGAGTACAGCTCATACTACATTTACTTATAAGAACCATTTATACCGATAATATTACATAAAACATTATAAAAGGAATACCTGATTACCTGCTACCCCCAAGGACCGTCGTCTAATTGTCCAAGCCCAACCCAAGTATTTGGCTACCCCTATGACTATCGAATCCTGGTTTGTTGTACGTAGGATTCTTAAAGCCACTGCACTGTCTCGTGTCCCCAAGTTTTTACATACCGGGGAGAGCCATTTTCTCCTCGGATTTGCGTATGCTTGGCATACGAAGAGGAAATGACCTATGCTCTCCTCGGCATTTTCACATGCTGGACATAAGTTGTTGGTGGGTCTGTGCCAGCCAGATGTCAGTTTCTTAAGGGGGATAGAACCTGATCTTAACTGAAAGACAAGTTTCCTGTCCATAGGTACCGTGATGTTATCCCAGTAATTTTCTAGGACAGGAAGGATTTTTGTCTCCAGGAAGCGACCAGACATAGAGTCAGCCCTGGTGTCTTTCAGCATCTTACCACCCACCCAATCCCAGTATTGTTCTTTGAGGGCTTCTTTACTAGGGAAGATTTCTCCCTCTGGGTTATTCCAAAGATTTGAAAACCCTAAGTTTACTAACATGGTCTTCAGGTGTTTTAACCATTTTATCTTATGGAAGATATCTTCCTTGATTATCCATAAAAAACCCTCTGCATATTGTCTTATTTCTGGAGTCGTCCAGAGGCGTCTCCAGTAGAGGACTGGGCGCAATCGGGCTCTGTCTACAATGGTACGTCTACCCAGCTCCAAAAACAATGGGATCAGGGGGGTGCTCTGCGGGAGTCCTGTAATCCCTCGCATGAACTTGTTCTCAGAAGTCTGAAGAGCCACTAGACTATCCCAAGCCCATAGCTCCGCACCATATAGAGTGGCACCCAAAACCTTCGCATCGTACACTGTTATTGCGGGTTTTATAGGTTTTGTTTTGGATTTGCGGTGTTCCCCCCTTAGAGCACCTGAAAGCTGCTGGTGCTTTAAGACCACTTTATCCACATGATGCGTCCAGCCAATGCCCTCTGCGATCTGTACTCCCAAATACGTAAATTCAGTAACAATATCTAGCCTGCTGCTATTTAAGGTTACCTTGGGATAACTCCTGCGTCCTGTGGAAAAGGCCATTAGTTTTGTTTTCCCCACATTTACCTCTAGCCCATGCTCCATGCAAAAAGCATCGAAAATGTTTAATGCACGTTGCAACCCCATGGGGGTCTTAGACAGGAACATCAGGATCGGAACCCTGGTGTCCGCTAACGATGGGGCATCTACACTAGCCTTCAACATTCTCTCGACGATCCCGTTAATAAATAACGAGAAAAGTAGAGGGGCCATGGAACAGCCTTGTCGGACTCCCCTTTACACAGGGAAATCCGCAGTTGTCTCCCCGCTTCCACCCCACTGGACTCTAGCGAAGTTGGATTCGTGCAGTCGCATGATTAATGTTAGCAGATCAGCAGGAATCCCCAGCTTTTGGAGAACCGACCATAGCTTGTACCGGGGGACTAGGTCGAACGCCGCCCGCAGGTCGACAAACGCGACATACAGGCAGCCCCTTCCCAGTACAACGGTCTTCCACCGCAATATGGTGAAGCGGAAGACCTGATCAATGGTACTGGTTGCTCGACTGAATCCCGCTTGGTATGGAGAGAGGGCGTTGTTGTCTTCTACCCAGTCCATAAGCTGGTTTGTTACCATTCTCCCAACTACTTTCTGTGTGGTGGCTATTAAACTTATAGGCCTATAATTAGCAGGCAGTGAGCGATCGCCCTTCTTGTGGATGGGGATAATGGTTGCACCCTTCCAAATGTCTGGGACCACTGCCCCCTTCGCTAGGGCATTTGCTACAAGGAGGGTATATCTCGCCCATCTAGTTACGTCGTGTTTGAAAATATCAGGGGGAATACCATCTGGACCTGGCGCCCTCCCACATTTCGCAGAACCAATGGCAATTTCCGCTTCTCTGAGGGAGAATAGATCATCGGTTGCATAAACCGGTATTATACTATCAGCTGCCACGGGATGGTTACCTTCCGCATACTGTGGTCTAAAATAATCTATCCAAGCTTCCTCTGCTACATTATTATCTGGCTTCGCAGGACCCGCTCCACTACCCCACTTGATAATTTTCCAGAATGACATTGAGTCTTTGTTATCAGAGGCCTCTTTTAATTCGGCCCAGTGGTCTTCGTCCCATTTCTTTTTGGCACGATAAATGGCTAATTTGTACAGTTTCCTATTCTTTATCACTGCAGCGCGGTCCCTATTCCTTATGGCTTGTCCCAGGTCTAATCGTGCTGTTCTGCAGTGATTGTCAAACCACCTGCCCACTTCCTTAGCTTTCTTCCCTTTCCTTTTTTTGATAAAAAAACATGGTCTCAGGAGGGAGAATAACTTATTGTGGATTTCGGTGATGCCACTGTCCCCTGGTACCACTGGAACCGCTGCTTCCATCGCGGAAATTGCACTATCAACCTCGTTACTGATGTAAGTCATAGTGGCCTCATTTGCCAGTACCTTGGGCCATTTTAACCTGCGCTCGTCGTTACTCATAACAGGGGTTTCGTCGTGTGTCTCTAAAGGGTTTCCTGCACCAGTATACCACCACCTATGGGTCACACATAGGGGGTTATGGTCACTTTCAACCCGGGGCCTAACAGCCATATCGACAACCCCGTTCCACAGCTGGAGACTACACAATATGTAGTCAATTCGGCTCCTATTGATACCATTGTCAAAAGTGTAGCTGCCCTCCTTGTCCCCAGGTGTCCTCCCATTCAGTGCTCTTAAACCATGTTCCATACAAATTCCATTTAGTAATAAGATCTCTTTTGTCCATCGCTTCACAGGTTTTAGGCATAGAGATGGTACTCCCCAGAGATTGTCCTCCTCGCTATCTAGGAGGTCGTTTGTACAGTCCAAAGGTTCAAAAGTCCTGTTTAGGTCCCCAACTATTATCATTACACTTTCCTGGGAATTGGCCTCTATGGCAGCAGACAACAGCTCAATAGTGGGTAAATTGGCTACATTGTTACCTCTCACATAGACATTATATAAATCTATTGGTTGGCCCTTAGCTACGGGGATTCTTAATGCTTGCAGATCACTATTTCCCAGGTCCAGCATTTTGATATTGATGTGCAGGTCCTGTCTAACCCAAACAGTTAGGGCTCCCTTGGGCCGCCCTCTTCCCCCTTTTGAAGCTGGTATACAATAATTCAGGTAACCTAGGCAAAAGAGGGGATCACAAGCCCAGGTTTCTTGGAAACAACAAATGTCAAAACCACTTATAAAATTCACCCAGGATTGGGAATCCAACTTGCTAGCCAACCCGGCAACATTCCAAGATAAAGCGTACCAATGCCGGCATTTGTCCCGTCTCGAGCATTAGTGAATGGGAATACTTGGGCTAACATTGGGCTTTCCATAGGACCGGTCAGCCTTTCTAAGTCATCTATTGAATCGACAGTCAAGTCAACTGTTGCTGGGTATGTTATCATGACATTTGTACTTAGGGTTCCCAGTCTAAAACCACCTTCTTCAGCAAAACCCCCCATCTCGATATTGTTGACCGATAGGTTTGTAACAGTGGCATTACCATAAACATCACATGGCCCTTTTGGCTCGTTTATAATCCCACCTATACTATCTGTGCTGGTTTGTCAATATCCCCATCCCGGGTCCTGCCATCCTACATGGGGGTTGTAATAAGTATATAAGGTATGATTATGACCAACAGGAGGAGGTGGTAAAGGATTGACTGGCCATGATACAGTAGGGGGTATTAAGGGTTCATTGAGTAGACTAGTCGTTACACTTGTGGGTCGGGGGTAAAAAAAGGTAAGGTCCACAATACCGATACCACCCTTGTTTGTTCCCCATTCCTGCCTTGTTATCCATCCCACCACCCTTGGGTCTTGAAAATTAACCACAATACAATCCCCCCCCAGGGTTTTTGGTGTATATCCCATTTAATCTATTCTCCTTGCCCCTATTATTAGCCCGTCGATATCACCAGGCAGAGGACGGTTTTCCTTTAACCAGTGCAGGCTCTTGTTTTTGAGCATCTGGAATGTTTCTCTCTGTCCTGGGGGTAGTGGTGGTACATTGATAAGAACTGCCACATAGGGGAAGGAGTCTGGGGTGAGATTAATGGGGGGTTTTCTATGGGGTGGCTTTGCCAAGGGCGGTGGGATAGATTTGGGAACTTGGGGGACATGTTGGGGGGGCAGGCTTCTGCGCCTGTTGTTTGTTATTTGTTTGGGACGATACTAAAGTTTTACCTACCAACGGGCATACGTTAGCCCTATTTCCTCCCCCCGGGATGTTTGGAGCTGTCTGTGTGTTATTAGTTACATTTACAGGTGTTGGTACTTTACCCACTTGGTGACATGATATAGCCTCAGCATTCACAGCGGCCGGTAGATTTTGTGTCTGGGGTATTGTAGGCTGTGTAAGATGATTTATCGTCGATTGAGATGATTCAGAACCAGCGGTCGCTCTCTCGGCTCTATCTAAGGTTTTAAAAGGTAGCTTTGGCTGTAGGTTTACTTTGTTTGGGAGGTAAAGGAGAGCTATTTCGGGGGTTTCTACCCTTATCCTGGATAACAGGGTTGTTAACGACCTGAAGGTTAGTGTTCGCTTCCACCCTATTTGCTTTAATCAGAGATTTTGTAGAATAGAAATTGTCTAATGTTATCTGTTCAAAATGGTTTAGCCTATCTGCAAGCTTGGCAATTCTATCCTCAATAGGGGTAAGTAGTAGTCTAAACAAATTTTCCAATTCTGGGAGTACATTTGCAAGTGATAGAGCATTTTCTTTACATGGTACATTGGAGACAGTACAAGAATTGTCCACTTTGTCTTGGCTATCCAGGGATACAAGAATCGTGGGTGTGACACTTTCTGCACTTTGAACTTCTTCTGTAACAACCTTTCCAATGTTCACGAGTTTGTGTAACTTCCTGAGCTTTTGTGGGGGTTTGACCACCTTTTTACATTTTTTTGCAGAAGCTGGTCGTTTCCTTTTGGACCCGATTTTGGGATGGGCCAATGTAACCTGGAGACCAGAGTCAGGGTGCAGTGTTGGTTGGGATTTACTACCACATGGATTATTTGAGTCTGTCGCAACACACTTATTTATTTTTTCAGCCTGAACCTCAAAATGTTCGTTTGTAAATGGGAGGTTCACTGATGATAAGGGGGTTACCAGAGTGGGATAAGCTAGATTAGGAAACTTATCCGTTGAATTCTTGAGTATTTCAATTGATAATCTACGCTCTGCGCGCTTCTCTACCAAGGTTAGCTCTTTGTCTATTGTCAGTGAGCGGTTAAAAAAGAATTTGTCTAAGGGGCCAATTGCCAGTGGACCCGACTCTACAGGTGGAGTTATCAAGTGGCTGTTTACAGAGCTTGTAATTGTAGACATTGCCATATTGATCTCAAAACAAAGCTGGAGTGTCAATGTCACTTACTAGGATAGATGATGTATGTCGCCGGTAAGAGGGGTGGCCCTGCCCGGCCTCCTTCGGACCCTGACGGCCACAGACGGTCCCGCCCTTGTCCCGGGCTTCTCCCGGCGCCCTCCCGCACGCTCCCGCGACGCGGGTGTCTCGGTCCGTTTTATTCCCTATCGGTGTCAGTCATTGGTTGGTGGACAGGGGGGTGTGGCCAGCGGGGAGAGCAGCCCAGGTGTGAGCAATGGGTGCGCAGGGGCTCCTGGATACTGGAGTCCCTGCCTGTGCTCGCAGCCCCGCCGGCTCCTCTGCCTGCCCGCTCCTCAGCCGTGTACTCTCTACAACCAGCAGCCCCAGGTGGTCAGGCGCTGCGGGACCCGCGTAGCGGGTCCGGCGAGGTGAAGTGTCAAGCGTCCCTGAAGAAAGCGCTAGGGATCCCACGAAGAGGCACACCCACGGTCAGCAACACAAGCGACTGCAGAAACGGTTTGCAGGGATTCCACAGGTCGATGGACTCAGCCCGATTTTCAACTCCGAGGCGGGGGGCGTGGCCAGCGGGGAGAGCAGCCCAGGTGTGAGCAATGGGCGCGCAGGGGCTCCTGGATACTGGAGTCCCTGCCTGTGCTCGCAGCCCCGCCGGCTCCTCTGCCTGCCCGCTCCTCAGCCGTGTACTCTCTACAACCAGCAGCCCCAGGTGGTCAGGCGCTGCGGGACCCGCATAGCGGGTCCGGCGAGGTGAAGTGTCAAGCGTCCCTGAAGAAAGCGCTAGGGATCCCACGAAGAGGCACACCCACGGTCAGCAACACAAGCGACTGCAGAAACGGTTTGCAGGGATTCCACAGGTCGATGGACTCAGCCCGATTTTCAACTCCGAGGCGGGGGGCGTGGCCAGCGGGGAGAGCAGCCCAGGTGTGAGCAATGGGCGCGCAGGGGCTCCTGGATACTGGAGTCCCTGCCTGTGCTCGCAGCCCCGCCGGCTCCTCTGCCTGCCCGCTCCTCAGCCGTGTACTCTCTACAACCAGCAGCCCCAGGTGGTCAGGCGCTGCGGGACCCGCGAAGCGGGTCCGGCGAGGTGAAGTGTCAAGCGTCCCTGAAGAAAGCGCTAGGGATCCAACGAAGAGGCACACCCACGGTCAGCAACACAAGCAACTGCAGAAACGGTTTGCAGGGATTCCACAGGTCGATGGACTCAGCCCGATTTTCAACTCCGAGGCGGGGGGCGTGGCCAGCGGGGAGAGCAGCTCAGGTGTGAGCAATGGGCGCGCAGGGGCTCCTGGATACTGGAGTCCCTGCCTGTGCTCGCAGCCCCGCCGGCTCCTCTGCCTGCCCGCTCCTCAGCCGTGTACTCTCTACAACCAGCAGCCCCAGGTGGTCAGGCGCTGCGGGACCCGCGAAGCGGGTCCGGCGAGGTTAAGTGTCAAGCGTCCCTGAAGAAAGCGCTAGGGATCCCACGAAGAGGCACACCCACGGTCAGCAACACAAGCGACTGCAGAAACGGTTTGCTAGTTCTCCGCCCTATAAATTAATATGTCTTAGAAAATGAATTAATTTGGACTTGTATAGTGCATGGCTACCCTGAGGCCTCCCAGCGCTGCGGACTAATGCATAAGGCAATGAGACAGAAAGCTTAAAGAGAGACCCTAAAGAGGTACGTTTTTTAAAGGTTCCGCAACACCAATAGATTTGACTCCTTCCGGAGGTCTAGAGGAAGTGAGTACCAGAGAGTAGAGGCATTGGAGGAGTTGAGTTTAAGGCATGAGAGTTCCATCCATTCGACTACTGGCTTCAGGCAGGGACCCAAATAGCTAGATGACCTCTAAGGATGGTTTAATGCTACCACAAGCTTAGTGTCATCTGCGTAGGTGACAATCTTTATGCCGAATGGTAGGACAATCTCAGCCAGTAGAGGCATGTAGATGTTAAACAGCGTGGGGCTCAGGGACAAATCCTGAGGAACCACACAAATGAGCGGCAGCCGATTGGAAGCTACATCACCTTCAAACACCTGAAAAGGAAGGACTGGAACCAGGCTAGGGCCTTACCAGTGACTCCAAGATTCTTGAGGTGGCACTGAGGTCGAGCAGAATGATTGCTGCTGTGCCCCCCTGGTCCAGAATCTTCCTCACCTCCTCAGTTACTGCCACAAGGGCGATCTCCGTCCCTAGCTGGGGACTGAAACCTGTTTGAGAGCAATGGAGGAGATGGTTAGACTCCAAATACTCTACCAGCATAGTAGCCACATGTTTCTCAAGTAACTTACTCACCCAGGGGAGAAGAGAGAAGGGACGATAATGAGTTAACATAGACTGGTCAATGGTAGGTTTCTTTAATAGAGCCCTCACTCGCGCACATTTCCATGTGGACAGAACCATGCCGGAGGAAAGGGATAGGTTTAGAATGACCAGGATGGCAGGGTGAATGGAGTCGATAGCCAGGGTAAAATGCTGAGGGGGGGGGGGAGAGGATCCATGGGAGAGCCTGAAGTAACTTTAGTCGTAATCAGATCGAGGGCGGTAGAGGTTAGGGGAGGGACTTGCCCTAATGAAGACTGCAGATCAAAAACCAGCTCTACAAAATGACAAAAGCTTGAAACGTTCTGGGAAGCTGGAAAAGATAAGTAAATATTTTGAACTTTTTGATAAAAGAATTCTGCTAAATTGTTACAATGGCTTTGTGCCCCCTTTTGGACTAATGCTTTCTGGTGGAGGGTTGCTAAAGTTTTGGCAATACGAAAAATCGCTTTAGGAGAATTAGAGGCTGAGATGATTTTATCCTTATAATAGATGGCTTGGGCAGTTTTCATTTCAATGTTATATATTCTGATTGAGTCTCAATAATCGGTTTTCCTTGACTCAGAATAATTCTGCTCCCACCTTAGTTCTAACCTTCTACAAGTGCGCTAAAGCTCTCTTAATTTAGGAGAGAACCATGGCGCCATCTTAGGTTTCTCTTTCTTGTGGATATATCTTTTGGGAAGGACCGAATCAAGCGAACTTGTAATCCAGGAATTAAAATTATTGACAACCTGGTTCAGGTTGGCATTAATAGCTGGTCAGGGAGGCCTGGTAGCTTCAAGAACCGAAGTCCATTGGCCTGGTGATAGCCTCAACCAATTCCGTTCTAATACCAGTACTTTATTACAATAAGAAATAGGTTGACAGACCTCCCAAGTTAAAGGGATCAGAAAATGATCTGTCCAGGAAAGTGGAACAGGGGTGCCAATCACTAACTCTTGTAGGTTACTAAAAACAGGGTCAAGAAGATGACCTTTGACATACGTTGGTAGGAATCCTTTCTTGGTTAACTGAAACACTAGCAGTTTAATTGATAGTTCTTTCGCCGAACAATCAGCAGGGTCATCTAAATGAATGTTAAGGTCTCCAAGTATAGTAAAATTAGATGGAACGAAGGCCAAGTTGGCAATGGTGCCAGAGAGACTTGTGAGGAACTGTCCTACTACCCCAGGGGGGCGATAAATTAAGAGGCCCAACAAGGTGTTTGTTGCGGCCAGGTCTATGGCAAAAGCCAAGCTCTCATAGTCCATAAGGGAAGTTGTAGTAGTGCGACAGTTGAAGGTTTCTTTAAAAATAATAGCTAGGCCCCCGCCCCTGCCCGTGTTACGATCAGCTCTGAGAATTAAATAACCTGGGGGGACAGTTTGAAAGAGAACGTGGTCTGCTTTGCTGTGAAGCCAGGTCTCACTTAAGAAGAGAACATCTGGATTTAGTTCATCCAGTAATAATGCAAGCTCAGTAGAATGTTTGATAAGTGATCTACAATTTAGAAGGAATAATCTCGCCTGAAAGGGGGCAGGAACAGGTCCCCTAGAGTTGTCATGTACTTGGAAGGCAAAGTCACATAGAGCACAGTGGGAGAGACCAGTCACAATATCCATGGCATGTAGATACCTTGTATTAGGCAGCTCTCGCAACCCTTGCAAAGTGTGGTAACTGTAGCAGATTATGTTTCTGAGAAGACTACCAGCGGTAGTGGCCCCTGGTCCGGACCGAGCACAGATGGGCGCAGATGGGCTTGCCTTTGGCACACCTTCGGTGTGCCGGCTTCTCGCGTTTGCTGCGCGTCAGACTGGGCATCTGATTTATAGTTTGGTGGTGCGTGTCAACTAGACCGCTAACCTTGCCAAACGGAAGTTGCCTGAGCCACCCTCCACACAACCGGGAGGTCACCCGTGGTGCACCGGGGAGGGCAACAGGAGTGCAAATCAACCCAACAATGGCAGCAGTGATGTGAAATCAGGTAAGAAAAGTGCAAATATTTCAAAGTGCAGGAGAAGTAACAAGTGTTAATTTAAAAGCGAGAACACAAACGATTAGAAAATAGGTTTGATCAATTTTGCAGTTAAAACTACAAGTGGTAATACAGTTAGTAAAATAGAGCAGTCTGCCCTCCAAACGCGTGTCCGCTGCGTGTTGGACTGGGCATCTGATTTATAGTTTGGTGGTGCACGTCAATTAGACCGCTAACCTTGCCAAACCGGAAGTTGCCTGGGCCTCCCTCCACACAACCGGGACGTCACCCGTGGTGGACTGGGGAGGGCAACAGGAGTGCAATTCAACCCAAACATTGGCAGCAGTGACATAAAATCAGGTAAGAAAAGTGCAAATATTTCAAAGTGCAGGAGAATTAGCAAGTGGTAATTTAAAAGCGAGAACACAACCGAAGCAAAAATAGGCACAGTCAATTCTGCAGTTAAAAGTACAAGCGGTAATACAGTTAGTAAAATAGAGCAGTCCACCCTCAAAATTCCCGTCTGCTGCCGTCGGACTGGGCATCTGATTTATAGTTTGGTGGTGCGCGTCAACTAGACCGCAAACCTTGCCAAACCGGAAGTTGCCTGGGCCTCCCTCCACACAACCGGGGCGTCATCAGTGGTGGACCGGGGAGGGCAACAGGAGTGCAAATCAATCCGACAATGGCAGCAGTGATGTAAATTCAGGTAAGAAAAGTGCAAATATTTCAAAGTGCAGGAGAATTAGCAAGTGCTAATTTAAAAGCGAGAACAAAACCGATAAAAAAATGGGCACGATCAATCCTGCAGTTAAAAGTACAAGCGGTAATACAGTTAGTAAAATAGAGCAGTCCACCCTCCAAACGCGCGTCGACGCGAGAGATAATATTAAACGAAAACCCTTCAAACACTCTATTGCAAACAATGTGTAAAGATGGCTTATATTTTAAAACAGACTTGTTGGTTGCAGTGCATGAATGTGCCATCCCACACCTCCATGGGTATGTTGTCTTGCTGCTCTGTCAATAGAGGATTACAAAGCTTTCCTCACAGCAAATGTTGGAGTAGGTCTTTGGTATAGTGAGAGTGCCATTAGACATAAAATAATCAAAGAAAGTAACCATATTTATATGTTTTAGGTTAAATAAATGGCAGCCGTAATTGGAATATAGTGAAATACTCAGACTCCTAGCACCATTACACATGCTGCATTAATTACAGCTAGACCTGTTTTATAAGTGCTGAAAGACGCACTCAGGAGGAGATTCATTGTTAAAAGCATTTATTCAGGAAAAAACTGCTCAGCACACCAATCTTGAACACACCAGGACTATGTAATAAACTGTTGCGTAGTATTTAAATTTAAAAAAATGAAGATAGATACATGTTTACTTACAAATACATCACAAACACACTTAGATGTTAATCTCTTTTAGAAAGAGAGGTAACGAGTTAACATATACTAACTATGCACAAGTAGATATAGTGTAGTCTAAAATGAAAAACATGATTTCATTTGCTTCCTTTCTCATTATCACTGAGTGCAATGTTGAAGTTGTTGCCCTTTTATGGTTGCTTTGTATAGGAGTGGTGTACCATTCTTGTGCTTAGTTTTTACAAATCCTAAGTGTCAAAACTATCCCTAAAGAGCTAAACCAACAATATAGTCTACAAACTGAATTCACTGGTATGTACATAACATGTTAATTCTTTATAAAGATTAAATCAGAAATGAAGATGCACATGGGATTTCGATTAAAAAAAGAGTATCACAGTGATATGAAAACATGTATCAGAGAGTATGTGTTTAAGAGGTTAGTGGTGAATGTTTTTGAAAGTAAAAGAAAAATGAATTGGTGCTTCTTTATTACATTGTGTACTTTATAGAAAAATAACAGCATAGTATTGTGGAAAGTTGCAACGAGGAACTAAGAATGTTTTAAATGTCTAAGCCTCATGTGCAAAATACATACATCTGTTATTTGCATTGTGGGAGTTGTAGTACTTATAGTAACATTATTAAACAGGAGTAGTGTAGTCACAAATAAAATATAAGAACATGTTTTTCGTCTGCATTTGAATTAGGAAAAAGTAATACTTATTAGGGATGAATTGGGAAATGTTTGTCAATTTGGTTTTTAACTCATATGACTGATTTACATTTGCTTGGATGGTGGGATATGGTACTTGTGGTTGCACTTAGCTATATATAGGGTGGGACTTTTAAGTTTACTTAAAGATGTAGAGAGGTATATATTTTTTTAAAGATGTCTTGAAGGTATACATCTATTAAGAAATGGCATATATGTTTGCATGGTGATCCATGTTCAGTAAGGCTGATGAAAATGTCATGTATATGGTGAGGATGGTGTTTTTTCTTTAAACATGGTTTGTTTAAAAGTGAGGAGGATTAATAGTACAGAATGCCTCAAGAGTTCTTGTGTTAGCTTTCATTTTTGGGGGAAGAAATTCTGAATATATGTTTTAGAAGCAGAAGAGGTATTTGAGAAATGATGTAGGTATGCCTATCACAAACGGTTTTGTGCTTTGAATAATTTAAACATTTTGTTTTTCCATTTTTAGGTCTAGCGTAAGCGTACAACCTCTTGCATACTTTGGTATACTTCTCTTGTGGGCTTAAACCCATCTGATTTGTTTGTGCAGTGTCCTTTATAAATACTTGCTTGCTAGTGGTCAGTCCTGCCTCTTTGTCCCTTCTTTTCCTTTTCATTTGTCACAGCAGAAGTGACTAACTATGGTATAATTACACTAACATGTGTTTATCTGTTTCCCTAGGGACATGTTTTTCCTTGGTTTCCTGCTAATGTTGGGGTAAGGTTCCCTTTTCTTTTGAAGAGCATTCTTGCTCTGAGCTTAGCTTCTCTACAACCCAGATTTTGTGAGCAGGGTTGAAAATCATGCTATCTGTCACATGTACAACCCCTTACCCCACTTGTGTTTGTATTTGTATTTCTCCCTAAAGCCGATGGCTGGGCTAGGTTCCTCTCATTGCACTGGTCTTCGCACTCAAAACCTTCTTAATGCATTAATTTCCTTACGGTCTGCTGCTGTGCTGAAGGTCCCCATGTCCTCTGCCGAGTTTTTTGTTTCATAATCTTTACTCGCTCTGTGATTAGTGAGCATCAACGGTGTTACCAGCCAGCAGCTGAAGAATAATGGCAGAGGTCTTGAACTATCAAACTCTTTAAAGTGAGCTCCCCTGTCGAGTATTAAGTGCTGATGCACGCTGTAGTGGTGTACTTAGTGGAGAGCACTTAGAGTGAACTAGGATGCTTTTGTTGCTGGCACCCACCCAGGACAGCAGTCATTCAGCTGTGAATCCTTGCATGACATGGGCCAGTCTGGGATTCAGCATCAGTGTGAGGTTGACACTTACATGTGCACGCATATCCACCTGGACTACAGTGCATGTGAAACATGGGTATGCCTGCGGGTGCAAAGGTTTTGTGTCTCGCCCTGGTGCAAATGAGGCCGAGGGGGGACTCTGCCACCATTCCAGACAAGGAGCCAGCTCTCAGGGTTATTCACAGCAGCTATAGGGGTGTTAAAATATCCACAAAGCTAATATGGTGAGATCCGAGCATGGATAATTAAACAGGAGACATTCCTTGTTCTCTACTGTTGCACTGACTGGCTTGGGAATAGTAAATGTTACCCTTCCCTAAACCAACACTTTCCACCTGTTGCACAGACTGGAGTGGGATTATACATTTTACCTCTCCTGAGTCTAACACTTTCCCTACTGTTCCAGACTGGAGTGGGAATAGTATATGTATTATTCCTAGACTTTTATAGTTTTGTATATATTGTGTAAAATTATATTATTAGTATTATGTGTATGTGTGTATTTAATTTATTTTTTAATTAGCAATGTTTTCAATATATATTATAGTTTTATTAAAATACATTGTTTTATATTGCCTATTTTTGTATGTATAATAGGAATCTTTAGAAATGTCTACAGCCTGAACTGCTGAACTGAATTACACCAAATTTGACAAAAAGTTAGCTCTTGGCCCAAAACACATGCTTATAGTTAACTGGTGTAAACCCTTTCAGTAGTTGTTGAGAAATTTAAAGATTTCTCAGATATACAACTGTGGCCACTTTGGAACCGCGACCCCTCCTGATCTCGTGCCTGAGATCAGATTGGCTGCCAACACTTCAAACCAGGATGTGTTGGCAGCCATCTTCTGACTCGTTTGTACTTACTCACAAGAAAAGAACATTAAAAAGTAAAGGGGCAGGGTAGAAACACCCTGACCCCCTAGGCCTCTTGGCCTGTGCCCCCCCTCAGCCCAGGAGACTACCACGTCACCAGGACTATAATAAATTATTTTTGTGGGGGGTCTTTCCATGTTCTTGCTTTCATGAAGCGCAGAAGAAATGCTTTTGGACAGAGGGAGCTCCATGTTTGCAGCTACCTTTGTCCAAAAGCAATGTTGGCTCCTGCAGGATTCAGGGAACCGGCAGAGACTGCAGGTACCTTGAATTTTATTACCCAAAAGCCCCGCAAATGTCAAATTTAGCCAACAAGTCACACTTTCCTCACATTTCGGTGTAGAAAATTTGGCAGATCACTGCACTGGCATAAATTTCCTGCCACCTAGTGTTTTCCTCGGTCTCCTGAAAAAAATGATACCTCACTAGGGCAGGTGTTCCCAGCAGACAACATAAAAACGTATAAAATGAAAAACTGAGAGGGTACCAAAGTGGATCCGGAATGGCAGGTTTTTGTCATATGCGTATAGGCTGACGCCGCTTTGGGCACCCACAAGGGAGGTATCATTTTTATCAGGAGACTGAGGAAAACACTAAGTGGCAGGACATTTATGCCAGCGCAGTGATCTGACAAATTTCCCACACCGAAATGTGAGGAAATTGTGATCTTTTAGCTAAATTTGATGTTTTGCTGGGGATACTGGCTAAAAAAACATTTGGGGAGCCACACAATCCACACATCCCTATATTTCCCTGGGTGTCTAGTTTTCTGAAATTTCAGGGTTTGGTATGTTTCCCTAGATGCCACCGAGCCTCAGACCAAAAATACAGGTGCCTTCTGTCTTTGACAAAGCACCCTGTTTTTACAAGGGGAGCACCTGTGTTTTCAGTCCCTGACTCAGTGGCCATCTGGAGAAACCTACTAAACCCAGACAATTCTGAAAAGTGGACATCTGTGGGAGTCCAGGGAGGTGTGGCTTGCAACGAAACCCCAAAAACGTATTGTGGAAACATCAGAATTATCGATCACAAACCGGCCTGGATATTCAAGGGCGGGCCACTGTGTTTTTGGTCAACGGCTAGCTGGCCATCTAGGAAAACCTATCAAACACAGACATTTCTGAAAACTAGACACTCAGGGAAGTTCAGGGAGGTATAGCTTGCATGTATCCCCCAAAGATTTCTTACCCAGAATCCTCTGTAGACCTCAAATTTAGCTTAAAGATCATATTTTCCTCACTTTTCCATGTAGGAAAGTTGTGGAGTCACTAGGCCAACACAAATTTCCATCCACCAAGCAATCCCCCAGGTCTCTTGATAAAGATGGTATCTCACTTGTGTGGGCCAACTACCTGCAACAGGGAAGGGTCCAAAAAGTATTGTGGGGACTTTAAAATTATGTATCACAAAAAGACCTGGTTTTGCAAGCAGGGCACCTGCGTTTTTGGTTGTGAGCTAGGTGGCCATCTATGGAAACCTACCAAACCCAGACATTTCTGAAAAGTAGAAAACCGGGAGACTTCAGGGATGTGTGGCTTGCTTGGAGCCCCCATCATTTTCCTACCCAAAATCCCCTGCAGACATCAAATTAAGCTAAAAGAAAATTCCATTTGCCTCACATTTTTGACTGGGTTCATTAGACCAGCACACATTTCCTACTGCAGCACAGCAATGCCCTTGGTCTCCTGAGTAAAATGTTACCTCACTTGTGTGGGTGGGCCAAGGACCTGTGACTGGTAAAGGCCAAAAAACATAACTATTGAGGGTATAGTAAAGTGAGCTCTAAGCATTAAATATTTTTTTTAAATACGGTTTTAGGTGATTCTGCATTGGACACCCAGACAAGTGAGGTATCATTTTTATCGGCATACCAAGGGAAATGCTGGGTGGTAGATAATTTGTGCTGGCACAGTGATCCCAGACAGAAATGTAAGGAAAATGTGAATTTGTTTAGCTAAATGTGAGGTTTGCAGAGAATTCTGGGCGGTAAAATAATGGGGTATACACACAAGTCACACCTGTCTGGACTCTCCCGGGTGCCTAGCTTTCAGAAATATCTGGGTTTGGTAGGTTTCCCTAGATGCCTGCCTAGCACTGGACCAAAAGAGATGCTACCCCCCTTAAAAGACCATGTTGGTTTCTGGTACATCATTTTTATGTCTCCACAATACGTTTTGAGCTCTTCCCTGTTGTGGGTATTTGACCCACCCACACAAGTCAGGTACCATTTTTATTGGCAGACCTGTGGAAATAGTGGGTGGTTGGAAATTTGTGTGGGCCTGATGAGTCCACAACTTTACCACATACATATGTCAGAAAAAATAGATTTTTTAAGCTACATGCGAGGTTTGCAGACTATTCTGGGTAAGAAAACATTGGGAGATGCATTCAAGCTACACCTTCCTGGACTCCCCCCAGGGGTTTAGTTTTCGGAACTGTCTAGGTCTGGTATATTTCCTTAGATGGCCGCCGAGTCCAGGACCAAGAGCATCAGTGACCCCTGCAAAACCAGGTCGGTTTGTGATACATAATTTTTATGTCTCCACAATAAGTTTTGGGCCCTTTCCTGTTGCAGATGCTTGACCCACCCACACAAGTCAGGTATCATTTTTATTGGGGGGCCTGTGTAAATGCTGTGTGGGCCTGGTGATTCCACAACCTTACCACATAGATATGTGAGAAAAAATAGATATTTTAAGCTACATGTGATGTTTACAGAGTATTCTGGGTAAGAAAAATTGGGAGATCCTTGCAAGCTACATCTCCCTGGACTCCCCCGGGGTTTAGTTTTAGGAAATGTCTAGGTTTGGTAGGTTTCCCTAGATGGCCGTCGAGCCCAGGACCAAAAAACATGGGTAACTCCTTTGCAAAAGCAGGTTGTTTCATGAAAAATAATTTTAATGCCTCCACAATACGTTTTGGGCCATTTCCTGTTGCAGGCACTAGGCCTACCACACAGGTGAGGTACCATGTATATCGGCAGACTTGCTGGAATGCTGGGTGGGTGGAAGTTTGTGTCTCCTCCCAGATTCCAGAACTTTCCATCACAGCGATTTGAGGAAATTGTTGTTTATGGGACAAAGCTTGAGATTTGCACAAATTACTCCATCCTGGATGCCCTTGGGTGTCTAGTCTTCATAAATGCCTAAGTTTTCTTGGTTTCCCTAGGTGCCGGCTGAGATAGGGCCCAAAATCCACAGCAAGGCACATTGCAAAAAAGGTCAGTTTTCACTGGAAAAATATGAGGTTCCCATTTTGCAGTTGGCCCATTTCCTGTTGCGGGCAGTAGACCTACCCACACAAGTGCGATACCATTTTTATCCGAAGAATTAGGGGAAATCTGGGTGGGTGCCAGTTTGTAGGTATCCACAGATTCCAAAACTTTCTATTACAGAAATGTGAGTTTGTGGAAAACACGGCTGCCCGGATCCTCACAGGCGCCAACAACTGCTGTTTGGCCAAACCAGCCCTCAGAGAACTTCACTGGCTGCTAATACTTGAAAGAGTCCATTTTAAGGCCCTTTGCACAACTCATAAAATTCTGCATGGGAAGGGTCCCCCATTCTAAAAGACCTCATTGTTCCCTATACAATAAACAGAATACTTCGGTCCACACATCTCCACTTGACTTTAACACCCAGGATCAAAAGGGCTCGATCAGGAGGCCGTCTTTTTTCTTATAATGCCTCCAAATTGTGGAATTCACTCACACTGGACATTTGTGCTCAGCCCAACCTTCTTTATTTCCGTAAACTCTTAAAGACCTGGCTGTTTCCTTAATTCCTCCTTCTTTCTCGCTCATTCTTTTCATTAGCGCTGGGACGCTTACAGGCAGCCATGCGCTCTAGAAATCTTTCAACATAAACATAAACATTTGTTTGTTTTTTAAAAAGTTTAAGGTCTGCAAGGAATTCTGGGTAACAGAACCGGGTGAGAGCCACACAAGTCACCCCATCCTGGATTCCTCAGGGTATCTAGGTTTTAAAAATGTACAAGTTTTCTAGGTTTCCCTAGGTGTCGCTGAGCTAGGGCCCAGAATCCACAGCTAGGCACATTGCAAAAAAAGGGTCCATTTTCACTTGAAAAATATGATGTGTTCACATTGCGTTTTGGCCTGTTTCCTGTGACGGGCACTAGGCCTATCCACACACGTGATGTACCATTTTTTTCAGTAGACTTGGGGAAATGCTGGTTGGGTGGAAGCTTGTGGCTCCCCGCAAATTCCAGAACTTTCCATCACAGAAATGTGAGGAAAATATGTTTGATTTTACAATGTTTGAGGTTTGCAAGGGATTCTGGGTTACAGATCCTGTTGAGAGCCATACAATTTTGCTGGGTGTCTAGTTTTTAAAAATGTACAGGTTTTCTAGGCTTCTCTAGGTGCTAGTTGAGCTAGAGCCCCAAATGTACAGGTATACACATTGCAAAAAAGAGTCAGTTTTCATTGGAAAAATGTGATGTGTCCACGTTGCATTTTGGGCAGTTTCCTATTCAGACACTAAGCCAACACACACAACCGAGGTACCATTTATATCGGGATACTTGGGAAAAAACACAGAATAGTAGAACAAGTGTTATTACTATTTGCCTTTCTATGCATTTCTGCTTTTCAAATGTAAGACAGTATGTAAAAATGAAGTCATTTTGAACAATACCCTTTAATTCACATGGTAATATGGGTACCCACAAATTCAGAGATGCACAATTAACCACTGCTTCTAAACTCCATATCTTGTTCCAATTTCAGAAATACATAGGTTTCCTTGATACCAATTTTTCAATCTTTATATTTTACCAAATGAATTACTGTAAACCCGATAGGCAATGAAAAAACATTACAAGGTGCAACTCTGTTATTGGCTCTGGGTACCTAAGGTTCTTGGTAATCCTACAAATCTCATATAGCCCCACAACCAAAAGGGTTTGTTGAACATAACAGTATTTAGCTTTATGAAATCTACCATAGTAAGAAGTAGTTACAGGTGAAAATAAAGGCACAAATGGCAGTTTTTTTCAACAAAATGTCAATATTCTTTTATTTCTACTGTTACTTTCTATAGTAAACCTTGAAGTATCCACACAAATGACCTCTCTACTGTTCAGAAATGTATAATTTTATGGGATCCATTATTGGTTTTACACCCATTTATACCACTAACTGGAAGTAGGTTGAAAGCACAAAAAATAGGAACAATAGGCTTTGTCCCAGTAAAATGCCAAAACTGTAGAAACGTTTTGTTTTCTGACAAATGTCTGCCTGTTCTTGAAAGGTGGGACAATGGTGATTTTCGCACCACAAACTCTTCTTTGATACCATTTGCAGGTAAGAAACCAGATGCTTTCTTCTGCAGCACGTTATCCAATTGTTACCCAAAAACCCAAATGTTGCTATATTTTGCCTCATTTCTTAGTCCCTTCCAGGGGAATCCACAAATCCCTTTTTTACTTTTAGAATCCTCAGGATGTTGGGAAAAAAGACACAAATTTGGCATGCATACCAAACGTGGAAAAAAAGGTATGGGGGCCTAGACACAAACTACCCCAAAAAGGCATAAAAAGGGAATGGCACTGGGGGGAAAAGTCCTGGCAGCAAAATGGTTAAAGTCCTTTGATAGCGCATGAGTATTCCTTTTCTCCTGCAAGCAGATTACCTGCTTATCACAAAAATAGCATATCCAGAATGATTCAACTTCACTTTCTACTCCTGTACTTTTCATAACATGCATTTTTGTTTGTCATTCTGTTTTAACAGATGCACCATTTATTCATGCTCAGGCAGCAGAAATGGCCCAATGGCTCTCAGAGGATATCTGATTTGTAGCTTTTAAACAGTGTATTCACCAAATCAGACAGTGTTCTTTTACTCTCAAATTCATCCTTTGTTCTTGTGTTTCCTCTCTTATTTCTTCCATACCTCCTCAACTTAGTGGACATTTTGCAGTTTAGATCACATCATAAGAGGATTGCATTTGTCTATGTTGATTGAATTTACATCAAGTCTTGTCAGATTACATTCTGCTATATATATTAGCCAAGCTTTATTGTGTACTGCACATATGACACATTTACTATCCATAAGATGCTTACTCCATTGTCCTTATTTCTCTTTTGCATCAAATATAATCTATGTATGATAAATAGGAGTTTTAAAAGTTTTTTGTACACCAAATTCTTTGGGAATGTTCTTGTTCTATGTTCTCCATAAAGCTCGCAAAATATTCCAGATTACGTTTACCCTTGCCTGTGCAAATTTGCTTTCATTGCAAAATGATTTTTCACTACAAAGTGTGATAGTTCCCACTTTAATTTAGCCCAACACAAAATAAAAACTGTACTCATATTTTTTTGTTTCAATTTTATGTTTGAAGAATGCTTTTATTACACTATGTGCACAATTACGAGTCTGGTGGTCCTTGGGCTGCCAGATTTGTGGATTTGTGGCGGTGGCTGTCCAGCCAGTGGTCAGACCACCCCATTATGGCTTGGGCCATCAGACAGCCATGGGACTACCGCCAGGGAACCGCTGTTCCCTGGAGGTGGCACGGCGGTCGTGAGGCTGCAATATGTTTGGAGGGACCGCCTGGCTCCGCCAAGCATAATACGAGTTTCCTCTCTACCACGGTTTTCTTAGTAGTTCCATCAGCATGAAAACCCTGGCAGAGAGAAAATCAAGGGGGCCTGCAGGACCCCCTGGTACCTCACGCAATGTGTATGCACACGAGGGGCACATCATGTGCCCCTTGACTGCATGCACACGAGTTCCTGCATGGCTTGGACATTACAGTCTCATGGGTAAGGTATGCAGAAGTATAAATAATATATTCACTAGTATAGCGAGGCCCAACCTTAGGAAAAAAAGTACCCCAACAGCTTTCTGCACAAGCAAGCAGTACATACACATTCAGTCACAGTCTAATATGGATTGTGAAATACAAAATAGAGCCACAGGCGATAACTTAAGCCTGCATTCTATTAGTCAAAAGAAACAGGGGTGGCTGGGCCCAATGGGAAGGAGGGTAGGCAGGGCCACACTATTATGAATTAGAAAGAATTGCCTATGCCTCACAGCTTAGTTAAAGTACACACAAGTTTAGGTACAAGTAAACCATAATTTATTAGTTTACTCTAAACAATTGATGTTTTCAATTTGCATTAACTTTAGGAACACAAAGGAGAAATTCAAAATATGCAGAACTAAGATCGCTATCAACTTTACGTCTTAGCCATATGCTGTTTCACAAACATTTAGAGAAACCAGACAGTAAACCAAACATATATTTAACATTTGACATTTGACAGAAATTAACTTCTTAATCAACACAACAAATTAAACAGATGGACATAAATAACCTTATGCATTTATGAATGAAGGAATACTTTTTGCAACCGATTATTCAAACACGGGGAGATCACAGAAGAACAAATTGTTTTCAAAACTTGGTTCAACTCCCACAGCCTGAACAAGATATACTCAATAGAATATCAGGAATATAGCCTATTTCTGCGTCACTAGCAATGGCCAACTGGCCAGGAGAAGAGGGGGTGCCGACGCGTTTCGAATCCTGATTGAGGGTTTACAGGATTCTCTTCAGGGCAGTGTCAGTCTAGTCCATGGGAACTGTTTAAAAAATGAAGGACAAAGCAAAAAATATTTATTAAAAAGGGGTCCTCTAACCACTACTCTTAGGCCGACTCGAGTGCCAGAAAAAAACATACCTTATGTTTATCCTGCCCACGGTCAGTCTTGTTTAGGAAGAAATGTCGTGTAGGCTCTGTGGTCTGCAATGTAACAGAGTGATAGGTATATTGAAACCTTATGTGTGAACGCGGGGCAAGCTACCCAAGACAGCAGATTAGACTACTATTTGTTTACCTTAGTTGGCTTTAAGGTTCTGTGCGGTGTCTTTGTCCACAGTGAAGGGTTTATTTTAAAATCATCTGCAACAAATAGACAGAGCGCGTCTAAGTCAGTTGCACACAATGGGCGCGTGTAAAGCAGTTGCACACACTGATGCGTTAACGATTGTGAACCGCGTGAATCCATTCACTTACTTGGACATCGGTCCGCGAAGACCGCAGTTGGGGTTCTGATACTGCACACGTTTTTTCCACAATAGAGACCCGTTTAGTGGATCTGGGGGTTAAAACAAAGGAGCGTGTAAGTGCATTAGGACGCTATCTTCCGTTGCCTTCGAGCAGCAGAATTCGTAATCTAAAGGCTTTCTTGCTTACCGCAATTATTCCGGCGCTTCGCTGAGCGTACTCGCTACAGAACATCAGACAGAGGGATGTGAATGTCCCTGGAACAAGCCGATTTGGAAACCCAGACCATGTGGTTCTTGGCAGACCAATCAAACAGACCGACCACAATCTGGTGCTTTGTGGGACATGTAGTTTGAGGCAGACCGCTCCAGTCTTTTCTGAAAAAATTGCAAGTGCATTTTGGGGCATGTAGTCTCCGTGCAAAAAAAGGGGGGTTTTATGCCCTATTGATTTCGCTGAGACTATTTAGGCCTTTGGTAACACTGTCAAACTTGAGGATTAAATACGCTTCTTTACGCAACAGCGTCGCGTCAACGTCTTGGAAGCGTTTAGGGTCAATCCATGCTAGTATGGTCCATTTGAAATCGTTCTCAGTGTGGCCATTACTGATGAAATGTTCCACCATGGGAGCAGTCAGCACTTTTCTCTTTAGGCGGGATCGATGTTGAGTAATCCGCGCATTGATGGGCTGATTAGTTTTGCCTATATACACTCTGTTACACGGGCATACCACCGCATAAACGACATTGCGAGTTTTGCAATTCGTGAAGCAATCATGCTTCCATTTAATGCCATTGTTGGTGAATGTGTCGCCTTCTAGCGTATTGGAACATGATACACAGTTGCCACATTTGTGGTGCCCACAAATTGGTTTGAGCTTCCACTGCGCAACAAGGTCACTTTTGGGTACATTAATGTGACTATCTGCCTTGATTAGATGTTGGCCTATGCTTCTATTTTTGCGCATGGCGAAGATCTTCGCCATGCGCAAAAATAGAAGCATAGGCCAACATCTAATCAAGGCAGATAGTCACATTAATGTACCCAAAAGTGACCTTGTTGCGCAGTGGAAGCTCAAACCAATTTGTGGGCAACTGTGTATCATGTTCCAATACGCTAGAAGGCGACACATTCACCAACAATGGCATTAAATGGAAGCATGATTGCTTCACGAATTGCAAAACTCGCAATGTCGTTTATGCGGTGGTATGCCCGTGTAACAGAGTGTATATAGGCAAAACTAATCAGCCCATCAATGCGCGGATTACTCAACATCGATCCCGCCTAAAGAGAAAAGTGCTGACTGCTCCCATGGTGGAACATTTCATCAGTAATGGCCACACTGAGAACGATTTCAAATGGACCATACTAGCATGGATTGACCCTAAACGCTTCCAAGACGTTGACGCGACGCTGTTGCGTAAAGAAGCGTATTTAATCCTCAAGTTTGACAGTGTTACCAAAGGCCTAAATAGTCTCAGCGAAATCAATAGGGCATAAAACCCCCCTTTTTTTGCACGGAGACTACATGCCCCAAAATGCACTTGCAATTTTTTCAGAAAAGACTGGAGCGGTCTGCCTCAAACTACATGTCCCACAAAGCACCAGATTGTGGTCGGTCTGTTTGATTGGTCTGCCAAGAACCACATGGTCTGGGTTTCCAAATCGGCTTGTTCCAGGGACATTCACATCCCTCTGTCTGATGTTCTGTAGCGAGTACGCTCAGCGAAGCGCCGGAATAATTGCGGTAAGCAAGAAAGCCTTTAGATTACGAATTCTGCTGCTCGAAGGCAACGGAAGATAGCGTCCTAATGCACTTACACGCTCCTTTGTTTTAACCCCCAGATCCACTAAACGGGTCTCTATTGTGGAAAAAACGTGTGCAGTATCAGAACCCCAACTGCGGTCTTCGCGGACCGATGTCCAAGTAAGTGAATGGATTCACGCGGTTCACAATCGTTAACGCATCAGTGTGTGCAACTGCTTTACACACGCCCATTGTGTGCAACTGACTTAGACGCGCTCTGTCTATTTGTTGCAGATGATTTTAAAATAAACCCTTCACTGTGGACAAAGACACCGCACAGAACCTTAAAGCCAACTAAGGTAAACAAATAGTAGTCTAATCTGCTGTCTTGGGTAGCTTGCCCCGCGTTCACACATAAGGTTTCAATATACCTATCACTCTGTTACATTGCAGACCACAGAGCCTACACGACATTTCTTCCTAAACAAGACTGACCGTGGGCAGGATAAACATAAGGTATGTTTTTTTCTGGCACTCGAGTCGGCCTAAGAGTAGTGGTTAGAGGACCCCTTTTTAATAAATATTTTTTGCTTTGTCCTTCATTTTTTAAACAGTTCCCATGGACTAGACTGACACTGCCCTGAAGAGAATCCTGTAAACCCTCAATCAGGATTCGAAACGCGTCGGCACCCCCTCTTCTCCTGGCCAGTTGGCCATTGCTAGTGACGCAGAAATAGGCTATATTCCTGATATTCTATTGAGTATATCTTGTTCAGGCTGTGGGAGTTGAACCAAGTTTTGAAAACAATTTGTTCTTCTGTGATCTCCCCGTGTTTGAATAATCGGTTGCAAAAAGTATTCCTTCATTCATAAATGCATAAGGTTATTTATGTCCATCTGTTTAATTTGTTGTGTTGATTAAGAAGTTAATTTCTGTCAAATGTCAAATGTTAAATATATGTTTGGTTTACTGTCTGGTTTCTCTAAATGTTTGTGAAACAGCATATGGCTAAGACGTAAAGTTGATAGCGATCTTAGTTCTGCATATTTTGAATTTCTCCTTTGTGTTCCTAAAGTTAATGCAAATTGAAAACATCAATTGTTTAGAGTAAACTAATAAATTATGGTTTACTTGTACCTAAACTTGTGTGTACTTTAACTAAGCTGTGAGGCATAGGCAATTCTTTCTAATGCATTCTATTAGGGCAGCTCAGTGGGTTACCTACAAATGTGGCAGCGGCTACTAACTTAGCCTTATTATGCTATCCTACTATAGCACAGTGCAAGAATAACACAGCAAGAGGTTTTAGACTAACAGACCCTCCTTTTTGCATTATATGCTAAGGAGCTTTATTTGCCATCAAGTAAGGATCTTTACAGTTTTAAACAGGATGGGAAATCTCTTTTCACATGATCAATATATTAATACTCTGAAATGTTCAAATGCTCATTATTAAGCAAGTAAACTATGAGAGACGTGTTGGCCTAAAAAAAGGTATCTACATCAAAGCTCATCAACTCTTCCATCTCTTTCTGAAGCATAGTCTTAGTATTTGTATTGCATGAATATCCTTTACTTAGGAGTCGAGGTACCTACTCAGCTGACACAACAGGCTGAGGACTGCTTACAGGGGCCTGTTTTCCATGTAACATACTCTTACATTGTAGCTTATGGAATGTGCGATAGGTAGATGGAGGAATAAATACAGTGGGAAAAACAGACAAGGAAGGCAACATTTGCAGACCATCCCCTTGGATTCTAAGTATCAACTTGTGATCTATGGGCAAAGTGAACATTATGATACAGAATTTAAGACGAGTAATGTTCAGTCTGTAAATGAAGTCATATGATCTCACCCACCTTAATCTCCCCCGCTCCTGGATACAACAACTATCATAATAACTATACATTCATTCTCAGTGTGGGAATCAATAAATGTCATATCTAGGACTGGAGAACAGATTTTAAGGTACACAGTCTAGACACTTATCATTTTATGTCCTCCTGTGCTCCCCTGTGCGAGGAGCCATAGTAATACATTCATGTTCACAAGAGAAGCAGGTGCTGCATAAACCTGAGAGTACACAGGATACTTCACATTAAGGGAGTAGGATGTTCCTAACACTTTTATTAGCACAATAACAACTAGGGATGCAACTTGCACTTCAATTGGGTGACTGAATGGATATGTGGTTATTGGGAGAGAAATGTAACACAATGGAATTGGTGACCAGGGAACATGATGGGCAAAACTCTTCTTTCCAGTGTCTTTTAAAGAGCCTTCACTGATAGGCTCCTATTGTTTATCTGGCATAGGCGCTAATGTGTACCGGCGGTGGAGCTCTTTCCAGAAAAAATCCTCTTCACTCAGGATAGGGCACCCTCCCTCCTTGGAGGACACCCTCAACTAATCCTATCCAGTGTTCAGGCCAGTGCACTAATCTCTTTCCCCTACTCTATCGCTGGTACCTTAAACAGGGAACCCGCACCCTATTCTTCACCATGAAGTCCATCCCTACTAATACAACTTTCCCTCTGGTGCATTGGCCTTTCCTTGGGCCCAAATGGTGTTTCAATACTCCAGGCAGCAGGGGGAGTCAAGGAGAAATGGGGTTGTAGTTTAGTTCCTATTTTCCCAATAGGCTCTGCGCATTGGAATAACATAAACAATAGTTTAGACGTAGGGCTGAGGTCGACTAGGTCTCTATTGAATATGTTAGACTAAATTTAGGTTTGCCAGCTAGCTCAAAGGTCACTAGAAACTTTCTCGAATGAACAGGGAGGAGTGAACTTCCCTGATTAGACAAGAAGGGATTCAGCTTCCGACAACCGCATAAACATGACAACTTTGCTCCCCCAGAATAAGGAGTATATCTCCAGAGTCATGTGAAAACAATAGATAACTATTTCACTCAGTCAACAGTGCATACTTAGTTTCACCAGAGTGCAGAGAAAAAGAGAGACAGGCGTTTTCAATAAAATGTGTTATTTATTGAGCAGTCTTCTTTCTCATGCAAGAGAAATGAATTGCCACAATTGCAATACTTGTTATAATGTAAAGTGCGTACAGTAAAAGGAGTATTATGAAATAATACTGTAAAAGCATTGATATGGTTTCTGAGCCATATGATACTTAAAAGGTATAAAATATATACAGTTACATACAATGATAAAAGTTTGACTAAACGTACTCAACTGGTGCTTCTAAATACGCCTACCCCAGTGTACCTAACCTAAGCCTAGTACGTGGGAAGGAGTAAATGAGCTGCAGTTTAAGTTAAGTTAGTTTTTGCCAAGAATCTTACTCAAGAATTCTCTAAGGGTCTAATCAGCTCTGTACCTTGGTTTTAGAATGGAGGAAGTCTTGTATCTCGCTCTCAGGACTCGATCTACCAGTGACCCGCGAGGGGGACTGGAAACACTGGAGCTGGATTTTCTTGGCAGGAGAAAAAGACAGTGTCTTTCTCAGTGCTTCAAATGGGAGGGACGGCTTCCTTCGGCACTCGCATCAGTGGGGCTTTGGATAAGTAGATAGCCACTCTGCTCCACGCCACCGTGTGTTGCTTAAGGCAAACGCTGGTATATTTATACCTGGAAGGTGCCGTGTTTGACGTAAGGTTGGACATAAGACGTCAATAAAAGATGTCACTAAGAACTGGCAGTTCTTTTAGTGCTGGCAGGAGTTCGAGGACAAATCAAAACAAAAGCATGGGAATTCCCAGGTTGCTGGAGGTTTGGTTTGTTGAAAGAACTCATTGTGCTCTCTAGGAGTCTAAGGAAGTAGCCTTGCGTATTTGGTTTGCATTGGCTATTACTAAATATGCATTTGATTCTCATGCCTTTATTAGGGAATGATTGGTTATAACCACATAAGGGCAAATATCGGGAATATTTAATTAAGGTCCTAGATAAGATCACAACAGGGTCAGACTCAAAGAGACCAGGGGGTAGAGACTCAAACAAAGGCAAGCCCACAGTATGTGCTCAATGGGCTAGGACTCAAGCACAGGCGGACCAACAGGCTGGGGCTTCTGGATGGCCCCTCTCTGCTGTTTTTCAGTGATACTGCCTCGGCCAGCACTTCTTTGCTCTGCAGCTCAGCCTCAGTCATATTTATGAATGTTCCATAACAAGCAGCCAGGCACGTCCGGGCTCCTCTCTTTATGACTGCAGGGTGTCCTGTACATATTAGGGGGTAGAATACAGATTTTTGATTAACTGGCAAGGATAAAATATCATACAATTGGTTGTTGTCTCTCCCAACACCAAGTAGCTGGGTAAGCCTTAATTTATTTACTAAGCACTGAGAGAAAAAAGGATAAGAATACAAACATGCTCTGAATCATTGCATCTGTATATTCCTATATTATTCATCTGAAGAACCTCAAAAGGGAATTTCAAAGCAACAGCTCTTTTGTGTCGCTTGTCTTAGCAAGCTTGTGTTCAATAAGTGATAGCGATCACGACACAGGTTCTACTTTGTGAACTTTTGCTGCTATGGAGGTCTGCAGACACCTCTAAAATTATTTGTCCAAGGGACCCAACATTAGTATTGCATTTTGTGACCATGCTCTCACGTTATTGTTGTGGCAGGAACATTAAAAAATTGCTAATTATAAATAACTGACAAATTAAGTATAATGTAGCAAGTACATGAATTCTCCAGCAAAACTTGTTATTCCAAACAAGCCTCTGTAGGGCTACATGCTCTTCAGACTGTTAACCACTAAAACGTGTGGTGTGCAATTACCAGGGGCATAAAGACACCCGTCCTCGTATTGTGCATCATGTAGACCAAACAATTCACGGGCTGAGCAATGTCTTATCTCGACAATGTGCCTTACTTTCAACTTAGAAATCTTGACTTCAGTACCTACCAGCAGGGTCTACTGCAAACTTTCTTTTATTTCATTTTAATCATTTTCTGCAAACCCATTATTCTATCCAACATCATCTGTTACAACCCAGTTACTCAGGCTAATAAAGGACTTGTGATGTCTTTACAACTGTACGTAGTGTTGCAGTAAGATGAACAATGATGATGGTGCCACTTGGGCATTCAAACAATTAAGCATGGGCCGAAAATCTGTTCTGCTCGCGGATTTTCGGTAAATTCGCAATCCGTGAGATTCACGAATTTCCCGCAAAATCCGTGAGCGGAACGGATTGGGTCAAAAGTTCAAGCTGACTTTTGTAACTCTTTTAGAATGGCGCCAGCAAGCTGCCAGAGCCATTCTAAAATAGTTACAAAAGTCAGCTTCAACAGGAAGCTCTAATAGATAAAGTAAAGCAGGTGCTGCTCAAATTCAGTTACACAATCAATAATCACCCCAAACTTGGGGTGAATAATGATTGTGTAACTTAATTTGACCTTCAACTCGAGCACCTGCTTTACTTTATCTATTAGTGCTTCCTGTTGAAGCTATTTGTGACTATTTTAGAATGGTGCTGGCAGCTTGCCGGCGCCATTCTAAGTGGGGCTGAGGGCAGAAGGGCACAAAAGTGGGACAGAGGGCAGAAGGGGACAAAAAATGAGTGGGGCAGAGGGCAGAAGGGCACAGAAACGAGTGGTACAGAGGGCAGATGGGCATAAAAAACGATAGGGTGGCAGTGATTAACCAGGCAAAAAAAATAAAACTTTGAAAACGCAAAGCGCCTCGCGAACACCCGCGAACACGCAAAGTGCCCCGCGAACTCGCAAAAATAAAAAAATCAGCAAATTCGCACAAATTCGTGAATTTTGCGGATTGCGAATTCGCAAATCCGCAAATTCGTGGATTGCGAATTTGCAAAATTCGCCCATGCTTACAAACAATAGCCACAGACATATAGTTCCCCTTAAGAGTCAGATAAGGGAGCAGCAGTCTAGTCTACATGTCCTTTCATCTCCACTTCAATTCCTAATCCATCAATTTACAGAAAAGAGGGGCAGTAACATGGCCGACTTCAAGGTGACACCTTTTTATAATCATGACAATTATTGCCAACAGTGTATTTTTATAGTCAATTAGACATGCACTGGTGAGGTGCTGTGTCTCTGTTTATTCAATGGCATGTTCACAGCATCCTGAAAAATGAGTGACTAAAGCGAGTCCAACCGATTGTCTTATGGAAATGGCCAGCAGCATGACCATTCCTAGACAGCTTGGGAAGGCTCAAAAGGCAAAAAGAGCACATCAAGCCATCTTCTGTACTTACAACACAAACAGTATACAGCAATGTAAGTACCAAGCACAGGAGCCAAAGACGAAAAACGCAGTTTCAAGTGTTAGGCATTCAAAATTAAAGCTCATGCACCTCATTTAATATGTTAGTTTCCCAAGAACCTAAAGAAAAACACAGATTCAAGTGTTAGGCATTCATTATGTGCAAATTGACTTTTCTGTAAACATTGCTACAGCTGTCTCCGGCTGGGCGATTTGAAAATGTGCATCGTAATCAGGAATCTGATAATTAACATCATCGGGTGTACAGTAATCTGTGCTGTTTAATTTGCAAAACAATTGTTTTCCTGCTAGGCCTGTATCACAAATAACAAATTGGCAACTTTTTTCAAATGGGCCTATTTCTGCTGCAACCTTCTCTAAAACTGTGTTTGTAATTTCTCAGTTTAAAACTCCTTCAACTAAGTCTGGACCTTCCCCTTTTTTCACAATGGACTTGGTAAATACAGAACGGTTAGTGTTAAAACTCTAATTTTCAAATACTGCAACCTGTTGAAATGTGTTTTCATTTTGTTTCTGGAAATAATTCATGTTTGCTCCGGACAACTGATTTAATTAATTTGAGCAACATCCATACCTGTTGTGCTTGTGAACCAACACCCTTTAACTGACTTTCTTTCCCTGCAAACAACTTATTCTGAAAAGATTTATGTGCAAACCATCTTTGTACCATCATATTTTTTCCCTTTAAACTCTTTCTACTTCATTCCTTGTCCAGCACTATAGTACCCTTCATTCTTTAGAATACCATCTATCAGCTTTCCTTGAAAACAAACCAATATTTACTGTACTTGCTCACTAATCTGATCAGAAAAAAAATCCAACCCACAAAGAATCTCATGTCACTGGCTCCAGGACATTCTATCCCACAGTGTTGTGGAAACTCTAAATACACACATTCACAAAACTCATGTACCAGATCTTTTAGCTCCTTCATTGTTCTTTCAAGCTGTACCCAATTAACATTCTTTTACTGGCAATCTGCCCTTCAGGAGAGTAGCTCCACGCTGTGCATCTCTGCCTGTCTGTGCAAGGAGCTGGGCATGGCCCCTACCTTCTCATGTCTGCTGCTTTGCTCTGAGTCTCCCTGCTGGATGTTCCCCCTCCCTGGGAAATCCTCCCTTATCACATCAAAGGTCATGGCAAGCTGGCCACAAACTGAATTCAGATGCTATGTCTTTCAACTTTGAAAATCCTTTTTATTCAGCTAAAGACTCACTGCCCAGAGAGCTTGAAACACTTTTTCCAAATTAAATACATGTTCTATTGTGGGAAAATCCAAATGAAACACACCCACTTTGCAGTTCGTGTCTGAAGCTGGAAAGCTCAAAATACAAACACACTACTCCCATTCCGGAACTCCTGCCCCCCCCCTCTCTTTTCATAGAGAGCACATTCAGCGCTTCCGCATTACGAGCATGTATATCTCCTCTCCTTACTGCACCTTTAGATTATGTGGCTGTTGAGCATAAAGATACATTACCTTGAATCATCACAACACTGTTTTCAATTTAAATGCGCATCCCTTCCTCACATTTTTCTCATGTTGCACACATCCTATGTCAAAACAAATGTACATTCTTGCTAGTGTTTCCGATCAAACTATATTTCAATTTATGTATTTTTATTAGTTTTTTCTTCAAAATTTAAAGTGTCATCCTTCCAATGGGCATCTGCAGAACATATTGACAACAAGAGAGCAAATTATGCTCATTCCAGGCATTTTCAAGAAGGGGCCACACTCATCATTTTGCCTGGCAAAGGAAATTACAAGCACTTTTCCCAAAGACGGTCCTCAGACAGTGTCAAACAAAGGAGAAAAAAACCCTCACAACACAGCTTGCTGATGCAAGGCATCCTTACCTCCACATGAAAAGCACAATCACTACTCACACAAACAAGCCTTTCAGAAGCACCACCACCAACGTCAGTCCACAGACCTCATAGCACCCAAACACCACAATGAATCCACAAGTCAGCCCGGGGACTGCACAGAACAAAGCAATCTAAAGACCTCACCAAGACAAGTCGATAGCCCGTAGACTGTTCCAAGACCCTGCCCGTCAGCTAGTGCCATTCAAGCAGGCAGAGACTGTACCGATACAAGGGGACAGGCCTCAGCCCCAGACCTTTTTAAGAGCAACTCCAATTACCAGTTGGTCTGGAAGATTACCTGTGATCGGTCCCGGATCTTTTCACAAAGAGGCCAATTACCAGTTTGCTCGGAAGACTGCTCACAAGCTCTCTGTGTCCCTCAAGGGTCCGCAAACCCACGAACTCCAAGACATGACAGTCCACAGACTGTACCAGACACATCCCACAGGCTTGTGTCGTTCACGCAAGGCATCATTTTCCAAGAATAAAATCACTCACCTGGTGCACTCAGGTTGAGTCAAATTATTCTCCACTGCTGACTCTTCAGACCGAAACTGTCAACTCCAAGCTTTCGCCTTCTCAGGACCCCAGCTGGTGACCACTAGCGGAGAAACTGCCCGATCGGAAGAGCGGGCAGATATGAGAACCAAGCCCGGTTTCATGGATGTGGGGCCCCGATCCACCCGACCAACTAGACACCAACCAGCCCCTGCAACTCAATTACGGGATTGGGGGGCCACAATTCACAGGGTCCCTGTTTGGGCACCAACTGAAGGACGGGGCGCTGCAGGGCCTTGCGGGTTACTTACAGCCTCCTGCAATGCCTTCCCAAGAATGAAGAGTCAGTCAGACAGTAGAGAATACCAATAGGCATTTTATTAGCTATACTCTGCAGATGTCACAACCTGCTCCCCCTCCATTACCTTACTGTCACCCCGTCTCACACCGTAAATCCCCAAGGATGTGACGTTGAACGTGCATCCAATCGCATTCTACCACGGTGGAAATACGGGCAAAGACTACAGCTCCCATGATTCTCGCAGCGTCATGCACGTTGCCGGGACATGGATCACTCTCATTCCAGGAAGCAGGAAGCTGCAAGCAGATGTGCATAAAAGACTCCGCTTCCTGGTGAACGCTGTCACTAATTCTGAACACTCGGCGGAGTACATTGGATTGTTCTCATTTGGGTACTGGACTTCGGTGAAGGTCGGTAAAGGTCATAGCTTCCTGTTGCATTCTCTAGATAACTCAAAGCGGGACCGAGCTCATTACCATCTTGTCTTTGGAGGCTAAGTGTATCCGTTAAGGGTGTTGTGTAAACTTCTTGTCTAATTTCTTCCGACATTCTCAGAGTGGGTCCACGCTCATTACCACATTAACTTTAGGGGACAGAATTTGCTTCATTCTATATGGCGGTGTCCCTTCTAGTTGGCGAGACACACGTTTGTGATCTCTTGCAGGTTGTATGGATAATTGTAACCTTTTTGTGTGTGTTTAGCATTTCGAAAGAGTTGTTTGGAATTGCGGTGCGCCCTGCAGCTGGTCTCAAAACTATTGTGTTCATTCGTGCGCCAGGGTGCACGCTTCTTTTATGTTTTATGTGTGTACGTTTATAGTATGTCTTATTCATGCTTATGCATTAGATGTTGTATAGTCTAAAAAGTTATTCCTGGTGAAGTAACTGGGATACTCCAGATACAGAGTACCTGCAAATTCAGTCAAGCTTGTGGGATTTATGTACACATGTTTTAGCATTGCATTTCTGAATATAAATTGTTTCTTCCCAATATTCAGGCCATATGCTGTAGCAGGGCATAGTAGAAGAGTCTGTTGGCAATTAATCTGACTACCATGTGAAGCCAAGCTTGGCAATAGATAAGTGGGTTATAGTGGAATAACTGATTTATTTCAGACATCTTTGTTTTCCCACAACACATTAAGACTGTTGCATTTATGGTGTTGTCTCCTTGTTTTTGTTCATTCTCTAGATTCACTGCTAAGAGTTCTTCTTTGAAGGTGAATGGTTCTGTATCCTTTGCAGAAATAATAGGAACCGTGACCACCACTAATGGCTCTTATGCATGATTGTGTTCTTTTTCTTTACAGGTACTTAGACACCTTATATGAGTAGTTGGTTATTGCTTACAAAAGAATGTATTTACTGTTATTTACATTACTGCTATTGTTGTCTCAGGTCTCCCTCCCCGCTGTCCCCATCCTTTCCTTCCCTCGCTCGGACCATTTTTGAGCATCGCACCGATCCTGAGGCGGTGAGGACGTGACAGCAGAGGAGTCTATTCAGACCTGCACCCTAAAATGTCTGCCAAGAGACTGGCTTTCCTAGGCATAGAAGTAACAATTATACATTTCGGCAGGATCACATGACACTCCCACCCAGTAACTTTTAACAGAAGGCAGCAAGAGACAAAGAGGGAAATGCAAGGATGAGCTAAGAGTCTGAGGACGGGTACACACTTTCTCTCTCTGGCAAGGTCATTCTGTTTGTGGCTGCAGCTGAGCCAGTGGGAGTAGGCTCCATTTCATGGGTAAGGTATGCAGAAGTATAAACAATACATCCACTAGTACAACAAGGCCCAACCTTAGAAAAAAATGCATCCCAGTAGCTTTCTGCTTAAGCAAACAGTACATACACATTCAGTCTAATATGGATTGCGAAATACAAAATGGAGCCGCAGGCACTAAATTTAGCCTGTATTCTATTAGGACAGCTCAGTGGGTTACCTACAAATGTGGCAGAGGCTCTTATCTTAGCCTTAAAATGCTAACCTAATACAGCACAGTGTAAGAATAACACAGCTAGATGATTTTCAGACTAATATCCCCATGCCATTTTAGTTTAAATCCAGCCATAAGCAAATCAGTCTTGGGAACAGTTCAGCCCAAACCACCAGGACAGGTCCTCCCTGGACTGGAAACAAGCATCCTGGGACCGGTTTGGGTTATTGAAACAAAATAAACAACAGGTGGCAATGCCCTTTGCGAATGCACATCTACCTAAAACATTAGCAGGAGAAAAATACATTTGGTAAACAGTGTGTTGTGTTGCTCCCAAGTTAATAATTCTCCTACCACCTAGGAGGAAACACAATCTGGAAAGAGATCTCTCTAGAAAGATACATGTAGAAACACAGAAAGCAGTCCATACATCTTATGGGTCGAATGAACACACAAGTAATCAGAAGTAGTCCATTCCAAATTGTTCTTTCTTTTTATTTTCTGATTTTCTTCTTATCCATATGCTGCAACAAGCTGGCAGCAGACATGTGTTACATCCTAAGGACTTTTTCAAGGCGAAAACGAATGGAAGAAGTAAAAGAAATCCAGAAAGTCATAAGCAGAAAGTTCTATCCGGAACTGGGCTCCATGTATTAGTGCCCAAACTAAGCTTGTAATACTCTGGAGTAATGGAGCGCGTTATAAAACAGCAAATAATAATAATAATAATAATAATATGGATTGCTGCAACCAGTACATGTTCTTTTATGTTTACACCATCTTAAGGCAAACAAAGTAGAAGTCCTCTCCATAACACGTCACTGACATTCTGTTACCCGAAAAAAATGCACCGGAACAAACCAATAGAAGGCCCTAATAACCTTTATTAGTGCTGCGAGGAGCAGGACTTCTCTCCGTATAGCTGATATGTCCATGTTCTCAGGAAGAATATAAGGAAATCATACATATCAATCCAGTAACGAAGGTCCCCCCGTAACTGGCTAACAGGGCGTGACCTGCATAGTGGCCCTGATAAGCCTGAGCATCGCCTGTTCGATCAGGAACGAATCCCATCAAATTAAGCCGTCAAATAAAGGTTATTAGGACTTTCTATTGGTCGTGTTCCAGTGCATTTGTTTGGGTAACAGAATGCCAGTGACATGTTACAGAGAGGGCTTTTACTTTGTCCAGCCCAAACTGCCAAGCCAGGTCCTTCCTGGACTGGAAATAAACATCTGGGGCCGGTCTCATAGTATAACCCCTTTTTAGCCACACTAGCTTGACTCCAGTAGCATGGTAGCATGGGACCCTTGTCTGGGCATACCCATCCCACTCGAGGTGCCAAATAAGAAAATAAAAAAATGTATGGATGGAATGTTGAACAATGAGAAACAATCTCCCCAAGTGTAGGTATCTGGGCATAAATCCATAATTTTTTTGCTCACCATGCCATTCCAGTTTGGATACAGTCATATGCAGATCAGTCTTGATTCTGCTCTGCATGGGAACAGTCCAGCCCGAACTGCCAGACCTGGTCCTCGCAGGACTAGAAACAAATATCCTAAGACTGGTTTTGGGGTTTCACCCCTCATCAGCCAGGCTAGCTTGACTCCAGTTGCACAGTGAGCACGGGACCATCGTCTGGGCATACCCATCAACTTGGGTTGCGCTATGTTACATCTTAACTCAGGGGTGTTCCATGGGTGGAGCATGAATTACAGCAAATTCCCAGGTTTTTAAAAACGTGTAAACTGGGAAAATCGTCAAAATCCAACACCTTACCAAGTGAGGCATGACAAGGAAACCTCATTATTTCCTCTTTCCAAGTGTCCTCAGTTCTGTAGCACCCATAATGAGAGAAGAATGCCTCTAAGAATTATTGTTACTGCAGGAAGGTGTTCCTTCCTGCACAAAACAATTCTGCCTGTAAAGCAGGCAACCTTGCAGTATAATACAAGGGTGCCTGCTTTGGCGCGAGGCAGCACACAGTGCGCCAGTGCAAGTAAGGAACAGAAATGTTCCATATTACCTCTCTCCCCTTCATGCAACGCAGTGCATCAGCTTTGCTTGCTGCTCTGCGTTGCATGATAGATTAGTAAATTTGCGTCCTGGTGTCTTGTTAGTCAGTGTTTGCATACCTTGCTCAATATTTTTAAAATATTAATATGTTGTGTTCTAACAACCGCCCAAACCCCTATCCGTAATCCCACTCCACTCCAGCCCTGCTCAAAGAACCAGATCAACTCGTACAGCTGTGCATAGCCTACATTTCCTGCAGCTGCAGGTCTTCACAGATCGGCAGTGGGCAGGTTATATATTTATTGGTACGACATAGTTATATTACTGTGCTTTCGTATGCTTTGATTGCCCCATTTCTCTAGAATGGCTCAATAAAATGAAAATATTGCAAGGCCCTACCGTTGAAAAAAAGTGTAAAATAACGAGTGGGGTCCTAATTGTGAAAGTTGCAGTAGTATGGCTTGTAAGCCAAGCCACGTGCAAGTTTCCAGATGTACTTTGGGACATGCCATGGGACGTTTTAGGTAATATCCTGTTGCCCATATGAGGAATTATAAATAGCAAACAATTCCACGCAATGGTAACGGCAGGAAAAATGTGCAAAAATAGCTATGGATTTACTTTTTTTTCCCTGTGTTTGGAAAATAGTTCTCCACATTGAGAAACCCAGGGGCATATCATCAAGGGCTGGCAATATAATATCGCCACTTTAGCGTCCATTTTTGGGCGTGTTTCCTTGATTCAGCTCCCATTTTGTTCACGCCTCGATTTGCATCTCTAATGAGATGCAAAGTAGGCATTCCCTGGGAAAACTAATGTAAAATGATCGCCTACTGTCTTTCTCCATATTTACAATACGGCCCAGGACACCCATAGCGATATTAAAAACAGTGCTAACCGCTGTTATCGCCGGTCTTGTACATCTGCTTTTTTCATGACTACCCTATCTTTGACATGGGAGGTGAATTCAGTGGCTGAATCCAAATCTCCATATCATCAAGATTTTCCCTATTGCTGCGGGAATATCGCTGGTTTTCCAGTGATAATCCCGCATATCGCCGCTTTTGCTGGAATATTTATTGCCCTGGAGAAACGCGATGTTGATAACTCATTATCCGGGCGATAAATTCCAGTGATAGGCGGCAATAAATATTAAAGCGCTAAGCGCGCTTTGCGACATTTATCACCGTCTGTTGCTGATATGCCCCCCAGTACCCTAATTACCCACCAAATATAAGGGCAAAGAAGTTCCACTTTGCACTCTGAAAAAGCAGGCACTATAGACATTGCCTGGAGTAAATCACCAATTATTACGAAGGCGAAAAAAAGTTGGGTTTCAGTTTGGGATGCTCACAAACACACAGCTTTGTGAGAGTTGACAAACTTACAAACGTCCATTGATCATTCAAAGCATTGCATTTACCACTGCAGATGTCTCTGCGCTCGGGGTGGAGAAATCTGCAGCAGTATATGTTTTTATGTCTGCAAGAAATCCGTTATTGAATTTCTGGCAGAAGTAAAGATATGAATTCTCAGCTACAAACGTACAGCGTTTGTGAGTCCCTGCCCCATGTGTTTAGAAGAAGCCATAATTTTAAGCTAGGATTTAGACCGCGAAACAGAAAATATATTGTGCGCTTGCAAAACACGTTTTTTATTACTTTTTGAAAGCCTGGCATTCTGCTGACCAATTAGAAATATAGGTATGACTCCCCTGAATGCGAGTCAGTTCTCTGTACGGTACACTGTTGTTTTTTTATTATTTATTGTGTATGTGGGGATTTTATTTCGCAAACTGTTTAATACACTGGGTATATTACTGTTTGTTTGTCATTGTTATACTATGTGTTTTTTTACGTATATTGTTCTGCCTGTGACACTCAATAGGAAAAACAGTGGTGATCCAAAGATGCGACTTTCTTTAGTAGATAATTTACGAGAAAAGTAATATTTTATGTAGACTATTCCTAGACAAGCAATGTTGAACTGGCTCTAGAATATGTTCCTTTCACTATACCCCTTCTGAATTTTATATGTCATATGGACTGAAGCAAATCCTATTTGCTTCTGTCCCTAGTTCACAGTATGCAGAAATTGTGGTTTATGCTTTGCACCAGAGCACACTTTACCTTATATCCTCAGCACAGAGGCAAGGCAATCCAACGGGCACGAATATGTTAGATCTCACTATATTGTTATATCCACGAATTGTATTTAGGCTGTTAATAGTTTTTCCCTAAAAAATCTCCTTTTCTGGTATAACAGGTAACCACCCACTTTCTGTTTGCTGAGAATGGCAGAGGAGAGGTCCATTTTGAGACACTGCATCAATTTAAATGGATCATCAACTGAATAGCCACCTCAACCACAAGCGTTTTTCATGCAGGAGACAAGGAACTGGGCATACCTGTCATCTCTACAACAGATACATTGCTCCAAACTTAGGGCCTCATTTGAAAAATAATGCTGTGGTGCTGCAAGCCATTTTGCTGCATTGAGCGGCGTCATCTTAGAAGCACAGGGATGCGTTATATTAACAATACAATGCATCTGTGTGCTTTACCCTGCGCGGGCGCATAATTGGCAGTCTGGAGCCAGCACAGGAACTTTTGCGTCATGTTGCAAGGGTGCCTGCATTGTGGAGATATTGGTTTTGTGCATGAAGGGCAACTGTCCTCCAAAAAAACAATCATTTATAGCATTTTAAGAAGCAAGAATGAGGAGGAATAAAAGTTTTTCGTCATGTTGCGCCACTCCTACGCCACCCACGGGGAGGTGTATGATTCTGACGCATTCCCAACTTTACAAAACAATATAAATCTCGTAATGTGTCAGGTTCCATTGATGTTGCAAGGGAACACCCACACAACACCCATGAAATGCCCCTTTCCCGCAGAGTAATGCATGAAAGGGCCCCATATTTACAAGACCATGAAATGTCACGCAGTGTGATTTTACATGGCCTTCTAAACATGGGAAGGCACACTGTACTGCTGGTGCATCAAAAAAGTGATGCACCAGTGGTGCAATGGCCTTGTAAATGAGGCACTGAGATGCATGATATTTTTATGATCAAGCATTGTATGCGTGGACTCCTGAGGCGGAAGCCGGGAGTATAGAGTGTCCTTTTAATCATTTTAGCATATTTTAGAAACTGGAATTACGCTATCTGTACTCTTTTTAAAACCTTTAAAATTACCTGTGTTGTAATCCTAAAAACGATCTTTGTGACTGCATTGCGCCGCATCTTCCCGCGGAATCAATTGCAAACTGGAAGCCGATTTTCGGGCTCCCGGTCAACCCACATCCACCCCCTCGAGGCGCAGACTTCGGGCGCCATCTTGGAGCAGGCAGTGGACAGCGCTGTAGTGGCTGGGCGATTTGAACCCAGTCCCTATAAAAGAGCCAGCGTTATCACAACCAGTACTGTATGCGTGGACTCCTGAGGCGGAAGCCGGGAGTATAGAGTGTCATTTTAATCATTTTAGCATATTTTAGAAACTGGAATTACGCTATCTGTACTCTTTTTAAAACCTTTAAAATTACCTGTGTTGTAATCCTAAAAACGATCTTTGTGACCGCATTGCACCGCATCTTCCAGCGGAATCAATTGCAAATTGGAGGCCGATTTTCGGGCTCCCGGTCAACCCACATCCACCCCCCTCGAGGCGCAGACTTCGGGCGCCATCTTGGAGCAGGCAGTGGACAGCGCTCTAGTGGCTGGGCGATTTGGGCCCAGTCCCTATAAAATGAACGCCCCTTCCCGAACGCGCAGCGGGTGGGCGCAGCGGGCACGCCGATGGCGCGCCAGAGGCACGCAAGAGGCAAGCCCGTCTGGGCCCGTCCGGGCCAGGCCGGGCTCAGGGCCAGACACTATGCCCATTTCTCCCGAACTTCGGATCAAATACTCGCAAGATGAACTCCTACATCTCAGAACTGAAACCACCCCCCCCAACCACTACCATCTCACCAGGGTGACCTCCTTCGAAAGACAACTGCCAGATACCGAAGCACGTAAGCCTGGCCCTGCTTAACTGCAGATCTATACCCAAACATTGTACAGAAATCAATCTGCTGATTCAAGATACCAACCTGGATATACTTTTCCTCACGGAAACATGGCTGACCTCTAACTCTGAGGCAGATATTGTTAGCATGTTACCCCATGGATTCCTAATACAGTTCCATAACAGAACCCAGGGAAAGGGAAGTGGCTTAGCCATAGTTTACAGGGATAATTTTACCTGCAACATACAAGAGGGAGGAATTTTGGATTGTGAAAGCGTCTATTTTAACCTACAAATTACGCCAAATAAATCCCTATCGGGTTTTCTATATACCGCCCGCCCGGAAGCCTAGGACAATTCATTGGCTCACTGTTAGAAACCACAATCACCTCCTGTACCGCGACACCCAATTTTATTCTATTAGGAGATCTGAATCGCTACAGGACATCTTCTAGACCCGATCTTTTCTAACATTCCTAAAATAGAAATATCGCCCCCCCCTCCCATTACCATGGTCGGACCACTTCCTCATCCCGTTCACATGGCAAACCAATTTAGATATCCCCCAAGTTCAGGCACTTCGCACTCAGGAGAGAATATGGTCCAAACTCTCCTTTGAGAACTGGACCCGGGAATTAGAACATTCTGCCCCGCTCGTTGATCCCAACCCTCTGAAAGCTGACGCGAATTTCACCGAGTGGTTGACCAACACCCTTGATTCGTTAGCACCCAAGAAAAATTTGAAGAAAAAAAGAAAAATCTTTAAATCCCCATGGTACTCCCAAGAACTTAGGGACCTGAGAAAAATTTGCAAGACTCTGGAGCGTAGATGGAGAAAAGACTGGGCCCCCCTCAATAAAGAGAAATACAAAGCAGCCATGAGGACTCAGCTCGGAAAACAGCCCAAGCCTCTTTCTTCGAAGAGAAAATTAGAACTGCCTCCAACTCGTCTCGGGAGACATACAAAATAGTAAAAGAGCTACTCAAAATACCCAACCCCCCCTTGGTGCAGGATTCCTCGGACACCAGATGCAACCAAGTAGCAGCTTTCTTCGAGAGCAAAATAAAAAACATCCTACAATCCCTACTGCCAAAATCTGATAGTTATGCTCCCGCGGATCCTACTGCCGCAAACATAGGCCCCACTCTGGACTCCTTTAACCAGATATCCAAAGAAGGCTTTCGAAATGCTCTAACCGTCATAAAAAGTGGATCCCCGAATGATCCGGCCCCCATTCACATCCTTCAGCAGGTGGGACCTACCATCTCGCCTTTGGCCACAGACCTTATTAATGCCTCACTTGACCAAGGAGTGGTTCCCCCTAGTTGGAAACAGGCAGTAGTAAAAGCACTGCTGAAGAAACCAGGACTTGATCCCCATGACTTTGCAAACCTCCGACCAATCTCTCTTTTGCCAGGACTTAGTAAGATCGCAGAGAAAAGCGTAAACCAACAACTCTCAGCCTTCTTAGAAACCAACAATCTGCTTCGTCCCTCTCAAACAGGGTTTCACCCGGGTCAGGGGACTGAGACCACCCTTCTAACAGTGGTTGAGGAAGCAAGGTGCATCTTAGATTCAGGAGGATCGGCTTTACTGATCCTGCTGGATCTAAGCGCTGCATTCGATACTGTAGACCATGGGATCCTGATCCAGCGCCTTCTTAACCTAGGGGTGAGAGGCACCGCACTGCGATGGCTCACATCTTTCCTGAAGGACAGAACCTTCCAGGTATGTGAAGGGAACGCACGTTCCAAGCCTTTCCCCCTCCATTGTGGGGTTCCTCAGGGCTCTTCATTGAGCCCTACCTTATTTAACATTTATATGGCCCCCCTGGAGGATGTTGTCACTCCCTTTGGGATTAAAGCTGTCACATACGCTGACGACACCCAAATGGTCATCTCACTCTCCCTGGAAAAGGACAACCTCAAAAAGCTGCATGATTGCCTTGCAGAAATCTATAATTGGATGTGTGACTCGCAACTTAAATTAAATGGCACAAAAACAGAGCTCATGCTTCTGGGCCAGCGAATGACATCCCTTCCCACCTCCATATGGCCCCTGTGTCTAGGGGATCTCCCGCAACCAAAGAAAGAACTCAAAAGCCTAGGGTTCTGGCTGGAGCAAGACATCTCCCTGAAAACACAGGCCAAAAAGACGGCTGGTACCTGTGTGGGCCTACTTCGCTCAGCCCGGAAGATTCTCCGCCTACTTCCGACACAATCCCGAAAGCTGCTCATTCAAGGTCTCATCTTATCTAGATTAGACTACAGTAACGCCCTTTTTATGGCTGCACCAGAATCCACCATTAATATCCTTCAGCGCACCCAAAAGCAGCAGCTAGGCTGTTGACAGGCACCGCCCGGAGAACATCGGCAAAACCAGCACTCAGAGCTCTTCACTGGTTGCCTATCCAGGAAAGGATCAAATTTAAGGCTCTGTGTATCACCCACAGATCCCTTCAGGGCAAAGGGCTCCCTATGCTTGGGACAATACACTATCCCTACAAAACTACCAGGTCCCTGCGTTCATCCCAAGGTAACCTGGCCACTGTTCACAGAGTCAGGAAGGCTCGCACTGGAGGGTGACGTTTTTCGGTCACTGCAGCAACCATGTGGAATTTCCTGCCAACTGGTCCGCGAACCGAACCGAACTACATGAGGTTTCGTGAACTCATGAAGACACATCTTTTCCCACAAAAGCCATAAGTTCACCCGTCATCCCCCTGCGCTTCCCCTCAGACTTCCACTGCACCCTCAGCGCTGGGACGCTCCCGGGCAGCCATGCGCTATATAAATCTTTTTTCATTTCATTTCATTTTGAGAGTGTACGGTTTCAGAAAAGGGGGTAGGAGAAAGGCAAACTCGCTCTATAGATTGTGAGTGGGCAGAGCTAATAAAGACATGGACAAAATGGTCTATTGTCCAGAGCTCCACCACCTTCCAAGTGTTCCTCTAATAAAGTGATCAGACAAACAAGCGGGCATGTTCTCTCACTTTCTCTCTCTCGTCTCTTTCTCTGTTAGACTGTCTACCTCTGCTCATCTCTCCCTCTGACTCTGTACATCATTTAACTTATAATTACCAACTTGCCGGTTTTCCTCTATACCTTCCACTCTCTTTCTACCCCACCTTTCTGTACTTCATGTCTCTCTCTATCTCTACTCCCCATATGATTGTACTCATCACTCTCTACATCACCAGTCGCCAAATCTTGTTCTTCTCTCTATTTCATTGTTAGAAATTGGATTTCTTGTTGCAGAGGTATGCACCCTGTCCAAGCAGGAGCCACAATCCTAGTCAGGGTAAGTCAAAACTCTCTAAATTATCCTGTCCTCACCCGCTTGTAGCTTAGCATAGAGCAGTCAGTCTTAACTTAGAGTCAATGTGCAAAATATTTGTGCAACACTTCAAACAGTAACATAGTGAAAAACCCACAAAAAGACTCCACGCCAGATTAGAAAAATAGAGAATAAGTTTATAAATAAAACAAGAACGCAATGATAAGAACCCAATAGGCAGAGATCAAGGTATGAATTTTTAAAGAATACACTGAAAAATAGCACTTAGAAGCAATGAGCGCCGATTTGGGATATCTGGTTGTGCCAGACCGGAACAAAGTCAAACGTTTAGGCTGACTGCGATAGAGCACAGGCCGGATATAGGGATGTATTTAGACTCACTGAACAAAAGTACCTTGATCCGAGCTGTGTTACCATCGAGAAGATGCGAGGTGCAGGCGGATAAAATGGGTCGATCTTCTCCATGCAACGGCAGCGATTTATCAGTTCCGAGTATGAATTGTGGGTTCCAAACATGATGCTTTGCTATGTCTTGGTAGAAGACGATGTGTTTGTTCTGAGGGGGACACACTGGTTTCTGAAGGTGATGTGGCAGCTCCACTTTTCACAATAACAATGATTAGCCGGTTCTAATTCAGGCAAAAGAAAATATGCACTGGTTCTGACCCATGCAAAGGTGAAGATATGCCAGTTCCGAGGTCCAGGACTGGGGTGGGACCACTTGGCAGGGCAGACTCAACGATGGCAGAGTCCAGGTGCAGATGCAGGTGAGTTAGAAAAATTTTATGTCCCTTTGACTTCTGGAGTACCGTGTTTTTATGGACCCGGCGGTGCCAGGGAACACACCTGAAAACTCAGAGTCCTTCCTGTTTCAGACCACAGAAACACAGAGTCTTCTAGGTGAAGTCAAAGATCATATTTATTGGCTGCAGCCAGTAACAGGTATCCTAGAAGTACAACGGCATGTATGTTCTCAGGTGACTGCTCCCTTTACAAAATCAGACTTCTCCTTATATACGAAATAATATGCTTAAGGCAAACATTCCTTTTTTTACAGTTCGATCATTCACACATTTTCACTACAAAGGAAAAGCAGAGTCATGATGACAAGTCCATATTTCAATTCGTCCAGCCCGTAATCAATTACCCGGCAAGACCCAGTATTTCCATCAGATATCGACGGACCCCCAATAAAATCGGGCACCTCCTCCTCGTAAAGTTGGTCATAAAGCAACAGACAGAGACAGGTGTATGTAAGATTAGGCATGGTTTGTGTGCGATGAAAGGTTTATGATATGTTGTGCCTTGATACGAATCTAGCTCGGCCGCTGGGGAAGGACCTGGCCAAACAGGTTTGGCTTCGGGCAGTGGAGTCAGCTTGCCCAGGTCACAGGGGAGTCAGCTAAGGTGTACGTGTCCTTCGGATCAGGTTTTTGGCTTTTAGTCATTTGGCTATGTGAGGGCAATCACAAAATGGATGCTGTTCACAAAATGGAACTCGAGGGTTTCGGAACGGAAATGCTGATTTCAGGTTGATTTCGTCACTCGATCATGACGCAAATGCTCACGTATAGTACATGACTTATTACCGGTCTGATGATACCGGAATCGTCATGATGCGACAATGTTTATAACACGTGTCCAGAATTTTCAGTACCACACTTCAAATCATGAGGCAAGCCAGCAAGCCCTTGGAGTCATTCTGGTTCAAGTTATGCAAGTCCAGTTCTTCTCATCCACACAGGGGAATAGCAGACAACAGGACAGTACAGCAAGGCAGGAGTCCAGCAAAGCAGCAGCCCAGCAGAGTGGCAATCCGTTCAACAGCACAGCAGTTCTTCTCCCTGGCAGAGCCTTCACATGTCCAGAAGTATACTGAAGTAGTGGTGTCAGAGGTGCAGTACGTATACCCAGTTGTGCCTTTAAAGTGGGGGAGACTCCAAATAAAGGTCTTTGAGGTGCACAGAGGTCTTCCCTTCCTGCTCTGGCTTCAGGCTCAATACAAATCGGTATACAGCCCTTTGAGTGGGGACAGCACATAGCCTATTCAGGTGTAAGTGTGAGGTTGTTTCCACCTCCTCCCTCACATCCTGCCCAGGATGACCCATCAAGATGTAGATGGCCATCAGTCACACCTAATCTCTCTTTGTATGTGGCTGTCTAGAGTCACCCAGCTCAGACATATATTCAGAGGCAGGCAGCAGCCACAAAAATGGCTAAAGTTAGAAAATGCCAACTTTGCAGTCGTGAAACATGAAGTTGGGAGTTTGTCACTACCAGGGCATGTAAAACTTAAAACTACATGTCCTGCTTTTTAGGTGCACTGCAACTTGCCTTTTGTGTTGCCCAGGACCTACCTTAGAGGTGACTTATATGTATAAAAATGGAAGGTTTAGGCCTGAAAAGAGGTTTGTCTTTTCAGGTCGAAATGGAAGTGTAAACTGCACATACAGACTTTGGAATGACAAGCCTGAGCTATTGTTAGAGGGCTATTTAAGTAGGTGGTGTGGATAAATACTCTTTTTGGCATGGTTATCCCCCACTGTTTGCCTGACACTGATCCATCTATGACTGAGTTTGCACTGGATTCCTGGTAACCCAGTTCACAGTGCCTGTGTTCTTTACCCAAACTATACCTTTGTTTCCACAAGTGTCACACCTCTGGCTCACATATAAGTCCTGTGTAAATGGTACTAGTGGTACCAAGGGCCTTTTATGTCAGAGAGGACCTCTAAGGGATGTAGTATGTATTATGCCACCCTAAGAGACCCGTCACCAAACACAGGCATACGTCAACAGCCGTCTGCGTGTTTTGGTGCAGGTAAAAATGAAGAGTTGACAGCACAAGACCCTGTGTGCCAGTCCTACCAGCACTGCAAGAGGCATAGGTAAGTCACCCCTACAGCAGGCTTTACAGCCCTAAGCACAGGGTGCACTATATCTTATGTGAGGCAATAACTAAGTGTGGGTGGTCAACTCCACTTTGCTGACACAGTTTGCGGAATTTCTGCTACTCCATTCTCCGCTTACAGCGCGGAGTTCAGTAAAAACCCTGGAACCGCTGCGTAATGGAGTTTACCAGCAACTAGCAAACGCTCGATCTTATTGTAATTAGCACGCAAACAACTGTGCCCAACACCATCCACCTCAATGAAATACTTCTATTCACCATGTTTATGCAGGACTTGGCCCTATGTGCGTTTTTGTGGTGCAGGGAAGCCCATACGTGAAGTAAGCGTGCAGACAGGCTCGCGCTCATACCTCGAAAGGAACTGCCAAAGAGCGCAGCTGAATGTTTTCGGTATTGAAGAGTATTTGTGTGCGTGTCTGTGTTAACTAATTGCTATACAAAAAGGCCACAGTTCACTGTATTTGTCTGCTGCCCGATTGCCTAAAAAGTTAAACAAATCAATTTTAATTAACAGGAATATTCCTGTTGGGTGCATTGGGTCCAGGTTAAATGCATTGTGGTGCAGTGTTCGAAGCTTGGTTTTGTATGTGATTATATTTACTCATGAATTAATGATTTCTTAACTTAACAGTGCCAATGGTAGCATGCTTTGGGTCTGGAGCACCCTTGCTTGACCCTTTAAATGTGTTATGCAGCCAGATCTGACACTGATTCATTCTCTGGTGAAACATTTAAAATAGACTGTGACACTGTGTGCAGTGAGTAGTAATCATGTTGCATTCTTGCAACTAGCCAGGACCAATTTCATGAGTCTCAAAGGCAGAGGTTCTGTACGAATCCTTGCATTTGTTCACATTTAAAGTAAACTCACATCAAATCTGTATTCCGTGGCCTTGACCTATAGCTCAGCCACTATGCAGACAGTGCCGATGAGAAAATGCAAGAGTTCATTCCACTAACATATTGCCGTGCTGTAGATTCATGTTCCAAATTCTTTCCTTTAATATAAAGACAAATCACCTATACCTCATCCTCCTGCTGCATGAACTTTCAGCATGGTCGGTGCTTTTTTTTGCCCATTATCCAAGCACTATTGATACTGTGACATATAGGCTGATACCATTTGAGCCGCATGGTATTTAAGTTATTTACCATAGATCCATCTGCGCTTTGTATTCTTCTTTTGCTGGAAGCCACCCGGGCTGCTCCTTTCGTCATCATGAGCTTGAGCTTGTTGAGGTGCCACCCTCCCCTCGCACCAGTGTCTCCATGTTCGGCAAGAGACACCACTGCCGCTGCCTGAAGTTCACATGGCATTACAAAAGGGGGTTGTACCCATGCAGTCAGGGGGACCTGGGCGTTGTGTAGTAAATGTATAGGGGGGTCCCCGTGAGGAGAGCGTGTAAACACACAGTAAAACACTTACAAATTTCAAAAAGACAGTGAATTCAAAAGAAGAATGTTGTCATTTATTCAACAACATTGCATAGTGATTCAGTAAAGCATTATTACAATTACTTTGAATGGAGTAGAGAATCAGAAAAATGAAAAAGCCCCAATATGGGAGGGAGGGGGAAAGAAGTGGTGCTCGAGGGCTGTGAAAAGGATTAAGGAAAGTGCACAGAGTAAAACATAATGTACATAAATACCATCATCAATGGACTTGGCAATTGTTCCAAAAACCAAAATGGCCCATATAAATTAAGGCAGAAGTTAGAAACACAATTCAAACTAAGGACATTCTACGGTCACATATACAATTCGATATGATCCAGGGGATGTGCCGGACGTCCCAGAGTGAAGAGGCGTCGACGTTTCGACCCCTATTTATAGGCTAAATTCAGTCCTTTGCCGGGGTCTTCATCAGGACCGTTATAGTGGGGGAAGGGACGAAATGGGGCCGTCCTATCTGTAAAATTAAAAATCAATATCAGCAAATGGGGTATTAAGTTAAAAAACACAGTCACTGTCCCGTGAACCATAAAAGGTTGATTAATCAGGCAAAATAACACCATGGGGTCCGGGTCATAAGGACCTCTGGACAGAAGGAACTAAGAGCTGTGTAAGCCACATAGCATGCTCCAGCTCAGTGGGGTAGATCATAATTATACATACAGAAGAGGACAATAGCCAAAAGGAAGTCTAAAGATATATACACATTATTATATAGAGTCTACACAGGGGACTCACTTAGACTAAAGTCGAGACAATTCAAATACACATCCAAATGGTGTACTGTACCAGATTGTGGAGAAACCAAGTCTCAATGTATAGTTGGTGACTTTCCGTGCACGGACAGGATTAAATAGCTACAATTAAAGTGAATTGTAAGCGGGTGTGCAATTACCTTTAGTTAAATACAGCACACTCCACCAAAATAACCATCTTCGGGAAGAGTAGTGAACAGCGTACTGGAATTGGCAGTCAAATCTAGATTAAACCAATAACTAAAGGTTATTAGGGTGTTAGGACACTGGTGTTCATTAGTTCAGGTCTCAATACATGCTGGTAAACCACCAGGACGCGATTAATTAGCTGCTTAGGGTAAAAGGTAAAAGGTGCAAGAATTACCTTTAGTTAAAGGACAAACTTCATTAGGGTAAACATCAGCAGGGAAAATTTCTTCCGAAAGAGGTGGTGTGCTGGTTTTCTGTCAGACTAGCTGTCAGATCTAGACAGATTAAATGTATCGAGGTGTCGAATTAGTAAACGTCAAAGTATGCTACGTTAATTGCAAACACAAAAAGGAGCCATGTTGTTAGACAGTTAAAGATCAGGGATGGTAGGTAATTTCGGCGCTGTGGCTACTAAAACGGTAGATTTAGGCTAGTACGTGATGAAGTACCGCATTCATTGTAAACACAATATTGTTAAAGACAGAAGACGAATCACGGATGACATGCACTTACGGCGCTATGGCTGCTAGAAGCAAAGTGTGCCTTAGTCAAGAAAGGTTGATACCTTGTATGCGTCCAAATCGCAGTTATGTAAACCGCCGATCACAAGTGCATGCGGCGGTCACCATGAAAATTCGATCGGATTGGTTCCGTCCCGGGTGAATTCTAAAATAGACAAGGCGTGGACGTAAGGGTGCAAATTCCCGTCTGTATCGGTTTTAGATACAAGATATCTGACAGGCACTTACTTATTACACGGGGAAAATGAGGCATAAACGCTTCTCGCCGATAGTCGTCCACTGGACTCCGTTAACCGCTACGCGGAGTTTGTGGGTGGAGCCTAAGACCTAGCTGGGGTAATAGATATAGAGGAAGTACTCGATGCCTTAGTGACCTAATGCGAGGAGTTTCAAAACGGAGTTAGGTAATAGGAGAGTGTCCCCCGCCAGTAAAAATTGAGGCATGGGTCATAATGCGCTAAAAATATCTCACAAGGGATGACAAATTATTTAGTACAAGCCACGCTTAATATATTGTACTCACGCACTAACCCAACATGGGAGTGTAGGTGAGCCGATCAAATCCGCTGAAAACTTTTGAAACATCATTACATTAGACATTGAAAATACGTACATATCAAAGAAGTGCATAATATATGATGTGTTCAGTTGAGTAGATATTGAAACCTCTAAATCAAATGGATTCACGCACTGCCTAAACATGGGAGTGTGAGTGAATCGACCAGGGGTGTGGAACTCGTGCACCTATCATACATGGTGGTGTAAACCAGTGACCCAAGGGATGAGCTGGTGTTGTGTACCTCTCAGGTTACAATGTTTGGCTGATGTGCAGTGCGGAAAATCTGTCATCCTAAGGCAGCTAATTGGGCAAAGCTGCCATCCTGTTCATTCAAACCATTTTTAATGGTGTCTAGAAGAGACATCCATTTGCACTCCCGTAGGTTTAACACAGATGCTAGATTCCCACCTCTTCTGCCTAGGGACACCTTCTCAATTACCAGCCATTTTAAGTCTGCCACTGTGTGTCCAGCGTGCTGCCAATGGTCCACCAGGGGGGCACCTAGGACCTTGCAACGTATCCTGCTAGAATGTGCAGAGATACGAGATTTTATTTTCTGCTGGGTTTGCCCAACATATACTTTGTTGCACGGACATGTTATTAAGTAAATCACACTGTTGGTGTTGCAGTTGGTATGGTGTTTTAATGTAAAGACCTGCTCGCCATGTGTGAAAGTTTTGGTCTGGACGGTGGTCTCGCAGGCTGTACAAGACCCACATCTGTAGTGACCTATCACAGGTGGTAAGTTCCATAGGCTTGTGATTGTTGGGGGGCTCTCTGGTTCTAAGTATGAGTGGACCACCAGGTCCCGAATGTTCTTTGACCTTTTGAATGGAACTTCAAGCAAGGGTGAGGCCACCATCCAGCCCTCACACGGTCTGTTCATTTGAGGTGAGTGAGACTTTTACTTGTTAAGAGTGACTGTACAGGGATTGGTTTGGACAATACTGGGGATCATATCTTCCTCCTTCATAGCTCAGTCCTGAGATAATTGGTTAACCCCTTCCATGCTGGGCCGATTTTCCTCGTGTGCTAGGCTTTTAAAGAATCAATGGCTTTATGACGTCCCCCAGCCGTCATCAGCACATGAGCACTGTAATGCATGACGGATGGGGGCCGTCATCAGCATGGAAGGGGTTAATAATAGCGGATTGTGATTTCTGCAGGGTGGAATCCATGATATTGTTTTCTTTCTCAAGCACCACGGAAAAGCTGCACATGCATTACCACATGTGATATAAAATTAGAACTGGGTGTCACTCCGCTGCATGCAGAATTTCAGAGTTTTTAGACAACTCCACCGAATTCCACAAAGTAGAACTCCGCGAGCTCGGCCCACCCCTAGAAATAACTGCATTAGGAGATATGCCCCTATAGTTTCTAAGTACAATCTTAGACAGTATAAGTGCACAGTGAAGCCATACTGAGTACATGGCTGGGAGCTGGTCACTACGAGTTCCACAGCTCCATGATGGCTTCACTGGATACTAAGGTGTTTGGTACCAAACATCTCAGCTTAATAAACCCACACTGATGGCAGTGTTGAATTTATTAAGAAATGCACCCAGAGAGCACATCAGAGGTGCCCCTGAAATCCTACCAAGTTGATTGTGTGTGTCTGACTGCTCTCCACCAGTCTACTACCTCTAGACATGTTTTTGACCCTCTGAGGTGTGAGCCTTTTTCTCTCGTGGGTCAAAAACAAATCCCGCTCTAGGTGGAGGTGCTTAACACTTACCCCCAAGCAGGAACAGCATAGAAAGGCAGTGAGCCTCAAAGACTAGTGGAGATGCCCACCCCGCTGACCAAGCCCCATTTTTGGCAGTAAAGTTGGTAGGAAAATTAGTAAGCAAAAGAGGCATGTCCCCTCTCAGCCAAGGCCACCGATAAGGGGCTGTGAGCTGAAGTGACTCCCTCCTTTCAGAATCATCCATATTGTTTTGGAGGACTCTAGCCAGTAGGGTCTAGATATACCCCCAACCCAGAGGGAGTGGACATACAAAGGGTGTAGGCACCCTAAAGGTAAGTAGCCTATTGGCCACTACCTTCTGACCCATGTAATGCCCCTAAAGTTAGTATTTAGGCAGACCTTGAACCTTAATCCGCAGATTACCGATGACCTATGAAGAAGAGGACAAAGAAGAGAAGAAGAGCCACTGACTTGGCCCTAGCCCTGCCAGCCTGTCTGTGAACTTCTAACTTTACAAGCTTACGTGACTCGACCCGCAGACCAGTGGCTTCCAAAACCCAAGCAGAACTGCCTGTCGTCCACAAAAACTCCTGATCTCCTGTGGACAGCAGTCCTGTCCAAAGGTAAACCAGTACCAGTGGCCCACGGGTCCAGCAATGGTTCCCCAGCATTTCAGGGCAAGTCAATGCCTGCAGCCTCTGCAGGGCGACCCCTCAACTATGACTTTAACCAGTAAGTTGTTTTTCGACTCCAAAGGACACCCCTGCACTCTGAGCCCCTGGGCCTTAGGGAGATCAACGAACTGTGTCTGAATGTTCCAGCACACCCCAACCAATGGTCTATCTATTTTGTATCCTCTGGTTGCAGCAGTAAAAATGTCTCTGTGTGCTGCAGCCAAGGCTGCATGCGCCAAAAACCCAACAGCATGTGTGGATGCAGCGACAAATATCAGTGCAAGTATCACTCAAATATGTGATTAATACAGTGAAAAGGCAGTTCATTTACACACATACAGCACCACATGAAGGGTCTTAAGGCGGGGTTGCAACATACAAGAAACATAAAAAGGATACAGTGTTCAAAAGCATATTCTACTTTAAAAGTCTTTTAATGTATCAATGTCCCCCTTATTATCACTTGTCAAATGTGAATTCTACATTCCTGAGAGGTGTCCGTGTTATTCAAGATTGCACCCCAATGGAATCTGTGAAAATGCAATGTTGAGTCCTTACCTTAGCCAACCACAGAACATTCCTTAAATGCTTTTTTATCTCCTGCTGCATAACTTGCATGCCTTTTGCAGCCCTGCCAGGCACCATGCATCAGACTAACACATTTTAGTGTTGTGGTCTTCACACTAAAATGCATTAATCACACATTTGTAGTGCCTTAACAACACCTGCTTCCTGTGAGGGAGAAGCTGGAACTGCAGCTCCAAAGTGCACGTCATGTGTACTATTGGAGTAGATAACCGTGCTATATTCAAACTGCCAGTTGGTGGTCTCATTGTGCAACATACTTTTGATCATCCGCATGTTCTTCTGCTACCAGCACTACTAGACCAGTGGGCATATAATCAGGAACAGTGAAACAAATGGTAGCCATGTCTAACCACCAGTATATTTCAGTCTTTTTCAAAATCGCACAAAGAGCATACTGGCTGTTGGATTGCAGAAAATGCTGCTTACATTAATACGCTGGGGTGACATTCTCAAACAAAGGAAGTGTTCCTGTAGAGAAAGTAAGATGGTAGCTATGCGGCGGTGAGGCTGTGACCCTAATCTCTTTCTGTTCTGGACATGTTGGCGGCCGGGCCTGGAGGTCACTTGCACCTGTCTGAAAGGGTATTTAGTGACCTAGTAGTGATGCACCACTGGAGGCATCATGCGGCAAATACGTGGCAGGTAGCACTGCAGGGGAGGGACCTCTCTGCTGTGTGGGACGTGGTGGCCTGTTGCTTGGGGTTGCTCGGTGAGTGAAGGGGCCCGGGTCCACTGGTGCTTCCACCACACTTGGTGTGAGTGAGAATGGAAGGACCCATCAAACATTTCACTCACCTCCTTGGCATAGTGCCCAAAAATAGCTACGCTTTCTTCTAATTTCTAGCAACACTGTTACCAGGAACACTCAGCTGAGGAGTTCCACCCTGTTTGGGGACAATTTAGGTTGCCCATTGTCTGGACCACCTGGGGGAACTGGCTGTCTTTGAAACAAGCAATTGCCTCTTAGTGAGAGAACAACAAGGAGCACAGAGCTATTTTTTCAAGGGAGGAAAAAAAGCACATAAGGAATAGAGCAAGAGGAGCAAGGGGGAGGGAGAAACACAGGAGGGAGTAAGTAGCACGGAGCAGTTGGTGATAGCATAGAGGAGCACACAAGGGACAGAGAGCATCATGGAGAGCTTGAGTGTTTTGCAGATGGAGAAACACACAGAGAAGAAAGCAACATGGAGCAGGGAAGTATACAAGGGAAAGAGTAGCACGGAGTGCAGGAGGTAGTGATTAAGTGACTCTACTTGAAAATGTGCTTTTAAATGTTATTAAAAAATCTAGCACACCGCAGTGGTGCCGGTCTGTCTACCTCATAACTTGATTTTGCTCGCGAAAAAGTGTCACTCATAGTCATTGAAATAGCACTCATAATACACTGAAATTAAGAAAATGTTAGACGTAGCAATCTGAAACCTTGGTAGTCATGCATTAGTTAATAAAGCGCAGCAGATTGGGTGCCTTTTTGAAGGTTTTCATGTTAATTGCAGGGCCCGACATGCTTACACACTGGGATGCATTTAACATGAAAACTTTCAAAATGGCACACCGACTGCCGCTCTCTGTTAAGAAAAGGCAAGCAGCAAGCCCAGCAGCACAATGTGTGCTTTCATAATCACTAATATATGTTAATGATTGTGAAAGCACACAATGTGCGTTTAGGCTTGCAGCATGCCTTTTCTTAATAGAGTGCGGAGGGGGGCACATTGTCTGATTTTCCTCAAGTATTCATGTTAATTGCAGCGCCCATCCAGCTTCTACACGACGCTGCGATTAACATGAATACTTCCCTCTCATGGTGTGTGCAAGCTTCAAAAAAGACACTGCACACTCAGATTCATAAAGGTGTGCATGAGTGCACGCAATTTACAGGGAACAGTGATCCCAACTTACCTGTGCCTTACCTGTACCTTCGATCAAGCTCTTGGCCTGAGCCTGCAGCCTTTTTCAGACTTCGAGATTCCTCATTGGTTTGCACTGGGCGCCCACCGCTGTGTTGGCACTCTGCACCCGGCCGCCCCTGTGCCATTGGAAATGTAAATTTTGTGCCGCCTTGTTGCCTCCCTGTGCTTACCTTAACCCCAGGAGACTGGGTTACCAAACCCTGATACTTACCTCTTATTAGTACCACTTCAAATGCCCCTTTTCTCAATTGGATAACCTTGCTACCAGACACCCAGTTTGATCTCTGCACCCAGCCGCCCCAGTCCCACTTTTCGTGCAGTTTTGTCACGTACCTGAACCTTACTTGGTACTGATTCTACATCCAGAAACAATTAACATAAATCATTTAGGGCCTGATGTAGGTAATCCCAGATTAATAATTCCTACCGAATCATACCGATTCGGTATTTAAGAACTGGCAATCGGGATGTAGGTAATTTTACCGAATTAATTACCGAATTGGTATGGTTCGGTAATTAATGAATCAGTATTTACCGATTCTGTAATTGCCATTAATTCCTATGGGCCTTGAGGACCATAGGAATCAATGTCAATTACCGAATCGGTAAATACCGATTCAGTAAAATTACCGAATTTGCAAGGGGGACAGGGTGTCACTTTGACACCCTGTTGCACCCCTGATTCTGGCTTGTGTGCCATGTGGCACACATACATGCCCTTAGGGGCACAGGTGTACATGCACAGATGTGCCTGTACACAGGAATTCGTTATTTACCATGACATAGTATGCCATGGTAAATAACGAATTCTGTTTTCAGTGCCACCTACATCACAAATTTGAGATTCGGTAAATTTACTAATTCGGTAATTTACAGAATCGGTAAATTTACCGATTCTGTAAATATACCGAATCGGTAAATTTAAGGCCCCCTACATCTCATTCACCAAATACCGGTCGGTAACGGCCAAAATCGGCCGTTACCGACCAGTATTTGGTGACCTACATCTGACCCTTACTTACCTGCATATTGTTGATTGTGTTTCCTCCTGTAGGATAAAGGATTTTTTAAAAATGCACTGTGCCCATTTTTTTACATTGAAAAGCATTGATATTACAGATGTATTTACATGCAACAAAGTATCTTTGGTTCTATAAAATAAATATACTAAAAGCATTATTTTCACAAGCCACTGGTCTCGGATTTAGTCATTGAGTGTGTCTATAATTTATTGCCTGTATGTGTTCAACAAATGCTTAGCACTGCACTGTGATAGGTCTATCAGTTCACCCACACTACCACAAAAAGAGAGCATTAGTATTATCTACTTGAGCCTCTGTGCATCCACTGGACTCTGTGCACACAATACCGCATTTTGTTGTAGTATGTACAGAGCCAGCTTCCCACAGGTGGCACAACGAGTTCTGCAGGCCCACTAGTTGCATTGAATTTACAGGCCCTGGGCACATGTAGTCACTTTACTAGGGAGTAAATTAAATATGCCAATTGGGGATGAGCCAATATTACCATGTTTAGGGGGAGAGCAAAATCATGTTATCGCTGGTTAGCAGTACTAAAGCCAGCAAAAACAAGATCAGAAAAATGGAAGAGGTAGGCAAAATGTTGGGGGGAAGACCACCAAGGCTGTAAGGTCTAACACTCATGTTTCTATATACTGCTGTCCGTGTCCACCTCTCTGCTTCAGCTATCTTTTTACCTCAAATCCCACTCTTCCTCTCCTTTTCTGTTACATTCTACATATCTCCAACTCTATACCTCACTCTATAATCTTATCTAGCTCTCTACCTCTCTTCTTCCTCTAATGCCCTGTTTCTATCTTTGTCTATGTTTCTTTTTCACCTTTCTCTCTTTACCTTACATCTCTCCCTACTTCACCTATCTGTCTACCTCAACTCTGTCTCTACCTCCCTTCCCCATCTACTTTACATATATCACCATAGCAATCTCTTTACCTCTCTGTTCTTCTCCTGCCTATTGCCTCCTTCCACTTCTCTTCCACAGAAGAGCTGGCGATCACTGCCTAGCCCAATTTGTATATACACTGAAAGAAGAATAGAGCAAAAAGCTAGCGGAAGAGATCTAAAGAGGAAATTGAGTATTGGAAATCTTAGAAGCAGTGTTTTGATCTTCCATGTTGCAGTGAGGATACCAGTTGTAAAGGAGGATTTATTTTTGCTCACAAATATCTGTCAATGAAAGCTACAATATGACGCCCTATCACCATATGTATTATCTTAATTTTCTGCGCTGGTGCTAAACATCCATGTCTTCATCCTTACCATGCATTTCCTACAGTGGGTTCAAAAGTGTGGTTGTACAGTGAATTCCACATAAAAGATAAAAGAAATATAGATATAACAAAAAAACAAAATGGCGTGTTCAAGCTTTCGTTTGTTTAGAATTTGACTGGTGGACGATAACCAGCTTGTGATTTGGCAGCTTTTGTATGCTTCACTTCTGAAAAACTTTAAGGTATAATTCAATAGTGTGTGGTTTCATGAGGGCTTGGGTTGGCAACAAATGTATATTAAATTTAACTTTGATTTGTCACGAAAAGGGTGTTCTGGGATATGTTGTGCTCTGGGTCAAGAAATCTTTAGGAGGGAGTGCATGCGTGTGTGAGTGGTGCGCGTGCATTTGTGTGTGATGCCAGAGTGAATATTCATGGATAGCATGTCTCCCATGTCCTAACAAAACCAAACAAGCATTTGCAATGCAATCGGTCTTGCCTTTGGGGCCTTATTTGTATTTAGCTATGCAGCACATTAGCCTGAGTGCTGAAACATCTACTGTTCTTTAACATGGAGGGAAAGTGAGCACCAAACTGCGTGACACGCCAGGTATGGGAACACATGGAGATAAATATTGCCTTTCAGCTGGAAATGGTATGGTATAGTCCAAAGCTCTGTGTTTTAATATGAAATCAGTGCCGTCGGAGGTCATATCACTGAAAATACAAGATTTGAAAAAAATATTATTGTCTACGGGTGCTTGTGGAAGACAATTTCTATAGACTGAAATCTAGAGTATGCTAAAGTGATTCTGGTATTTTACTGACCTCTGCTGGTCGTTTTCTATCAAGACAGTTAAATAGAGGCAGTTGAACAAGCAGAACGCAATTCTGGTATTGTACTGACCTCTGCTGATCATTTTCTAACAAGACAGTTAAATCGAGGCAGTTGAACAGAAAGCAATGTCCCTAAGCTAAAGCAGACAAGTCCTAGGGCTGACCGCCAGAGCCCACAAAGCACATACACATATAAGTATATACTAAAGTTTATACAAGATGTCTCGGATGCTCAATCTAAAAAGCAGCATTTACAGAAATGCAATTCAGTAAACATGATAACATATGTACAAGGCTGTCAAAATATGAATGGTTTACACAGTGATAAGCTTACATTATCTATAAAGTGGAGAAACTTAGAGAAAAACAGTTCTCGAATGTAAAGTACGTGGGTGAACATGTCATAATACGAAGAGCAGCTGTTTGTGTAGGCTATGTAAGTGTAAAACCAGGCTTAATTTAAACACACAGCCCAAGATTGGAAAACTGATTTTAGGAAGGACAATGATACTTCATTATGTTATATTTACATTATCTCAGTTTAGGTAGCATGCTAATCATCTCTCCTCCTTTGTGTTGAAACTATTTTTAAGGGTGGAGGAAGTATTTTTTGTAAAATGTTTTTCATGGGTTTTTCAAGCAATTCTATCAATTTCATTAAGATATACAGAGGAGTTTCATCCTTGCTACAAACTTTCTAATTTCTATCTACCCAGCAGAACTCTTCGGTCAGCTTCCTTGGCCAAAGCTGTTGTCCCCTCTATCAAGCGTACTAGAACAGGAGGCTGTTTCGTTTCGATACCTGGCTTCTCGGGGTTGGAATGAGCTGCCTCTCTCCTTAGGAAAAGCCAACAGTCTGCTTGTCTTTAGGAAAGAGCTGAAAACCTGGCTCTTTACTCAATAGGGTTCTCCTGGTTCCTTTTGTTTTTAGCTGTTGTGTTTTCACTCTGTCTCTAGCACTCTTTGCTAAAGCGCCGGGATGCTCTTTGAAGTAGCTGTGCGCTATAGAAGAGATTAAATAACATAAAAGAACATAACAATACTCTACTGTTTAAGTTGTTGTGTGCTTGTCAGCAGTGCAGATTTAGCACCTCATACCCACTAACTTGACAAACTTTTTGGGGTTGTTGCATAGATGTGTTAGAGATAGCTGAGGAAACGTAGAGGTATATTCACAAGAACGGGTGATAACTACCGCAAGAGGAGCGTAATGCAACTTTCAATATTGCAGCCTATTGCAGGAAGACAACTCAGTGACAATGTGGAATTCACAACACAGCAGTAGCATGCAATAGGCACCAGATAACGCGTCAAAAGTCTGCGTGAAAGTCAACGTCACACCGTAAAAATGCAATACGCAAACGTAAAAAAACATGCGATGAGGCCAACCGTGGTACAAAAAGTAGCCAAAACCAGCCACAAGCCTGCAAATCCCACACGTCTGGCGGGACAATGCATAATAAAAAACACAAAAAAATACACCAGAAACAAACTAAAGCACGTAGCAACATGGATGCACCCTGACCCAGTGCAGAGGCCAACTCGAATCCCACAACCCCCACAGACTACCAGCAAGGAACAATGGGACGGGAAAGACCAAGGAGAAGACGGAGAGGAAGATTGGGTGCAGACCCCAGGAAAGCAAGACCAGTGTCACGGAGGTGACAAAACACCACCAGCAACTGATCCACTAGCAGACCACCTGGATTGCAGTTGGAGTGCCGAGGAGGTCAATCCAGGAGACCAATAGGCGCCGGCATGAGGTGACAACCTAAACCAGGCACAAACCCGCTGCCAACAGGAAGGCAGCAACGGCGACAGGAAGTGGCAGTCCAGCACCACCGGAGGAGCTGAAGAAAACCCAGGCCACAGTCATCAGTATGGAGATGGTGCAAGGAGTAGGAAGTATGGACACAGCTCCAGAAGACCTGACACAACCTCAACTGGGAGTGCAACGAACAGGGACTGGGGGGATGGGGGGAGATTGGCACAATGGCAGACATGCACAACGAGGTGTAGCACCCTGCACACCCACAATCACCCATGATCATGTCCCAGATCCCCTTGGTACACTGCAGCACACACACATAGCAAGAACAGTACACCCTCATAGAGGACAACGTGAAAGAACACGCATAGCCAACACTGCAGAACAGAGGACACAACTGGCTCCGCACATGCACAGAAACATGCTTACTGCATCTGACAAAGCCGAAAACTGTGAAATGGAAATGTATGCGTACAACCTCACATCCGTCACGTAGTCCAAATGTACACTGTCCCACAGAAGAATCCAGCACCCCCAAACAGTCACAACGTACATTGCCATGCAGTCTGCATGCAAACCAGCACAATGCGCCAATATATATGTCAACACAAAGTCAACACGCACCTCCCCTTCACATCGCATAGAGGGGCACTCAACATCTTCAGCAAAGAACAGAATACAACACAACAGTGATGCCAGAGGGGACCACCACACAGTCGACACCGACGCCCTACAACAGCCCATGGATATCCTACTCAACCTCCCACCAGCACCCGGCCAGCCAAGCTACTCAGAGGAAAACCCCGAGCCTGCAACAACCACACAGCAGGAAGCACCCACAAGCACAGCTGGCTCACGACACTACACCCACCCACACATGGCACCCCAATGTCATGTTTCAGCATGCCATAAGGAGGTGGTCCAACAGGTGTTGGTGAGGGCCGAACCCATGGAATGCAAACCAGGACACGTACATAGGTGTTTATAATCCTTCAGGACCCTACCACACCCACTAAGGAGACCCACACTGCCATAGAGACACATGCAGATGCGCTGATGGCGAAATCGGATATTGAATCAGCGTTCCGGTTGCTCCCGGTACACCCACAGGATCAGCGTTTGCTAGGTTTTGCATTCCAAGGGAGTTACTACATGGATAAATGCATGCCGATGGGTTGCTCCATTTCTTGTGCTTATTTTGAAAAATTCAGCGGTTTTTTAGAGTGGGCATTTACCGAGGCTACAGGGCATAGGCATGTTATGCATTATCTAGATGACTTTTTGTTCTTGGGAGCAGCCGGCGACTCGAAATGTGCGCAGGCGCTACAGGACTTTTGCATCCTCATGAGGGAGTTTGGAGTGCCATTGGCATCAGGTAAGACGGTTGGACCATCTACTTCACTGGAGTTTCTGGGAATTGAGCTCGATTCTGTGGAGGGATGTTTCCGGTTGCCACTGATTTTGATAGGCGCCTTGATACCTTCGGGTTTAGTCTGCGCAATACAAATTGCTTAATAAATAAATAAATAAATAAACTAGGAAAGGTAGCCAAATTTAGGGCTTCCCTGGAACTTTGCCTTAGTAGAGAGAAAGTGGCCCTGCACCAGTTACAGCAAACAGTGGGTCAGCTTAACTTTGCCTTGAGAGTGATACCAATGGCCCGCCCCTTTTCACGCTCTATTGCACAAGCTATGGTTTGTCTCAAAGAAGGACACCACCGCACGAGACTGTCGGCAGAGGTTCGCCAGGATATGCGCATTTGGTTGGCATTTTTGGCGGACTTCAACGGTCGAGTAGTGTGGAACAAGCCGCCAGCGTCTTCGGACGAGTTGGGTTTGTGGACTGACTCGGCGGGGAGCGTGGGGTTTGGCGCCATCTTTGGTAATCGATGGTCGGCGCAAACATGGCCGGCATGGTGGCACTCCAGCGGTCTCACAGGTAACATAGGGTTCCTTGAGCTATTTCCTATTTTTGTTGCTCTGAGGGCATGGCCGGATGAGTTCAGAGACCGCTCTGTGGTATTTTGGTCTGATAATATGACTGTTGTCGAATGCATTAACAATCAGGCAGCACGCTGCAAATGGATCTTGAGATTGTTGAAGGAAGTTGTGCTGCTTTGCATGAGGCTGAATGTACAGTTCAGGGCGAAACATGTGCCAGGTGTACTGAATCATGCGGCTGACGCACTCTCTCGTTCACATATGCAGGTGTTCAGGGGTTATCTACCTACAGCGGACCTAGCGGTGGCACCATTCCCCGAAGCACTCTGGCTAATCGGTGCCCCAGATTACAAGACCTCGTGGCAGCAAGCTTAGCCCCCAGGACGAGGAAGGCATACGAAGGAGCGTTTCGTTCCTATTGTGCATTTTTGGGTCCAACAGGGAATCAGAACTGGGGTCAAGAGGATTCCTTCCTAGGGTTCCTGGTAGCAATGCACAGGGAAGGCCGATCAGCGGCATCGGCCAATAGACACAGGGCGGCCATCTCATTCATGGCGCAGGTGCATGGCATCAAAGACCCAACAGGCTCCTTTTTGGCAAAAAAAGCCCTTCGCGGCTGGCAGCGCCTCCAGGGTCGCAAGCAAGACGTGAGGCGCCCGATTGGCTTAGAAAAATTGTCCTTACTCATGGCGAAACTAGGCACGACCTGCTCCTCCCAATTCGAAGCAGTTCTGTTCCGGGCAGCTTTCACATTAGCGTTCCATGGGGCTATGCGGGTGAGCGAACTGGTCGCAAGGAATAAGAATGATGTGGAGGGAGGCTTGTGCAGGGATCACATCCTAATTAGGGGTGATTTGATGGTAATCACGATAGCTAGGTCCAAGACTGACCAGGGAGCTATGGGAGACAGTGTCGTTGTCCAGCGCGTGTGAGGGTCCCCCGCGTGCCCGATAATGTGTATAGAGAAATACTTGGCACTGAGGGCGGATACATGGGGGGGGAGTTTGCTGAGGCACATCGATGGCACCCCACTGACGAGGTTTCAGTTCCAGAGGGTGCTAGCACTGACAATCGCTGCGGCGGGCAAGGACCCGTGCGATTTTGGGACCCACTCCTTTAGGATAGGGGCTGCTACTGAGGCTACAGCCAGGGGTCAGAGTGCAGAGGAAGTGAAACAGTTGGGACGATGGTCCTCGAATTGCTTCAAAAGGTATGTGCGATTGCACATGTTGTGAAGTCAAGTTACATGCACTCACGCTTCTTGTCTTCTGTTTGATTTACAGTTTCGCGAGCATGTCATGCGGGGCAGAATTTGCAGTCGACCCAGTACCAGGGGACCAGCGGTCATGGATCACCGTCTGAGGAGAGAATGGTTTGGGTCGTGGGCCACTCATACGTGAGGCGGGCCGGGGACGTATTCAAAGCAGGTGACGCGACTCGCACAGCTGGGGAATACGGGTACAGAGTGGCCTTCCACGGAAAGGGCGGGCTCTGTATTGACCAATTCTAATTTTTTGTTGAGGGTCTCTTAGGGCGGCAGAGGTCACCGCCATCTGTAGTCATAGTCCACCTGGGGGGCAATGACTTGGTGACACTGGGTAGACGGGTATTACTCGAGCAAGTTTTGTCTGCCGTTAGCTGGTTGGCAAAAAGAATCCCAGGGTGCACGATTGCCTGGTCCCACATGATCCCCAGGAAGGTATGGCGGGGGGGCCTTTCGGTGTCAGCACTGAACCATTCGGTGAAGAAGGTTAACAACAAAATTAGTAGATTGATTCGCTCTGCGCAGTTGCATTGCATTCCTCATGGGTGTATTCGGGGTGATCACATGTATTTGAATGATGGGGTTCACCTGTCCCGGGAGGGGAATGTTTTACTCATAGGAGACTTCATAGCATGGCTAAGGGGTTTGAGGAAGCATGACCTTTAGGAGAAGTTTGGGGGGGGCCGGATAGCCGGTCAACTATCCGGCCTGTGGCGGTAAGGTCATGATCGGTGAGCAGTAATTTCAAGGTCCCTAGAGGGGGGCGCCACCCACTATGGATGGGAGCGCCCGGGGGAGGCGGCAATTGGCCACTCCCACTGGGAGGCGGCACCCACTAAGGATGGGTCGCCTAAGGGGAGACGGCCATAGGCCCCTTCCAGGGGAGGAGGCGGCTATATGCCCCTCCTATGAATTTCCCGGGGCCCGGTTATCCGCGACTGAGGATATGATAGAGAGTGTGTGGATGGGGGGGGAGTCCACGCTGTCCTTCCTACAGATACCTCACACGGGAGCTCGGCGACCTTTAGGATGGCGTCGAGCGGAAAGGGGGGCCCCCAACAAGACAAGGGAAATTAGAGTTGGCAAGGAGGGTACAGTCCTCTGCGCGGCCGCCACTCACACCGTGAGGGCGAGAGTTTTTGGTAGTAGGGATCTGACACCGGTTAAGACCTTGCCGTTGGCCCTTAATGCTAGGATGTACAATTTTAATTTAGAATGTATGCATTTGCAGGATGTTAGACTCGGCTAGGAAATCTTTGTATTAGAGATTTGTTAAGGTTAGCCAAAGAACATGTCTTCATCGAAATGTAATAAATGAAATTGTACATGATTATGAAACTTTTATTTAATGTTTTAAATTTTGTTTCATATTTTAATAAATACGGCCGGGAGGGTGACTGCCTCCCGCCTTCCAAAAGTTCAGAACTGCGTCCGACTTCCCATCCTTGGGGATTGTGTTGGGAGGGGGTGACGGGCATCCCGGCCATATGGAAAGGGGCGACCACTCGGTCCCCCCGAACGTATGGTTGGGTGCCCCGATCCTCCCGGGAAACCATTTTGGGCGGGGGGCGTGTCTCGGCTGGTATGCCCGAAGCGGCGTAGCCGGGGCGCGCCGTTTTCCCGCCCAGGAGCGGTTGTCCTAGACACCTACACCGATGGCCCCGCCCAGTAGGCGTACCAGGGGAGGGTACACGCCCTCCCGAAGAAGAATAAAGAGAGCGGGAATCCGAAGAAGCGTCCTCTTGTTCCTGTGCTTGGAAGGCTGCACCCACTCGTTGCTCGTGAGCCCTCGACGGAACAAGGAGCAATTTTGACCCGCCCACCAGCCCCCTTATAGCAATGTTTGGTTTTGCAATAAAGTTTTGGCTCTGTTAAACCCCTATTTTTCCTCCGTATAGAAGTAAAAGAATGTCTAGTTTGAGGATGCGACTTCTGTCTGTAGGATACTGTTTTTTCTTTTAGGAGTAAACAGTTTTGATACAATTAGACATGCTGATATTTTTCTTCCTTAGTAGGTGAACAAATGTCGTATTTATTTTGGTCGGGCGGTAAGGTCATGATCGGTGAGCAGTAATTTCAAGGTCCCTAGAGGGGGGCGCCACCCACTATGGATGGGAGCGCCCGGGGGGAGGCGGCCATTGGTCACTCCCACTGGGAGGCGGCACCCACTAAGGATGGGTCGCCTAAGGGGAGACGGCCATAGGCCCCTTCCAGGGGAGGAGGCGGCTATATGCCCCTCCTACGAATTTCCCGGGGCCCGGTTATCCGCGACGGCAGATATGATAGAGAGTGTGGGGATGGGGGGGGGGGAGTCTACGCTGTCCTTCCTACAGATACCTCACACGGGAGCTCAGCGACCTTTAAGATGGCGTCGAGCGGAAAGGGGGGCCCCCAACAAGACAAGGGAAATTAGAGTTGGCAAGGAGGGTACAGTCCTCTGCGCAGCCGCCACTCACACCGTGAGGGCGAGAGTTTTTGGTAGTAGGGATCTGACACCGGTTAAGACCTTGCCGTTGGCCCTTAATGCTAGGATGTACAATTTTAATTTAGAATGTATGCATTTGCAGGATGTTAGACTCGGCTAGGAAATCTTTGTATTGGAGATTTGTTAAGGTTAGCCAAAGAACATGTCTTCATCGAAATGTAATAAATGAAATTGTACATGATTATGAAACTTTTATTTAATGTTTTAAATTTTGTTTCATATTTTAATAAATACGGCCGGGAGGGTGACTGCCTCCCGCCTTCCAAAAGTTCAGAACTGCGTGCGACTTCCCATCCTTGGGGATTGTGTTGGGAGGGGGTGACGGGCATCCCGGCCATATGTGAGTGGGTGCAGGCCCCTCCATAACCTTCTCCTTAAACCTTCCTAAACTCAATTGTACTCATGCCTAGACCGCTCCCATTTTGTAGTAATTATTCCCTATTTTCCGGTCACAACCCTGTCACTCCCACATTTACAACTAAACCGTCAGCGTACATGTGCAGAGATCTCCACAGTCAGTGTGGTGACCTCCACACATAAAGTAATGAATATAATTTTGCAGTACTTTCAGTAATACTATTTTAGTTCTACTAAACATACTACAAAATGCAGTTTGTGAAAGGGCCCAAAGTGCATGGTTATTTGTCAACAAGTACAAATAAATAACATGCATACGCTTTGCCACAAAAAAAGCATGCTCACCTTCTCAAATCTACAAAATATACACTGGCCCTGATTACGATGTTGGGCGACGACACCGTTTCAGATTGGGAACCGACCAACTTCAGTCCGGTGGTTCCGACTGCATCATTTGGCAGAAAATGCCCGCAGCATAAGCTCCCATTGACAAATGGACGTTTCTAAACATCCCTGGACTGTGTGTCAGGCCTCATGAAGGGCCTGCCACAAGGTGCAGCGATGTTTAGGGGGACACCATAGTCCCTCCTACTGCTGCCTCCAACAGCACGGTTTGTAATGTGTCGGTCAGACCGCAGCAGGAGATGGTGGTTGGACTGCAAACGACGAGCCATTGGTTGCAGTCTGACTGCAATTGTAATTAGGCCCACAGTGATTGTGACCAATCACTTGTACGAACATTGTGGTCATGTGAACAAGTGGGCTCTATTTGGGAATGTTAGGCTAGATCTTTCCACTTAAATAGGACTAAATGTTTCATAATGCATGGTGCCACTGTAGTATTTGTAGTGTCTTAACACATACTGGCAGAATTTTGATGTTCAGCTGACTATTTATTTGTAAAAGAAAGCTAAAATTTCAAAACAAGAACAAATGCATTTTTGTGACATTGTAAATGCCATGCGACTGCTGCACTTGGGTACATTTCTGAGGTTGTTTTCCTTCAGCCAAAAAACAGTGACAATAAATTGGTGACTGGATAAAAATTCTTTGACTTTCACAAAACCTCAGTCCTCATGAACTGGGGGATAGATTTATTAACATTTTGTCTTGCGGTTGCACCAGTTTTGTGGTGCAGCCACGATGCAAAATGCTAGCAGAGATTCACAAAGCCACACCAAGGGCGATTCTCCCCACCTAACGTGGCTTTGTAAAGAAATGTGGCACAATACAGTGGCTTGTACTCCATTGCGTGATATTTCATTTTGCGAGGCTTACCATGAGTGGAGCACGGGGGTTCCTGTGCATCCACCCATAGATTTCATCAAACCTGCGCTTGCGTGAAATCATTACGCCTATCAGAGGGTGGTGTACCGAGGAGGAACACATTTTTTCCTCCTGATTATTTCCTCTTTCTATGTGTGCAGCATTCTACAGCACACATACAATAAGGAAAATGCATCAAGGGATTGTTTTTGTGCAACAAGGTATCCCTTCCTGCAGAAAAACAATTCTCCTTGTAATTCACCATGGTATAAGGGTACCTTCATTGGCAAGGCTGCCTGAAGTGAGCCAGCACTATGGGAGAACAGACCTGGGCCATATCTTAGTAGATATGATACATTTCTGCTCTCTTCCTGTCACACAACACAATGCAGCAAATTGTGCTGCTTCACTGCATTGAATGAAAGGTTAGTAAATATAGCCATAAATGTTTATCTTGCAAGGCGTCACGGCATAGAAGACAACATAACTGGGTTGCATCGCTTTTGTGGGAAAAAAGAATACGATTTTCATAGTCACAGAAATAAATTGTGCACATGCACCTAAATATTTTTTTCACGATTTCCAGATATCCACGTCTGAGTCGCGATAATAAACTCAGCAGTTTTGCCAAAACAAATGTATATATCTTGCTTGAGTGTAGCGCACACGGGCAAATACTTCAGTTATGGTATTGGCTGAATAAGATAAGATCACCCTGTGACTTTTTGCACACACTTCAGCAGTGAAAATATCAATTCACTCAAGGTAGGTGTTAGATAAACGAGTTCACTCTTTCAGAAAGTGTTAAATAGATTATGCACTAAATGTTTCGTGATTTTTTTTCATTAAAAGGGCTTTCGAGGAAAAGCTGATGGTAACATGTTCGGAAAATACAGATCAATTATTGTCTGATATCAATATGTAATATACAAAGCAATATGTCTTCCTAGGAAGTAACATATATTATTAGGATGGAATCTATAAATAGGCAGAGCTAGTGCGAAAAGAATTAGCTTTTTAATGGTAAAAGTGATTGTTATTGAGTGGTAAGGGGATGTGTTTGAGAGGATTTGTATGAATGGGTGAGAAAGTGAATGTTGGGGTTAAGTGAGTGGGTGGTGATTGACAGTGGGTGGGTGAGTGGCAATGCCTACTGCAGTGAATAAGATGGGAAAGGGCAGAAGTCTGAAAGTTAGGGATGTGACCGTTAAAGATTTGTTTGTGGGTGAATTCAAATAAAAGGTGTTTGTGCATGCACCTGTTGTGTCTGTGTTTCTTCGTTGCTTTTGTCTTAGTTTCTTCGTTGTATTCACTAATACTATCAGAGTTATAATGCAACATCATGGTGCCAGGAATAGGACTCATAGGAAAACTTCAAAACAAGATGAGCTAGAGTCAAATAACAAAAAGGAGTTAACAAAACAATAAAAGGTGTAAGCTCCCTGCATAACAGGGAAAGATCAGAAGTCTTTCGCAAGTCCCAGATCAGTCAGAAAGACATTTCAGAGTTTGAAACCCATGATCCTAAAGTATCTTTCTCTTCATCATTCTTTAGTGTAGCATGGGATTTTGAACAAGCATAGTGAGCAAAATCTGAGGGACATGGTAGGCGCATGAGGTGTAAGAAGATGGGAAAGTATCTAGGATTCTTGTGAAGTACTAGGTACAGGCAGGGTGAGGCAGAGTACCTCAACATAGATATATGTGGTGTTCTGTGTTCTTACATGGAATCTGGAACACGGCCTGTGTGATGCAGATTCCACAGAGGGACAGTGTGCTCAGGCCTGATAACAGCTTCATCTGCTACTCATCACTTATTCAATAATTAAGTGAACTCACCTTTTGTATCCTGTATTCTTTTGGATGAGAACTTAACATTGGCGACGATGGGAACGAACCCATGAAGTTTCAGGCCTGAAACACTGCATTGTATGCAGACCAAGAGATGGTTGATCTTTCACCGCAACTATTTTGGCTGTTGTTCTGGCCGAGTACTGCCTTCCTGATTCTTGTATCTTTCCTGAAAATCCAGAGTTTTTCAAGTAATCCGGTGAGACTGTATCTAATTTTATTCTATTTGCGTCTTTGCTGTGTGACTCGATACGACTCGCGGCCTGGAATCCTGTGCGCGCTCTGCTCGTCTCACAAGCCTCTATTACGTCGTTCACGCATGCGCGTGATTTCTTTATCTGAGTTTACGAGCGTCATTGGAGCTGGCTGTTTCCTAGCAACGTTTGGCTTGCGCTGAGATCAATGCGTTCTACGTTGCTTATCGCCGTCGTCACAAGCGCTGTTGCTTAGTTTGCCAGCTGCAATTCACCGCGTGTGGTACTTTTAAGATGTACAGCTGTGAATTTTTGTAATTTTAGCCTCAACCTTCGCTGATACACACAGCATTTTGGCATTTCTTCGTGTGTCATCAATACCTAACGCTGACACACACAGCATTGCAGATTTATTTTCTTTGAACCTTTGCGGATTTTCACTACATTTTGGCATTAATACATAGAATGTCTGGTGGTTATTTATTTTATTTATTTAATTTACAACATCTACATACGTTTTAACTCGTGGAAACCTTCAGTGCCCCTCCTCCATTTTTAGCTTCACCAGGGGAACCTCCATTGGAATGGAAACAATGGAAAGAGGGATTTGAAGCTTACTTGGAAGCTATGCGAGGTGATGACTACACCGATAAGCGCAAGTTAGCCATTTTAAAACATTCTTTAAGAGCTGAATGAAGACAAGTATTAAGTCATCTACCCCCAGTACCTACAGACAATTCTTCTGATGAAGATGTTGATGTATATGAAAGTGCTATTAAACAACTTGACAAACAATATATCAAGAAAATTAATGAAGTTGTGGCGCGTCATAAATTTTTGGGTAGACAGCAACTTGCAAATGAACTTAAGAACTTAAGAACTTTAGCTGCAAAATGCAATTATCAAAATTTTCCCGATCAAATGCTAAGAGATCAGATGGTTCACAACGTTGCAGATGCCAAGTTACAAGAGAAGTTATTATCTGCACAAGATTTAACTCTTTCAAAAGCTCTTGATATTGCCCATCGTTTTGAAGATATGAAGTTGGGTATGAAAGAGTTGGCAGAAAAAAAAGTCCTTCTTCTGAAATTCATGTTGTTAAAAAAATTATTGTTGAAGATAAGCCTACCACTTCTGGTATGAATCCAGAAAGAAGAGACTATGTTTGTTATAAATGTGGTTTCCCAGGACATTTGGCTTCTGATAAACGTTGTCCAGCAATAAGTCAAGTTTTTAGATATTGCAAATCTAAGGGTCATTATGCCAGAATGTGCAGGAATAGAAATGCATTTAGGTATAAAAATACAGGACTTAATAATACAAAATCAGAAAGTGTTAAGGAAATTTCCAGGGATATTGATGAATCTGAATATTTATTAGCTGTATTCGAAATTGAGGAACCCATCAAAGATGCACCATTTTGTATGTTACAAATTGGTAACAAGATATAAAAGTTATGGCTGACTGGTGCAAGACATACCTTAATTGGTGATGAGTGGTTAAAAGAATTTCCTGACATATCTTTGCTTCCATCTGATATTAAATTAGTAGGGTATGGCAAGAAACCAATTGATGTTTTGGGTTATTTTATTTCTGATTTGAGATTTAAAGGTAATACTATATCGTCCAAGGTTTATGTAGCCAGAGAGGGGTCCTGCCTTTTGGGTTGGACACAACAGCGGGATTTAATGATCACCTTGGATCACAATCACCCTGATCAAGTATTAGGTTATTCTGATTTAATTGCCCAGGTCACTAATGATGTCAAAACTGATTGGGAAAAATTATTTCCTAATGTATTTTTTTTAGGTTTATTGACATTTTTTTTCACAAGATCATATTAAAACACAATGCCATACCTAAGGTTCATAAAGTCAGGAACATACCTTTATTGTTAAGAGATGCTGTTAAAAAATAATTAGAAAGACTGTCAATTGAATGTTATAGAGGACATTGAGTCTTCCAAATGGCTTTCACCAGTCATTGTAGTACATAAACCTAACAGCAAGGTCAGATTATTTGTGGATATGAGAGATTTGAATTCCAATGTTTGGGCAGACATCCCCTGCCCACTATTGGAGAGATGTTTGCTAAACTTAAAGATGCAGCCATATTTTCCACATTAGATTTATCTAATGTGTATCATCAGATTGCATTACATGAGGATAGCAAGCATCTTACATCTTTTATCACTTCTGAAGGTGCTTTTAGGTACAAAAGGATGCCCTTCGGGTTAGTTTCTGCTTCCTCAGTATTTCAGAGGGTAATGCCCAAATTGTTTAAAGATGTGGATAATGTTTTGTACTTTCAAGACGACATTTTAGCCTTTGGGAAGGATGCAAAAGAACATGCAGAAGTTTTAAACAAGGTTTTGTCTATACTACAAGACAATGGTGTAACTTTAACTAAAGAAAAATGTACATTTGGCATGGATTCTGTTGACTATTTAGGGCATTCAATCAGTAAGAACGGCATTTTTCCTAAACAAAAGTTAGTGAAAGCAATTGAAGATGTCCCAGAACCTCAAAACAAAGATCAGTTGAGGTCCTTCTTAGGCTTAGTTGAATACTATGCCAAATTCATTCCATCTTTTGCAGACAAAACAACTCATATGAGATGTCTAATGAAAAAAGATCAGATGTTTACTTGGGATTTAAATTGTAAAAAATAATTTGATTTTCTTAAAAAAAGTATAGCTTCTGCACCAGCTTTATCTCCATTTGACACATCTTGTGAATCTGTTATTATATCGGATGCAAGTAATGTGGGTATTGGCGCAGTGCTTATGGAGAACCAAAAAGGTAATCTTGTCACTATTGCATTTGTTTCAAGACCTCTAAGAGGTGTAGAAGATAAATATTCTACTCTTGAAAAAGAAACTCTAGCTTGTTGGTGGGGTATAGAGTATTTTTGCAAGTATGTGTATGGAACAGAATTTAAAGTCAGAACTGACCATCGCCCATTAGTAGATTTGTTTACAAATAAGGGTTGTGGAAAGGCTACGGCAAGAATTGCCAGATGGCAATATAAGTTACAGGATTTTCATTTTAAAGTGAAATACATTCCAGGGATAAAAAACGTATTAGCTGACTGTTTGTCAAGATTACCAGTTAAAGATGACAATGTTGTTATTGATGATTCTGATTGTGAAAAGGTTATATCCATTTGTGAAGTGTCAAATGGGTGTATAAAAGAAGATCAATGGAGAGCTGCATGTGAAAATGATGAAGATTATAAGAAAGTAATTACTTTTTTCAAAACTAAATGGCCAAAGAAAGCTGATGTCTCAAGGTGTGTTACCTTTTCTTCACATTGCTCAAGAATTGTCCATACAGAATGACATCTTGATGAGGGGTTTGCAATTGGGTGTACCTTGTGATTTTAGAGAGATTGTTTTAGATATGGCTCATGAAGGAAATCCGGGTATGACTAGTATGAAGAGAAGAACTAGGAGTGAATTTTGGTGGCCAGCTGTTGATAGATGCAATGAAAGGAAAGTTATATCTTGTGTTGAATGTAGCATCAGTGACAAAGCGCAGAAAACCTTGATTGATCATCATGCTCCCATTTCAAGACCTACTCATGTGTGGGAATGTGTGTCATTGGATATTGCTGGACCTATGAGTTTTGGTCACAATCCAGTTTTTGCAATTATTTTAATTGATCAACTATCTCAATGGCCAGAAGTTAAATGTGTTGCCCAAGTTACTTCAAAGGTTGTTATTCAGTTTTTAAATGATGTTTTTGAGAAGGAAGGTTTTCCTGTATCAATTCTAACTGACAATGGTGTACAATTCATTTCAGTGGAACTGAAGTCTTTTCTTGAAAGTCATGGCATCATACATAAACGCTCTTCTGTATACTATCCCCAGAGTAATGGAATAGTAGAACGCTGGATTAGAGTATTGAAAGAAGGGTTGCAACTTGCTTTATGCAATGGTAAGAATTGCTATGATGCTGTGAATAAATTGTTAAGAATTACAGGAATACGCCTAGAAGTAAAGGAGATTTATCACCTTTTGAAAAAATGAGAGGTTATGGATGTTGAATCTAACAAGTCTTTTTCTTTCTCCATAAATGTTGGTGATTGGGTACGTGTAAAAAAGGGTAGATCTGTGAGAGTTGGTAAATCTCGTTTCTCTTAACCTATGAGAGTAGTCAGAGTTGGAAGACAAGTTGTGGAGTTAACTGATAGAAATGTTTGGAGTTTTTCTAAAGTTGTGAAAGTTTTCAATGGTAATGTCAATCGTGCTTCGTCATTTCACACCAAAGATACATTTCATAAAAATTCGAATTGGAGAAAGAGTCATCAATTTTCTTCCAATGTTGGGAGAGGCCGTGTTAATACGAGAAAGAGACATGCACCAGCATGGTGTAAAGATTATGTTATGAGCAAATAATTCCACATGTTACTGCATAACATTTTGTGTTTTTAAAGTTTCATTTATTTCTTCTTCATCAATTTTTGGGTATTTATGTTAACTTATTTTGCAGATTCTCTTTATTTCAAGAATGTATTTGTACACGTTCTGTTAATAATTTTCCTTAAAGAAGGGAGATGTGTGGTGTTCTGTGTTCTTACATGGAATCTGGAACACGGCCTGTGTGGTCCAGAATCCACAGAGGGACAGTTTGCTCAGGCCTGATAACAGCTTCATCTGCTACTCCTAACTTATTCAATAAATAACTGAACTCACCTTTTGTACCCTGTATTCTTTTGGACGAGAACTTAACAATATGTTCTTTCACAGGAAGCCAGTGAAGAACACAGCAGATGTCAGGGTAACTGCTCTCCCCTCGCGCAGCTCCGTCCTTGAGGCCCTGCCCCAGGACCTTCTGGTGACCCAGGTTGGTGTTCGAGGCCTTCCTCCACCCGCAGGCTCCTGCTTGTGCCTCATCCCTGGTGGTCCAGTGGAAGAGCCTGCTCTTCTGCTGGTCTGCTCTGTCAGCCTTTTTCTGTCTTTTTCTGTTGCTGTTTATTCTCTCTTTTTTCTGCTTTGTTTTTCTGTCTTTGCCTTTTTGCCTATTTTCTCACTTTGCCTCTGTTTTTCCTTTTCTGCCTTCTTCCTGCTGCTGCCCCCGTGGCTCCTCCCCCTACAGTGTGTTTCCACTCCTGCAACATCATCTCCCTCTGCACACTAGCCACCCGGCTCCGCGACCAATGTCCATGGAACTACCTCAGACTGGATTCAATCTTTTTCTCTCAGGCAGAACACAAAGAATAAGACTCCCTCCCTTCCTCTCCAAACCCACAGAGATTAGATGCGTAGTACCGCAAGGGTTTTCCTCAGCCCCACACTCTTCAACGTCTACATGGCCCCCCTCCCAACCATCATCAGAAAACACAGACTCAATATAGTATCATATGCCGATGACACCCAGCTCATACTCTCCCTCACCAAGGAACCCAACATCACCAGGCATGCTTCCAAAAAGTAATGAATGACGTTGCATCCTGGCTGAGTAGTAGCTGCCTGAAGCTCAACTCAAAGAAACCGGAAATCCTCATCCTCGGGTCCACCCCTCTGTATGAGACAACACCTGGTGGCCCCCCGCCCTCAGAAGCGGTATGCACCTGTTACAACGGATTCGTTACTCCGCACTACCATTACAACGCGACTTTTATAATGCATACCATTACAACGCATTGCGCTGGGGGGCGCTATAGGATAGGGAATAAGTATAATTTACTATCCAACACCTTCCCTAGGGTCCACGGGGACTGGAGTTAGAATAACGGTATGCGGAGTAACGTCATACATCCCTCAGAAGCCCAACGACCCCAATGGACCACACCCAAAACCTGGGCATCATACTCGACTTCTCATTCACCATGAACTGCCAGATCAACGCTGTGTCCTCCACATGCTTCAACATCCTCTGCATACTCCACAAGACCTTTACATGTATCCCCCAACACAAGGAACACTGTCTCTCACACACTCATCACCGGCAGACTGGACTACAGAAACGTGCTCTATGCCGGAGTCAATAAAACACCCTTTTTATGAGAAGGGTGAAAAAACTCACTTACCTTCTCTCTTCCTACTGCGGGCTGGCCTCCTCCTTGCCGTGGTGTCTTCTTCTTGCCACCGTCCTCCTCATTGCATTGCTGGTCGCAACCCCCTACGTTTTATGTCTTACGTAGGCTGAGCATGTGCAGTTCATGCAAGACATAAAACGTACGGAGTTGCAATTGGCAATGCAAGGGGGATGATGGTAGCAAGGAGGAGTGACCACCGTGAAGAGGAGGGCTGCCCCAGACAGCATGGAGAAGATTAGTGGGTTTTTTTACCCTTTTTTTGCGCTTTGGCGCAAGGCCTGAGGGGCGTACTTTGCTCACCACGGAGTCGGAGATTTACCTCAACTACACGTTCCCAGCACAGCGTGGAGTTGGTAAAGCACTGCAAACTCCACTGGCAGAGCAGAGTATGCCACCCAGGGTTACCACTGGCTTCCTGTCAAAAAAAGAATTACCTTCAAACTACTCACGCATGCCTACAAAGCCCTCCATAACACCAGACCCCAATACCTCAACGAAAGAATCTCCTTCCATGCCCCCAAGAGAAACCTCCGCTCCGCTGATCTAGCCCTAGCCATGGTCACTCACATCCACAGGGCCTGAACGGTTGGCAGATCCTTCTACTACATCACCAAGACCTGGAATAAACTCCTCCTCAGCATCAGATGAAGCCTGTCACTGTACCTATTCACAAAGGACTTCAAGACCTGGCTCTTCGGATTACCACAGAGCTGACAGTACCCCTCCTTAGTGTCCTGAGACCCTCATAGTGAGTAGTACACTCTATAAATCCCTGATTGATGGATTGATTGATTGGGATGCATGATCAAATTTACATGACCCAGAAACAAACAGTTTTTCAATCCTCTCCAGTTTGTTCACGTAGCCAAGCCAAAGTCAGAATACACACTAATACTGTGGTCCAAACCGAAGAAATTCAAACATTCCACTACTGTGGCATACATATCTGGAGAAAAGTAGGGCAGAATAATTTTCAAAGCCCGAAGAGGCTGAATCAGCTTGTGAACAATTTAAGGATGGTACACAACGCAATTCATATGCATATCTGTGCATATATTTCTGGATATAGTCTCTTTTTGCTGATGCATGTTGTGCCTCTGTAATTAATAATGAAAATTTGTAACAAGTAATCCTTTTAAACATCCCATCAAGGATCTCAATGCGAGTCAGTCGGAGTGGTGTTCCTGAGGGGACACTAATAAGGACAATCGTAAGTGATGTCTTGTTTCTGCACCCAGGAGTTTTGGATGTACAAATATGCAAATATGAGCCTTATTTTGACGGGTGCAGAAATACAATGAGTGAACCCACTAAAGCCAAGTGCCAGGCAGATGGAAACTTTGCCCGACTTCCACTGACAATTTTTAACAGCAGTGGAGCTCGGCCTAGCACACGACAGCCAGCCAAGACTCCCGGCTCAAAACCAGTGGTAAATCTGACCTGAAACCTCCCTACTATTTCATTTCTTACTTTATCAACCATATTTATAAAGCACAACACTCAACCCCTGAGGGATAATATAGCACTTAGAAAGCTCCCTATCTTTTCATCTGTGAGGACTGACAAGAACTTAAGAACAAACTGCTAAGACAGACTTATCTTTTGAAAAAACTATTTTATTTTTTTTATAAACCATAGTTGGCTCTCAGCCAGGCAATGGTCTAGAAGAAAAGTATTCCAATGGGCCACTGCCAGATGAGAAAAAAGAATGGCCACCTGCTTTGATTTTTTTCATCATTTTGACTTGGTGAGTGCCAAGTTTCTGATCTTAATTTGTGTGCCGAAATTTAAAATTACACTTTGTCTTGAAGAATTTCAAGCCCAGTGTTATATAGTGACATGTGCTTATGGGAAATAGGTTGAAATTGGCTCTTTTTCTTACCGTCAGCCAATGTAGGGTTGCTGGGCAGGGTGAAGTCTAACTATATCTGTCCAAATTACAGATCAGCTTGGCAACCATGTCCTGGAGTACATAGTATCTAGTCAAGAGATAATCCACCATGCCCCCATACAGGTCATTGCCAAAATCCAGTCTGCTGGATATCAATACCCTCTCCTTTTGCTGCTGTCAACTGGTAACTATCTCAAGAAAGAATGGAGAAACACCAAACCCCCAGAAGCACGGACCACCTACAAGAACGCCATAACAGAACACCACCAACGCATCAGATCCACCAAAAGGACCTTCTTCAAAACACAAAATCCTCGCCAACTCCAGCTACTCGAACAAACTCTTCAGCATCATCTAGAAAATCACCAAACCCCCCGGCGAAGCCTCAGACTTCATATCTTCCCAGGACCTCTGCAACAAGCTTGGCTCCTACTTCCATCTCAAGATCAAGTCCCTCTACAACAACTTAGAAGGAAACAGACACCAGACACTGAAATCACACCTACTTCCAGCAATGCCAGCCAGCCTACAATTTCCGCTTGGACCACCTTTCACCACCGAAGACACCACCACAAGGATGAAGAGCATTCACTCAGGAACCCCCACAGACCCCTGCCCACTGCACATCTTCCTCAGAGCTGCTGCTACCACAGCACCTGAGCTACAACGTACCATCAATGCCACCTTCGAATATGGCATAATTCCCAATGACTGGAAATGCTCAGAAGCCAAGCCCCTCCTCAAGAAGCCCTCTGCAGACCCTACAGACCTCAAGAACTAATGACCCATTTCTTGCCTCCCCTTCACGGCCAAAGTCACTGAGAAGATCGTTAACATCTAGCTCATGAACTTCATCAAAACCAACTCCATCCTAGCCTCTTCCCAATCCAGATTCCATAGAAACCACAGCACTGAGACTTACTAGAACTCTCTGCAGCCTTCAACACCGTCTCCCACCGCACTCCCACCACCAGATTCTACGATGCTGGCATACAGGAAAGTGTCCTTCACTGGATCCTCTCTTTCCTCACCGGAAAAACCAAAAGAATCAGACTCCCTCCTTTCCTCTCCGGACCCACAGAGATCAACTGCGTAGAACCCCAAGAGTCATCGCTCAGCCCCAAGCTCTTCAAAATCTACATAGCCCCCCTCGCTGCCATTGTCAAAAAGTATGGAAACAGCATAATATCCTACACTGACAACACCCAGCTAATCCTGTCCCTTCTTCCCTCCCTCGTGAAGCAACCCAACACCACCAGACTCAGCTTCCAGGAAGGAATGAAATACGTTGAATTCTGGTTGAACAGCAGCTGTCTGAAGCTCAACTCGGAGAATACAGAAGTCTTCATCCTCGGACCCAACCCCTCAGCATGGGACAACACCTCCTAGACCACCGCCCTCGAAAATCCCTCCACTCCCACAGACCAGACCTGGAACCTCTGCATCATACTCAACTCCTCCCTCACCATGACCCAACAGATCAATGCTGTCTCCTCCTCATGCTTCAACACCCTCTGCATCATTCGCAAGACCTTCAAGTGAAACCCCCTGAATCCATTAAGACCATCACCCACACGCTCATAACAAGCAGACTGGACTACAGAAACGTCCTCAACACTGGAATCAACAAATCCCAACACCTAAAACTACAAACCATGCAGAACACTGCTGCCAGACTCGTCCTTGGCATCCCACGACATGAACACATTACCCACCACCTACGAGACCTCCACTGACTCCCCGTTGAGAAGAGAGTAACCTTCAAGCAACTCATTCATGCCTACAAATCCCTCCACAACACTGGACCCCAATACCTCAACGAGAGTCTCCTTCCACATCTCCAAGAGGAACATCTGCTCCGCCGACCTCGCACACGCCGATACCAAGCACATCTGCAGAGCCAGAGCGGGTAGAAGAGCCTACTCCTACATCATGGCAAAGACCAGTAATGAGCTCCCACTCAAAATCAGATGTTCTCCCATGCTGCACACTTTCAGTAAGATCCTCAAGACCTGGCTCTTAGGCTGAATCGGAGCTGCACGCCCCCCCCCCAGCACCTTGGGACCCTCATGGGTGAGTAGCGCACTTCACAAATCCCTGGTTGATTGATGACTGATTGTAACTATCTGAACAGCTGTTTTAGTAGTTTGAGGATGTCATAGAATTTTCCGCAGGTGGCAATGACTTGTTCCTGCATTGAGAGTGAGTCGTCAATGATGACTAGAAGATTTTTTACGGATTTGTTGCAAATTTGTCGTTTTCTAAGAGATGTAGGCCATCAGGATGAGTCCCGAATGCAGAAATAAGCTGTGAAAAAGGACTACACATTCTCACAATCTCACAATCTACATTAGAGGATTAAAACTTGGATTGGCCGAAGTTTTAGTTGGGGTATTAACCAGAATCAGCATTTAATCTTGTTTCTCGTTCTCTAAACTACACACAACTTGTAATAAAGCCTGTAGCATCTGGTGTGCTGTTCAATTATATAACACATAATGATAATCTTCAACATTCTTATCTTCCATATCATGACGAACTTAAAGTTTCTGTCTGATAAAAAGCCCTCTAGTGGTATTTCATGTTTTATAAATTGTGATTGTGTGGTGATCTGTATTGCGTAATGCCTGCCAGAACTCCATGATGTCACCTGTGGGTTTCCATGTACTCAGCATTCCTCCCCAGTGTTCCCTGTTTGGCAGTTGCAGCTGCTGTGTCTCCCCTTCATGCTGGACGGCTCTCTTCTCCTGAATAAATCTCTAACTTCAGTTCCTGCCTCCGCCTCATCTTTACATTGGCGACTGAGGATGGTCAGCTGTTCTTCAGCTGTCGTTTCTACTTACAGAACAATCTCATCAAGCAAAGCGGTTTGAATTTCTGAACATTTCCTTTGTCTACAACCCACTTCCATGTGAGTACATTTACTAATATTTCCTACGCGCTGTTTTCATTGAGAACTACTGAGAGCCGTCTCAGCCGCCAGACTCTTTCACTGTAATTTGCCCCGCTACCTTCACTTTCAAGCTTGCCTACGTGCTATGAAGCGCACCGTCAAACTGTCTAATCGACTTCGTGCTACTAACTGACTCTATCCTTACCAGCGCTACGTATTACTTCACTCCTCGCTACCAGCACTGCGTGTGTCTTCACCACCCAACGCTGTTTGTGTTTTGATCGTCCATTACCTGCGCTGCGTTTATCTTTACCGCTTGTCCGTCCTCCTTCAAGCTACGCTTCGTAATGATGACGTAGTCGAAGCCTCATCTCCATCCAGCGCCAGCACGCATTTCAATGTCCATAGCAACCAGCACGTCAAGACGCTTTTCCTCTGTGCCAATCACCGCATCACCACGACGTTCTTCCTGATTCCCAACGTCACAAAGGCTTCGCGTCTATTCCTATCCTGGCTTCATTGTTTTGACTATGTCAGCTGCTTCTACATTTTATTAAGACTTCATCCGCTGCACAATTATTCAGCCCTTCGTATTCGCTGACGCACACAGCTCCTCATATTTCATTTCACCACGCTGATGTGCACAGCTCAAGCACACAGCAAAATAAACTCAAATTTTTCTTTAATAAAAAAGAGAAGAAGATCTACACTCTCGCGCTGATGCGCACAGCCTATACTAGATTACACTTTCTACATCAACATTTACACGCCGAAGTACTCAATCTCTGCACGCTGACGTGCACAGCTTTTCAGTCTCTGCACGCTGACGTGCACAGCTTCTGCATGCATTTTTCCCTCAACACACTGATGTGCACAGTATCTACTCGCTGATGTGCACAGCCTTTCAGCACAGTATCTACTCGCTGATGTGCACAGCCTTTGCACATCATCTGCACACATATTGCTCTTAACAAAAGTTTATTTACACATTTATGCTGTCATAATTTACAAGAATTATTTTTTTTTCTTGTTATAAAATTTCACTGTTATTTTACAGTTTGCTTCCTTGTACTTAAACTTTTTTTTTAAGGGGAAAAATAGAAGATCTTGCTATGCAAAACGTATCTCCCCCTGCTCCATTTCTTCAGACTCCTGGAGATCCTCCTCTTGAATGGAAGCTTTGGTTGAGATCTTTCATGGCCTACTTAGGGGCAATCGATGGTCTTAGATACCGTGCGGAAAGGAAAAAGAGTCTAATGTCCTATCATCTTGGTGTGGAAGGGCAAAATGTTTTTGACCATCTACCTATCTATGTTCCACCTACTGGTGAAACTCCTGATGAATTCGAAATAGCTATAGCTAAATTAGACAAGTACTTTGTTAAGACTAAAAACATGGTTGTGCATCGTTATAAATTTTTCACCAGAGCTCAAAAACCAGAAGAAAGCATTGATACTTTTGTTACTGCTTTAAAAATACTTGCGTCTAAATGCGAATTTGACAATTTCACCTCTCAACTTATTAGAGATCAACTTGTTGCTCGCTGTTCCTGCAAACAAATCCAAGGGAAACTATTATCCTGCAAAGATCCTTCTCTCGACAAGGCTATCGATATAGCCAAAAGTATTGAAACATCTTTAGAAGACTCCAAACAATTAGAAGTTTCTCTTTCTAACACTTCCATTTCTGGTGCTGTTTCCACTAAGATGCCTCTTCCTACCAAGACTTCTAATTTCTTTCCTCGTGACTCTCGTGGCTACTTCAAAAGAATGGGAAACACTAGTTTTAGAAGACCTTTCACACCTAATAGACAATACAGCCAAAGTACTTTTTGTTTTAGATGTGGCTCTTCTTACCATGCTTCCAACTTTAAAAATTGTCCTGCTGCCAACCAACAATGCACTCAATGTGGGAAAAATGGTCATTTTTCAAGGGTGTGTATGAGAGGTAGAAGAGGTAATGTGCGTTGTGTCATGAATGAAAATGATATCTCCCAAGATTTAAATTCTCTTGAACATTTGACTGAAGATACTGTATGTGATGTAACCAATCAGGAGTATGTAGTTGTCGTAAAAGACAATGACACCATCAGTCGTACCTTTCTTGTTCCTGATCCTGAAGTTGATGCCACTATTGACAATCACCATGTCCTACTACTGGTGGACACTGGCGCTCGCATCACAATTGTTTCCTATGAAAAATACTCTCATTTCTGGCAAGACAAATGTTTACTTCCTCCTGATGCTCTTTCTGTAGCCTTTGAAAGTAGCAGAATCAACCTTCTAGGTTATTTCTGGGCTGAAATCTCCATCTTTGGCAAATCTATTTAGGGGAAGGTTTATGTTGCCAAACGAGGCATCAATGTTCTAGGTCTCATACACCAAGCTGAATTTGGTGTTACCATTAAACCTGGCTTACCCAACCCTGTATTTATTGAAGGAAGCAATCTTTCCTCTTCTTCATCTTCTACCCCCATATGCAACATTTTGAATGGCGAATTTTGGGAGCGCAAATACGAAAAAATCTTTGAAGATCGTCTGGGTAAGATCACCAATTTCCAACATTTCATCAAGGTCAAAGATGGTGTTTCCCCAGTTAAACACAAGCTTAGGAATGTTCCACTCAGTATAAGAGAAGATTTGTCCAAACATTTAAAATCATTATGCGAACAAGAAATAATTGAAAAAGTAGAATCCACATTATGGCTTTCTCCCATTGTTCTTGCTAGGAAAAGGTCTGGTGACCTTAGGATGTGTGTGGATTTACGCAGCCTCAACGAAGCTATCTGGGTCGATGGCTATCCCCTTCCTCGCATTGAGGATTTGATAGCTAAAGTAGGCTCATCTACCTGGTTTTCCAAACTTGATCTAAAGGCAGCCTACCACCAGATTGAGCTACATCCCCTCTCTCGACATCTCACTGCTTTTGTAACTCCTGATGGGGTTTTCCAATTTCGTCGCCTTCCTTTTGGATTGGCGTCTTCCGCCGCTGTTTTCCAGCGTATTATGTCAGAAATGTTTGAGGAACTCTCTAATGTTGTCGTTTTCCAGGATGACATTCTTATTTTCACTCCAACTGAGCACGAGCACAATTTGGTCATTGATCAAGTTTTCAACATCCTGGAACGAAGAGGTGTAACTCTACAAAAGAGTAAATGTGTATTCAAAACCAGAGAGGTAGAATACCTTGGTCACACCATTTCTGAGTGTGGCATTAAACCCAGGCCAGGTCTAGTTAAAAGTATTATTGAAGCTCCCGCCCCCTCTAACAAGGAACAACTTCTGTCTTTTCTCGGTCTTTGTGAGTTCTACTCTAAATTCATGAGAGATTACGCCAAGACCACTGAATGTTTTAGACTTTTACTGAAAAAGGGTACCACCTTCAGCTGGTCTGATGAGTGTCAAAAAGGCTTCCAACTCATAAAAGAACATATCACTAAAGCTCCTGCTCTTCAACCTTTCAATGGGAATAGAGAAACTTTTGTCACTGTTGACGCCTGTGAATATGGCCTAGGAGCTGTCCTCTCACAATTTGCCTATGGTAAAGAATTTACTGTGGGGTTTGCCTCCAGGACTCTCCGTCCTGTCGAAAGAAAATATTCGGTAATTGAGAAGGAACTGCTATCCTGCGCTTGGAGCGTTGAAAAGTTTAAATCTTATTTATGGGGCAGACCATTTGTTCTTCAAACCGACCATCGACCCCTTGTTGACATTCTGTCAGGCAGAAACGTCAAGCGTACTACTGCACGCTTGGCTAGACTTTCCACTAAACTGTTAGAATTCAACTTCAAAGTTATCTATATTCCTGGGGGCAAAAACAAACGTGCTGACTGTCTCTCCAGGTTACCTATACAAGAACCTGATGAAAATGAGTGGGAAACAGAGATTGAAGAATGTTTTGTGGCCAACATTTCCCAAAATTCCATCTCTTTTGCTGAGAGTGATTGGGTTAAAGCTGTTGAGAATGATGCTGTACTTAGGGATGTTATTTCCTTCATACAGAAAGGTTGGCCCAAGGAAAAATCTCTTTCTCCCGAACTTCAGATATATTGGAAAATTAATTCAGAACTTTCCTTGGAAAATGGCAAAATTGTTAGGGGCGACAAATTTATTCCCCCTTTTGTTTACCGTGAGAAGATTATTACCGATGCCCATTCTGGACATCTAGGTGCCACCATTACTAAGAGAAACGTCAGATCAAATTTCTGGTGGCCAAGAATGGACAATCAAATTGTGGATGCTGTCAAACTCTGTACACGCTGCAACACCAGTGATAAAGTTCTTATTTTGGAAGGTGTTTGTAACTCTGTTGTTCCTCCACCCATTAGAGCTTGGCAAAAAATTGGTCTGGATTTTCTAGGTCCATTCCATGTCCTTCCCAACACTTCCAAATACTTCCTGGTCCTTGTTGATCATCTCTCTAGGTGGGTTGAGGTTGAACCCATCAATGTTCCCAATTCCAAGAGTGTTGTTGATTGCTTGACCAGAATCTTCCTGAGGGAGGGTTGTCCGGAAGAAATTCTCACGGACAATGGGGTTCAATTTATTTCTAAAGAAATGGGCACTTTCTTAAACAATTGTTGCATTAAACATACCAGAACTCCTTTGTACCATCCCCAGAGCAATGGCAAAACCGAGAGGTTCAATAGAGTTATTGTTGAATGTGTGCAGGCCGCCTTCAGGTCCAATAGCTGTATTTTTCAAGCTGTGAAAGATCTTGTATGGTCTTATAGGATTTCTCCACATGTTGCCACTGGCTTTTCCCCTTTTGAACTGATGAGAGGAAGGAAAGCCTGTTCTCAAGCCTTTCCCTTTTGGATGGTCAAAAGTCTCCACAAGGGTTGTGATTTGGAAGTGGCGTGGGATTGTGCCCACAAAAAATCTTCCAGCTCACTACCTTGTGTTGTGGAATGTGGTAAGAGGTCTTTTCACGATATTCATGCTGGTGATTGGGTCAGGATTAAGAATCCTGTCACTGTTAAAAAGGGTTTTTCAAAGTTTCTTGATTCTCAACAAGTTGTAGAAGTTCGCAAGAATGCTGTCAAGTTGTCAAATGGCAATTGGTGGAGCACTTCTCGTGTTGCTAAAGATCCCTCTCGTGCTTCACGTGCAACTGCCCCTGCTCCCGATGCCCATGTTGACCTTGGTTTGAGGAGAAGCTCAAGAATGACTGCTAGACCCAACAAATTTCGTGATTATATCTGATTTACTTGATTATATTTGATTTACTTTTCTTTGTAATCTCTTCTTGTTTTTTTTAAGAAAGGGGGAGGTGCGTGGTGATCTGTATTGCGTAATGCCTGCCAGAACTCCATGATGTCACCTGTGGGTTTCCATGTACTCAGCATTCCTCCCCAGTGTTCTCTGTTTGGCAGTTGCAGCTGCTGTGTCTCCCCTTCATGCTGGACGGCTCTCTTCTCCTGAATAAATCTCTAACTTCAGTTCCTGCCTCCGCCTCATCTTTACAGATTGTTTTTAATACCTGCATAATAAAGACTGTTGACTCAATTGAGCTTTTAAATTGTTCTAGACTCACCTCATGTGTGCCAGATAATGAACATTGCATGTGAAAAGTGTTCAGGGTTTTTGGATTCTCAACATTTTGTCACACTGTTTAGGGCAGGGGGCGGTGGGAGAGGTCACACTGTGCATACTGTGGTCAGTTGACTGGCCACTAGATATGTGCATCTCACTTGCCAATATGCGGAATGAAACACAGGGCTCGATTCACAAAGGTAAAGTTGGTCATGAACCTACATTTATGATCTAATTTAAGTATTCCACCCATGACAAGTATTCACAAATGGATTGCAGGTAGAAATTCATACCCTATAGTGAGCATCGCACGACACTGTTTGTCGTGAAACTTTAGGAAGATGTATGTTTCTGGGCATTCCCAAACTCATTTTTAACCCCTTTAAATCCTTGAAATGGTCTGCTATTCACTCCAGCATGTGATAGTGTTTCTCCCAGTTTATGATGGACTGGGGACAGATCACTCCCATATTTAATCGCATGTGGGGGAAGAGGTCTCTGCAAAATGTTTTCCCCAAAAGGAAAAAAAATGCTTCTGCACAAAAAACGCCCGCCTTTTTAAAAAGGGTATGTGATATTTCCAGGAGTACTCCACTAAACACATTCCTGTACAACTTTCTAGCTATACTTCTCCAACTGTTTATCAAGTAGAAAAAACTGAAAGTGACGCTAAAGTGGAGGCATACATTTTTGCCTCTACTTTCCACTTTTTTATGAATAAGTCTCACAGTATCTCGCAACTGTGACAGTCATTTTGTTGACATATTATTAATGATAACATTTTGTGAAGTGCAACACCTTTACCCATGATGCAGAGTGCTCTTACAAATGAAAGATTATGAGAAATGTGTCATCCAACCAATTTTTCAGATGCCTTTCACTTTAAATAGACTTTGAAGCATGTTTCCACAGTACGTTGATGCCTTTTTGCAACCATCCATGGACTGGCAGCAGGACTTTGACGAGGTTTAGATAACTGGGCTGCTTGCACATTTGCTGTTAGAAAGTCACCCTTTTTGCCTGTTCACCCCCATTTTTTTGGGACGGACTGGCGCTGGTGGTAGCTGACTCTGACTGTGCCCTGGGATCTACTAGCCAGGCCCAGGGCCAATGCTAAGTTCAATACAAAAACATTTATTGAGGTTCACTTCTAATTGGCAGGACCTCCCTATAAGTCCATAGTAGATAACAAGGCAAGGGGATAAAAACAACCTATAAGTCCCTAGAATATATTAGGACATGACAGTTTAGAGGGCAGCAGCCGTTGTTGTACTTGCATGTCTGCACTACTAAGAGCCTGAGGTCATTTTAAAAGCTGCCCTATGTTGCAGCACAGCTTTTAAAAGTAATTTCACTGCAAACTCGACTTTGGTGGCAGGGGCACTTTAAAAGTGGTATTCTTTACATTTACATTTGATGTACCCTCAGTTCCCACCTAGGTTTTCCAGGGATATAACTACAAGCAGGGTCCCTATAAAAGGTGTTTTATAAACCATGGTGAGTGAAAGAAGCCCCTTTTTTTCTCCAGTGTGGGTAATTCCTTACAAACGACTTTGGTGCTGTGACCACTGTGAAGTAATATTCAACATCATTTTTACATATTAGGCATCCCCTGGTCTCCACTAGGTTTCCCAGGGGAAAGGGTCTTGTAATTATGAGCAAGGTCTTTATAAAAGAGTTTTTTATAAACCCTGGTGAGGAAGAAATTGTACTTTTCATTTTCCCCATTGAAGATACTTGGCCTCATAGGCTGACATGGAAATGTGTTTTGGACGTATAACTGGAGGAGAAGTGTGGCTCACTGGTTAGAGCAGGCAGACCCTGAAGCAGAGGTCAGACCAGGGACCAGGGTTCAATTCCCGACGTGGCAGGGTCTTGAGCTCAAATGTCCATGGACTCGATAATTCTCGCTTCGGTGCCTGACCTAATCATGGGTTCACACTCTGCAACTCTGGGCATTAAGCTTGCTTAATCTCCACAACGGCCCCCCGCGGCGGGATGCCTGGCTTTCACCTTGGGGATGCCCTGTAGGGGCTATCTCACAGGGAAAAAGCCAGGACGGGTTCCCAAGGCAAGCGCGGAGATACCCCTTTGGGGGTCGAATCAGGCGCTATATAAGAACATAATAATAATAATACCTATGGCTAGGAAAGTATGAGAAATAACATTCAAGGACTAAATAGAATGGTATTGATAAATTCAACAATTTGCCTTTGTTGAATTTATCTGAACTTGGACAGAAAAGATGTTATAGGACTTTCTTTTCTGTAAGCAAAAATCCAGCCTCTAGCAGTCTTCCCTGATTGGTCAGTGAAAGGGAGAGAACACCTTGTAAGTTATGAGAGCTTCCTTTAATCCGTCCGATGTACAGCAGTCCCGGCAGGGAATGCTTGGACGGCAGTTACCGTCGGCATATCTTCGACATACCATCAAATTGAGTTGTGCAAGGATTCAAGGCACCTCACGTCATTTGTGACTCCTGAAGGTGCGTTCCATTGTTTACGAATGCCATTCGGTTGGGCGTCAGCTTCCGCAGTGTTCCACCGTCTCATGGGCAACCTATTCAAAGACACTGCAGGAGTCGTGTTCTTTCAAGATGGCATTCCTATATACGGCAAGACTGTACAAGAAAACAATTTCAGAGTTAAGACTGTGTTAGATAGTGTAAAGTCTAGTGGTCTAACTTTAAGAAAGGATAAATGTAAATTTCTTAAGGATGGAGTGGATTATCTGGCCCATCACATTTCAGATAAGGGGGTGGAACCTAAAATTAAACTTCTTGATGCCATCTAAACTGCATCTGAACCTCTAAACAAAGACCAACGACGTTTTTTCTTGGGGCTGGTGGAATATTATGCAAAATTTGTTTCGAACTTCTCTGATAGAACTGTGTGTTTGCGCAATCTTCTCAAGAAAAACATGAAACATGTCTGGTCCAAACAGTGTGCTAATGATTTTAGATCTTTGAAAGAAGCGATTGTGCAGGCATGTCCACTTAAATTGTTCAACATTAATGATCAATGTATTGTCATCACCGATGCCAGTAATGTGGGCCTGGGGGCTGTCTTGATGCAGAAAAGATCTGACAACAGGGAAGAGATTATCGCTTTGGCTTCCAGAACACTCTGAGGTGCTGAGGGAACCTATTCCACGATTGAGAAGGAAGCCTTGGCTTTATGGTGGGGTGTGCAATACTTTAGGAATTTCTTGTGGGATAATCACTTTGTTCTCAAAACTGATCACAAACCCTTGGTGGACCTCTTTACAACTAAAGGTGGTGGTAGAGCTACACCTCGGATTGCCAAATGGCAGTACAGACTTGGTGAGTTTAACTACCGTTTAGAGTACGTACCTGTTATAAAGAATTGCTTAGCCAATTGTTTGTCTAGGTTACCTCTTTGCCATGATGCCTTGGAACCGGAATGTGATCATTTGGAGATGGTGTGTGCTGTTAGTACTGTAACTGATACTGGTGCCGCCTTATCTGAAGCTGATTGGAAGCTTGCTGTTTCTGAGGATGTTGATTTGTATAGGGTAATTGATTTTTTAACTCAAGGATGGCCTAACGACAAAGTTCTTGCCTCTGAGTTAGTTCCCTTCTAAAGAATTAGTGATGAACTGTCTTTGGTGGATGGAATTTTGCGCATGGGTGGTTTATTATTTGTTCCAAAATCACTATGTAAAACTGTTTTGGATTTGGCTCATGTAGGTCATATCGGCATTTGTACTATGAAATGGAGAGTACGAGAAGATTTTTGGTGGCCAGGTGTTGACAGGGCCATTGAACACTGTGTTTGTGATTGCGGTGCTTGTGTTTTGAGTGACAAAACTCAGGTCACTTGTCCTTCTGCCACCCCCCCCCATTTCAGTGAAAGAATTACCTTGGAGTAAATTAGTGTTTGATGTGGCTGGCCCATTCAACGATCTAAGCAGTACTCCCAAATATGCTTTGGTTTTAATTAATTACATGTCAAAGTGCCCAGAAGTTAGATTTGTGGAAGGAATCAATTCTGCCACAGTGATTATTTTTTCAAAGATGTTTTTCTTCAAGAAGGATTTCCGGAGGAATTAGTATCTGACAATGGAACTCAATTGGTTTTTGAAGAGATGCAAGATTTTTTTTAAATGCATGGAATTAAACATATTCCCACTTCTCTCTATCATCCTTGTAGCAATGGTTTAGTCAAACGCCTGAATCGTGTGATTAAAGATCAATTACAGTTAGCTTCCATCAATGGTTTTCACTGGAAACAAGTAATTTCTGACATGCTGTGGGCTATGAGAGTTACCCCTCATGCTAGTACAGGCATATCACCTTTTACTGTGCACAGGGTTAGAATAGCGGGTTCTAAAATCAATAAGGATTGGATGTTGAGAAAGGAGGTAGATGTTGACAAAATAGGGAAAGTGGCTGATGTCAGGGCTGCAGCTCAGGTCAAACATGCTCATGACAGCATCAGAACATCTCCTGTGTGTCAAGGTGACTGGGTAAGAATCAAGAAACCTATCCTTGTGCACAAGGGTCTTCTCGATTTTCCGCCCTGCCCGTGTCAAGGAAGTAAAAGATCATGTTGTTGTGCTGAAAAATGGGAAAATTCGGAACAAGTCTTTCATTTCTATTGTGCCCAAATCTATGGTTGAATTTGTAAAGGATAAATTTGGAGTAATCTCTCAAGATTCGATTCTTCCCACTAAAACTGTCAGTCCAAGTGTATCAGCATCTAACAACACCGTTGTTCTTCATCCAAGTTCTTTAAGAACTAGATCCACTCCTATCAAATATCGTGATTGTGTCACATACTGAATGACCATTTTTTTCCTTCCTTTAGTTTATCATTTGGTACTGTATTACTACTGTCATTAATTTGTTCTGCATAGTATTGGGTAGTGGGGGGTTGTTGATTTCTTTTGTTTTAAGTAAAGGGAGGGGGATGTGTTGGGATGTTTACTTGTTGCCACGCGAGGGTCCGCGAGGATCTGCGAGTGGATCCGACATTGTTTGGGGATCCGGGGTTTAGAATGTGGGAATGCTCGGACGGCAGTTGCTGCCGGGACTGCTGTACATCTGACGGATTAAAGGAAGCTCTCATAACTTACAAGTGTCGTCTTCCTTTCACTGGCAACAGGATGGTCTGGTGTTAGCTGCTCCCTCGATGTGTTGCTGGACGTCGTGGTCGTGACATTCCTCCACTTCTAGTCAACTGCTGCATCGTGTGAAGCCTGAAAGTCTCACTACTGTTGACGTACGCTGACCGCCGAGTGCCGCTGACAGATTCCTGCGGTATATGCTGTAAATGGACCTTTCTTGGTGAAGATTTTATTTTGATTTATTTTGTCTCTTCTATTGCCTGGGTGCGCAAGCCTGCAATGCTTCTTAGCCTACATTGGTGCACGAGCTTTCAGCCTCACGTCTGGATGTGCTGACGTAAATCTTGATGCACGTTGCCATGGCATCTGAGTGAAAACAATCTGCGCACACATACCCAGTGCGAAGCAGTTGCATAAAAGAGACAATTTTACACAGTTTGTTGTACGCGTGTTTTTAGTGCGTTTCCAGTCTACTGAGTATAAAACGATTTGGAGATCCCGTATCCTTAACATTGCGGCGGGTGCTGCTTCAAGCGCCGCAAAGTTAAAAATGCATGCATTGCTTTGTGCATGCAAATTTAGAGGGGTACCACAGGTACCCCTATGTGCACCCCCACCCCCCTTCACCCTGGGGGCCCGCAAGGGTCCACATGCTTTTCCACGGCGGAAAAACCACCCCGGAAAAGCATGTCTACACATGCTTACTAATTTGGCTGACCGTGTCTTGCAGACACCGCCACCAAATAGCCCTCCAAAACCTGTGGATTAGCGGCGGATGGACCTGCCGTTCGCCGCCGGTCCCACCGCAATCCCACTGCCATCCTAATCTGGCGGTGGGTGTTTGATGTGGCCGCGCCGGTGAATCCGCATCCTCCGGGCCGGTGGTGGCTTCCGCCGGCCCGGAGGATTTGGATTCACCGCCATCCTAATGAGGCCCAATGTCATAACCACACGCATATCCTCGTGGACCCTCGCGTGGCAACAAGTAAACATACCAACAGTCAGCCCTGAAGGGATTAGCCAAGCTGCCTTGATTAGGTGTTAAGCAGCCTGACCAGGCAGCAGCTGTCTGATGGAGAGCACTCTCCTGGGCATAGGAATGCCTGAGCAGGGGGATGGGTCATAAAGCATGAGCTTCAAAGGAGAGCAGGACAAGCCAGCCCATCACCTAGGCCCATTCTCTCTTTCTGTGGGGGGCTTAAGGAAGGAGTTTGCTGATGTCAGGGGGAGGAGAATTATGTAAATGAGCCACTGAGAGTTGGTTTAGTCAGCTCTTGCTGCTTTGATAACGTTTCTGCCATCATGGATTTTGAAAGAATAGTGCTTTCTGAGACAAGACTATGCCACACTTTAGAGGAAATTGTCATGCTTTGGGGTGTGACCCTGTACCTCATTGGACAGGGATGTTCCACTGCTTGTCACCTGAGAACACTGGATAAATATATGAGAGGTGCATAGCCTCTTAATTCCACTGCCTGAAACAATAAGAAGAAGGAATATTGTCCTGCTGGAATCCTGATCTGCACCCAAGGGCCTGGCTGGTGAAGACTCTGCCTGCTGCACTATCTAGGGCTACAGCTGAGGAATTTGCCTTGCTTCAAGAAGGATTAAGGAGTGGACTGCCTTCAGCTACAGTCTAACAGAGCCTAACTGATCCTTCTCCAGCCAGAGTACCCCTCCTGGTATAATTCCAGTGGAGTTTTAAGGGGTTGACCAAATGAATTGTGGTAATGGAAGTCCAGGACTGCCAAGGACCATCTAGGAGATTCCAGACCTTTGGAATTTTGTTTTGGAAACTTGGTACCCACCCAGAAACCTTCTGAAAGGACCTCCAGAAATTTCGGAAAGTTTGGAAAAAAGCTCCATAGGTTGACCGACTCGAAGGGAGGGCCAAGCCAGCCACCTTCAACCAAGACCCGGCCCGGACTCCAGGTTCGTCCATCTGAAGAGCTCCCGAGGTCCCACTTCCAGGGTTTGTACAGGAGCTTGGGGAAATTCAAGCCGGCAAACCCTCACTGAATCTGGATAGGTGGAGATCATCGAGGACACCCCGCAGAAAAAGCTCCAGAAAGATTTCTAAGTGCAAAGCTAAAATCTTGACTGAGGCCTCGCGCAGGGAAAATCTGAGCAGGGTCTCAAACTTGGACTTTTTCCCTGTTCAAACTCAACTAGATGCCCAGAAGTGGTGCTATTGGTTTCTAAGCACCAGAAAGTATTTATGTTTTAAAAGTTCATATCTCCGGGTCCATACATTGGAACTTGATGATTTTGGTATCATTTTAAAGATAACCATATGTCTCATTTTTATAAATTGGTTTGGGATTTTTATTGTGTGTGGTGTCTTACCTATTCACTGTAATTGTGTTTTAAATGATTTTTATGTCTGTCTCCTAAGTTAAGCCTTAATGCTTGGTGTCACTACCAAGGGTTGAGCAAGGGACTAATTTATAGAGACCTAAATTAGCACCCAGTACCATGTTGGCGGCCTTATTGCTGGTGTTAGGTGCCTACCTACCCCCCCAATAACCCACCTCCTAACTCTTGGCAATATGCCCATATGTGTCATGCTGATTTCTCTTCATTGCAATCTATCATGGTACTGGTTCATTGCTTTAAGAGAGCAAAGGAGTGATAAATTGGGTTTATCATTTCTATCCTGGTTGTGTAAAATAAATAATAGACAATGCCACAATAGCTTCCTGTAAGGAAAAATAACTTTTCTAGAGCGGAGAGAAATTATTTCATAGAGGAGTACCAAACATTTTTCTTGAGCTTAATTACCATAAAACAAGAAACAGGAATACAGGAGTCATCTGATGTAAATGACTGAAGAAACACCTGACAAGGACAACTTACATACGCCTCAGTTGAATTTAATATGCTTCTGGCTCAATCTACTTCAGAATAAATTATACTCATTTATGGTGAATATACCTATAACTAGGTTTCAAGAATTAGGTACTCTATCTGAAGTTCATATTTTGAAAGCAAATGCTACATATTTTTACTAAGAACCTTACACATTAAAAATATTTACGTTTTAAATGATTTATAACGACAGGTTACTAGACTTCTGGCGGAATCATTTTTCATCAATTCTGTATGCTGCCTATTTGCATATTAATGTTATCAATAGATATGTTTCGAAATCAATCACACCCTAGTTCTGTTTTATCCTGTCTACTTTTAATCAATTCACCTCTTTTTTATACTGTATTCACCTTCTTAAATCATCACTGTCTCCTGGAATATGTGTCCTGCTAGCTGTATAGTGCAATGTACAAGTGAATGACTGATGTTGGGGATTACCTACCTTTATCCTAAAAGACTTGGACAAATGGGGGCAAACCGTTAATTTTAAAACAAAATGTACCAAATATGTTATCTATCAAGCAATACTTCTTCAACAAAAATATTTCAGTACCCCAAAATTAAAAGTACTGCAGTCAGGTAGTATTATCCTTACAAGTGTACATCTGTTGTCAAGTCATTTTCTGCAGGGAACCAGGTAATAGAGAACATGTTTATTAAGAACGCAAACAATGTGTCATTGAAAAATCTTTATTAATAACTCAATATTTTCTTTTCTTTTCTTTTCTTTTTACTGTCAACAATAAAACAGTGTAGGCCAGTGTTTTGCTTAATCTTTAAAAAAATCATTTTTCTATGTGGAAAAAAAGCTTTGTTTTAGGGCTAATTGCACTTTAATTATCCAAGCCATGTAAAAATACTTAAAAAACAACTGTTAACAGTTGTTCCTATTCTACCATCTTAGGGTTCTGGCGGCAGTCACAAATGACTCAGCCTTCCGGCTTTTGTTTTATGATTTCAATAGAACCCCTTGCAAAATGACTCCATATTAAAGTTTCTGATTATGTACCCTCTCTCTCTCCCTCTCTCTCTACAGCATAGCAGACGTGCAGAGTCTAATATGCTATTTATTCCTGTTGTTGTGTGTGGGGAGGTTGCACGGGTCAAGGAGGTGTTTTTATAGAGTGTTCTCAGTGATACCTTAAATGCTCCCTCTGTTGTAGTGTGTGGTCATCATTTAAGTTCCACTTGATTATAGTTTGCAGGTTACCCTCATATCAATACTAGTTTCATGGCATGTTTGGTATTATTATGTTTTGTATTTTTATTCTGTAGTGGAGCGCACATTTTCTTGAGTTGAAATGTGGAATGTTCTCCACCTTCAGGATAGAACTGCTTGAAACCTGACATGCCAAACCTAAACCAGATTTAAATTTTTGTGTAAATTTGTCAAGGGGCAAAAAAGTTAAAGCAACAATCTATCTGTCTGTCTGTCTGTCTATCTATCTATCTATCTATCTATCTATCTATCTATCTATCTATCTATCTATCTATCTATCTATCTATCTATCTATCTATCTATCTATCTATCTATCTGTCTGTCTGTCTATCTGTCTGTCTGTCTGTTTGTCTGTCTGTCTGTCTGTCTGTCACTGTTTCAATTAATTTCAACCTGGGCTTAACACTGTGGTACCCATAGCATAGAGCAGAGATGCTTAACTCAGGAAAATGTATAAATATTTAGCAGAACAAAACAGTTAAAAAGACAAAACACTATACAATACAAAACCCATTATAATTCCTAAATATAGAGTTAAATGTCATTAGCTCAATGACACGAAACAACAAAAATCAAATGAAGGGAACCCCAACGTTTTAGGACAAAAAGAGCTGAAAAAAGTAAACCGCCAATCAGTATTCACTGTTTGTGGTTGACTAGAGCCTAGGTGCAATTTCAAGCCAAACTCAATGGAGCATAAGTCAGCAAAGCCAAGCTGCCAAGCACCGCAGGTGGTTTGCCAGAGGGCCTGACCTGCAGCCACCCTTGGCATGCATCCAACCCCGTGTGGGGGGGTGGTGGCAGGGCCTGGTCGGGAGCCAGACCCTGCAGCCACCTACTCCCTGCAAGCATTCATCCCCACGTACGCAGAGCTGCAGGTCCTGGTCTGCAGCCAGGTCTTGTAGCCAATCTCCCCCACTTGCAGCCAATCTCCTCCGCATAGAGCCAACCATCCGCTGCACAAGGCCTTTGGCATGGTGGGCCACAGGGCCTGTGGCTAACCCCCCAAAGGCAGTCAGTATGGGGGGGCATGCAGGTCCCTCCCCGGTCCGACCTAGGTCCAAGGGATCCCATCCCCGATTACCTGCTACCTTTTTCAGAGGGGATATGTATGTGGCTCCCCTACTAAGTCAAATGTGGACCCGGGGACTCAATTCCCCAGGGTCCATTACTTAAAATTTGGGGTAGGTGGTAAGCAGCCCCCACAGGTCTATTCCAGCTCCAGGGACTCCATGTTTTGGGACCTAACCTTATCATAAAGGGGGGCAGACAGCCCACCTCCCAGGGCCAATATTGGCCCTGGGAACCCTTTCCCCCAGAACCCACCCAGTAAACAGTGGGCGCACTGGAGCTAACCCAGAGCACCCACTTCATAATTGAAGCAATTTTGGCCCTGGATCTCCACTCTCCCGGGGCCCGGCCTTAAACTTAAGGGAGAGGGGGCATACAGTTCCACTCCCCAGACCAATATTGGCCCCATCGACCCCATTCCTGGGGTACTAGCAAGTATGTAAGGGGAAAAGAGGAGCACACAACCCCCCTTCCCGGACTGATATTGACCGTGGTCACCCTATTCCTTGGGGCCCACTCAGTAAATGTTGGGAGCCCACCCAGTGCACGCACATATACATATTGTGGAGGGACTATGCTGCCCACTCCTGGGGACATTTTGGCCCCCAGGGATCCCTTCTCCCAGATCCTCCCTTTATTCTTAACGGGGAGGGGGCAAACAGCCCCCTTCCCCGTCAGTATTAACCTTGGGACCCATTCCCCAAGGTTCTGACCAGGATGAAAATGTGGAGGGGGCATGCAGCCTCCCTCCCGGGGCCAATAATGGCTTCAGAATCCCCATCTTTTGGGGCCTCAGCACTAAATTGTGGGTGCTTTGGAGCCCTCCCAGGACATCCACCACCTATTTGTTAGAGGCCACAGGTGGAGCCCCAATACTTCAGCAGCTGCTGCCTGCTCCAAGCTCCCAGCCTACAGTGGAAGCGGGCATTGCTCTGCCCCAAGCGAGCAGCTAAAAATGCTGCTCTCTGTGGTTTGGAATATTCAAAAAGAGTGGGAACCCAATCTACCATTGCAGGTTTGGGCAATGAAGTTTTCAAAAGGGGGGGAGGATTACCTACAAGGGATTTTGTTTGTCTAGAAAGTTTACAATTGTTTAGCAAAACTATTTAAGGTCACACCCTCTGTAGTGGTGGATAGCAGAATGAATCAAAAAAGAAATTCAATATAATCACAATTCATCAATTGAAAATGAATAACGAATCATACACGGGGCAACAAAATATCTTTCAAAAAAACATTCATATATTTAATATATACGTATTTTAAAATTTGCCAGGGAAAAAGCAACAAAATATAGTATGTAAGGTGACGTTGTATACCCTATACAATATACTATGTTGACATCTTCTCTTTGTCATTTAAAACATTCAATGTTATACAGAGAAAGATGCTCTAGTCGATGTTTCGGTCTGTCTCGGAAATAAAACCATCAGACCATCTTCAGGACAGAAGGTTGACTGTAGCTCCAGAAAGGTTAATGATGAACTGTAACCTGTCACTTCTGTTTGGCAGGTATAGATGTTCAGATTATTTTAATAAAGATCAAAAAAGTGAACCTGTCGCTTCAGTATCAAACAGGTTGTGAATGATGGTCCAGCTATCTGTTGGCGGCACTGCTTTAGTCCGTGCCGGTGAAGTCGTAAACAGGTATTACTGATATTACTGGTATTTAGCCTTCGGTTTGGTAGTCTCTTCGCAAGCGGGTAAAATCCAATTAGTCGTGGCAAAATATCGAAACATGATTTTACCCGCTTGCGAAGAGACTACCAAACCGTATATCTTTGAAGGCATAGCTAGGCCCCAGGGGTTGTGGCCCAGGGACTAAAAATAGCCTGGGAAGGGGGACTCCTCCCCTATTTGTGTATGGCTTGGCCCTCAGGGGATGGTAGTCCCCGAGGCCGAAAACAGCCTGAGAGGGGGACTGCACTTCCTCCCTCTCCCTAGTCGTGTATGGCCCCAGGGATGAAATAAGCCCAGGAGTGGGGTCGCGCTCACCTTCCTCCACCAAATTATCATTATTTATCCACACTACATGACCTGGTCCACTTGGGTGACATATAGAAAACAAGCACCAGAGCACACACTTATTATTTTTATTTTTTACCACGGATCCTCAGCACATTCATTGCAAATTTGAAAAAATAAAATTGGAGCCCCAGCAAGGTCCCTGTGGGACTCCTCCACCAGCCAAGTAGTCAGGGCATTCCTACCCTGACCCCTTCTTTTTTCACCTTTTTTCTTGGGAATAGGACAAGTTCAAATCTCAAGATGACTGTATACACTTCGGGGCTTATTTACAAGCGTCTTGCGCCACTTTTATGTCATTGTTAACATTGGAAAAATGACGAACGGATGGCGCAAGGGACTTGTAAATCTGCGGGGGTTAATCAAAGAGAACTAGCTATGTCTGTGTGCTATGTGTCTACATGGGAAACCATTTGGTTTAGTATGAAGGCCCTCACTCACCAACCTAGTTGGTGGCATGCTTTATGATCGGGCCCCACACGAGGCACCGAGTGCGCCTCAGGTGTGCTGCGACGCCAGATTACTGCGAAGCAGGTTTTTTGGAAGGTGCGTGCTGTGCAGGTGTGTTGAGTGAGATTTTTAAATTCTGTCCTTGGGGTCCCTATCAATCAATCTATTTGTAGAGCGTGCTATTTACCCGTGAGGGTCTCAAGGCGCTGAGGGGGGGGTGGAAGCTTTGCTACTGTTCGAAGAGCCAGGTCTTGAGGAGTCTTCTGAAAGCGAGTAGGTCTTCGGTCTGCCGTAGGTGGGTAGGAAGGGTGTTCCAGGCCTTGGCAGTGAGGTAGGAGAAGGATCTGCCGCCTGAGGTTGTTCATTGGATGCGGGGGACGGCGGTGAGGACGAGGCTGGTGGAGCGGAGCTGGCGGCGAAGGGTGTGGAAGCTAAGTCTGCTCTTCCGGTCGGCTGGTCCGGTGTTGTGGAGTGCTTTGTGTGCGTGGGTGAGGAGTTTGAAGGTGATCTTCTTTTCGCCGGGGAGCCAGTGTAGGTTTCTCAGGTGGGGGGTGATGTGGCTGCGGCGGGGGACATTGACCTAACGGTTACTTTATTGGTGGGCCCCAGGCAGAGGTTAAAAACAAAGGCTTGGGACGTGTAGGGGTTGACTTATGGTCTCCCACGTCCAGTGTGGTCGACTAATTTCAGCCAGGCCTTTTTATTAAACTGGCTTTCTTCAGGACGTATGTGTGGGGGTGTTAAAGGGATCTATGTGATTATCAGTGCCCTGTATGTGAAGCACTTGTAAATCTGCCCCTTTATCTTTGGAATGTTGGCAGCCAATCAGATCTCAGCATGAGATCTGTCAGATTCGCAGAAGGTTCACATTATTAGATGTGCAATTTTATGTTTAATATCTCCAAAACTACTGAACAGATTTACACCAAATTACAAAAAGGGCTCTTTCTGAACCAAGAGCAAGCTTTCTGCTAAATTTGATGTAGTTTCATCCAGGGATTCGAGCTGTTGCCATGTCTAAAATCACTATGGAAATTTGCATGTGGAAAATGCATTTGTGACCCCCCCTTTTTCTTAGCCCACGCTTGACGAATTTCCCTGAAACTTTCCAGACAGCAACTGAAGTGATTTTCATACTTGTTTTAAAAATGTTGTGAAGTTTTGTCAAACGGCGCAAACGTATATCTCCTACCTACTTGCGGTCGCCAGTAGGTAGTTATAGTTCCAACCTAGTTCCCATAGAAAAAGCATTTATTGATTTGCTTATAACTTTGGTGTTGTTTGATGAATTTCTGCAAAATTCTCCCCAGAAAAAGTCTATCCACATCACCTCCTAGCCTGAAAGATAGGGGGTGATTTGTCAAGGGGGGGACTGAGAAAAAAGGGGGGTCCCAAAACGCATTTTCCCCATATTAATTTCCATAGGAAATTTTGCGACGAGCTACAGCCCGAACTGCTGAAAGGAATTACACCGAATATGGCAAAAAGGTAGAGCTTAGTTCAGAAAGCGACCTTTTTTTTAAATGGTGTAAATCTGTTCAATAGTTTTTGAGAAATTAAAAAAATAAGAGTCAAAAAATCAATTTCCCATAGGAAACTTTGTGTAAGGCTACAGCTGAAACTACTGAACGAATTACCCCAAATTTGGCCCAAAGGTAGTGCGTGGGTCAGAAAGCGACCTTTTTTAAATGGTGTAAATCCGTTCAACAGTTGCTGAGAAATTAGAAAAATAACAGTTTTGATATCTGGGTGAAGCCCAAGTCCCATGAACGAGCTTCACTGTGATTGGCTGCCAACACTCCAAACCAGGAAGTGTTGTCAGCCATCTTGTGGCTCGGTAGAAGTGAGTCGGTAGAAAACAGAAAAACAAAGGTAGAAATCAAGAGAATGGGGCAGGTTAGAAACACCCTGACTCCCAAAGCCTGCTGAGGGGATCCCAGAAGGACCCCCAAGGCCCCCAAAATGAATTTATTTTTTAATAAAAAATCGGCGCTACTTGCGCTGGGGTCGCGGGTTCCCGTGTTTTATTTTAATGAGACCCCAGGGTGTGCTAGGTCCCGGGGCATTTCTTAAAAAATAATAGTAGGGTCTCGCTGGGGTTGCGGGGGCCCGCTGGGGTCCCTGCAGTCTCTGGTATTTACTTATGTTGGGAGGGGTTTGCGCGGCCCCCCTCCTGGAGCCCTTCATCTGCTAATAACTTTGGTGTCATTTGACGAATTTTTGCGAAATTCTCCCCGAAAAAATTCTTTACAGGTCAGCTCCTATCCTGAAAGTTTGGGGGTGATTCGTTAAGGGGGGCTGAGAAAAAAGGGGGTACCAAAATACATTTTCCCCATGTTAATTTTCATAGGGCATTTTGCGACAAGCTACAGCTCGAACTGTTGAACGGAATTACCCCAAATTTGGCAGAAAGGTAGAGCTTGGTTCAGAAAGCGACCTTTTTTTTTAAATGGTGTAAATCTGTTCAGTAGTTTTTGAGAAATTCAAAAAATAATAGTCAAAAAATCAATCTCCCATACGAAACTTTGTGTAAGGCTACAGCTAAAACTACTGCACAAATTACCCCAAATGTGGCACAAAGGTAGTGCGTGGGTCAGAAAGCGGCCTTTTTTTTTAAATGGTGCAAATCCGTTCAGTAGTTGCTGAGAAATTAGCAAAATAAAAGTGTTGGTATCTTGGTGGAGCCTAAGCCCCGTGAACGAGCTTCACTGTGATTGGCTGCCAACACTCAAAACAAGGAAGTGTTGGTAGTCATCTTGTGGCTCGGTAGAAGCGACTTGCTGGAAAATAAAAAACAAAGGTAGAAAACAAGATAAGGGGGCAGAGTAGAAACACCCTGACACCCTGGGCCTGTTCAAGGGGTCACAGAAGGACCCCCAGGGTCCCCCAATTCTTTTTAAAAAATCGGTGCTATTTGCGCTGGGGTCGCGAGTTCCCTTGTTTTATTTTAATGAAACCCCGGGGTGGGCAAGGTCCTGGGGGCATTTCTTAAAAAATATTAGTGGGGCTCGATGGGGTTGCAGGGGCCCGCCGGGGTCCCTGCAGTCTTTGGGCTTCACTCATGTTAGGAGGGGGGTTGCGCGTTTTACGAAATTTTCCCAAAAGTTTTTATTTTTGATCAGCTCCCATCTTGAAAGTTTAGGGGTGATTGGTCAAGGGGGGGCTGAGAAAAAAGGGGGGTGTCAAAATGTGTTTTCTCAATGGATTTTCCATAGGAAATTTTAGACAAGGCTACAGGTCAAACTGCTGAACGGAATTATGCCAAATTTGGCACAGAGAAAGGTCTTGGTCCAGAAAGTGCGGTTTTGTAGAAATGGTGTAAATCCGTTCAGTAGTTTTTGATATATTAAAGGGAAAAAATATATATATATCGGATCGGTGCCTAACTTCCGAGCACGAGCTTGCCTCTGATTGGCTGCTAACTCTTCAAAGCAGGAAGTGTCCTCTGATTGGGTGCTAACCAGGAACTGTTAGCAGCCATCTTGTGCCCCGCATCGAGTGAAAATATAATAGAAAGGTTACGGGGGCAATTTAATATAGCGGAGCTTTGTGTAGTGATGATTTTGACGCAGTGAAGGTTCAAGATTTATTAACTATAAGGGAGAAACAGGTGAGCACCAGGCAGCAGGACTTCCACTCCAGGACACTAGTAGGAAGAGAACCCTTTCACGGTCCCTGTGCCCAACATCACAACTTCGCAGGTATGCCTTTAGAAACCAGTCCGTCAGTTTTCAGCTGTCTACCTTTGCGAGCTAGTACCCTGCTGTGTGTCTACCTCTCTGAGCTACTACGCTGCTGTTCCTTTGGGAGGAGACGGCTCGTAGTTCTGCCTCTGTGAATCGAGCGGACGGGCTGCAGTTATCCATCTGCAACCCTAGGTTCAAACTGTTCATAAGTCACACTATATGAGCATTGAAAAGCCATTTTGTGATTCAGCCCATCAGCTGGAATCTGTCCGAAGCATTTCTGAAAACATACCAGAGCTCTTTCTGTGAGAGATGCTCCTTTCACTCTGCGTCTCCCCACATTAGAAGTTAACGCACCCTCTGCCCACATCATCAGTATACCCCAAAAACTTACTTGAGCGTGTAAGTGTCCCTGTGCAGTTGGACAAATAAGAATCTTAGTCATGTATAGATTTACATATAAAAAGATTTTATTTAAACAAAATAACAAGAAATAAAATTATGTACATTTTTGGTGTGTCATTGCTGGTCCATTTGTGATTCACAGCCTGCAAGACAAAAAGAAAGATAAGATGGTGCGACATGCATCCAGCAAAGGAGATAGAGAGAGAACAAAAGAGTGAGAGAGAGGGAGAGGAAGAGAGAAAGAGTGAGAGAGAGGAAGACAGAGAAAGAGAGCGATAGAGAGGGAGACAGAGAAAGAGAGTTGGAGTAAAGGAGAGAAAGAGTAAGATAGAAAGAAGAGAGAAAGAAAAACAGTATGAGAGAGAAGATAGAAAGACAGAGAAAGAGAGAAAGAGTGAGATACGAGTAAGAGAGAAAGAGAGAATCAGTGTGAGAGAGAGGAAGAGAGAGAAAGAGTGAGAGAGAGGAAGAGAGAGAGAGAAAGAGTGAGAGAGGAAGAGAGAAAGAGTAAGAGAGAGGAAGCCACAGAAAAAGAGAAAGAGTGAGACAAAGAAGAAGACAACAAGAGAAACAGAGTGGGTGTTGATTGTCAGGATGGCCACGCATCATCGCAGATTTTTTGCGTTTCAGCTCTGGTGGTGTTAGGGGGGAGAGGAGGTGAACATCGATTTGTGATTCACAGCCTGTTAGATAAAAAGCAAGATAACACTGTGTCAAGCGTCCATCAAAGGAGAGAGGAAGAGAGAGAGAAAGAAAAGAAGAGTATTTGTATTTGTATTTTGTATTTATTTATTTGTAAAGCGCTAACATTCATCCTGAAAGGACATCACGGCGCTGAAGAAAGTTGCAAGTGATTTGACATCAGCTCTGATTGAAGATTATTGATCTAGCCTGGGAAAAAGGAATGTTTTCAGTTGTTTCTTAAATGAGACAAAGCAGTCATTTGTTCTAATTTTAGGGGGTAGCTCGTTCCACTTTGTTGCCGCAATGTGAGAGAAGGCCCGCTCTCCCATCCTGACAGTACGAGCTCGGGTGATAACTGCTCTTCCTAACGTCATAGATCGTAGGTGTCTAGAGGGTTTATGAAATCTGACCCTGTCGTGTAGGATGGTGGGGCCTGAGCCGTGGAGTACCTTATGAGAAATACACAACAGCTTAAAAATGGCTCGTTGCCGCATTGGGAGCCAATGAAGCTCACGCATGCAACTTTTAGCTGAATCATATTTTCTTTTATTGCAGATGGCTTTGGCAGCGGCATTCTGAACCAACTGTAATTTAGAAAAGAGATAATCTGCCATTCCTACAAACAGAGAGTTACCGTAGTCCAGCCTACTCATCAGTAGTGACTGGACTAAGGTTTTCCTGCAATCCGTTGGCACCCAGGGGAAGACACGTCTAAGCAACTTCAAAAGTCCAAAGCTCCTTCCACAAGTTATAGAAACATGGGATTTCATGGATAAGTCCCTATCCAGTGTTATTCCTAGGTTTTTTGCTTTAGCAGTGGGATTGGGAGGCAAACCCAAGTCACTTGGCCACCAGCTGTTGTCCCAGGCCTGTGTACCTCTGCCGAACAGTAGGATTTCGGATTTGTCGGCGTTTAGTCTGAGACAGTGGTCCTGCATCCAAGTTGCCAATTCAGTCAAACAGTGAGCAGAAGACAGAGAGAAAGAGAGAAATAGTGAGCGGAAGAGAGAGAGAAAAGAAAGAAAATTATAGGGACACAGAGAGAAAGAGTGAGAAAGATGAAGAGAGAGAAACAGAGAGAAACAGATAGAGACAGACAAACAGTGTAAGAGGAAGAGGGAGATAGAAAGAGTGTGAGGGAGATAAAAGAAGAGATGAGGGGGGATACTGAGTTCCCACACTGTGTACAAAACTGTCACAGCTTACCTTTACGCCACTGCTCTGTCTTCAAATATGTCCCACGACCTAGTGGTACTCTCAAGCTGCCACATATGAAAGATACTACAGAATTAGTAATGGCAGATCAGGGTTGGATTAGGATTCAAAATCGGCCTGGGCACTCTAAAAAAAAGTGGCCCACATTTGCATATTGCCTTTCCTCAAAATGCTGCTTCAGTGAAACTTTATTTATTTATATTTATATTTAAAAACGGGGGGTGGGGGAGAAACAAAAAATGCACTGATTTGTTTACACTGGTGAATTAAAAACAAGTGAGGCCACTTCTGCTCAGGCCCCCTGCCCTGGTAGGTATGCATACATTAGTGAGCCAGCCCTGCGAGAGAAAGAAAGTGACACCTCTGCCTGTTGCTAAACGTGAGGTAATGACGCCCAATTGATCCCGAATGGCCATTTAGACACCCACTGGGCCGCAGGCTGTATCCGAACAACAGCGACAGTGGCCAAATCTGCCCCCAGACTGCTCCAAAAAGCAGCCTACAGTTGGAACTGGGCACTGGCCCCTCGGGCATTGCACCAGTGCCCGCGTTACCAATCCGTTGCTGTGGCTGAGTATATACGAGAATGTACACCTAAATCGATCTGCCGTCTTTCTGCATTGAGGCTGCTGTATCCCATCACTCCTGCTACCCAGAGGTATCTGCCCGACGCTGCGCACCAAGGCCTCACTGCTCACCTTTTCGCAGTCAGGGCACTCTCCACATCATGCAGCTCCGTTCTGCAAGCTAAGAGGTCTCACATTTGGACTGAGTCTTGATATCGTCATTGCAGAGCACATACGAATGCACCTATCATCATCGCAGGTTGTACACCCGCTCAGTGCTTGTGGTGTTACTAACTCAGTGAGACGTAAGGCCACGCACTCTAAACTCTTAAATAGCATAGAGCATGTGCGCCCGGCCTTTTATATTAGCAGGGTCATGTGTCTTGTGAAGCCTGTGCTGGATGGGTGTTTTGTGGGTGTATACCAACCGTGAGGGAGTGGCTGTGGCATCAGTGTTGCCAGATTGGGCTAGATCACGCACAATTGGGCTGTTATTTTTCCAGTTGTGCTGTAATATTTTGGTTTGTGCTAGTTTCCAGAGTATAAAAATATATACAGCGCTCCAGCAAAGCAGTATGTTAAAGCGCTTTATTGGATACATATTTACTTTGTATCCTGTTGCAACATCCATTCCAATGCATTCTCCGCCTGCTTGACGCCTTCCCTGTCCCTCCTTCCCTAAAGTAGCAACAAGTAGAACAGTAATCATTGGATCAGACACAGAGATTCATTCATAAAGGGTCAATGATTTGTGCTGCACTAAGGTACGGGCACCAGATATGAGTGGGTTATGAACACTGAGGTAGGACAGCAGATGTTAAATTATACACAAACCATTTTATCAGAAAGGGTTGTAGTGACCACTCCACAGACGTATTTGTAATTTCAGTTATAATTTAGTGGTAACTTCCTCCAGCTACAAAGAACGGTGCAAGTACGATCTCTGCCACATCACATCTGGCATCGTAACATTCTCCACTTCTCGGGTGCAGTAGTCAGCACAGACATCGAAGGGTTGTAGTAACCACTCCACAGATGTATTTCTAATTTTAAAGATAATTTATTGGTAGCTTCGTCCAGCTATAAAGAAAAGTGCAAGTACGATCTCTGTCACATCACTTCTAGCATCATAGCGTTCTCCACCTCTCGGGTGAAGTAGTAAACACAAACATTGAGGGTTGTTTTTAGTCAATTCCTCTTGACATAGAGTACATTTCTCTCTGTAATAAATAAAACATGTCTTAATATAAATTATGAGCTCTACTGACTGCAGTGTAGGTGTATGGAACAAAAGATGAAACATTTATGGAATACACTGTCGAAATATGTAGGTTTTAGGGTCGTTCGTAGAATCCAATTTCTCGATGTGAAGGCATCTTCAATTTGAAGCTGTACAATTTTTTTGAAAATGTCTTCTCCTGTGAAATTTTGCCTGACATTTCTTTCAAATATGTATTATAGCTAGCAACAGCAATTGAGTTATCTGCAGCATATTGTATGTCCACATCTTCAAAATCACCGATTGTAATCATTAATGTACTTTGATTCTTCTGTTCTTTTTATATTAAAGTTTTTTTGGGTGATTTTCGAGTGATGGTATGTCTCACTGCAGACATAAAACTTTTCACTCTTCCTTGCGATGACTTATGGTACACTGAGTTAGTAGTACCTTTGGCGCTCAGCGTGTACATACCCTGCGATGTTGCGTTGTCCGGGGGCGGCCGCACTCAGATCAATCTCTTTTTGTCTATTGAATTCTGCCTCAATAACGCCACGTCGCGATGACTTACGGTGCACTGAGTTTAAGCATGGGCGGAAAATCCGTTACGCTCGCGGATTTTGCGGATTTTCGGTAAATTCGCAATCCGCGAACGCTCGCGAATTTACCGAAAATCCGCAAATTCGCACGCAGCTGATTTTTTTTCTTGCGGTGTAAGTTCGCAATTGCGAACATGTAGGTGCGGCGGGCAGCAACAATCTCGCACTCGCGAAGTTACAAAAATCGCAATTCTGCACAAGAAATCTACTAGCAAGCAGCATAGACCTTCTGAAAATGATGATTTTTGGATTTTAGGCCTTTTGATTTTCTTTGGATAACTTTTGGATTAGAAATCAACTTTCTCATATAAGCTTGGTGGGGCATTACAGTTGCTGTAATGCTGTTCTGCAGAAAAACGAGTTTTGCAAAAGTGAAAGCAGGTTCAAAAGTTCAAACTCATCATTAGTAACCGTTCCCTGTAGTGCTTCCTGACAAGGGCCCCTCCAGAGTTCAGTTGCTAGTTGCAACAATTGTATGACCCTGCTCTGACCCTCACAGCAGGCTCATAGAATAGCTACAAGTAGGCCACAAAGGTCCTGGAAAAAAAATTGCACTGCAACAGAAAGCAAATTACAGATAAGGAAGCAGGTGCCAGACTGGAATTTTAAAACAGTGACACATTAATAAATCAACCCCAAATTAATTCATGTCAGTTGAAGCAGGCAGGTGTGCTTGCTTTTCCCCCCATAATCTACAGTGATGATGCCCCAGAGGGTGGCATTGATGTACCAGAGGGTGGCATTAGTGAAACAGAGGGTGGCAGGGGTGAAATAGAGGGTGCTGGGAACCTGTGATGATGAACCAGACATAGAAACAACATAATCGTGACCGTTGCGAGCCGGCATGTAAGTTCGCAATTGCGAACTGTTACAAAACCTTTGCGAACTGTCAGAAATCCTTGCGAACTGGTAGAGATCCTTACGAACACAAAAAAAAAATCCGCAAATTCGCGAGAATTCGCGGATTTTGCGGAATGCGAGTTCGCAAATTCGCAAAATTTGCAAACGCCTGATTCGCAAAATTCGCCCATGCTTAACTGAGTTAGTAGTTCCTTTGGCACGCAGCGTGTATTACTGTTAGTTGTTGTTCTCATTTGTGACGATTTTTTTTGTGGAAGCTATTGCTGGAAAGCTGGGGATATCGGCTGTTTTCGCTAGGTTCATAATGCAGTGGTAATTTAAAATCGCTGAAAAAGCTATAGGTTTACAGAAGATTATAATTAGAAATTAGCATTTAAAAAACCTTTCAAATTCACTGAAAAAACCATAGGTTTCTGGGACGTTGTAGTTACAAATTAGCCTTTAAAAAATCTTTGAAATTCACACAAAAAACCTTAGGTTTCAGGGACATTATAGTTACTAGGACTTTTCACTCATACAAAACCATTGAAATTCTGCCGTTACAGTTAGCTGAGCTAACTATAACTCGCACCCCCACAATGCCCTGCTGATGATGTCACATATTACATCATTCATGACATGGTCAGTGACATCACTGATGATATCACTGATGACATCTCAAATGACATCACTGATCTCTATACCATCAGACTTGTGGCACTGCGATGGGCACCTGCTTCACCCCCACCTATGCTAATTTGCATATGTGCTGGTGGGAGGAGCAGGTGGTCCGGACACAGTACCAGGAAGAATGGGATGAACACATTATGCACTGGAGTCATTTTATCGATGATTTGTTTTTAGTGTGGAAGGGCACTGAAGATGAGGTAAACAGGTTTATCGATAAACTACAAAATAATGACCTAAATTTAAGCTTTACCAGTGAAATCAGCAGAATTGAAGTTAACATTCTTGACCTAACTGTGTATATTAATGATAAAAAAGTAGAAACAAAGTTGTTCAGAAAGCTCACCTTGGGGAATACCCTATTACATGCAAAAAGCTTTCATCCAGTGAATCTCAAATGAAGCATCCCTTACATAGAATGTCTTTGTGCAAAGCGTAATTGTAGTGATGAGGTAGAGACTAATAAAGAGTTAAATATCCTCAAACGAAGATCCAGAAGCTGAGGGTATCCTAATGAATGGATAGATACGGAAATCTATAGAGTTTCCGAAAAGAAAAGAGAGGAAATACTATTTGACAAAGAGACAAACCAGTAAAGCAAACAACTAATCAGTGTAGATTATTAACAACATTCAACAAACAACAAGATGAAATACGGGGCATCCTGAACAAGCAATGGCATATAGTTGAAAATGATCCCATACTTGGTAAAGTAGTCCCCCGTAGACCACAAATAACATTTAGGAGAGCTAGGTCATTCAAGCAGGCATTAGTTAGTAACATCTTGAAGAAACCTCAACAAAAAAGCACCTGGCTCACTAGATGCCAAGGTTTTGTAAAATGCAGTAAATGCAAGGCCTGTACTCATGGAGTCAAACCAGGACTAACTAGGAATATGAGGAGGATCAAAGGCAAATATACTTGCAAGACAAGTTTTGTTGTCTACGTGCAAAATGCCCTTATGGCTTGCGTTACGTAGGCAGCACTATCTTATATGTCCATAAGAGACTCGTACAACATTTTAGGGATATTAGGAATGGGGACCGGACTTATCTGGTAGCCCGTCACTTTGAAAGATTTCACAGTAAGGACCCCAAAGGACTAACCTATTTAGTAATTGATGCCGTGGACAATGATCCGAGAGGGGGAAATAGAGAGAAGAAACTGAGGAGGTTGGAATCCCGATAAAATTTAGAACTTGATTCAAAGCAGCCAGGGGGTTTGAACATTGAAGAAGACTTGCATACACATTTTTGAATTCAGTAAAGTAAAAAGTATCAAATGATTAAGAAATAGTAAAAAACAGTTTTTTAGAAATTGTGCAGATATATTTTCAAGACAGAATTGGTCAGTGATTCAGTAATGGAGAGTTCCATAGACAGTGTCATGACGTACGAGTATGTGCCTACTTGGGCTTAATTAGGGAAACATCACATAGGAAAGATTTGCGAGTGTTAATTACACGTACACAAATAAATTATTTTGTTAAAATTGCATAAGTTAAGCAATGACATCATGAAAGCTTACTTGAGCAGAATGAAAATAACCATGTGTTGGAATAATGAGATGTCGATAGGCTTATAAAATGCGTTAATGAAAAAACTGCTCTTTTAAAGAAATTGAAATATTATGTGGTATAAAATGAATTTTAGTAATTATTTGGTTGTTACGAGATGTTTCTGTACATTATAACGTGACATGTGATTCTTGTGGTTTGGAACTACTAGTCTGTCTTCACTAGCACTGGTTTTTGTAGTTTGAAGAATGTCACATGTAAACACGGAAGTAGACTTTGAAAAAAGGCAGCGTTCTATGGTCTTGTTATCAGTGACCAAGACTGCTATGCAGTCGAAACGCGTCTGGTATTGGCCGACAATAAAATCTGTGGAACCGCACATGGCTTCATAATTTTTCTTGTAAGAAAAGTGAATATTGTAGGACCCAGGACCAATCAGCTCTCGCTTCCGAGGTGGCGATTTATGCACGAGGCAAACGGAGAAGATGTATATATATATATATATATATATATATATATATATATATATATATATATATATATATATATATATATATATATATATATATATATATATATATATATATATATATGTATATATATATATATATATATATATATATTTACAGGGACTGCCCCCTCCCCGGGGCTTCATCCATTTTGTGCAGGGGCACGCATCCCCCTGCAGCCCCGTAGACCACCACCTCCCCAGGGCTTAAAAAAATGTGTGAGAGGGCTCCTGACCCCACTCTACCCCAGGGACCACCACCTCCCCGGGGCATTGATCATTATGGGCCGGGGTCCCCCCTGTACCACTCTGTAAACATGCCTCCTGGTGCATTCTAAGTTGGGGGATTATGTCCCCTTGAATCCTGAGGGTCCCTGGGGGCCAACTATACCACCAGGTAGCTCTATTAAGCCCCACACAGCTAGATTGTTGAGATCAGTCTGAGGCGATGCCCCCTTTTTACACTGTTCTGCAAACACAACTCCTGGCGCACTGCTGCTCGGGGGCTGAAGTCCACTTTGGTCCTGAGGTCCTCAGCTGACAAGAGGCCCTCATTGCTGTTGGTTCTTCATGCACTGCTCTTGCTTATTTCTGCATCTCTGATTTAGAATTAGTTTTAATCCCCCTGCCCTATTATGTACCATGGCCTTACAGGGGAGGTCATACCAATCACAGGGGTAACCCAACCCATAGTGTACCCTAGTGTATGTAGGTGTTTTAACTGTCTCCAGGCCTGGTTAGTCAGAGTCAGTTACCACCATTAACAGTCAGCAAAAAGTTGGGGCACAGGATGACTTTGCAACATGTCCTCTTTCTGCACCTTTCTGCATATCTCTTTCTTCTTTCTGCACCTTTCTTCGTCTTTCTAGACTTCTATTGCCTCTTTCTGCATTTTGTGTGCTTTCTTCTGCACCTTTCTACCTCTTTCTGCACATGTCCTACCTATGTAGGCATAGTTAGAAATTAGAATTTAAAAAACCTTAGAAATTCACTGAAAAAAACCTAGGTTTCAGGAACGTAATAGTTAGAAATTAACATTAAAAAACCTTTGAAATTCACTGAAAAAAACATAGGTTTCATGGAAGATATAGTTAGAAATTAGCATTTAAAAAACATTTGAGATTCACTGAAAAAACCCTAGGTTTCAGGGATGTTTTAATTATAAATTAGCATTTAAAAAAACATAGAAATTCTCTGTAACGACCATAGGTGTCAGGGACGTTATAGTTAGGAATTAGCATTTGAAAAACCATAAAAATACACAGAAAACAACATAGGTTTCAGGGATGTCATAGTTAGAAATTAGCATTTAAACAACCTTTGAAATTCACTGGAAAAAACATAGGTTTCAGGAACGTTATAGCTATAAATTAGCATTAAAAAAAATTGAAATTCCTTAAAAAAAATATAGGTTTCAGGGACATTATAGTTAGAAATTAGCATTTAAAAAACCATAGAAATTCACTGAGAAAACCAGGGCCTTCTGGGACATTATAGTTAGAGATTAGCATTAAAAAGCCTTAGGAATTCAACGAAATAAACACAGGTTTCAGGGACGTTATAGTTAGTTGGACATTTTACTCGTATGAAACCAGAGAAATTCAGCCATTACAGTTAGTTGAGCTAACTATAACTGGCGCCCCGCAATGCACTGCTGATAATGTCACATATTGCATAATTCATGACATGGTCAGTGACATCACTGATGACATCATCCACATGATAATCTAATCCACCTCCGCACACCCTAATGTAACCTTTGATAAACCCACTCTAAAATACAGACTACCATTTTTAAAACCATAGGCACATCAATTCCAGTATCTACATACCCACTCACTGATTCCTAGGTCTACACACACATCCACTCATTCACCAATACAGTCACTCATACATGCAGTCACTCATCGATACAGCACTATCATTAGCACTCATACACCTATACAGAAACTCACACAACACCACTTATCCATAGAGTTATTCATACACCTAGTCCATTATGCAAAGAATCAATCACACACCCATTTACTCACCTATGCAGTTATACACACACCACCTCACTTATTCAAACAGATACTAACACATACTTACTCTCTCATAGAACCACTGATAGAAGCACACACTCATCCATACAGCCACTCTCGAAATTACTCACTCTCACATACAGTCATTTATATACTCCAATACTCATCTATACTGCCTTTCACATATGTAGTTACTCACACATGTACCACTGAGACATCCATTCACTCACCAATACACCCATACACACACTCACCCACCCATACAGCCCTTCACAGATGCACTCCTAAACCTAATCACCCACTCATACATCTATGCACAGAGTCACAAATGCCCCACCCAACAAAACAGACACTCAGACACCCATTCAGATACTCAGACAACCAATCAATACCCATATAGACACTCATGTAGCTACTCACCAACCCATGCAGCCGCTTACACACCAACTGACAGACTGATACAGACATTCATACAGTTTAGTCACTAACCCGTGCATTCAGTAAGACACATTTAATCACTCACTTATACAGTCAGTCATGCACCTACTAAATCATCCATTTAGACACGTATACATCCACTCATTCTTCAATACACCTTGGCATTCATATATATAAAACATAAAATTCACAGAAACACACAGTCACTGATGATGTCATTAGTGATGTGGTCAGTGAAGTCATTTGAGATGTCATCAGTGATGTCATTTGAGATGTCATCAGTGATGTCATCAGTGATGTCACTGACCATGTCATGAATAATGTAATATGTGACATCATCAGCAGTGCATTGAAGGGGCGTGAGTCATAGTTAGCTCAACTAACTATAATGACCAAATTTCTCTGGTTTTGTTCAAGTGAATTGTCCAACTAACTATAACGTCCCTGACATCTGTGGTGTTTTCAGTGAATTTCTAAGGTTTTTTAAATGCTAATTTATAACTATAATGTCCCCGAAACCTCTGGTTATATGTATTAAATTTGCAGGCATATTTCTCATTCTATAATGTCTAATGATGTAAGGTTTTGTGGTGGTTGGTGAAGGGGGTGCAAAGAAAAATGGAGAGTCTCAAAATCTGTTTTTCCTCTAATATGTAACCATAGACTGGACAAATTGTAATGACATTTATTAGGACTATAGATTATGGTGTGGAAAGGATTCTTTTTGGATTTGAAGAGAATTGGTTCTTTAGGTTTTCAGTTATAATGCACACAAACATATTAATATATTGGGCGACGGTATACTCCAGTGTATGGTGATCACAAAACACAACATTATTGGCTGATGACAGGCTTTAAAAAACAAAAAGACTTTCACCATACTTAGTGTTTGTTTCAAGGAGCAATCAAGGTTAGGGTGTTTATATTTAAAATGTATATAAACACATAAGGCACTTTACCAAAGGCAGTAGTCTTATGGAAAATTGTTTCTAAGGATCAGTATGTTTTTTTAAACGTTTATAGCATACCATGGTACTACTGAGAAAATATCTAGAACGTACAGGGGTACCTATGTAAATAAAAAAGTATATATCTACACTACACTCTACATCACTGTGCCGTATGCCACTGCACTGTACACCACTGGACTGTACGCCTCTGCACTGGATCACTGAAATAATATCGAGGGACAAAATATCGACTTGCCAAAATATCGTGGACAAAATATCGACAGTCAAAATATCGAGTGTGTATCTACAAACAGGTAAGTACAAAAATATCGAGTACAAAATATCGTTAACAATAATATAGATGTAAAAAATATCGACTTTATTAAAAACAGTGTTAAATTAAATTAATATTACATTTTAATTACTAAAATATACTTAAAAATACTTAAATTAAATTATAATAAATAAAAATAATAAAAATAATTTTTTTAAATCTTATTTGTTGACCCTGAACCCTAAAAATACCCCTTTACCCAAAAACCCAAAACTGACCCTGAACCCTAAAAATACCCCTTTACCCAAAAACTGAAAACTGACCCTGAACCCTAAAAATGCCCCTTTACCCAAAAACTGGAAACTGACCCTGAACCCTAAAAATACCCCTTTACCCAAGAACTGAAAACTGACCCTGAACCCTAAAAATAGCCCTTTACCCATGAACTGAAAACTGACCCTGAACCCTAAAAATACCCCTTTACCCTAAAACTGAAAACTGACCCTGAACCCTAAAAATGCCCCTTTACCCAAAAACTGAAAACTGACCCTGAACCCCAAAAATACCCCTTTACCCTAAAACTGAAAACTGACCCTGAACCCTAAAAATGCTCCTTTACCCAAAATTTATCAATATTATTTAATTACCAATTAATTATTAACAATAACAATAAAGTAAATATATTAGCACATTAGCTGTAATTATTGTAATAATTAATATTATTTTTTCCCAATTAATTACTTAAAAATAACACAAAATTATATATATTAAAAATTTACTCTAATTAATGTAATTAACTAATTACAGTTAATTAATTACCAATTAATTACTAATACAAAATATGTTCAAAATTATATTAATTAATTAACTAATTAATATTAATTAATTATCAATTAATTATTAATTAAAAATATTAACAAACATATATTAATTAATTAATTATTATTAAATTACTTCCCACCCTATTCCCCTATAAACCCACAACCCGCTACAGAATTACATTACGCAATTATTATAAAAACAAAATTCATTAAATAAAATATTTTATAACATTAATACACACTTTTCACACATATTATTACATACAAATACACTATAAAATATTATATATTATTAAAAATTCGATATTTTTGCTATCTATATTTTATACAGTCGATATTACTTCACTTACCTGAAAAACGATATTTTTGTAGTCGATATTATGTCCAGTCGATATTTTGTCCAGTCTATATTTAAAACTCGATATTTTGTCCAGTCGATATTTTGGAGTCGATATTTTGTCTGTACACCCTCTGCACTCTATGTCACTGCACTGTATGCTACTGCATGTTGCCACTGCACTGAAGGCAACTAGATACTTTGCCACTGCACTGTACAACACTGCACTGAACACCACTGCACTCTATGCCACAGAACTGCAAGCTGTACTGTACTATATGCTACTGCACTGTACGTCACTGCATTGTACACCACTACACTGTACACCACTGCAGTTTAAGCCACTAAAATGTATGCCATTGCACTCCATGCCACTGCACTCTATGACACTGAACTCTATACCACTCCACTGTTCTCTGCACCACTGCACCCAATGCCTCTCTACTCAATTGGCACCACTGTAGTGCTTTCCACTGCACACTATGCTACTGTAGTCTGCACCATTCCACTCTGTCCTACTGTACTCTGAGCCACTGCACTCAATGCTACTGTACTCTGTGCCACTTCTACTTTACACCACTGTGATCTACACAAGTGCACTATATTTAGTTGCACTCTACTGTAGGCCACTGAACTCTATGCCACTTTACTCTACTTTGCATCACTATACTCTACTCTAAGCACTTGCACTCAATGTTGCTGAAGTGTGTGCCACCCTATTCTATGCCATGCAACTCCACTCCTCAAAGTGAGACTCTAAGCCACTTTACCCCACTACATTCTACTTATAGACACTCTGCTCTATGCCACTCTCCTCTCCTGCACTTCACTCTATGCCACTCTACTCTACACCACTCCGTGACAGTCCACTCTGAGACAGTCCACTCTACTCTATGCCACTCTATGCCACTCTACTCAACTCTACTGTACTCAACAGTATGCCTCTCCACACCAGTGTAGGCCACTGTACCCTACAAAACTACATTGTACGCCCCACTGTACTGTATGTCACCATACACTACTGCACTCCGCTTTATGCCACATTTTCTATTCTGCAGCACTTTACTCTATGCCACTACACTCTACTATGCACCACTCTACTATGCACTGCTACACTGTATGCAACTGCACTGTGCAACCCTCTACTCTACAACAGTCTACTGTACCCCACTTCACTCCATCCCACTTTGCTCTATGCCACAATACTGTGCACTGCTCTACTTTACAACACTGTACTCTACACCGCTGTATTCAATGCCATTCTATTATACATCACTTGAAGCCACTCCGCTGTTCTCTACTATATGTAACTTTACTCCACTTTACTCTCCTCTGTACCACTCTACTCTATGCCACTGCCCTCTCTGTCACTGTACACTACTCTGCACTACTTTACTATACCCCACTTCATTCTATGCCATTCATCTCTATGCCACTTTACTTTACATCACTCTACTCTATACCACTGCACTCTACGCCACTGCAGTGTATGCAACTAGACTGTAGGCAACTGCACTCTATGCCACTGTGCTCTGCAACACTGCACTCTACACACTACACTGCACTCTGCACCACCGCATCCTGCACCGCTCTACTCAACTCTGCACCACTGTAGTATATGCCACTGCACTCTATGCTCCACTCCACTCTGCACCACTGTATTCTGATCCACTGCACTCAATGTTACTGCACTCTGTGCTACTCTACTCTGCCCATTCTACTCTACACCACTGCACACTACACCAGTGTATTATATACCATTGAACCCTACTGTAGGCCACTGAACTTTATACCACGCTACTCTGATTTACACCACTCTATTCTAGGCACTTGAAGTCTATGCTGCTGCAATATACGCCACGCTATTTTACGCCATACAACTCACTCAATCAATCAATACATTTATAGTACCCGCTACTCACCCGTGGGGGTCTCAAGGCGTTGGGGGGGAGGTGCCGCTACTGCTTGAAGAGCCAGGTCTTGAGGTGTTTCCTGAAATTGAGAAGGTGTTTGGGGAGGGAGTTTCAGGTCTTCGCTGCCAGGTAGGAGAATGATCTTCCTCCGGTGGTGGTTCTGCGAATCCGTAGGACAGCGGCGAGGACTAGGCTGGTGGAGCGGAGCTGGCGGGTGGGGGTGTAGAACGAGAGGCGGCTGTTGAGGTATTCTGGGCCCATGTTGTGGAGTGCCTTGTGTGCTTGGGTGAGCAGCCTGAACGTGATCTTTTTGTTGACGGTGGAGGTTTCTCAGGTGGGCCGATATGTGGCTGTGGCGAGGGATGTTGAGGATGAGTCGTGCGGAAGCGTTCTGTATGCGTTGGAGATGATTCTGAAGTTTGGCAGTGGTTCCTGCATATAGAGCGTTCCCGTAGTCCAGTCGGCTGGTGACAAGGGCCTGGGTGACTGTTCTTCTGGTTTCGGTTGGGATCCATCGGAAGACCTTTCGGAGCATGCGTAGGGTGTTGAAGCAAGAGGATGAGACGGCGTTAACTTGCTTGGTCATCGTGAGGGAGGAGTCCAGGATGAATCACAGGTTGCGTCCGTGGTCCGTGTGTGTCGGTGCGGTGCCCAGTGCCGTGGGCCACCAGGAGTCGTCCCAGGCTGATGGGGATTGTCAGAGTTTGAGGACCTCCGTCTTGTCCGAGTTGAGCTTCAGACGGCTGTGTTTCATCCATTCCGCTACCTCTTTCATACCTTCCTGATGGTTGGTTTTGGCGATGGCTGGGTCATTAGTGAGGGAGAGTATTAGTTGGATGTCGTCAGCGTAGGAGATGATGTTGATGCTGTGTTTGTGTGCGATGGTGGCGAGGGGGCTCATGTAGATAGTGAAGAGTGTTGGGCTGAGTGAGGATCCTTGAGGTACGCCGCAGATGTTCTCAGTGGCCGCGGAGTGGAAGGGGAGAGGCGGACTTTCTGGGTTCTGCCGGAGAGCAGTGAGATGATCCATTCCAGGGCCATTCCTTGGATTCAAGTGTTGTTGAGGCGGTTTATTAGGGTACGGTGGCAGACGGTGTCAAAGGCGGCTGAGAGATCTAGGAGGATGAGAGCGGCTGTTTCTCCATTGTCCATCAGGTTTCTGATGTCATCTGTGGCTGCGATGAGGGCTGTCTCGGTGCTCTGGTTGGCTTGGAATCCGGACTGGGAAGGGTCAAGCGAGTTGTTTGCCTCGAGGAATGCGGTCAGCTGTTTGTTGATGGTCTTCTCGATGACTTCAGCCGGGAACAGGAGGAGAGAAATGGGGCGGAAGTTCTTGAGGTCTTTGGGGTTCGCTGTGGGTTTCTTCAGGAGGGCGTTGATTTCTGCGTGTTTCCAGCTATCAGGGAAGGTGGTAGATGTGAAGGAGCTGTTTATGATGTTCCGCAGGATGGGTGCGAGGATGGTGTTGGATTTGTTCAAGATGTGATGGGGGCATGGGTCGGAGGGGGAGCCGGAGTGGATGGTGTTCATCATGTGGATGGTGTCTTCACTGCTGATGGGGGTTCATGAGCTGAGTGTGGCGGCAGGGGTCGCTGGTTTGGTGTCCGGAGATGGAGCTTCAGGTCTGAAGCTGTTGTGTATATCTGCAATCTTGCAGTGGAAGAACGTGGCGAGGGAGTTGCAGAGGTCTTGCGAAGGGGTGATGTCATTGTTGCTGGCGTTGGGGTTGGAGAACTCTTTGACGATGCTGAAGAGTTCCTTGCTGTTGTGGGTGTTGTTGTCCAGTCGTTCTTTGAACGATGTCCTCTTGGTGGCCCGGATCCCCTGGTGGTATTCGCGGGTGGCGTTTTTGAGGGCTGTCATGATCTCTGTTGTCCGTTCGTTGCGTCAGGTCTTTTCGAGTGTTCGGCAGGATTTCTTTGTGGCTTTGAGGGCGTCTGTGAACCATGGGGGTTTTCTTTTGCCGGTCTTGCCTGGGGGGGTTCTTCAGTGGAGCGAGGTCGTTGGCGCAGTTGGTGATCCACTGTGCGAGGTTGTGGGCTGCATTGTTGGTGTCCGGTAGATTGGTGTCGGCTGGTGGGTTCTGGCTCAGCAATGCGGTTAGCTTATCTGTGGTGATTTTGCTCCAGCATCTGCGGGGGATCCGGTGCATGAGGTGGTGAGATGTAGTCTTCTTGAATGAGAAGTGTACGCAGCTGTGGTCGGTCTGGTGTAGTCCGGTGGAGTGGTTGAAGGCGATGTGGTTACTGGCGGAGAAGATGGCATTGAGTGTATGGCCAGCGAGGTGGGTGGGGGTGTCCACCAGTTGCTTGAGTCAGAGGTTGGCGAGGTTGTTGATCAGGGTGATGGTGGCGTTGTTGTTGTTTTTCTCCAGGTGAAAGTTCAGGTCTCCTTGGAGGATGTATTCTGGTGAGGCCAGGGCGTGTGGGCTGATGAAGTCTGCCATGGTTTCGCTGAATTGTGTGCGTGGGCCCGGGGGTCTGTAGATGAGTGTTCCTCTGAGGGTGGTCTGGGGGTCAGTGTGGATCTGGAAGTGGAGGTGTTCGGCGGTGAGGATGGTCTCTTCAGTGTTGGTCGTGACGCTGATGGTGTTCATGAAGATGATGGAGACTCCTCCTCCCGTTTTGTTGATGCGGTCCTTCCAGGTGATTTTGTAGCTGTCAGGGATGGCTATGGCGATGTCGGGGGCTGAGGAGGCGTTCATCCAGGTTTCCGTAAGGAAGGCGACGTCTGGTGCTGATGTGTCGAGGAGGTCCCAGAGTTCGATTGCGTGCTTGTAAACGTAGCAGGTGTTGAGGAGGATGCACTTGAGTTGGTTGATGTTGCTGTTTGGTTTGGCGGGCGGGGTGCGGGGTCGGAGGCATGTGAATTTGCTGGCTTTACAGGTGAAGGGTCCGTGGGTGCGTTTTGGGGTGGCTTGATAGCAGGTGGGTGGTCGTCCGGTGTTGAGTGCTTTGAGGGCGGCTGTGTCATATCTTAGTCAGGGGTCTTGGTTCCTGCGGGGGCCAGGGGTTCTGGTGCTGGGCGCAGTTTAGGCGCAGGCGGGCTTGCCTTTGGCGTGCCTTCGGTGAATGGTGAAGTGAGAGGGAGGAGCAGCTGGGAGGTGGGAGCCGGGCAGCCAATGGGCATCGGGGGGAGCGTGGTACAGAAGAAAAAGGGGCTGGCAGCAGGGGAGCAGCGGCGGGAAGCGGGGAGCGGGTGGCACAGAAGCAGGAAAAAAACAGTTACGAAGAATACAGATTTTAAACAGGCAACAGGAAAAAAACAGGTCACAATGACATTTATTCAGCACATAACTGGGTAAAAGGTCATTGCTAGAACTGTCATGCAGAGCAAGGTAGGACAAATGTAGGTAAAAGGTTGTTTTGCTACTTAGGCCTAGGTTAAGAAACATAACAGTGCTAGTTTTTAATTTTTGTTTTTCCTCCTTTCTTTACCTAATCTCCTATGGCTGCAAATACTTTAAGCATGCTTGTTGGCTGCGTTAAGCGTCACATGACAATTGGTGCTGGGTAAAACACAAAAGAGTAGGGAGAGGGCCTGGAGATAAAGCTTAAAGACTCGTGGACTCGATCCCCCATTACAATTAATCAATATACAACATTTTTGGACTCCCTTTTTCGTATATTGATTAATTGGTGCTGAGTACCCTTCTGCAGCAGCCCCTCGTCCCCAGGCAGACAGAACTGTTTTTTTTTGTTGCTTTTGTACTTTTAGCACAAATTCAACACAAAGGTATCAGAGTGCCTTGATTTAATTTGCGCAAGAAAAACAGACAGCACATAACGAAGCAGAGTGGACTATCACCTTTTTTTTCTCAGCCCACATTTGCACCCTGCATAAGTGCCAAACAAACAAGGTTTGCAACTGCTGAATTGTGATGTAATGCCATTCCAAGATGGCTGCCCTGTATGAGCACGGCAGGGTCACAGACCACTGAGCCTATTGTTGTAAATAAAACAGCGATAATGTTAAGCATTAGCTGAAGTCATGTTATTGTGTCTTCGTTATAGTTTTCCCGCTTATACTTGATAATGCGGCCGGACTCCATCTTGTTTTCTGGCAGCCATTTTATATGTTACACTCCGCCATGTGCTCACCACGAGGCGAGTCCTACTTCACTGACCGTCACCCCTAGAGTTTGCCCAGCAACAGGCTATAAATAGTCCTGTCTAATCTAGCGCATGCCCAGTATGTGTAACATCTGTTTCTCCTTAAAGATGACTGGAATGTGCATTCAAGGGGTCCCATGAACCGTTAGCTCCACCCATGTATCGATCATGTTAAAGAAATGACCAAATAAGGACACAAATTGTACTTTTAAACTGTACCCGCCCACTTATGAGCCCCTTCTTTGTGTATAAAAGGGGACCGCATGTCTGAGTTCTTTGTGCTACCTTGTGCAATGCTGTAGGGTGTTGTGCGGGTTGTAGTACCACCTTTAAAGGTTTATTAAACTATGTGTTTGTATTTCCAGTTTCCGTGCCAATTTCTTATGTAGTCTGAGGACTTTGCGTACAGAAGGGCGAACCCCTTTCGCATTTGCAGGCCTGGCTGTGGCCTGAATTCATCACTATGATATGATTTCTCTCTTCTAATGGCCATTTTGGAATGGTTCTGGGAGCCTAAGTAACATTTCACTATGCAAGATATTCAAGAAATGTATTGGGTAAAAACTTCTGATTTCAAAGTGTTATTCACAGGATAGTTAATGGAGCTCTACTTCTTTATGTTGTGGAATTAGTCAACCAAAGCTGTGCAATTTGCCTGCTCCTATCTTCGACTGTGGAATACTCTATTATAGGTAGCACATTTCCTTATTCTGCCTGCAGATAAAGTAGATCTTATGTTTGTGTTCTTCCCCAGCATCAATTATAGACGTTTCGAGCATGGAATTTTGTCAGCATTACATGTTGTCGATCCTTTTAAGATGGGTAACTTTCCACGCACTGGGATATTTCACGCAAGGAGATTTAAATGAGGGGCAGGCATGTGAGTGACTGACACCATGTGAGTAAATTTAATCCACTGATCCATTGTGCTACTGTTGTGAGATGGATCTAACTGTACTTTGAGTATATTGTTTGAGGATACAGAATCACTTTGTGCTTGAGCTTCAGTCCCTCAGACATCTGCTTAAGGATTGTATTGTAATTCTGATCAGACAAAGTGAGCATGATTGGTGAATTATATTAGTGGCAAACATGAATACTGCACTAACCATGGAAGTCCAACCTCTCATTATGCACTCCCAAACTGAGTACCCTGGCCTTATTCGCCTCTTCCCCACGACTCACCCTCTACATACACTCTAATCAAATGTTGAGTACCTTGCACTCATGCAACTCTGCCCTTACCCAATGCTCCACTTACAGTCATCCATCACTGACACTGCAAACAAATGCCACTCATCCCTAACTCAGGTACCACTCAGACACTCAAGCACTCATAAACAACTAAAACACTACTCATGCCAGCTATTCAACATCAACTCTCCCATACTCACATTACTCACCCTCTACTCATGCACCCCTTACCCTGATCATTCATCCTACCCTGCACTCAGGTACTGCTCACCCTTCACTCAAACACCATTCAACCTCACTGAAGCACCTCTCACCTTGCCTGCAGACACCCTTGTTCTCCACAGCTAGCCTGAGCTTTTACATTACTCACCCTTCTCTCAAGCACCATTCACCATTGCTGAGGCAACTCTCATCTTGCCCTCAGCACCCTCATTCTCCACATCCACCCTGCACTCTAACATCATGCACCCTTCACTCAAGCACCACTCACCCTGCAATCAGAAACTTCCACCCTTGCTCAGACACCTCTCACTTTGTCCTCAATCTCTACACCCACCCTGTATTCCACTTACCTTCACTCAAACACTACTCACTCTTGCTGAGACATGAGACACCTCACACCTTGCCAGCAGACACCTTCATTCTCCACACCCACTCTGAATTCAGACATTCATACATTGCTCACCATGCAAAATCACCTCTCACCGTATACTAATGCACCACTCTAAGCTCAGAGACTGTTCCCCTGTGCTCATACCACCCAACATGCATCCACACACCACTCACATATATCTCATTCAGCACTTTCACAATGATCATCCATCCATCATTCACCCTGCCCTTAGTCACTACTCACACTGCACTCACATACCATTCATACTGAATTCATAAACCACTCACCATGCACTTAAAACTACTCCCCATGCACTTACAAACCACTCCCCTTGCTCTCACACACCATGCTTACACTTCTCCCATATCAATTATGCACACACTTACCAGAAAACTCTCCCTGCACACATACTATCGCCCCTGTACAAGACACACTACTCACCCTATATAGGAAGAAAGTTTACTCTCTACTCGCACACTAGTTACCCTGCACACTAACACACTGCTCATCCACTGGACTCATACATCTCTGCTGCTGACATGTCTTTACAACACTTACATACCTTTCTGCTCACCCTGCACACTCACCTACCATTTGCACATCAAAGTCATCCTGACTAACCCTGGGCGGTGAATTATGTTACGCTCATGGAGTTTGAGTATTTTTGGCAACTTCATGGTTCGCATAGACCATGTAGTTACCGAACACTACGCAATCTGCAACGTAGCAGAGTTGTTTTTCTTCTTCGCGTGCTCAATATGTGTTCTTGCGTGTGCAGTAATGACTTACTGTGATTCTGTGTTCGCCGACGAGGTTTTGAATCCGTTCGCGTGCGCCACGAGATTTGGTATCTGGCCACATTATCCCGCGAGAGTGTGCGAACGTGAACACCTCATTCGGATGCGCCATCTGACTTCCGGCAGCAGTATTGGTAAAATTGTGTAAGGAGTCCTTTTTCTTTCTTTACTTAGGAAGTGTCCCTGAGTCTCTAACTTCCTGTTCCTGTCCAGCAGGCTCCTCCCAGTGCTTTGTCCATGTGCTGTTCAATTTCATTTGGATTTGGAGCTGGAAGGACCACTTTTTGTGTCTGTCTGTGCTCCATCATATCATTGAATTGGAATTGAGAACTTTTGGATTTGAGATTTTACAAGTAAGTTGGAGAATTGGTGTACTTGTTTCTTTGATTGGGGCATTGTTTGTACCTACATTTGTTGGGGATTTTCTTTGTTTTTAAAATGTATTGTTGTGGGTGGCCTGTAGTTTCAGTGGGGCCTAGTCGTTTTTCTTTGATTGTAATTTCAGCCAGTAGGCCCAGAGGTACTCATGGGTGCATAATTCTGTGATGTCTGTTGAATTTAAACATCATTTAGGGCATGAATGGCATTGGATTGAATTGCTAACTGTGGATTTTGGGGTGTATTTCAGTTTTTGAGTGTGTGTTAATAAATAAATACTTTTGTTGGATGTGTGTGTGTGCTTGTTGTTTACCTTTCCAACCTTTCTAAGCCCTGTGAATTTTCATTTTTACATTTTTGTATTAAAGCTGTGTTCTGTTTAGCATAGCAGGCCTCCTTTGTCTGGCCACATATAGGCCTGCTTGAGTTCATTGTTTTCCATGGCCTGTTGTGACTGTGAGTGACAATGTGTCTGGGGGCATTTTGTGGTGGTAGTTTAGTAGTGTGCTGCTTTTTCCATATAGACATGCATGTCTTCCCTTTGTTCCCCTTGGCTTATGCTTCTTGTTGTTGTGGCCTGGCCATGTGGGTGGTGGCCATTTTGTGAAGGCAGGCAGTGTGCTTTGTGCTTTTGCCATAAGCTTGCATTGTTTGTCTTCCATTTCTTTTTGTTGTGGGTGTCTAGCGACCATTTTGTGGAGCCATCCAGTCAGTGTGCATTTTCCATAGGCCTGCATTGTCTGTCTTTAGCTTCCTATTATTGTGTATTGCCTGGCCATGTGGTGGCGGCCATTTTGTGGGACCAGCCACTGTGCATGAAAAAACTGTTTCTATGTTCTCTGTTGAATTTAAACATCATTTAGGGCATGAATGGCATTGGATTGAATTGCAAAATGTGGTTTTTGGGGTGGTATTTCAGTTTTTTGGTGTGTGTTAAATAAATAGACCTTTTCAGGCAGTAGGAAACCCTGGGTTTTCAGCTCGCGGACTTCTGGCAACTCTGCACTGCACGACAATGCAGACGTACACTTTTTTCTTCTTTGTGGGTTCAATATGCGTTGTCGCGCGCGCGGTAACAACTTTTCACGAAGATCGCGATGCCGAACACGCAGAATTTGCAATCTGGCAAAGAATATCTCCTGAGCAGCATAAAACCTACTCGAAAATTATCATTTTGGTCATTTTGCTCAAAAACTCCTAAGGTTGTCATTTGGCTTTAGTTTTTCGAGCAAGGACTAATTTTCTTTTTTTACAAGTTTTTTTTAAAGAGGAAGGAAGTTTACCAGATTCTCCAACTTCCTGTTTCTGTCCTTTGTCTTACCTTTCTTGGTAATGTGGGTGGCCTGGCCATGTGGGTGGCGGCCATTTTGTTAAGCCAGGCATTATGCTTTTGCCATAGGCCTGCATTGTCTGTCTTCTCTTCCTTTTCTTGTTGTTGTGGGTGTCCTGGCCATGTGGTGGCAGCCATTTTGTGGGACCAGCCACTGTGCTTTTGCCATAGGCCTCCAAGCGTGTGGCCTAGTTTGCCAGTGGGCCCAGAGGTAATCATCATGGGTGCATGAGTCAACTGTTTCTATGTTTTCTGTTTAATGTAATCATCATTTAGGGCATAGATGCAATTAGTTTCAATTGCAAAAAGTGTTTTTTTGGGGGTTCACTTTTTTGGTGTGTGTTAGGCCGTTTTAGACAATAGGACAAGAGGTACGCATGGGTGCATGAAACAACTGTTTCTTTGGTGTCTGTTTAATTTAAACACCATTTATGACATGGATGGCATTGGAATGATTTGCAAAATGTAGTTTGTGGGGTGTAGTTCCCTTTTTGGGCGTGTGTTAAATAAATGCCTTTGTTGCATGTGTATGTGTTATTGATGTGGTTGTTGTGTAACTTTCCAACCTTTTTAGCCATGCAGATTTTCGTTTTTGCATTAAAGCTGGGTTGTGTAACAGGCATCCTTTGTCTGGCCATATAGGCCTGCTTGAGTACATTGTTTTTCAGGCCTTGTGCCTGTGATGAGTGACCATGTGGCTGTGGGCCATTTTGTGGTGGTAGTTAGTTGTGTGCTGTCTGTTTTTGCCACATAGGCCTCCATGTCTTTCCATTTTCCTCACAGCTTACTGCTTCCATCCCCATTGCCAACTGCAGGTCCCCACGTGATGCACAAATTTGGGCATACATGTTCCACTACATTTGTATTTTTGTTTTTGTTCTTTGCTATTCTTATTCTTCCTGAGTGTACACAGTACACTAGTAGTAATTTAGGCACAACACATTCCACATTTGACTGATGTTCTTCTGGCTTTTTTGCTTTTAGGTGCACAAAAGACTGAGGAGGAGGTGTCCTTCATCATCGCCCGTTTTACTGCCAGACAGGCGTCCTGCTGTTGTACATGACATGACGTGTGACCTGACCAGACATTTCTCCAACTTGTGCAACTGAGTGCTACTGACATCTGAAGAAGATGGGCAAAAAGAAAGCAGGTACCAGGTCCTCTAAGACCAAGAAAGTTGCTATTGAGAAGAGGGAACAGAAGAAGGAAGTGACACTTAAGTCTGGTGTTCGGCCCCAAACCTTTTTTGGGAAACCAAAATTATGCCTGCAGCAGCGGGGGGCAAGCTGGGGGCAGCAACTCCGCATCAGTGTGCCCAAGCCACCAACCCAGACCCAAGCACATGAGTGTGGAAGAGTTAGCCAGCCTAATGGTGCAAATCAGTGATGCTGAGCCTGAGATAAACTTATCGCTATCTCAAAGTAGTATCCAATCAGCGCAGGAGGAAACACAGCAGATAAGTGGTCAACAACAACCGCAACTACCGCCTACAATAGTAGTTGTTCCTCCCGCAGTAGATGCAGTTCAGGAAATTGATCCTCCTGCAGAGGAAGATGAAGAGGAAGCCACTCAATCAGAAGATCTATTGTCTTCTACAACCCCAGCAAGGAAAAGGAGGGTTAGTCCATCAAGTTCTTCACCAAGCACCCCTTCTGATGATCTAGATGCCACTTGGAAGCCACAACCTGAGCCTGAGAGGGAGACATGTCCCAAGACCAGGCTAGGGAAAATGAATGTTCCAGAAATCCTCACACTTATGGAGGTTGATGTACAACAGCAGGATGATGATGAGCCAGTCATCATGGCCATACCCCATTACTCCAACCCCTGTGCCCATCTGACATTACCACATCCCAAATTGCTGTGACGGATTTGGCATGGATAACACCAACACAGGTAACACCAACACCACCTACAGCTTCTATATTTGCATTAGCAAAGACCCGGCAGCAACCTACATCTAGCATAACCACCACCTCAGATGAAGTAGCTAGTCGGCACGCTTCCTCCCCTCCACACAGACTTTTCCATCAGCAGCGCCTTGACGCCTACGAGCTAAGTTGCGCTATACAGGGCTTTAATGATGATGATGATGATCATCATAGTGGTACTCATACTGCACAGAGTCAAATTCAACGCACACCCTCCAGTTCATCCGGCATTAGAAGTAGCACCTCCAGCAGGAGACAAAAGTTAATCTCCCCAGTTTGGGACTTCTTTACGGTTAGTGAAAAGGAGGAGAACATTGCTATATGCTCTATTTGTAATACCTCTGTTAGTCGGGGTAAGCCTGGTACAAAGTATGGGTACCGGAGGCCAAATAACCCATCTGAAAACACACCACTTGATCAACTGGGAGGACTACCTTCGCAGCATTAAAACTTCAACCATTGCTGTTGGTGGGGAATATCGAGTAGAAGATCCAATCATGGTGGAAGAGGAAGAAGAGGAAGAAGAGGGAGACATTCTCTCTGGTAGTGATACACAAAGTAGCCCTGTCCCCAGCAGTGCAGTGGTACTGCCCACATCTTCAGCAACATCTCAGTGGCACAAGACTAAGAGTCAGCCTGAGACACCACGAAGTACCAGAATTAAAAATAGTGTGTCGTTGAACCTAACAGAAAGGAAAATCATGCAGCCTACCATTATCATCATGTTTACTAGGGCGGAGGGGCAGTACAAACGCAACCACCCAATAGCACGTTTGTACAATTCGAAGCTGGCTAAAATGTTAGCACTGGACCTTCTCCCTTTTTCTTTTGTTGAAGGGGTGGGTTTTCTGGAATTTGTGACAGTAATCTGCCCAAAATGGCAGGTTCCCAGCCGCTACTATTTTACCAGAGTTGCTGTTCCAGCACTACATCACAACGTGCTGGAATTGCTTGGAAAAGCCTTGAAGCAGAGTGCTGTTCAGAGTATCCACCTGACATCAGACATGTGGACCAGTTGTTAAGCCACTAATCTTTTGTGGGGCTTAGAGAACAGATATCTGCTGGTGTTGACACTGCTGAGATTTTTCATGCCACAGGCAAACATGCAACTGTAGCCATGTTTGCCATGGAGAAATCTCATACTGCTGGAAATATTTTGGATGAGTTTAACAGCAAGGTCTTTGAATAGCTGCATCCAAGAGAGCTTAATATTGGTTATGTTGCCAAGGGCAATGGCAGTAATGTAGTTAGGGCCATGAAAGATGGTGGCTATTTCAGGGTCCCGTGTTTGGCACACTGCATTAACATTGTTGTTCAAGACTTTCTAAAAATGAATACAAAGTCAGCAACTTACTGGCCACCTGCAGAAGAATATGTACACAATTCATCCATTCTTTTAAAGCCCAGAAGCAGCTGTTGGTCATTCAACGTGAGCATAAAATGCCAGTCAAAGCACTCATCCAGGAGGTGTCAACTTATTACATGCTTGATCATCTGTTTGAGCAGTACATACCACTCAATGCTTATGTCATGCAAAGATTAGGGGATCCTACTTTTAGAGGCATGACCGATGAGATGGGCCAATGGGACCTCGTTAAATGCCTGACAGAGACGCTACTTCCTTTTGAGGTCTTCACAGGTGAAGTCAGCATGGAGGACTGTACTATGGGCCAAGCTATCCTATTGTTACACATGCTAGAGCAACAACTGAAGGAGGTGTCTGAAACGTATGCAGGTGTAGATGAAAAACAAGACCCATATTATTTGGCGGACTCCTTAGCCGTTCGCTTATCTGAAAATACAAGGATTAAAAATAACATTGTGTCACATCAACATTACATCACTGCCACAATTTTTGATCCACGGTACAAAGTATTTCTGAACAGTAAGGCAGTAATACCTTTTTTAGAAGTGGATGTTGCCAAGTATAGAACTTTGATAGCTGAGGAAGCCACTGACTTCGAAAACGAACAGCTGGTAGTTAGAGGCCCGTCGCCCCAGGGCAGAACAAGTACAATAGGGCATCCAGAGTCATGTTCTAATTCTGAGCCTGATGGCAGTGCTTTTGCCTCCCAGCAGTCACCAACACTACCATTAACATCAGGAACAGCAAGAACTGGATCATCATCTGCAGTACAATCGGCAAATGATTGGTTTCTACAGCATGGGTATGGTAAGTCCAGTGCTGATGCAAAGGCCATAAGAGGCCGAGCACATCTGAGCACCCCTGAGCATTGAGCGGATGATCCAGACCTATCTGGATGACCCAACAGAGGTCTTCATGGATCAAACCCCATGGGTTTATTGGTATTGGAAAATAAGCCAATGGATAGTGCTCAGCAGCCTAACAGAAAGGAAAATCATGCAGCCTACCATTATCATCATGTTTACTAGGGCGGAGGGGCAGTACAAACGCAACCACCCAATAGCACGTTTGTACAATTCGAAGCTGGCTAAAATGTTAGCACTGGACCTTCTCCCTTTTTCTTTTGTTGAAGGGGTGGGTTTTCTGGAATTTGTGACAGTAATCTGCCCAAAATGGCAGGTTCCCAGCCGCTACTATTTTACCAGAGTTGCTGTTCCAGCACTACATCACAACGTGCTGGAATTGCTTGGAAAAGCCTTGAAGCAGAGTGCTGTTCAGAGTATCCACCTGACATCAGACATGTGGACCAGTTGTTAAGCCACTAATCTTTTGTGGGGCTTAGAGAACAGATATCTGCTGGTGTTGACACTGCTGAGATTTTTCATGCCACAGGCAAACATGCAACTGTAGCCATGTTTGCCATGGAGAAATCTCATACTGCTGGAAATATTTTGGATGAGTTTAACAGCAAGGTCTTTGAATAGCTGCATCCAAGAGAGCTTAATATTGGTTATGTTGCCAAGGGCAATGGCAGTAATGTAGTTAGGGCCATGAAAGATGGTGGCTATTTCAGGGTCCCGTGTTTGGCACACTGCATTAACATTGTTGTTCAAGACTTTCTAAAAATGAATACAAAGTCAGCAACTTACTGGCCACCTGCAGAAGAATATGTACACAATTCATCCATTCTTTTAAAGCCCAGAAGCAGCTGTTGGTCATTCAACGTGAGCATAAAATGCCAGTCAAAGCACTCATCCAGGAGGTGTCAACTTATTACATGCTTGATCATCTGTTTGAGCAGTACATACCACTCAATGCTTATGTCATGCAAAGATTAGGGGATCCTACTTTTAGAGGCATGACCGATGAGATGGGCCAATGGGACCTCGTTAAATGCCTGACAGAGACGCTACTTCCTTTTGAGGTCTTCACAGGTGAAGTCAGCATGGAGGACTGTACTATGGGCCAAGCTATCCTATTGTTACACATGCTAGAGCAACAACTGAAGGAGGTGTCTGAAACGTATGCAGGTGTAGATGAAAAACAAGACCCATATTATTTGGCGGACTCCTTAGCCGTTCGCTTATCTGAAAATACAAGGATTCAAAATAACATTGTGTCACATCAACATTACATCACTGCCACAATTTTTGATCCACGGTACAAAGTATTTCTGAACAGTAAGGCAGTAATACCTTTTTTAGAAGTGGATGTTGCCAAGTATAGAACTTTGATAGCTGAGGAAGCCACTGACTTCGAAAACGAACAGCTGGTAGTTAGAGGCCCGTCGCCCCAGGGCAGAACAAGTACAATAGGGCATCCAGAGTCATGTTCTAATTCTGAGCCTGATGGCAGTGCTTTTGCCTCCCAGCAGTCACCAACACTACCATTAACATCAGGAACAGCAAGAACTGGATCATCATCTGCAGTACAATCGGCAAATGATTGGTTTCTACAGCATGGGTATGGTAAGTCCAGTGCTGATGCAAAGGCCATAAGAGGCCGAGCACATCTGAGCACCCCTGAGCATTGAGCGGATGATCCAGACCTATCTGGATGACCCAACAGAGGTCTTCATGGATCAAACCCCATGGGTTTATTGGTATTGGAAAATAAGCCAATGGATAGTGCTCAGCAGGCTGGCGATAAAGTATCTGGATTCCCCTTCCGTAAGTGTCTCTTCTGAGTGTGCTTTCAGTGCTGCTGGTGCCATTGTTACTGTGAAAAGGACCAGTCTCTCGCCCAAATGCGTAGAGAGGTTAACCATGATCAAAATGAATCAGCACTTTATATCACTGGAGTACAAAATATCTGAATCACAGCAGGAAGAGGAGAGCGACTTAGATGATGGAAGTAGTGTGTTAGATGACCTACTTCTGATTGAACCACCAACGTTTGAGGACGAGCTCCTCTTCACTGACAACTAGGCTTTCAAATTGTTACTTTATTTATTCCTTTATTTGTGTGTGTCTCTGTCTTTCTAGTTCGAATCACAATAAATCCATCACCACCGTCTTCTCTTTTTATTTTCCATATTGGAGTTGCACCTCTGTGCATTTAACTGTCCACTTCTCAGAGTCCTGCTCCATCTTCCTGACTCACCCTAAATACATTTCCCTCAAGCCAGATATTGGATGGAAAATGGGACAAGAAATGTTGCCTCTAAAAGAAGTCCCTCCAGAAGAAGTGGAACATGACTATAGCTATCCTCCTTTTGTTTCCGAGCTGAAACTCATCACGGTCAGAAGGCTATTGCCTCGGCAGGCATCAAAAGCTCATCAATGTCAGAAAAGAAGGTACTTGGCAGAGAAAGACAAGACTCTTCAAAGAAACTTACTGACATGTCACATTTCTGTAAACTCAATTGACCAATGACCGCTACCCAGGCCGCAGCCCATCTCACTGCGCGTCAAAGTGCCACAGATGAATAAGAAAACCGAAACAGCAACTAATACTCAAAATGAATGTGGAGTAATGAGGCCACTGCCTCTGTGAAAAAAACACACCTGTCAGAAGTTGAACTAGGCATCTGAAAGCCAAAAGAAAGATGGCATGCGCTTGATGCTAACTCTGAGTGATTGATGTTGATGACGTTGTGCATGAAGTCAAACTGTACTAGTAATTAATCTACCAACTAAAAGTGACTCAAGTGACAGTCAATGTTTCCCTTGTTGTTGTTGTTTCATAACCAAATTGCACTCCTACTACTGCAGGCCAATATCCATTGCATTGTTTAATATGGAATATGGACTTACTCGGAGTCGGTACACTACAGACTGAGTGGGAGTTAACAACACATACAACACCATAATGATGACCATACTATCTTCGCAGTCAGTCAGTTGGATCGGAGATGATTGAATGGGGGTTGGGAGCACACTGCCTCACAGTCCCAGCACAGTTTGCCCCTTTGCATCCTGGTAAATGCTGCGCGGCGTGCGGCGAGGGGTAGAGGCTGTCAGGGCGTCTGATGTTTCCTGGTTCGTGGAGGGAGTTCTGAGAGCCGGCCCAGGGAGCGCGCCTGCAGGGACTCACAAGACCAGGAGTCCCTGCGCTGCACAGGTGTGCACGGCCGCGCCCCCACCGAGACACGCCCCCCGCCTGTCCAGTGATTTAAGGCGGGAGCTTCCTGTTAACTGCGGGACCCTTTCACGGTGAATCTGACCTGGGTGCTGTAGGATTCCTGCCATCATCGAACTTCACTGCCAAGCCACAGCTACAGCCTCCCCTTATCCCAGGAGGGATCCGCTGTCTGCCGCTTTCTTAACAACTTGCAGCAACCGCTTTGCGGGTGCCGCTGCGCGGCGTGCGGCAATGGGTAGAGGCTGTCAGGGCGTCTGATGTTTCCTGGTTCGTGGAGGGAGTTCTGAGAGCCGGCCCAGGGAGCGCGCCTGCAGGGACTCACAAGACCAGGAGTCCCTGCGCTGCACAGGTGTGCACGGCCGCGCCCCCACTGAGACACGCCCCCCCGCCTGCAACGCCCTCTACATAAACAACGGTCTGACGCTCAGCGGGACGCAAGCGGGATGCCGAGCGAAGCCCGAGCAAAGGGCGGGCAGTCTGTGGCAGTCAGGGGCTGACAGAGGCTGGGCCATCCCTCTTTCATCCATCCCTCCTGGTCCAAGGGCTCGGAGTCTGCCTGTGGGTCTTGAGGCCAACATGTCTACCCGCTCTGGTAAAGCACTGAGGGGTGGGGGAGAAAGTGCCACGGGGAGCACAATGATTGGCACAATGGACAAATTCATCACTAGGGTAGCCGCGGTCATTGAAAAGGAGATTGTGATGACGGAACATCGCCTCTCACAAGACTCCTTTCCTTCCAAACGCTCCTCTTTGGGAGCCGTTGCACATGCCCTGTCCCCAATCTCCACCTACCCTATCTCCCCTTTGCCTGAGAATTTGTCCGTAGAGCCACGGATTGTAGCTATAGAGGCAGGTATTGACAGGTTAGAAAGCCTAATAACCAATTCCCTTCCCCCCAGCCCTAGCCCAGTTGCTGCTGATCTCCACCCCGTCCCACTCACAGCTACCTCCTCTGGCCACAATTCCCAACTATCCACCCAGGTTCCCATACCAGGTCAAAACCCGTTGCCCCAGGCACGAGCTTGTCTGGTCCATAAGAAAAGAAAAAGGATTATTAGCACACGGAAGGGGAGTTATTCCTCGCTCTACAAGCGTCCAAGGATACAGGCCCATAAAGGTCCTATGCACCCAGAAGCGGGAGGGCCAGAACCATCTGGGAGTATTACCCCATCAGCACCAGCGGCAGAAACTCCGGTGCCTCACTACTCGGTCCCGGCACTACCTACACTTTCACACGAGGGGCCCTCCCTTGAGCTCTTCGAGAAACTGGTCAAGTCTCTGCTGGTACCGCTTATTGACCAAGTCAAGAGTCTGGGGGACAGGTTAGACACATTCGAACAGACCACCCGGGATAATTTTTTCGCCCTGAAAACCCTCTTCAAACTACAGTAATGGCTCAGGGAGGATACTGCAGATGGGAACGATGGGAAAAGGGATTCTGTGGGCCCAATACAGGGACACTCACCGGCATCGTCCGCTCATGCACAAGCCACCGGGAAGGCCTTGACTACTGCACCCCTGGCTAGTGAAAAGCCGGCAAAGCCGACTCCTACTACCCATGTTGTCCAGGTCCATGCCAGTACCCCCCCAGCAGTGAGAACCGCTAAGTCTAACCCTGCCCAAAAGAAGCGGCAAGAGGGAGGGGCTGGTTCCAATTCCAAACCATTGGCCGCACCACCCACTGAAGCCAGGGGAGTACTCATGGCCCTAAAGGCAAATACAATTACTTGCCAACCTAAAATCCCGAGCCCAGTGGTTATACCACGGAAGGTGGCACGAAAGTGTCCCCCAGTCAATCTCCCCCCTGAGTGCCAACCATATGTTGTTGTCCTTATCAAGGTCTGACCCTGAAGGACACCCAACAGGAAACTCACCAGGCACTGAAGAACAAGGTCATCCACTGGTTGCAAGCCAACAGACCCCTTCCATTGGGAGTGGGCGGCTTGATTCTCGGTGTGCGTAGGGTGGGTTGGATTGGTCAGGGGAACAAATTGTTCGAGGGGGATTGTGTGGTGGTTAATTTCCAAGACATGAGAGCTGCCCACTCAATGTGTAGCTTAGGGCAGGTCCCGGCCGGTCCCGGAGTCGAAGCAGTTGATTTAACATATTTCTACCCGCGGCCGCTCATGAACTTCTCAGCCAATCCTCCCGTGTTTCCAACTCAAAATAGTGCTTGCGGCCAATGGCACCTAGCAACAACTGTAGCCCAGTCGCATGTCGTTTTGGCAACGCCGAGCTGGGGTACTAGGGGCTACTGACTTCCTGACTCCCCTGCGGAGGTTCGGGTGGTCCGGTCTTCTGACGCCCAGTCCCCTTTATTTGCTAAATGTAAAGACCCCTTGACCATCCCAGAGGAACAGGCTGCCTTAGTGGACATAGGGGAATTAAGGGTGGGGAGGGTTCTATTTGAGCCTGTCAATGTCTGCCCTATCGTGGGAGAGGTAGATTTATCTGGCCCTGTCGAGCCCTGTAGCATTGCGGCTGTGGCGGACCCACCCATTAGGGTTCTCAGCTGGAATGTGGCTGGTCTGGACAGGAAGCTGGCTCTGCCCGACTGGAACACACTTGTGGAGCAGTACTCCATATGTCTGTTCCAAGAAACCTGGAGTAGGGAGCCTCTACATAAGGCAGGATATTCTTCTCACCACTTACCAGCTGTTCACTCAGAGACTGGTAGGGGTCGCCCTTCGGGTGGCCTCCTTGTCTGGGTAGCTTCCTCACTTAACTGTAGGGTGGAGGAGCATGACACTAAATGCCCGGACCTCCTTAATATCACCCTAAAAAACCCTAAGGGATGTGTTATTTTAAACATTTTTAACATCATTGCCCGAGGTACGAAGGGGGGTAGAAAATCCCCCACCATAGCCTGTCTGGAGGCTCTGCTTCGATCCTCTCCCCATAAGTCCCGTACCCTGGTAGCGGGTGACTTCAATTGCACCTTTGAGCCCCTTGGCCCAGAAGTCACACAAGATCAACAGGTAGGGGATACCGGCTCTAGAGCTCAGCCCAATTAAAAAATGGACGGAAGTGGTGCTCCAGGTTGATTCCCTAACAATGGAGTTTGACCTGAGGGCCCTCAATGGCAGGACTAGTTCTGACAAAAAGGGAGCCCATACATACAATAGGCCCGCGCACACGTCAAGAATTGACTATATCCTTCTTGACGTCCACCTATGGAGCATGGTAAAAGATATGGAGATTATACCCTCCGTCGAGAGCGACCACAACCTGCTCTCGCTTGCCCTGACTCATAGGTGGCTAGATGGTATGGGGAGCAGAACCGCTTGTACCCCCGCCCCGGATATGTCTTCGGTCTCTAACTGCGGTCGACGGCTAAAGTGGGCTAAGCTGTCGCTCTCAGTGGAGAAAATATCTTCCATAATGCAGCTTTTAGCTGCAGCCCTAGAAAACATTGACTCTCCGGAGGGTGGGTTGATGGAGGTACCCGTCAGGTTTGGTAACCTAACCCAGGCCCTAAGTGACCTTTTTATTGTCCCAGCTAGCGCCAATAGGAAGAAACCATGTCCCCGGGCCAGACAAGGCTGGTTTAATCACAAATGCAGGGAGGCGAAGACACTGCTTGTTGAAGCAGTTAAATCCAAATCACAAATTAGGACCGGGGAGGCCAGAAGGCTATACTCACACTGCCAAAAAAACGCTAAAAAGGAATGGGAGGATAATTTCTGGCAGGACCTCTTGGCTGCTAGTCGAGGGAGAGATGCCAAAGGGTTCTGGGACCTGGTGGGCAGTAGGAATCGTCCTGATGACACCTTGAGGACTTGCACTATCACTGCTCAGGCGTGGTTTAACCATTTTAAGGCTCTCTATTACGCCGTAGAAGGCACACTTAACGACCCATTCATCCTTCCCCCCTATACCCTGGATAGAGGCACGGACCTCTTCTCCGCACGGGAGGTCACGAATCTGATTAAAACTCTTACACCACTAAAAGCAGCTGGCCCGGATGGGTTGCCAGGGGACCTTCTCCGAGCCTATCCAGGTGAATGGGGGGTGTTGATCTCTGCCCTTCTTAATGCTATAATCGAGGGAGGATCTGTGCCAGAGTCCTGGAAAGGGGCAGAGGTAGTCCCAATTTTTAAAAAGGGTTGTCGGGATCTACCAGGGAACTATAGGCCAATAAGCCTTATAGACTCAACTCAGAAGGTGGCGGGAAAAGCTATTCTAGGGAGGATTCTTCAATGGGTGGGTGATAACCATATACTGTCTGACATGCAAGCTGGGTTTCGCTCAGGCACAGGAAGCATCGAGCAAGTCTTTAGACTCCTGTTGCTTTACTGGAAGGTGGTGGAGCTGGGCAAGGGCAGTCTCTATCTGGCCTTCATAGACCTGAAGACTGCCTTTGATCTGGTTCCTAGTGAGGAACTCTGGAGGGTGCTGTATTGTCTTGGGATGCCCCCTTACATCTTAAACCTCCTCATCAAACTGCATAATGCCAATTATGCCCAGGTTAGATGGTGTCTGAACGGGGAAAAAACCGATAGGATCCCGGTCGTCAGGGGTGTCCGGCAGGGCTGTGTTTTAGCTCCCACCCTATTCTCCCTGTATGTGAATGGGGTGCTAGAGCACCTGCTTGGCGAACCAGCAGACGCCCCCTCATTGGGTGGCGTAAAGATCCCAACCCTGTTGTTTGCCGACGACACCCTCCTCATTTCGAAAACCCCCCAGGGCCTCCAGAAGCTCCTGAACCGCTTCCAGGACTTTTGCGCAAACAGAGGACTTGTCATCAATGTGGACAAAATGAAGTATTTAATCATGCACCCACCCCCGCAAGCTTGGCCGCCCTCCCATCCTGAACTCTATTCCCCTTGAAAGAGTGTCAGAATTTGATTATTTGGGAATCCGTCTGAGTGATGTTATGAGCTGGTCTCCCCACATCAACAAAATGACTGTTGGCCACAAAAGGGTGAGGGGAGCCTTGCTGAAGGAGTACAATAACTCATCAAAACATTGTGTAGCTCCGATAATTGATATCTACAAAGCCCGAGCTGTATCCGCATCACTCTATGGAGCTGAGTTATGGGGCCTAGGCAACATGGAGTCTTTGTCCAAGGCAGAGAACAAATTCATAAAGGACCTCCTGGCCATCCTGATGAGTATCCCGACAGTTCCGGTGCTTCTGGATGCGGGTTGCAAAGCAATTAAGGACCAGGCCCGCCTTCGGCCTCTTCTGCTCTGGGCTCGCCTGTGGAGGGTCCCGGAACTAAAATCTTATGCAGACGGGCTGGCAGAGGTGATGTGTTCGGTCGGCTGGCAGAAGATTAAATGGCTAAGGGACATTAAACACCTGCTAGGGGACCTAGGATTGGGGTCTTGCTGGTCCATCCACTCAGCTCCCCCGAAGGAGACCCTAAAAAAACTATATTGGGAATGGGTTTCTGCCAAGCTCATCAGCAACCAGCGTCACTGCAATTCCACCGCAGCTTACTTGAAAATAAAAGACGTTGTTGCCTTTGAGCCCTATCTGGACATTATTTCCATCTCCATGGACCGGGCACTCTTTATCAAATTTAGACTAGGCACTTTACCCCTAGCTGACCTCCTCTCCAGATGGAATATGCCTAAGCAGGCATCACGCCACTGCACCCTATGCACTGACAGACCCGAAACTGTGGCACACTTTCTCTTTGAATGCCCGGATTACGCCCGACCAAGATCCCACTGGCTCAAACCACTCTGTAGAGAATTGGGTACTCGTCAGTATTTGGTGGCTTTACGGATTCTATTAACTGATACAGCCCCTCCCATCGTCTGTGCCGTATCCAAATTTTTAAAATGGGCCTGGTTGATCCGCTCAAAAAGACTGTCCATATCAATTTAATCCTTTTTTAATTTAATTTATTTCCGACTAATTGCAACTTCTATCTGCTCTGTTTTTAAATGTACAGTCTTTTTACGATGTGCTGTTTTATATATTTTTTGTAATGCTTTTATGATATTTGCACAACGAAATAAAGCAATCAACCAACCAACTTCAAAATTAGCTGGAGTTTTTCACCAAAGTTGGTGCAGACATTGCTGTATATATTTAGACACGTGTTTCTGGGTTGAGCCCGTCTTGAGCCAGCAAGCTGGCGAGCTTTGGAGATGCACCTGTGTGCCTGTGAGTGGTACTGTGACCTGAGAGGAACTTGGCAGCATTTCCAGCAACCTCAGATGATTTTTCTTTGCTCTCTAAAACTTCTGCTCTCTACTGATGAAGGGCTCAACCCAGAAACACGCGTCTAGAGATATACAGCAATGTCTGCACCAACTTTGGTAAAAAACTCCAGCTATTTTTTAAATAAGTTTGAACTGTGTACTGCATTTACCAGGATGCAAAGGGACGAACTGTGCTGGGACTGTGAGGCTGTGTGCTCCAAAACCCCATTTGGATCGGAGATGATTGATGAAATAACTGGGGGCATTTCAAATCAAGTGGCATAAAAGGTAAATAGGTCAATAACCACAGCAGACCTACATGTCTGTTTAGTGGTGGAGTCGAGTAGTCACAAAAGTAGTAGTGGAGGTATGACTGACAGCCGAGTGTTAATTTAGTTACTTATTTAGAAAATGCTATGTTGCTGCATATGTGTCCTGTTTCAGGTTAATGCTGGAAACAGACTTTTTGTTTAATAACAAAATTGTACTTCTACTACAGGGCTACACATTGGATATTTGAAAATGGACTCTGGACTCACTCTGTACACTACAGACTGAGTTGAACAACATGATCATGATGACCACATACTATACTGTACACTTCGCAGTCAGTACTTAGGATCGGAGATGATTGATGGAAAAAGTGCGTTTCATGAAATGGCATAAAAGTTAAACACAAGTCAACAAGAACCACAGCAGACCTGCATGTTCGTATAGTGGTAGAGTCGAGTGTAGTGGTATGACTGACAGCGGTGCATTGATTTAGTCCCTTAATTTTGAAAATGCTAGGTTGCTGTACAAGTGCTTTGTCTGGCTCTGTCAAAAATTAAGCTAAATGGAGGTTTGGTCAGGTCACGGCCCGGTGCCTTGGGCCTGCTCCATCCTGTTGTTGTTGTAGCTTAATGTTGTAAACAGAGTAGACATGATATATCCATGCCGCCTCAGTCTGAAAGTGTTCTCTTCTCTTGTTTCACACCACCGTAATTGATCTATTTTTTTTTAGTCATTGATTTTTCAATATCCCTTTTGTTTTTCCATTTATACTTACAGGCCAGCTTTTACCCTTTGGTATATTTGGAAAAACAACTCACACTTACCTTACCAATAAATCTACATCTTCCAGGCAGGCAGTGGCATCACCCAACATTGATGGACGGAGCATCCATGGAAGGGAGGACCAAGAGGAATGCTAAGATGCAAATAATTTGATTCATTTTTTGTCTTCAACCATTACTACAGTGTGTTATTGTTATCATTATGCTTGCTCTCTGCTTATAATTCATCTCTACAGCTATTTTTAAAAAACATCTTTGCTATCTTTGAAAGTAAGCCCTGTACAACAGAACACAAACTGTATGTTATCCAGGTCTCAACCTCTATGAGGGCAGACAGGCATATTATTAATATACTGCTGCCCTGTACTGTCTATTTGTTTAGTAGTAGTAGTTAGTAAGTACTACTTATCATTAACCATCAAGTTATCATCATCATCATGCATGCATTTCCTTTTTCTCCCTTATCAGATTTATGGATATGGTAGTCTACAAACATTGTGTTTTGTTGTTTGTCCACGCGTACTGTTTTTCTTGGTCAAACCTTTCCCCAAACCCCCCCTTCCCAACCATTCATCAAACTCTAACCCTCTTCCCCCGGGCTGTGTGACTAAATTAAATATACACCAATAATTGATCACACGCTGGCTGGAGAGGATGTAGCGAAAGCAACACTAATTCAATTTCAAGGCAGGGCGAGGATCTTCTTCTGTTTGCCCACCCATGATCAGTATATTTGCGAGGTAACTTTTTTACCAAAGGAACCTAATCCATCATCATTAATTTACGGCATTGATTGGATTTGTCAGTCATCCTATTACACATAGCACTAAAGATTACGCTTGTGTTGAGTGTAGGCCTAGTTGAGTGACTCAACACAACTACAGTTTGTCCCTTGTTGGACTAGGCAATCCCCTCCACCATTATGCTTTATATACTTTTCTCTACTACTCCTCCCAGAGTCTCTCTCAGGCAAATGACTGTCTCAATTTCTTTTTTTGGTAAATGCCACTGCTAGTGTTTACTACTACCACCACAAACATGGCATCTCCATTCTCTTTGGAAAGCCAACCTATATTGTCATGCAGCCATCACTGTGCCTAACTCAAACATCAGTCACAGGTAAGAAAAGATGTTTGGGGGAGGTATAATAACGGACTAGGAGGAGAGACTGACAGTACTAGTATGACAAATCACTCAGTGAGGGTTACCACATCTATCTGTTTGTGTCTTACATAGTCAGCCAATTATTTAAATCAAACACTGGCTGTGAGCCCTACAGCAGCAAGGAAACACCGTGACGTAAAACAGTAGTAACCCCACCCACAAAACATTAACAACATCGTATGTAAAGTATAAATATATAATTTAATCCCCTAACAAAAATAAACTATGTAAAAAATCCCACAACACCTGACCCACCCCTCTCCCTAACCCCAACCAATGTCCGAAACAAAAAGGTCAACAAAAATGTCCAGTTGTTCATGTCCATAAATAAAGTGCAAACCCCAACACCCGAATCCCACCCACCAAAAGAAGTTATAAAAAAGGGGCAATCAAACAGGGTCTTTAGCAGCTGGCTCTTCGGATGTCGATCTCCAGTACCTAGACCCTCTTATTAAGCTCCTCTACCTCCTACTCCAGTCGCGCATTTCGGAGGAGCAGGCAGCGAGCATATGCCCTGCAGTTGTGACCACGGGGGGGCAGCAGGGCTGGTTGTTGTTGGTGTGAGGCACCGGGCGGCTGCCTGACTGTGGTGCCGTGCAACTGGAGTGGCGTGGCAGGGGCCTGGGGAATTGGAAAAGGCTGCAGCTGCTGCCGCCTCGTCCTCCTCCTCTGCCAGAACCACCAGCCACTGGTACTCTTTACAGATGACTGACAACTCCTTCCTAGTTGGTTTTGGAGGAGCTACATCAAGAAAGATAAAAGACTATTACCAATACTCTTAGCTAAACAAGAACACAAAAATAATTCAAAACATAGTGGCATAGTAGCACTAGCAAGCACAGTACATACCATTTGTAGTATGTATCTGTCCTCCCACTTCCTCGGTCTCTAACATTTGTGAGAATGTCAGGCATTATACTAGCACTATGGACACAGTACACCAGTCTTCTTCTTATCTCTATTCTAGCGAAATTACATAACCTTGTGTAGCCGGGATGCCAGCTCAGTCAGCTTGTGCCCAAGACAAACAAATTTGAGTCATGACGCAGACTCACTTTAGTTATAATTACTACTTTCTGCAATTGGGGAAGCTCGTATTGTAGTATTATGGGTTGCACTGGCTATACTCTCTCTGTTACATCAAGGGCAATTGCTCAATTTAACTTTCACCCTGCCCTGACTACTACAAAAAGGCAGATTATATATCTGATCCAATGATCATTGCTTATATAAGGGACAGCATGAGGTACTTTGTTTTGATTGATTGTGTAACCAACAGATAGGCCTCCCTTTGCAGGCTGGCTGACACAGTCGAAAATAAATTAACATAGGTACTAGGGAATGGTCCTCGGAGTCGGAGGAAGGGGCTTGAGAACTATATACATACACAATATGTACATATGATGTGCTTGCAAACTACTGTGAGTCAAGGGAGTATTCTGAAAATACAACTTATATTCCGCTCAGCTTTGCTACTCTGGCGCGGTTTTTTTTACATTCTCTTCAAACTAAAAATCTGTATTCACTGACAGTCTCCACCTTTGCTATCTATGGTGAATACATCCAGGCATCCATTCATTCAAAGTAAATGTCTATCATTCTTCTTGATCTCTCAACAAACCTTAGTTTGTTTCACCAACAACCACCCATGCGTTCTTCCTTGCTTGCCTTGGCTTTGAGTTTGACCCAAACACTGCTGACGGTTCTTGCTATCCTATCCACCCATACGGTGTCGCACACCCAGGCAGGCATCTTTTCTTTCACCCTCCACCCATCCTTCAACTACCCATGCATCTGATTTCTATCAGCCACCTATGCATGCTTTCAGTCATATTACATCTCGCCCGTCCTTCCTCCTTCCACCCTTTTTTCCCTTTTTCTTCAACACATCCATGAAGGTCATCTGACTTTTACTCTTCTCAATAAAACTTTCAAAGCTGAGTTGGAGTCAGATCGAAGAGGCCATTGGTTACTCAACTCACGCTGCTAATGCTATTGCTAAATAATGCTAAGTAAAGGGTGTCTTCTTCAATCACTACAACTTCATACTTACGAAGTCTCAACAGTACAGTGAGTGTACACCATTCCAGCTAGTGTAATGTCAATAAGTAAGGAATATAACTTACCACTGCCCGCCACTGGTGCTAGCTCACCCCCTGTAGCTCCTGCAGGTGCTGCATCGCTTGCTCCCTCCGAAATAGCTGCTTCGCCGCTGGCCCCGGCACGGGTGGTCGGTAGTATGCCAAGAAAAAACATTACACATTTTTAGATGCCATATATACACCTCCCCCTATTTATTCTTTTTCACTAGCAAGATTGAAAAAAAATAATACATACATATACAACATACATCACTAGTCCAAATCGGGTACTATAGTAAACACTAGTAGTGGTATGGTCCCTAGGGTCATTATAGTCTAATCTACTCTTTGCAAAGTTAGCCTGAGACATGCAACCATTTTAGCTTCATGTCTTGCGCATGTTACCTCACAGCTTGTTGTGTAAGACACCTTTGCGCCCACATGAGCTCATACAGCTACTGTCTGAGCATTGTGTACAAGGTCAAAAAACAAGCCACTTTATTATGGAGTTCTGGTCAGTCCGTATTGGTTAGCCATAACATGCTGCACTTTTTGGCATGACTGAGAAATGCTTGCATTATACTATCTAGCATGCACCATTTCCTCATAACAGGCGGAAGATTCCCTTCTTTGAACCAGAGCTTTGCAGAGCTTATGATGTAACCAGTACTTCTACGTTCTAAGCTGAGGGGTCTCCCAGAAATTGCACAGATCTTTTGTCTTCAATGGACTTGTAACAATGTTTATTGTTTTAATCTTATACATTTTGCTGTTGGAGCTGGCTCGTGTAGTAGTAAACTGAATTGTAAAGCAACGTACAGAGCTTGTTAGTTGAAAATAAACATTTTGAACTTACACATAGACTCTGTGGTATTTGGTGTGGTGGACCTACACGAATGAGTGAGCAAAAGGGTGTTATGTTCTGGTTTGTCTAATCATTGGGTTCCTTCGGGGGGTTCAGAGACATAATGAGACACTATAGCTAGTCGTTCAGGGGATTGTGGGTTTTGACTGAGGTGTGAGGAAGGTCTAACCTTCCATCACCATTATCCTATTTTCTTGTGCATAGTTCTGTATGTGGCTCTGCAGAATCCCCACAACAGTAGTAGTACATACTATATCCTATCAAAAATAGTCAAATATCTGGGTGGGCATTTTATTGGTGGGAATTGTCAAAAAGCATCAAGATTAAGAAGAGGGATTAGAAGAGGACAGCCCAAAGGACTGGACTCAGTGGCTAGAGCTATTGGTCAATCTGAGTTTTATTTAAAACCTTTTAAATAAGAGCGGCCAACTGGGCACGGTAGCTACAGACAGACTAATAGTAGTAGTACAGAGAGTCATAGCAGAGGCAGTTAGAGGCAGGGATATGAAGAATTTAGAAACAGATAGTCAAGATCAAAGAAGATTTTGTAAAAAATAGAATTAGAAACCAGAATTAATAGTTCAGAAAAAAATAAGGTGCAGTAAAAGTTAGGGAAATATAATTAATAATATTAAGCACTGGAGGACTTACTGTGGCCAGCAGCAGAGCTCTTGGTAGAGGAGCGGTCCTGGCCCTAGGAGGCATCTTGGTCTTGTTGTCCCGCCAAGTCATACCCCGTCTTCTTTCCCCTGGGTGCTGATCATGTAAGATATAATAAAGAAGAAACAAATATTAATGATTGGTGTGAAACCAGTAAAATATTTTTTTAAACGCTCAAAAAACATTTTAGGTCACAACAATTGCAATAAAAATGACCTATCTAATCAGATTGACTAGTAGTAATATTGTGGGATTCATGGACCGTCTACTTATTATTTATGAACACTAATCCAATGTTCCACTCCGATTCCAGAATACTAACTACGCCTAAGTACCAGCTGACCTAGCCCACCTATTCCTGATGGGCCAATTGTTCACTAAGTCTGCATTTCCATTTATTTTAGCCCTCAAAATCAAATATGCATAGATGAAGGACACATGCATATATTTGTGTATATATCAAATTGTTGATTGGGTGCATCTGATGTTCTGCTAGTGACACTGCTAAGCCTTACCACTCACTAAACAAACTACAAAAGGTTCTACTAAGGACTGGGGTAACCAGCACTCAGTGACAGAGGATGAGACCGCTAAAAAATTACCAGCTAATACTAACTAAACCTATCAATCCATCCACCACTATCTCTTCTTAGTTAAAGGAGGACAAAGGGAGGACTAGAGTCTCTCTAGCAATAGCATTACCTAACTTAAGTTCCCTAAAGTAAACTCTTATATAATCAGGCCAAGCGAGTGCAAAGTTACAAACAAGTAAGAGTAATGCCAAGCACCTGTGTCCTACAATCACAGAAGATTTTGAAACTTAATTTACCTGCAATGTAAGCAGCAGTATTCTTGCTATTCAGAAAAAAATTATACACAATACTTATACTACTAGTATATTAGCTACTCATCAAGCCCCACAACCTCGACATCTAGCAGTTCCTGCAGGTCCTGCTCTCGGTCCAAGATGTCTGACCACCAGTGGGCCAGCTGGTTATGGGTGCGCCGGGCCCCTGAGCAGTGAAACACTGCCCGACGCAACTTTGCCCAATGGCGGTGACGCTCCTGGGTAGGGTACCCAGAGCCACGCCTAAAAGCTCAAGGGGAGGTGGCGCTGAACAAAAAAAACAAGGGCGGCCACCTCCGCCTCACCGAAAAGCTCCCGGGCCTGCACCCCTGCAGGGCACAGTCTGCCGGAAGGCAGGCGGCTCTTGGGCACAGGCGGCTTGCCCTTGGAGCCGTTACCCCTAGCTATGGTACTGGGTTGTGCAGGAGGCGGAAAAGAACATTTAGAAGGAAAAAATAAAGTTAGGGGAAGAAGTAGGAGCTTATAGAAGGAAGTAATATAAAACAGTAGAAAAGTGAAAAAAACACAGTAAAAGTAGAAATAAAAGGCAAAATATAGACTTAGGGACAGAGAGGTATAGATAATAAATAAAAAAAGATCAGAAAAACAGGGTAAAAACCTAAGGATTGCAAAGGTAGAGATAGGATAGAAAGCAGGCCCAGAACCATAGCGTAGAGTGAAAAAAAAAAAAAGATGGCCGCGCCCATCACGACCGCGTGGGTATGTTTGCGCGATACTTCCCCCGAGCACGCAGAAAGCATCACGAACATGTCAAATGTGTTACCGAACAAGACAAACGCATTGCAAACGGGCGGGACAAGCAACTACGCACGCTCGCATAGCTACGTGTAGATTTTAAAAACTTTGTGCAGCTTCGCGTAGCGCGAATACGCAAACTACGCCCAGGGTTAATCCTGAAATTGCACTAGCAGACAGACACTGCTCACCCAGCATTCACACAGTGCTAACTCTGCACTCACAGACCATTGTAAAAAGTAAAGGAGGCCCCTTTATCTGTCAGATCTGGGACAGGGGAGTAATGTTCAGAAACAGGGAGGTCCCACTGGTTAACCACAAAGGTGGTTAGAGTTATTCTGTAGGTGCCCAGAATCTTGTTTTTTAGCAATACCAATCACACAAAAATATCTTACCAAACGTTCTACACAACTTATTCAGCTAGACATAGGCCAACCATTGTAGAGAAGCTAACAAATACCATTAATACCTATAAGGCACACATATTACCAATCTTTGGTCAAAGTTAGAAAAAACAGGAAAAATGTTTTTAGAAAAATATATCATTTGTGTGTTTATTCAAGATTACAAAATAATCGCAATAGTAACAATTAGCTAAAAAAATCATACAGTATAGCAATTAAAAACATATAGGATCATAGCTATAGACAAAAAACAATTTATACAATATGAAGTTAAAATATTCGCAAGAACGGGGGTCGACGCGGCGTTTCGGTTTTGGAGAAACAATTTAAAACCTTCTTCAGGACCAAGTTCTAAAAAGAAACAAACAATTACTTTTTTGAGTTTACAGATATTTTTCAGAATAAACACAGTTACAAAAACAATTCCTGTTGGCTAAAGATATGGAACATACTACGACTATTTAACAGTTGGCACTAGTCAAAACCTAGTTGTTGGTAACTTTATTGGTATTGTCAAAACATACCAGCTTCTGTAGCGGTCACCATTAGTGAATACCAGCATGTGCTTACAGGGAGATGTTTGCACTATGTTGTCACCTGATAAGTGATTTATGACAATGGCATTAGTTACCTGAATTGAAAAACTGGCTTCCAGATAAATCATAGAGGACCAGACGCCCGATTATAAAATCCGGGTGTTAGCTGAACTGCATATTTTCATGTCTTTGGATATATCATGGGCAGTTGTGATGTCTTATGCTTTCAATGGGCAGGGTCACGCTCTGGTAGTAGGAGCCACCGATATTGGTTTTCTGTTTAGCCAGATTTTATTCACTGGCAAATAATTATTACACGAGCTTTTGCTTTGCAGAATCCACGAAACGCTGCCGGAGTAGGAGCAGGGAGGCCGAATTCTAATTCCGAGTGTCAGGAGAACACCTGTCAACACATGAATGCCGACCTCAACACAAGCCAATTGAAAAAGCTTGTGTAATAATTATTTGCCAGTGATTAAAATTTGGCTAAACAGAAAACCAATATCGGTGGCTCCTACTACCAGAGCGTGACCCTGCCCATTGAAAGCATAAGACATCACAACTGCCCATGATATATCCAAAGTCATGAAAATATGCAGTTCAGCTAACACCCGGATTTTATAATCGGGCGTCTGGTCCTCTATGATTTATCTGGAAACCAGTTTTTCAATTCAGGTAACTAATGCCATTGTCATATATCACTTATCAGGTGACAACATAGTGCAAACATCTCCCTGTAAGCACATGCTGGTATTCATTAATGGTGACCGCTACAGAAGCTGGTATGTTTTGACAATACCAATAAAGTTACCAACAACTAGGTTTTGACTAGTGCCAACTGTTAAATAGTCGTAGTATGTTCCATATCTTTAGCCAACAGGAATTGTTTTTGTAACTGTGTTTATTCTGAAAAATATCTGTAAACTCAAAAAAGTAATTGTGTGTTTCTTTTTAGAACTTGGTCCTGAAGAAGGTTTTGAATTGTTTCTCCAAAACCGAAACTCCGCGTCGACCCCCGTTCTTGCGAATATTTTAACTTCATATTGTATAAATTGTTTTTTGTCTATAGCTATGATCCTATATGTTTTTAATTGCTATACAGTATGATTTTTTTAACTAATTGTTACTATTGCGATTATTTTGTAATCTTGAATAAACACACAAATGATATATTTTTCTAAAAACATTTTTCCTGTTTTTTCTAACTTTGACCAAAGATTGGTAATATGTGTGCCTTATAGGTATTAATGGTATTTGTTAGCTTCTCTACAATGGTTGGCCTATGTCTAGCTGAATAAGTTGTGTAGAACGTTTGGTAAGATATTTTTGTGTGATTGGTATTGCTAAAAAACAAGATTCTGGGCACCTACAGAATAACTCTAACCACCTTTGTGGTTAACCAGTGGAACCTCCCTGTTTCTGAACATCACTCACAGACCATTGACATACCTCTCACCAAGCACTCAGAGTATCTCACCCTTCACCCACATCTGGCATCCTGAATTCAAACTAGTCATCCTGCACTTGGGCTATTGACATACCACTCACCCTACACTCACCCCTCTCTTACCTTGACCAGGGTAACATCTCTCACCCTGTTCAGTCACACAGTTCTTATTATGCAATATTGCCTATGTCATAGCACTTTTTTTTACTTTAAGTTATTATATCGAGACTATTGCCGGCACGAATCCTGACATATCCGGAAGTAGCATTGTTGGCAATAGGAGACGGAGTCGGGTGGCTATGTCCTTAGCCAATATCTTTGCATCAGTGTTATAAGCGACAGCGGTCTTTACGAGTCACAGCTACTGGGGGACTTACCAGGCTTTAACAACGCAATTATCAGAGCTTCCGGGAGAGTGGCAGGCAGACACCCTGAGAAAATTAAAATCCTTCATTCTGGCAAGTGGCTTTAAACAGGCAGTTCATCCCCATGTAATTTCCAGACTGGATTATGGGAGGGCTGCTCTTTGCAGCCTGCCCAGATCAACGACGCTCCTCTAAGAGCCTCAATCAATACAGCCACCAGACTCATCACAGGCTCCAAAAGAAACTACCACATTTCCCCTGACCTTCGTGCCCTCAACTGGCTACCTTTTGAGGCCAGAATGCATTTGAAAATCACCTGTATGACACATAAGGTTTTACATCACAAAACACTGAGATACCTAGTGGAGAAACTGGTACTATCGGGTGGTAACAGATCTACTAGGAGCGCTAACAATCTTCTACTTAAACCACAACGTTTCTCAAAGAAGAAAACATACTACCTTTCCTTCTCAAGAATGGCTCCCAGGATTTGGAACGCCTTGCCCCCAGAAACGAGACTTAATCCTTCTGCAGCTTTTTACAAAAAAAGAAGTTAAATCGATTCTCCTGGCCAAATTCACCTGAAACTTTTATACACTCTTGTAAATATGTGCTGTTCTCTAATATTTACCACTACTGTATTCACCTAATTCATTGTACATTTACGTTTAATGTTGATATATTTGCACTGTATAGCAGTCTGATACCCACAAGGGTCTTGTTCGCGCTATACAAAACTGTCAAAATAAAATATGTCCTTTCTAAGTTACCCAAGTCTATTTCGAGCTTGCGCAGCCTCCCACATCTAAGAACCCCAGCTTGGAGACCAATACATGTACCCTGAATGCTTCCCAAACTGTGCACATACTTTGTACTGAATTTATATTATGCTCAAAGAACTCTGCAATTGATACCCTCACTCCTTCTCGGAATACCCGATCAAGTAGTGAGGACGACTGAAATCGTCATTGAAACTGTGCAGGCATGTACGCGGGGACAGACATAACCATCAGAACAGGTGCATGATCCGATAATGTATTTGACAATTGTCTAACCTTAGTAGTCCACGTGGTTACATCTTTGGTGATAAGCCAATAATCGAGTCATGACCATGACTTATGTATATAGGAATGATATGTGCCATCTTTGATTCCCTGGTGCCATAACCGCCAAATATCAGTGAGCCCCAAATCCTTCATACCCCCCACAATGACTTCTACTGCCTTTTTAAGTGACCCCTCTACTCCAGACAACCGATCTTCGCCTTGCACTGATGATGCATTAAAATCTCCACCACATATAAGACCAGAGGGGGCAGTTTGTGCAGCTTGACCCATATAGTTGCAAAGCAAGCCGGGTTGTCTATGTTAGGTCCGTATACATTGACAACAGTTATCATTGTACCACATCATTTTCCTTGCAATATTACATAACACCCCTGTTCATCTGTTCCCAAGTGTGTGAGTACCAAGGGCAACATTTTTTTTATGAGGATCATCACGCCCCTCGCATAGGAGAAATAGGAATATGCCAGCTTTACCCCAGCCCACCTCTCTGCTACTTTCTGTTCTGGTTGTTTAGTAAGGTGCATTTCCTATAGGAGTGCTATCTGTGTACCTTGCCGATCCAGATAGGCCAGCACCTGCCGTGTTTTCTTTGGGTTGTTGAGACCTCTCTCATTTCATATCACCCAAGATATTACATTCCTTTTGTACACCCTTGTGTCACCCAATGTCATTTATTCTAAGCTGTGTATGTGGGTTATTTGGCTGTCTGTGAAAACACCTCAGCTGCTTCATTATGCACATCATACAGATGCTCAAATATAGATCCCTAAATACCACCCCCTCCCACTTTAGCATCCCAATCATGCCAAGAAATCCCATATTGAACTGGACATAACAAAGGAACAAGACAACATTCATCAAAATAAATTGACACTAGTATACCGGTGAAAACATAAGGTTGAATCAATTGGGCTTTTCCCCTTTAGGGGGTCCCCAGCAGCCCGCACACCATCTTGCTGTTAAGAGGGGGGGGGGTCAGGGCCGTATCTGATACCACTGCATATGCATCCATCATAATGCACCTTGAATTCTGCAAGTTTTTTGTCTTTTTCCATGTCCATCCATATAGAGGTCATCCTCAGCTACTAACAGGTGGTAATCTGCCATCCATTTTGAATAACCTACATACCATTCTACAGTGCCTACACTTGAGCTATCAACATCCCAGTTGGTATGCTCAAACCACATGTTACATTACAGTTTCCACATCAACACCCACCTCCTTCCACCCATTTGCTACCAGCATTAACAATTCAATCTTCGTTGTCAGCATCTTCACTTGTGTGGCTCCTTGCTTCTTGACGCTCCACTTGCTTGATATACGCCATTGTTTCCTTTGGTGACACAAATATTTTGTCTTTGCCCTTTTGTTGGATCCTGAGATGCATGGGATACAGTATGGCATACTGCATTTTCATAGCTTGCATTTTCTTATTAACCTGCTGGAACTCACGCCTCACCTGCTGTACCACAGCAGTGAAATCTGGAAACCGAGCAACCTTGAATCCTTGATAGGTAGTAGCCCCCTTCTCTCTGGCTAGTCTGAGTGCTGTATCATGGTCTTGATAATTCAACAAACAAGCGATTAGGGGCCTCGGCTGAGGCCCCGGTACTGGCTTGGGGGCATAGGACCTATATGCATGCTCCACAATGAGCAGGGAGGACAAATGTTCCGCACCCAACATCTCTTTAACCATGGCCTCTACATACAGCTCCATTTTGCCTTTATTGGTGGTCTCAGGCACTCCAGTAATGCGGAGGTTATTGTGTCGCGACCTCGCTTTGAGGTTTTCTTTCCCGGCTTGTATCACCACTAAGAGCTTTTCCATTTGCGAACACAATGCAGTGACCTTGTTTACCATATCTCGGTTGTGGATATACGCTGCTCTGCTACTGCAAGGTGAGATCCTTGTTTATCTAGTTTAGCCTTGTTTTAGCCGCCATCTTGTCCATTCTGAGATTGAGACTGTTGATCTAGTTATCAATCGATTGCAAACTCTTGCTGTGCCTCTCCAGTGGACAATTCCTTTCCTATGGTGTGGCAGTGTCCAAATGTGAACCAAGACTGGAAGCAAATTGGCCAATTCTTGATTAGGTTTTCTTGGATAGACCAGTAGATCTGACAACGAAAGTGCCCCTTTTGAGCCTCCTAGATGATTTTGGGCAGTGAGCTAGGGTGACTTGACACTGGTGGGTCTAGGGACTGTTATGTTTCTGGAGGATGCATGGACTGTTCCATTTAGACCTTCCAAGCATGGGGTGTTGCGAAAGAATTCCCCCTTATGTTGGACCATGATGGAATGGCCGTGACGTCACACAAAGATAATGAATAGCCTGCACGTAATGGCAGAAAACCGTAGCTATAAATCCTGGTGTGGTCTACATTATTTAAGGCCTTATACTAAGGCTTAGACAAGCAAAAAATTGGTGACAAAGGTGAGGATCTCCTACCCGTGCACCACTTTGTTGTTCCTCAGTGCTCACCATATTGGGTGGTGTACGGTGGTCCCTGATCTTTCTGCGGACGAGCAGTGTGGAGCCTGCACCTCAGTGCTCGATTTTCTACCGCTGAGGACACAGCTGCCCGTGATGCTTTGGCGGGCTGTGATCCTGCGGCTGTGACACTGACAGTCCCAAGAAATATTCTGGTCCTTTAGTTTGGCCGGCCTCACCCCCAAGTGATCTTGGAAGGGAGCAGGAGCAGATTTGTGCTTCTTCCATGTTTGGCTGGGTGAGCTGACACGGTGCTGTGCTGACCCCCTACAGAGACTTTGGAATGAGAGGATTTACCTTGTCACCAGTGTAATTATGTACTGCCATGGCATGATCTGCCTAATCTCCTGCTTGGCTGCCCAGGAGGGTCCTTATGTGCACCTACTTTCTGTCTGTCACTCACATTAGTGCAACTCACGTCATACTGTGGATGGTTCTGGCACAAGGTCCCTCTGCTGGTGTGTCCCAGAATAATCTGCTCAGTTTCCTGTGTGCCTGGGTCAGCTTGGAGGCATTTCTCCTGCATTTTGTTTGCCTAGTTTCTGCACCGCTGTCTGTAATGGCCTCAATACCGGTCTTAGAGCAGTTTGTGGTAGATTGTCCCCTGTCTGCGCAACTGGCATGCTGGAAAGACTGGGTGGAGTGGCTTGAGACCTACTTTGCTGCAGTAGCACTAGACCCGAACAGAAGATGCCCCATGTTGCTGCATCTATGGGGTGCCACTATTCACAACCTTGCCAAATCTGTGGTGGAAAATGGACCACCCTTTACCTACGCTACTCTGAAGCAGGCGCTCATGGAATATTTTGAGCAGCTCGCAAATCCTGACTAAGAACGATTCCTGTTATGGCGGGACAGGCAGTCATCAGAAGAATCTGTTGATGTGATATAAACTCGCTTACAAGATCTTGCCAGCACATGTACGCTACTAGACGCTGCTCACAAAATTCAAGCCCAATTCATGCAAGGATGTGCATCAGTGATGCTGAGTGAGAACATTCTGCAGGATCCTTAAATGTCCATGGCAGACATGTTCACAATGGGATGCGTGAAAAAACTGTTTACGGTGTGTGCTGCCCACATGGAGGAAGCCGAGACGCCCAGGGGCAATTGCATGCGCTGTATAAATCTCAAAAATAAATAAATAAAATAAATACAAAGGCAAGTGAAGATGGAACCGGTCAATTCAGTGGTGACGGAAAGGAAAAAAATCCGTCCCATGTTGGCGACGGCTCCCAAAGCATGCTACACGTGCGTAGGTACATATCCTCATCAGCGGTCCTGCCCTGCCCACGGGAAAAAGGTGTTCAGCATGAAAAATATTTAACCATTTTGCTCAAATATGTTGATCTTCAATCGTTCCCAAGGGCTCCAAACCAAAGTCAGTGAAAGCCATGCACACACCAGGAACCCCTAAGAGAGGAAGAATACATGTATGATAACGACGTGGAAAGAGCAGTACACATCATTCATGCCATGTAGCCTGATGATCTAAAACCCTGCCGCATCCCAAAATGCACCATTCTCCTCTTGGGGCATAAAACCCCAGCTTTGATTGATATGGGAGCTTCAATTAACATTCTTGCTCAATCAGCATTACAAACTCTTCCGTCTATGTCTTCGACCCAACGCCACTCAAGTCTTTGCCTATTGATCTACCAAGCCTCTCCTACTAGCAGGAGTTTTCACCATGGACATATCTCATATTCCCATTCCACCTGGAAAAATGTGTATTTCACCAAAACAGGCTCTGGAATGCTGCTGAGCTGTTGGACAGCAGAACGTCTCCAGTATGTGTCATTCACTTTCAGTATCAATCTTGGGAACGTGGCCGATTTGGCAGCTGAGTTCACACAACTGTTTGTTGGCATTGGGTGTCTCAAGGATCACCTCATACATCTCCACATTGATGAATCTAGTCAGCCTGTGGCTTTGAAACATTGCCGGGTAATCATGTGTGCCGAAAGTGGGAAATGAGCTAAGGAAGCTGGAACTGGCTAATATCAACAACATTGTGGATGGTCCCTCCAGTGGCTGGCACCAAGTGTTGTCGCTTGTAAACCCAAACAGCTTGGCGAAGTGAGAATTTGTGTGGACATGAGATTGCCCAATATGGTGATACCGAGTGAACGCCATTTGACGCCCACTGTTGATGACATTGTGGCAGAAGTAAGCAGATCGAAATGGTTTTCCACAATGGATCTGCAGGCAGGGTACCATCAGTTGATGCTGGCTCCAGAGTCATTAGCCATTACTACCTTCTCCAATCATGTGGGTTTGAGGAGATATAAACATCAGAGTTTTGGCGTATCCAGTGCTGCTGAAGTTTTTCAGGACTCAATAGGAGGAGTCTTGGCCAGACTGGTCGGGATCAATAATGTCCGTGATGACTTTCTGGTGCATGCTCCATCAATCAAGGAACATCTGGACTAGCTGCGGGCAACATTTCGACATCTGCAAGAAAATGGACTCACTCTTCATTGTGAGAAGTGTTCATTCCTGCAGACAGTAGTGGCATTTTTTGGCTATCATTTTTTCAGACCACTGCCATATGTGGGGCCCTGGACAGGTACAGGATATTCAATCAGCCCCGCCCCGAAAACCATCAGTGGTGTTTGTAGTTTCCTGGAGATGGCCAACTTCTGTGGTCGATTTATTCAAAATCTCACGGCTCTCACTGCTCCCCTTAGAGAACTGAGTAAGCCCAGTGCAGTATGGGATTGGGGACTTCCCAGGAGGAAGCGTTCATTGAAACCAAACAGGCGTTGTCGGCACATACCACAAAGCGTTGTCGCCACATACCACATTGGCATACTTTGATCCTTGTTTATGACTCCGAGTTGTCAGTGGATGCCAGTCCCATTGGCCTTGGAGCTGTTTTGTCTCAGAAACAGGATGATGGAGGATGGCCTCCCATAGCATATGCGCTTTAACTGAAACTAAAGAGAGGTATTCACACATTGAAAAAGAAGCCATTGCTGTTCACTGGGGTGTTGTCACTTTCATCTATATTTCTTTGGCTAGCCATTTGTGATTCACACCGACCACAGACCTTTAATACCGTTATTCACAGGGTCCCCATCCACACCACCACCTAGACTTGAAAAGTGGATCCTCAAACAGCAAGAAAACCATTTCTTTCAGGTGTACCAACCAGGGTCTCAAAATCCTGTGGATTATCTCTCCAGGAATGCAACAGCTAGTGACATGTCAGACGCCAAAGATGTAGAGGAGTATGTCAATTTGGTTGTAGAGCGCTCAAGGCCTTTGCCCATTTCCCTGAAGGAGATTACTACAGCTACACAGACTGAGGAATTTTTTCAACTGACGGTCTCTGTAGTAATCGCAGGAAACTGGCACATTCTTACCCAAAATGTTTCTCATTGCACAGAGGAGGTGAAAGCAACTTTGGTGTCTCTGCATAAAGTTTGCTATGAACTGGTTGTGTCATCCGAATAGTGCTTGATGAGAGGTTTTTGTCTAGTTTTTCCAGAAGCATTGCAACAGGTAGTAGTTCTCGCTCAGGTAGCTGATCAAGGGATCATAAAGACAAAGTCAAGACTCAGGTGCAAGGTGTGGTTCTCAGGGCTGGATGACAGAGTGAAGCACGTAGTGCAGCAATGCTCTCTGTGTCAGGCCACTGGTCAGGCTGTGTCACCTGCCTCTCTTATCAGTGAAGCCATTCCCTTCCTTCCATGGCACAGATACAGTGCGGATTTTGGAATCTTACTAGATGGTCGGCACATGCTGGTGTTCATTGTTGACGTTTTGAAGTATTCAGAGGTAGAAATTCTCAAATCTATGACCGCAAACCAAATTATCCCTTCTTTTGAGAAAGTCATGGCCATGTCATGGTCTGTTGAAAGAGCTAAGAACTGGCAATGGACCTCCGTCTTCCAGTCAGGAGTTTGCTGACTACATAACCTCCAGAGGGATAATATCACGGCAGGGAATACAAAGCTGATCTGAGGAGTCCCTCAGGGCTCTGCTCTATTGCCCCTTCTTTTTAACTTATACATGCAACCCCTGATGGTATTACTATGGAACAGCCCAGTTAAAATTTTCAACTACGCAGATGATCTCCAGTTGATATTTAACATGGTCCCCTCTAACACAGCCATTAACAACTTTCAATCCACTATGACATCTATTAGTGAATGGATGTACTCCAGTCAACTTAATCTTAATCCCGATAAAACTGAGCTTCTTCTAACAGGGGGACCCTTAAACCCTTGGAACCCCGGTTTCTGGCCTCTCTCCCTGGGCACCCTCCCCCAACCAGTAAATTCCGTAAAAAGTCTTGGATTTATCATCTGTAACGATCTGCCCCAGAAGCTTCAAATCAATGCTGTTGTCTCCTCCTGGTTCTTCCATCTCCGCAGAATCCGAAACATTTGTAGGTTTCTGTCTACTGAGGCCCTCACGCTCGTCATCCCGGCACTAGTCACATCCCTCCTCGATTACACGAACGTTCTTTATGTTGATATCCCAGCATACCAGCTTCATCGCCTACAGCTTGTCCAAAATCAGGCAGCTAGGCTCATTTTTCGCCAACCGAAACACCATCATGTTACTCATCTAATGAAGAGCCTCCAATGGCTTCCAGTGGCAAACCGCTGTGCTTTCAAGCTGGGCCCTCGCTAGCCAAGGCCCTGCCTTTATCTACTCAAGAATTCAACGTTATACCCCTCTTCGGGAACTCTGATCTTCCCACCTTCATCTTCTCACAATTCCCACTTTCAAACGGAAAAAACACGGTGGCCTTAGATTCTCCTTCTTAGCCCCTCGCTTCTGGAACTCCCTCCCCAACAACCTGAAATCTGCTCCCTGCTATACCCAATTCAGAACTCTTCTTAAAACCTTCCTCTTTTCACAAGCATACGACTAAACATCCCACTGCCCTCCATGACTGCAGTTTTCCTGTCCACAGCACCATGAAACCGCTTGGTGTAAGTGCGCTCTAGAATTTTTTTTAACATAAAATAACATAACAGGGATCTGTCATCTCAAAATGACTCCACAATGGCAACAGGCCAATGGGGAGGCCGAACGCTTTATGTGAACACTTAATAAAGTTCAGTGAATTGCACTGGCCAAACAAACCTCGAGTGTCCTCTATATATTTTCATTTGTGAATATCGGCTCACTCCACATGCTACAACTAAGGCGTCTTCCAGTACTCTATACATGAACCGGGTAGTTGGTGATGCAATTCCTCATGTTGATTCACCATCCATGCTCCTTGATAAGGTTGCTGATGCGTTGTGCCTGCGACAGGTGCAAAATGACAAAATGTCCAGGAAAAGACACGCTAAGCTGAGGAAGTTTCAAGTTGGTGACTGGGTTCTTGTAAAAAAATTGGCATTCTGGGAGTAAGTTCCTATTGTCTTTTGAGGTAGACCCCTGGAGGGTGATTGCTGTGAAAGGAATAATGGTTACTGCCTGGAGAGATTGTGAAACCATCACAATGAATGTGGTGTTCTTCAAGAGGTATCAACAGCCAGGTACTGAGCATGATGACAATGGTGAGATCCCTTTGGAACCTGATCTAGAAGGCGAGGATGACAGCATAAATGTGTCGCAAAGTGGTGGCTGTTCAGCGACACAAGTTCAGTAAAAAGGGGCTGATGTCCCTTTTCTTATTGTGGAACCACCAGTGTCCAGAGGCACTGTCCAGGGGACTAATGAAGAGAAGGGTCTGGGGGAGACTCTCCTGTATTTCCAGATATGATGTAGGGTGTAGGTCCTGGTATTGGCGGCAAGGCATAGCCAGATATCACTAGAGGGCACGCCCTGCTGTTTCCACAAGGTTGAAAGATTTCATTCTGACATAAGAGGGTCTTTTTCTGTCATAATGTGGCACATCTCGTTTAGTGGGCATCTCATTCTTTGATCTAGTGTTCTTTGCTAAGTGTAACAGAACTACAGCACATGCTTGGGCCTGTATAAGTATCCCGCTCTGTTGCTGATTTGGAATGTTATGTTTTCAGTTACTGAGTTTTTCACTTTATATATGTTTGTGTGGGTTAAGGAGGAATGTTATGTTTCTGGAGCCTGCATGGACTATTCCATGCAGACCTCCCAAGCAAGGGGTGTTATGAAAGAATACCCTGTTACGTCGGACCATAATGGCATAGCAGTGACGTAGCGGGAAGATAATAAATTGCCCAAGAGCCTGTGTCTCATTGCTGAAAAACGTAACTATAAATCCTGGTGTGGTCTACGTTATTTACGGCCTTATACTAAGCCTAGAACATGAAACAGGGACAATGATTGCCAAGAAAGACATAGTGCACAAGTGAAAATCTAGGCACCTCCCAGCGCTGGCTGAGTGGGGATCCAGCATGGACTGGTATGCCAAACAATAGGAGTGAATGTACCTGTCCAGGATCTGTTCACAAGAGTTATGTAAGATCTGGGGCAAATGGTGGGAATATTAAGGGCTGACAAATTAGTCAGAGGGTTTGGCCTCCCAGGATTGTGATCCTCTGTGATTTGTTGGGGAATAGGGTGGGGGGCAATGTGATGTAGTATTGCCTGTAAAGTATATTCTTCTTGATTTTGATGATTATTTCATCTTTTAAAATACAATAAAACTTGTCTGTAAATAGGAAGATGTGTGTCTTGCTGTATAATGGTATATGTGAATGTGTACTATTGTGATCATTTGCATGTATGAATGTAGGTGTATTGGAATATCATGATCTTATATGTGGGTGCAGGTGGGGATAGGTTGATAACTGTTTGGTCATTGCTAAATGGATACATATATAAGTATCTTGTTGAGTGTAAGCGTATGATATTGGCTTTGTGGTTGTATGAATTGATACGGTTCTATACTGGTGTTTGTGCGCACATATAACGATATTTCTGAAGTCATATGAAATTTGCTTGATGACAGTATGACTGTAGGTGCACTGACATATGATTTTGGATGTATGACAGTATGAAGAAGGGGTTTATTATGTGAAGGGTTATTTAATGATGGGGCATTAATGCATGATGTGATAAATGACTTTGTGTATTGGGTAGTGTGTTTGCTTGAACATGTGTGATGTACTCCATACTGTGTCCTGGGGATGAAATGTTTTAATTTTCTTATGGCGCAACCTCTAATAAATCAATTATTTACCTTTCAACTTGTTTGTTAATTAGTTTTTTCTTTTTTTTCATGCAGTTTTTAAAAACCCAGCTTCACATTGTGCCACAACCCCCTGTTAATCCTAAGTACCACACCTGAGTTGATTTGAGAACACTTAAGTTGAAGTGTGTTTGAGAGAATCATTGATTATGTTTTTGTTTGTAAAAGGATGCACTATGGAGTGACTGATTTTTTGAAGTATCAGTTTAGGTGTATTAGTAGATACTGGTTATAAGGTGAAAGATTATTGGTGTTCTGCATTTGACTGTGGGTGCATGTTGCTGTATTTGTGCATGAGTGTTTGAAAGTATGATGGTTGGTGTGTGAGACTACGATGATGGAAGTGTGTTGTTGGCTTCATGAGCTTTTGATGTTCGATGTAGTTAGGTATGTTCGTGGGTGTGACACATGAGCAAGGGCTGTGTGGCTGTATGATAGTGTGTGTGTATGTGTTCGTGTTTATGCATATCCAATTTGCTGTGTAGACATGTAATGTGTGTGTGCGGTGGTTGTGGTTAATATGGGCATTTGATAGTGTGAGATAAAATGAGTATGAAAGAATGCTGTTGGATGTGGCTATATAAATGTGATTGTGTGACTGTCTCATGGTTGTGTGTAGGCGTACATTTGCATTTATACAGACATGTGGGCATCAGTAAATTAATCGATATTTTTATATATGATTACGGGTGGTCACACATTTGAAGATGGCAACTTATTACTGCTGGTTTGCTTATAATAATGTTTGATGTTGAGAGAGTAGAAGTATGAAAGTGGCAGTGTTAGCATATGGTGGTGGATTTGTGGCTTATGTTGGTAGTGTAGATGTATGATGGATAGTGTATTGGCATATGGTGCTGTTTGGACTTATAATAATATGTGTGTTGTTATGTGATGGTGGGCTGTTTGCATATAATGTGGTTGTATGATGTTGGTTGTGTTGGAATATGGTTATTTGTCCTGACATATGGTGATGTGTGTTGGTATATGATGGTGAGGGCTTGGTACGTATAATGTGGTTGTATGAAGGTGGTTGTGTTGCAGTATGTTCATCGGTATGTTGGGATACGAAGGTGGGTTTACTGTGAGATGATAGTGTTTGTGTAAACCTATGTGTATATGATTAAAATAGGAAAATGTAGCAACTATACATTTCTGCATGACTAAAAGTTCATTTGCCTCATTTGAATTTAGTTTTGGTATAGGAAAACGCTCTCCCTTACATCCTCTCTGAATTTGATGCTGAACATTTCCATTCCCACACAGGAAAGGATTTAGTCTTGCCTGTGCTGTAGTTATCCCTACCCTGGAAGATCCACTACTCACGTTCTCAGATCACCTCAAAATGAACTTTACAGCGTTAAAATTGAGTAGATTTATTAACAGGGGAGCATGCAAAAAGTAGAGGATGTTCTCATAGCTGCTACTAATTGAAAAGTTAAGTTACACTTTGTGACTCAGCCCTAAGTTTGTATGAGGAAGACACCTCAAAAATGATTTTTTTCTCTTCTTTTGTCTTAAATCATGAAGTGGCATTATATTATATCTGATTTAGAACTACACACACCCAGCTGTACTGTCTAACCGATTCCATGCATTCCATGGGCTGAACAATCATCTGCGATTAAGAGTTGGTGAGATCCAAGTTCACTTCCTTATCTTTGGAATAACTAACAGTTGCTGTAAAGCAAACATATATGATTCATAATTTTGCAAATCTGTCAGTCTTCTGTCACCAGAATCAGGAAGGATTGATCATTTGAAAATGACACTTCTGTTTTGTCAAATAAAAATGACTAGAAACAATCGATTTAGTTTTCGACTGATAATTAATAGTTGTATGACACAACCACGCATGCCTCAACCACGCGGTCTTTACAGCAATCACCTCTTTACTATGCATGCCTTTACCACGCATGCTTTTACAACAACTTGTGTTGTAAAGGCATGTTTGGTAAATGTATATGTGTGGTAAATATCTAACTCCAGCTCCCCCTACCCTGAGCCCTATAATTCGACCCTCCTGCATTGTAATTTACGCGCCCCAGCCCAATTAACTACCACAATCCCCCACCCTGAGCCGTACAACCTGGCCAACCAGTCCCCAAAACCCTGAGTCCAGATAACTTGTCCCCATCCCTGAAAAAAATGCTTCTTTCTCCCTAACCAGAGCCTTAAAATTCAGCCCCCTACCCTGACCCCAGCCCCCGTCTTGAGCCCTAAAACCATTCCTCACCCTAATACCTGCCCCCACCTCCACCTAGCTCCAGCCCAACTTACCAAGCCACGTCCTTACCCTTCGTTCTGCCGCAATCCTTGCGGTTCCACTCTCCACCCATCTCCTCAGACAGCTAGAACACTAACAGCCTTGACCACGCTTCACTGTCTTTCCAGGAATGTTCAGTTCCGGATAGCTGGAAACTGGCCCAAGTCGTTCCAATAAAAAAGAAAGCCCACATAAGCATCACGCAATTAGACAACCTGAGACCAATGTCCCTCCTCCCCTACTGTGCGAAGGTAGTAGAAAAATTGGTCAACCGACAGCTGGTGAGCTTTGTGGAGGAAAACATGCTCCTTCACACGTCTCAATCGGGATTTAGAGCCAAACACTCGACAGAGACCGCCCTCCTCCTATCGACAGAACTGCTACGAAGTAAGGCGGATGAGGGTCACACGGCCGCATCGGTCCTATTGGACTTAAGTGCGGCGTTTGATACCGTATCACACCCCGTATTACTTGACCGCTTGAATGAAAAGGGAATAACCGGTCCTGCACATGAGTGGCTGGTCTCCTTCCTTAACAACAGGAGATTTCAAGTGCACTGCCCACCATGTAAATCTAGTGTAAGATGTCTCAGGCAAGGGGTTCCTCAGGGCTCAATCCTGAGCCCCACTCTATTTAATCTGTACATGGAACCCCTTGCCAAATTGGTGGAGTCATATGGTGTTGCAATAGTCTCTTATGCAGACGACACACAACTGGTGATCAATCTATCCCGTGATCCAGTTGTGGACGCTGAGAATTTCTCGGCCTGCTTGGTGGCACTTGACGGCTGGATGAAACAAAACTGTCTCCGCCTCAATGGTTATAAGACGGAAGTTCTTATTGTAGGCCCCTGCCCTTCCATTTGGACCTCTGCCTGGTGGCCCACGGAACTGGGCTTGGTCCCGGCACCAGCAGACACCGTCAAAAACCTTGGCTTTCTTCTCGACTCTAAGCTAGCATACACCAATCATGTTGGGAAGGTTGCCGGAAAATGCTATGGACTCCTGAAGGTCCTGAGGAAAGTCCTGGACCTTTTGCCCCCCAGCTCCAGAAAAACTATGGTACATGCCTTGGTCACCTCCCACCTAGACTATGGGAATTCCCTTCTATGCGGACTCAGCAAAAAAGGCCTAGCACAGTTACAACGCGTCCAGAACGCAGCTGCTAGATTGGTCCTTAACCTCCCTAGGAGAGCCTCTGGGAAACATGCATTACGCTCCCTCCACTGGCTCCCAATAAAAGAACGAATCAAATTTAAAACTATGTGTATAACCCACCGTATAGCTCACAAAAAAGCACCTCCTTATCTTCAGGACCTGCTTCCAGTCTATCGTCCCTCACGTCCTCTGAGGTCGTTGGGCAGCATGCTTTTAGTGGCGCCTCGTATTCATAGAGCAAGGATGGGAGGTCGTTCCTTTAGACATCATGCCAGCAATGACTGGAATAACCTACCCATCGATTTGAGGATGGAGCCGTCTGAAACCAGGTTCAGACAGAGGCTGAAAACCAACCTCTTCCCCAAGCTAACTTCAGCATAGCAGGCCAGGATCTCCTTCTGTGATCCAGCTGATGAGATGTAGATAGGGCTGTCAGCGCGGGGACGCACTGTTCTCTGTGCAACCATGCGCTTAACAAATGCCATTAACCTAACCTAACCATATGGTTGGTTAAGGAATATGCGTGGTTAAGGCAAGCGTTGTTCGGCTTGCGGGCAAATGGCAGGTGTTCTTAAGCATGCATTGTATCGGCCGTTTTGCATATTGGCTGTATGACATAACCAAGCATGCATAAAGCATACATGCCTTAACCATGCGGTCTTTACAACAACGGCGTCTTTACCACGCATGCCTTTATAATTAATTTCATTGTAAAGGCATTATTGGCAAAGGTATATATGTGGTAAAGATTCCACCCCAGCCCCCCTGCCCCGAGCCATAAAATGTGGCCCTCTTGTGCTGTAATCTACCAGCCCAAGCAGAAGCAATATAACTTCTCTAGTCCCCTACCTTAAGCCCTAATACCAAAAAAACTACCCTGGCCCAGCACCCCCGCCCTGTGCCCTAAAAACTGTACCCCACTCCTGGAAACTTCCCTTTCCCCCTGCCCTGAGCCTTACATTTTGGCCCCCTGCCCTAAAAACTACCCCTACCCCAGCCCCCTGTCCTGAATCCTAAAACCAGCACCCATACAAATGAGGCAAATGAACCTTTAGTCATGCAGAAATGTATAGTTGCTATATTTTCCAGCACCCACCCAACCCGTGCATGCCTAAACCATACATGCCTTAACCATGCTGTCTTTACAACGACCGCATATTTACTGCTCATGTCTTTCCCACGCACGCCTTTGCTATGAATTTTATCGTAAAGGCATGAATGATAAAGGTATACCTGTGGTGAAGATCCCACCCCAGCCCCACTGCCCTTTGCCCTACACTTCAGCACTCCTGTGTTGCAATCCACCTGCCCCAGCCCTATTAACTACCCCAACCCCCTACCCTGAGCCCTAAAACCCAGCACGCTAGCCAAGAAAAGCAACCCAACCCCAGTACCCCCACTCTTATCCCGGTCCCCAGTCCTGAAAATTGACCCTTTCCCTCCCTGCCATGACCCCTAAAAATCGGCCCCTGCCCTAAAAACTACCCCGACCCCAGCCACCAGCCACCATCCCTAAAAGCAGCCCCAACCCCTAAAACCTACCCCCACCTCTCCCCAGCCCAACTTGCCAAGCTGTGTTCTCGTTCTTCTTCCTGCTGTGATCCTTCTAGTTCCTCTCTCCAGCTAGTACACCCACTGCCTTAACCACACATATGTGTGGTCAAGGCATATGCTTGGGGGGAAATGGCATGCATGCTTAAGCCCACATTGTAAAGGCCATTTCCAATATGTAATTATTAATTTGTCAAATTGTAAAAACTTCTGCTTGTAACAAATAGTGTAATTGTTCTGCTAGAGGCTGCTGTGACTCTTTTATTGCAGTTTCCACCCCCTTCCAGTAGATTTGGTTTTCATAAAACTGTGACCAGGAACTTTGTGACAAGTGCTCCTGACTGGGCCTCAGTAAAAGTCAATCTGAGCCCTTTCACTTCCTGACCCTTTTCAAGAGGGCTAGGATTGGAAATCCATATGGTCTTACCGTAGAGTTTCAATAGCACAAATAAAAGGTCTGTCTTCAATTTGCTTTCTGCGTATTGCCAGATTTGTGAGCCTTCTGAGATCTGTGCACAAAAAGTTCCAACCTTGCACTCGGTCACCTCTTCCTGGTTTTGATTGCTATTGAATGTGGCCTGTATGTTCAGATATGTCTTGCTGGTTCTCAAGTTGCACATCCGCGTATGGATTGGATGTAAAGCAGGTATGTTTTTGCGTCCTTGCTCTCCAGCTTCGACAAAGTTGCAGGGGAGTTCGAATTGTATTCTCTGGGGCATTTTCTCAAGGAGTTATTGCCAAGTTAACGGCAATTCATTGCAGCCAAAGCCATGATGAATGTTGGAGAAGTGTGGCTCAGGGGTTAGAGGCGGCTGACCTGGAAGCTGAGATCGGTCCTGGACCAGGGTTCAATTCCCCATCTCGGCGGACCTTTGGGCTCAAAAATTCCACGGACTCGATAATTCTCGCTCCGGTGCCTACTCGACTCACGGGTTCACACTCTGCGACTCTGGGCAATAACTTGCTTAATCTCCACTACGGCCCCTCGCGGCGGGATGCCTGGCTTTCACCTTGTGGATACCCTGCCGGGGTTATCTCACAGGGGAATACCAGGACTGGTTCCCAAAGCAAGCGCCGTGAGACCCCTTTGGGGTGATACGTGCGCTATATAAGTAACCACGTTTACATTTTTTTTACGTTTATCACCCCACTCACAAGCTGGTGCTAACAGCCCATAGCACCAGTTTACCTGTGATAGCAGCTGGAAAAAACATCACCACAGATGACCCCTGCAACTATTGCTGATGAGATGCAAAGTAAGTGTTCCCGTGCCAAAAGCAGCGGAAACACCACTCCACAACATTCTCAACAACCAGTCAGATCTGTGATACGACCACAAAACAAGATATATGGTGCGTTAGCAGCAGGAAACTAACACCTATATTGACCTGGTGTAAAGTCGGACCACAACCTGCACCAGAAGAGGGAGCCAAGGCCAGAGCCACACCTGAAGGGCAACAGATGCCATGGATCCTCTGATCATGCAGCTGGTAGCCCCAACAGGGCCACAACATCCACCGCCACCACCCCAGGACCTCCCCTCCCAGGACCCCACCCTCCAGCCAAAGACATGCCACATCAACTACATGGAATCATGTACCAATTAATCCACCTGATGTCGCACAATCACATCTGGTGTCGTCACAAAAAAAAGAATCAAACATTCACCTTCAAATCAACAAATGAAAATGTATTCAAAGAAACACAGAACAGAAATGAAGACACATGGCGGCTCCCCTCGGGACAATCCGTAGGTCACAGCCTGCAAGTCAAAAATCATGATCCTGTGTGTCCTGTGCACATCAAGGGATAAAGAGAGAGAGAAGGAGAGAGATAGCAAGAGAGGGAGAGAGAGATAGATGGACAGAGAGGGGGAGAGAGAGATAGATGGACAAAGAGGGGGAGAGAGAGGTAGACAGACAGAGAGAGAGCAAAGGAGAGAGAGAAAAAGAGAGGGAGAGAAAGATAGACGTAAAGAGAGAGGGAGAGAGAGATAGATGGACACAGAGGGTGGAGAGATAGATGGAGAGGGAGGGGGAGAGAGAGATAGGCTGACAGAGAGGGGAGAGAGATAGATGGACAGAGAGGGGGAAAGAGAGATAGACGGACTAAGAGGGGGAGAGAGACACAGATAACGGAAGAGATGGAAAGGGAGAGAGAGTCCCAACACTGCGCACCCAGGCTACACTGCTCACCTGTTGCCACTGGTGTGTCTCCAACCACGTGCCGGCATGTAGTGCAGTTCACCATGTTCCACATCTAAAACAGATCCATCATCTGAAACTGAGTCCAGATATATGAATGGCAAAGTACATACAATTGCACACAACCTCATCGCCTGTCTGCCCCTGGGCACCCAGGCAGCTGCACCCCAGCACCTCCCGCCGCCCAGCAGTACATGCCCGGCCCTGTGCATCCAGGCAGCTGCACCCCAGCCTTTCCCGCCGCCCAGCAGTGAATTCCCAACCCTTCGTACCCAGGCTTCACTGCTCACCTTCTGCCACCGGCGTGTAGAAAAGAGGGCCCACCACGTGCCGCTGCTAGCCCCTAGCCTGGTAGCCTGGGGTCTTTGGACATGGCACCCTCCACATCATGCAGTACCGCTCCGCTGGCCACCAGATCTCACTTTTGATGCTGGATCTTGATTTTGCCATGGCAGAGGACATAGCAGTGCACAGGGCATCATTGCAGGCTGCACACCCGCTCAGCGCTTGAGGTGCCACTAACTCTGTGTCCCAGGAGGCGACTCCCCATGGAGGTATGCCCACGCTAGCTCTGGCCTACCCTGCGGTCCAGCAGGGCTCACAAATCCTGAGCAGTCCAGACCGCTGGGACGGGGTATTATCGCAGGCTGCACACCCGCTCAGAACTTTAGGTGCCCCTACCTCAGAGCCCTTAAAGTCAACGTCCTGTGGCGGTATGCCTGTGCCGGCTGCAGTTTATCCAGTGCCACCAAGTTTGATCCCCGCAAGTAATGGACCATGTATGATTGGGTATTGTGGTGCGGATGCCATCATGTCACCTCCGGGCCAGTGGAATGTGATGTCACATGCCTCTGGGCCCCCATGCCTACTTGAAGACCACCCAGATAAAGAGAGGAAATGGCATCAAGCATGTGTGCCCGGCCCATTTTATTGGCAGGGTCACATGTCCTGTGACGTGTGTGTTGGATGTGTGTGGTGTGGGTGTAAACCAGCTGTGAGGGAGTGGCTGTGGCATGCTGACAATTAGACCTGTCATAAGCAGATCACTACAGGGAAGTCCTGGCACATGTAGCGTTGCATCCCCCCGTGAGCATAAGCGGAGTGGGCTGGCCTGGCTTGTGCCAGTCCAGCGTAAGGGTTTGAATGATGATCCTGGGGCTCTGGGCGTTGTTCCATACGTGGCTGGACAAGGAAGTAACAAATGCGTGTGTCGACGTTGTTGCGTCAGCGACACCCGGACAAAATTTGGCAATGTGTCACCCTGTGACCCAAGTCCGACGACATGAGCCACATGGACGTAAGAGGAATTCAATGACCTACATTCATCCATACTACCACACTTGAAAGACCATAGACACAACACATCTGTGTGATTCAGAATGTTTAATGCACATTCAATGGAGTGTTGCATCTGGAGGAGCACAGGGCCATGCAAATGCCACTTGAGGATGTTGGGCTGTAGAGGGCCAGCCAGAGTCCTTAAGGTAATGACAAGTCCAAAGGACGAGGAAGGGCTCAGTCCGCAGTCTGATTGCTGTGTCATTGGCGATCAAACAGAATATGGCAATCCATTGCAAGGTCCAAGGTGAGTGTTGCAGAATGCATCGGGGGACAGTGGAAGGTGATGATGCCGAGGGCAGAACCAAGCTGAAATGGCCATATGGCGGAGATGAATGCTACTGAGTCCTTCTTACCACGATGGCGAATTCATCCGCATTTTTGTCCTCTGCTGTTCCATGTGCCTCACGTGTGGGTGGTGCTGGCCTTTCTCCAGCACTGTTTGGCAGTGACACCTCAGTGGCCGGAGGTGGAATGTCTGCCGCACTGTGTGGCACTGACACTTCAGGGGCGGAGTTGTGGATGTAGTGGTAGCAGCAGAATGCATCGGCACCAGACCTTGTGGCAGCAATGCCATGAGAATGGTTTTGAGGTCATTGAGGAACCCAGCTACCACTTGCATGTGTGCAGCTGTGGAAGCCGCTCTTTCCGCATTGGCCCACTCCATGGTCTCCATTGTTATCTGCATGTTTCCCAACTCCTCTGTGACATCGCCAGAGCCACTCTGACTGGACAGTTATTCTAGTCTCTGAGTCAGGGCTCTAGCAATGCCAGCCATGATCTATTGGAGAGCATGGAGTGGACTGTGGGTGCCCTTTAGGGACTGTGAGTGGTCCCTGATGGGACTTAGACACCCACGTATGGCATCTAGTTTGTATGCCATGCCGTAGAAGCACACCCGCAACCAGTCAGCCAGCTGCTCCTGGCACCCCAACACACAGCGTTGGAATGCGATGTGTTCTTTGTGGGGGTCTTGGGAGGCAGCTGTGGTGGAGGGTGCTGCCTGCTGTGTGGTCTGTGCAGTGGGTGGGGTCTCCTCGTAGCAGCTGGGCTGACCTTCTCCTAGAAGTGGGCAGGGGAGGCTCTACACAAGCTGTTGGAGGGTGTCAGAGTCGAAGCTGTTGTGGTCCTCTTCATCATTAGAGAAGAGAGGTTCGGGCTGCTCTACATGAGGTGTTGATTGTCCATCAGCAATGTGAAAGGGAGATGCGGTTTAACAATGTGTTCACATGTATGTTGTCGCATTGTACATGTGTATATCGTGGCTGTTTGGGAGGAGCTGCCTATTTGATGGGGGACAGTGGACATTTCGACAACAGACGTGTGTGTGTTTGTACTTGTAAATTATCAACTCACATTTCCCTGCAATGCCACTTGTGATTGGCCAGTGTCTACACACAGTCGGCACCGGTAGTGTCCTGTGTTCTGTTGTGGGCATGTTGCGGTTTGTGTAAGCATGGGCGAATTTTGCGAATTAGCGATCCGCGAATTTGCGAATTTGCGGATTTGCGAATTCGTGATCTGCAAAATTCGCGAATTTGTGCGAATTTGCGGATTTTTGGTTTTTTGCATGTTCGCAGGGTTTTTTACGTGTTCGCGGGGATTTTTGCGTGTTCGCGGGGATTTTTGCGTCTTCGCGAGCCGCTTGCATAGCGAAGTTACCCATGCAGTCGTTTATGGGAGAGGGAGAGAGAGATAGATAGATAGATAGATAGATAGATAGATAGATAGATAGATAGATAGATAGATAGATAGATAGATAGATAGATAGATAGATAGAGAGAGAAAGAGAGGGAAAGAGAGAGGGAGAGAGAGAACGAGAGAAAGAAAGAGAGGCCGGATCTCTGAAGGGCCAGATTCCTGAGTTGCCCCTACAGAACATACAGCTTTTTATTTTTAGCAAAATGCATATGAAAATTGTGCTGTAAAGGTCTCTCTTAGTTTAAACCCTCCTGACTACTCAAAATGGGTGTATTTTCCATCCTCTCCCTTCTTCCTGTTTTTTATATCTGTAAGTGCTTCCTGATGAGGTTTAATTCCTTGGACAGGTGCCTCGTTGCCTACTTGTAACTATTCTCTGACCCTGCTTCAAGGGTCAGAGCAGGGTCAGAGAATAGTTGCATGTAGGCAACGAGGCGCCAGGAAGCAATTAGCAGCAGGTGTCCAAGTTGAAGTTAATTTGTTTGTAACCCTTTTGTAAAAGGTTACAAAGAAATTAGGTTCAACTTTTGCACCTGCTGCTGTAACTCTTGCTTGGCTGAAAATTCGTCCCCGCTGATTCGCGGATTTTACCGCGATTTCGCGAGATTCGCGGATCGCGAAATCGCGGAAAATCCGCAAATTTTCCCGCGAAACGGATTTTACGCCCACCCTTAGGTTTGTGCCACACCGTTGTCAGTGCTGATGTGCTCTGCATGTAATGTGTATTTGCTGCATTTTTGGGGAGTGGCCCCTGCTGCTCTGATTTAGCTGTCCCTTATCCCTTTCCTGAGCTGTGTCTTTGACTTCCGTGTTTATACAGTGCTGAGATGTTGAATACTTGGGTACATTGGTCTCTTGGTGGGAGTTGAGGACTGGGGCAATGTTTGTCTGCAGATGTGCTCAGCTCAATTGTGCATGTGTGCCATTGTGCCCAACTCCCCCATCCCCTAGTCCCTGCTCGTTACTCCCTCTGGTTCTGTTGTGTCCGGTCATGTTGAGTCGTGTCCGGTACCCGGATTCCAGCCACTGTCTCCCAACTGATGACTGTGGGCACCATTTCCTCCATCTCGTCCATTTCCTCCTGTGGCGCAGGACTCCCACCTCCAGTCTGCATTGCTCCTTTCTAGTTGTTGGCGAGTTTCAGCTTTATTTTGCACTTGACGTAATTCCAGCTCCTTTTGACCTCTTTCATTGTCCTCTTCAGCACTCCCACTGCATTAACCGTGTCCACGATGGAATGTCATAGTCCATTTTTTGTTGCCAATAACAAAGTGAAGGTGACAAACAGTTGTTGATGGAGTTCGACCTCCTCCTTTATCAGGGTCCTGTTTTCATGCGGACTGAAGCGCTTCATCCTGCTTTTCTTCTACTTGGCCTTCCCTGACCCGAGGTCCCAGGTAGGTCCTCCGGGGGGCTTGTGGGATTTCTGGTTCTCCTCCGTACTTGCTCCGGCAGCATTCATTGTGCTTCGCTGTTGTTTGCCATTTATTTGTCAATTTTTCTTCTACTTTTATGGTGATTTTTGCCACCTGATGAGTGTGAATTGCAGGCCTGTTGCTGGTTTTTGCTGATTTTTGTATCCCGATTGGCTTCATTGCAGCTTTTTTTGCATTTGCGTTTCACATTTTTGCGGCATGGCGTTGATTTTAACTCGGTCAGTTGACGCGTTTTCTGGTGTATATCGCATGGTGGTGCCGTGTTGAGAATGCTTCGTTAACACAGCGTAATTTCCCAGCGATAGACAGCGATGTTGGAAGCTGCATTAAGTCACTTTTGCAATGGTTATAACACATTCTTGAGAAAATGCCCCTCTGTGTGACAGGAGGAGAGTGTAGTACCTTAAGAGTTGTGTTGTCGTGAGTTCATTTCTATATTTTGAGAAAGAGCATGTCAACTTGGTGTTGACGCCTTGATAACTTGGCAATTACCTTCTTTGTTGCTCTGGCATAGACAGGATTGTAGTAGAAACACCGCATAATGCCAATGCCCTTATGATTTCAATCTACCCAGGAAGTTGGAGCATCTGAAGGAACATTCATAACAGTGTGAGGAAGAAGATGGTGTAGCATTTTTTTTGCATCAATCAGTAAGTAATATATTGCAGTAGCTAAGGTCAGGGTAGCTCCAAATTCCATTGGTCAAATGAACAGTAAGCTATACTCTGAAGAGAGTACAACTCAGAATCTCAGTGTTATTGCCCAGCTGACAGTGGTTATTCTTCTTCCACCAGTGATATACAGGTTTCATCCAGGATCTGATGGTATTGCTCCAATCTTCACAGCGGCTGAGTTTAATAAGCAGTTTAATATCATCTGCTTATATTTGAAATCTTGGGTGGTCTTGAGTATAAATAACCACTATCAGTTGTAATACTGAGTCTCAAAAGCAGGAGGATCCCATGTTTGTCTGGAATTGCTGGATCCAGTTTTAATTTGATGACTGAGGATTAATGAAAATTACTGGCATGATTGCACAGCAGTGCCAGTGACTTCAGTCCATTTTTCGACACTCAAAGAGTGTCCTGAGCCACATCACTGACAATGATGATAAGTCAAGAACAACTAAGGGGTCAGCATGTCCTTTGTAGAGGCTGGAGGGTGAGGACCTAAATTAGAGTTTGCCAGACAGCGCACTGGAGCAGAAACATGATGCAGTAACCTGTCCACCAAGGCCTCAATTAGGCGGACTATCAGCCTTCCAATATCGGAAGCGCCTCAACCTATCAGCCATCAAAAAACTTACTCCAGCATCCTGACACATTAAGGGCCATTGGAGTAAGAGTATCAGATATCCTGTCCTATTTAGAGTGGATGGTGTAATGTCCTTTTTTTACTTCACCACCGCAAACAGAAAATAAAAAAATAATGACCCCTCTGCACCTCCAGGGTGCTGGTACCATTAGTTTATTGTTTCTCAGAAGCAACCTTCCACTTTGGTTATTTATTTTTGAAAAACAAAAAGTTTGGCGAGCAGCCGTCTAATGTCGGCTGTGCAACAAGGTTTGATTTCTTTTTCAGAAGGCACAGAGATCCCCCCAGGCGCAGTGTGATTTCTTAAATGTGAGGGTGGTAGTCCGACCCCGGTGCGGCGGTGATATCTCCCACAATCTGATAGATGGTGGGATACCTGCCAAGTTCCTAAATCAGCTCGTAATCCTTTTCCAATTCTATCAATTGTGGTTTGCAGTCCTCGCCTTCTCTGAAAACAGAATGCTTGTCACTAAGAAGATTATTGGCACTAGAAATTGTTGCTGTTGGCACTTTGCTTCTGCCTCCATAATTTTATAAATGTTGGAAATATTCGCTATGGAGCTGTAGTTACTGAGTCCAGCATATTGACAGGGAGTAATCAAGAACTGTAATTATCTAACTCAAAGAAAATTAATCGAGAATATGATTTCTTCGGAAAAAATCTAGGGAGTTACCACACATGTATAAAATACTGTGCTTCAGTGCCATTCGTGCAAGAGTACAGATCATTTCCCAAGCATGAATGCGGCGAGGTGCGTTTTCGCTATAAAGTCCATCTGGGAAACCTAGCATTTGCTGGAAGAACAGCTACATTAATGGAAAGAAATATTACCACAATTACCAGGCCTCACATACAAATCTGAATGATGTGTCACGTTGATGAAGCCCAGTACAATGCAAAACCATGGGGAAGCCCTTTAAAAGGTGCATTTGTCAGGGTAATAGTAGGAGAAATGCTTTTAAAGTATGGTTATATTACAACGAAAAGGCATTACCTTGCACAGCGTTAGTATGCTCCGAGGGCCAATATAAAAAGAATAGTAATCATTTGGCTGCATAGTGCTATAAAAAATATCAAGAATACAATTTAATAGTTGGGCTGCACGAAAGAAAGGGCACAAATATCTAGACAGGGTTGTCACAGAGTATAATTGATGAAGCATTCTATGGTGTAGTTAATTTTACTGCTCCTTCTTATTTTATTGGGTAGTTTTCTTCACAACCGGTAAAAACAACAGCAACATAAAGACATAGAAGCAATTAGTCAAATGTAAACAGAGCAAGCCTCAAGACAATGCCTTGGTTCTAGTAATCACATTTTAATAGACCGAGTGCATTTACAATATATTGAAAAAAGAAATTGCAGCAAAATTGTTTCCTCGAGGTGGTTCACATCCCATTGAAGCTTAAGTAGAGATTCCAACGACAAGAAAGGCTGAGGCCAATGCGAATGCTACTCACATATTGTTATTTAAATACTGATGATAAATATGCTAAATAAATGGCAATGTCAGCGACATGCAAATGCTTGGAAATTAGACGGAGATTATTTTGTATACTATCACAATAAAACTGCCAAGTTCAGCTGTCTACTGCTATGAGCATATTATTATTTATACAAATATGTTATAAAAACTGCTAAACGCGACGGATTCATCAAATTAAAATAGTTCCATTCAAAAATACTCTTTTCAAAAACTAGCCTTTTTATCTTTTATTTTAGACAGAAATGTCCAAAATACATTTTGCTATGACTATTAGTACACCTTGTCATCCCACCAAAGTTTCAAAGCACAATTGTTAGACATTGGGTTGCTCCATGAGGGTGTGGGGGGTTTGTCACAGTTCAGTAGCAAGTGCTAATGAATGCACAAACATTGTTCCTAATCACAAAACTATTTTGATTGGCACTTTTTCATGTTCTTGGTGGAAAGTTCAGACACTTCTTTGTGCAAACTCTTTTTATCAGCCGTTAAATTAACGGATTTCCGTAGGTGGTAATGTGTCACAAGAATGTTTGTGTAAACTTGTTGTGTGGCATTTTGTTGTGGCGGTGAACTGTTTTGTGATGCATTTTTTCAGTGTGGTATTGTTGCGTTTTCCTTAGAATGTTGTGTCACAGGATGTTGAGCCAACGCCAAGAATGTAACCTGGTTTTCCAGTTCCAAAGTCGAGGGTTCTGGCCATTACGCCACATCCTTGACCTCACAGTCCGCACTATAATTGATAGAGTCCATGTCTCAGGGCCTCCTAGTGTTCTCTTTATGTTACGCAGCCCACTCTGTCTCAAGAAGATATGTATTTCCTCTATAACTTTTGTCATATACAAGCTTACAAATGTAATCCAGTGGTGTAACATTATCCCTCCCAGGCCCGCAGTGCGCGGGGCCCTGAGCCTTAGGGAGCCCGTCAACACTGTGCACTGGATCTGGGACCAAAGTGGTAGGTGGTGGGCGGGGGGGGGGGGACTCCATGTACTTTGTAGGTGGGGCCTCCTAAAGGTTCGTAATGCCACTGTTGTAATCACAATTTAAAAGATTTGCAAAATCTGTGTTGATGTCCTACCATGACCGAAGAGAGCAGAACCTTACTGAGGCCAATATTCTTGAGGCAGAGAGGCATCAGCAGTAAGCCTTTCCCAATCGGACGTTACCACTCTTGCACTTTGCGGGAAATTTGGGAAACGACATACAGCTAGATTCATGAAAGGAAATTGCGCTCGCAAAGGGCCAGATTCTGAGAATCTGGACCTTTGCGAGCGCAATTTTTGCATGTGAGATTCATCATCCCAAATGCAAAAATCGCTATTTGCGAAATCGCATATTTGCGAGGAATTGCATTTAAGGAATCTCTATTAGAGAATCCTTAAATGCAATTCATTAACCAATTTTAAATTGCGAATTCGCAATATTTGGCCGCTATTTACCACGAAGTCTGACTTCGTGGTAAATAGCGAAAAAATAGAAAAATGCACTTTAGTGCTTTTTTCTCTGTTGCATGTTACACACACACACATGTCCTTTGGACATGTATGTGCCCAACACCTGTGTCAATTTGCATTTCAGGGGTGCAACAGGGTGTCCTTTGGACACCCCTGGCACCCTTGAAATCCGCTATCTTATTTGCGATTAGCAAATTGCTAATCGCAAATAAGGAATTCTCCCCATTCATTCCTATGGGACTTTAGCCCATAGGAATGAATGGGGAGTTATTCCTTATCTGCGATTAGCAATTTGCTAATCGCAAATAAGGAATGTGTAGGAATCGCTGCCGCTAAAGCAGATATAATGTTTTCGCCGTTCTTGATAATATGGCCCTTAATTAATAATGAAATGCTGACACGATAATGCATCTGTGAAGCGGGTTTTGCTAATGTCATTGCCAGGTTAAGACGGGATAATTGGCATCTACACATGCGCAGATGAAAATTCTGCAGTTTCTTTCTTTTAAAGTTTTTATTTCTTTTTTAATGGTTTTATTTAATACAAATAAAGTTTGACTAAAAAAATAAAAATGAATAAAAGAGACATAAAAAAGCAGTGGAGCCTGCCTCATCATAGTTAATTGGCTGGAAGCATTGTGTGTCGTAAGTAAAAAGGCACGTGGAATCGTTGGGTCCCGGAAAAGAGCTAGAAAGGGATGGATATGCTGCGAGCTCGTGGTTAGCCTGCAAAGTCTGTGAGCACGTGCATGCGTTGAAATTATTGTTTTATTTCCAGGGATGAGTACCTCAGGATGAACTTTGTGTGGTGCTCTTGGCCACAAACTGAATGTTGACGCGTTTAGGGAGCTGGGGTATTGGCAGTCGGAATCTAAACATAGTAGGCCTTGATTGGGACGAATGCGAACCTTTCAAATCCTGCCGAAGACAAATTGTGTGAACTGTAATTGGTGAAACTGCACACTTTCTGCTCTCCCTTAATGGCTTCAGTTAATCATGTGAGCAAGATCAATAGCTTCGGTAATAATTAGAAGAGAATTAAAAAGTAAAACAAGTCCCGCGCCATCCGTGACGGAATTAGCAGATTGGAGAAAAACAATCACATTTGGCGGATGTAGCGGAGATGAATGATAGTATCTGGAGGACAAAACATGTCTGAAGAATTAGAGGAAAATGAGAAGTCAATTAGCAAAGATGAGTTTGATGCTATATTTAGGAAATGTTGCAGGGTCGGACTGGAACAGTAAATCAGCCTGGCACCGAAATAGAAGGGGTTCCCAGTAGCCAATCAGATAGCTAAAAAAACATGGGCCACGTTGTCAAATCAGGGCAGTTTTAAACTTGGAAAGACAAAGGGGCAGATTTACAATAACTGGTGCATCTCTGCATATTAGCAGAGCTGCACCACTTATTTTGCGTCATAGAAAAATAGCCTTGCGCCACCATGGATGTGCTGCATTTACAATGCGGCGCACCATGGTGCAATGATTGAAAGATGCATGACACATCTTCTGAAGTATAGGCAGTGCATTGCTGGAGTCGTGTCGCAAGCACAATGCTACTTCACAAATGGTTAGGAATGCCTATTCCTAACATGCTGAGTCACTCCTTATGCCTGCTTCATGCAGACGTAAGGTTTTGTTGCAGTGGCGTAGTAAAAGTGACTCAGTCAAATCTTGTAGATTTCATTGTATCACGTTTACAAGGCTTTCTTACGTCGGAACGCCCACTCTGCATACATTATACCTGACGCAGGTATAATGTAACGAAAGGGCTTTACAACGTGACGTATCTCACTAGATGTGTCACGTTGTAAATATGTTGAATAGCGGCGCAATGTTTACGATGGCACATCATCACATAAGTGAGGCAACAGTGTAGTAAAGATGTCGTAAGGAGCTTGTAAATCTGCCCAAAATGTATAAGTGTTTTGCAAGGTATGGCAGACTATTTATTTTTGCTTGCCGCCGGCAATGATTTTGGTTTTTAGTAATATGCGAGAAATCAAGAGTCTAAAGAGGCCCACCAGACTCTAAAATCCACCCACAAACCACCAAACAGATCTTTCAGACCAGGCCTTCAGCCACTGCCAGGTTGCCCTTCAGGGTAGTCTGACACTGATACGCTGTAAACAGGACAGTGTTTGAATATGTATTTTGATGAAACTGAAGAAATCAAGAAACCGTCCTAGGGGTCCCACTGATACTTGGTCCTTTTAAACCAACAAAGAAGAAATTGGCACAGAAGCTGAAATATAAAAGTTACATTTTTATTACCCTCAAATGAGTGAGACTACGTAACACAGAAGCCTTAGCAACTGAATGAGGCAGTCTGAGGAGTACAGAAAGCTGGGGCTTTATATATGATTTGGGTTACATAGTAAGCATAAATGCAAGGGGCAGTCCTGGCTCATTTAAGCATTCAAAATGACTAAGATGGGCATACAAGATCTACTTGCTCAACAAAGTGGGAGGAGAGTTACTTCCCCATACAGCAGCAAAAATAGGCTGACAGTTATACTAGAGAAGCAGGTGCATTCTAGTAGCTAGATATAGTTTAACACCGCCACCTTCCCAGGGAGCTGGAAGCACGCCGAGCTCAGCGCCCTACTGAAGAAACCAACAGCGGACCCCACCGACCTCAAGAACTTTCGCCCCATCTCGCTCCTCCCTTTTCCTGCCAAAGTCATCGAGAAGACCGCCAACAGACAGCTTGCCGCCTTCCTCGAGACGAACGGGTCCCTTGATCCCTTGCAGTCCGGTTTCCGAGCCAACCACAGCACCGAGACCGCCCTCATCGCAGCCACCGACGACATCAGAACCCTGCTGGACAACGGGGAAACAGCGGCCCTCATCCTCCTGGACCTCTACGCAGTGTTCGACACTGTCTGCCTCCGCACCCTAGTCCAACGCCTCAGCAACACAGGTGTCCAAGAGAAGGCACTGGAATGGATCATCCCGTTCCTCGCCGGAAGAACACAGAGAGTCCGCCTCCCCCCGTTTCGATCCGAGGCCACCGAAGTCATCTGCGGCGTACCGCAAGGATCATCACTCAGCCCCACCCTCTTCAACGTCTACATGAGACCCCTTGCAGCCATCGCATGCCAACACAACCTCAACATCATCTCCTATGCTGACGACACCCAACTGATCCTCTCCCTCACCAGAGACCCCGCCACTGCCAGAACTAGCCTACACGAAGGGATGAAAGACATCGCCGAGTGGATGAAGAACAGCCGCCTGAAACTGAACTCAGACAAGACGAAAGTCCTCATCCTGGGACGATCACCCTCCACCTGGGACGACTCCTGGTGGCCCCCCGCCCTGGGCATCACTCCCAAGCCAACAGACCACGCACGCAACCTGAGGTTCATCCTGGACTCCTCCCTCTCGATGACCAGACAAGTCAATGCCGTCTCCTCATCATGCTTCTACACCCTACGCATGCTCCGCAAGATATTCCGGTGGATCCCGACCGAAACAAGGAAGACGGTCACCCAGGCACTCGTCACAAGCCGACTGGACTACGGGAACACCCTCTACGCCGGAACCACAGCCAAGCTACAGAAAAGACTCCAACGCTTCCAGAACGCCTCCGCCCGTCTCATCCTGGACATCACCCGTCGCAGCCACATCTCCAGCCACCTGAGGGACCTGCACTGGCTCCCCGTCAGCAAGAGAATCACGTTCAGACTCCTCACCCACGCACACAAGTCCCTCCACGGCCTGGGCACCAAGTACCTCAACGACCGTCTGACCTTCTACACGCCCACCAGCCAGCTACGCTCGACAAGCCTCGCCCTCGCCGCCGTACCACGCATCCAAAGAGCCACCGCCGGAGGAAGATCCTTCTCCTACCTGGCGGCCAAGACATGGAACTCCCTCCCCACCCACCTTCGGCTGACCCAGGACCATCTCGCCTTCAGGAGACAACTCAAGACCTGGCTGTTCGAGCAATAGCAGACCCCTTCCTCCAAGCGCCTTGAGACCCTCCGGGTGAGTTGCGCGCTATACAAATGCTATGATTGATTGATTGATTGATTGAGTTTATCTCTAGGCAGATTTCAAGAGCAGTTAACACTGAGGGAGGACAGGGCACATGGCAAGCACATGGCAAACAAAATGGCTGCCAGAAATACAAAATGGCTTTCACAAAGCGGATAAGATAACTTCTAAATACAGGATGGCTTCAGCTAAATGCTAACCCATTGCTGTCAATTTACGACCAAGCTTCTGCGACTTTAAACTGGTTAGATTTGGATACCAGCTGAGTGATGGTTTGAGTGGAGGGAGCTCTCTTGGTGGTGGTCTTTTCCCTCCGGAGTACCTACTTCCAGCGGGTCATAGCACTCCGTCATCTTGGAGGAGAGACGTTCTAGTTCTCCCTCCAGCTAGTTGTTAAAAGCTACAAAATCAGCTGATGGCCTTGACATGCAGCATTGAGAAGCCTAGATAACGCTTAAGACCGCTCGCTCCAAACCAACACTTCACACTTTCCCCTTTTTAAACTGTGTTCGATATTTTACTCTGTGTATTGTTCTACTTTTAAATGAATTGTTTTTAAGCTACTGTGCCCTTTTCCTGTACTCAAACAACTTTGACTGGGGGCATTTGTACCTTTAATCTCGTTGGTTGGTCCAAGCCATTCACTTCTCCCCGGTCCACCGCAGCTGCTGAGACGCTGTTTGAGTGGAGGGAGCTCTTTTGGTGACGGTCCTTTCCCTCCGGAGTACCTACTTCTGGCGGGCCTTAGCACTCTGCCATCTTGGAGGAGACACATTCTCATTCCCTCTCCAGCTAGTTGTTGAAAGCCACAAAAATCAGCTGATGGCGCGACAAAGGGAAGTCCATCTGCGCCCATCCGTGCACCATCGGGCGGCGAGGCCAGGACCTCTGTTCGAATACTGACCTACTCAGCGGAGTAGTTATGAGCTCTTGCTACTAGGAGCTACATGCTGGATACGAAGGTAGCAGCAATGTTGAGAACTGAAAATCTGTTGGAAAATAAGATTGGTGACAGGACTACGAACTCTGATGTAACCTTCCCCCCCCTCCACGAGGGCTGTGCAGGCTAACCCACTAGGCCTCAAGATAGCATCTCTGAACACATACTTGTTGCAGAAACATTGCTTGGTGTTTTTTTCACACCTCAAGAATGGAGATATAGACATCCTGGCAGTCTCAGAATCCTGGCTGGGGACTCCTCAATCCCGGACATTGTTGTGCCCTCTCCGGGAACTTTGATGTCCTTTGGCACAATAGGCAAGAGAATACCAGAGGAGGAGGAGTAGCTATCTTCTACAATAAACGGCTCCTGGTAACCAAGATAGTGGGAGAGAGCACGGATAGCATGGATATTCTAGGTATAAAAATCTCTTCCAAGTCCTGCAGTCTAGCCCTCTGGGTGGCATATCACCCTTCTCGAGCTACCCCTATTTTCGATGAGGCATTCTCCACTCCCGGTACCAACATTTCCTAGTGGTAGGAGACTTCAACTACCACAGGGATAAATGTCCAAGGCAGCCACCTGCCAGCCAATTTGAGGAAGTAATGAGCTTAATGAGGCTCCGCTAGCTGGTGTACTCCCCCACCCAGGTAAAAAGCCATGTCCTGGACCTCATCTGGACGACTGAGCCTTAGGTGAACCTCAGAGACATCAGCCCATGCGCCTGGTCAAATCACTCACTACTTAGCTGCTAGTTTTGCTAGCTAGTCAACTGTCACAGCCACTTCCAGAGTGGACAGTAGTGCACAGCTGGAACAAGATTGAGGCTAATAATCTAATAGACACCCTGCTCAGTACGTCCCTAAAAAATCTACAAATGGTAACCTCGACCAGGAGAGTGAAGCCCTAACTAGTAACTTAAGCAGGGCCATTGATCAGATAGCACTGGCTCGAAAGGAAATAATTAGAGAGAAGGGCAATGGAGCCACTGGTTCAATGAGGACCTGCAAAAAAAGAAGCAAACCTTTTGTCAAGCTGAGAGGCTATGGCGTAAACTATACCTTCCAGCTGCACTTGCTAGTTATAAAAAAGTTAGGGACATTCTCACCGAGATAGACAACACTCCAACAAATCTGATGGCCACGGACCAGACTCTAGCCCCCCATATCCATGGTGAGCAGCCCACCGTCTTTCCTAACTTAGATCTAGCACGCCTTTCATGCCTGATGAATCGTGTCAAGTCTGGCTCCCCTGCAGATCTCTGCCCTCCAAGCATCTTTCGCATGGCCCTTCCTGGGCTAGAAACAGAGTTTTTCTCTTGACTTAATCACTCCTTGGAGACAGGTTACTTGCCCACCAGTATGAAGGAAGGCAGGGTTACTCCCATGTTGAAGAAGCCAGGGGCAGATGTGGCCAATTGTACAAACTATAGGCCCATTTCTCAGCCTCCCTTCCTAGTAAAAGTACTGGAGCAACATGTCCTCACAACACTTTCATCTTTTTTAGAGGAATATCATCTACTCCAGGTGAGGCAGGCTGGCTTTAGGGCTCATCATAGCACCAAACTAGTGATGTTGGCTGTGCTTGATGAGCGAAAAGTTAGAACTGATAACAAAGATGCGAGCGCCCTCATTCAATTAGATCTGTCAACGGCGTTCAATACAGTCATTCATGCATAGCTACTGTTTCGAATTGCTAATCGAGGTATCTGCGGTCTGGCCAGCCAGTGGCCTGAGTCCTTTTTGCTTGGGCAGTCCCAAAGGGTCCCACTGGGTGAACAGACTTCAAATAGTGGGACTCTTACCTTTGGGTTCCCCCAGGGCTTAGCTCTATTACCTCTCCTCTTTAATGTCAATCTCCAGCCACTGGTGGCAGCCTTAGACAGTATGGACTGTCAAGTTTTCAACTATGCAGATGATACCCAACTGATTCTGCAGATCAACAACTCTCCGCAGGCCCACACTCACCTCCAAAACATCCTCAGATACACTGTGACTTGGATGACAGACAATTCCCTAAAAGTCAATCCGGATAAAACAGAGTTCCTTGTAATCTCCTCTAAACGGGACCCCTGGAATGACCTTTTCTGGCCTCAAGAGCTCTGCACTGCCCCTACTGCAGTCCCGGTCGTAAAGAGCCTGGGCATTAAGATCGATGCCAACCTCTCTCTGGCCAATCAAGTTGCCTCTGTGGTTGGCACCTTCCTGGGCCTAATGCGACAGCTGCGGAAACTTGCCGCTTTGCTCTCACCCACTACTCTACAGATGATTGTGTCGTCCACGATTGTATCCAGGTTGGACTATGGCAGTGCATTGTCCATTGGTCTCCCTGAGAAACTAATACGCAAGCTGCAGATAACCATGAATGATGCAGCTAGGCTGATTTTTAGGCTCCCTAGAAGGGCTCATGCCACCCCTTTGTTGCATAGGTTGCATTGGTTCCTGGTCAAGCAGAAAGCAAAGTTCAAGGGACTCTGCAATGCTCACAAAGTTGTATATGGTCAGGCTCCTGGCTATATCAAGAAGTGCCTGGTGAATTATGCGCCGGGACGCACACTTTGTTTGTCCGGGTTAGGTTTCCTGGCTCACTCTCGGGCCAAAACTGCATCTAAAGGTGGCAGAGCCTTCTCTGTCCTAATTCCCCAACTCTGAAACAAACTGCCTGTGAACCTCCATAAAGAACCCACCCTTCTCCCCATCAGGAAACACCTCAAAATCTTTCTGTTTAGGGAGGCTCTGCACATGGTTTAATGCATCCGTTTCGTGCTCATTGGGGATGGTAGAAGGTATCTGAGCTTTCTTTCCAAGCGCTAAGAGACCTGCATGTGATTACACGCTATATAAGCTTTAGTTAACATAACATAACATAAACATTAGAAAGTGTCTTAGGCACAGATACTTTGAGAAAGCGAAGGCATTTGCTACAAATAAGATTGAAATACACGCTGAAGCCTTTATTATGAGTGGTCCCTTAATACTGATTCAAGAGGAAGGAATTTACTGATCCCAGCAGCATCAATAATTCTATGTATTCTAGGACATCTCATGATGAGGCCTTAGGGACCAATGAAACTATACATAGGTTTGGTATATTTCAAACAAGTATTTACAAATACTCAGTTTTTTTATTATACAATATGTAGCTGTAAGGCTAATTTGTACTGAGAATCGACTCAAAGTCCCCCAATTTTTTTTTCTGTATATTATGTTCCACCTGCCAATAACGTGGCACCCCTTAGGATTTGAATCTCATGCAGGTGAAATTCAGAAACAAAAATATGTGAGATAATTAGTTGTAGATTAGCAATCATGTATGCGGCTCAGAAACTGACATTTTCAGGGCATAGCACAGTCTCTGTATCCATATTAGGTTTCCTTTGCCAAAACACATAAGCCGGTCAGCTAGCACAATAAGCAGGATGTTCAAAATATGTTTTAGAAACCATTGCATCACTTTGTTCAGTTTTCACCCATTTGCTGAAAAGTTATGTTTAAAAGAAATCTACTGGCCCTATGCATCAGTATTTTGATAGCTAGAAGCAATGTGAAACACACAGATAGACACTTGCAATACATGCACAGGACCTGCATAATCTTTTGATCTAAAATATTAGCATCTTTATACCTTTTGAAAACGTGAATATGGATTTACTATTGCCAGAACACTAATCTAGATATCCACATTTCTCTGCAATAGACCTGTTTAGATACCTGGATAATTAAGAGGAGTTAGCATTTTTAGTTTACTTTGCAGTATATCCCATTTGGCTACACAGAGAGGTCCCATAAGTCGATAACTGGAAGTAAATGTAGGTTAATTACAAATTCCAAGCTAAACTGATGTATACAAGAATCAGGAATATATTGTAAAAAAACAGAATCACTACTGGCTTACCAAATCATCACACAAAGTTTAACCACAGTAGCTTAAGCATACAAGTAATTCCGTAATAGCAATACGGAAAGAAAGGAACAAAGTTTGATGATCCGTATATGATTTCTGATCCTCTTGCATATACATGAGTAAATCTAAATTATCCTGAACTAAGTCTAAACTAATTAGCACCAATTGTGGAAATCCTAATTAGATCCAGTAAAGCAAGAAGGCATCAGTATTGTATAGACTTTAGTGGACGTACTCCACAATCAGGAGTATTTTACAGTATAAAGACACAAAACAGAGACATGACAAAGAGGTCTGTACCCCTCTGAGTCTAAAGAGAATCTGCACAAATTTAAAGTGTGACCACTATTTAAAGCTTCACAGAATATTCGACAATCCCACATCATCAGTAATTTTTCACCTTCTCACAGTAAAACTTGGCTGTTTCATCGGATACTCCCTTCTCTTGGTCTGAACATCAGAACGTACTTGGAGTCCTGCATCTCTATGAATCAGGTCCTGCATTTTTTCGTTAAAGCCTCTTGTCCTTGCCAGAAATTCTTCTTGCAAGCCTCACTAACCATCATACACAATGTGCCTTTCATGGTATACAGACATGATATAAAGTACAAAATATCGAATTACACAAATATCCTCTTCAAAATATAGAATGGACAAAATATCGAATGGACAGAATATAGTCATCAAAAATATTGTTTTTAAGGCAAGTAATGTAATATTGATTTTTATAAATATAGAAAGTCAAAATATCGAAGTATATAATATAGGTTATTAAAATTATTGAGTTTTTAATAATATTGATTTTTTTTTAAGTGTTTTGTATGTTAGTATATGTGTGCAAAGTGTATATTTTTTTGTAATTTATTTTAAGTAATTAATTTTATGTAATTTAATTTTTGCTTAATTTATTTATAATTAATTAAATATCTTAATTTATTTACTGGTATTTATTTTGAATAAATTGTAAATTGTTTTAATTGGTAATTAATTCATTCTTAATTGGTAATACATTTTTATTAATTGATTGATTGATAATTATGTGAATTTTATTAATTTATTGTCTGTAGCGGGTTTGTCGGTTTATAGGGGAGGAGGGTGGGAAGTAATTTAATTTTATTAATTAAATATTTTAATTTATATATTGGTATTTTTTTTGAAAAAATGTTAATTATTTATTAATTGGTAAATAATTGTTATTAATGGATTAGTTGATAATTAAGTGAAATTAATTAATTTATTTTCTGTAGTGGGTTGTGGGTTTATAGGGGAATAGGGTGGGAAGTTATTTAATTGTAATTAATTAAATGTTTTTTTAATTTTTTGGAATTTATTTTGAATTATTTGGTAATTCAATTTGATTTTTCAATAAAATATTTGTACATTGGTAATTAATTTGTATTAATAGTTAATGAATTTTAATAATTAATATTTTTTTAATTGATTAAATATTGTATTGTATTAAATTGGTATTTACTTTTAATTAATTTTTTATTGCCATTGATGTTTAATTTATATTCATTAATATATTAAATATTTACTTTCTCTACTGCTTTTACCCCTATGCTATCCAACGCTTTCCCTACTGTTGCACTCTCTGGAGTGGGAATAGTAAATGTTACCCCTACGCTATCCAACGTTTTCCCTACTGTTGCACTCACTTGAGTGGGAATAGTAATTTTTACCCCTACGCTATCCAACGCTTTCCCTACTGTTGCACTCACTGGAGTGGAAAAAGTAATTTTTACCCCTACGCTATCCAACGCTTTCCCTACTGTTGCACTCTCTGGAGCAGGAATAGTAATTTTTACCCCTACGCTATCCAACGCTTTCCCCACTGTGGCACTCACTGGAGTGGGAATAGTCATTTTTACCCCTACGCTATCCACCGCTTTCCCTACTGTTGCACCCTCTGGAGTGGGAATAGTAATTTTTACCCCTACACTATCCAACGCTTTCCCTACTGTTGCACCCTTTGGAGTGGGAATAGTAATTGTTACCCCTACGCTATCCAACGCTTTCCCTACTGGTGAACCCTCTGGAGTGGGAATAGTAATTTTTATCCCTACGCTATCCAATGCTTTCCCTACTGTTGCAATCTCTGGAGTGGGAATAGTGATTTTTACCCCTATGCTACCCAATTTTTATCCTACTGTTGCAGTTGCTGGAGTAGTAATAGTACATTTTAACCTCTTGCTATGCTACAGTAAAAATATTGTATATTTTTAATTAATAATATGTTAATATATTTATGTGTTAAAAATCAAGTTGTATTTTTATTTTTTTAACTTAAATTAATTATTTAATAATGTTTAAGATATTTAAGTCTTTTAAAGTATGTTTTAATAATTATAGGTATTATTTCATTCATTTTAAATAATTTTTAAGTTATTTTAATAAATTCGATATTTTTATTAAGTATATATATTTATTCGATATTTTTGATTCAATATTTTTGTGCTTACCTGTTTGTAGATAGGATTTCGAAATTTTGTCTTCTATATTTTTACTTCGATATTTTATTTGTCTATATTTTTGTAATCGATATTTTTCAGTGATCCGCCTTTCACTAACTACGAGATCACAGGAACGCACCTGCAAAGAAGAAAAAACATCGCAACTGAGCAAACTTTCATGCCGAAAGTTAAACATTAGAGTCCAAATGTCGAGTCTCTGCAATGACGCTGAACATCCTGTGATTCTGGGCATAATCACTTAGGGGATCATTAGGATGACGGGTGGACTTTATCCGCCCGCCATCCTGTCGAAATTCGGGACCGCCCGCAATTAGGGCGGGGGTCCCGTGGGGGGTATTAGGATGTGCACGCCACAGTGGTGGGCACATCCTACACTTATAGCATTGTGGCGGGCAGTGCGCTCTGCAACGCCCGCCACAATGCTATAATTGCATTAAGCATTTGCATAAACAAAGTGGCAGGCACTGTGCGGTGCCTGCCGCTTTGTTTATGCAAATGAAGGGGGGTAGCACAGGTACCCCCACGTGTGCAGCCTCCACCTCTCCTTCACTATGGGGGCCCGCAGGGGGCCCCCTAGAGTGAAGACCGCATGCCTTTCCGTGGCGGCATCGCCGCCGCGGAAAGGCATCTACACAAGCCCATGCTAATATGGCTGGCGGTGTCTATTAGACACCACCACCATATTAAACCTTTTCCGCCCCGTCACAAGGCGAACACGGCGGAAAAGCAGTGGAAGGTCTTTCCATCTGCCGCGGTCCCCCCGCCATCCTAATATGGCGGGAGAGAATTTAGGTGCGGATGGCGGGCCGCCCGCCATCCTAATGGGCCCCTTAATCTCCCCATGCCTAAAACAAATGAATGTTTCCTCATGTAATGCAACTGGTGTTATGTAAAGCGCTCTGATACCCGATTCGGGTCAAGTTTGCGCTATATAAAACCCGGCAAAAAACGTAATAAATAAATAAAAAAATGTTTTTAAATGCTTAAGGCCTTTGGGTAACTTAATGTAGCAAATCACTTCAATACACATTTTAAATGCATGATTATGGATACATATACAGTCGTAAAATAAATGCATGATGATATTCAAATGAATACATGAATGTATATAGAGTTAACAAAATTACTCAAAATACAGAAGGATGATAAAAAGCCACCAGGGAGACCAATTGTAGCATTAATCAATAGTTTCTTAGAAAATTGCTCCATCTACATTGATCATTTTTTAGCACAATGGGTTAGGAACTTGAGTTCTTACATTCTGGACACACAGGATTTTCTTAGATGGATAGATGGAATTGTATGGGAAGACGATATGCTTCTTATTGTCTTAGACATTACAAGTCTATATACCTGCACAGACCACCAGCAAGGTATAACAGAAGTCAAATGGTTCCTAGACAAACGCACTGTGAGATTTCAACAGCATAATGTCATGCTATTAGAAATGGTGAAATTCTGTCTAGAGAATAAAATTTTTATTTCTAATAATCAGCTGTACAAGCAACAGCGAGAGGCTGCGATGGGCATGTGCTTCGCACCCCAGCTACCCAAATCTTTTTGTGGGCTGGTGGGACACACCACAATACTGGTTTGATAGAGTAGTGCTGTGGGCATGCTATATCGACGATTTGTTCATCGTGTGGCGTGGGAGCAGCACCTCGGCTGAGAAATATGTGGCTTTTCCAAATGATAATGATTTCAATCTAAAATTTACAGGACACATCAGTGATAACAGTGTCTGTTACTTAGATCTTAAAGTTTATGCAACGAGTGATAAAATCATGACCCATTTGTATCGTAAACCCACGGCGGGAAATTCCGTTTTACATGCTCGCAATTTTCACCCCAGAAGCATGACTAATAACATTCCATATGGAGAACTTCTGTGACTGATACTGAATTGCACCTCTCCGGAGGAATATAATCCCGCCAGTAAGGAAGTCTGAGAGAGATTTGAAGCAAGAGGCTACTCAAAACAGGTTCTGCAATCAGAAATTCAAAGAGCAGATACACTGAAAAGGTCCGACCTCCTAGTTCCCAAGTTTTGAAATATCACCAGACATAATACTGTACAGCTTGTCAGAATGATTACCAGCTATAGTTCCAAGACTCTGGAACTTATGCGCATTTTTAAGAAAAACTGGCATATCTTGAAATCAGATTCTTTTCTCAAGACGCTTATTACACAACAACCGTTCATCACACACAGACGATGTAAGTCCATGAATGACTTTTTGGTATCAAGCCATTATGTTGCATCTGCACGTCGAAAGGAACCCATAACAGGGTTCTTTCTGTGCATAAAGTGTAAGGCATGTATAAAAATAGCCAGAAAACCTACAGCTATAGTATTGTAGAGAAAGGCCAACAAAAGATGAGAAAGATTAATAAGTTACTCAATTGTAACCCAGAGTGCAGGGTTTACCTTTTGGAATGTCCTTGCCCAAAACATATGTGGGTAGTACAATTGACCCAACCAAAAAGAGAATCTTAGAGCTTATGCACGCTGTAAATAAAAGGGATCCCACATATCTGGTAGCGCGCCACTTTGAGAGCTGTCATAACAGTGACCGTAACCTCATCAAATTCTTGTGCATAGACCAGGCCCCCAAATCAGAAAGGGGGGACAGAGTTAGAGACTTACGCAGAACGGAATCAAGGTATATTATAGAGCTTAATACCATGACACCAATAGGTCAGAACACAACGTAAGAGCTCTGGTCTCACCTAGAATGAATTCTGATCAAAACCCGCTGCAACATTTCTGCTTCTTTATAAGAACCATCACATAGGCAGAAAATAATATTATTGGGGACATTGTATATAGAGGGAATGGTTTTTACAGTATTTTTATAATATTTTTACAGTCTTTTCAATTTCTGAAGTCAGCAAGATCATACAGCCTGTGAACAAAGAGGGGCTAGAATGACGAAACTGTGGATGTAATAGGGTACAATGAAGAATTGTCGTTCTGTGAGTGCCCATTCAGGGCTCCTTAGTGGCATGGAAACTACCTATTGCTTTCTTATAAAATATTACAATCCAATAATATATATTGGCTGTATACTGTTTGTAAATATGTGGAACCTCTTTTAGACGATTTATTGTTTTTATAAATGTATTTAACAAAACACTTATAGGTTTGCACAAAAAAGAACGTTTTAAGATGGCTGGCGTAAAAAATGTAAAATTGAAAGGCAATGTGGCCATCTTCGCTGTTCATTAACTTTTTTAATTGCACTGAGCACTTTAAAAATGGTGGACTGTTTACATATAGCTGACACAGAGGAAGTTGGTAATGCCGAATTGCGTCTTTGGGCAGGGGAGAGGGTTCCTGCACCTGAAATAAACACCTTTGAGAGAATGCCCGTGAGTGCCATCTATGTGTTTGGGCTACGATTGTCCTGACAGTGTATATATATATTCACTGAAAAAACCATAGGTTTCACACCAGTTATAGTAAGGAATTAGCATTTAAAAAACCTATTAAATTCACTGAAAAAAACATAGGTTTAACACCAGTTATAGTTACCTGGAAATTTTACTGACATAAAACCATTGAAATTCCCACGTTATAGTTAGTTGGACTCACTATAACTTGCGCGTGTAATGCACTGCTGATGACATCACATATTACATCACTCATGACATGGTCAGTGACATCACTCATGACATCACTGATGACACCATCCAGTGAATGTGTGCCTTTCTGAAAAATAAACATGTTTTATATATGTATATGTAAAGGTCGATGGAAGAATAAATGTTTCAATAAGTGTCTTAATAGATGTTTTAAAAAAAAAAAAATTGACTGGTTAACTGGCTTATTAAGTGTATCATAGTGAATACATATATTAGCGAGTATTGTTTAAATATTTGAATGTTTGTATCAGTGTTTCACTTTGTGTATAAGTGGCTGCATGGGTTGGTGAGTAGCTACATGTGTGTGTATATGGGTTATTATATATTTTTTTTAGTATCTTTATAATTGTCTGTTTGATTTGGTGGGGGTGTTACTTAGCACATAGATGCATCAATGATTGACTCACTGTTTGTATGTGTTTTGAAGACAGCATATGTGCCGGACTGTATGAGTGAATGAGTGTGTATAAGTATGTGTTAGTAAGTGAATGACTGTCTCACTAGTGTCTTTATCATTAACTACATATGTTTTTATCTAGTATATGTGAGTATTGATGTATATAAGTGAGTATATGTGAGAGTGAGAGATTGAAAAAGTTCTCGCTTTAATAAGTATGTGTTTCTATAAGTGATTGTTTAAGAGAGTAAGTATGTGTAAGTTTCCTTAGAAGTAAGGTGGTAGTGTGTGTATAGCTGTATATGCAAAAAAAATGGATGTTCAATAGTTTATTTGCATGTGTGAGTATATGTGTGAGCAACTTTTGGAAGACTGTTGGTGTGTTAACGGATGTAAAGGTGTCTCACTACATATGATAAGTGAGTATATGTATGAATGACTATATAGAACTGTTGGTGAATGAGTGGATGTGTATATAAATGGTGGAATTACTGAATTGGTTGTTGTAACTGGTATAGGTATCTCCACTTTTTTGAAAATGTTAGTTTCTATTTTTGAATATGTGTTTCAAGGGTTACTTTACAGTGAAAGGAGGTCAGTCACTCTGTCACAAGGATGGTGTCATCAGTGATGTCATAAGTGATGTCACTGACCATGTCATGAGTGATGTAATATGTGATGTCATCAGCAGTACATTACACGCCCAAGTTAAACTAAGTCCAACTAACTATAAAGTGGGAATTTCAATGGTTTTATGTCAGTAAAATTTCCAGGTAACTATAACTGGTGTTAAACATATGGTTTTTTCAGTGAATTTAATAGTTTTTTAAATGCTAATTCCTAACTATAACTGGTGTGAAACCTATGGTTTTTTCTGTGAATTTCATAGGTTTTTTAAATGCTAATTCCTAACTATAACTGGTGTGAAACATATGTTTTTTTCTGTGAATTTCATAGGTTTTTTAACTGCTAATTCCTAACTTTTTATTGGGCCTCATACCTATGTGTTTTTTAGTGAATTTCTAAGGTTATTTTTTCGCAAATATCTATAGCTTAGAAAGATATGTTTTTCTAAAAATGAATACTATATTGTATATTAATATAATATTTTTTTTAAAAGTATATTCATTTTTTTAATATTTCACTCTGGAGCGCTCCCGGTGCGCGTACCGGTGAGCGCCCCGGTGTGCGTACCGGGGCGCGTCCCATCAGCGCACCAACAAAAAAAAATAAAAAAAAATAATGAAGGAGTGAGAATGAGGAATGGGGACAAAGAGAGTGGTGTAAAGAGAAACAGAGCTAGAGGGAGAAACCCTGAGGGACTGTGTAATAGATAGTAAAACAGAGAAAAGGTATAAGAGGAAGTAACTGAGAAAAGGAAAATGAATAGCGGAGCAAAAGAAGAGAAGAAAGAGGAAGAAAACTAAAGCAGATGTTCAGGGAGAATGTGAATGGGTGATGAAAGTAAAAGGAAGGAGAGTAAAGGATGGGGAATGACAGGTAGTGACGGAACCAGAGAAAAGGAACAGTGGTGATGGAGGGAAACAAAATAGCAGTGAGTGTAAGTAAAGAGGAGTGAAAGAGGGTGGATAATAGTGAATAAGGTTAAGACATGGGGAGTGACAGAAAGAAATAACAGAGAGAGTAAAGGAAGCAGTGTCAGAAAGGGACTAAGTGAACCAGAAAAAAAAGGAAAGTGAGGGAGTGTGGGTGAGCAGGGGCACTGATAGAAGTTGAATGTGGTAGGAAAGTAAGGAAAAGAGAAGTAAATATGGAGGATAAGAATAAGTGAGGGAAGCAGAGTAAGGAAACAGGGGTGAGGTAGGGTGAGAGAAAAGTAGTGTGATTAAAGCAAAGGGTGATGACAAACTACATTTTGTAGTCACACTTACCATATAATTAATGAAAACTTACTTGCATCTTTAAACTACACTTTGCATCTGTGAAAGACAAAAGAAAAAACAAGTTATAATTAGTAAAATATATATTTTAAAATAGAAGAAACAGGTCAAGAAGTAAAAAATCAAAAAAAGTGTACTAAGAAATAAAGCAATAGTGAAGGATACAAAAACAGAAATAAAGTATTGTAGAAAGACAAAAAGAGTGGAAAAAATAGAAAGAGAACAAATTTCTGAAGATAAGTAAGATACTAAAAGAATGTGAGATATCAAACGAAATCAGGAAAGAGAAGAAAGTAAAAGGAAAATGAGTGAAAAGGAAAGGAGTCTAAATGAGGATCCATTAATAAGAAAGAGGAATGGAAGATGACTGAGAGTGAGTGAAGGGGAGTCACAGAGTGAAGGGATGAAAGGAATGAGGGTAATATAGAACAATAGAGGAAAAAGGAGTGAGAAAGTAAGTACACAGAAAGACAAAGGGAAGGACTGAGTGAACTGCAGTACAATGAGTGAGAAAGGAAAAAGAGTAAAGGAGCAAAAGAAGGAAAGAGAGGGGAAGAGAACTAAAGCAGTGGTACTGAGAGAATGTGAGAAAGCTGAAGAGTGGTGGAAGGGAGAGAGGAAATGCAGACAGTTGAAATTGGATTGAGGAGTTGTGAAAGAAGTTGAGTAAAGGAACAGCGATGAAACAAAGTGAAAAAAGGCAGTGTAAGTGAGTAAAGAGACCTAAATAAGGGTGGAAAAAGGAAAATGAGTGTGAGACAATGGGAATACAATATAAATTACACAATGCAAACTATAGAATGACTTATACAATATGTTACATTGTTTATTTTGCTGTTCTCAGAATATATTGAATTTCACTTAAATTAGTGAGTTCAAACTCTTCATCATATAACAGCGGGAAAAAAAACACAATCTAAAAGATTGTGTTTAAAAAAAACATAAAAACTTACAAATCATATATGTACACTAATCTTTGATTCACTTACTTTTCCTTGAGGCCAAATAGAAGATAGTGAAGGTCCTTTTGGTGGAAAAAAAGTCTGCTGTTCTCTATAACTTCCATTTCATCGACTTCCTATGAAAAAAGATCTAAGAACATCATACCTTACACTTTCCTTACGGCCAAATCGTGTCAGATATACGAGTATTTTTTACTATGAGATCCACTTACAGTACCTATATTTGATAAATAATTTTAAACATTAGACTAACTAACTAACTAACTTTTATTAACTACTCCCGTCTTCAAAGGCCAATTACCTTTACTAAAACTTTGGTTTTAAAAACACTAGGTAAGAATTTTTAAAGTCATAAGGCAAACATTGTTTATAAGTCAAATGAGAATCATTGCAGTAACTCCAACCTTTTTGACATTTTAAGTAGTATGTATAATGTCCTGATGTTGTCGAAGGACCGTCATGATAAATAATAGCTACAGTTGTAAAGGTTCTTCCTGAAATTGATAACTGAGAATCCACAAAATTTTTGATACAAGTTGTCAATTTAGTTCCATCAGGTCTACATCGTTGGAAAAATAAAATTATATACTGACCATAACTTTGTATAAATAATATGGATAGCATTGGACACTTACATTGGGTACACACCATATTATGATCTGCTGCTTTAACTAGATTTTTAAATGGCACTGATTTACAGTCTGGTAAAGTCAAATATATAAATCTTTCAGTGTCTATTCTAGTAGTACTTGATGAACTACAGTTGTGGCAGTGATATGAAAGGCTAAAAAGATTATCTACATCTACACCTTCATCTTGCAAAACACCAAAAATATACATTAAAAATTCCTGACAATCCTGCTGAATGTTCTGTGAAAATGTATCTTGACCAGAACACATATCAAAAAATATTTCGGATTTCTGTTACACTTTCGATTTTTGCTCTATCACTGCTACATTTCTCAAGCACAGAATTCAATAAACCACACAATCTTTGATCCCGATTTTCAACAATCTGTTCTTGTAAAGTTTGAAGAAAAAAAACAACATTAACCACCACATTAGCATAGCAGTTGACACCAGAACTGTTTTCAAACTGAAATCCAACAACATTTTCATCAGAATCCTTTTTCTTTCTGTTTTGAATAACAGTTTCATCTACTGTTTGTCTTTGTGCTACTACCTCACTGCAAATATTCTCATTTCTTCTTTTTCGTCCTACCACACGTTTTTCAAACAGAGGATATTGAGGCAAATGTGGAGCATACTCTCTTCCTAACCTATTATATTCTTTAACACAATCTAGATCTGCACAAATCTTTGTTTCATCACACTCAATCAAGTACAATCCTGATAAAGTTCTGACTCGTGATAATGCCACATATGCCATACCCTCTTTAAACACAGATCTTCCAATGTTCACCAAAGCACTATCTACACTTAAACCATGAGATTTATGAATTGTCACTGCATATGCCAAACAAACAGGAAACTGTTTTCGGCAAACATATAAGTCTTTTACAAGCAAAAATCTAGCAGAACAATGACTGATTTGTTGTACTTGCTCAATACCATCAAATTTTATTTTAAAAATTCAGTTCCATCTCTATTTCTATAATTCACAAAATCAACAACATAACCCATTGCTCCATTTACCAGACCTCTTTCACCATTTAAATTCCTTCTCAAAATAATACGACAATTTAAACACACATTCAGAGTCTTTTCAAAACCAGCTGTTTTAGAAATACTTTTCTCTAATGAATCCAATTTTGTTTCCAAATTTTCTGACAAAACAATTGTTGCACCCATATGCTCTATTTTATCTATTGCTTCCAGTTTCACAATTTCTTCTTTTTCTAACTTTAACATTTTGTTGTTGAAGATGGAACATTCTTGCAGAGTTGGAATCAAACATATCCCAGATTTCTTCTCAGTCATTTTTTAAAAAATATTCTCTGGAAGAATGTTTTCATTTGGATACAAATTTGAAATTAATCGAGCATGTAAAGCTTCTTTCCCAAGCTCACTTACTTTTCTGATTCTTACATCTTGTAGAATATTTTTATAATCTTCATCCTTTGCCTGTCGCATATTTTGAAGCAGTTCAGCATATTTAAAATATAACCATATATTAACGTTTCCAATGCTTCCAAGGGACTTCCTGGTACCTTCATGCGTAAGCATTTTAAACACTGGTTGTCCTTTTACTGGAGTCAACTGCAGTAGATCTCCAAAAACAATAATGTGTTTTCCTCCAAATAACACATCATACTCTGTTCTAAGAATTTCTTGCATTCTCAAATGCACAAAAGGAAGCATTAGATTTGAGACCATGCTTACTTCATCAATGATAAGAAGTTTCATTTTCTTCAAGACTCTGGAAACTTCAGAACACGCATCTCCAGATAGTTTGTTGTAATGCAATTTATTATCATGCTCAACTGGCAGCATCAGTAAACGATGTAGAGTAATCCCTTTAATGTTATGTGCTGCCAGTCCAGTTGGAGCGGTTATAACACAAGACAGCGGTGATTCAGTCCTTTTCTGCAAATAAGTTGCAATGGCTTTAATCAAAAAACTTTTTCCTGTTCCCGCTTCTCCACTTACGTACAGTCGAACTGGCTTAAATGATGTACATGAGCACACTTTTTTCTCATGTCTGAATCCATGTTCAATCTGTTCTGTAAGTTCGTCATATATCCTTTTCTGCTCAACGTTTAGTTGCTTTACCAAATCTTCTAAGTTAACTCCATCCTCTTGAGCTTGTTCCATAGCTCTTTCCACCTCATCCATGGCAATTGCAGCTTCATTTTGGATAATTGGTCCTTCTAGTGGATCCTGACTCAATGAAGTAGAACTCTGACTGTCTTGAGAACTGTCTCTAGCAATCTCTTCAGCAATTGTGGTTTCTTGCTCTATTTCTTCGTTCAATATTTGCAGATAATTTGGAAAAACAGGACATTTTATGGTATCCTTAGTTGCATTAAAAAAGTCTTCATAACAGAAAAAATCTCCAAGTAGTTCCTCTTCTGTACGCCATGGCTTAAAGAGTTGCAAAAGAGCTAAATGGTAAAATTCTCTTTTGTCTGGATCTTCGCAACTCAATTTTCGATGATTAATCAAATGGCCTTTTCTCTGCTTCACTAGACATCCTTCATACCCAATGACAGCATATTTTCCATTATTGATATCTTCTGTGATGTTCCTCTTATAACTGTAGTTTTGCAGAACTTCAAACAAACAAGTGTTCTCAAGGTGAGCACTTCTATTTGGATAGTATGTATCCAACATATTTGTCTTCAAAATATCTGTACTGTTTGATTCTTTCTCCGCCAAATATTCAATTTCTTGTACAGATTTCAAAACTCGGTTTTGTGTTGCAGCAAGACCTAGACTCACCCAAATGATCTTTCTTGATATGGCATAGAGACTTGCTGATGATAACCGATCAGAACATTCATATGCTCCAATTTCTCGATGCGACAACATCTTCAGACTGAAACTGTATAATTTCTTGCTTGGACTCTTTTCATGTGAAATGTCCTCCCATATTTCCTTCAGTTCTGTCTTTTCTTTTTTTGTGATGTAAGATGTCACATATCGAGCCACAGCAATAGAGTTGTCAGCAACGAATTGAATATCCATGTTAGCATTCCACATGGACAAAATCACTGGGTTGTAGTCGTTGATGTACTTGGACTCTTCGTTTCTTTTAAATTATATGTATTTTTGGGTGATTTCCTCATCACAGTATGTCGTAGAGATGACATCAAATTATTTACTCTTCCCTTAGAAATCACTGGTCGTGGAAACGCAAAACGACATTTCGTGTAGTACTTTTCCTTGTTTTTGAATTTTCGACGACAGTACTTTCCACAACGATGAGATTGAAAACATAAAACTTGTTGCCTTAAACTGTTTTCTTCAGTAGTTTTCGGAACAGCACATGTTGAATACTCTACAATGAAACTCATCACTGTTTCATCCGAATCTGATCCAAATTTGGGTGCATCTTTAATCCATAACAACATATGTATATGAGGAGCACCTCTCGCTTGATATTCCTTCCTCCAAAAGAAATCCAAAACCTCTCCAAGGGGAGGATTTTTTTTGTTGGTAATAAAAGACATCATAGCTTCAAATCTATGATTAAAATATCTGCAAACATTCACTGGATCCAAAGAACACAGTTCTCCAGGTGTTTTCAATTCTATATTTTGTATGTTTCCATTTGCCTCCCGTAGAAATTGAAGTAAGTCGTCCCATGCATACTCAGCACAGCTAAGAGTGAGGAACCATGTAGGAGTTCCTAAGTTTCTTAGCATACATTTCAATTCCCCATGACGACGGAACCAATACTCGTTTGTTCCACGCTGACATGCCATGAGATTGATTAGCTGAGATTCCAAAATACTGTCTAGCAGATTGACTTTCTCCATAAAGTCCCTCGACGAAACATTTTGCAGATGAGCTCCACTTTTCAATATATCATTAACTGCATAAGAAAGCCCAGACAAATCACTTTCATACAGTAGATGAAACAAATACGGAATGCATTGACGAAACCTTGGATCTTCAGCATATAATCTTAAAGTCCGGTATTCAGCTGCAGGAATTTGAAGTGGTCGATCGTCATATTGTCCACCTCGACCTGTTGGAAATACCTGTGGAAAACATCAAGCTTCCAAACTTTCTTCCCATACACTAATACGACTTCCGTTTGCTGCTTTCATTTGAAACAAGTCAATTGCATTCCCCATTACTTCTTTGGAATGCAAAGGATGAACAGTATAATGTTCATATATTTCTTCACTTCTAGACACATCAACTTTTTCAATTTGGCCAACTGAACAATCACTGTCTTCTTCTGAAGCTGTTTCCTCTGCTCCAACACTTACATCTTTATAGTACTCATTGTTTTTGACCAAATACAACGTTGCCTTTTTGACTTTCCTAACATCCACTAAATCTTGCCAGATTTTCTTACTCTTTGTCGGAACCCCATCAACTAGAATAACCAGAGGATCCTCTTTTACTCTTTCTACACCAATTTTATCAATATTTATCTTGACATCTAGAGGCAAATAAACAACTCTTCCCTTTAATCCTCTTTGTAAATCTGTAGGAGGTAATTTCCCTATCTTAGGCTCCATGCGAACAATAGCTTGAAAAGGATGGACATATTGAATCAAAATTGATTCATAAGTATTTAAATCCATCAATTCAGAAGGAATATCTATCAACTGAAGATTATTATGAGCAGCTCTAGCAGGCATTCTATTTTCATTTAATTTTTTCAAACAATAATTACAAGTACACTGATCAAAACTCAAATCAAAAGAATTCTTAACCAACAAATAACTTACAAAATCCTTCCATTCACTATTATTTTCCAATTCACATTTTGGATATAAATCAACTAACCTAGTCTGAATCTTATAATGAGTCTGTCGACAACACACACAAGATAAATTAGGCCTTTCACTTGATTTCACCTTTAATTTGGTAATTTCCTCGTCAAACTTTTCTGTACTTGAAATCTGTACATTGTCTTCCACATTACCATCCATTACTATATCCATTTCTACACTGTCCTCTTTGTTCCCAAAATAACAAAACTCAATTTCTTCACAAATAGTCTTCACATCTACTTCAGATCCATGCAAAAGAGCACTGTTTAACTGTTTAAGCTTAAGTGCTTGACTTTTTGCATAATACAACCTTCTCACTAATTTCCTCACCTTATTATGATGCACTGCTAACATCCTAAAATGATGAAAAACACTCTGACATACTTTTCTAGAAAGACAAGCCAGTGAATGCCCATGCAAACCTGTGCTTTCTCTCACTCTGCAAGGATCTAGGGGGCATATTATCAAGGGGGTTTATCTCCGCTTTTTTGGCTTTAAAAGACAAGAAAGCGGAGATAAAATTATCTCCCTATTACCAAGCTGTCCCTAACACCAGTTAGTGACAGCTAATAGGAGATAGCGACCATCTTGGGCCCCGCTTTGCATGTCAGTGATATTTATCACTAATGACATGCAAAGTGGGCGTGCCAAAATGTTAGCGACTGGAAACAGTCCCTAACATCGCTATCTCCTATTACCAACTTTTGGAGATATTCGCGCTAAGCGTGAATATCTCCAAAAGCTAACACCTGCCCTGAGCAGTTCTTAGCCATGTTATCCAATGGGAGGTGGATAACATGGCTAAGAGCATTTGCTCGATAATGCATGAATATCGCTGACTTTTCAGCGATATTCATGCATTGCGGCCGTTTTTTATCGCATTTGCGATAAACCTTGCTAATAGCAAGGTTTATCGCGATAAAAATTGCCGATGTGCGGCGATAATTTTTGTCTCTAAACAAGTTAGAGACAAAAATGATCGCTAGTTGTTGGTAATATGCCCCTAAGTCTTGCAAGATCTTCATTTTTTGTTTTAGACTTTTCTTACTATGTGTACGTAAGAAATTTTGAAGCAAATCGATTGAATTCTGTCGCACACTACAAATACTACTGCACTTCCATGTGTACACTGGACCCCTAGTACGTCTCCCTAAAACTTAATCAGCTAACACCTCTTCTGCATCTCTAGACACAAGTTTCTCTTTTTCCATCACACAACCATCTTTCACCTCATATGCTCGACCACTGGTGTCAACTGCATGCACCAAATCATTTTCCTGAAAGTAACTCTCCTCATTAAAAAATGGCTCAGAACTTGAACTATGCATCCATTCTCCAGAAAATACTTCACAAAAATGTGTCCGATTAATTATTCTTTTCCATCTACTGTTCGCTTTGAAAACATCAATTGCCTTATTAAGTATCCTAATTCTATTGATTACTAAAATAAATATTTTTTTCTTAACTTCAAAAGCCTGATCAACAATCTTCTCTACACTTTTTTTTTTCTTGTAAAAAGCAGCTCTCTGTTACCTTTCTTTTAATTTTTTAGCAAATTTAAAACTACCCTATTGCGAAACATTTGTCTACGAATGTCCCTAAATTGATTTAACCTTCCATTGCTATCCATATTCTTCTCTCCTGCTCCAATAGAGACATTTTTTGAGGGCCTCTCCTTCCTTTTCAAATTTGTTCTCTCCTTCTGGATCTTCACATTACCGTTAACATTTGTTTTTGTTTTACATATGTTGCGAAAAAAAGACTTAGTTGTCTTACCAGGACCTTTTTGGGTGTTTTTTGAAGTACTTGTTGTTGAGGATTCTTTTACTTCCGTTGCTAATTTTGAAATTTTCTGTATGGTATTTTTTCTTCTCCTTTGCCTTGACAGCATTTTTGCTAACTTTTTAAATGTTGATTTCGATATGTGGTAAAGAAAAAATAATACATTATAGACCACTATTAGCAAACAACAAAGCAATCACAATAAGCAAACAATATAAACACTAATTTGCAACATATCTAAGTTTATACCACAGCAACTATATAACTAGGAGTAAGACACAAACCAACTGCAAAGAAACTCAAGGCCTTATTTATGAAGGCCTTCCGCCACTGGTACGTCACTTTTTTCCCGTGTTAAAAGTGACGCACCGGCGCCACAAGGCAAACATAAATAAGGCCCAAATGTAAATACCAATAATTGGCCACCAAAATCGTTTTTGGAATAACATTTAAAAAACACAGCGCAGAACCTATGTACAAGCATTTACTTTCACTACTGAAACCTCACTGTTTCACAAAATACAAATCCACTATCTTACAAATGTTCATAGCAAGCATTATCAAAAAGCAAGATACAAACCAACAGCAAAGAAACTTAGGGCCTTATTTATGGAGGCCTTGCACCACCGGTGCGTCACTTTTGTCCCATGTTAAAAGTGACGCACCGGCGCCACAAGGCAATCATAAATAACACCCAAATGTAAATACCATTGATTTTCCCCCAAAATCGTTTTTTTTAATAACATTTTAGAAATACAGTGCAGGACCTATGTACAAGCATTCAATTTCACTACTGAAACCTCACTGTTTCACAAAATACAAATCCCCTATCTTGCAAATATACATAGCAAGCATTATCGAAAAGCAAGACACAAACCAACAGCAAAGAAACTCAGGGCCAGATTTATGGAGGCCTTGCACCACCGGTACGTCACTTTTGTCCCATGTTAAAAGTGACACACCGGCGCCACAAGGCAATCATAAATAACACCCAAATGTAAATACCATTGATTTGCCCCCAAAATCGTTTTTTGAATAACATTTTAGAAACACAGCGCAGGACCTATGTACAAACATTCAATTTCACTACTGAAACCTCACTGTTTCACAAAATACAAATCCCCTATCTTGCAAATATACATAGCAAGCATTATCAAAAAGCAAGACACAAACCAACAGCAAAGAAACTCAGGGCCTTATTTATGGAGGCCTTGCGCCACCGGTACGTCACTTTTGTCCCATGTTAAAAGTGACGCACGGGCGCCACAAGGCAATCATAAACAACACCCAAATGTAAATACCATTGATTTGCCCCCAAAATCGTTTTTTGAATAACATTTTAGAAACACAGCGCAGGACCTATGTACAAACATTCAATTTCACTACTGAAACCTCACTGTTTCACAAAATACAAATCCCCTATCTTGCAAATATACATAGCATACATTATCAAAAAGCAAGACACAAACCAACAGCAAAGAAACTCAGGGCCTTATTTATGGAGGCCTTGCGCCACCGGTACGTCACTTTTGTCCCATGTTAAAAGTGACGCACTGGCGCCACAAGGCAATCATAAATAACACCCAAATGTAAATACCATTGATTTTCCCCCAAAATCGTTTTTTGAATAACATTTTAGAAACACAGCGCAGGACCTATGTACAAGCATTCAATTTCACTACTGAAACCTCACTGTTTCACAAAGTACAAATCCTCTGTCTTGCAAATGTTCATAGCAAGCATTATCAAAAAGCAAGACAGAAATCAACAGCAAAGAAACTCAGGACCTTATTTATGAAGGCCTTCCACCACTGGTGCATCACTTTTTTCCCATGTTAAAAGTGGCGTTCCAGCGCCACAACGCAATCATAAATAAGGCCCAAATATAAATACCATTGATTTGCCACCAAAATAGTTTTTGGAATAACATTCAAAAAAACACAGCGCAGGACCTATGTACAAGCATTCAATTTCACTACTGAAACCTCACTGTTTCACAAAAGACAAATCCCCTATCTAACAAATGTTCATAAAAAGCCTTATCAAAAAGCAAGACACAAACCAACAGCAAAGAAACTCAGGGCCTTATTTATGAAGGCCTTCTGCCACCAGTGTGTCACTATTTTCCCATGTTAAAAGTGACGCACCGGCGCCACAAGGCAATCATAAATAAGGCCCAAATGTAAATACCATTAATTGGCCACCAAAATAGTTTTTTTAATAACATTTTAGAAACACAGCACAATACCTATGTACAAGCATTCAATTTCACTACTGAAACCACACTGTTTCACAAAATACAAATCCCCTATCTTACAAATGTTCAAAGCAAGCATTATCAAAAAGCAACACACAAACCAACAGCAAAGAAACTCCGGGCCTTATTTATGGAGGCCTTGCGCCACCGGTGCGTCACTTTTGTCCCATGTTAAAAGTGACGCACCGGTGCCACAAGGCAATCATAAATAACACCCAAATGTAAATACCATTGATTTGCCCCCAAAATCGTTTTTTGAAAAACATTTTAGAAACACAGCGCATGACCTATGTACAAGCATTCAATTTCACTACTGAAACCTCACTGTTTCACAAAATACAAATCCTCTATCTTGCAAATCTTGATAGCAAGCATTATCAAAAAGCAAGACACAAACCAACAGCAAAGAAACTCAGGACCTTATTTATGAAGGCCTTCCACCACCGGTGCATCACTTTTTTCCCATGTTAAAAGTGACGCTCCAGCGCCACAACGCAATCATAAATAAGGCCCAAATGTAAATACCATTGATTTGCCACCATAATCGTTTTTTAAATAACATTTAAAAAACACAGCGCAAGACCTGTTTACAAGCATTCAATTTCACTACTGAAACCTCACTGTTTCACAAAATACAAATCCCCTAACTTACAAATGTTCATAGCAAGCATTATCAAAAAGCAAGAAACAAACCAACAGCAAAGAAACTCAGGGCCTTATTTATGAAGGTCTTGCACCACCGGTAAGTCACTTTTTTCCCCATGATAAAAGTGACGCACCGGCGCCACAAGGCAATCATAAATAACACCCAAATGTAAATACCATTGCTTTGCCCCCCAAATCGTTTTTTGAATAACATTTTACAAACACAGCGCAGGTCCTATGTAAAAGCATTTCATTTCACTACTGAAACCTCACTGTTTCACAAAAGACAATTCCTCTATCTTGCATATTTTAATATCAAGCATTTCCAAAAAACATGCCACAAACCAACAAGAAAAAATCTCAATCTGCTTCCTAATTTGAGGTAACGCAGGTGACATAATTCTAAAACATTCAAATATATTTCTTTACAGAGGCAGACACTATTAATTGCTTCTCAAAAAAATAAAAGCCATTCTTATACCCCAAAATCGTTTTTTATATAACTTTTTACAAACACAGCACAAGTCCTATGTAAAAGCATTCAATTTTACTACTGAAACTTCACTATCTGCTTCCAAATCTTCTCCATAGACCAAATAACTCTCTATCTAAATTAAATGAATCATTACTTACCTTTACAAATGCTTTGGGAGATTAAGAACAGTGTCGGACATACACACCAATTTATCTTTAGCAGAGCAAAAGGTGTGCACTCAATACACTGAAACCAAGACTGGCAGAGAAAACCTCGAATTCTACACACATATGCCTCATTTCAACCAATCAAAACTCTTCCCTCACTTTTTTCAAACCAACACCCTACCCCCTTTCAGACCTTTCCATCTGTTACCATAGCAACTCCCTCCTAACTGAACTCTTAGGTTCAAAAGTTTATTCTACAATGTTGCAAATTAAGTCAGCAAGGGTGTTTGACCTCTCAATACACCAGCTTATCCAGGGCATTGTTGCTTTTAGTAACTTTTTCTTAACCATTCAAATTGCTTCTTTCACACAACACAACCATGCACCCTGACTTTCAGTTTTCAACTATCTGAATCAACCAATCATTGCTTGTGATTCAAGAGCAGATAAACTCCACAATTATTTTTTTGTAAACTCCTACTGTTCCAACTGCCATTTCATTCCCACACTTCATCTGACTGCACCAGAACCTTCTCTCATCATGTATTCTGTGTGGATTATTGGACATAGCTACATCCACTGGGCTCAAAGGTATGCAGCTAGCAGAAATTTTCACAACCTTGATTTATCAAATGTGGAAATCAAATGGATTGGCCAGAGAGGATTGAGATGTCACCAATTGATACCATTGGTGAAAACCTTTTTGCATCTGCCAAACCCTGACCTCTTAATAGTGCACTGTGGAGGAAATGACTTGGGCACTATGACTGGGGTTGGTCTGGAAATGTTTTTAAAGGACACCTTTGATCAATTGATGACACTTTTTCCACGAACTGCCTTGGTATATTCTAATATATGCCAAAGACAGAAATGGAACTGGTCCAACCAATTTTGTCTACAATTTGAGAAAACACGGAAACATGTTAATAAATCTGTTTCTGCTTACATGAGAGACTGTGGAATGGGTTCAATATACAATAATAACTTGTGTTACAACATGCAAGACATCTACAGAGGAGATGGTGTGCACTTCTCAGATGAGGGGAATAGAATATTCCTCCTGAATTTAAGACTGTGCATTGGAACCTACTTGTAGGTACCTAAATCAGCCACAGAATCCAAAAGCTCTTTTCAGGGCTACCCTACCTCTGATCACTCCAAATGATTATCTTTTTCTAACTTTTTTCACTATTTTTCACCAAAGTACACCTACCGGTACGCTCCCCGGTGCGCGTACCGGGTGCTTCCCCCGCGAAAAATTATTTTTTTTGCCCTGCGGGGCCCTTTTATAGCTCCAAAATAAAAAAAAAGGGAGGCACGGGGGTCTATCCTGCCCCCTTATGGTCATTTCCCATTTTGTTTTGGCCACCTCTTGTGTCTCGATCCTACCGAGACACAAGATGGCGGCCAATCCGGACTGTTTCAAATGTTTACAGACACCCGAGAGCCAATCAGCTTTCCGTGCGCAAGTCGCGTGGCGCGCCCGGAGCGCTCCCCGGTGCGCGTACCGGGGCGCGCATATAGATATATATATTTTTTTGAACCTAAATTACTCAAAATCCACTGGAGCACATATCTTGAGACATAGCAAAGGCACATCGGGCTACCAGTCCCTACAATTTTGCCAAGTTTGGTGGAAATCCATTCAGCCGTTCGGGCTAAAAGTGAGTTTGACCGCCCTTTGGAAATTAACATTGGGAAAACACATTTTGGGAACCCCCTTTTATCTCGGACCCCGCTTGACGAATCCCCCCCAAACTTTCAGGGAAGGACCGGAGCTCGACAAGGCAAATTTGAGGACATTTTCAGGCAGATTCAGTATTTTCAGTATTTTCTAAACAAACATTCATTGAAATTGGCCATGCTTAACAAAATGTTACTGGAACTTGTAAACTTCTGTCTTAGAAATAACATCTTTCTTTTTCAGGACACATTTTTAGACAGTTGCCTGGTACGGCGATGGGCTCCTGCTTCGCCCCCTGCTACGCAAACCTCTTCGTGGGCTGGTGGGAGGAGCAGGTAGCCTGGGCCCCAGGGAATATTGAGTGGTCAAACAAGATGGTCGCTTGGTACAGATATATTGATGGTCTCTGTCTAATCTGGCAAGGGTCAAAGGAAGAGGCAGAGGGATATATCAGAGTACTAAACGATAACAACTGCAACCTCAAATTTTCTGGGGAGATTAGTAAAGAAACTGGTAATTACTTGGACCTGAAAATTGAAGTCAATAATGACATAATCAAGACCTCATTGTACCGCAAGCTCAATGCGGGCAACAGCATATTGCATGCGTCCAGTAGTCAACCCTGCAGACTGATTAACAGCATCCCTTATGGGGAATTTTTACGTCTAAAAAGAAATAGTACACTTGACAATGACTTTGAAACAGCAGCACAGAGAAGTGTGGAGAGATTCTTACAGAGCGGCTATAAACAAAATCTGTTACAAGATGCACTTAATCGTGTGAGGAAATTACCTTGACGGAACTTATTTAAAAAGAAAAGTGGTCCAACTTCTGATGATGGTAAATTTAGATTAATCACGCCATACTCTGTGGATTCCCACAGACTAAGATCTATTATGATCAAACATTGGCATATTCTTAAAACCGATTCCATTGTCAGATCCGACATTCCCCCTGTCCCATTGATCACCTTCAGAAAAGCGAGGTCACTAAGGGACCATTTGGTACAGAGCCACCTAAATCCAATGGTAAAACAACCAGAAACGTTAAAAGATGCAAAAGGGTTCTTCCCTTGCGGAAGATGTAAAGCCTGTGCATCCAGTAAACGTATCCTTTCTTATGAAGTAAGAGGGTGCAGGGGAAGAAGGAGGATCAATAAGTTCATGTCATGCCACACTAGCCATGCAGTATATTGCCTTGGCTGTCCGTGTAACTTGAAGTACATAGGCAGCACGATCAACCCGGTAAAGTTGAGAATCCTTGAGCACAAGCGATTGTGAATAAGGACTTTTCCTACCCAGTCGCTCGCCATTTTGCCATCAAGCATAACAGTGATAGAGGTCTTCTAAAATATTTTGTTTAGACTGTGTTTCCGAAAATATCAGGGGAGGAAATAAATTACAAAAACCAAGAAGGCTTGAATCACAATACATAGTAGATCTTGAAACAAAAAACACAGGGGGGACTCAACACGGGGGAAGAGATGGCTTCACATCTCGGGTAAAACCAATGAAATGTGATTTATGCCAATCTAATATCTTCTGTGTGATAATCTGTAATCTTATCTCTTTTTCAAGGTTAATCTATACTCTAGATCTGGTTATTTGATGTCTCATGATGTGTTTAATCTGACAGCTCCTTTTAACAAGAAAATGTAATTAATGTTATTAAATATATATGTAATTTTTGTGAATAATCAGAGGTATATATTTTTGAAAATTCGGGAGATAATCTTTTTTCATTGACAAGATAAAGTGGTGTGTGTCTGGAGAACATGTCTCTTGGAATGTCTCCCTCTTACATATGAGGAAAAGCAGCCATTTGGCTGCAATTGCCGATCCACGACAAGATTCACATCTTTGGAAGCACGCTCAGTGCAACATAAAATTAGCAGGTTTTTACCAGTAAATGACAGTGTCACTCATAATATTAGTGAGTGATACACAGTCCTCATGTACTCGGTTCACGAAGAGAAATATGGACTGGACACACACCGGCAATCATAGTCATAAAAACAGAAATTGTGAGACTAGGTGTCTTTTAGAGAGACACCTATGCCGATTCACGGCAAAATCAAAGTGTAGCTGTATTTGTTTAGATACAGAGAATGAATGCTTAAATGTGCATAAAAACACACTAAAAGATGGCGCCCATGATCGTGCAGAGTGCAGTCCTTTGTCTACTGGCATCACACTGTTTGAATGGTTTAAAAATGGCGCCATGCATCGCGTTCCTTTATGACACTGAGGAAGGGAGGCTTCCCGAAACGCGTTTGTCTTGAATAAAGTTTGTTGGAAATTGCCAAAAACCCATGAGTGCTGCCGTTTTTCTTCCACTGAGAGATTTGTGAAGAAAGCTGTGGAGCAAATATATATATATATATATATATATATATATATATATATATATATATATATATATATATATATATATATATATATATATATATATATATATATATATATATATATATATATTTATATATTTCAGAATCCTGAGAGGCTTGGCGCACACGCATACGTCGCTCATGCAGCTCAAAAACAAGACACGGACCCAAATTTCCTTCTTGCGTTATTTTATTTTTTGCCCAAAGTCAAAGACGCGTTTGCGGCTCCCGCCGCTTGTTCACTCGACAATTCAATGGCCAATGGAAGGCTTTTTTTAAAGTGCAAGTGCTCGTTTCAAACACATCACGTGACATCACTCCCAATGGAAATAAAAGACATACTGTTTTTATGACTTGTCGCTGTTATTTGCATTCCATTGTCAAAGTTTTCATTTTAGTGCAAATACGCAAGCGTGCAAATATACAGTAAAATTTAAAAGAAGTGTCATAAAATATGTTGGTAAAATACAGTTTTAACACATTTTTTTCCCACGATGTGAAATAGTTCATAATGCGAGTAATTTGCATACATTAGCGCAACGACACAGGACATTATTCCTAATACTACGTGTGCTATAATTTTCACATTCTTACTATGCAAAATACAAGCATTGACAAATACAGGTAAAATACCATTTGTCAAATTACAAATTTAACTGTATATGCAAATCCTCAAATAAAATGAGACGATTATGGTAAAATACCATTTTAGTATGTTCATAATTCAATTGAGATCGTTCAAACATAAATATATTCCAAAATACGATAAGAATAACCCCTAAAGTGCAAGTGTTTGAATCATAAGATTCATGTTGTGATAAAAATAAAAATTAAAAATTAATAAAAATTAATATGAAATTGATATAAATACACAGCACAATATTTCATCATAATGTTATGTATTGCTGTATAATATATACGATCAATTGAAACTTCCAAACCATCTTTCGGATTCCATATGTTCTGTACTTTTTACACATTTTATATCTTTACCAGTCACTTAGATCCAACTATTATCACAAATTAATTCGTTATATACAAGACATTCCATAATGAGAATCAATATGTCGGTTAACATCAATATAATAAATAAATACTATATACAAGTTAAAAATACCATTAATATCCCATCCAAAAATATATTCAAATATACAATAAATACCTTTATGTGTTCAAAAGTTTCCTTTAGTATGTATGTAGCATGTTGATCTCATAGTTATTGGTAGCTTGTCTTTTCACCTGTGTCATCATATTTTCTTTTGTATTTCAAATACCACTTATTCTAGACATGTATATAAATCTTCCGTTTTGTTAAGACCCTGCGGTTGTTTTGAGTCTAGTAGCAGGATGTATCTTGTTTCTAGTTTGCGCAGTCTACTCTCTCTATCTCCTCCCCGTCTATTTGGGGGTATAGAATCGATCAAGTAGTAGGATAACCCTTTGTCGTTGGCACCATGGGCCTCCTTAAAATGCCTAGCCACCGGATAGGTATTGTCCATGTTTGTTATCGCGCGCAAATGTTGCAGTATTCTTAAATTAGCTTGTAATTTTGTGCTTCCAACATACATTCTGCCACATGGGCACGTTAAAACATAAACAACATATTCGGATTTACAGGTCAACATTTTGGTAATTTTATAAGGTTTAACTCTAAAAGGGCTTGTATATGTAGTTGTACTAATACCCTGTGTACAAGCTTTGCATGTTATGCATCTCTTGAAGCCTTTTAGGTTTTGATACCAAATAGGGTTGGCTACAATTTCTGGACTTGATATTACTAAATTATCCTGCATAGAAGGAGCCCTGCTGTAGGTAATGGACACCTTCTGCGGAAGCAGGGGTCCTAATACCTGGTCACTTAAAAGAATTGGCCAGCTTCCATGAATGATATTACTTAATATGGCTGAGATACCCGCCACCCCCTCTCAACACAATCCCCAAGGATGGGAAACCGGAAACAGTTCTGAAGTTTTTGGAAGACGGGAGGGAGTGACCCTCCCGGCCGTATTTATTAAAATATGAAACAAAATTAAAACATTAAATCAACAGTTTCATATTATGTACAATTTCATTACCATATTGCGATGTTTGGCTAACCTTAACATATCCTCTAATACAAAGGTTCTCCTAGCCGAACTAACATCCTACCAACATTTACTTAACTTTTGAAATTGTACATCCTAACGTTTAAGGGCCAACGGCAAGGTCGTAACCGGTGTCAAGATCCCTAACCCAGACATATCCCCCTCACTTGTGAGGGGCGGCACGGAGGCATACCTCAAGTGCAACTACCAATTTCCCTTGACTTGACGGGGGCCCCAATAAAACTCGACGCCACTTAAAGGTCGTACGAGGACTCGTGTGAGGTATCTAGAAGGTAGCGTAGACCCCCCCCCAAACCCCACACAACTTACCACATCTGCCGTCGCAGACGTCCTGGCCCCGGGAAATTCCCCAGGAGGGGGCTGTAACCCCTCCTACCCATGAAGGGGCCTTGACCGCCTTCCCTTTCCTTTCGGCGACCCATCCTTAGAAGGGACCGCCTCCCCGTTGAGGGGCCAATGGCCACCTCCCCCGAGCGCCCCCATCCGTAATGGGTGACGCCCACTCATAGGGATCTTCCAATTAGTGCTCACCGATCATGACCTTACCGCCCGACCAAAATAAATACGACAATGATAACTAAATAACTAAAGACTAAATATAACAGACAGTAGCAACAACAACTTTATTCAAAGCATGCTTACTGATGAACACTAAAGCAGAATTACTTTATTTGCAAAACATAACACAAAACGATCATTCTTTATTGCATACTCAAAATATTCACGATAATACCACAACCTGTAAACGAAAAACAGAATTATCCATCAAACTTTATTTAAAACCACTCGCTGTCTTCAGGGGCTGGTGGGTGGGTCAAAATTGGCTCTTCGTTCCGTCTCGAGCTCACGTGCAGCGAGGAGGTGCAGCTTCAGAGCACAGGAACAAGAGGATGCTTTCTGGTCTTGTTCCTCCTTTTATCCGTCTTCAGGGCGGGCGTAAACCCGCCCCTGCCTGCCCCAAGGGCGTGGCCAGCCGCGTCAGTGTCTAGGCCAACCCACTCTAGGGCGGGAAAAGGCGCGCCCCGGCTACGCCGCTTCGGGCATACCAGCCGAGACTCGCCTCCCGCCCAAGATGGCTTCCCGGGGGGATCGTGGTACTCTGCCATACGTTCGGGGGGACCGATTGGTCGCCCCTTTCCATATGGCTGAGATACCCGCCACCCCCTCTCAACACAATCCCCAAGGATGGGAAACCGGAAACAGTTCTGAAGTTTTTGGAAGACGGGAGGGAGTGACCCTCCCGGCCGTATTTATTAAAATATGAAACAAAATTAAAACATTAAATCAACAGTTTCATATTATGTACAATTTCATTACCACATTGCGATGTTTGGCTAACCTTAACATATCCTCTAATACAAAGGTTCTCCTAGCCGAACTAACATCCTACCAACATTTACTTAACTTTTGAAATTGTACATCCTAACGTTTAAGGGCCAACGGCAAGGTCGTAACCGGTGTCAAGATCCCTAACCCAGACATATCCCCCTCACTTGTGAGGGGCGGCACGGAGGCATACCTCAAGTGCAACTACCAATTTCCCTTGACTTGACGGGGGCCCCAATAAAACTCGACGCCACTTAAAGGTCGTACGAGGACTCGTGTGAGGTATCTAGAAGGTAGCGTAGACCCCCCCCCAAACCCCACACAACTTACCACATCTGCCGTCGCAGACGTCCTGGCCCCGGGAAATTCCCCAGGAGGGGGCTGTAACCCCTCCTACCCATGAAGGGGCCTTGACCGCCTTCCCTTTCCTTTCGGCGACCCATCCTTAGAAGGGACCGCCTCCCCGTTGAGGGGCCAATGGCCACCTCCCCCGAGCGCCCCCATCCGTAATGGGTGACGCCCACTCATAGGGATCTTCCAATTAGTGCTCACCGATCATGACCTTACCGCCCGACCAAAATAAATACGACAATGATAACTAAATAACTAAAGACTAAATATAACAGACAGTAGCAACAACAACTTTATTCAAAGCATGCTTACTGATGAACACTAAAGCAGAATTACTTTATTTGCAAAACATAACACAAAACGATCATTCTTTATTGCATACTCAAAATATTCACGATAATACCACAACCTGTAAACGAAAAACAGAATTATCCATCAAACTTTATTTAAAACCACTCGCTGTCTTCAGGGGCTGGTGGGTGGGTCAAAATTGGCTCTTCGTTCCGTCTCGAGCTCACGTGCAGCGAGGAGGTGCAGCTTCAGAGCACAGGAACAAGAGGATGCTTTCTGGTCTTGTTCCTCCTTTTATCCGTCTTCAGGGCGGGCGTAAACCCGCCCCTGCCTGCCCCAAGGGTGTGGCCAGCCGCGTCAGTGTCTAGGCCAACCCACTCTAGGGCGGGAAAAGGCGCGCCCCGGCTACGCCGCTTCGGGCATACCAGCCGAGACTCGCCTCCCGCCCAAGATGGCTTCCCGGGGGGATCGTGGTACTCTGCCATACGTTCGGGGGGACCGATTGGTCGCCCCTTTCCATATGGCTGAGATACCCGCCACCCCCTCTCAACACAATCCCCAAGGATGGGAAACCGGAAACAGTTCTGAAGTTTTTGGAAGACGGGAGGGAGTGACCCTCCCGGCCGTATTTATTAAAATATGAAACAAAATTAAAACATTAAATCAACAGTTTCATATTATGTACAATTTCATTACCACATTGCGATGTTTGGCTAACCTTAACATATCCTCTAATACAAAGGTTCTCCTAGCCGAACTAACATCCTACCAACATTTACTTAACTTTTGAAATTGTACATCCTAACGTTTAAGGGCCAACGGCAAGGTTGTAACCGGTGTCAAGATCCCTAACCCAGACATATCCCCCTCACTTGTGAGGGGCGGCACGGAGGCATACCTCAAGTGCAACTACCAATTTCCCTTGACTTGACGGGGGCCCCAATAAAACTCGACGCCACTTAAAGGTCGTACGAGGACTCGTGTGAGGTATCTAGAAGGTAGCGTAGACCCCCCCCAAACCCCACACAACTTACCACATCTGCCGTCGCAGACGTCCTGGCCCCGGGAAATTCCCCAGGAGGGGGCTGTAACCCCTCCTACCCATGAAGGGGCCTTGACCGCCTTCCCTTTCCTTTCGGCGACCCATCCTTAGAAGGGACCGCCTCCCCGTTGAGGGGCCAATGGCCACCTCCCCCGAGCGCCCCCATCCGTAATGGGTGACGCCCACTCATAGGGATCTTCCAATTAGTGCTCACCGATCATGACCTTACCGCCACAGGTCCGGATAGTTGACCGGCTATCCGGGCCCCCCACCACACTCCTACCTAAAGGTCATGTTTTAACGTCTTCAGCCAAGCTATGAAGTCTCCTATGAGTAACTCATTCCCCACCCGAGACAAATGAACACCATCCCCCAAGTACATACCGTCATCATTAATACACCCATGCGAAATAGAATGCAGTGCATTGGAACGGAACAACCTACTCACTTTGTTATTCATTTTTCTCACAGAATGATTTACAGCAGAAACAGAAAAAGCCCCCCGCCACACTTTTCGTGGGATCATATGGGACCATGCAATTGTGCACCCTGGAACTCTCCTCGCTAACCAACTTACAGTGGAAAGCATCGCCTCCAGGAGAAGTCGTCTGCCAATGGTGACCAAATCATTGCCCCCAAGATGTACTATGACTACAGACGGCGGTGACCTCGTCCGCCCTAGCAAACCCTCGAAAATGATTGAAACTGGTCAATACAGAGACCGCCCTTTCCGTAGAAGGACACACTGTACCCGTATTCCCCAGCCACGTGCACCATGTCACCTGCCTTGAATACGTCCGCGGCACGCCTCACGTATGAGTGGCCCACGACCCACACCTCCTTTTTCACAGCCGGTGATGTCTGACCGCTGGCCCGGTGTTGGGTCGACTGCATAGTCCGCCCCGCCTCGTAGGCTTGCGTAACTGAAAACCAAACAAAACAAGAAGCGTGAGTACATCATTACAGCTTCACAACATGTGCAAACGCACATACCTTTTATAACAATTGGAGGACCAACGCCCCACACGTTTAACTTGTTCCACATTCAGACCCCTGGCTGTAGCCTCTGTAGCAGCCCCTATCCGAAAGGAATGGGTCCCAAACTCGCCCGGGTTCAAGCCCGCAGCTGTAATCGACATCGCAAGCACCCGCTGAAACTGAAACCTTGTCAGTGGGGTGGCGTCCGCGTGTCTCAACAAGGTCCCCCCCCCATGATGCCACCCTTCGTGTTAAATAATCCTCTAAACACTTCACTGGGCACATGGACGACCCGGGAATCCTGCGTATAATTATGCAGTCACCCATCCCACTCTGATCGGTCTTGGACCTCACAAACGAGACAGTCATTGTCTCCCCTCTGATCTGAACGTGCTCTGCACACAGTCCTCCCGTCACATCCTGCTTGTTCCTCGCCACTAATTCGCTTACCCGCATAGCCCCATGAAATGCCAGCGTAAAAGCGGCCCGGAATAACACTGTCTCAAACTGAGATGAACATGTTGTAGGGAGTCTGGATAATAACTGGGCCAATCTATCCAAACCTATCGGGCGCCTCTCATCTACTCTGCGACCCTCAAGGCGTTGCCACCCATGTAGCGCTTTTTGCACAACGAAAGACGCTGTCGGGTCCTGGATCCCATGAGCCCTAGCAACAAAGGAAATGGCAGCCCGATGCCTCTGGGCCGAGGCCACCGATTTCCCTGCCAGATGTAACGACATCAGAAAGTTCACTACCCATTCCTCCTGGCCCCAAAGCTCCTCTCTAGCAGTCCCCAAAAAGGCTAAATAGGACCGGAACGCCCCTTCATATGCCTTCCTCGTCCTGGGTGCTAAACTCTCTCCCACGAGGTTACGAAGTTCGGGGCACCGAGAGACCAGAGAGCTTCGGGAAAGGGTGCTGGCTCCGGGTCCGCCGTGGGAAGAAAACCCCAGAAGGCCTGCATACGAAAACGAGAAAGGGCATCAGCCGCCTGGTTCATTACCCCCGGGACATGTCTTGCTTTGAATAGCACATTCAATTGCATACACAGTAATACGATTTCCTTGAGCAGTCTCAAAATCCATTTGCATCGTGCTGCCTGGCTATTGATACACTCAACCACGGTCATATTGTCAGACCAAAATACCACAGAGTGATCTCTGAACCCTTCGGGCCACGTTCTCAGGGCCACCAAAATGGGGAAAAGTTCCAGGAAAGCAATGTTACTTGTCAGTCCACTGTTATGCCACCATGCCGGCCATTTTTGTGCAGACCATCGAGTGCCGAAAATGGCACCAAAACCCATGCTCCCTGCCGAATCTGTCCACAGCCCCAGCTCCTCAGAGGACACGGCCGGTTTGTTCCAGACGACTCGACCATTGAAATCCGCCAGAAATGCCAACCAAATGCGCATGTCCTGGCGGACCTCTGCCGAGAGCCTTGTGCGATGATGGCCCTCTTTCAGTCCGACCATGGCTTGAGCGATCGAACGGGAAAAAGGGCGGGCCATTGGTATAACTCTTAGGGCGAAATTCAACTGTCCCACTAACTGCTGTAATTGATGCAGCTTAACCTTAGATTCACTCATACACATTTGCAGGGATGCCCTGAACTTTAACACTTTATCACCTGGCAAACGGAAACAACCTTCTCCGGAGTCTAACTCGATCCCCAGAAACTCGAGGCAAGTCGAAGGACCCGCCGTCTTACCTGGTGCCAATGGCACGCCAAACTGATTCATTAAAACACAAAATGCAGCCAAAGCTTGCCCACATTCCGGATCCCCGGCTGCCCCCAGGAACAAAAAATCATCGAGATAATGCATCACATGTTGGAAACCCGTCTTCTTAGTGAAGACCCATTGTAGGAAACTACTGAATTTCTCGAAATAGGCACAAGATATAGAGCATCCCATCGGCATACACCTATCCATGTAATACTGACCCTGAAACATGAATCCCAGGAGACGCTGATCGTCTGGATGTACCGGGAGCAACCGGAACGCTGACTCGATATCAGATTTTGCCATCAGCGCACCGGGCCCCAGGCGATTCAAAATGGCTACGGCCTCATCGAAGGATGCGTACCGCACCGAACATATGTCCGGGTCTATCGCTTCGTTTACAGACAGACCACGTGGGGCTGACAAATTATGTATCAGCCGAAACTCACCCGGGTCCTTCTTGGGGACCACTCCTAAAGGCGAACAAACAAAGTTAGCAACCGGGGGTACACTAAACGGACCGGCGACTCGACCTCGAGTAACCTCCTTCCGGATCTTTGCCTGTACCACGGTCGTATGCTGCAAGACCGATATCTGATTTTTGCATTTTTCCACACCCTGAAAGTCCCCCACTGGGATGCGGAAACCATATGAAAACCCGTTCCGCACCACCCCAGCGGAAGCACGATCCGGGTATTCACTGAGCCAGGGAATCATTGCCAAGGTATCAATCGGGGTAGGTAAAGGCGCCCCTCGGACTATGTTAGACCTGTTTGGCACCTCCTCTACCCCCGTTATCACCCGTTTTGGCTCTGCACGTGGACTCAGGATGGGATGATTGCCCACACCCACTACATTCGTGTCTAAATTTGCAGGACCCCTGGGGCCTAGTACATTTACCCCTGTTAAAGTTCCAACAAACCCCCTTTTTACCTGCATTACCGGTAGGCCTCGAGTGATTGTCGGTACCCGTACCTGATCGAAAGGGCGTCCCCGCATACTGACGGGAGGATTCGCCCACGTTACTCCCTACCAATGGCAATTTCAACATACCAGTATCCTTCATCTTGGACCAGGACACAGAATCATAACAATCCCAAGTTAAGTTTTTATCATGTTCTTTTGCTTTTCTGAAAATATTATCATAGCAGAACCAATGATTACCCTCGTGTGATACAGAGTACCCCATGATCCGTGACTGATAAATCGGCAATTCGGGTAGCAATTCGGGCCTTCGTTCTCCCAAGATCGATGTGAAAACCCCCCACGCCTTGCCCCAATTGCCAATGTTTTCATTTACCTTAAAGGCGGCCATCTTTGCGCGCCAAACACTCGGATGCATGAGGTCCTTCTGACCTTTAACATGCTCCATCTCATAATGATCAGTAAGCAACGAGAAGATGTTTACATACTCCCCTGCCCATATCTTTTCCTTAATAGCTAAAGGGACATGCTGACCCAACTTCTCCCTTCGAGAGGGTGCCGACTCCTCCCTCGCAATCGGCAATGGCCGCTTACCTGAACCGGACGCTGTGTCTGTGACTGAAACCGTCCCCTGTGGCTTCTCAACGGCCGCAGCCGGCGTGGATACCCTCGCTGCTTCCCGTGTTTCACGCAGTTGCTTCATCAACACCTGCGCGTCGACAGCCGTGGCGCCCTCGCTACCTTTACCCAACCACGCTGCTAATTGTGCTGCCAGCTCGGGCGGCATATCTTCCCCGGACACGGGGGTGACCACAACGGGAATCGGATTCCCTTCCTCCGGCACGGGAGTGGGTGCCTCGAGCGGGACACTGGGACCCCGGATACCTCCCCCAGCTGCTCCCCTCCTGGGCCTCTTGCCTTTTCCTCCCGGGGCTGCTCCCACCAAAGGACGTTTCGGCCCCCCTTCCTCGTCCTCATCCATTCACCTCTTTAGGTCGGTCACCTCTTTCATGAGAACACGCAGCATCTGGTCGGTAGTCATTCGCTTTCCCGCCTTCTTCGGCATTCCCCAACAGAGTATCTGGAAAACAAACAAGAACGATTACAACGCTCAAAATTGGCTCTTCGTTCCGTCTCGAGCTCACGTGCAGCGAGGAGGTGCAGCTTCAGAGCACAGGAACAAGAGGATGCTTTCTGGTCTTGTTCCTCCTTTTATCCGTCTTCAGGGCGGGCGTAAACCCGCCCCTGCCTGCCCCAAGGGCGTGGCCAGCCGCGTCAGTGTCTAGGCCAACCCACTCTAGGGCGGGAAAAGGCGCGCCCCGGCTACGCCGCTTCGGGCATACCAGCCGAGACTCGCCTCCCGCCCAAGATGGCTTCCCGGGGGGATCGTGGTACTCTGCCATACGTTCGGGGGGACCGATTGGTCGCCCCTTTCCATTCTTTGTGTTGTCTGCTGTAGCCTATGATTATGCAAAAAGTAGTCATGTCTTCTTTAGACCAAATGTTTATTATTACTTTTAGACAGTAGGTCCTCCATAACTAATGTTCCTGATTTTGCTATAGCCTGATTTATCACCTGTTCTGAGTAACCTCTTGCTAAAAATCTCATCTTGCTTTCATGTTGAGCTTTTTCTAAACCATGGGCTGTGCTACAAACCCTCTTGATTCTGAGCATCTCGCCATAGGGAATGCTATTTATCAGATGGCGTGGGTGTGAGCTTGTAGCATGTAGAACAGAGTTCCCAGATGTTCTCTTCCTAAATAAGGTAGTTTCAAGTTTATTATTCTGTACATATACCTTAGTATCCAGGAAATTTACATTATTTGCACTGATCTCAGCTGTAAATCGCAGATTTAACTTGTTAACGTTGATTTGTGATACAAATTCCAGTGCCTCTGTTCTAGTACCATGCCATATAATAAAAAGGTCATCTATAATCCTAAACCACACCTTAATCTTAGTAGTCATAATTTCAGCAAATTTCTCTATGAGGACTAGCTTCACCCACATGCCCATATGGAGGCAGGCATAGCTCGGGGAGAAGCTAGCCCCCATTGCCACGCCTTGTATCTGACAGTATAGTAAATGATTAAACATGAAATAATTATTATACAAGCAAAATTCTATCATAGAGGTTAACATCTCATTATGTTGTTTATAAATCGGGTCCCTATTGGAAAAGTAATATTTGATTGCAGTGATTCCATCATCATGGGAGATACTAGTGTATAATGAGGATACATCTAAAGCCATTAATAAAAATTCTTCATGCCATGTAAAGTTTCTAATTTTGTTTATAAAATCACTTGTATCCCTGATGTACGAGGGTAAAGCCTTAACATAATCATGTAAAAAATAATCAACATAAACAGAAGTTTTTTCTAAAATGCTATTGATTGCACTTATGATCGGACGCCCTGGTGGCTTTTTTTCATCTTTATGAATTTTCGGGATGAAGTTCATCGTGGGCACAACTGAATTTTTGTTGGTTAAATATTTCCTTTCATACTCACTGATTAGTTTCTTGCTTCGCCATCCTGACAGTTTTTTATAATATGTTTGATACATTTCTTTTAATAATTTTATATCCGATCGCTTGTAACATTCTCTGTCATTTAGTTGACTCATGGCTTAATTTTTATACTCCTCCTGTCCCCATAGTACAATGTTTCCACCCTTGTCACTATTCCTTATGATGACATCTCTGTGATTTTTGAATTTTTTCATTAGCTGAAAATACTTGTGATCTTGGTTTCGATATTTCTGTGTCGTCAATCCAATTTTTTTATTTAGTTTTTTAATTTTGCTGGTGATAATCTCATGGTAGGTATCAATGGCATCGTGAGTCATTATAGGACAAAACGTTGATTTTTGTTTAAATTTTGTGAGTCCCGCTCCCTTTGTGTCACACTCCAAAATTTGTGTATTAGATTCAATTTGTTCCTGATTCCACATCTCATACAATTCCATTTCAGTGTTTGATGCTGGAGGTGTGGATTCTAGTTGTAGGTCACCCTGTGTATTGTCTTCAAATCATTTATTTTTTCCTTATTCCTTTGTATATGTCCATCCGGACTCTTGGATAGTCAAAGTTTTGAGGAGGTCAGTATGATAATCCCAAACTCAATGTTGTCTCTTCATCCCTTGTCAGTGTTATTTTAGACAAGTTTACCACAGTTTTGTTGGTATCGCTCATTTGTTTCTCCAGTATGTTTTTTTCTTTTTTTGCACATTTTGATTTCCGGTTTGCTGCTTTGCGCCTTTGTTTGCACTTGTGGTTTGCGCATTTGCGCTTGTCTGCGGCGAATTTCTGGATCTTAATGATGCCAATCTTTGTGCTGCTAAAATGTTCATCTCTTCCCCCGGCGACGGTTTCTTCCCATTAATTTCCCCTAGGGGGTTTCTTAATTCCGATTCTTCCTCACTGTTTGATGTCATTTGTTCACTTGAGCTGCTGGTGGCTATTTCTTCCCCCACCTTCCTTTGGCGAACATTAATTTTCTTGGTGCAGATCCTTGTTTTTGTTGTGATTGTCTTGCCGCATCATACTTCTTGGCAAACGTAAATATCTGCCCTACCTCATAATCCATTTTGTCTCATTGAAACTTTTGCGTTTTTCTTTCTTTAATTTTGTCTTCTTTTTTTATTCGTATTTCCATCTTCTTACGTAATCTTTTGATCTCCTCTTCTTGCCCCATTTTGCCAAGTTCTTCATTTAGGGCATCTATTTAATTTAATAATCTAGCTCGATCTATATGGGCATATTTGATCAGTAACAATGTGAGTCGCCTCGAGGAGTCTAAATTACATTCCGCCCACTCACGCATGAGCTCCAAGTTTGGCTCTTCATATGTGGAGGCAGTAAGGATTCTCAGTCCACGGGGAATTCTTCCTACTTCTATATAGCTTTGGAGTGATCTTGATTCCCACCATTTACTCATTTCCATTCTCATCTTTTTTTCCAATTGTTTCATTTTAAATTGTATGGAATCCGGGTTTGCGTTTATGACCGTGTCATTAAGTCTTACATTCTGACTTATTTCCGGGGTATCTTTGAACATGCTAGTGGCAGCTGCCTCCCTTTCCAGGACAGTGTCGTTTGACATCTTGGGCAATTTACAAATTATTAAATAGTTGTATTGCAGGAAAACACGGATTGTTGAAATTCTTGCCAATTATTTTCCCCGCTCAAACTTGATTACTCCTCCTCCCACAATGTCAGTGTTTGTTTTTCCAGTACCTGATAGTCGGATCACCGAGGTCATTCAACTCTGCGGGCTGACTCGTCCACTCGGTCGTTTGTCTCGAATCACTGCTGGTACGTTTTTTTCACCTTCCTTGTTGTGGGGGGGCTTGGCCTTCTTCCCGTCATGGAATAGCGTTTAATCCTCTTCGGTTACCCTAGAGGAGGTTCCGTTTGTTGCCTTGCCTGATTTGGAGGAGGGGTCCGTGATTGACCGGTCGGAACACCAGTCACTATATTTCAGAATCCTGAGAGGCTTGGTGCACACGCCTCAGTCGCGCATGCAGCTCAAAAACATGACACGGACCCAAATTTCCTTCTTGCGTTATTTTAATTTTTTGCCCAAAGTCAAAGACGCGTTTCGCGGCTCCCGTCGCTTGTTCACTCGACAATTCAATGGCCAATGGAAGGCTTTTTTAAAGTGCAAGTGCTCGTTTCAATATTAGTATTATAAAGAGAGAACTGTGCCCTTTGAGCCAGGTAAACTCGAAAAGTACACCACCAATCAAAACACGCAAGACATATTTGAAAACCTCAGGGCAAGCAGAAGGACATAGGCTATTAAAAATAAAAAATATACGTTGTTTAAAAAATTTCGAAAGAAAAATAAAGTAGTCCCTTGCCAGTAGCGCCGGCCGCGACGTCTGCGTGATGACATCATTTGCGTTTGCGCTCCCTGGCAACACTTCCGGAAATGGCACCGAAGATCGCGACCTGCTGGGAGGACTGCCGCGGCCCTGCTTGCTGCTGGGCAAAGTGGCGGCCTGTGCGGTCGGGGCGCATGGAGAGTGGTGGCCTGTGCGGGCGGGGTGCCTGAAGAGTGGCGGCCTGTACGGGCGAGGCGCCTGGAGAGTGGTGGCCTGTGCGGGTGGGGTGCCTGGAGCGGGACCAGAGGCTAAGGTAAGGATCAGGCTCTCCGGACATGGGCGGGAGGGGCCGGGACGGGAGGGGGCAGGGCCGGGGCAGGAGGGGGGAGGGGGCAGAAGTGCACGCAAGCTCAAATGCTGCCCCCAGCCCCTTTCTGCCCCAGGCAACGCTGGGGCGGGCTTCTAGTAAATACATATATATATATATATATATCTCGCAGCTGCAAAGAACAAAGGTAAAGGACTCCCGGGAAACTGTTTACCCAAAGTTTATTGGGGTTTAACACAACATAAAAGACGCGTTTCGGTGACTGCCTTTATCAGTTTCACACGGCAGCTCGAGACAGTGTTTTTTAAATCAATATCATAACAGTTCATTGGTTGTTTGCATTGAGGTAAAAACAAACAGAGGACTTTTCAGACGGACATAGAAATCATTACGGCCATCTTAGAATGTGCATTTGACAATCATTATGCAGGTAGTGCAGCTATGTACAACCTATAAATGTACATATATACATATATACAAAGGATTCATGAGTAATGATAATGCCCTGTATGGGCTAAAGCTGTACATCAGTCCATTGTACGAGTGTAATAAGAAAATCTAAAGAAATGTATATACATACATATGGAAACTGCAATTATGGCATGTTTCCCCTGTATTTTTACTTTCTGAATTCCTGGTTTTGACTCTGTTTTTGCTGGTTTATTGTCTCTGCGCACTTTCTCACTGATGTTCAGTGTTAAAGTGCAAATGCTCCAATGGTAAATTGTATTATAGATTGGTATTTCCATGATTGGCATATTTGATTTACTGGTAAGTCCCTAATCGAGTGCACTGGGAGTGCCAGGGCTTGCAAATCAAATGCTACTAGTGGGCCTGCAGCACTGATTGCACCACCCATAGAAGTAGCCCTGAAAATGTATCTCAGACCTGCCACTGCAGTGTCTGCGCGCAGTTTTTACTGCCATGTCGACTTCATAAGTGCACCCACTTGCCAACCCTAACCTTCTCTTCTATTGCATGTAAGGCACCCCAAGGTAGGCCCAAGGTACCTCTATGGGCAGGGTGCAGTGTATTTGAAAGGTAGGACATGTACTCCTGTGTCACATGTCCTGATAGTGAAATACAGTATATTTAGTTTTTCACCATTGAAAGGCTATCTGTTTCAATAGGATAGAATGGAAAGTATTGGGTAACATTTTACGAGTATGTCTTCCCATTGGGACAAGATTGATAAAGGTAGTTAGGTATGCCTTAACTCAGAATGTAGAAATGCATCTTTTAGTAAAGATGAGTTTTATGTTTTGTGTTTGAAAATACCACTCTTACAAAATAGGTATTTTCTTGCTTAGCCATCCTGTGTGCCTCTGCTGGGTTGTGGATTGACTGTCTGGCCTTGGAGTGACATGGGCTGGGGATGCTCATTCCATTCAGGCAGTCACTGGGGGGGGGGGTTGAGGTGGGTCCTACTCTTCCTGGATGAGTCAGACTGGGCTGAATAGACCGGGGCTGATTTAAAGTAGTGGGAAGAGATTTCCTTGCACCTGAATAGGCCTGGTCTGTGTTGGACAAATCACCTGCCAGGAAGTTGGGCCGAAGAGGACCACACTGGTTTAGCCTGAGCATAGACATTTTCTGCCCAAGAAAACAAAGAGAAACTAAGTATAAATATTGGTTCCCCACCTCCGGACCTTTAGAACTTGCTTGGATCAAGGAATCTGCCAAGAAAAAGAGCTGGAAGAACTACCAGGAGGAGTACTTCCCATTTGCTGGCTTGTTGCTTTGCTGGGTTGGCCTGCACTTCGCACTGCAAGCATGGTCTTACCAATGATGATGACAGCTGCCACCACTGAGCCTCTAGTTGCACAGCAACCTATAGGCACTGCACACCGCCTTGCTTCTCTCTGCCTGCCTGGTCTAACTGTTGATGTCGCTGCACGCTGACCTCGACACTCATGACTGCACTGGGGATTGGGGGGAACCGCTTGTAAGTCACATGATGCACCACCCTGTCCCACACTGCAGTCTGGTCTGACCGAAACAGCTCCAATTAACCAGCACTGTTGCTTGAACCGTGACCTGTCAGCACCGCAACGAGCACACCGCTGCTTCACACCAGAGCCCTGTTCTTACCGACAATGCTGGATGACTGTCACTGAGCCGCTGCTTGCACCCCAACTTCTGGACACTGCACCGCTACGCTTCACATCGCAAGAGTTATAGTTGTCGTGACAGGCCGGCACCAACGTGTTCAGCCGAAACCAAAGGCACTGTTTACGAGTCTGTTGAAACTGATGCCGGTTCACACTGATGCGGTTGGCCGGAACTGTTGGATTCTGTTGTTTTCAGTACCGCTGTAGCCCTGGATTGGCCTACCAGCTTTAAAGGAACTGCATTTCTTATGTCATTGTTCCAAAGTAAACATTTTTGATTACTGTATGGTGGTCTTTCATCATTTTGGTCTTGTTCGCACACATAAATATTGGATATTTTTCTAAAATTGGTGTTGTGTCCATTTGTAGTGTTTTTACTGTATTCCAGTGTATTTTGTGTAAATGCTTTACTCATTTCCTCTGAAGGAAGCCTGACTGCTCATGCCAAGCTACCAAGGGGTTATTTTAGAAGTTAATCCCACTTATCCTAACTACTAGGAAGGGTTCCTATTTGGACAAAGGTGCAAACCATTGCCAACAAGAGACCACCATTTTTAACATGCATACTCATGTAAAAATATGAATTATACCGCAAATGCTCCTTCAGTATTTCCGTCAGGTGCACAACTTTCAGTTGCAGATATTAAAGTACACAAATATATAGTGCAACATGCACGTTTGAATGACATATTCTTGATGTGAATGGGCAGAGCCGAAATTACGCTGCTCCCCTCCCCAGTGACAATCCTTTTTGCAGAACGAGCACCATTGCACAATTTTTCAGTTGTTATGCAGGATATGACAGATAAATAACATTTATGAATGCAGAGAATCAGAAAATCGAGATCAGGAAGATAGAGCTGCTGCAAGGACTGAGCAATCTGACCCGTGAGGAAAAATGGTGTCCATATGGAGTACACTGGCTCACACTTGATGAATTTGATTAACCAGCAACTCATTCCCCAGAAATCTAGTAGTATGTACATGTGTATGTAAGTATGTGGTATTTGTATAGTTCATACCTAATCAAAAGGAAGCAGTGGACAAAACAGGGTCAAAGGCAACAAATAGTTGAAGGAGTACCTGGGTTCTGTAAGCAGAAGACTTTTAATGAATTATGAGGTAGTGTTCTTTAAAGACGTGAGCCCTGAGGTCTTTTGTAAATTGAAACAGGTTTGGAGAGGTCCTAATAGACACAGACAAAAAGAACAATTGATGGACTGAATGCTGAAACAATGTGAAACACTCACCCCAGTACAGTAATCTGGGACTAAATCCATAGTTATTTTGATCATCAAGCCACCCCAATTTTGACCCAGTCACATTCAAATCAGTCTTGACCCTGCCCCCCATGGGAACAGTCCTATCCGCATCACCAGGCCAAGTTCTCCCATGACCGGAAACAAGCATCCAAGAACCAATTTCAAGGTATAACCCCTCATCAGACAGGATAGCCTGAATCCAGTGTTATTGTCAGCACAGGACCCATGTCTGAGCATCAGCGTCCCACTGGTGATGACAAACGGCCAAAGAACAATTAATGAACAGAATGCTGAACAATATTAAACACTCACCCTGGTACAGATATTTGGGCCTAAATCCATTGTTTTTTTGCTCACCACGCCATCCCAGTTTGGAACCAGCCACATTCAAATCAGTCTTGGCCCTGCTCCCCATGGGAACAGCCCAGCCTGGACTGCCAGACCGGTTACTCCCTGGACCAGAAACAAGCATCCTAAGACTAATTTTGGGGTATCACCACATATCCAGGATAGCCTAAATCTAGTGGCCCAGTGAGCAAGGGACTACCATCTGGGCATCCCCGTCCACCTCAGTTTGACAAATGCAAAAAGAGAAATTAAATTGACAGAATACCTAACAATATCAAACACTCAGCACCAGTAGAGAGATCTGGGCCTAAATCTATTGTTGTTTTTTGCTCACCACGCCACCTCAGTTTGAACTCAGTCATATGCAAATCAGTCTTCACCCTGCTCCCCAAAGGAATAGCCCAGCCAGAACTGCCAGTCCAGGTACTCCCTAGGACTGTTTGGGGCATCACCCTTCATCAACCGGGATAGCCTGGACATAATGCTGTTGTTTCAGGATTCTTGGACAGAGAAAAACTTTCACAGTATATATTTTCTACTTTACATTTTTTCACCTCCAATCTGATGGTGCCCTGACTGTGAGTGTAATGAGCGACAGAAGAGGTGGTGACCTTTTCAATCAGTTAGGCAGGGGTGCTGGTCATGATGGTTTGTAAATGATGTAACTTATTTTAACAATATTGCAGTCCAGCAAGGGATGCAAGTGAAGTTCTTCCAAGATGGCTGTGATATGATCATATTTCTTCAAAACATGGATGGGATGTGCTGTAGCATGTAGGATGACATTAATGTGGGCCAGTTGACTCATGCTCATGCTGGGGAGATTCGAGAACCCAATTGGGGTTATTGGAAGATTCCTTGCAGAGAGGGCGTAGCGCAGGCGTTGCATCCAAAGCTGCAGGTGTTGGTCGTACCCTTTGATGAGCCCAGTCCTGATCCAAATCCTGGGGTTATCCTGTCCTGACTGTCCATGAGCTGTACCTGCTCGCCTACTGGTATCCTAAGTCCTTGAGGGTCCTTTCCCGCCTTTCCCAACTGACCCGTGGCCAGGGTTAGTCTTCTTCCCGTCCTAGGTAAATATAATATATGTGGGTGTTCATCTATCTAAATCTTTTCTCTCCTATTTTTCTAAATAAAGCAACCTTGCCTATGTGATTTTCTCTGACATTTGACTCTCACGAAAAGTATTATTCTAGCATGTTCCTTATCTTCTCCCTACTTTTGACTCTTGATCCAATAAGAACCAGAAGATACACCTACTTAGATAGTGAGTGGGATAGTGAGGATGAGACAGGTCTAGGAGGAGATAATCAGATAATCAAAATCAATGTCAAATCTGATAAGGAAGGTCAGATAGGGACGGGGGAGGTTATCGACACCTCCAAGAACTCCAGAGACTGAAAAGGGACAGTTAGAAATTAGGGCTGAAGTTCATGCGGAAGAAAATCAAGGGTTCGAAGTGCATGAACAGGATCAGATAGAAATAGACGAATGTGTTCAGGAAACAGAATTTGAAACGAACGAAAGTCAAAATCAGCATACACCTGAACCAGGCCAGCTTAGAAACCAGGGGGAAGAAACTGAAGTAAGACCTGGGACTAGTCAGACAGGAAGGGAAGAAGGGAACGTTGAAATAAATGTGCCACAACTGAAAGAAAATAAAAGAGCACGTGAGGAAAGCCAGATTACAGTGCCAGTTAAAAGACTTAAAAAGAAGAAAAGTGAACCAAGATTCACAAAAAGACTGAAACTAAGATTGAAGACTGTAGAGGAAAAGCTAGAAGACAGGAAAAGGGCCTCCAGTGAAAAAGAAAAAGCTGGAGCCAAGCCTAAAAGAAGAAGTGACAGAATAAAAAGACAAAACGAAAAGTATCGGAGTCCCGAATGGACTTACCTGGTGCTAGAGGAATTTTAAGACCTCGAGATAAGTGATGAGAGTGAAGAAGAACTGATTACTGAGCAGGGTTCCAAAGAAGAAGATCCAACCGGAAAGTTAACCTGCGTAAGCCACCTGTGTAAAGGTATAAAGAGGGGTTGGAAAACATCTTTTAAGCCACAATGTCTGATTCAAATGTGAATAGAAGACCTAGACAGAATTGCTGTAAAACAAGCGGTAAAATATGTTTGTGTAGTGTAGCAATAGTACTGATATTATGGATAGGACTAACAATCTCAATACCTTTCATAATAACCAAGGACTCTAACCTGTATCCTACTAAACCAGTGACAAAAGACTCAGAAATTCTGCCGACAGAAGAGACACCACGAAGTGTAGAAAGACGTGAGAAATCATCTAGTCTTAGACAAAAATGGACGTAGATGCATCAGATGAGGGAGGACTATACTTACCTGCCGCCACCGCCGAGAGTCATTTCAGGCCACAAAAAGAACTCGTCAGACCTGACGCCCAAGCCGCCACCGCCCAGAGTCAAAACCGGGCATTGGTAACCGCGCCGCCGCTCCGGGAGGACTACAACTCCCGGCAGGCCTCGCGGCGGCGCGTGGAAGTGACGCGGAACGCGCCAGCAGAGCGCAGACACCGGCATAAAGGAAGGAGGAGATCGGCAGAGCGGGGGGAGACATACTTACCTGCCGCCACCGCCGAGAGTCATTTCAGGCCACAAAAAGAACTCGTCAGACCTGACGCCCAAGCCACCACCGCCCAGAGTCAAAACCGGGCATTGGTAACCGCGCCGCCGCTCCGGGAGGACTACAACTCCCGGAAGGCCTGGCGGCGGCGCGTGGAAGCGACGCGGAACGCGCCAGCAGAGCGCAGACACCGGATTAAAGAAAGGAGGAGACCCGCGTCGCGTGACGCGAGCGGGACGCCCGGGGCGAAGCCCGGTCAAAGGGCGGGCCCTCTACGGCCCTCATCGGCAGGAAGAGGCAGGAGCAGGGCCAAGACCGCTGCCCAAAAACATCCAAGTAAGTGAAGTAATCTCCTCATTCCTGTAATTGCCTGGGACATCATATTGACTCTAACCCTAAGGACCAGCATCGTTGCTACCTAGTAAAATGTCTGAAGCTAAAGCATCTTCTGCTCCACTTAATACAATAGACAATTATATGGTACAGAAAGTTGCCAAAATTAACCAGGACAGGAGATCATCCTTGGGTCTTAGCTATTCACCGGACTTGCTTATCGACAACACGCCTCTACCACCCTCAGTTCTTGATATTAGTAATGAGGTCTTCCAAACCCCAGATCATAACCCTCTGACCCAATTACTAGTTGCAATCAATGAACCAGTTCCTGAATGTACAACTGATACTGACATTATTACTTTAGAAGAGGAAACCCCTACACCGGTCCCAGCCCCTAGAGCAACAAAGGGTGGGGGAAAGAATATACCTAAAAGGGGTGGTCTTCGTTCAGGAAAAAAGCGCCTTGAGGCTTCGCCTCAGGAGAAAACTGGAGATGATACTGGGAGTAACGGGGGAGGAAAGGTTCACCTGGATGAAGATCAATTTAAAAAGCTACTGAATGCCATAGATAACAAAATTAAAACTATTACCAAACCACTCCTAAGCAAAATTGACCAGCTCACAGCAGAGGTTACCAGACTGGGGGTGCTTTTGCAAAAAACTATAGAAGAAAGACCAAAGACTGTTCTAACAAATTTGGTTATGGCTGATCCGGGAACTACCAAAGCCGCAGTCGGGCCAGATTTTACAGCAAATACTTCCCAAAACATCACGTGGAGGCCTGGCCAAGGGGGAGAGGGGACGGGAATTCCAAACCCAGCCACCATTGATGAGGATTCTGCAAGGCCCACCTCTAGAAGTACAAATGAGATAGAGAACATAGATAAAGGGCCTGTAGAATTAATAGTGGAAGCTTCCCCACTAATATTGGTTTTAGCAAATGTCCCTCAATTAGAACCAGGGCAAGTAGAGAACATCCCTTCTTTGATAAATAAATCACTTCATTGGCTATCAAAGAATATGGCTTTTAAACCAGGAGGCAGGGATCAGTTGGCACAGGAAGTAGTAAAAGCTAGAAGGGTTGAATGGATCCGGGGTGGCATCAAAAAGTTTAAGGGGGATTGCGTGGTGTTGCACTTCTCAGATCCCGAAGTCCTACCAAACATACTAGCTAATATATATCCCCCTCAGCGTAGATCTACTGAAATAGTGCCATTAACGTTGGACTTCTTTTACATAAAAAAGGGAAACAATATAAATCCAACACTGTTAAAAACCAAATGGAACCCTGTAATAAGAAAAGCCAAACTCCCTGTAAATAAAAACAATTGGGGAATTGCGATAGAAAATAGGTTCTCTGCCCTATCAAGGCTAAGTCGATGTGACTGACTGGAAAAATCAACGAGCTTAGGGCAATTAAAGATTGCAAAGGTCAAACACGGGAATACTAGTATTCTCATGACAACAGGAACAGATTGTTGTGAGTGCAAGATATCTGACCCTAGAGACTACACTTTTAATTCAGTAGAGAACAGCTCACTACCTGTTCACACTGGTATTAATGTAGATGAAGTAAGGTCTCCACCTTGTGCGCCTTTCCCTAACCTGACTATTCCCTTAGATAAGAGGAATATGGAAAGGAAAGGTAGCATCAAGATCATCTCATGGAATATTGCGGGTATCCAACATAAAATAGAGACTCCAGAATGGTGTGACTTTATAGATTCTTATGACATTGTGCTACTACAAGAAACATGGGCAGTGTCACCAGTTTTTCGCCTGGGCTTTTTAAACTTTTATGTGCCCGCGAAGAAGAATACTAAGGGACGCCCTTCAGGGGGTCTAATTATTTGGATACGGCAAGCTCTGCAATGCACTATCAAGCAGAGTCATATCACTAATAGCGACCTACTTTCTAAACTGCTCACTTGTAATGATGGTTACAAGTTGGCAATATATAACATCTATGCAAGGGGAACCCAAGGGGGTATGTCCTCTGACATAGTAGGAGCATTAGACAATGACCTAGAGATGCTACCCACTCAGTACACTATTATGGTGGGTGGAGACCTAAACACAACATTTGAACCTCTAGGCTGCGAGGATAACGATCTGACACATGAGGAAGACACCAAATGGGGAATTCCCCAGTTAGACCTTCCGTGGGTTAAAAAATGGACAGAAGTAGCTATACAGGTTAAAAGTTTATGCCTATCCAGAGGATTGAGGGCAGCCAATGGCCGCACCCCTTCTGACTTTCAGGGCAGGCATACCTTTGATAACCTAAGATCAAGTAGTAGGATAGATTATATTCTGAAAGATGTTAGAGGTTGGAGCAAAGTGGTTGACATGCAGGTCATATCTAGGTTGGAGAGCGATCACAATCCTTTGTCTTTGCTATTCAACTTAGAACAAAAAACAACGATAGAAAATTTAGCTAGGAACTTCACGACTTTAGATGTTGTTCCATCTAATAATCTCCGACACATCAGATGGGCAACTCTAGCAGGCAACCCAGAGGATATGCAGGTCCTTGAGGGGTTAGTTATTGATGAAGTCGCCAGACTACAGGTTTTAATGAACGATGAAAATCTTAAAGTAAGTATTGAAGAGTCACAGCCAAAGTTCTTTGCTAGCATCCAGAAGCTATTCTTTAAAACAAACAAGAAGAGGAAGGGTATTGGACCACCCATAAAGAAGGGCTGGTACGATCAATCATGTAGAATAGCAAGACAAAACCTTAGTATCGCATTAAGATCTAGAACGGGAGTTCTAAACGCTAGGGATGAATATAGAAAAACTCAGACTAAGGCAAAAAAGCAATGGGATGAGAACCTTTGGCTAGATTTGAAGAAAGCATGTGTTGATAAACATCAGAAAGAGTTCTGGGCCATATTAAAGTGGGGCTCAGGGGGTGTAGCTGACTGCCCGAAAAATCATGTAGCTAAGGAGTCCTGGGTGGATTTTTTCAAACCCCAATATGCTGACAATTCAGGTCCACAGGTTGTTCCCCTCCCAGAAAGGGTATTTTTTACTAATGAATTATTCTCATTAAAAGATGTACATGAGGCAATGGATGGAGTGACCAGAGGCAGGGCACCAGGAACCGATGGTATACCGGCAGATGTTTTCCTATCGGACAGGGATAGCTGGTGTAAATACTTTGTATGGCTTGGAAATGCCATTGCACAGGGGGCAAAGATACCAGCAACATGGAAAGGAGCAGAAATAATCCCAGTCTACAAAAAAGGGGACAAGGCTCTACCAAGCAACTATAGGCCCATCAGCCTCATCGATTGTGCCCAAAAACTGATGGGCAGGATGGTTCAAAACAAGATACAAGCCTGGATAGTTGATAAGGACATCCTTTCCCCATATCAAGCGGGATTTCGCCCTTTAACCAGCTCTGTCGACCAGGTATTCCACTTTCTAACTATATACTGGAAAAATGTAACCCTGCTAAATGGTCCTCTGTTTGCTGTTTTCGTTGACCTGAAGTCAGCGTTTGATTTAGTTCCCCGGCAAAAACTCTGGGATGTTTTAAGGGATTTAGGAATAAGTCCTGAACTATTAACTTTGCTTGTAAGGCTCCATGAGAACAACTATGCCCGGATTAGGTGGGGAGCCCAGGGAGAGGTCACGGAATCCTTCCCTGTTGAGAGAGGCGTGAGACAGGGCTGTGTCTTGGCCCCCACCTTATTCTCCCTTTACATTAATGGCATAGTGGACGTTCTGAAGCAATTTCCGACGGATGCTCCATTATTAGACGGGAAGCGAGTTCCAGTACTAATGTTCGCAGATGACACCCTGCTGGTCTCGCGGACCCCTAGTGGTCTACAAAAGACAATAAACGCCTTTGGTGATTTCTGCCGGATCCGGGGCTTAGAAATAAACACTACTAAGACAAAATTTATGAATCTGAATCCCTCTAAGAAATTCAAGGGGAAAATGGTTTACAATGGGGCTTTTTTGGAAGAAGTGGATGCCTTCACCTACCTAGGTATCTCTTTGAATGCTAGTATGAATTGAAGATCTCACATGGACTCAGTAGTGTTAAAATTTAACCAGTTGGCAGGGGCAATAGCCAAAAAGCACAAATCTTCATTCACAAAACCAATACAGCCAATAATGGAGATCTATGGCATGAAAGTGCTGGGTGCATGTCTTTATGGATCAGAACTTTGGGGTTTCACCAATTTGAACACTTTAACAGTGGCAGAAAACAAATTCCTGCGGGGCCTAATTGGTGTTCCACAGAGCACCCCCTCAACTCCTCTCCACTACGACCTTGGGAGGAAAAGGATTGAGGACATGATCAGACTGCGTCCCCTCCTATATTGGAGGCGTATAAAAACTACTCCGGAGTTGAGTCATTACGCAGCTGCCCTCTTGGATGTTGATAACTCTGATATTTTCCATAAAGTTCTTTGGCTAAAAGAAGTGAAGAAGTTACTTCAAAAACTGCACCTTGAACACTTGTGGTCCGTAGTAGACCCAGATGATTTTCCTTCAAAGACTACACTAAAAAAGTTATACTGGGACATGATAAACAATGCTGCACTGACCTCTAGTCAATCTCCTGCCCTGACATCCCAGTTCCTAGAAGTTAAAACTTCCCCAAAGTTTGAACAGTATTGCGATTTGATCTCCAAGTCTCTAGATAGGAAATTGTATTTCCAGTTCAGAATTGGCACCTTACCCTTAAATGCTTTTACTGTCAAATGGTCTCCTGATAATGTAAATACATGCTTTTATTGTAAATCCCATGTAGAAGACATTTTGCATTTTCTATTTGTATGCCCCTTATATGCTGCCCCAAGGAGTAGATGGTTGATGTGGGTGTTCATCTATCTAAATCTTTTCTCTCCTATTTTTCTAAATAAAGCAACCTTGCCTATGTGATTATCTCTGACATTTGACTCTCACGAAAAGTATTATTCTAGCATGTTCCTTATCTTCTCCCTACCTTTACTTCAACACTGAACTGTTGGCTTATCTAGTATGTTCCACTCTTACCCTCCCTATAGAAAATAAGTACATTTCGAAAAGTATCGTTTATATTCAAATTAGCATTTATTAGAATGTTCCCTTATTCCGATCCCACCCTTTAGTAACGTGGTAAAGTCTGTTAGACACAATTAGCGTGTTCCCTTTTTTCCATTTCCATTATTTTTCCCGAAATACTAGATGATCCTTACTTTGATTCATAGTTACACTATTTTTCTAATCTTGGTTATAGATGTTTTGATCTGTGTAAATTTCGTTCTCATGGCATACGATGAATTTGATAATTAGATAAAGTTTTGAAAACTTCTTGTGTTTGTGGTTATTACAAAAGTATAGACAAAACATAAATGTACATGGTATTGGTGTTTTTCTGCTTAAATCTTACAGCTAGCTCCTGATCCATTGTGATCTTAGGTACCTGTTCTCGAGGATTGGTAAGTCAGGTACACGGAAATAAATAGAAAGGAAACTCGAATTACTGATGGTGGTATGTAGGTTACCTGATTCCTGAAATACAGTGATAAAACGTTATGGGCCCAGGAGTGTATATTTGGCAAAATAAGAGTCGGGTGACCTGCGCGCGCTATCACTCAAACTAATAACAACGCTGCATTTCAGCGTTGTGATTGGCTCAGGTGAGCCTGTTTGCTGGGTGCTTCCTTCTGTTGCCTGACTGCAGAAAGAAAGAAAGAAAGAAAGAGGTGGTGGGGGAGGTGGGCCATTCCGAGGTATGTGTATTTTATGTTAATTAACCCCCTCATCCCCTCAACAGCCCGCCACCCCCATCCAGTAGCAGCTTGTTCTGTCTCAACACAACCCATCTCCCTTCTAGGTCTGCCTCTAAACTACAAAGTAGAAAATACTCCCCACACTAGTACTTGGCAGAGACTTCACACAGAAGAAGGCAGCTGAAAGTCTGATTTGGACTGTGCTGTAAATACGAATCTCGTTACTACTTTTAATTTTGTGTGAGCTCATTGTAAACCTGGACTGTGGAGCACAGTGGTTAAAAGATGTAAATTGCAGTTCTCTTCAATCCTGGAATGAGTTTATTTAAAAAAACAGTGTGATATATGTAGGATAATATTTCAAATCCTGCTAAAAACATGCATAGTAAAGTGCATAGTAATTTAAAGGTGTTTTCACCAGTGCTTTATTTAGACTAATTTACATATATTGTGCACATTTGATTGTAATTCCATTTGGTAAATACAGTATTGCAAATTATCTATCATTTTACTAGAGCACATGTCTGGACCTAATCAGAAGGCCACCTTCACTGTAGCGTCAAAAAGAAGCCCTTCAATTAAAAACATTCTTTAGGTTAATTTTTAAGTATTTATAACACACATATTTTGCAACCACAACATTAGTTTTTATTTTGGTTGGTAACATGCTGATAGTTCATCTATCACATGATCTCTCTTTACCAGGCTGCTATGATCCAGAAACGAGGGGACAAATGCAAAAAAAACAATCGATGGACAGAATGCAGAACAACGTCATACATTCTCGCCAGTACAGAGATTTGGGTCTAAATCCATCGTTTTTTTGCTCACCATGCCATTCCAGTTTGGACCCAGCCATAAGCAAATCACTCTTGACCCTGTTCCCAATGGGAACTGTCCAGCCAGAACTGCCAGGCCAGGTCCTCCCTGGACTGGAAACAAGCATTCAAGGGCCGTTTTCGTGCCTGCATTGCAGGTAGGATTGTTCTTGTTCATGAAGGGACACTTTCCAGCACATAAACAATCTTTAGAGGTGTTTTACTCCTTGTAAGTGTGTTGCAGAATGCAGCAAACTGAGAAAGAGGCAAAGACAGGGAGAAATAAAGATATGTCACCTCTGATCATCTCTATCGGGAACGCCTAGCATTTTGATGTATTCTCAGGTTTACCAGTCTTGGTAAATCTAGGAATGCCTCAAACTCCATGGTTGGATGCGTTGAAACACCCATGCTCCATCCATGGAACGCCTTCCCAGGACATAGTAACACAAGGCAGCTAAATGCCCTGCTTTGTATTATTCCAGATTTACAGATCAATGCAGGGCCACGCACGGGTTCCTTGCATTGCTTGGTAAAACTTATTATTGTGTTGCCCTTGTTACACCATATGACACAGTTAAATGATAAATCTGGCCCCCTATGGCCTACATAATCCAACCTCATATTTTAGTGATATAAAAGTTATATCTTCCAGCAAGTTGAAAAAGTATGTTTTTCCCCTTTCCCTCCCATTTTCTGTTCAACTCTGCACACTGGGGCACTGCTGTCCAGTCCCCAGAGTATGTGCTCTTACACTTTAAACATGGTAAAATTGCCTAACTCCTAATTGCCATATTAAACTTCCCAGTAAGGCCATAGTATATGGTGCAGGACATATACCAATGCCATGAAAAGTTAAATGTCACCTCTTGACTGCAACACATGTTGTGTCATTCAGTAGGGTGACAAAGGAAACATGACTTCAGGCTTGCCCATGTAGGCCTACTACTGCAGCTTTTAAACCTGAGAGTGAACCTGTCAGAATAATTAGCATTAGACTTTCAGCAGTTGACCAATCATTGTATCAAGCTTCATGAGGTGAAAACTGCTCCCAGAGAAGAAACAATGGCTTAGACCGTTAGGTAGAAAGACTAAGATATGAGGTATGTGATCAGAACTGTGTATCTGGAGGGCTTGGAAATTTCATTAACAGGTAAGGTACTAGAGTGAGGCCTGTACATTCATAGTTAAGTGTATATGGAGACCTGAGGAAGAGACACCTTTGTTTCCTAGGGACTCTGGAGCCAGTTTATCACCAGCCCAGTAAAAGGACGAGTCGGTACCAGAACTAGTTTGGGGTAGTTGAGGAGCAGGGGATTGTTCGTTGTCTTAAGCACACCCATGGCTGGCACAGCAGTCACCTTCAATGACAGAAAGGTGCTTCCAGGATGGATTTGCCTTAGATGAGTGCATTGTGGTATAATTTGCAATAAGGCAAATTGGATGTACTGCATTGGTGGGAATGCTACTAATGAGACAGCAGCAGTGATTGTACCAACCACTTAAGTAGCCCTTGATGGGGCCGGGTTGCACGTTCTAGACTTACTCTGGCTCCTCCGGTGGATGTTCCTTTTTTCCTGCTTACAAGTGTGGAGGGGAGAAAATAATCAACAAACATACCTAATAACAGTTATGATTCCAAAGTACACTGACTCCAGATTCTTAGTTTTGGATATTTATTATAAAGCCAAGAAAAGTAGAACATACAGACACCTCATGATGAGAGTGTAAAAAACCATGGGCACTATTACATAAATAAATCTTCTAACAACATTAAGGCACTGTAGAATGCACAAGATAAACAACTACAAAATCAAAACAGAGCCAATTATAGATATTACATCAAGAGACTTCTCCATTGACAATTTTAAAAGGAAGATTATACCCTGGTCTGCCCCTACACGATACTAGAGTGACATCCCTATGTAGTATTATCCTAGGAAGATCCCCAAAGGTGTCAGCAGGTGAAGACTTCCTAAGAAGCATGCTCATGTTATTTGGGTCAAGTAGCATGAAGCTACAGAGCTTATTCTAAGATGTTCTCTTCTCTACAGATAAGCAGCCGTCTCTCAATTCTTTCCCTAAGTCTTGATACAAAATAGGAAAAACACACCCACAATTTTATCATGTGATCTCTTCGTTTAATTCGACACCTCCTTGCAGGAAATTTTCAATGAAGTAATAGCACGTCAAGTCAAGTCTAGTTTATTTAGATTGTAATCTTTAAACCAATACATAACACTTATTTGAGTTAAAATATTTCCCATCGACAACAATTCATACAAATTTGTAATTAAAATCTCATTCCTTTAGTTAAAAAGAAAAATGTAAATGGTCTTCCCCAAGTCAGTAATAGCACGTTCAAGCTCAATCCGATGACCTTGGTTCCCAGGCCCTTCCAAACACGAAAGACATCCTCCCTTATTATCAGCTCTGCTCTTTCGGAGGCATTCTCTCCTCCCTACCGTTGCCTTACTCCTAGAACAAAGAGGTTATTCTAACTAACAAGGTCTTGCACCTGCAGCAAATACATGAAAGGAAGAAAAGAGAGAACGTTCCACTGACATATAAATTCTAATTAACATTCAAATTGAGAGCGAAGTGGCAGAAACACTCTTATAATTTCCTCTAAATGAGTATGTATAACATTAAATCTTTATGCTATTATTCTCACACGGTGCACAATCAAGTAACCTAATGTAAATACGAAAACAGATTCCATGTAGGTGCAATTCACACGTGATTGTACTGCACCTCTATTAATAAGAAAACAGCATCACGCTCTATCATCCATTGAAGCCTTTGTGTGCAGTTTAAACTACCAGTTCGTAAAGAAAAACAGCAAACCTCTAAATACTCCCTTAAGTAAATACTGGGTGTATCTCCAATACTTCATAAACACAATTCGGTCAATTGCATAGCCAGTACTACCTGGCCAAATACACCTTTTGCCAGGCCTAAAAAGTCCTTTTTATGCAAATAAATCACCCCTAGGGTAGGCCCTGGACAGCCCAGTCAGCAGGGTGAAATGTCATTAAAAGGCAGGAAATATACTTTCAGTTTTATATGTCCTGGTAGTGAAAAGCTCCAGAAAAAGGTGTTACCTTATTACATTTAGTACGCTGTAATTTCCAAATGGGAATAGGAAATCCTTTCATGTTTAGTTTCTGTGGAATTGTAACTAGAAATTCTAACTCATGGAGAAGTCGGGTTTTACATTATAATTTTGAAAATACCACTTTTAGAAAATGTGCATTTTCCTGCATTAGCTATTTCGTATCTGTATCTCATAACTGGGTGTAACAGTTGAGCTTTATGTATTCCACCTAAACAGACACACACAATAGGGAGTATAGGCATGCTTGGCTGGGCCATCACTGGAAGGATGGGAGGGAGGAGCTGTGCACTACCTCACCTACACTTGAAAAGGTTGTGTCCTGCCTCTGCACAAAGAGCTGATTACCCCCTGTAGTTTGTCTGGAGCCAAAGCAGGGGAGAAAGGAAGCCTATGGACTTCAAAGGGAAACCTATAGAAGCTTCCTCCCCAATTTAAAGGTGCAACTGTGGATAAATACTAGACCTCAGACCCTAAGTCTTCAGTACATTTCTGGACAGGAAGAAGGACTGCCCTGCTTCTACAGGACTGCCACTCTGCTGGACCGCTGCTCTGAAGGAACTGCTGCCCTGCTGTGCTGTCCATCTGCCTGCTGTCCTCTTGCCTGGATGAGAAGAGACTAGGCCTGCAAATATACCCTTGAAACTTGGATCCCATATTGACTCAAAGGGCTAGTCTGCTGAACTCCTGATCTACGCCTTAGGCACATAAAAGGATCTTCAACCTCCTTTAACAGCCCTTGAAACCAGCTGCAGTGACTTCCTAATCCTCAAGAGGGACTGAACTGGGTCTGAAGAGGTGTGGTGAAGTGAGCTAAAGAACGATGATGGATTCAACCCAGATCTGTGACTGGAGGTGAGTGTCTGACAAGTTTCACTGCTCCATCCATCATGTCCTTGTGTTTGCTTTGTTCACTTTAAGCTGGCAGGGTATGCCCTGATGCGGGTTCCTTGCTCACTTTTCCAGTGGATGTAAGCTAGCCTGGCTGATGAGGGGTGTCTGTTACCCCAAAACTGGTCCGAGGATGCTTGTTTACGGTCTAGGGAAAACCTGGCTTGGCATTTCGGGCTGGACTGTTCCGATTAGGTACAGGGTCAAAGCTAATTTGCATTTAGCTAGTCCGAACTGAGGTGACGAAGTGAGCTAAAGAACAATGCTGGATTTAACCCAGATCTGTGACTGTGGGTGAGAGTCTGAAAAGTGTCAGCTCTCAGTCCATCATTTCCTTGTGTTTGCACTGATCGCCCTAAGTTGGCAGTGTATGCCCATACGTGGGTGCCTTGCTCACTTTGCCGCTGGATTCAAGCTGAGCTGGCTGATGCGGGTTGTTACCCCAAAACCGGTCCCAGGATGCTTGTTTCCATTCCAGTAAAGACCTGGTTTGAAGGTTTGGGCTGGACTGTTTCTAAGTGGCACAGGGTCAAGGCTGATTTTCATATAGCTGGGTCTAAACTGGGGTGGCGTAGTGAGCTAAAGAACGATGATGGTTTCAATACAGATCTTTGACTGGGGTGAGTGTCTGAAAAGTTTCAGCGCTGCATCCAATATCTCCTTGTGTTTGCTTTGTTCATCCTAAGTTGACAGGGTATGCCCAGAAGTGGGTCTCTTTCTCACTCTGCCACTGGATTGAAGCTTGCCTGGCTGAAGAGGGGTGTTACCCCGAAACTAGTCCCAGAATGTATGGTTCTGGTCCAAGGAAGACCTCGTTTGGCAGTTCAGGCTAGACTGTTCCCATGAGGCACAGGGTCAAGGTTGATTTGCATACAGCTGGGTCTGAACTGGGGTGGTGAAGTGAGCTAATGATAGATTCATCCCAGATCTGTGACTGGGTGTGTGTTTCTGAAATGTTTCAGTACTCCATCCATCATTTCCTTGTGTTGGCCACAAGACAATCCACGCAGTCCTGGATCCTTAGTGTGACTTAAGGGAGCTGAATTTAAGCATTTGGGCTCTTTTCAATCATGAACAGAAACATTTGCACTGAGATCTCACCGCTAACTCAGCAATTCAGTGCAAAAGTATGGCAGCCATTTCTTCATGCTATATCATCTAACACTAGTGTGGGAGTGTCAACGTTAACATCCAGCAAAGCCTGCTCGCAATACCGGCCTGGTCTTTGCATCACACAGAATGCCCCCTGCGACACTGTCCATGTTCTTTGTGGCCCCCTCCATCATAAACAGGACTCTTGCCATGGATTTGAGAAGGTAAACTTCGGCAGACCCACCTGGTGACTGGTACCAACCTGTGCTCCATCTCTATCTGTTTGAAAGTGTGACTTTGACCTGGACCAACTCAACCAGCTATCCTTGTTTGGCACCATTTTTATTAAAATCTTAAAAATTGCATAACTCTTTTTAAACTGATTGAATATTTTTCATTTAGGTCTTGTTTTATTTATTACATGTTGCTCTTTGCTTCCAAACTGGTGTGTGATCCTTATGTGGTGTGTTTTTCACTGCGTTTCTGTTTGAAGTGTAGCACACATCCTTTACCCATTGCCTCTAATTTAAGTCTAACTACTCTAGACCATGCTACCACATGGTTGAGCACAGGTTAATTTGGAGCTTGCTTGTGACTTCACCCTGACAAGGATTGTGGTTGCTGCTTGACCATGGATCACCGCAGTCAACCAACAACCCCCATTTCTTACACTGATGATCAGCAGTGAGGATTTCAACGTGTGTTTGTGCAGTGCGAAACAGTAATTTTGTGTTACACTACCACCCCACAAAAATGTTTTAAGACCAATTTGAGTTTTATAAAAAAAATTCTCCTTGATTTGCTTTTTTGTTTTTTAAAATCTACCCTCACTCCTACTTCTGTACTGTCTGAAAGCACACTAGCAGTAATGCAGTTTGAGCTGGCCAACCTGGAGGGTTACACAGTGGCTGAGCTCAAACGGTCCTGCAAGGAAAGGGGACTACAAATTAAGAAGGGTATCACAATGTTGGAGCTGTGGAAAACTCTGAGGGCCTGGGCTGAGGTTCACTATTTAATTGCAACCACAGTGGAGCAAGAGGATGAGGATGATGTGGAGGAGCAGGGTTGGGATCTGGACATCAGCCTTAAAATGCAGGCTTCAGGGCAGGTAGAGCTCCTACCCCTGCATTGGAACTCCTGTCAAAGCAGGAAGCAGTGCTTGGCCTGTCCCCAGAAGAGTTTTCAGAGAGGAAGGAAGAGAGGCAGTTCAGGTTACAAATGGGCAAACTTAGAATGGGGGAGGAGGTGGCATTGGTGGAGAAAAGTTTGTCGCATGAAAGGAGACTTGAGAGCTGGACCTTAAAACTAGTCAAGCAGAGTCCAGCAGCAATGGTGACAGCATTACCTCAGTGTTGATAAGAAGGTCTGGGTCCTCAAAGGCCTGGTATCCAGTAATGTGTTGGAGGATGACATTGATAAGTGGTTCTCAGCTTACAAGGTGACCGGAGAGTGCACAAGGTCTCTTAGGAGCACTGGAGGGATGGTCTATGGAAGCATATGCCTCCAGTTAGGAGGGACACTCTTCTGACCCTAGAAGCAGAGGACTGAACCAGATGCATCCCAATAAAGCAATCCTGCTGGCTACATTTAAAAAAGTCTCACCAGAGGTTCAAGTATAACAGGAAGTTCCCAAATCAGTCTTGGGTTGATTTCCTGGGCTATTCTCACAAGGCACGGATTGGCTGTGTGAGGGGTAGCAAAGTGGATGATAACAATAGGCTGTACAACTTGATTCTCAGGGAGTATATGCTCATATTTACTTTGCAGAGCTACACCAGCACCTAGTGGACGTCAAGCTGACTGATGCCAGCAAACTTGCCGAAGAGGTGGACCACTCTACCAGCATCAGTGTCCAAAAGGAATTGGTGGGTGAGTCCCAAAAGGGAGGTCAGAGGTCCCACCAGAAGAAAGAGGGAGGAGAAACATTTTAATGTAAGGAGTTCTCAAAAGGCCACCACAATAATTCCGAAGGAAACAGTGGTAACCTGTCCCAGCCTGAGCCCAAGAAAAAGGGGTTCTTCAACAAGTAGACAGGGAGGTTTATCCCTCAATGTACTAAACTTTACAAATATGGGGACTCCGCATGTCCCAAGAGGGCACAGTTCCCCATCAGTGGCCAGACACCTAGATTGGCGAGTGTAGTGCTGGGGGTAGAGGTGGCCCCAGTTAGCTTTGGTAAGCAGGCAGAAATGACTCTAGGGTACCCAGGGGATTAGGCGAAGGTGCTAATAGCCCATATTCCTGCTAATACTTCTTAGTACAGGCAGTTTGTCACCATTAATAGGCAGTGGGTGGAGCCTCCGAAGGACATAAGAGCCAGCACAACTTCTGTAAGGTTTCAGCTGTTTTTTTGGATAACGCCCTGTTTTTTCTACCGGGCCTTTACTCAGGTTTGATGCAAGTAATTTATCAGCAAGATTTTCAGATTACGTAATTGGAGAAACCACCTGAATTCTAAGTAAAGTACCCCTGGTGTTAAGGGCGACCAGGTCTTCCTCACCCCAAACCCCTCTACTCCTTAACGTATACCTGTTTACTGTGTTCATATTATTTGCTGAGGCATTTGCCCTCCCTCTTCTTCCTTTTTTTCCCTATTTCATGTAGTGGTTGCTTTATGTCTAATGTTCTCAGCCTCCTTTCCAACCCCTTTCCAAGATCACCGTCTTCCGATGAGCCATGCTGCTGCCCACGCCCACACTCCTACCATTGTCTGACTGGAGGTTCCTCCTCTCCACACCACCAAGGAATCGCAGAAGGGAGATCAAACGCAAAAGTGCGAAAACCAAGAAGAAAATCAGCCCCAAGACCCCGCATTACCCCTCTCTATGTTCACACTGCAGAATCCATCAAGTAGGCACAAAACTATCCCTTCTGAGGCATCATTCATTCCACCGGAATCGGAGAGCTCACAACCTCTACTGACTGACGGCCGTGTTCCCCTATTATGCTCCCCTAACACACTTGTGTATGGATTCTCCTGTAAGGTGTTAGCTGGTGTCCTCGGGGAAGGGTCTCAATAAAACATTCCATCGTCATAGTCACAGACAACTGAGAGAGTCATCTATAGGTAGCTCTTGTTCCCTTTGAGTGGGGTACAGTTCTCAGGTTCTCTGAAAGTACCTGTGAACTCTGCCATGCCTGTATATTGTCAGTTTGGCACCATCCTTGAGCACACTATCTGGAGGGAGGTAGAGCTCAGGTCACACTTTGAGATGTTGGCATAGTCTGAATTGGTCTGTATGGCCACACAATCCAATGCTGCCCAGGAATGTAGTCAGGGATGCTTGGAGCATGGAACAATGGCCCAGGCAGCTGTCAAAAAAGATTGTGAGCAAGGGGAGTGGGTTACCAGCCCCTGACGTTCCTGTGGCCCAGGTTGATGGAGTACTGGAGGAGAATGTCCCCAAGCCTACTAGGGAGGACATTATCTCGTTGGATGACCTGCCTGACCTTCCTAATTGGCAAGTTGAAGGTGGGCCCACAAGTGAGAGATCCTACAAAGCAAAGTTAGAGTGCCCTATTCTAGAGGACTTAAAGTGGCAAACTAAGGCTTAGGTGGTAGATGACACCTCTGGAGATCACCGTCTCTATTGGAAAATGGCCTGAAGTGAGCCTAAGTTTCCTGGACCTGGGGCAGCTCATGAGTTGGTGGCCCTCCAGTGTTACAGAACCTTCCTACTGGGTTTAACACTGCCATTCCCCTTGCAGGACATCTGTGATAAGACAAGACTTTTCACTAGTCTTCTTGCCCACTTCTATTGGCCCCGGATGTAGACAGCCTCAGATGCATTCTGTAGGTCCAGTCCCACCTGCCAGGCCATGAGAAGTCAGGAGAAAGCTCAAGGCTCTCCTGACCCCATTTGAGAGGGTATGCATGGATACAGTAGGAGCCTTGGAACCAAAGATACCTTTAGAAAATAGGTTCATACTGATCTTGCTGGACCATGCCACTCACAACCCAGAGGCCATCCCTCTGAGATCAGTGCCTGCACTTGCTGTGACCAGGGCACTAATTGGTATTTTTATCCATATGGGGTTCCCCAAAGAAGTAGGGTCTGACAGAGGTACTAACTTCATGTCAGCATACATGACGTCCATGTGGGATGAGTGTTCAGTAACGTACACGTTCTCCACCCCCTATTGACCCCAAACCAATGGTTTTGTGGAGAGATTCAATACGATGCTAAAAGGCATGATGATGGGTCTAATGTAACCCATGAGATGCCCTCTTACCCTGTCTTATCTTTGCCTACAGAGAGTTGCAACAGTAGAGAGTGGGGTTTAGCCCCTTTGCAACAGCCTGTCAGGGCACCTGTCAGCCTTGTAAAAGGGGGATGGGAGCATTCTCACTTGAAACTCCCTCAGGATGTAGTTAGCTGCATGCTGGCCCTCTGCAACCAGATGCATCATTTCTGGAAAAAAGTTGAAAAGCAATCTTGAGGGCAGTCAAGAAGTTATTAAGCTCTGGCATGACTAGAAGGCTATTCTGATAGAGTTTTGACCTAGGAAGAAAGTGTGGGTCATGAAGGCTGCAGAGCCAGAGCTCTCTAAGATTATTAGACAGACCCATATGAGGTAAAGGAGTAGAAGGGGGAGTCCACCTATCTGGACATTTCAAAACCCCAAAAAAGCCTTTTTAAGGGTACTCCACAAGAACACCGCTTCATACTGCACTTTGAGAGATCTGAATTAAGCATGCTCCAGCTGATAGATCAAGGAGTGGAAGAGGAGAGGGAGCCTCTCCCTTGCATCCTGTCTGCACAAGAGCTTGACGAGTCAGTGGAGTGTGTCAACTTCTCCTCTAACCTGACCTCAGAACAGCAGAGTAGTTGTCGCCAGTTGCTGGGGAAATTTTTCTCTCAGTTCTCACTCACCCCTGGACTCACACCTGTGCTTCCATGACATTGACACATGAGAATGTTTGCATGTTAAAAATGCAATTTACAGGTTGTTCAACAAGGTTAGGACCAATATCTAGGAGGAGGTCTCCAGGATGCTGGTGTTTAGTGGGTGATTGAGACCTCCAACAGTCCCGGGTCCAGCCCTGTGGTGCGGGTACACAAGGCTACCCCACTCCAGAACGTAGGCTTGGTGTGGACTGCAAGGAGCTCAATTCAGTCACAGACTGACGTGCACTCCATCATCTGAGCTGATAAGCTCTTAGACATGCTGGGGACTGCCAAGTCCCTCAGTACCTTTGATCTTACAACAAGGAACGAGCACATTGCTCTGACTGAGGGGGCAAAAGATAGGTCCGCATTCTTGACCCAAGAGGGCCACCTTCAATGTAGAGGGATGCTCTTTGGATTAAAGAATACCCCTGCCACCTTTCAGAGGTTGGTCAACATCGGCCTAGCTTGGAAGGAGACATTGTGTGCCACCTACCTGGACGAGATAGCTGTCTTTCGCTGGGGCAAACACCTGTACCATCTCCAGAAGGTACTTGAGATCCTGCAGCAGGCGTGCCTGACTATCAAGTCTAGTAAGTGCCAGCTAGGGCAGAGATCAGTGGTGTATCTGGGCCACATTGAGGGTGGGGCAGGGTGCAGCGCCTCCAAAGCAAAATTTAAGCAGTCCTGGCATGGCACCCCCCTAAAAACACAGACTGAGATGAGGTCTTCCTTAGACTCACAGGATACTATAGGAGGTTTGTTAAGATGCATGGCACCCTTATTGCCCCCTTAATAGATCTGACTTCAAGAAGAGGCCCAGAAAGGTGATATGGACAAAGGGCTGACAGAAAGCTTTTGATGCTCTCAAGGATACCATGTGATCAGCACCAGCAGTAAAGGCTCCTGACTTCTCCAAGGAGTTCATCGAACAGACATGATCCAGCAAAAAGCCAGGATACACTTTTCATACATCAATGTATCACTTACAATGGGCCCATATACACATTTAGATTTCCTGACTATTTTGCTGGGGGTCAAGTTTTATTTCTTTGATCTGAATTAGTCTATGCCTAACTAATCTTCACAGATCAACACTCTTCCTTTGGTCAAAGGGCCATTAGTCGGTTCATGGTGATATTAACTAATTCAAAAATTAATCATATAACTTCACTGTAAAAATAATCACAAACTCCAGATAGGATTCAATAAATGTATCTAATAATTCAATCAAAATGAATGCTCATTGGTACAGATTCACAGTGCAAACTCAATCATCTAACATGGGAGAGAAAAAATTATTTATCAAATATAATTCACAAATGCATTTAACAATTTCAGCACATTAGGTGTGATAGATGAAGAGACAAAAGGACATAGTATCTTATACTTTGCAATGAAATTTCAAATTTATGACAGAATTCTATTGACCTAATAGTTGAATGGGAAACCCAACCCCTGGCCAGAAGGGTTAGTGGAGGTCACCTGATAAAGTCAGGAGACAAAGACTGTAGAACAGGTGAAGGACAGGTTTATACTTACTACACTTCTCTAGAACCCGATGTACCAGAGCAAATCCCTCTCTTACACTTTCTCCCTCCTCGATATTCTTCCGCAAATCTTCAATCTAAGCAGGCTGTCTTTCAGTATTGAATCTTCCCAGTCTGTTCTTCTCAGTAGCAGTTCTCGCCTACTCCTCACTCAGCATTGTAGACTCTTCTCAGTAGCAGCAGCTCAGCTCTATCTTAATCTTAAGTCACTCAAATTATACCCTTTAATTTTGCATATCCCACCCACAAACGTTGCAAATGTCTGTGAATCCTGAACTGTGATTGGGCTGGGGCAGGGGAGTTGTTATCACCTCATGCGGTCTTCTCAAAATCCTTACCTAATTCTTTGTTCAGTAAACCCTTCCCACTTAATTTATTAAATTTTCATGACACTTCCTTTTCACATACATCTCACACAATAGATAGATACAATTTTTATATAATATCTTCAGTTGAGAATCTTTTCCCAAGCACTCGTCCTTGGGTTTTGGCAGACGATCAATGTCCCGGTCAGCGGGTCATTCCAGGACTCTAATTCGCAGACTCAACTTGTGTTACGTTTCACCTGCCATCTTTCCTTTCGGCTTAGCATATCAGGCCCAACATTTTCACTTTTGAAGAAAGAATCATAAACAAATGTTAATTTCTCAAATATGTTATTATCACTGTTTACCTCCCCCTTCTACTCTATCCAATGGTATTTTCTTCTTTGTTAAGCTAAGCGTTAGCAGCAAAAAACATATTTTAAGATCCAGGCAAGCATATGCCAGGTAAGCGGTACTTTATGACCTACAGTTTGCAAATCTTTGTGCATGTGTGAGAGTTTTCCTCTCACATGGGTTAATCACATGGTTACTTACGCAGGACGGGTTCGCACATACGCAAAGCGATTTTTCGGTTTCAAGTGGGATTTCAGTTACGTAATAAATTATTCTTTGTTATTTAAGCAAGCCGAAAGCCTTTGCCCCGTGTATGAATGTTGTATGTATGTTAATTTTCTTTCAAATCTCTATTCCTACTTTTTGCATCGCTTTAAGTACATTTACCGCTGCGCTGTGCCTGAAGCCCGCATTATTTGTATTTTCATTGTATTGTGTGTGTTTCATTGCATACTGTATACTGTACTGCACGCCGCATTGCCTAATTAGTCTGCAGCCTTTGTTGTGCATTTGGTGACACTGCCTACCTCGAGTTTACGTGAGGGCCGCCATCTTCATTGTTGTTGTTGCCTCGTAGCACCTCCTCCACAGCCCGCCCCGCCTCCCAGCTGACCCTCCTTCCCACGGACTACACATCTCGCTCCTAGCCTCGCTAGCGCTGTGACCCCTCTGGCGCTTTCAGAAGTGGTCGCTCCCCCACAAGAGCTCCTGCCTGGTATCGTACCGCGCTCCGTGCCTCCTACTCTAACATTGCCAAAAGCAGCATAGCGCCTCATAATTGGATAGCGCTATAGCGCGAGTGCCTCTAGATTGTAATTGTACCATTTTGCATCGCTTTAAGTACATTTACCGCTGCGCTGTGCCTGAAGCCCGCATTATTTGTATTTTCATTGTATTGTGTGTGTTTCATTGCATACTGTATACTGTACTGCATGCCGCATTGCCTAATTAGACTGCAGCCTTTGTTCTGCATTTGGTGACCCTGCCTACCTCGAGTAGCGTGAGGGCCGCCATCTTCATTGTTGTTGTTGCCTCGTAGCACCTCCTCCACAGCCCACCCCGCCTCCCAGCTGACCCTCCTTCGCCCCTCCCCTTCCACCATCCACATATGACATATGCTCTTGCGCGCAGCGTTCACGCGCAGCGATCACGCCCCAGTTGCGCCGAAGGTGCGTCAAAGGTAAGCCCGTCTATGCCCGTCCGCGCCAAGCCCGCGCCCAGCGCCAGACCCCTTGGCCCCCGTACCACCCACCCCTCCCGCATTACATACGACGCCACCACCCTCTTAGCCCTAAACCCCGGTCGACTCCCCAACTGCGCCCAAGCCGCTCCTGGACACACCCATGGACCCTTCTCTTGCAACTCCTGCAAGTTCGACGGCACCAAGAACAACTCCTCATCCACGAACACAAAACAGATATCTGACACCAACCACCTACAATGCATCCTGCTCAACAACCACTCGGTCCACAGACAAGCCATCGACCTTTGGAATCTACTAGACACCATCTCTCCGGACGTCGCCTTCCTAACAGAAACATGGATGAACGCCTCATCAGCCCCAGACATCTCCATTGCCATCCCGGAAGGCTACAAGATCATCCGAAAGGACCGCATCAAGCAAACAGGAGGAGGCATCGCCATTGTTCATAAGAATTCCATCCGCATCTCAACCAGCTCAGACGTCAACCTTGCCAGCGCTGAACACCTTCACTTCCAGATCCACACCGACCCCAAGACCACACTCAGAGGCACCCTCCTCTACCGGCCTCCCGGACCCCGTGCACAATTCAGTGATGACATCACTGACTTTATCACCCCACATCCCCTCCCCTCCGAGGACTACATTCTATTGGGAGACCTCAATTTTCACCTGGAAAAGAGCAATGACAGTAACGCCACCACCCTTCTGGACAATCTTGCCAACCTCGGACTCAAACAACTCGTCAATACCCCCACCCACAATGCAGGTCACACACTCGACCCTATCTTCACCTCCAGCAAACATGTCTCCTTCAGTCACACCACAGTTCTCCATTGGACGGACCACAGCTGCGTTCACTTCATCTACAATAAGACCACAACCCACAACCATCCTCAACCTACTCTGCGAAGAAACTGGAACAAAATCACCACCGACCAGATCTCCTCATCGCTTCTTCAAAACCCCCCTGCCCACTCATCGAACGCCAACCAAGCAGCCATTAACCTCACTCATTGGCTAACCAACAGCGCCTACATCCTAGCACCGTTGAAAAAACGCCAAATCAAACTAGGCAGAAAAAATGCCTCCTGGTTCAACGATGATCTTAAGAAATCTAAGAAACTCTGCCACTCCCTCGAGAAGGCCTGGAAAAAAGACCCAAACACCAGCACCAAGGACGCCTTCAAAAACGCTACCCGCATTCACCACCAACTAATCCGGTCTGCCAAGAAAGCCGCATTCAAAGACCGACTAGATAACAACGCCCACAACAGCAAGGAATTATTCAACATCGTCAAAGAATTTACCAACCCCTCAGCCAACTCCAACGACATCACCCCCTCTCAAGCCCTTTGCGACTCCCTAGCTTTGTTCTTCCACGACAAAATCGCAGACATCCACAACAGCTTCGACAACCAACCCGGAGACCAACCCACCCAACCTTCTGCCGTACCTTCATCCCTCTTGAACATCCTCAACGACTGGAACCCAATCTCCACTGAGGACACCATCCGCCTGATGAACTCCATCCACTCAGGATCCCCCACAGACCCTTGCCCTCACCACATCTTCAACAAAGCAGACTCCATCATAGCACCACACCTCCGAGACGTCATCAACTGCTCCCTCAACTCCGCCACCTTCCCGGAAAGCTGGAAACACGCAGAACTCAGCGCCCTTCTGAAAAAACCCACAGCTGACCCCACCGAACTCAAAAACTACCTCCCCATCTCGCTCCTTCCATTCCCGGACAAAGTCATCGAGAAAGCTATCAACAACCAGCTCCCGACGGACCACGCACGGAACCTGGGCGTCATCCTGGACTCCTCACTCTCAATGGACAGACAAGGCAACGCCGTTTCATCATCTTGCTTCAATATTCTTCGCATGCTCAAAAAAACATTTTGTTGGATCCCAACCAAAACCAGAAAAACGGTCACCCACGCACTGGTCACGAGCCGCCTGGACTACGGAAACACCCTATACGCCGGTACCACCGCAAAACTCCAGAAAAAACTCCAACGCATCCAGAACGCTTCAGCCAGACTCATACTAGACATCCTGCGTAAAGACCACATTTCCGGTCACCTGAAAAACCTCCACTGGCTCCCCGTCAATAGGAGGATTACATTCCGCCTCCTAACCCACGCACACAAAGCACTTTACGAACTTGGACCTGAATGCCTCAACACACGACTTTCATTCTACACCCCCTCCCGCCAGCTACGATCCTCCAACCAAGCCTTTGCTACTGTACCTTGCATCAACAAAACCACCATGGGAGGAAGATCCTTCTCCTTCCTGGCAGCTAAAACCTGGAACTCACTTCCCACTCACCTTCGCCTCACTCAGAACCACCTAGCATTCAGAAAGCAACTTAAAACTTGGATATTCGACAAATAATTCCCCTCCCTTCTTCAAGCGCCTTGAGACCCTCTGGGTATGTAGAGCGCTATATAAATTATTTGACTTGACTTGACTTGACTTGTTAGTACATGTTAGCGAGAGGTTGATTTGAGCAAGTTTCTTTTCTTCAAATCCTTGCTCCATCACAGACAGATGCTACAGCTCATGGCATAGAGATTGTCTAAGCACAGTGAAATGAGGAGGGCCTGGAACAACCGGTAGCCTTTATTAGCAGGAGGCTACTTCCAAGGGAACAGTGTTGGGGTGTGAATGGAAGGGAGGCCTTTGATGTGGTCTGGGCAATGAGGAAGCTAAGACCCTATCTCTTTGGGACTCACTTCCGGGTTAAGACAAACCACAGTACCTTCATATAGCTCATGCGGATGAAGGGGGATTCCCAAACTGTTAAGGTGTTCCATCTTCCTACAGTAAATTAACTTCATGGTGGAACAACATCCTGGGTCGAACCACACCAATGCTGATGGCCTATCCAGCTTGTTCCACTCCCGAAGGAGATGGTTAGGCCCTCTCCCCCCCCACTTCAGCTGTTAGCTCAGGATCCCCCACAGACCCTTGCCCTCACCACATCTTCAACAAAGCAGACTCCATCATAGCACCACACCTCCGAGACGTCATCAACTGCTCCCTCAACTCCGCCACCTTCCAACAGACGACATTCGAACTCTACTGGACAATGGAGACACAGTCGCCCTCATCCTCCTTGACCTCTCCGCAGCCTTCGACACAGTCTGTCATAGCACCCTGCTACAACGCCTCAGAAACATCGGAATCCAAGGCCATTCTCAGAATCTGGCCCTTTGCGAGCGCAATTTCGCTTGATAAATCGGGCTGTATGACAATAATGTCCTAGGAGCAGGAATCACTTACAAACTATGCACAAACATCTTTAAATCCTTAGAGGTTATAATGTGTGGTGGAGTTCTGTCTGTTGTAAACAGCACACAATGAAAAGTGTACGGATGGCTACAAAAAATGATCAATATATGTTGCTTAGTTCTGCACTTATTAGCAGAGTACGGTATAGTCACTATTCAACTAGGGTGACACAGAACGGACAAGGAATGGACACTCATGAGGGCATGGTGTGTGTATCCACTAAAATGGGTGTGGTTTGACTCAACCCCAGTCTAATTACCATCTCCTTAGGCCTCATAAGTGAGGTACAGTTTGAGTTTTGGCAGCTACACTTGGCATTATCCTTCACACACAAGACACCTAATGGAACAAATAATAAATTGATAGAAGGGATGTTTGAGTTAATGTCAGCCACTGGCAATTGTTTGAGAGTTATAACTCACACAAATAGAGAGGTATTTTTTGCTGCACCGCCATCCAAAACAAAACAAAGAGCCACTTTAAAGTACGACAAACTACTTATTCCTGGATACGAAGTATGCCAAAAAGTGTGGGCGAGGCCTTTCCATCTGAATCTTCTTTTGCTTCATATTTTCTCTTATATTTGATTTTGCTGTTCTGAGAATTATACAGGAATAGGTACTTTGTCATACTTCAATATGTCTCTCAATCATTTGAGAGCTGTATTCTAGAACATTGTTTTTCAGCCACTATGCCACACTAGGCATAGACTAGTCCCTTGAAAATATTTTTGCTCCTGCTCCAATGGGAACAGTCTAGCCCTTACTGCCAAGCAAGACAACATTCCCCCCATGTCTCACCAGCACACAACTAGTGCTGCTCAAGTTAACACTCCAGGTTCTCACCATTATTTAATAATATACCGTGAGCAAGAAAGAGAGTGTCTTCCTAAGCTAAAGGCCGAAGAACCCTCTTTGCACTGCAGCTTTAATATGAAAATTCATAGGTTGAAGTGTCAACGGTTTCTTCCTTTACTATCTTGGGAACACGAAAGCTAGGACGAGGAGGGTGCCTAGGGTAAACTTGCTAAGGATATTGGCCTAAATAATTAGGTGGGGCTCTGTGTCATTAGGCCACAGTTCACTGTAGCTCATACCACGAGCAGCATATCATTAATGCATCTGGAATAGCTCCAAACCTCTGCAAATCTCTTCCGTGCCCACTGCAGCGACAGCGAAATATCAGAAGAAGGAATGTTTCAAGTCACCCTCAAAAACAAAAAAAACTCACAGCACACATGTTGTCATGCAGTTATGTTTTGGAAAGCAGTAACGTACACTATCTGCAATTAACCACTCTTATTTGTCATTCACTATGGGCCAGATGTACTAAACAGGTTGTATAACAGAGTCACAAATTGTGCACTGACTTTTGCAACCAGAAACTTATGTTGCAAAGTGACCTACGTATTAGTAGGCCGTATCGAAGTGGTTGCAGAATGACTTGCATACAGAATATTCATCAGTCGGGTCGCAAATTGCAACTCGCTCCAATTTGCTAAAATAACAGGGATTGAGGCCTTAGAGGGTCCACATATAACCAAGCCTGTCTTTGCATTCAAAACTGAGGGTTTTTTTTAAGCAATTATTTCGGTGAGAGCAGGTAGTAGTCCAAAGCACCACTGTATCTAGCAACCCTTCTTACCCCCTTATTATCCAGTGGTGATTACTCACCACAGACATGCTATTTATTCTGGTGATATATATACTCTAAATATGTGTGGGTCGCCGTAATCCCAAGTTCTGTGATCAGTGGCGGCTCGCCGTGGGAGTGCTGTGGGGCGGTGGGCGTGGGGAGGGACAGGGTGGGTGTAGTAAACTCCGGCATACGGTGTAACGGAGTTAGGTAAATAAATAAATATATAAAACAATTTACAGAAATTTAAAACAGTTATATCTTTAGATCCGACATTTGCCTTACGAAGAATATATGAAACTAAACCAAAGTTTCTGCTTGCACTTTCATTTTAACATTTATGTTGAAACTTCTGCATTTGTGTTTAACAGATTGCAGAAATCAAAACGTTAATGTACAAAGAAAGGGAAACATTTAATAATTGGAAACTGCCCAGAACCATACCAGACAAAGCTTCCTCATGAAGCTGCTTTTTAGGAGCACATTTAATCATCTCAGATAGGTTGCTTCAAGCAGAACAAAAGCTGATCATTGCTTAAAATTGTCTCTTGCGTTAAATAGCCTTACAACGTTGACAGTTAAAGAAATTCGCATATGAGCAATTTTAATATCATTAGCCTTTTGAATGTGTTTGAATGAACTGAAATTGCCTTTGACATTACCTTGTGAAATAGATTTTGAAAAGTGGTGTGAGTAAGGGGGCACCTATTGTTGCCCAAATTCGAATCTTCAAAGGAAATATAACTTTTCAAATGAGGACACCTTGGTATGTACATGTTTGTAAATAGTTGCATTCTCTACATTGGAATCTGTAGCAAGTACTTAATAAGTAAATACAATTGTAAAAAGTATGACTGCAGAGTTATAAATTCAAAAAATTCAAAGAAATGAGATCTCAACATGGAAAAAATATTGTCTCTCCAGATACAGCACTTTTCAATTGAGCTCCATCTTCTGGGTTAGTGCACCGTCTCCTTACGTGATGTACTCACTTGCTAGGTCTGAGGAGTGGTTACATCAATATTAAGGAGGGAGACAGTTCTAAAAGCCAGGACATGGCATCAATGAAATAATAGGCCCTTACATCATTGGATGGTGAAAGTTTTTTTTGTGGTTATTTTATTAGAGGTTGAATAAATCAATAAACAACACAGAACAACATAGCAGTTCGTTGTAAAATATACATCACTTTTATATAATGTATCCTACATTTCTGTTATCATAAATTGCATATTCTATACCATACGACATAATGAATAGCAGAAGAAGGCAACATAAAAAGCAAAAGAGAAGGAAGCAAACGCCAGAGATTATAGAATTCACAGCCATATTACCAAGATGTGCTTTAAAAAACACACATCGCACATTTCCCTATCGCCGGATTTTATCGCCGTGTTAGCGCGTCATTATTAACGCGCAACAGGTAGGCGATATTAAATGCGGCGATAGCCGGCGATAGGGAACATTAGCACGTGAAAACAAGCGTTATTATCACGCACTAATGTGTGCCTTGATAATATGGGGGGGGGTGGATACAGCTTTATGATCCACGCCCCCATGTTATCAATGCCTAACACCTGATCGGGGCAGGCGTTGGGAGACCTGCGATAAACGAGTTTATCGCAGGTCTCCTTCTCCCAAAGCCTGCCTTGGTAATAGGGTGTTACCACCTCCAACCACATTTTACATGTGGTTGGATGTGGGAACGCCCACTTTGGATGTCATTAGCGATGTTTCTCGCTGACATGCAAAGTGGGCTTGAGGCAGGCCCTTGTTAATAGGGCGCTAGAAGTATCGCCGCTTTCTCGATTCAATTCGCCAAAAAAAGCGATGATACTTCACCTTGGTAATATGGCCCTCAGTTTCCTAAATAATTATTATCTAAGTTAGTGGGGTATTTAAGCATTAATCCAGCTTTTGAATAGCGTCAAATTAAATAACCCTTTTTCTTTTACACCAGTATAGAGCCTGATCGACATAATAACTCAATGCATATATTTTCATCCCTTGTTGGAAGGTGGGATTTTGAATTTGAATTGATAGAAATGTATATAGCGCACGTATACCACATAGTTTCTTGGCGCTTGAAGGATGCTTAACCCGTGGCTGGGGTAGCGGAATTACTGAGGTGGAAAAGCATGAGAAAAAAGAAAGGTCTTAAGTGCCCTGCGAAATTCGAGGTAGGAAGGAATAGATCTAATGTGAAGGGGGAGAGAGTTCCAAAAGGTGGGGGCAAGGACAGTACATTTCAGGCCCCCAGATTTCATTTTCTTGAACCAGGGGACAGAAAGAAAAAATGTAGTCGAGGAGCGGAGTTCTCTGTTGGGGCAATAAGTACTAATGGCGGAGGAAATGAACTCAGGGGCAGTTCCCGCCAAGGCCTGAAATGTAATGCAGCCTAATTTAAAGAGAGCCCGTTACTTGATAGGCATCCAATGTAAAGATTGTAGTAGAGGGGTGACGCGATGGAATCTGGGCAGGCCATAAATCAGGCGGGCGGCCTGATTTTGGACTAATTGAAGGCGATGTAAGGCATATGCAGGAGCACCGTTATATACAATGTTCCCGTAGTCCAGCCGGGACAGGACTATCGCCATCAACATTAATTTAAGGGCAGGGACAGAAAAGAACCGGGAAATTTTCCGTATGGTGCGGAGAGCAAAGAAACAAGAAGAGACAACAGAACTAATCTGAGAATGGTGGGTGAGGTGTTTATTGAGCGAAATCCCTCGGGTTTTTACAAAGGAGGAAGGTGTGGGGGAGGTGCCCAGGGAGGGAGGCCAAAAGTTAGGGGACCAGGGGCTGGGAGTGCAACCGGTGACGACAAGTTCAGTCTTGTCCAGGTTTAATTTCAAATGGTTGCCGTTCATCCAATCACTGATGAACAGCATGACAAACTGGAAGTTGAGTATACTGGTGGGGGAGTGTGACAGGTGAAAAATGAGTTGGAGGTCATCGGCATAGTTATACACGGTGACCTCCATTTGCTGAAGTGCAAAGATAGTGGGAAAATGTAGAGATTAAATAATAAAGGAGAGAGAGAGGAACCCTGGGGAACACCACACCGGACTGAGTGAGAAGGGGCAGTGAATTCAGCCAAGTGGACGGCTTGAGAACGATCTCCTAGAAAGGAGCTGATCCAAGCCAGGGCAGGGCCCTCAATGCCCGCCGCCTTGACATGGGTGAGAAGGATGGAATGGTCCACCGTGTCAAAGGCGGCGGAGAGGTCTAAAACCATACGACATAATGAATAGCAGAAGAAGGCAACATAAAAAGCAAAAGAGAAGGAAGCAAACGCCAGAGATTATAGAATTCACAGCCATATTACCAAGATGTGCTTTAAAAAACACACATCGCACATTTCCCTATCGCCGGATTTTATCGCTGTGTTAGCGCGTCATTATTAACGCGCAACAGGTAGGCGATATTAAATGCGGCGATAGCCGGCGATAGGGAACATTAGCACGTGAAAACAAGCGTTATTATCACGCACTAATGTGTGCCTTGATAATAGCCCAGAAGGGGAGCGCTTGGGGGAGACACCCCGGTTCCCGAAACCCCACGTGAGGAGCCAATCCCGGTGCCGAAAGAGGGGAATCCAATTCCTGTGGTGGTCACCCCCGTGAACAGGGAGGATATGCCCCCCGAGTTAGCGGCACAATTGGCAGCGTGGTTGGGAAACGATAGCGAGGGCGCCACGGCTGACGACGCCCGGGCAGTAATGAGGCAACTGCGGGAATCTAGGAAGGCTGCAAAGGCAACATCTTCTGTTCCCCCACAGGTTCCGGCGGCTGGAAGTACAGCAGGCCCAAGTTCGGCGACAAGCGCGGGGTCTACTTCAGGTAAGCGGCCATTGCCGATTGCGGGGGAGGGGTCTGTACCTTCTCGAAGGGAGAAGATTGCCCAGCACGTCCCGCAAGAAATTAAGGAATTGATTTGGGCGGATAAGTATGTAAACATGTTTTCATTGCTTACCGACCATTACGAGATAGAGCATGTGAAGAGTCAAAAGGAACTCATGCATCCGAGTGTTTGGCGCGCGAAAATGGCCGCCTTTAAGGTCAACGAGACCATTGGTACTTGGGGCAGAGCGTGGGGCATTTTTACCTCCATCATGGGCGAGCGCAGGCCCGAGTTGTTGACCGAGTTACCCATTTATCAGTCGCGTATTATGGAGTATTCTGTGGCATATGGGGGCAATCAGTGGTTCTGCTATGACAATCTGTTTAGAAAAGCTAAAGAACACAACCCTTTGTTGACTTGGGATTGTTACGACTCCGTGTCATGGCAAAAAATGGAGAGGTAGGAATGTTGAAGGTACCATTGGTAGGGAGTAACGGGGGGGAATCTTCCCGCCAAAACTCTGGGACACCCTTTCGGATGGGTGCAGGTAACGAGTACCACTCGAAGCCGAGTGGCAACACAGGTAAAAGGGGGTTCTGTTGGAATTTTAACAGAGGGAAATGTGCGAGGCCCCAGGGGTCATGCAAATTCAGACATGAGTGTGGTGGGTGTGGGCAGCCATCCCATCCTGAGTCCATGTGCAGAGCCAAAACGGGTGATAACGGTGGTAAGGGAGGCGCCAAACAGGTCTAATACAGTCCGAGGGGCGCCTTTACCTACCCCGATTGATACCATGGCAATGATTCCTTGGCTCAGCGAATACCCGGATCATGCTTCCGCTGGGGTGTTACGAAACGGGTTTTCATATGGTTTCCGCATCCCAGTGGGGGATTTTCAGGGTGTACCAAACTGTAAGAAACAACTGTCGGTCTTGCAGCATACGGCGGTGGTGCAGGTAAAGATTGGGAAAGAGGTGACTCGAGGTCGTGTCGCCGGTCCATTCGATTTGCCACCGGTTGCTAACTTTGTTTGTTCTCCTCTAGGGGTGGTCCCCAAGAAGGACCCGGGTGAGTTTCGGCTGATACATAATTTGTCAGCCCCACGTGGTCTTTCCGTGAATGACGCGATAGACCCGGAAGTGTGTTCGGTGCGGTACGCATCTTTCGATGAGGCCGTTGCCATGTTGAATCGCCTGGGGCCCGGGACGCTGATGGCAAAATCGGACATCGAGTCAGCGTTCCGGTTGCTCCCGGTACACCCAGACGATCAGCGTCTCCTTGGTTTTCAGTTTCAGGGTCGCTATTACATGGATAGATGTATGCCAATGGGATGCTCGATTTCATGTGCCTATTTCGAGAAGTTCAGTTGTTTTCTGCAGTGGGTATTCACAAGGAAGACAGGTTTTCAACATGTGATGCACTATCTCGATGACTTTCTGTTTTTGGGGGAAGCCGGGGATTCTGAGTGTGGACAGGCTTTACATGAATTTTGTGTCCTAATGAATCAATTCGGTGTGCCATTGGCGCCAGGTAAGACTGTGGGTCCCTCGACCTTGATCGAGTTTCTGGGGATCGAGCTCGACTCGGTGGAAGGTTGTTTTCGATTACCCAAGGAAAAAGTGTTAAAATTCAGGTTATCCCTTGAGACATGTATTCGTGCAACGAAAGTAAACCTGCATCAATTGCAACAGGTGGTGGGTCAGTTGAATTTTGCCCTAAGAGTAATACCGATGGCGCGCCCCTTTTCCCGCTCGATTGCACAATCCATGGTCGGCTTGAGGGAAGGACATCACCGCACGAGACTCTCGGCAGAGGTTCGCCAGGACATGCGCATTTGGATTGCATTTCTGGCGGATTTCAATGGTCGAATTGTCTGGAACAAACCAGCGGTGTCTTCCGAGGAGTTGGGGCTTTGGACAGATTCGGCGGGGAGTATGGGTTTTGGCGCCATATTGGGTACACAATGGTCGGCTCAAAAATGGCCGTCATGGTGGCATGAGTGCGGGTTGACGAGTAACATTGCTTTTCTCGAACTGTTCCCTATTCTGGTGGCTTTGAAAACATGGCCTGAAGGGTTTAGGGATCACTCTGTGGTGTTCTGGTCTGATAACATGACCGTGGTTGAGTGTGTCAATAGTCAGGCAGCACGATGCAAATTGATTCTGAGACTGCTCAAGGAAATTGTGTTGTTATGCATGCAACTGAATGTACTGTTTAGGGCGCGACACGTGCCGGGGGTGATGAACCAAGCGGCTGATGCACTTTCTCGTTTCCGTATGCAGGCCTTCTGGGGTTTTCTGCCCACAGTGGACCCGGTGGCGGCACCCTTTCCCGAAGCTCTCTGGTCTCTCGGTGCCCCGAACTACAAAACCTCGTGGGAGAGAGTTTAGCACCCAGGACGAGGAAGGCATATGAAGGGGCGTTCCATTCCTATTGGTCCTTTTTGGGTACTGCCGGGGGGGAGCTTTGGGGTCAGGAAGAGTTTGTAGTGAGATTCCTGCTCTCTTTACATCAGGCAGGAAAATCAGTAGCTACGGCCCAGAGGCATCGGGCCGCCATTTCCTTTATCGCAAAGGCTCATGGGATCCAGGACCCGACAGCGTCTTTCGTTGTGCAGAAAGCGCTACGTGGGTGGCAACGCCTTGAGGGTCGCAGAGTAGACGATAGGCACCCGATAGGTCTGGATAGGTTGACCCTGTTATTGTCCGTACTACCGGCAACGTGTTCATCCCAGTACGAAGCAGTGTTGTTCCGAGCCGCATTTGCACTAGCATTCCATGGGGCTATGCGGGTAAGCGAATTAGTGGCAAAGAACAAGCGAGATACGATGGGGGGACTGTGCCGGGAACACATTCAGGTCAGGGAGGAGACGATGACGGTCTCGTTTGTTAGGTCCAAATCCGATCAGGGTGCAATCAGGGACTGCGTAATCATTCAAAGGATCCCCGGGTCTTCCATATGCCCTGTTGTGTGCGTAGAGGAATATTTAGCGCAGAGGGTGGCAGCATGGGGGGGGACCTTGTTGAGACACGCTGACGCCACACCACTGACGAGGTTTCAGTTCCGGAGGGTGCTTGCGATGTCTATTTCGGCCGCGGGCTTGAACCCCGGCGAGTTCGGGACCCATTCCTTTCGGATAGGGGCTGCTACTGAGGCTACAGCCAGGGGTCTGAGTGTGGAGCAAGTAAAACGTTTGGGGCGTTGGTCCTCTAATTGTTATAAAAGGTATGTGCGGTTGCACATGTTGTGAATCTGTAATGATATACTCACGCTTCTTGTCTCTGTTTGATTTTCAGTTACGCAAGCTTACGAAGCGGGGCGGACTGTACAGTCGACCCGACTCCTGGGGACCAGCGGTCAGAAATCACCGTCTGCGAATAAGGAGGAGTGGGTCGTGGGCCACTCATATGTGAGGCGTGCCGCGGACGTATTCAAAGCAGGTGATATGAGTCACATGGCTGGGGAATACGGGTACAGGGTGTCCTTCTACGGAAAGGGCGGGCTCTGTATTGACCAGTTTCAATTCTTTTTTGAGGGTTTGTTAGAGCGGACGAGGTCACCGCCGTCTATAATCATAGTCCATCTTGGGGGTAACGATCTGGTGGCCACTGGTAGACGACTTCTTCTTGAGGCAATGCTTTCCACAGTAAGTTGGTTGGCAAGAAGAGTTCCAGGGTGCACAATTGCATGGTCCCATATGATCCCACGGAAAGTGTGGCGGGGGGCTATTTCGGTTACTGCACTGAATCATTCAGTAAGAAAGATAAATAACAAAGTGAGTAGATTGTTTAGTTCAAATACACTGCATTCTGTTTCGCATGGTTGTATCAAAGGGGACAGTATGTATTTGGGGGACGGTGTTCATTTGTCCCGGGTGGGGAACGAGTTACTCATAGGAGACTTCATAGCCTGGTTAAGGGGTTTACAGCATGACCTTTAGGTAGGAGTGTTTTGTGGGGGGTCCGGATAGCCGGTCAACTATCCGGCCTGTGGCGGTAAGGTCATGATCGGTGAGCAGTAATTCGAAGATCCCTATGAGGGGGCGTCACCCATTACGGATGGGAGCGCTCGGGGGAGGTGGCCAATTGGCCCCTCAACGGGGAGGCGGTCCTGTCTAAGGAGGGGCCGCCGGAAGGAAAGGAAAGGTGGTCAAGGCCCCTTCCTGGATAGGAGGGGCTACTGCCCCTCCTGGGGAATTTCCCGGGGCCAGGACATCTGCGACGGCAGATGGGTAAGTTGTGTGGGGTGCGGGAGGGGGTTTACGCTACCTTTTAGACACCTCACACGAGTCCTCGAACGACCGTTAAATGGCGTCGAGTTTATTGGGGCCCCCGTCAAGTACAAAGGGAAATTGGTAGATGCACTTGAGGTACGCCTCTGTGCGGTCGCTCCTCTCACAAGTGAGGGGGGTATTTCTGGTTTAGGGATCTGACACCGGTTACGACCTTGCCGTTGGCCCTTAATGTTAGGATGTACAATTTCAAGTCAAATGTTTTGTAGGATGTTAGTTCGGCTAGGAGAACCTTTGTATTAGAGATCTGTTAAGGTTAGCCAAACATCGTAATGTGGAAATGAAATTGTACATAATATGAAACTGTTATTTTAATGTTTTATTTTGTTTCATATTTTAATAAATACGGCCGGGAAGGGTAACTCCCTTCCCGCCTTCCAAAAGTTCAAGAACTGTTTCCGGTTTCCCAATTCTTGGGGATTGTGTTGAGAGGGGGTGGCGGGTATCTCAGCCATATGGAAAGGGGCGACCATTCGGTCCCCCCGAACGTATGGTGGAGTACCACGATCCCCCCGGGAAGCCATCTTGGGCGGGAGGCGAGTCCCGGCTGGTATGCCCGAAGCGGCGTAGCCGGGGCGCGCCTTTTTCCCGCCCTAGAGTGGGCTGGCCTAGACACCGACGCGGCCGGCCACGCCCTCGGAGGCAGGCGGGGGCGGGTTTACGCCCACCCTGAAGATGGATAAAAGGAGCGGAAGCCAAGAAAGCATCCTCTTGTTCCTGTGCTCTGAAGCTGCACCTCCCCGCTGCACGTGAGCTCGAGACGGAACGAAGAGCCAATTTTGACCCACTCACCAGCCCCTGAGGACAGCGATTCGTTGTGAATACAGTTGATATAGTATCTTTTTTGTTTTCTCTGTTTTCTTACAGGTTGTGATGATTGTCGTGAAATTTCTTAAGATGCAATAAAGATTGGTTATTTTCAGTTGTTTTGCAAATAAAGTAATTTGGAACAAGGATTGATCAGTATTTACGCTTGGTAATAAGTGATGTTTGCTTTGTAATCTTGGTAACTTAGGCAGAATTGTCGTATTTATTTTGGTCGGGCGGTAAGGTCATGATCGGTGAGCAGTAATTCGAAGATCCCTATGAGGGGGCGTCACCCATTACGGATGGGAGCGCTCGGGGGAGGTGGCCAATTGGCCCCTCAACGGGGAGGCGGTCCTGTCTAAGGAGAGGCCGCCGGAAGGAAAGGAAAGGTGGTCAAGGCCCCTTCCTGGATAGGAGGGGCTACTGCCCCTCCTGGGGAATTTCCCGGGGCCAGGACATCTGCGACGGCAGATGGGTAAGTTGTGTGGGGTGCGGGAGGGGGTTTACGCTACCTTTTAGACACCTCACACGAGTCCTCGAACGACCGTTAAATGGCGTCGAGTTTATTGGGGCCCCCGTCAAGTACAAAGGGAAATTGGTAGATGCACTTGAGGTACGCCTCTGTGCGGTCGCTCCTCTCACAAGTGAGGGGGGTATTTCTGGTTTAGGGATCTGACACCGGTTACGACCTTGCCGTTGGCCCTTAACGTTAGGATGTACAATTTCAAGTCAAATGTTTTGTAGGATGTTAGTTCGGCTAGGAGAACCTTTGTATTAGAGATCTGTTAAGGTTAGCCAAACATCGTAATGTGGAAATGAAATTGTACATAATATGAAACTGTTATTTTAATGTTTTATTTTGTTTCATATTTTAATAAATACGGCCGGGAAGGGTAACTCCCCTCCCGCCTTCCAAAAGTTCAAGAACTGTTTCCGGTTTCCCAATTCTTGGGGATTGTGTTGAGAGGGGGTGGCGGGTATCTCAGCCATATATATAATGTATCCTACATTTCTGTTATCATAAATTGCATATTCTATACCATACGACATAATGAATAGCAGAAGAAGGCAACATAAAAAGCAAAAGAGAAGGAAGCAAACGCCAGAGATTATAGAATTCACAGCCATATTACCAAGATGTGCTTTAAAAAACACACATCGCACATTTCCCTATCGCCGGATTTTATCGCCGTGTTAGCGCGTCATTATTAACGCGCAACAGGTAGGCGATATTAAATGCGGCGATAGCCGGCGATAGGGAACATTAGCACGTGAAAACAAGCGTTATTATCACGCACTAATGTGTGCCTTGATAATATGGGGGGGGGTGGATACAGCTTTATGATCCACACCCCCATGTTATCAATGCCTAACACCTGATCGGGGCAGGCGTTGGGAGACCTGCGATAAACGAGTTTATCGCAGGTCTCCTTCTCCCAAAGCCTGCCTTGGTAATAGGGTGTTACCACCTCCAACCACATTTTACATGTGGTTGGATGTGGGAACGCCCACTTTGGATGTCATTAGCGATGTTTCTCGCTGACATGCAAAGTGGGCTTGAGGCAGGCCCTTGTTAATAGGGCGCTAGAAGTATCGCCGCTTTCTCGATTCAATTCGCCAAAAAAAGCGATGATACTTCACCTTGGTAATATGGCCCTCAGTTTCCTAAATAATTATTATCTAAGTTAGTGGGGTATTTAAGCATTAATCCAGCTTTTGAATAGCGTCAAATTAAATAACCCTTTTTCTTTTACACCAGTATAGAGCCTGATCGACATAATAACTCAATGCATATATTTTCATCCCTTGTTGGAAGGTGGGATTTTGAATTTGAATTGATAGAAATTTATATAGCGCACGTATACCACATGGTTTCTTGGCGCTTGAAGGATGCTTAACCCGTGGCTGGGGTAGCGGAATTACTGAGGTGGAAAAGCATGAGAAAAAAGAAAGGTCTTAAGTGCCCTGCGAAATTCGAGGTAGGAAGGAATAGATCTAATGTGAAGGGGGAGAGAGTTCCAAAAGGTGGGGGCAAGGACAGTACATTTCAGGCCCCCAGATTTCATTTTCTTGAACCAGGGGACAGAAAGAAAAAATGTAGTTGAGGAGCGGAGTTCTCTGTTGGGGCAATAAGTACTAATGGCGGAGGAAATGAACTCAGGGGCAGTTCCCGCCAAGGCCTGAAATGTAATGCAGCCTAATTTAAAGAGAGCCCGTTACTTGATAGGCATCCAATGTAAAGATTGTAGTAGAGGGGTGACGCGATGGAATCTGGGCAGGCCATAAATCAGGCGGGCGGCCTGATTTTGGACTAATTGAAGGCGATGTAAGGCATATGCAGGAGCACCGTTATATACAATGTTCCCGTAGTCCAGCCGGGACAGGACTATCGCCATCAACATTAATTTAAGGGCAGGGACAGAAAAGAACCGGGAAATTTTCCGTATGGTGCGGAGAGCAAAGAAACAAGAAGAGACAACAGAACTAATCTGAGAATGGTGGGTGAGGTGTTTATTGAGCGAAATCCCTCGGGTTTTTACAAAGGAGGAAGGTGTGGGGGAGGTGCCCAGGGAGGGAGGCCAAAAGTTAGGGGACCAGGGGCTGGGAGTGCAACCGGTGACGACAAGTTCAGTCTTGTCCAGGTTTAATTTCAAAAGGTTGCCGTTCATCCAATCACTGATGAACAGCATGACAAACTGGAAGTTGAGTATACTGGTGGGGGAGTGTGACAGGTGAAAAATGAGTTGGAGGTCATCGGCATAGTTATACACGGTGACCTCCATTTGCTGAAGTGCAAAGATAGTGGGAAAATGTAGAGATTAAATAATAAAGGAGAGAGAGAGGAACCCTGGGGAACACCACACCGGACTGAGTGAGAAGGGGCAGTGAATTCAGCCAAGTGGACGGCTTGAGAACGATCTCCTAGAAAGGAGCTGATCCAAGCCAGGGCAGGGCCCTCAATGCCCGCCGCCTTGACATGGGTGAGAAGGATGGAATGGTCCACCGTGTCAAAGGCGGCGGAGAGATCTAAAAGGACGAGGGCTTGGGGAGTGTTGGTGTCTAGCCCCTCTCTAAGGTCATCCATCACAGAAATAACCACCTTCTGGGTGGAGTGCCGGGGGCGAAAGCCAGCCTGCCGGGAAGCAAATCCCCCACTCTCCTCCACAAAGGCACCTAGGACCTGGGTGACATGGGCCTCCAGTACCTTAGCCAAAAAGGGGAGGAGGGAGATGGGACGATAATTAGAGGGGGAGGCAGGGTCGGCCCCAGGTTTTTTTAAAAGGGGGATGACAATGGCAATTTTATGAAGGGCTGGAACAATCCCCTGTTCAAGGGAATAGTTAAAGAAGGTGAGGGGAGGGAGGTAGCAGCTCATAAAGAGCCTCGAAGAACGCGCGCCGGGGCAATATCCACAGGTGATCCAGATTTAACACAGACCAGTAGGGAAAAAAAGGTGTCTCTAGTCAGGGGGGGCAGAAGAGTCAAGCAGGAGGAGGGAGGTGGAATCCCAGCCTTGATAAGGGAAACTTTCTCAACGAAAAAGTCATTGAGAGAGTTGCACAACAGCTGGGATGGAGGGATTTTGGAGGAAGCTCTATCAGAAGAAGTCAGTTCCCGGACTATAGCAAATATTTCCCTGGACTGGTTCTCTGCAACCAGAACTCTCCCTGAGAAATAGGCTGTTTTAGCAAGGAAGATGTTGTTTTTATATTCTTTGAGGATAGAAGTGTAACGGGATTTCAAGAGGGGACAATAGGCACGCCTCCAGGCTCTCTCAGCTTGACGCACCTCCAGTTTTTTTACCTTAAGGGAGGGAGAGAACCATTTGTTCCCATCATGGGCGCATTTGACTGTTACACGTTTCAAAGGAGCAGCTTGATCGCAGGCCCTCAGGAGCCAGCTATTCAGAGCATTCAGCTGCCTGGATGGCGTGAGATCAGCCAGGTCAGGGTCAGAAGCTGATAAGGAGGAACAGAGGACAGGAATGTCAACTCTGTTCCAATTCCTTGGAAGCTATGGGTTCAACCATTCCACTGCTATGCAGAATCGACCTAGGGTAAAACTAATAAAAAGTGAAGAGGATCTACCTGTATTGTCATCATGTCCTAATACAATCAGTTCTGGTCTCAGTAGGATTTGTATTCCAATAAATTCAAATATTCTCGTCTAAAAACTATCTAGACTGTTTCATGAGGCAAACATGTGAACTATATCAGCGTCTGTATCTCTGCAATGAGGGCATTTATAATTATCCCTGTGACCCCATCTCCACACCTTAGCAAGAGTAAAAGACAGATTAAAGGCTGTTTTGTAATTCTGAGTTTTAACATTAGAGGAAAGTTTCATCAAATCACTTAACCTGATAGTGGTCTCGGTAATTACTTTTTTCGCACTGATATAAAGCCTCCTGCCTAAGTTTCGATTTTGGGTGGACATATCAAGATTTTTTGATTCCCTAAATTCTCTATAGTAATCCTTAATATTTCATTTTGTTTGTGAATTGTTTTTTTTGCATCAGTGGAATCTCAGTCAGAGTCAGTTTATTAATGGCTAATTTATTAAGAAAATCCCTAATGTGCAAATATTTAAAAAAACTTTTCTTGGGCAGAGTATATTTTTCCTGCAATGTCCCAAATAAACACATTGATTCACTGATATAAATAGTTCCTAAATCTTGAATGCCTGCATTTTCCCAAACGTTTGGAATGCCATAAGGGTGTGTACTTATTATATTTTGTTATATTATACGTTTTAGCCCTATTTTTCACAGCCTACCGGAAGATACCAGAAGCTTAAAGCATCTTTTTTTATTATAGTTATATTCAAATATCCTCAAAAATAAACAGTCAACATCATTGTCCTGATATAACTCATAAATGGATGGTGTTTCAGTTGTTTTCAGATTGTAACCTTTAATCAAACTTTTCATATTAGTAGGTGCATCAGCATAATGATAGTATTTAAAATTAGGGAATACTCATGAACCTTTATAAATTGGCAGTTCAAAATATTTTAGGGTCCTTCTAACTTGTTTATAAACCCACACAAAACTGCTGCATATTTAGCCTACTTTCCTAAACGAAGCCAACGTTAATGCAAGAGGGAAGGCCCAGAAAAGATATAAAAACCCTTGCATGGTTAAAAATGTTATAACATTGTAACAGCCTTTATTAGTTAGGTGTACACTGCTTACGCGTTTTAGCTTGATATTTGATTAGATCATTAGGAGATTGTTATTTACGGGTATCGTATTTACCCCTGGTAAACAATTGACCCCTCAATAAAAATGTGTATAGTTGTCTTACTATGTTGTGATTTACAAAATTATTAACATCATTTTTGTGTTTTACTTCTATTCAGCAGCTAGCCAGATACCATCCCAAAGTTCTCTGCCTCAGATTCCATCTCCCTCATTGCCGCATCCAGTGATAAAGTCCTGCTGAATATATCTGCATATGCACGAAGCTTTGTTATATGTCCATTAAAATAAATCTGCTTACTGTTCTCATTACACATTAATTTCTGTATAAATGGCTTCATATATATTGCAAAAAGGCATTGGGAGCAAGGGCTGCCCTGTTGTGCACCTCCGTATTCTTCTATTCTTTCCAACTTTAGGATTTTTATAGAGAGTCTGTGCAGTCGTCATAAATGATAAGCCACCGCCTGTATGTTTTACTGTCTCTCACAGGCAGGCCTGGCTTTTCCTATGGAATGCTTTTTTGGCATCGGGTAGCATCAATGATGGGTTGGACCCTTGACCGGACACTAAATCAAAACGGTGAATAGCTCAATTGGCATGGTCAGTGGAGTCTCTTTACCAATGACAAATCGGCATTGCCATGGGGAAACTATCAAAGCAATGAGCCTGCTTAAAAGTGTGGCCAATATCTTAGAATACATTTTTACATCACTATTTATTATTGATATTGGTTGAGACAAACTTGATTTGTTGCCAGGTAATTTTTTGTGGAGAACAACTATTATATTTGTAGTTGTCCAGGACAGTGCTAGATTTTGACCAACTAGAACCGCATTGAACAAAGCAAGTATTGGTTATGAGAAAAGTGAGAAAAAGAGAGACACCATCAGGGCTGATCAATTTACTGGCTGGCAATGAGTCTATAGCCATTTTGATCTCTTCTAAAGGTATTGGTTTAGCCAAAGCTATGACCTACGCTACCTAGAAATGAATGTATTACTGCCATTCATGGGTTATTATCTTGTTTATTAAGTTTTCTATTATGTTAGACAAACAATTTACCGACTATCATAAGCAAGATCTGCTTTTTTGTTAGTCATCACATCTATGTTGTTTCTCATCGACTTATGCCTTATCTGGAGGGCAAACACCTTCCCTAAAATGTTTCCAAATTGATAACTCTGTGATTGATAGACTGTATACTTTTTAACCAACTGTTCATCATGTCATCTGTTCATATTATTTTCATTCACTGTGATTTGTTGTGGAAGGTTTTGTTCCCCATGTCCTTATTTGGAATGGCTATATCATGATTCCTCTTAAGATTTACCAATTCAGCATAGCTTTTACACTTCTGATCTTGGCATCATTTCTTGCTAAACCTTGTGCAGCTGATAGGTAAGCCTCTTATCCTGCTTTTGAAGGTGTCTCATACTTTACCTGCTTCGTCTGAGCCTACATTAAACATAAAGAACTGAACAGAGAAGCTGCAGAGTAAATAGCGTATAAAGAATCCCAGAACAAAATCTTTAGTTTCATTAAATGTTAAGTAGGTAATTCAGTAGATAGTCATCTTCATGTCAACTGGTGTCTGCTCCTCATGAGTTGAAAGGGAGACTGAGCCTTTGGCAGCAAGGCCATGGGGCAAAAATGTTTTGAAAGACTCTGTTTGTAGAGCTGCTCATATATTTGATAATATGGCCCTTCCAGCAGAAGGAGTAGGATGTTATCCTTAAAAATATTGCTGGGCAGTTGGTGGAAAGTTTACAAAATGATATGCTTTTCACTTCTCCCCCAAGTGAAGTATGTCATCTTCAATAAATGGCTAGATATGGCTAGGATTCGCTCCCAAGATTTAGGTCACAACAAGTCCTGAAAATGTATGTCCAGAATAAGAGCAAGTAGACTAGATCAGAAGGTTTTTTATTTCTTGTGAACGATTATTTCTGCATGATGAAGTATAAAGCGGGCACTAACAAGTTTGGCACTGCTATGAGAATACGAGAACACTACGAATCTCTCAGACACTCATGTCGGTTTTTTCAGTCTTTTCTAAGGAATAGATGGTAAGGCACATTACTTAGGGGCCCATTAGGATGTCGGGCGGATTACCTCCGCCAGGGTAGCGGTGGCCACTGCCACCCTGGCGGAGGCAATCCACCCGACATCTTTCCCTGCATTCCCCCCGCCATATTACGATGGCGGAGGGGACCGCAGCGGTGGGAAACACCGCCCGTCTGTTTTCCGCCCCGGTCGCCTTGCGGCCGGGGCGGAAAAGGGATAACATGTTGGCGGTGTCTATCAGACACCGCCAGCCATATTACAATAGGCATTTCTCAATGCCTGTCCTTGGCGGCAATGCTGCCACGGAAAGGCATGCGGTGTTCACTCTGGGGGGCCCATGTGGGCCCCCAGAGTGACGGCCATAGGGGGGTGGCACACGGGGGGTACCTGTGGTACCCCCCTTCATTTGCATATACAAAGGGGCAGGCACCGCGCTTTGCCTGCCGCTTTGTATATGCAAATGCAAAAATGCATTTTTAGCATTGTGGCGGGCGGTGCAGAGTGCACCGCCCGCCACAAGGCTAAAAATGAAGGATGTGCCCGTCACTGTGGCGGGCGCATCCTAATGCCAATATCAGGACCCCCGCCCTTTAGGCGGGCGGTCCCGATCTCCGTTTGGGTGGCGGGTGGACTTTTTCCGCCCGCCATCCTAATGGACCCCTTAGTGTTTGCTAGAAGCCACACAGATAATCCTTATCCAAATTACTCAATTGCTCAAGGAAATCTGGAATAGAAGTTTGAGGAGTGTTTAAAGAGAGAAAACATGTTCTGTTTGTTCATAAGAATCTGAAAAGGTATTCCTCCTTCATGCTCTTCTCCTTTAATAGGAGACCTTGCAGGTGTTCTTCGTGCTTACCTACAGATCAAGCTCAAACAACATTAAACAGCATCTTACAAAAATTAAGACTCACCAGCCTCAACATGAAAAGTCAGTTGTTTTTAATATGAACACGGTGTCTGAGCAACATACCTGAGGTTTCTTTGATGTTGTTCCCAGTAGGCATATCATCGTTATGTATTGGAGTGGTGGGAGTTGAATACAGGCAGAGGTGAATGAAGAATTAAGTAGTCCTCTTCCCCTTAAGACATAGGCCAGTGGTGCTGATTAAAGATTATGCCATTCCTAAAAGAAAGTAGGGCCACTTATTGAGTTCACCTAGAAAGAGCGTAATCAGAAATTAAGGTAAACAGACAAAATATCAAGTCCAAAATATCGATTGGACATAATCTCGAGTTTTAAATATAGATTGGCCAACATATCGAATGGACAGAATATAGACAGCAAAAAATATTGTTTTTAAGGTAAGTAATGAAATATCGAAAGTAAAAAATATAGAAAGTTAAAATATCGAAGTATATAATATAGATTGTTAAAATTATGGAATTTTTTAATAATATCACATTTTTTATAGTGTTTTTTATGGTATTATATGTGTGAAAAGTGTGTATTTATGTTACAAATAATTTAAAAATAATGAATTTTGTGTTTTTTAATTTTTGGGTAATTTAATTCTGTAGCGGGTTGTGGGTTTATAGGGGAATAGGGTGGGAAGTAATTTAATTATAATTAATTAAATATGTAAATTTATTTATTTGTATTAATTTTTAATTATTTGGTATTTAACTTATATTTGGTAATTAATTACATTTTAATTGCCACTTAATTTTAATTAATTGATTAATTGCTAATTATGGTAATTTTACTAATTTATTTTCTGTAGCGGGTTGTGGGTTTATAGGGGAATAGGGTGGGAAGTAATTTAATTATAATTAATTAAATATGTAAAATTAATAAGTTGTATTTATTTAAAATTAATTGTTAATGACGTTTTTATGTGTAAATGATAAAATTTTAATTGCCAATTAATTTAATTTAATTGAATAATTGCTAATTATGTTAATTTTTCTGTAGCGGGTTGTGGGTTTATAGGGAATAGGGTGGGAAGTAATTTATTTATAATTAATTAAATAATAAAATATTTTCAATTGTATTTAATTGGAATTAATTGTTAATTAATGTTTAATTGTTAAATAGTTATTTGATAAATTGTAATTAATTTGTATTAATAGGTAAATATTTGGAATAATTAATGTTAATTACTAATTTTAATAGGTTAATTATTAAACTATATTAAATTGGTAATACATTTAATTAATTGTTTATAGATTTTAATTTATATTTTTATAAATAATATATGAAGTATTTACTTTCTCTACTGTTGCACTCTTGGGAGTGAGAATAGTAATTTTTACCCCTACGCTATCCAACGCTTTCCCTACTATTACACTCTTTGGAGTGGGAATAGTAATTTTAACCCCTACGCTATCCAACGCTTTCCCTACTGTTGCACTCTTTGGAGTTGGAATAATAATTTTTACCCCTACGCTATCCAACGCTTTCCCTACTGTTGCACCCACTGGAGTGGGAATAGTAATTTGTACCCCTATGCTGTCCAACGCTTTCTCTACTGTTGCACCCACTGGAGTCGGAATACTAATTTTTACCCCTACGCTATCCAATGCTTTCCCTACTGTTGCACCCACTGGAGTGGGAATAGTAATTTGTACCTCTACACTATCCAACGCTTTCTTTATTGTTGCACCCACTGGAGTGGGAATAGTAATTTTTACCCCTACGCTATCCAATGCTATCCCTACTGTTGTACCCACTGGAGTGGGAATAATACTTTTTACCCCTACGCTATCCAACGCTTTCCCTACTGTTGTACCCACTGGAGTGGGAATAGTAATTTGTACCTCTACACTATCCAACGCTTTCTTTATTGTTGCACCCACTGGAGTGGGAATAGTAATTTTTACCCCTACGCTATCCAATGCTATCCCTACTGTTGTACCCACTGGAGTGGGAATAATACTTTTTACCCCTACGCTATCCAACGCTTTCCCTACTGTTGTACCCACTGGAGTGGAAATAGTAATTTTTACCCGTACGCTATCCAACGCTTTCCCTACTGTGGTACCCACTGGAGTGGGAATAGTAAATTTTACCCCTACGCTATCCAACGCTTTCCCTACTGTTGAAACCACTGGAGTGGGAATAGTAATTTTAACCCCTACGCTATCCAACGCTTTCCCTACTGTTGCACTCTTTGGAGCTGGAATAGTAATTTTTACCCCCACGCTATCCAACGCTTTCTCTACTGTTGCACCCATTGGAGTGGGAATAGTAATTTTTACCCCTACGCTATCCAACGCTTTGTCTACTGTTGCACCCACAGGAGTGGGAATAGTAGTTTTTTATAATTCTGCTATTATACGGTAATAATATTGGATATTATTTAATTATATAATGTTACTATATATATATATGTTTTAACAAATATGATTGTAATTTTTTAAATAATTTTCATTAATTATTTAATTATTATAAGTTAATGTAATTGTTTTTAAGTATATTTTAGTAATTCATTTTTAATATTAATTTAATTTAACACTGTTTTTAATAAAGTCAACATCTTTATAAACTATATATTTTTAAACGATATTTTGTACTCGATATTTTTGTACTTACCTGTTTGTAGATAAAAACTTGATATTATGTCTGTCGATATTTTTTCCTCGATATTGTTGCTAGTCGATATTCTGTCCCTCGATATTATGTCCGTGATCCCAGCAATTACACTAAATGTAAGTCAGGACTCACTCTGGTAGATGCCACCAGCAGGGTGTAAGGCAGGTCCAGTTTCAACTGGTCAGCTGGTCTCTGCAGGTCAGTAAATTGGGCCACTTGCAACTTTTGTGTCCCTGAAGCTTAACACCAATTCAGGCAACTGACCCTTGGAGTCCACTTCTTGGTCCTGGATAATGTGGGAGCAGATCCAACCCTTAGAGTTCTCCTCAAAGGTTACAACAGCTGGTTGAGTAGTTCTGGTATCATCCACAGGTCCAGCAGTGTTCTAAAGGGCGTCCTTAGGTTGCCACATTAATGCCCAGTGCGAGTCTGTGGGAGGGGGATCTCCTGACCACTCCCAAGTCAATGAGTTAAAAGTTTCTAGGGGGTCATCTTTGCTGCTCCTCTTGTGTGTTTTACTGTAAACTATCTCACCATGCCCGTCTCTACATAAAACTAATATGGCAGAAACTTTCTTCCCCTGTGAAGAGCACCCTCTGCCCTCTGAATAGTGGGCAAACTCTCCCTTGTGGTAACTTAAAACAGATTCTGATCAGCAGCTTCTCTTCCACTGGGATTGGTGCCTGGTTGGCTAGCAGGTCAATAGAGGGGAAAGGCACAGGTGTGAGCTACATCTGTCTGTGAACAGGTAGGCCTCCTCTGAAGTGAATTAGGTTCCTGGACACAGTCCAGATATCCATATTGTCAGAAGAAGGTAAACCCTTCTCTCTTTCTCTCAGTTCTGGGAGTACTTCACACCCAAACCAGGAGTAATTTATCTCCTTGATACCAAGCACACTGGTAGAAGTCACATTTGTTCCAGGCAAGAAAATTACAACAATCTAATAGTGTTATTTTCAAATTAGTAACATAATATCCAACTTGACCTGTTGGCTAATAAACTTCCGAGGAGCGTGGCTATCTCCCACGGAAGATGGCAGCGTTTCTGTGACCCTCTCCAAGGCAGCAAGGTGACTGAGAGACTTTGCAACGCGTTTTATGTCCAGGAGCCACTGATAATCGACTCGCAGTCATCAGAACCCTAGAGGAAATTTTACTACGCGCGAAGCTCTGCACATCATACACTCTTTCATTTCTCTCACGAGCGGCTTTGTCGCCGTTATGTCCGCCATCTTGAGAGCATACGCGGGGTAGGAGGAGCCAGTTTTTCTTGAATTCTTGAATTCTTTCCTCACGACCTCCATAACCTGCGATGCTTTCACAGGCAGTCTGAACAAGAGCATTATACCAATTGAGTATTTTTTATGATTATGTGCTGTTAAATATTTGCCCCAGTGCTCCTCATTTTCTGAAACTGCTAACAATTCTGATGCTGAGGTAATAATTCCCTGCAACTTACACAAAATCTATATGAATTTTACCTGAACCTCCTATTTTATAGTATTGAACTGGAATATCTTAGTATATTACATAGCGCTTTCTTACCTTCACATTTCCAATTGAGGCTACGGAGTTGCACAACAACTAATTTTAACAAGTCTGTTCATTTGATGGCTACTTTGAGGAGACTCAAAGACTATCCCCGCACCACTTTTCTGTGTCCTGGGCTTGAATTCCTCCTTGCATGGACAGACTGGAGAAAGTAAAACCTCTACTGGCACCCTCAACTAGTAGATTTCTACTCCATTCAAACTCTTGTGCCCATCTTGATCAATGGAGGATTCTTTGAATTTGCCACTCAAAAGGGTTTCTTCATCCAGCATCAATGCTTCTTTTACAGTTAACTAGGCCTGGGTGAGGAACTTCGCTCCGTTCATGGAGTTTGCAGAGTTTTCTGCACTCCACGCTCCGCGGAGCTCCTGGAGTGTAGAACACTCTGCTCCGCTTAGTGCAACCCAGTATTTTCCCCCTTGTGCTCGTGATCGGTGAGTTCATGACCGTGAGGTGCCACTCGGTAGTATTTCTACCTGAGTAGCAGGAAGACCAGCGCAAATGGCAGTTCGCACTGGACTCCTCCACTTATGGAACTCTGCAGAGTTTTTTTGTCACTTAGTGGAGTTCCGCATAGCGAAACTCCGCAAACTTCAACCAGTCCTACAGATAACAAAGCGTCAACAAAACAGTTGAAAAAAGAACCTCCTTCCCTGCCAAAGCAAACCTCATCCGTCTTGATAGACCGTCTTGTGTGTAAATGTAAATGTATAGGCATTTATATAGCGCACTACTTACCCGTAGGGTCCCAAGGCGCTTCGACCGCTGCAAAACACTTCCTGGCTTCCCTGAGAGATGGTCCCTTAATGGGTATCTCCAGGCTGAGACCAGGCATCCTCGGCGGTCTGGTGGGGCCGTTAGTGAAGATGAGGCAAGCTAATGCCCAGAGTTGCCGAGTGTGATCGCTGATCAGAGTGGGCACCGAGGCGAGAGAATTATCGAGTCCGCTGACCCTGCTCCAGAAACCTGCCGCGCCGGGAATCGAACCCTGGTCCCGGCCGTCCTCTGCTCTCGGGTCTGCCGCCTCTAACCGGTGAGCCACACTACTTCACTTTTAGAGGAGATTTGTGCTCTAAGTACATTCGTAAAAGAGACAAATTCCGAAGAACAAGTCCTAACAGATGGTTGGACAAAGATGGGAGAAAGAATTACCAGGGTTTAACATAGCGTGATTTCTCTGGGTTCATCCTGCTTTAAAGCAGAAGCTCTTCAATCCCAAGTCACATCTTTCCAGAAGCAGATTGAAAATGTTGAAAAGAGGAACAGGCAAATTAACCTTCGTATATATGGTTTAACAGACGGCTCGGAAGGCTCTGATCCTAACACTTAACTCAAATCGTTTCTGCTGACAGTGTTGAATCTACCAGAGGGCACCCTTCTGAACATCCAGCCTGCTGCTAGATTAGGCCCTCCACATGCAGCATCTTCCAGCATAAGAAAACCGAGAGAAGTTATACTGAACTTTCCTGAATATATTGATCTTCTCAAGGTATTGTAAGCAGTTATATCGGCAAAATGAATTTCATTGTCAGGTAATCATCTCTTCTTCTCACATGACTATGCAAAGTCTACAGCGGACAGATGCAGAGAATTCCTCGCTATGAGACCAGTTCTCTGCTCTATTGGGGCACGGTTTGGTTTATTCCACCCATGCTTATTCAAAGTAACTTTCAATACTAATACTACTACTTATGAGGATCCAGCCAGGCTAATAAGCTTCCTCAATTTGCATTGTACAGAAATGATGGACACATCTAATACACGTACTGAATAATCTGTTTGGTCTTATTCAAGACTTCAAACTCACTACACTAATTATGATGACCTTCTTGTGAGGATATAGAATATGTACCAGTCTAGCAATATGCTTTGCTCACATTAACCAAGTTTTCTCTTTCAGGTTACATCTCTGTATTGTTTGATTTAAGGTTATTGAAAATGTCCAGAGCCAACAAAATGCTTAGATGCCTTTAACCATTTTTTTCTTTTTACAGGTTTCATCTCCATATTGCTTGATTTATTCATCTTACATGTTGTCTGTCCTGAAGTCTCCCCCCCGCCTCAGCTCATGGAGTCTGGACGTGTCATTATTCTATGTGGCCTCATTCCCCCTCACCCTTTATATATTTTGGATTTTATGTAGGAACAGTCTCTTTTCTTCTAGTATCTCTGACAGTATTTATTCTTTTTTCTATGGCTATCTTGTTTTCTTTCCTAAAATCAATTACCTATATTATTTCTCTTTATCAATTTTCCTTCTCTTATTGTTTCTTCACTTCATCTTTTCATCTATTGGTTTTCATGGATCTTACCTTCGTACTAATTGCAAGATTTATATTTAAATTATGCATGTTATTACTGGTTCACTCAATTATCCGCCCTGTATGCTTAGTTTATGTTTTTAAAAATTCTCCCTTGGGATGTCAGAGGCTTAAATTCCCCCATTAAGAGAGAACACGTTTTTTCATACTTATCTAAATTAGATGTTAACATAGCCTTATTACAAGAGTAACATCTTACGGAGATTGAGTCATTAAAACTTAAAAAGAATTGGGAAGGTTAAATGTTCTTCTCACCTGGTGATGGTAAAAGAAATAGTGGCATAACATTATGTCATAAATCATTGAATGTTACGCTTATCTCTCAAGAGTCAGACAGTGAAGGTAGATGGATATTTACTAATATAATGATAGAGAGAACTTTAGTATCTTTGCTTAATATATATGCCCCTACTAATGGTGATCCTCCTTTTTGGTCCAGAATCTCTCAACTACTTGTAAAGTATCCTTCAGAGAATTTTATTTTTGCAGGTGATTGTAATCAAGTGGTTGATCCCTTTATAGACCGGAACTCTAAGACTTTTTCAACCCCAAATAAAACACATAAAGGTTTTTTACAAACTATAAAACAGAGAAACATACTGGATGCCTGGAGACTCTGTAACCCCTCATCGAAGGAATATACATTCTTCACTCCGTCTCTCTAAACTCAGTCTAGAATTTACCAAATTGTTATTTCACACAATGTTTCCCAATCTTTACGCTCACCTGACATAGGAACCATACTTATTTTGGACCATGCTCCTGTTTGGATTCAATTGGATATTTTACATCAATCTGTGTTACCCAAAAGATGACGTTTTAATAATTCCTTACTTTTAGACTTCAATTTCAATGCTTGTTTCCTTTTTTCATGAATACTTTCAAATTAATCAAATGGATAACATTCCCTTCCAGAAAATCTGGGATGCTTTTAAAGCCACTTCTCATGATTCTATTATCAGATATGTGTCCAAGAAGCATAACATTTTCCAAATATTGAATAGAGAACTTCTTACTAAGATTGGAACACTACTTCTACACCTCTATGTCAAAGGGCTGTCTATCAGTTCTTATAAATGCAAAAATTGATTTCAATAAGTCCTCTACCGAAAACGCTTCCCTATATTTACTGAAAACCAGTACGAAGTTTTACGGTGTCCAAAACAAATCAGGCAAATTATTAGTAACCCTGGGTGTAGTTTGTGAAGTTTCTGCTTCGCGGAACTCCGCGAAGTGACAAAAAATCTCTGGAATGCAGTGCGAACTGCCGTTCGCGCTGGTTTTCCTGCCGCTCAGGTAGAAATTAACCCAAGTAACAGCTCACGAGTGAGGAAAAAACTCCACGGCACTACGCGAAGCAGAGATTTCTGCACTCTGCGAGCTCAGTGGAATGTGGAGTGTGGAAAACTCTGGAAACTCCGCAAACAGAGCAGAAATCACAACCCAGGCCTAATAATTAGCCAACTACCTCAAGACCAAGCAAAATAGGCTCCAAATTGAATCCATTATTGATGAAAACCGAGTATCAAAAACTCAAAGATTCTGAAATTCTTCAAGAATTCGTACAGTTTTACAAATCTCTATATACACTGGAAAATATGCCTTCAGATGCAGATATCACCCAGTATCTTTCTACAATTCAGAAACACACTAATTTCCCAACAAATTTAGACCTTTTGGAAACTGATATTACACAGATGTAAATGCTGAATGCATTGAAGACTCTCCCAAAACATAAAGCTCCAGGCCCTGATGGTTTTACGGTTGAATTATATTTACACTTTGCCCAAATACTTCTTTCATACTTACACCCTCTTATTTCCTCCTTCATTACATCAAATCACTCCTCAGGTTCCTTCTTAGAGGCCTTAAAATGCCTCATTCCTAAAGAAGGCAAGAATTTATGATATGGCAAAACTACAATCCCATATCCCTAGTTAATGTGGTTTATCAAATGTTTTCAAAAGCATTAGCGTTCGATAAGAATAACATCTCTCTCTGCTGCTCAGTAAAGAACAATCAGGTTTTGTTAAGAGATGTAATATTTCTGATAACACACAGCTGTTTTCTGATATTCTATCCAAACCATCACATTATTCGGACCCCCTAGCAGCGATTGCCTTGGATACAAAAAATACCGTTAATAGAGTCTACTGGCCTTTTCTTTTTCATACCCTTAAATGGTTTGGATTTGGCCCAAAAATTGTTTCCCTCATCGCTTTACTTTACTCTGAGCCCAAAGCTGCTATTTTTACTAATGGTCTTATATCCCCTTATTGCACTCTAAATAGAGGAATGCGTCAAGGATGCCCTTTATTTCCTTTTCTTTTTAATTTAGCTCTAGAACCATTTTTATCTAATATCTGACAAAATCATTCCATAACAGGATTCATATCTAATAGTCAACAGATCAAACTAGCAGCATATGCAGATGACATAATAATGTTCCTCTCTCAACCACAGACCTCACTCACAGCATTTTTGGAAGAGGTTTGTAATAAGTCCAATATAGCCGAGGTGTAGTATTAAGATGTATGCTTTATTGATACATTTCTTAGGTAAGTATCAAGCATAGGTAGTACAGAGTAGAAAGCCCAAAGGGTGCGCCCCACCAGGAGAAACTTCCTTGCTGCTCAGCCCATCCTCTCAATTGACACTCCACACAGAGGCATACCAGCTTTCTGTTACCTTACCACACATACCAACATTCCAAGAACATCCACACTGGCTGAGCAGCAAGGCAGAGAAGCAGGAAAGGTGCAAGAGAAGGTAAACGTAGATTCTTTCCAGATCGTCGTCATATGTCATAAGTCCAATATAGCCGAGGTGTAGTATTATGGTGCATGCTTTATTGATACATTTCTTAGTTGTAGGTAAGTATCAAGCATAGGTAGTACAGAGTAGAAAGCCCAAAGGGCGAGCCCCACCAGGGGCACCTTCCTTACTGCTCAGGCCATCCTCTCAACTGACACTCCACACACAGGCATATAAGCATTCTATTACCTCACCACACATACCAACATTCCAAGAACATCTACACTGGCAGAGCAGCAAGGCAGAGAAGCAGGAAAGGTGCAATACACTAAATACCAGTATACTACAAGGTTGAATCCTATGGACTGGCATCTGTCTGGTTGCAAATTAAACAATGAGAAATGTGAAATATTACCCTTAACTAAGTATACCTTTTAAGAAGATTTCAAGATCTCAAATTTTGTAAATTTTGTATGGAATCCTCAACACATAAAATATCTTGGTTTATGTTTTTCTCCTTCTATTAAGACATCCATTTCTCTAAATTTTGATAATTGCTTAGATAAATTAAAAATACTCACGACAAAATTGCATTATCTTTATCTATCTTGGTATGGCTGCCAATAAAATATTAAAATGATGCTTATCCCTATCATACTTTACATTATATCTAATATACCAATATCCATACCAGTTAAGTTTTCTTCATAAAGTAAATTATAACCTCTTATTGTTTTTTATGGAATAACAAAAAATCAAGAAAGTCGTTACAAAAATTGACACATCCAAAATCAGAAGGGAGTGTAAATTTCACCAATTTCCCTAATTATCATAAAGCTTTCCAACAGAAGCAACTGTTGAAGTGAATATATGACCAGTAGAGTCAGTAGACTCCCCATTATGGGCTGATGTTGAGACTTCATTCATATCACCCTTCTCATTTCATGAATACCTTTCATTCACTCATAAACCACAAAACATTACTACACCAGTAACCAAACACTTCAGTAAGACATCAAACATTCTCCCCCACTCTACCCCACATGATCTTGACACCTTTTTGTCATCCACAATATGGCATAACACATTTATACTTGTCAACAATAAACCCATATGCTTGAAAATTTGGAGAAATAAAGGTTAACTCTGGGTACATCAGCTATTTGAACAGGGCACACTTCTTGCATTTTCAAAGGTGCGCTCTCTTTTTCATCTACCTCTCTCCTTTCAATACACATTTTCAGTTTTATGATCTGCAATACTTGAAGCTTGTGGTCACTTTCAATCTATAACTCTTTAATCCTCCCAGACCAACTCTACGTGGTATAATTTTCTATGCTTAAATCCTAAAGCTTCTAGGATTTATTCTCGCTTAACACAACCTTACATTAATAGGGATAAACGCAGAACAGAACTTTCTTAGGAAGCTGATTTTGGCACAGATGTTTACATTCCCTTATGGAATGAGATATGGACAAAGATCAGGAAATCATCCAGAGCGGTAAACACTACACAAACCATGTTTTTCATTTATAATAGACTCCTTTTCACACCTGCACGCTAACATAAAATACAGAATGAAATTCCTATAGCTTGCTGGACATGCTCTCATGAATGTACTGACTTAAAACACATGCTATTTACTTGTCCATACATCCTTAAGTTTTGGCAACAGGTTTGGATTCAAATTAACACCATCTTTAATACTACAAGCCCCTTTTCTTTCATCAATATTTTTTTAAGGAACTTATCCATTGATTGGAATAGGAGACACTCGCAAATACAAATCATAGATTTGTTGCTAGCTGTTGGTTTTCAGCTGATAACAAAGAATTGGAAGGATACATCTAAATTATCATAATAAACTTGGTGGTATGCTGTTTGTCATAGTCATAGACTGGATTCGACCTTTGTGTATTCTATATTTTTTGCTAAATCAGATTTATAACTGTGGTCTCGAGTCACACAATTTTTAGATAATAGTGCAAAACAAATCTTTTGCTCCCATCCCCTTATTACAAGAAATTGCTCAGCCTCCCTGACTTCCTTTATATTAAGAATGACATTGTTCAGTATATTAATTCAGTAATATTTATATGATTGCATAATTTTACTATATCAGGATTTTCTTCTCATTTCCTATTGTTTTGAGACTTCCAAGAACCAGATCTTTATATTTCTTAATATATTTTTTCTATCACTTTCAAATAGAATATGTAATATTACAATTTTATTTATTTTTTATCTATGTAATATTTGATAATTAACTGTACAAAACACTGGTGTTCATTTAGTTTTCGTCAATAAACCTACTTTTGAAACTTAAAAAATAAACTCCCATGGCTGTCCCCATTCCATCAGTGCCCCATTGATCTGCACCCAGTTTTCTACTCCAGATGGATTAACCTGTGTTCCCATGGCAAATATGGGCTGACTGACAAAGTCACCGCAGGGGACCCTCATAAGAGGGTAGGCCCTTTAGTGCCACTGTGGAAAATAGACAAATTGATGTACATAAGCAGCGTTCATTTGCCCTCTCCCGTCCCCCTCCCTGTAGGCACCACGTATACCCTGAAATGTTGACCGTATCACTCCGCCAGTAAAAGCCCGTGCCCATATGTACATGACAGCCATTTTAGGCACCTTGGCCTTTTGCCCACTCATTAGAATCACTGGCTTCCCTCCTGCGCGCATTTGAGCACCCCCCTCCCACTCTCACATGCATAGAGCATGAAACCCAGCACTCTGCGCGACCCTGCTATGAAAGGCAACCCTCCTGCTTGACCCAGGCACCCCCCCCCCCATTTCCCTCTTGAAGAAGCATCCTTCGCCTCAGCTGACATAGCCCCCCCAGCTGTATCTGACTGCCCCTGTTCTCTCATGTACGGGTCATAAGACCTCTCTCTCTCTCTGTGCGACTCTGTCCCTGCGCGCACCCTGACCCCCTCCTTCTCCCTCACATGGACAAGTCATAAACCTTCCTCCTCCGCAAGACCCTGTCCTTGGGAGTCACGGCGCGCCTGACCAACACCTCCTTTCCCTCCATGAATGCCCCTCTGTTGACAAGCCTTCCCTCCGCGCTCGATTGTCCACGCGGCATGAATACCACTCCTTTGATGACTCCTTCCCCCGAGTCCGACTGACCACACATGTCCGAGGCCATCGCCTAAGCCAGGAGATATCATTTACGGCCCTTTATTGTATGAAGTCACTCCTCTTCAAAGGACCCACTATTGATCCTGGTCTCCCCACCCCCTGGGCTACGATCAGGCGCACACATCCTAATAATCAGCGGAACATTCAGCTGCGTCATTGCCCCCTCTCTTATCAGCAGGTCAAGGGTCCCTATTGTGAACACATGTGGGGTAGGATTGACACGAGGATTATGGGGTTATCTTTTCTTTGTTTTACAATGCTGTGACTGTAATGCCAAGTGTTCTGTAAAGTATAAAAGACAGAGTCTCAGCTCACTTGTTAGAGCACCTCCCGATGGCACCTTGTTTCGTGTCTGAAATGACAGGCTCTCCTCATGAGAATTAAACTCTGTTCTTGATTCCTGCTTCAAGCGCCCGTCTCTTTATTTTGGTAATTATTCAGAATGGGAACTAAGAGGCGTCTTGCGCCAGCAGCCTGGGCATCGGTTGTCATATGGGCTGACTTTCCACAATTGGCGTCCCAACGCGGGGTCCATCAGTGACATACGGTCCAGTAAGAGAGATCCAGACGATGAGGTGAACATCTAAAATAATCGGAGTATACCTGCCTTGAGAGGGCCCTCGTCCGGCTGCCGATTGAATGAACTTCACCTATTCTGAACGGACCTCTCTTGAGTGACCTACTGTCCTGACTGGAATCCCACAGGACTGCTGCGGTAAAATCATGGAGTAAGAGAATGATCGGGCGCTGGAAGGAGGAAGGCAAAGAACTGCCCACACGGTCCGGTCCAGGTAAGGTCGCGTAAATGCGACAAATTGTGAATTGATTGTTTGTTGGATAATACTAGTATTACGCTTTGTTGAAACCTCTGAAGATTCACTGTCTGCAAACGGAGAAAAACAAACAGGCTCTCTCTTTGCAAGCAGTGAAGGATAGGTAACGCAGACTTTTGTCCCCATTGTAATCCGTCGTGCCTATCTTCCTCCCCCACTGTTTCCCGAACTGTCGTTCGTGGATTATTGTCTGGAGATTCTTTGTCTGCAAACAGGGAAGAACAAGGTCTCTCTTTGCAGGTAGAGAAAGAGCGGGTAGCGATAACTTTTCATGCCCACTTATTCTCCCCACTGAATTGTTTGATTGGCCGATTGATTCGGTATTGGTTCGTTTGAGGTATTCACCGCCGCCAAACAACGGAGAATAGAAATATTCTGCCTAGTCTTTGCCCGCTGTGATAAGATAGGTAATGCAGACTTTTGTCCCCGTTGTAATCCGTCATGCCTATCTTCTCCCCACTGGTTGGTAGCCTGTTTAGCCCGGACCGCTTATTAGAGTTGAACTATCCAGCTCCACTGGAGGGCACACCTAATAAGGACCTGTTCATTAAGTGTGGACTAGTCGCTATGGCTTATAATAGGTTATGGCATAAAAATACAAGAAAAGGAGTTGGGCGAAATCAGTAGGCCACTGAGGAGTTATCAACTTAGTTAAAAATAAAATAAAAAACGTTAGAAATAACTCGCACTAAGAAACATAAAAAATGGCGAGGGAAGACAAGCTTGACACCAAAGCAAGCCACAAGGTAACTAGGTTCCGTTGCCTATTTCTGCCCTAAAACATGTCTGCCTCATTGCCCACCACGCCCAAATAACGGTCACATGAAATAGAAACAATTCAATAGGTACCTACCCCCATTCCGGAAGCTCCCGAAGTGCAACAGGTCTGCGGTTACGCCCATCCGGAAGGCGAGGCCTCGAGGCATGTGGGGCTCGCCTGGCCGCGATCAGAAGGAGATGCTGTTGGGCGGATGGCCCAGAAAACGGTGATGGCCTCTCCTTCTCTCCTCTCCTGCTACCCTGCAGACCACGGGGGGGGGGCTGTCTTGCCTCAGCCACCGACCACCCCCCCCCCTCTGTCTCTCGCCTGGACCGGCCCACGAAGAAGGCCGAAGCCAAAAACAAGAACGGCGGCGCTTACATGTAGTCCCGCCACATGTCAACGCCTGGACAAGTGCAAGTAGTCCCGCCACATGCCGACGCCGGGATAGTTACAGGTAGTCCCGCCACATTTCAAATTCCTGGGAAGTTGCATGTAGCCCAGCCACACGGCAACGCCTGGATAGTTGCAGGTAGTCCCGCCACATGTCGAAAGGTGGGGGGGGGCTGTCTTGCCTCAACCACCGACCACCCCCCCCCCCCCATCTTCGATAGCCGGCACGGCCAATATCGAAACGACGGAGCCGAGGATCGACGAGGGGTCGCTGGAAGGGGGAGGTGGCGCGAACGAGCCTCCCCCACCTCCCTCCAGGTGGAGACTTCCAGCGACACCCCAACGCTCTTACTTAAAGAGGGTCCACATCGAAAAGCGGTCTTTTGCCCGGGGCGGGCACATGCCCCATGCCGTCTCTCCTCAACCTTGAAGATTCTATGAGAGCCGGGGGGCCCCCGACCCCTCTGCATGGGTGCCCCCGTCCCCCTCACTGGGACCCGCGACATCGACACACTCCTGCCGGCGCCAGCCTCAGTTTGGAAATGGCTAAAACACAGCCAAGGTACAGACTTGTTCAGTTCCGGTGGAACACCAGAATGACCCGGTAGGAAAATTGTTGTTGCCCTCCCCACTCTTTGACTGATGGTCCATTTGTTAGACTGTTACCACATTGCTAAAAACTTTTTGAACTGCCAACGGAAGGTTCTGGTCCAACCATGAGTCATTGGAGACATTCTGACTATACGGGAACCTGCCTAACCTCGCCCAAAATGGCGCCGATACACGAAACGAAACTTTCGAACTCCCTGTTCACCCGGATTGCTCGAATATTGATGCTCTGAGATATGTATGCATTTTTTGGACAATGAAAGTCGATAAGATGGATAGTGATTATGTGCTTAGAGAAGAAAAGCAATACCGATATTGATCATGTGTTTGGACAATGAACTGATTTAGGGTGGGTACCAATTATGAATGGGAACAATGAATTGGTGTAATTTAGACAGTGAACGAGCATCTGGATAATGAATTAATGAATTAATTGAAAAACTGAATTCTTGATATGCATCATGCCTGCTCTGTAGTAAAGTTCGATACGATTTTATTGCACTGCCGCACCTTATGCAATGAACTGCCATCAACTTCTTTTTTCCTATGTACAGTTCCAATCTGCTCCGTGGCTGGTCCACTGGGTTGTAGGCCTGTATTTTATACACCAGCACTTTTTATTAAAGGTATTTTGAAAAAGAAAGCATAGTTGTAGTGGTTGCATTAATGAGTTTTGAATGTATTACTACTATGAGCAACGAGAAAGTACGATGAAGGCTGAAGGTTAAAAAGGACCCGATATTTAGCAGCTACATTATGTGTGACAGGCAGCCGGAAAAGTGTTTTAGACGCTTTTAAACGACACCACAGAAATGCCATCTGACCGCCCTCCTTGCACGCAACCTAAAGGGGTCGCGACCAGGTAACCCGTGTAGATACGCAGATCATCGATGATTATCTATCTGACGCTACTGGTCCCTCTGGGCTTAAACGCCGAGATGGTAGAGAATGCACCCCGGGGAGATAGGTCGAGTATGTGGTAGGTAAAAACATTTTCGGATTTGTGCGCGCTGATGTGTTTTGAATGCTGCACTCCCCCTCCCCCTTCTTCTCCTCCCTTCTGCAGGTCCCGTCGGAACGTCGGCTGAAGTATGGAAAAGAGACGATCGAGCGACCGACAAAAGGAGAAAAAGGGGATCTGAGCATAGTACTTGTGCTAAACAAAATTTGACAGACATAGACGTAGATATGACTATTCCGCCGTTAGAGCCTGACGACTGGGAGGATGGACTGACATAGAAACTTGACGGGTACTGTATGACGGAAATTGACTCGAAATTAGCACGCTAGATAACGCGATTATGATGTTTAATTAGATAGGGAAAGGACTAGGGAAAGTCCTGAGGTAAGGGTACCCAGGCACCACCCGTCTGGGAAGTTAGAAATATTGTTGATGTTCGAAATGTACCACCTCCTTCTCACCCCCTTATAGATATAACGAAACTGCCCGACTGTTCTCCTGATCGATACCCTCTGTTGCCTCAGCCCGGAGAACATCCAGCCAAAGGAAGAAAATCAAAAGTGGTTTAAGATCCACCTATGGGCAATAGCCCAGCCAGGTTAATTCCTGACCAACTGACTGCGGTGTGAGTATTAGCAACTGAGAACACTCGCGAAGATAGTAAACGAGAGGAAAAGGAGGAAAAAGGTAAAAAGAGCTCAACATATAAATAAATAGGATACTAAAGATGCGCAGCCTGCAGGAAAATTTTTGTTTGGCCAATAACTGTTTTATGTTTCGTCGTGAACTCTTTTGTATGTAACACATGTACTGTCTTCCCTTGTCTGAGTTTGTGTGTATGTAATGTACGGGTTTATGTCTTCCCTCTGTCTGCGTTTGCGTGTTACCTGACCTCTGTCGTTCTGTGTTGTGAGCACACTAAATGACCTATTTTCGTACACGTCTCTCTCTCTCTCTCTCTCTCTCTCTCTCTCTCTCTCTCTCTCTCTCTCTCCCCCTCTCTCTACATGTCATACGTGTACCAAATGGCTCGTTTAGGTTGCGGACGACTCTCACTCCCTACGAGAGTCCCCCTGTCCCATCCTTTTTGTATGGTAATATTGTGCCCCGTCGGCACCAGTCTGATTGGATACTTATTGAACGCGAAGGTGTTCAGCGAAATTGACCGAAACAAAAATGATTGTATCTCGCCATATTAATACCTAACCTTTCTACAAAATGAATGAACCTGAAATTGGCTGAGAAGGAAAGGACAGGTAAGACGACTAAGGTCCCCCGATTTGGCATTTTATAGGGGAACTGTATGTCAATGCCACCTTATTTTTCTGTTCATCAGAGACGAGCACCAACGTCTAGATTGACCCCCAATGCCCAGATTGCCCCACCCCTTTGCACCCAAGCGCGAATGCCCGAAGCGTCCCCGCCCCACTTGATTGACCCCGGCTACTGTCCCCGATATATATATATGATGACCATGAGTAACTGCCGCCCTTCGAGAAAAACCTGTTTGGCCCTGTCTTTCAATGATTGCACCCCGCTCTGTTTTGAAGAGTTAGCCAGCCTTGAAGGGAAATGGTAGACTGATAAAGGCTTGGGTCTGAAAGGCAAGTCTACACTGGAAGTTCCAAAAATGTTGAAATTGGTGAAATACGCAGTTGATGGGAATATGATTTCTATAAATTTATGTCATGAATAGACCCTTGGCATGAACACAGTGGGAATGTTGACATATGCACTGCTTGGTAATAGACCTCTGACTGACCGATGAGCGTATCTCCCAAGTGCACAGGATTGAGGGAGGAATTCACCTGCATAAATGACTTCTTCTGTCAGTTCTCTAAAAACTTGTTTTTGTACTTATTCAAAGATTTGCGATCACCGGAGGAGAAGGGTCGGACGTGCCTGGCTGCAGATCTTGAGACATATGTGACCTCGACCAAGGGTGGAGCTGCAGAGCAACAAGATACGGGACGAGACAGCAATTTCAAACGTGGTAAATGAAGCTTAATGGGCTGCCCTGAAGCCCTCCGTCTGCTAACCCACGTGTGCCTGGAGTCTCCGTCCCCTTTCTTTGGGCCCGATTGATGGGCCTGCCTGCTTGTTATCCTTTGCTCCCCTGGTCCCTTTTGTGTGTCCCAGGAACTCTGACCCAACACCGCCCTCTCTCCTATCAACTATTTGAACCATGCACACCCCCTCTTTTCCATATGACTTCACGCCAAAAGGAAGAACGGCATTCAGATGGGAAAAGGGTGTTGCCACGGAAATGTAGGTGCCGAGCATAAGGCACCACTAAAAGGACTGGTTAGGGAACAGGACTGTGGTCTAACAGCAGAGGACTGACCGCACCCTGCAACGCGTAAGGATAGAACCGAGCTGGACCTATGGCTCCACCGCCGGTGCTCAACAGCGCCAACGAAAGGACACGGACTAGAGCCTACCAGTGATGGCTCACTGATAAAAAGACACTGTGACGAAGAGATCTTGCGTATTGAACTGAATTCCTCCCTCAACTACTTGGTCAAAATGTTAATTGGTCGCATTCGTTTTTGAAAGTCAGAAGCATTTATGCTATGTAGTACGTTTGCACCTATGTACTGCATTTTGCCAATCACACCAACTGTTCATGATTTTTATGCAATATGTTAGTATTGACAAATGCTATTTCATCAACCACATGTTTATATGTACGCCCCTTAACTAGGAAGGATAGGAAAATGAACTTTGTTGTTTATATATACCCCCATCAATTAGAAAAATGAACTCTGTTATGTAAAAAGGGGCGACTGTGGAAAATAGACAAATTGATTACATAAGCAGTGTTCATTTGCCCTCTCCCGTCCCCCTCCCTGTAGGCACCACGTATACCCTGAAATGTTGACCGTATCACTCCGCCAGTAAAAGCCCGTGCCCATATGTACATGACAGCCATTTTAGGCACCTTGGCCTCTTGCCCACTCATTAGAATCACTGGCTTCCCTCCTGCGCGCATTTGAGCACCCCCCTCCCACTCTCACATGCATAGACCATGAAACCCAGCACTCTGCGCGACCCTGCTATGAAAGGCAACCCTCCTGCTTGACCCAGGCACCCCCCCCATTTCCCTCTTGAAGAAGCATCCTTCGCCTCAGCTGACATAGCCCCCCCAGCTGTATCTGACTGCCCCTGTTCTCTCATGTGCGGGTCATAAGACCTCTCTCTCTCTCTGTGCGACTCTGTCCCTGCGCGCACCCTGACCCCCTCCTTCTCCCTCACATGGACAAGTCATAAACCTTCCTCCTCCGCAAGACCCTGTCCTTGGGAGTCACGGCCACGCCTGACCAACACCTCCTTTCCCTCCATGAATGCCCCTCTGTTGACAAGCCTTCCCTCCGCGCTCGATTGTCCACGCGGCATGAATACCACTCCTTTGATGACCCCTTCCCCCGAGTCCGACTGACCACACATGTCCGAGGCCATCGCCTAAGCCAGGAGATATCATTTACGGCCCTTTATTGTATGAAGTCACTCCTCTTCAAAGGACCCACTATTGATCCTGGTCTCCCCACCCCCTGGGCTACGATCAGGCGCACACATCCTAATAATCAGCGGAACATTCAGCTGCGTCATTGCCCCCTCTCTTATCAGCAGGTCAAGGGTCCCTATTGTGAACACATGTGGGGTAGGATTGACACGAGGATTATGGGGTTATCTTTTCTTTGTTTTACAATGCTGTGACTGTAATGCCAAGTGTTCTGTAAAGTATAAAAGACAGAGTCTCAGCTCACTTGTTAGAGCACCTCCCGATGGCACCTTGTTTCGTGTCTGAAATGACAGGCTCTCCTCATGAGAATTAAACTCTGTTCTTGATTCCTGCTTCAAGCGCCCGTCTCTTTATTTTGGTAATTATTCAGAATTGGAACTAAGAGGCGTCTTGCGCCAGCAGCCTGGGCATCGGTTGTCATATGGGCTGACTTTCCACACCACAGGATGGCACACTGGGCAGCCTAGTGTCTAGAGACCCCTTTGGGGTCCCGCTCGACATTTCCGGCCGGGGTGGGGGATGGGGAGAGGTATAAATTCCTCCCCCGCCCACCTGGCAGCATCTTTGTCCCCTCACCCTGATGCCGTTTGCCAAGTCCCGTGAGAGCTGCTGCATCCTTTGCACGGTGAGTGCATACTGCCCCTCCTCTTGCCCGAGCTTCCATCAGGTTGCATCTTGGGCAGGGCAGCCCGGCCGGGCTGGAGGCTGCCTGGGGGGGGAAGAGCAGCACCCATTGAGCTTGCACGGTGTCTCGCCGGGCTGCCCCTGGTCCCGCGGGGGCTCCTGACTGGGGGTTACAGAAGACACAACTGGCTTTGTGGTCCCCCTGTCCTGCACAGTAGTTACCGGTGTTAGGGACTAGGGCAATCCTCCTCTCCGTGTCAGTGGTGGGGGCAGACAGGACACACGGCTCTGGGTACGAATATCTAGTTCTGTTTTCATTAACTGTACACTGATACAGTCCAGTACTTTCATGCCCACTTTGGGAAGAGTTACTGACAGTGCACAGGCATACTCTTCCAATTTCTAAATGTATTTCCATACAATACTCGGGGACGGTGACATGTTAGCAATCCGGTAACACGGCAGCAGCAGCAGATCACTAATATTAATGAAAATAATAGGTGACTTTATAAACTAGCAAATAGGAGGTTCTGTTTTGATCTAAAATAAACCTTTTAGTGATGATGTAAGGGTGAAACACATGGCCCAAGCAGCGCATGGTGAAACTTTGCAGGGAGGCATACTGGGCTCGGTAATCCGAGCTCTGTCAGTCGGTAGTGTGACCGTTGGGGTTAGTTTTGCTCTCACAGGGTGAGAGGAATAAAAAGAGACTTGCACTTGGTTAGTGCCAGTTTGATATGGACTGTGTTCTTCACAAGAACATGTACCACCTGTCCAGAATCGTTGCATTTTCAGTATACTACTACACCAAAGCCATATTGGGGCTGTTCGTCTGGTTGGTGTCCTGTGCTCAAAAGGGGCCAATTCAGGCCTCCCGTCCCCGGGTAGGGGAGTGCAAGGCTCTCTCTAGGTGCAGCTGCTGCTTGGGGGGCTTTTGGGGTGCAGCTTGATGATGGCACCATGGGTCAATGAGTGGCGTGCTCAGTATGAGGTGAAGCCAGAACAAGCCTTATCCCCCCTCAGCGCAAGATGTGTACATCAGGCAAGCATTGTAGTTTGCATGCGCCCATCTCCTGTACTTATGGTGCCAGGCTGGTCAGACTGACTGTGTATATTTGTAATACTCTGCTCCATCTAAACTACATCAGTCTCATACCATACCAGGCATATTGATGCCAAAGTATCACATGTATGTTACTGTCTCACACATGCACACTCCAAGACTGGGAATATCTCACAAAAGCAGCCTTAAACATTGGTCTTCTTAGAGATTCTTGTTGGTCAGAAGGCGTAATTACTGATATCGGTATGTCTCCTTCATCTTCATTGTTTAATTGCTAGCAAGAAAGTGTCATTCATAGTCCTTTAAATGTCACTCATAGTGCACTGAAATTATGGAAAGGTCACACAAAGCAGTTGAAACCTTGGCAGCCATGGATAGGGGCGGCTAGCTCTCGGTTGGCTATGCAAGAAAGCTATAATTGAGGCTTCTTTATGCAACTAAGAAGCATTTACTAAACCAACAGATGCGCTTGTTGTAGGTGTAGTGCTCCTTTTGTAGTAAATATAGGGAGGGAATTGCATAGCGGCTAAATACCAGGCAATATTCAGCACATTGCCTGAGCAAGCTGGGTGATTGCAGATTAGTGCTGGGCTGTATCAGTGTACAGTTAATGAAAACCGAATTAGGCTGTCAGGTGTCTTTGAGGGACGGGCAGTGGCATTAAAGGGCTGAAGTGTGTGACTTATCACTTGCAGGGCTACAGACGGGTCCCAGCGGATCCACCAAAGGGAATACAGTGAATCATGTGACACAGAATTGTGAAGTCCGACATCATTACTGGTGTAAGTATCAAGGGTCAATGAGGGATAGCAGGGACCGGGCATCTGTGACCTGTCGAAGGATCAGCAAGCAGGGTAGGCTGCGTAAGTTGTCACTTCAAATAAGTGTGCAGTGTCTAATAACGGGCACCATACACTTATTCCCTCAAATCTTTACTATGTTCGCCAGGGATCAATCGAAAAGAGCTATGAAATTGTCTGGTCAATGTGGCGAAATAATGAACCCTAGAAGAAGACCACGAAGACCACACAGTGCAAATTAACAACCAGTTGGAGACAGGTGAACTTCAGTGCTCTGAAATCCCCCCATGGCTCCCGTGGCATGGAGCTCGGTCTGGGGAAGCGATGAAGCCTGCGCGCAGGAGGTTCATCTGCGCTATGCGTAAATTCACTGAGCAGAGGGGATTTGGCTTCATTAGACCTGGGTGCTACACGCCAAATTCACAGGGTGTTCTTAAGACGATGGGGTACATCTGTCCAGTATAAGCATGGACCTGTTCTTTTTGGATAGGGGAGAGGCCCTATAATTAGCTGGATGTAAGTAGGAATTCCAGCCTTGGTGGGGGGCCCTTGCTGCTACGGTCACCACACCCATGGCTGTAGCGGAGTTACAGGGTGATCCAGAGGCGGAAAGGTACTCAGGGGGTACCCTCTTCAAGAGCACAAAGGGTGCTGAGGCCGAATATCCCCAGGAAGTCTTTGCGGTGGACCCTGAGGTGAGACGGCATCCCGTCTGTCCTACGGGCGGTTGGAAACCTGTACAACCGGGGGTCGCTTGAAAGCTCTGCCCCTCGTAGGGGGGTGTGAGTAAAGGGGTGGACCGACGGTTCACCGGAAGTAGGAGGGGCTATCCCCTCACCACAACCGCTAAGCACCAATTGGCTAAGGCCACGATGAAAGTTGTCCCATTAGGTGATAGGCCGCGAGGGGCAGCTTGCCTTTGGATCGCCTTTAAGGTAACCCACCATGTTAGCATATTTGGTATGCTAATAAGCCTGCAGTAATTTTCTCCACCAAAAAGTTGTCTTGTTGGCTTATTTATGCTACCTGTATGTTCCTGTGGGAGGACTGTTGAGTGTGGCCAATATTGGCACTAAGAGGCGCAGCACTGGGTTTAGGGACTCGTGAGAAAAATGCAACGGTTAAAAATAACCAGGCCTAGATTTACTTAGCCTTTGCTTTGTTCTTGTGCAGTGCTAGACGAAACAAGGACAGTGCAAAGGCTTCAGTAAGGTTTACAAGCCACACCAGGGGTGATTTGCACCACCGTGCCTGACTTTGTAAAGAAATGTAACAAAATGCAGTAGCTTGCTCTGCATTGCATTAACTTTCATAGTGGTAGGCATTCCATGGAAGCATGGGCATTCCTGTGCATCCACCAATGGAATGTTGTGCAATCCCAGATTTGCTAAAGGCAGTAAACCTGGGAATTTGCTAAAACCTGTACCTACCACAGAGAGAAGTTACAAGGAGAAATATCTCAATCTCTCCTTCTTACTTCCTCTTTCTAAGCATGATGCAATGTGCATCATGCACCGATAGAGGAAATTGCCTCTAAGGATTGTTTTTGTCCAGGACAGTATCCCTGTTTGTAATGCAGATACACTTGCTTGCATTGGCGCTAGGCAGCACGCAGTATGCAGCACTAGAAGGAAGCGGGAGTATCGCATATCTTAGTACATATAGTGCATTTCTGTTCTCTCTGTTTTGCGCAACACAGCACAACTTTCCTTGCTGCCCTGCACTGCATGAAACATTAATCAATATGCCCTGCAGTTCGGAGACAGAGTGTCACTGCAATCACATTGCTCACTTTTTAGGTCTCGCCTAGCTATAGCATAAGCAATGCTATGCGAGATATTTAGTAAGGGGCATTTGTAAGTAATCCCAAAGGCTTCAGGCGGATCGGGTACAGTGCATGTGCACCGGGCACGCGTCCCATTTGTCAGCCTGTGTGATCACTTTCGCGGCCGCTTTGATGTTCTCAGTGAGCTGCGCAGCCACTGAGAACATCAAAGCGGCCGCGAAAGTGATCACCATTTGCGCACGCGCCCCTTCCCTTCTAGCCCAGTCCTTGTCACCTCGGCATGCACTCAACCCTCCTTTCTCCCCTGTTGGCCACTTTGATGTTCTCATGCTTGTTTTTATTTATTCACACACACATCACCTCCTCCTTTTCTGCGTGAGGCTACTAGTGGACATCATGCTCCATCCTCCACGCCTTTATGAACCTGCCTGAGTCTTGCGGAGTACAGGACGATGCGCTGTGACAACTATGCTTTAATGGCATACTTTCACTGTTGACCTTTTTAGGTGGCATGTGCTTCACTTTGTGTGGAAAAAAATACTACGGTAAGTTTTGAGAAATAAGCACATGCATATATATAATATTTTTGGTTTAGATTGGTCTCCGCACCATACCACTTTAATGCAAGTAAAACTGCCTTTAACCTGCTCACTATTGTGGTAAATATAATTTACCGGTCAGTTTTTACCGTATAATTACTGTCAAGAAAGAATAGCTCAATCGAATGAGAGGCAGAGTCCGGGGTGTCTGAGTCATACGGGCTTTAATTCAGGATGGCTCGAGCCATGGAAATCAATTCCATCAATACAAGGGTTCGGGGGTATATGCAATGATGGCAAAGAGATGTCAACGATTTATTAACAGTACATGACATATATAGTATAACTGTGTAATAGCAATGAATACAGTAGGCGTGACAAGTGAAAAGAATATGATAAGAACACATGTGCGTAGCAAAAAGGCGTGTACAAAGGCGTGCACAGAGGTGTGTGCTGGAAACGTCACAGAAAAGTGTCATAAGTGGGTGGATACATAGGAGATTCTGCAGAGTCAGCTAAAACCTATAACCTGGGTGCGCGGGCAGCTGTTATGACGTGTGATTTACGTGTGTCTGGAGAAAGCTAAGGGTCTGACTTTTAGCACTAGTAGAAGAGACAGACGTCTGGCATGTCAGACCGACCTGTTCCTGTAGCATGTCTGATATCTTGTATTTGGGGTAGGTGTAATCTGAAGTAAAAGGTCTCTCGGGCAGAGGCTATTCTATACTGAATGCATATGTGTCTAAGGGCAATGCGCGGGGCCATGGGCCTACCATGGTAATGGGAGCAATGAATTACATGAGGGAGACAGGAAGGCTTGGCCCTTTGCTCTGCAGCCGGGGAACTGTTTACCTATTTCACTAGACAGGAATGTGTTTTCGAGGAGGCTGAACTGGCTACACTGATAACTCGAAGGCAGAATACTGTTTTGGCAGGCAGGCCAGGCTGAGCCAGGCACCGCTTCGCTCGGCAGGAAGTAAGGCAGAGGTCAGGGATGCATCTCCACGCTGCAGCTTTCAGAGACGGGGACAAAAGTGGTTCGAGGGCAGGAATCAGGGCCTAGCTCTGCAGAGCCAGGAAAAAACGTGAAAGTGTACCATGTAAAGACGTTGGCAAGGCATAGTTAGGAACTGAATTATCGATCCATTCATGGTGGATCCGATAGAGGACATGTTAACGTTGGACGCAAATGTATTTGTGTCTTCGACTTCGGTTGCGGAGGGAAGTTACATGCACTTTAAACTCGTACATGGAGACTTTGAGGTACACGGTAGGGGACATACCTGACCATAAAAATTTCAATTACCTCATTCCCTCCTTGTCCCCTACGGACCCATTAGGATATATCTATATTCATGAGACCATCTATCTGTTCATATAACATCATCTGTTCTTCTTTCTTTAGTCGGGAATGGGAACGTGAACTAGAGCGGGGAATACAAGCTGTGGCGCACAAGCCGCAAATCGCTGGCCCACATTGAAGACATAAACAACAACTGAATACTATGGCCAATATAATCCCTAGGAATGACAATAGCTTCCATCCCCAGGCTGTTATTAGACTCCAGAGCCAACCGGACCAAGTCCAGGAGCCTGGATTCTGATGTATCTGATGGGCAATTTCGTGAAGTCTGGTGATGGCCTTATAGACTGATGGCGCGTTATTAGGAATAAACACGCAACAACTGGATCCGATGACTCTACAAGCTCCGCCCCTATCGGCCAGGATGACGTCAAGGACAAGGCGGTTCTGAAGAACAACAAGTCTCATAGCAGACTGCTCCTCTGTTAAGTTGCCTAAAGCTGAAGTAGTCTCATTCACTACTGCTTCGAGAATTCTGGTTAATTTGCGTATCAGTTTACTATTGGAGACAGTACCTAAATAAGGAAAGAATCCTTTATTGAAATCTGTATATTGTTCCCATGCGGTTTCAGTCTGATCAACTATTGGAAGATCTCTCTTGTGCCTAACGAGATTGAGGCGGGAATTCCTGTGATAGTCAGATGGGGCTAGAAAAACTGGTGGCAATAGGAATGCAATGAAACAAGTACCATCCCAGTCTAGAGGTAAACGTACATAAGCTGTATGACCACAAATGAAATAGGAATGTCGGGAAGCTTTGAATGTAGACTTGCCTTCATCACTGAATTCGACCACAGTAGTACAATCACTATGGCCTAGATGTACTGAACCCTTCTTTCTGACACATAATACACCTTTTGCTGGTAAAACTGATATAGATGGCAAGTCTGAACTAGTTTCTGATTGAACATTTAGAATCATGAGGTTAAGTGTAAAATTTCCTAATCCATACACTTCATTTTCTAGATCGGTCCCTGTCATTTATGGAAGACCTTCTTCATCTGGGAAACATGCTTTGTTCATGACTGTGTTCAGATTTCCCCATATCCATTTGCCTTGGGAAACTCTGGATTCAGTGTCTAAAGAAGATATTAAACTAAACCATGCACCACAGGAACCATTATGTGTAAACAGGTAGGGAAAGAGGGGCAGAGCTCCCTTGTAATTCTGATAGGGAGGGAGTCGGCCACATATCCAACAATTGCTAGCATTGTTGATCTGGTGAGAATGGTGTAACATTCGGATGAATGTATTGTTGCGCAGCGCAAGTCGATAGGACAATTCATGTGGAGGTAATTCACTAAACGTGTGCTCTGTAGTGTCATTAGAAAAAGAATGTGCAATGGGAAAATACATATATAACATCCAACTGATGCATATTAACGTAAGACTCAGAAAAAACATAATAAGTAACGTGCAGATACATCTACTACGGAGATTTTTGCAATAATAATTTTTTTTCTGGATCTCCTGTCTATCTCTCTCTCTATTGGGGTCTAACTTGTACATGTCAAGAAACTGTCTAACCGCTTCACCCAGGAGGGGACTTAAACAATTAAACTGTCTGACTTACTAGACCTCAACTTCATACGGAACTCCTGCTGAGGAGTTTTCTCTACCAGGGGGAGTTTAGTATCAGTCTCTGGAATGTGACAGGGCTATGAATCAGTCTTTGGCGGAAGTCAATAAAATCGTTTCACATGACTCGAGTGGAGCCAATTCTTTCTTCCTTCTAGCTTCACTGCAGTCCCGGTGGTTAACAAGACGATCTTCGGATCCTTCCAACGGGGCTCCAGAGGGCTTGACCGGTCGAAGTTGCGCACAACGACTACATCTCCGGGGACCAGCTCATGCGGTTTCACCTCGGTGTTGTCTGGAAAGGCTGCTGCAACCTGTGAACGACATGATTGTAGTGCAGACATCAAGGAAGCAAGGTAATCTGTCAGCATAGTACTATCAACATCGGTAATTTTTCGTGGCATAGGCGTCCCCCACATATTAGGAGGCCTACCAAAGACCACCTCATACGGGGATAGCCCTGTCCTAGAATGGGCTACCATTTGCATATAAAAGAGGGCAACTGGCAACGCTACTATCCAATCTACACCTTTCTCTTTACACACTTTGGCAAGACGAGTTTTCAGAGTCTGATTATGTCGCTCCACGAGACCTGCTGCCTCGGGATGTCGGACACAGTGGAATTTCCACTGATAACCTAATAGAAGGGAAACCTGCTTCATGAGTTCGGAAGAGAATGGCTGACCATTGTCCGAATATACGACACGGGGCAAACCGTACCGCGGGAAGAATTCACGAACCAACTGCTTGGCAGTGGTCGGAGCAGTGTAATCTGGGACGGGATATGCTTCTGTCCATCGGGATAGGGCACATACAACTACAAGGACATATTTAAAACCTCTGCATCTGTCCATCTGAATATAATCCATCTGGAGGACTTCAAAAGGATGGTCGGGAGGATGAAATCCACCTCGCTCCACGGGAATACCTTTTCCTGGATTGAACTGACAACAGATCATGCAGGTACGCACTTTCTGTTTTGCTGCTGCTCATAAATGTTTGTTAAACCAGAGGTTCTGTAAACTGTCTAACATGGCTTTCTCTCCTAAATGTGCTGGACTATGTGCAGTGTTGATGATAACTTGGACCATAGAGTCGGGGAGAAACCATGTGGTCTTTCCCCTCGTCATCCATCCCTGTTCAGTCTGGACCCCTCCTTGTTCAGCCCATTTCTTGATTTCGTCTGGAGTAGCATGTGTCTGTATGTCAATGACGTCTTGTGTGGGGTCCCTAACTGTCATGCAATGTGTCAGCGATGATACATCAGTCTTTGTCATATCAGTCGTATGAGTATGAGTCTGTGCTGTATGTTTCGCTGTTCGATCTGCAAAGTCGTTACCCTGGGAAATTGTATCCGTGACTTTTGTATGTGCTTTGCACTTCATGATGGCTATGGCTGTAGGCAAATGTATTGCTTCTAACAGAGCTTGAATGAGGGGACCATGCTGGATTTTGACTCCGTGAGAGGTCAAAAAACCTCTTTCCTGCCAGAGGACACCGAAGTCGTGTACGACTCTAAATTCATAACGCGAATCTGTGTATATGTTTACTTTAAGGTTCTTGGCTCGTATACATGCTTGGGTCAGAGCAATGAGCTCTGCTGCTTGGGCTGACAGGGTGTCAATGCGATGTGTTTCTAAGACTTCAGTTTCAGTGGTCACTGCATATGCGGCCACTAGCTCTCCTGTACTTGTTATCATACATGAACCATCCACATAAAGTATCAGGTCTGGATCAGGTAATGCAACATCTGTCAAGTCTTGTTTGGGTTTCGTGATTGTATCAATGACCTCCACGCAGTCATGTGGAGTAGGATCTGTTGTGCTCAATGGTAAAAGTGTAGCAGGATTCAGTGTATTGCAACGTCGGATTTCTATGTGCGGTTGGAATAATGTCAATTCATAACCTGTCAGTCGTGCTATAGTCAAGTGTTGGGTCTGTGTTCTGTTTAGGAGAACTTCCACAGAGTGTGGAACCTGTACTGTCAATTGATGTCCTAATACGATGGAATCACTTTGTCTGATTGCTAGAGCTGTTGCTGCAACTGATTTCAAGCATGCAGGCAAGGCCTGGGCTACTGGATCTAATGTGCTCGAAAAATAAGCACACGGTCTGTATTTGTCTGCTTGAACCTGAGTGAGAACCGATAACGCTGTGCCATCGCGTTCTGTGACAAAAAGTGTAAAAGGTTTGTTGTAACATGGTGTCGCTAAAACAGGTGCTTGACATAAGGCTTTCTTTAATTCGTCAAAAGCTTGTGTATGTTCCTGAGTCCATGGGAGGACAGACGAAGACGCTGCCTCTTGTGTTGTCAACTGTATAAGTGGTTTAGCTAGAAATGCATATTGGGGAATCCATTGTCTGCAATAGGAAGTGAGACCAATAAAAGCTCGTACTTCCTTCTGTGTCTTGGGTTGTGGAAGATGTGCAATTAACTGGATACGATCTGGTGTCAACTGTCTCCCCTCCTTGGACAGCAAGTGCCCAAGGTACACCACTTGCTGGGCGCAGAATTATAGCTTCGAAGGAGACACCTTGTGTCCCTTGTCCGCCAGGAAAAACAAAACTGTCAGTGATGCTTGTTCACATTCTGGTTCACTTCGGGCGGTGATCAATAGATCATCGACATATTGGAGTAGGGCAGTGTTAGGAGGCATGCGTATATTGTCAAGTTGTCGTTTCAATGCTTGGCTGTAGATGCTGGGGCTTTCTGTGAATCCTTGAGGGGCGCGTGCACATTTGAAGCTACGGCCATTTAAACAGAATCCGAAAAGATACTGGCTTTCCGGATCAATGGGGACACTAAAGAAGGCGTTCTTGAGATCGATTACAGTAAAGAACGTCGCCTCTGAATCAATAGCTGTTAATAATGAAGAGATGTCTGGGACCACAGGATACTGTGGTACAATGCATTTATTCAATTCTCGTAAATCAATCACCAGTCGATAGACTGGAGGTGCATTTGGATCAGTGCGTTTAAGAATCGGAATGATAGGGGAATTACAAACATTGGAGTCGGTTTCTACAACCACTCCTTGTGCAATGAGCTCGTCAATGATTTTCAGTAAAGCCACTACAGCATCAGGCGGTAACTTGTATTGTCGGATTCGGGGCAGTACAACTCCTGGCTTGAGTGTAACACGATATGGTGTAATGTGCATACAACCTACATCAGTGGGGCCTCGTGCCCATAAATGTGCAGGAACATTCTGTAACCTGGGATCAAAATCTCTCAACACATAATGGCCCTTGAAATCACGAAGGAACAGCCTTACTCTTTCCGGAGAACAACAAATTACAGCTCCTAGAGCTTTCAGAGTTTTTATACCAAGCAAGTTTTCTGGACATGATTTCGTAAGCAATAAATCAGTAGTACGGGATAATGGACCAACTGCAAGGGAAACAGGTTTCGATACTTCATTAACAATAGGCTTTCCTGAAAATCCAAGGGAAACATTCTGTGAGCCTGAGAGGGGTGCCCCTGGAACCTCGTCATGACTGATGGTAGTTCTGCTTGCCCATGTGTCAATCAAAAACTTTCTATCCTTTCCTAACACCTGACTATGTACATAAGGACCCTCTTGATCTACAGGAACTTCAATAAGAGGCAAGCCAACCTCCCTCTCTAGGCTGTTTCATGTGTACTGCTGATAATCGGGGTAATCAGATTGTGCATACTGGTACATCTGTTGTGTGACATGCTGAGTCGCGGCAATGGGTTGGGGCTGTGGTACCGCTACGGTCTGTTGTGGAACATGCATAGGCTGTACGTTCTGTGGAATGTGTTGTTGGACCTGGTCCTGTCTAGGTGGACGTGGTCTCTCTTTGGTTTTACCTGTGGCAATATTGTGCTTCAGAACTGCACACTCGTTTACATAGTGACCTGGCTGTTTACAATAGTTGCATGTCCCTTTAACGGGAGCCGCCGAATTATTTGACTGTGTCGTACCCTTTTTCTGACCATCAGCTGGAACTGACTGAGCAACTAGCATTTTCATTTTCGTGTCTTTCATACGTCTCTGTTCGTGTTCAAGTTCCTCCCTAATTCTGTTCTGGTGGTACTGTAACATTTGTAACATTTGGGATGGCGTATTTGCTTGCCATGTGCTCTCGACTTTCAATACACGTTCTTAACCTGGGGTAGGGAATTCTCGACCAATTTGGTTACAAATAGGTGTGGGTATGACTCGCTACTTGTTTTCAGGCCGCTATTAATGATAAAACATTTCTCGAATCTAGAATAAAAATCACTAGTGTCTTCGTCGTGTTTCTGTTTGCAGGCTGAGATTGCATCCCAGTCCTCCTTTTTAGTTGTCAACAATCTTGGCAAAACCTGTACTAATAATCCTGGTAACGCTTTAGTCTTATCCCCAAGACCCAAACCTGGGGTCCGACCCTTTTCTTCGTCTTCCAATGCAGTCCAATTAATCTTTTTGTCTCCCACCTCCCATTCCTTTTCTTTAAGTTTCTCGTAAATACCGGCAGGTAATAGTACTTTCAGTATTTTCATAATATCGGAATATGTGTAATCTCCCATGAGTAACATGTCTTTTATTTCACGGTGAAACCCAGCTGGATCATTATCATGACTTGGCACTATTTTCTTCATTTCCAATAATTCCATTTTAGTTATGGGCGTATATACAAATACGCGTTCTAGTGTATCATCTGGTTTCCGGATGGGATGTACTTCTCGCAAAGGGTTCTGTCTGTCTAGGTGAAATGGATTGCTTACTGGGGGTGGGACAGGCACAAAACGTGGAGTCAAGAACGTTCTGTATTTATGGCGTTGTTCGAGAATTACATTAATCAAATCAGTGCCTAGGCCTCTCCATCTATTCAGGAGTAAGTCTTGCAATAGATTATACAACCGACCTGGATCAGATTGTTGATTCTCGTACTGTATAATAAGATGTTGGGTCATGTATATACCAGCTAGTCGCTGTTCTTCTGGAGCAAGACTTAGAAATGTTTGCACTACTAAATCGTCTTTATAGATACTGTCATCCCCGGCCCATTGGACCGCAGACCAGGCCAGTTCCTGATCACGTAAGGTATGGAGTTCATGATAACCAACTCTTTCTTTCAGGATTCTATCAGTAACTTGGAAAACATGTTCAAGTGAACATTGCTCCGGAATCGGGGAAAGGTAACATTTCTTGTTTTCTAGACGAATGGGTCTGTCGAAAGGCCTATCAAGAGAATACTGTTTAGGGAGTTTCGCCCTACCTACGTAAGCTATCGTGCCTGGAGCCACTTGGGTCGCTGCTGAATCTTCTGGTTCTTCCTCCTCTGAGGTGTCTTTGTCGTCTGACTCGAGAGGCCTGTCAGTCTCTCGTCTGGCATGTATTGCTACTATTTCTTTACGGATCTTTCTAGACATGGCCGCTATACATTTCTCTTTATCATGCTTACAATCTGCAATATTCTGACTCCACCTCGTCAATCCCTCCATCTCTTCTTGCGAAAAGCCTGGCTGGTCTTGTACCCTTATCAAACAATTAATCAGAAATCGCAATATCATACTTTGTGTCTCAACTTTCTCATGTGCCATGGCTTCGCGAACACATTTTGGCCTTTCTCCTGTTCTGATAAAATGATATATGTTGTCTAGATGTTCTGGCATGTCTGGTAGATAATTTGTAACACGGCGTAAACGTATGGAGGCTAACATCATGGGTCCTGTCTTGCCAGGTACTGGATCATATCAACAATCTGTAAGGAACTCTTTAAGTTTCTCGGCTGGGCTTGCTTTAGGTGTACGCGACATTGCTAATTCTCTCATTGTCACTCGCTGTAATTGTGGCGGGGTGTGATAGGAACCTCCTCCTGAAGCACCTCCCGAGGCAGAACCGTGAGCATGACTTGTCGTCATTGGGTGTGGGGGAGGTATATTTATCGGGGACGACTGCCTCTGAGTCGTATCTGTACCAAAAGGCTTACTAGGACCTAGAGTAAGGGGACCAGCAGGGGAAGTGACAACAGGTGCGGGAAGTTGATGACGTGGAGGGGTCGTGGCTAGGTCAGCAGGAAGATGCTGTGGCAGATCATTATTAGCGGGTTGTCGTGGTGCATTGGTATATGCGGGAGCTACATCATCTAAATAGGAGGAAAGGAAAATATCTGCTGCGGTCTTTTTGTGACGCGATTTAGTCGGAACCAGTGGAGGGGGCAAATCATTGGGTACTTCCGGGTCGCCTTGGGCAGGCCCTCGGCCAGAACTGGATACAGTCCTGTTATAAGGGCATTACTTTGTCTCTCATGCTGTTCGATTCTGACTCGCTGTCCTTCTTCTAGCAGTTCTTTTTCTTTAGCTTTTTCGGAGTCCTCTCTACTCTTCTCTGCTTTTCTGAACGCTTTCTCTGTCCGTCTATGCGATTCCTTACGCCACAATTCAATGGCGTCTTTCTGTGATTGTCTGGCTTTCTTTTTCCATAACGCTTCTTCTACTCTCATGATGCACTCGGCATCCCATGTCCCTGTAACGGGCCTTCTCTGATTCTCTGCCAAGTTTTTCGTATAGTCCACCCATAAGTCTAGGTACAGTATGGCATCTAAGCCATGTTTATGGTACATAAAATGTCCTGGAGTGTCCCTAGGTGGGATGGGAACAGCTTCTTCAAGTATCCCTTTCCTAGTTCCTATCTGTCGTAATTTCGAGAACAAAGGCATTGCTACCTCTACTTGAACGCAAACACAATGAACACAGAAAAAAAAATGCAAACAATCACTCATACCACGATATTAAACACATTGAAACATTTCGAACAGATACTGACTATTAACGAATTCTATAACGAAAACTAATCTGAACCGCTGAATAACTGAATTACTAGATGCACTGCTAAACAGCACAGATACACTGCTAAAACAGTGCAGACCGGATCTGTGTACCCAAACCCGTCTTGACCGGATACAAATCAATGCACCCGTCTTGATGCGTCCCCAGCAACGGTACTCACCGGGAAGCACTGAACGGAAGGCCTCGGAAACTCGTCTGGACTGGACCGCTACGACGTCACTGCTGCTGCACACTACGCATGCGCCTCGACGCTTCGGACAGGTGGGCCTCTGGACACCTCGGACACTGTACTCTCGGCTGGGCTCTGGTCGGGATCCTCCGCACTCCTCACCGCCTCGTCTGGATGTCGATCGCAGTCTCCGTCACCTCCGTTGGCCTGAGGGAGATACAGGAAAACCTGCAGATGCGCATAGAAGTCCGTCACGGCTGTGGCAGGGGGCAAGGCCTGCGACGCATCGCCGGCGCGTGGGGTGGGGGAGGGGTACCTGTTCGGGTGCCAAATTATGTGGTAAATATAATTTACCGGTCAGTTTTTACCGTATAATTACTGTCAAGAAAGAATAGCTCAATCGAATGAGAGGCGGAGTCCGGGGTGTCTGAGTCATACCGGCTTTAATTCAGGATGGCTCGAGCCATGGAAATCAATTCCATCAATACAAGGGTTCGGGGGTATATGCAATGATGGCAAAGAGATGTCAACGATTTATTAACAGTACATGACATATATAGTATAACTGTGTAATAGCAATGAATACAGTAGGCGTGACAAGTGAAAAGAATATGATAAGAACACATGTGCGTAGCAAAAAGGCGTGTACAAAGGCGTGCACAGAGGTGTGTGCTGGAAACGTCACAGAAAAGTGTCATAAGTGGGTGGATACATAGGAGATTCTGCAGAGTCAGCTAAAACCTATAACCTGGGTGCGTGCGCAGCTGGTATGACGTGTGATTTACGTGTGTCTGGAGAAAGCTAAGGGTCTGACTTTTAGCACTAGTAGAAGAGACAGACGTCTGGCATGTCAGACCGACCTGTTCCTGTAGTATGTCTGATATCTTGTATTTGGGGTAGGTGTAATCTGAAGTAAAAGGTCTCTCGGGCAGAGGCTATTCTATACTGAATGCATATGTGTCTAAGGGAAATGCGCTGGGCCATGGGCCTACCATGGTAACGGGAGCAATGAATTACATGAGGGAGACAGGAAGGCTTGGCCCTTTGCTCTGCAGCCGGGGAACTGTTTACCTATTTCACTAGACAGGAATGTGTTTTCGAGGAGGCTGAACTGGCTACACTGATAACTCGAAGGCAGAATACTGTTTTGGCAGGCAGGCCAGGCCGAGCCAGGCACCGCTTCGCTCGGCAGGAAGTAAGGCAGAGGTCAGGGATGCATCTCCACGCTGCAGCTTTCAGAGAAGGGGACAAAAGTGGTTCGAGGGCAGGAATCAGGGCCTAGCTCTGCAGAGCCAGGAAAAAACGTGAAAGTGTACCATGTAAAGACGTTGGCAAGGCATAGTTAGGAATTGAATTATCGATCCATTCATGGTGGATCCGATTGTGGTAAATATTTAATTACCGTCCTAATTTCTATGCAGGTAAGTACTTAAAATAAAATAACTCAATCGGAAAGAAAGACGCAGAGTCCGTGGTGTTAGAGTTCTTAGGGGTTTTATTCCTTCAAAAGGAATGGTTCTAGAACCGGATATCGGATTCTTGACACCACTGGGGTTCAGGAAGGGATAGAGCATACTTTATTGACAATACACAACTTTTATACTTAATGCACATAATGAAAATCAATGCAGAAGGCGTAACAGCTGAGAGAAACAACATAAGAACACACACGTGTTAACAATACGTAATCAGAAGGCGTGAACTGAGGCGTGTACAGAGGTGTGTGCTAAAAGACGTCATATGAAAACTTCACAAGTGGGTGGGTACATAGCAGAATCTTGCAATGTCAGCAGAAATCTGAAGTCTGGATGCGCGCGCAGCTGCATGACGTATGGTTGACGTGAAGCTGAAGGGTGCAGGGGACTTGACATTTACACTAGAGGAAAGAGACAGAAGTCTGGCATGTCAGATCAACTCGTACCTATATCATATCTGATATCTGATGTTTGGGAACCATGTTATCTAGAGGGAAAGGTCTCTTGGGCAGAGGCTATCCTATACTGACTATGAATGCGTGCATATGTGCCTACGTGTCTGTGTGTAGAGCGAGGGGGTCATGGGCCTACCATGGTGACGGGAGCTATGAATTACTTGCATGGAGACAGAGAGGCCGGGCCCTTTGCTCTGCAGCCGAGGATTTGTTTATCTATTCTGCTGGACTGGAATGTGTTTTCGGGAAGCTGAGTTTGTCTACACTGATAGCATGAAGGTAAAATACTGTCTTTGGCAGGCAGATAGGCCGAGCCAGGCTCCGCTCGCCTCGCAGGGAGTAGGACAGAGTTCACGGGTGGGGGCATCCCACCTTGCAGTTTCAGGAGGCAGAGATGCTTTGGAAAAGAGGCTCGATGACAGAAAACAGGGCCTAGCTCGCACAGAGCCAGGAATACGTGAAAGTGCACCATACAAAGACGGTGGCAAGGCATATTTAGGAACGGAGTATCCGACCCATTCAGGGTGGATCTGAAAGAGGACATGTTAACGTTGGACGCAAATGTATTTGCGTCTTCATAGCTGGCACAGGAGGGAAGTTACATGCACTTTAAACTCGTACATGGAGACGGTGGGGTACACGTTAGGGAACATTTCTTGACCATAAAATTTATATTTCCTCATTCCCTCCTTGTTCCCTACGGACCCTTCATGATATATCAATCGTCATTAATCTATTTATTTGAGTAGTTAGCATCATCTGCTCATCCTTTTTCACATGGGATTTGGAACATGGACTTGAATGGGGAGTGCAGGATGTGGCGCACAAGCCGCAAATCGCTGGCCCACATTGTAGACATAGACAGCAACTGAACACTATAAGTAGTATTGTTCCAAGGAGTGACAGTATTTTCCAACCCCAAGCTGAAATAGTAGTCCAGAGCCAACCGGACCAAGTCCAAGTGCCTGGATTCTGATGTATCTGACTAGCTATCTTATGGAGACGGGTAATAGCCTTATATACGGACGGAGCATTATCTGGGATGAAAACGCAACAAGCTGACCCGAGGACCTTACAGGCTCCTCCGCGATCGGCTAGTATGACGTCAATAACGAGACGATTTTGAAGAACGACAAGTCTCATAGCAGATTGTTCCTCAGTCAAGTTACCTAGGGCGGAAGTAGTCTCTTTCACTACTGCTTCGAGAGTTCTGGTTAAGTGACGTATAGACTTACTATTGAAGATAGCACCTAAGTAGGGAAAGAAACCTTTATTGAAATCTGTGATTTTTGTCATGCCGTTTCCGTATAGTCGACAATTGGGAGATCTCTTTTGGGTCTGTGAACTAGGCGGGAATTTCTATGATAATCTGGTGGAGCTAGGAAAACAGGTGGCAGTAGGAATCCAATGTAACAGGTCCCATCCCAAACTAGAGGCAAACGTACATATGCTGTCTGACCACAAATGAAATAGGAATGACGTGTAGTTTTGAATGTGGACTTGCCCTTATCGCTAAATTCGACCACAGTAGTACATTTACTATGACCCAGGTGTATTGAACCCTTCTTTCTGATACATAATTCGCCCTTGACTGGTAGTACTGACATAGTGGGCAAGTCTGGCTCTGTTTCGGATTCAACATTCAGAATCATGAGGTTAAGTGTAAAATTTCCTAATCCATATACTTCATTTTCTAGATCAGTTCCTGTTCTTATGGGAAGTCCCTCCTTGTCAGGATAACATACTCTATGGAGGACTGTATTCAGGTTTCCCCATACCCAGTTACCCTGATACACTACGGAATTTGAATCTAGGGAATTGATTAAACTGAACCAAGCTCCACATGACCCATTGTGAGTGAATGGGTACGGGAAGAGGGGCAGAACTCCCTTGTATTTCTGGTAGGGAGGGAGTCGGCCACATATCCAACAATTTGTAGCGTTGCTGGTCTGATGCGAGTGGTGTAACATACTAATGAATGTATTGTTGCGCAGCGCAAGTCGGTAGGACAATTCATGAAGGGGTAACTCACTAAAAGAATGCTCGGCAGTATCATTAGGAGAAGAATGTGCACGTGTAGCAATAGGAAAGTATATATGTAGAATTACACTTGTGACAATAATCGTAAGACTTAAAGAAAACATAATCCATAAGGTAACAATACAGTAACTTTTGAGAGATTTGCAATACCGTTGCTTCTTGATCTGTTTCTCTCTATCTCTCTCTCTATTGGGGTCTAGGGGATACATGTCAGAGACTATTTAACCGATTCACCTAGGGGAGGACTTAAACAATTAAACTGTCTGACTTGCTAGACCACAATTTCAACTTGTACTCCTCTTGCGGAGTTTTCTCTATCATGGGAGGTTTAAAGTCACTAGAATCTGGGCAGTCCTTTGAGGGGGTGGAAGAGTCAGTTTCTGGCAGCAGTAGTTCATTACATTTTTTAATATGACTCGTATGGATCCACCCCTTTCGGCCCTCAACCTTGATTGCGGTCCTCGTGGTCAGAAGGACGAGCTTCGGCTCCTGCCAACGGGGCTCCAGCGGACTCCTCCTGTCGAAATTTCGTATCAACACAGTGTCTCCAGGACGGACATCGTGAGGCTTCACGTCAGTGTTGTCGGGAAAAGCTGCGGCAACCTGTGAACGACATGATTGGAGTGCAGACATCAAGGAGGCAAGGTAATCTGTCAGCATATTACAGTCGACATCGGTTATTTTCTTAGGCATGGGCGTCCCCCACATATTTGGTGGCCTGCCAAAGACCACCTCATACGGGGATAGCCCTGATCTCGAATGAGGAACCATCCTCATATAGAACAGTGCAACTGGCAAGGCGACTATCCAGTCGACCCCTTTCTCTTTACAAACTTTAGCAAGACGGTTTTTCAGCGTCTGATTGTGTCTCTCTACAAGGCCAGCTGCCTCGGGGTGTCGGACGCAATGGAATTTCCACTGATATCCTAGCAGGAGTGAAACCTGTTTAATGAGCTCGGACGAGAATGGCTGGCCGTTATCTGAGTACACGATACGAGGCAAGCCGTACCGTGGGAAGAATTCTCGAACCAGCTGCTTGGCAGTGGTCGGGGCAGTGTAATCTGGGACTGGATATGCTTCTGTCCAACGGGAAAGTGCACAAACAACTACGAGGACGTACTTGAATCCTTGACAACGTTCCATCTGGATGTAATCCATCTGGAGGTCTTCAAAAGGGTGATCGGGAGGATGAAATCCACCTTGCTCTACAGGGACGCTTTTACCTGGATTGAACTGACAACAGATCATGCAAGTACGCACTTTCTGTTTTGCTGCTGCTCGTAAATGTTTGTTGAACCAGAGATTCTGTAAACTGTCTAACATGGCTTTTTCTCCCAGGTGGGCTGGGCTATGTGCTGTATTTATTATGACTTGAACCATAGAGTCGGGGAGAAACCATGTAGATTTTCCCTTCGTCATCCATCCCTGATCTGTCTGAATCCCTCCTAGCTCAGTCCATTTCTTTATTTCGTCTGGAGTAGCATGTGTCTGAATATCGATTACATCTAGTGTGGGATCCCTAACTGTCATACAATGTGTCGGTACTATTGTCTTTGTCACATCAGTTGTCTGGGTGTGAGTCAATGCGGTATGTTTTGCTGTTTGGTCTGCCAAGTCGTTACCCTGGGAAATAGAGTCAGTAACTTTAGTATGTGCTTTACACTTCATGATGTATCTGCCTGAAGGCAGATGTATTGCTTCTAACAGTGCTTGAATGAGCGGACCGTGTTGGATCTTGGCACCGTGGGAGGTCAAGAAACCTCGTTCTTGCCATAACATTCCAAAGTCGTGTACAACTCCGAAAGCATAACGTGAATCCGTGTATATGTTAACATTTCTGTTCTTGGCTAATATACAGGCTCGGGTCAGAGCGATAAGCTCTGCTGCTTGAGCGGACAGTGTATCAATACGGTGTGTTTCTTTGACTTCAGTTCCAGTGGTCACTGCATATGCGACCACTAATTCTCCTGTACTTGTTCTCAAACATGAACCATCCACGTAAAGTGTCAGGTCTGGATTTGTCAGCGCAACATCTGTTAAGTCTCGTCGGGGCTTTGTTACTGCATTAATGATTTCTATACAATCATGCGGGGTTGAATCTGTCATAACCGAGGGTAACAATGTGGCAGGATTTAGAATGTTACAGCGTCTGATTTCTATGTGTGGCTGGAATAGTGTCAGTTCATAACCCGTCAGTCGTGCTATAGTCAGGTGTTGAGTCTGTGTTCGGTTTAGAAGAACTTCTACAGAATGTGGAACTTGTACTGTCAACTGGTGTCCTAATACTATTGAATCGCTTTGTCTGATTGCTAAGGCTGTCGCTGCAACTGATTTTAAGCACGCAGGCAAAGCCTGGGCTACTGGGTCTAATGTACTTGAAAAATAAGCACAAGGCTTATGTGAACCTGCTTGATCTTGTGTGAGGACAGACAACGCTGTACCATCACGTTCTGTAACAAAAAGTGTAAAAGGTTTGCTGTAACATGGTGTCGCTAGAACTGGTACTTGACATAAAGCTTTCTTTAATTCCTCAAAAGCCTGTGTATGTTCCTGAGTCCAAGGGAGGACGGTCGAAGTCGCTGCCTCCTGTGTTGTCAACTGTATTAGTGGTTTAGCTAGAAATGCATACTGAGGAATCCATTGTCTGCAGTACGAGGTGAGGCCTATAAAGGCCCGCACTTCCTTTTGTGTCTTGGGTTGTGGTAACTGTACGATTAACTGAATGCGATCAGGTGTGAGCTGTCTCCCCCACTTGTTCAGCAAGTGCCCAAGGTACACTACTTGCTGAACACAGAATTGCAACTTCGAAGGAGACACCTTGTGTCCCTTGTCAGCTAGAAAGTGTAAAACTGTCAGCGATGCTTGTTCACATTCGGGTTCACTTCGTGCGGTGATCAGCAGATCATCGACGTACTGGAGTAAGGCAGTGTTAACTGGCATTTGGATACAGTCAAGTTGTCTTTTCAGTGCTTGGCTATAGATGTTGGGGCTTTCTGTGAATCCTTGAGGTGCGCGTGAAAATTTGAAGCTTCGGCCATTTAAACTGAATCCGAAGAGATATTGGCTCTCTGGATCAATGGGTACACTGAAGAAGGCGTTCTTGAGGTCAATTACAGTAAAGAACGTCGCTTCTGAATCAATAGCAGTCAATAAGGATGAGATATCGGGAACCACAGGATACTGTGGTACAATGCATTTGTTCAGTTCTCGTAAATCAATCACCAGCCGATATACTGGCAGTGCATTGGGATCGGTACGTTTAAGAATCGGAATGATAGGAGAATTACAGATATTGGAGTCGGTTTCTACGACCACTCCTTGGGCAATGAGCTCTTCAATGATTTCCAGTAAAGCCACTACAGCATCAGGTGGTAACTTGTATTGTCTGATTCGGGGTAAAACAACTCCTGGTTTGAGTGTGACACGGTATGGTGTAATGTGCATACAGCCTACATCGGTTGGGCCTTGTGCCCACAGGTGTTTCGGTACATTTTTCAATCTGACATCAAACTCTCGTAATACATAGTGACCCTTAAAGTCACGTAGGAAAAGTCTAACTCCCTCCGGAGAACAACATATCACGGCTCCTAGAGCCTTCAGTGTCTTGATACCTAATAAGTTTTCTGGACATGACTTCATCAGTAACAGGTCTGTAACACGTGATAATGGACCTACTGCTAGGGGAACGGGTTCTGATACTTCATTTACAATAGGCTGTCCTGAAAAACCAAGGGAAACGTTCTGTGAGCCTGAGAGGGGTGCCCCTGGAACTTCGTCGTGACTGATTGTGGTGCGACTTGCCCCTGTGTCAATTAGAAACTTTCTGTCTTTTCCTAATACTTGACTATGTACATAAGGACCCTCTTGATCTACAGGAATCTCAATAAGAGGCAAGCCAACCTCCCTCTCTAGGCTATTTCATGTGTATCGCTGATAATCGGGATAATCAGATTGGGCATACTGGTACATCTGCTGCGAAACTTGCTGGGTTGCGGCAATGGGCTGTGGCTGTGATACCGCTACGGTCTGCGCTATATGTGGGGAAGCATGCATAGGCTGTATATTCTGTGAAGTCTGTTGCTGGACCTGGTCTGGTCTAGGCTGACGCGGTCTTTCTTTAGTTTTACCTGTTGCTATATTGTGTTTCAGGACTGGACATTCGTTTACGTAGTGACCTGGCTGTTTGCAATAGTTGCATGTCCCCTTTACAGGAGCTGCTGAATTACTTGTCTGGGTCACACCCTTTTTCTGACCGTCAGCTGGGACTGACTGGGCAACTAGCATTTTCATTTTCGTGTCTTTCATACGTCTATGTTCATGTTCTTGCTCTTCTCTAATTCTGTTCTGGTGATATTGTAACATTTGTAACATCTGAGATGGCGTATTTGCTTGCCATGTACTTTCGACTTTATATACACGGTTCTTAACCTGTGTCAGGGAATTCTCGACTAATTTGCTTACAAAAAGGTGTGGGTATGACTCGCTGCTTGGTTTCAGGCCACTATTAATAATAAAACATTTCTCGAATCTTGAATAGAAGTCACTAGTATCTTCATCGTGTTTCTGTTTACAAGCTGAGATTGCGTCCCAATCTTCCTTTTTAGTTGTCAGTAATCTTGGCAGAACCTGTACTATTAACCCTGGTAATGCTTTTGCTTTGTCCCCAAGGCCTAGCCCTGGAGTACGACCTTTTTCCTCGTCTTCTATTTCCGTCCATATAATCTTTTTGTCTCCCACCTCCCATTCTTTTTCCTTTAGTTTCTCGTAAATACCCGTGGGCAGAAGTACTTTTAACAATTTCATAATATCCGTATACGTGTACTCTCCCATCAGTAACATGTCCTTAAGTTCTCGGTGGAAACCTGCCGGGTCTTTATCGTGACAGGGCACTAGTTTCTTCATTTCTAATAATTCCAACTTTGTTAAAGGTGTGTACACAAACACACGTCGTAGGGTATTATCGGCATTCATAACTGGGTGTACTTCTCGGCCCATAAATCTAGATACAGTATGGCATCTATGCCATGCTTATGGTACATAAAATTTCCAGGAGTATCCCTAGGGGGAATAGGAATTTCTTCCTCTAGTATCCCTTTCCTAGTTCCTATCTGTCTTAATTTATTGAAAAACAGCATTTTGTTACGTAGTGCTGGTCACTCGATACTTGTTACTTACTCTGAACACAGCTAGTTATACAAGAACACAGTAATATACGTCAAACAGTCACTCATACCAAGACATTTATCACATGAAACATTTTGAACACATATGGCCTACCCTTGAGTTTCAGAAAAAACAAGAACAAAAATTGAAATCTTGAATACTTTATGTACTGCTAAACAGCACAGATACACTGTCTTAAAACAGTGCAGACCGTGTTTGTGTACCCAAACCCGTCTTTACCGGATACATAATAATGCACCCGTCTAGATGCGTCCCCAGCAACGGTACTCACCGGGAAGCACGGAACAGAAGGCCTCGGAAAACTCGACTGGACTGGACCGGACTGGACTCGACTCGACTCGATACGTGAATACTTCGGAACTGGTGGGCCTCTTGACACCTCGGACCTTGCTTCTTTCGGCTAGGCTCTGGTCGGGATCCTCCGCACTCCTCACCGCCTCGTCTGGGTGCTGATCACAGTCTCCGTCACCTCCGTAGGCCTGAGGGAGATACAGGAAATCCTGCGGGTACACGTGGTGTCCGTCTCGACTGTGGCAGGGGGCCAAGGCTGCAAGGCTGCATGGTATTTGTATTATGGAGAAGGCCACACACCTTTATATGGCCCTCGTCTGTAATCTCCATTGTGCAAGAGCAAAGATCAATGCAGTCGGTCTTGTCCAGGGCTTTAAGTAGGATGACAGAACTGGGGGGTCTCTCAAAGGGGCGTGACTGATATAATTAAGGGTGCGGATTAAAACATATATGCTAAAAACCTGTACTCCTTCTGGTATTGCCTCCACATATATAACACAACAAGTAATATTACACCTACAGCAAGCGAGGACTATTAGCTTTGTCAAAGGTTGTTAGTTGCATAACATATATATACTACATGCATACATAAAACTATGGCTTTGTTGTATATAATATTGAAAATACTTTAGTTCTTACACAAGAGGTTGTGGCGCAATGGCCAGAGCTGCCAATTTTGGAGCTAAAGAAGCAGGTTTGAGTTTCACTCTTCTGTGTTTCTGGGCAAATCACTTAATCGCCTGTGCCTACCAAAACAAGCATTTGCAATACAATAGGTCTTGCATTGTTAAAGTTGAGCTATTGGTGTTACATTATTTAGCAATGCAATAGCTCAAACTTTAATAATGCGACACATATACGCTTTTCCCTGAGAGTTATACAATTTAGTACTGATTCCGTATTTTTTTTCCAGTTCCTGTGCCTCCTAGCATCCAGCATTGCTAGTCTTACAAATGCTGTGTGCCTAAAATTAAAGTGGAAATTAGTTCTAATACACAATTAAATGACAATCGGTAATATATTAACTGTTATCCCAAATAAGAGGACACAAAATATGCTTTGCCTGTGACGCCAAAAATCCCTAAAATAGCACTCCCTGTCGGATTCTCTTTTAGGTCTCGCCTACGTAGCTCGCATGCGCTGTATAGGAGGAGACATTTAGCCATTGGTCCCCTTTTTAAGCCACAACAGTGTATGCGTTCCATTGGCTTCAATGGCAACACATGCACGTGTACCTATTACCTTGCGGGCTCGAGCTTTGACACCATATGTTTGTAATTAACTTGCAAACATATGGTGTCAGCACTCGTTCTCGTAAGGGAAGCAGGCGCAGGCCCCCTCCTCTCTCCCTCCCCCCTGCTGCGAGCGCGAGGCTCCTCCGATTCACGTGCACGAGCCCCTTCCATTGCTCCTCAGCGTGTGACCTATGGGCTGCACATGTGCTGTGGGTGTGGAGAGAGGGTGTCAGCCGGGAGTGAAAAACGGGGTCTGAAAGCGCTGAGTCCACCAGGATGATCATGGCACTGAGCAAGACTTTCGGCCAGAAGCCCGTTAAGTTTCAGTTGGAGGAGGGCAGAGACTTCTTCATGATCGGCTCCGAGGGGCGGGTCAGCCTGTCCCGCCATTGGGAGCCTCCAGATGGAAGGAAAGAAGACAAAGGCTTGGCTTTAGATGGGCAAGCTGGGGCCTTCTTGGGGTCTTGGTGATGGGCGTGTTGTCAGGAGCACGGGGAAGCATGCGTGGCTATTTCCTTGCGAGCTTGAGCGCTCAAACCATATGTTTGTAATTAACTTGCAAACATATGGTGTCCGCACTCGTTCCCTTAAGGGAAGCAGCCACAGGTCCCCTCCTCTTCCCCTCCCCCCTGCTGCCAGCACGAGGCGCAGCGAGCACAGAGAAGATACTCTTGTGTAGCGTAAGAAACGAAGCATTGTGTTGGCCTCGGCATGCTGAACTTTTATGGGAGCGTAGGTGAGGATAGTGAGAAGAAATCCTGTGTTGGTTTGGCACGAGGTAGAATATGAAGAGGTCCCAGTGTATATTATAATTGAGAGATCCCATAGTGTGTTACAAAGAGGAGATCCCTCCCATGGCTATGCAGAGGAAATTCTTGTGTGGGGTATGAGGAAAGGATTCTTGGAGGAAGAATGCATAAGGTATCCTCCATGGGGCATGGAGATGTTGGGAATAGTGAGGAGATCACTGTGGTGGAAGAAGAACCGTTGTTGGGTGTATGATTTATTACTCTTGTTAAATGACACTCATGTAGCACAAATAACAGTTGATGGACAGAATGCAGAACAATGTCATACATTCACCCCAGTACAGAGATCTGGGCCTAAATCCATCGTTTTTTTGCACTCCACACCACTGCAGTTCAGACATGGCATTATGCAAATCAGCCTTGACCCTGTGCCTCATGGGAACAGTCCAGCCCGAACTGCCAAGCCATGTCTTTCCTGGACCGGAATCAAGCATTCTAGGACCGGTTACTGGCTATCAGCCGCCTTCAGCCAGGATAGCTTGACTCCAGTGGTGTGGAGAGCATGAGACTCACACCTGAGCATACCCATCCCACTCGGGGTGATAAATGCAAAAATAACAGTTTATGGACAGAATGCAGAACAATGTCGTGCATTCACCCCAGTACAGTGATCTGGGCCTAAATCCATCGTTTTTTTGCGCTCTTAACCACCCCAGTTCAGACATGGCAATATGCAAATCAGCCTTGACCCTGTGCCTCATGGGAACAGTCCAGCCCGAACTTCCAAGCCATGTCTTTCCTAGAACGGAATCAAGCATCCTCGGACTGGTTTCTGGCTATCAGCCGTCTTCAGCCAGGATAGCTTGACTCCAGTGGTGGGGAGAGCATGGGACTCACGTCTGAGCATACCCATCCCACTCGGGGTGACAAATGCAAAAATAACAGTTGATGGACAGAATGCAGAACAATGTTATAGATTCACCCCAGTACAGAGATCTGGGCCTAAATCCATCGTTTTTTTGCACTCCACACCACCCCAGTTCAGACATGGCCAGGCGCTCAACACCCATTGGGCTCACCGGGCCTCAGCCCCCCCGTCGCCTCCTCTGCCCGGGCTAAGATCACACGCACTGAAATGGTGCAAGAAGGCTGGGCATCCGATCCGAGAATGTGATTGTTTAAATGATTTCTGAGAGGCCCAGCAGCCCGAGCCAGACAGCGAGCCTCTGGAAAGTTTCAGCGAGTGAACCCCCCTGCCCTGACCTCTTGTGTTTACTTTAGAGTGGCGCAGAGGTGAAATCCTTGCCTCAAGGCAGGGATTTCACCTAAGCACTTGATGGGTTGTGAGCATGGGGTGTGAAGATGTGCACAGCAGGGGGAAGGCATGGCCAGTTAAGGTGATGCTTTTCCTTTGTAAAGGAATTTCTGCTGGCATCTTAGCCCAGGGTGTGCTGTCTGTTCACTTGTATAGATGTGTATTCCATACAATTGCACAGACAGCAAACCCTTGTCTATGACGCCAGCAGGAATAAATTTACAAAGGAAAAGCTTCACCTGCACTGGCCATCCCTTTCCCCCTGCTGTCTGTGCATTTGACCCACATCTACACAGTGAGACCTTCGGGAGGGGCTGGATGCCAGGACACAGTGCTGCTGATCAGCCAGACTCCGCAGTATAGTATCAGAAGAGCAAGCAGCAGTTTTTTTGTTTAAGTTCCAGTAACTTTAATGCATTTTTCAGCACAGCATTACCTACTGCCTGCATATCAAGGTTACTGTGAATGTTATTCTTGACTTACATACATAGAAACGTCAAAGAGGACAGTCCCCTCCAAATATGCAAATGTAGTGTAAGTTTGTAGTGTTCATTTTTTTTTGGGGTGCTAGTGGGTAATTTTAGAGTTCAGGTGGGTATGGGTTATGGGGTGCCAGGGGGGAATTTATGGTTCAGGGTGGGTATGGGGTGCCGGGGGAATTTATGGTTCAGCATGGGTATGGGTTTTGAGGTGCCAGGGGAAATTTTAGGGTTTAGGGCAGGTGTGGGTTTTCGGATGTCAGGGGGCTATTTTAGGATTCAGGGTGGGTATGGGGTGCCAGGGGGCATTTTAGGGTTCAGCGTGGGTATGTGTTTTGGTGTGCCAGGGGTAATTTTAGGTTTCAGGGCAGGTGTGGGTTTTGGGGTGTCAGGGGCAATTTTAGGGTTCAGGGTGGGTATGGGTTATGGGGTGCCAGCGGGGAATTTATGGTTCAGGGTGGGTATGGGTTATGAGGAGCCGGGGGGGGGAATTTATGGTTCAGCATGGGTATGGGGTTTGGGGTGCCAGGGGTAATTTTAAGGTACAGGGTGGGTGTGGGTTTTGGGGTGCCATGGGATTAATTTTAGGGTTCAGCGTGGGTATGTGTTTTGGTGTGCCAGGGGTAATTTTAGGTTTCAGGGCAGGTGTGGGTTTTGGGGTGTCAGGGGCAATTTTAGGGTTCAGGGTGGGTATGGGTTATGGGGTGCCAGATGGGAATTTATGGTTCAGCATGGGTATGGGTTTTGGGGTGCCTGGGGTAATTTTAAGGTTCAGGGTGGGTTTGGGTTTTGGGGGGCAAGGGGGAATTTATGGTTCAGCATGGGTATGGTTTCTGGGGTGCCAGGGGTAATTTAAGGTTCAGGGCGGGTATGGGTTTTGGGGCTCCAGGGGGGTGATTTTAGGGTTCAGGGTGGTATTGGGTTTTGGGGTGCCAGGGGATAATTTTAGGGATAGGATGGGTATGGGTTTTGGGGTGCCACGGGTAATTATAGATTTCAGGGCGGGTATGGGTTTTAGGGTGTGAGGGGGTTAATTTTAGGGTTCAGCGTGGGTATGTGTTGTGGTGTGCCAGGGGGAATTTTACGATTCAGGGTGAGTATGGGTTTTGGGGGGCAATGCATCAAACTAACAAAAATGTGTGCTTTAATTGTTGTCCAGTTTCAAATGCAGAATTCACCACATTTTTTTCTCAGCTTGACCTGAGCATTAACCGATCCTGATTATTTGCCATTTTAGCTCCGCCCCATTGATTTACATTAGCCACGCCCCTTCATCTGCAATGTTAGCCCCCCCCCCCCCGAAATTAAGACCTAGTTGCGCCCCTGGACATGGCCATATGCAAATCAGCCTTGACCCTGTGCCCCATGGGAACAGTCCATCCCGAACTGCCAAGCCATGTCTTTCCTGGACTGGAATCAAGCTTCCTAGGACCGGTTTCTGGATATCAGCCGTCTTCAGCCAGGATAGCTTGACTCCAGTGTCACATGCCAAGATAACCCCTGATCACCCCCTTGGCAGCTTGGCATGAGCAGTCAGACTTATACCGGAGGCAATGTGTAAAGCATTTGCGCAACACACACAGGCAGCAGCAACACACTAGGTACACCACAAAAAGGAACTCTACACAAGGTTATATATAAAAATATTACCATAAACACATTAGATCATAATTACAATGTGCCAACTGGCAGTGGGCAGTATTTACAGGGGATTATATACACGGGACAGGACCACATGTGCTACCGTCAGAATTAGCACTTAGTAGAAATAGCAATTGGTTGAAATAGCACTTAGAACTTAATATAATTGTAGCACCAAATAACAAGTGTAGAACACAACCAGTAACCACTGTCAAAAGGTAGGCACACACTACGCAATACTAATCACCATAGGCATAGATCAAGCAGGGCAACATGAACTCACTACTACAACATCTACTAGGCAAAACAACCTCCTAAGCATAAGAAACACATTTAGAGGTATAAGGCATAAAGGCATTGCATATTATGCCTGAATCACATTAGGTATGAGGTAATCACCAACATAGACATAAATCCCCTTGCCTAGGATTACATTAGATACTGACCCCCCCAGGCCAACTTGGCTTCTCAGGGGCTCAAATGCCCTTTGTCCAAAATGTCAGGGCTACCAACTGCAAATGCAGCAATGCGCAGGGTGCAGGGCACCACCTAAACGTTGCAGCTGCCCACTAAGTACTGGTCAGCTGGGAAAACTGAGCCTGGCACCAGCGTGCCTCCCGGCTCTCCTCTGGGGCTCTAGATACAAAATGCGCCCAGAAGTCTTGTGGGCTCGAAATACAGCAATGCCCCCAGGAGCCTCTCAGGCTCTAATGACCTCAATGCGCGTTGGAGCCACGGGGCTCTGAAAGAAAGTATGCCCCCCAAAAAATGTGGCCCGAACGAAGTTAGCACTAGCGGGAGGGGGCGGGCACTAGCAATGTGCCCCGACACCCCCACTGACAACAATGGCCCCCGGAGCCCTTGTGGGCTCTGAAACAAATATGGCCCCCATGGGGGTGAGAGCCACGTGGGCCCTGGGTACAACTAATACTCCCCACATTGGAGCAGACCGCTGCCAAGTGGGGCCGCTTGAGGCACCAAACGAGCCAAACGATGGAGCAGCCCTCTGTTGAGCGGGGCTGCTCGGGGTAGGGGCACCGGGGGGTGGGTGACCACGCGCCTTCCCCCGCCAGCCGGCTTTTACTCGCCGGCTTTTTGCCGCGGGGATCTCCTCTCTCCGCTGGGTCTTGCGGTGGCGGTGGCCTTCAACGTACTCCGGGCAGGCTGCCTGTAAAATGGGGTATATTTACAACAAGGGGTGGTGAGGGACAGAGTCTCTGAATTAAGCAGAAAACTCTCACCCAGTCAAGAGATCAGGGCTAGATCCAACACCGTTTTTTAGCTCACTGCATCATCCCAGTTTCAGAACCTGGCTGTATGCAAATTAGTCTGTTCCTGTCCCAGTGCATGATGGGAACAGGGCAAACCAAACTACAAAAGCCAATTCTTACACTGGGAAGGAAACAAGCTCCCGGGGACCGGTTTCTGGCATTACAGCCGTCTTCGGCCCGGTTTGCTTGAATCCTGATGGTGCAATGAGCAAGGGACTCACATCTGAGTATACCATTCCACGCTTAGGGTGGACAAAAATATTTACAACAAGGGGTGGTGAGGGACAGAGTCTCTGAATTAAGCAGAAAACTCTCACCTAGTCAAGAGATCAGGGCTAGATCCAACACCGTTTTTTAGCTCACTGCATCATCCCAGTTTCAGAACCTGGCTGTATGCAAATTAGTCTGTTCCTGTCCCAGTGCATGATGGGAACAGGGCAAACCAAACTACAAAAGCCAATTCTTACACTGGGAAGGAAACAAGCTTCCGGGGACCGGTTTCTGGCATTACAGCCGTCTTCGGCCCGGTTTGCTTGAATCCTGATGGTGCAATGAGCAAGGGACTCACATCTGAGTATACCCTTCCACGCTTAGGGTGGACAAAAATATTTACAACAAGGGGTGGTGAGGGACAGAGTCTCTGAATTAAGCAGAAAACTCTCACCCAGTCAAGAGATCAGGGCTAGATCCAACACCGTTTTTTAGCTCACTGCATCATCCCAGTTTCAGAACCTGGCTGTATGCAAATTAGTCTGTTCCTGTCCCAGTGCATGATGGGAACAGGGCAAACCAAACTACAAAAGCCAATTCTTACACTAGGAAGGAAACAAGCTCGCCGGGACCGGTTTCTGGCATTACAGCCATCTTCGGCCCGGTTTGCTTGAATCCTGATGGTGCAATGAGCAAGGGACTCACATCTGAGTATACCCTTCCACGCTTAGGGTGGACAAAAATATTTACAACAAGGGGTGGTGAGGGACAGAGTCTCTGAATTAAGCAGAAAACTCTCACCCAGTCAAGAGATCAGGGCTAGATCCAACACCGTTTTTTAGATCACTGCATCATCCCAGTTTCAGAACCTGGCTATATGCAAATTAGTCTGTTCCTGTCCCAGTGCATGATGGGAACAGGGCAAACCAAACTACAAAAGCCAATTCTTACACTGGGAAGGAAACAAGCTCCCGGGGACCGGTTTCTGGCATTACAGTCGTCTTCGGTCCGGTTTGCTTGAATCCTGATGGTGCAATGAGCAAGGGACTCACATCTGAGTATACCCTTCCACGCTTAGGGTGGACAAAAATATTTACAACAAGGGGTGGTGAGGGACAGAGTCTCTGAATTAAGCAGAAAACTCTCACCCAGTCAAGAGATCAGGGCTAGATCCAACACCGTTTTTTAGCTCACTGCATCATCCCAGTTTCAGAACCTGGCTGTATGCAAATTAGTCTGTTCCTGTCCCAGTGCATGATGGGAACAGGGCAAACCAAACTACAAAAGCCAATTCTTACACTGGGAAGGAAACAAGCTCCCGGGGACTGGTTTCTGGCATTACAGCCGTCTTCGGCCCGGTTTGCTTGAATCCTGATGGTGCAATGAGCAAGGGACTCACATCTGAGTATACCCTTCCACGCTTAGGGTGGACACAAATATTTACAACAAGGGGTGGTGAGGGACAGAGTCTCTGAATTAAGCAGAAAACTCTCAAACAGTCAAGAGATCAGGGCTAGATCCAACACCGTTTTTTAGCTCACTGCATCATCCCAGTTTCAGAACCTGGCTGTATGCAAATTAATCTGTTCCTGTCCCAGTGCATGATGGGAACAGGGCAAACCAAACTACAAAAGCCAATTCTTACACTCGGAAGGAAACAAGCTCCCGGGGACCGGTTTCTGGCATTACAGCCGTCTTCGGCCCGGTTTGCTTGAATCCTGATGGTGCAATGAGCAAGGGACTCACATCTGAGTATACCCTTCCACGCTTAGGGTGGACAAAAATATTTACAACAAGGGGTGGTGAGGGACAGAGTCTCTGAATTAAGCAGAAAACTCTCACCCAGTCAAGAGATCAGGGCTAGATCCAACACCGTTTTTTAGCTCACTGCATCATCCCAGTTTCAGAACCTGGCTGTATGCAAATTAGTCTGTTCCTGTCCCAGTGCATGATGGGAACAGGGCAAACCCCCTTTTCTGAATTGTAAAATGGGGTAGGCACCCGTTAAAATGCACAAGTCTCTGGCGGGGTGGGCACCCGCTAGGGATTAAAGACTAGCAGCACGTCCCTGGTGGGGTGGGCACCCGTCAGTGGTTTCAAAAAGTGTAAATATACGCAGGGTAGGCTCCCGCTCGGGTGATAAAATGGCAGATAAGCGGGGTAAGCACCCGCTAAGGTCGGGAGTGGGAGTGTGGTGAAAACTCCACAATGCAGCGTCGTGCTGCAGGCACCAGCTGTCCTCCTGGGGGTAGAAACTCGGCGCTGCAAGACACCCTGGTCTAGCGCTTCCTCAGAGGGCAAAATCAAGCGCTCCCAGGCGCTACAAGGAAAAATAAAGCGCTCCCAGGCGCTACCAGGCAAAGTTCGGAAAAAGTCCTTAGGAAGGCAGGGGGGCAGAGGCTGGGCCCAGGGGCCAGCTCACAGGGCCCTCCAGGCAGGGAGACAGTCCTCAGTGGCGGTCCTCCTGGTGCCCAGCAGCAGCAGCAGGCCCCCCTCAAGTTAGGGCACAGAAGAACATTTTCATGGGGTCACAGCCCCTTCTTATACACACTTTCCTTTGTCTGGTAGTACAGGATTAAGGAAAAACCAGATGCAACTGGTTTTGGAGCACTCTGTTGTGCTCAGCCCCTCTCCCCATTCACAGGACAGGCTAGGGACATCAGACGAACCACAGGGGGCGGAGCCAGTATTGTGGAGGGAAGGCCTAGCCCTATTCAGGTCCCAGGTGCACTCCTCCCTCCTAAGCATGGGCGAATTTTGCGGATCTCGCGTTCGCGGATTTTGCGGATTTGCAAACTCGCAATCCGCAAAATCCGAGAATTCTCGCGAATTTGCAGATTTTTTTTTATGTTCGCACGGGTTTCTGCAAGTTCGCGAGGGTTTTGTACAATTTCGCAAATTGTGAAATTGTACAAAACGCGTGCGAACTTGCAGCAACCCGTGCGAACACGAAGCGAAAGAAGCTCCTGGTCACAGGAACAGCACGGGGATTGAGCTCATGAAAGTCAAGGATGCAAAGGCCTCTACCCAGCATCACACCTGTCCAGCCTCGAAGACGCTCATGATTGTTTTTGGGCTAATGAATGAGTCACTGAATTTGAGCATTAACTAGTTCGAGCGACCATGATTTGCGGATTTTGTGGTGGGGGGGGTGCTTCCATGCGAGTTCACATGCCTCTTGTATGTATAAAAGGTCAGAGAAAGATCGGTTCAGCAGATGAAGAAAAAGAAGCTCCTGGTCACAGGAACAGCACGGGTATTGCGCTCGTGAAAGTCAAGGATGCAAAGGCCTCTATCCAGCATCACAGCTGATTTTCCGCGGTACATTTGGGAAGAGGCACATGATTGTTTTTGGGCTAATGAATGAGTCACTGAATTTGAGCATTAACTAGTTTGAGCGACCATGTGTGTGTTACTATGCAATCGCCCTGAAGGGCGCAGGGGTCCCTTGAGTGACCTGTAAGGCTGTGCTGCCCTGTAACTATTTTACAATGGCGCAAGCAAGCTGCCAGCGCTGTTGTAAAATAGTTACAAAGTTAGCTTGCACAGGAAGCACCTGCTTCGTTTTATCTAGTGGTTCCTGTGCAAGCTAACTTTGTAACTATTTTACAACGGCGCTGGCAGCTTGCTGGCGCCATTGTAAAATAGTTAAATGAGTGTGGGTTCAACTTTTGAACCCGTTACGTTCGCTGATTTTTTTTTGCGGATTTTGCGGGAAATCCGCAAAATTTGCGGATTGCGGATTTCCCGAAAATCCGCGAGCGTAACGGATTTCACGCTCATGCTTACTCCCTCCCATCAACATGCAGATCTCTCCATTCACCAACGGGGCAGACCCATCATGACTCCTGGAGCCAGGCACACCAGCCAGCTCCAGCCAATCACAAGCCAGACAGTCAATTCACATTTATTACACAGACATGCCAACTTCTAGAAGTGGCACTTCCACACCAGACACATAAATTCTGTGCACATCATCGCGCAGCATTTAATCACACGAGTCCGCACATACCAAACTCGCCCCTGCACTCCCCACACATCAGCAACTACCATGGACACATACATTCCCTATGCATTCCTATGGGAGGGCAGGCCAATCTCACCACACGCACTCAGAGTGCACACGCACTTCACAATGGGACACAGTGTTAAAGTGCGCAGAAGCCAAAAACAACCAACACCAAGTCACATATCAAAGCAAAAGGTTTAGGGGTGAACCTGCGCCAAAAGAGCCAAGTCCAACCGTTTTATATAGCGCGAACGTGACCCACAGGGTAGCAGTGCGCTTTACAGATGGTCATGTGAAAAGATCCAAGAAAATATATTTGGTATAGGTCATACGAGCTCCGGAGGTGCGGGAGGCTGCCACTGCAAGGTCCAAGCTGACATAAACATAGATTACATACATAGGCATATTCACTGTCATGTACAAACATAGCTGCTAATCTTGCACTAAATCTGGGCTCGGAATAGTTCTATAGATTCTGGAGTAGAGATTTGTTCATCAGTAGTACTATACATTCTTTTTTGAATGATGCATTCGATGGGTTCAATCTGATTGCTGTGGGTAGAGAGTTCCAAATTCACAGTGTAATACCAGAGAAGGCTTTGTTGTAGGTTTTTTTGTGTGTGAAATTTCTGTGGTTTGAACATAGTCTCTCATTTGCCTGAGAGGGGAGGGGCTCATAATATGTGAGGTGACATAGGATTGGAGAATTGTCAGCACCCTCAACCGATCCAAGTGAGATGTACATAATTGTGAAGTGCCCATTGGCTGTGAAGTCCGCACATGCCTTTGTGGTGTATAGATGTTGTGCTAAAGGCATCCTGGGACAACTAGCATTCGCTGCGCAGTTCAGTACTGCTCAAACCTTACTAGGGTGGAGTCGTCACTGACATTGGATTAAGATTTGAGTTGAGGAGGTAACAGCAGGTTGTGCCCTGGTATGAACTGTTACTACTGCTCACGATTGTGCTTGAGATGGGATTGAGGAGGGCACTGGAGGGAGGCAGCTGTGGCTGGTGATATGAGTGACCAAAGAAGTGAGGTGCTTCGGACCAGGATTGGACACGGCTGATGTAAAAGCTCCATTTTATTACATAGCCCTTTAATATCGATGAGGGCTGTTGTCATTCCAGTCCACTGTCTGTCAACCTAGAGTCCTACTTCTATGTCCGCAGCAAGACCCCCTTTGAGCTTTGTAAATCCAGTCGCCTATCTAGGATGCATTCCAGCAGCGCAGCGGCAGCTGGCGGGGCAGAAGCCTGGCATCCTCTCTGGAGACGGAGCACTAAATATCACTGACCTCAGCCCTTCGCCCAAAATAACCAGACCCAGACACAGGTTTATCAAATAGCAGAAAAGGCCACCTTTATTTTAGATCAGGTAACTCCAAAATTCAGGCAATTGGGTTTATACATCAACAATTTAGTAAAACGTGCCAAAACCTTTAATATTCTCCTGCGTACAAAATATTAGCATTTTCAGACCGAAACCTTCAATAGTATGTTATCACATTCCTTCAAAACCTTGTGTTTCATTTCTCTTCATTTGTTACCTTTACTCCTTTCAACTTTCTTTTGCTCAAAAATTCGAGGTGGGCAAGCCCGCTCCAGACTTACCCACCCCAATATAAGCGTCTTCAATATTTTTAAGCCTCGGAGCTACCTATCTAAAAGTGACAAACGATGTGCATTACCAACAACAAACTTTTTTTTTCTTATTATTTATTTATTTATTTTTTAATTTTATTTTTTTTAGCGATGGGAGGGTGGGACTTACTAACAAAAACACCTCCCGCCACCCAGCTGCCGCCTCTCGACCTCCCTCTGCACACACTGTGACGTCTCACAGCGCGCGCCCCTGCCTTCTCCTAACTTCCCTGTCCTCGTGCCTGGTCCGGTCCATTGGACGAAAGAACCCAGGGGGAGACCGCTCACGCTCTGCTCCCCCTGGGGCCCCAATCAACGTCACTACCAGCTAACATAAAAAATGGGGGAGCAGGAGAAAGTCAGGAGTTCTGTGGCGTGTCGGCGCCACCTTAATTTCAACTGGAGGAATTCGTTCTTTCATTCGCTCACTGAATACTGAACCCAAAGGTGCTCCCTGAATACAGAACTGCGAAAGTGTTATCTCAGTAAGATGTGTCTGCAAAAGAAAAGACTTATTCAATGACTGCAGCAAGTACAAAACGCAGCTTTTAACCTTAAACCAGGACAACATGAATTATGTGCGAGAAGAACCAAATAATACGACAATAAAGGCCAAATTATGCTGCATTATGCAGAACATTTTGTGTTGATGTTATGCGGTTATTACCCGGAAGGGATGCTGAACAGGTGTGGGGTTAGCGATGTAGGAGAAGGCTCGACTGCTGGGTCGGGTTCTCTCTTGGATGTGAAAATGCCACTAAGCAAGTGTTACATAATTTGCACTTTGTGTGGTGGTTTGGCGCTCGCCGCTCTGCCCCCCCCCCACCCCCAGCAAGTCTGCGCCAGTGCAGCTGTAGGTGACACTTGTAGCACCGTAAGCTGCAACACAAGCTTGTTTCTCAAATATCGCAATAAATGACATGAAATAACGCGCACGATTTCTTTTCACAGCTTTACTCCATGAAACTATCAAACATGTACGAAGGAATTTTCTTTACCTTTCAAGTGTTTCATAATTGAAACCAGGGGGCATATTACCAAGCAATAGCGATAATTATCGCTATTTCTTGGTTAGAGACAAAAATTTACCGCTGAGCTGCGGCGGTTTTTACCGCAAATAAACCTTGGTATTACCAAGGTTTATCGCAAATACGATAAAAATCGCCGCAATGCATGAATATCGCTGAAAAGTCCGCGATATTCATGCATTACCAAGCTAATGCTCTTAGCCATGTTATCCACCTCCCATTGGATAACATGGCTAAGAACTGCTCAGGGCAGATGTTAGCTTTTGGAGATATTCGAGCTTAGCGCGAATATCTCCAAAAGTTGGTAATAGGAGATAGCGATGTTAGCGACTGTTTTCAGTCGCTAACATCTTGGCACACCCACTTTGCATGTCATTTGTGATAAATATCACTGACATGCAAAGTGGGGCCCAAGATGGTCGCTATCTCCTACTAGCTGTCGCTAACTGGTGTTAGAGACAGCTAGGTAATAGGGAGATAATTTTATCTCCGCTTTCTTGGCTTTTAAAGCCAAAAAAGCGGAGATAAACCCACTTGATAATATGCCCCCAGATCCCTTGTATTTGTCTCTCCTTCAGTCCTGTTGTTAAAAACGCCTTCAAACACTTCAGCAGTAGTTTCACCAGAGCTTCTGTGTTTGTTGGCTGTTTTGTATCCTCCATTCTGATATGCACAGTGTGTTTTAGTATTAAACACTGTGTGTTGGTAAAACGTGTATTGTAGATAGAATGTGAATATATGAGGTGCAATGTTATAAACATTGTACAATACTGTGTTTAAGGTTTGGAACAAATTTGCTCTGTCCCTCATTACCAGAGGTTTCACCTGTAGGTGACTATTTGAGATAAAATGTACAGAGTGGGCATCATCTGATCCCCAGTGTTTCTGTTCATTTGTCATTTAGCGTTGTCTTATAAGGTCATAAAAGCGAGACCTATTGGCTATGCCAATGCTTGTTTTCTCTGCTGCCTCCTCATTTAAGACTTCACTGCTTTCTGTTGAATGTTTTAGAGCATGTTATTTTCTTAACCCTCCAGTTATGTTATTTGTGATATTTTATCTTTTCCCAAATATAGATTTCGAACAACCCCCCAAAAAATGTTTCACGCCACAGACGCCCAGAATCAATAGCATTCACTGATATTGGAAAGAGCTGGATATGTTCTGTATCTGGCAGACGCTCGTGCCTTGAGCTCCCCCTGTAAAGTACATAGGGCCTCATTTATTTGAAAAGACGCATCGCTGAGTGAAAGCAGCGATACGTCACTTCTCAGTGCGCACACCTTGCGTCATTCCTGATGCGCCATATTTAATGTATGACGCATCATGTCACAAGGAGTTACAGATACGTCAGTATTTCTGACGTATCTGTAAGCGCAAAAGTGACGCATTGCTGGAGTGTGTCACAAAAGTGACACAACTCCAGCAATGCGTCCTTTCACATGGGGCAAGCCCCATGTGAAAGGGCCTGCGTCAGTCTTACGCCTGCTGTGAGGCAGGCGCAAGATTTTGACGCAACGGTGTCCTAAAAGTGACCCAGTGAAATCTCATCAGTGAAATCTCATAGATTTCACTGCGTTACTTCTACGACCCTTCCTTGCGTCAATACGCCCCCCTTGCATACATTATACCTGGCGCAGGAATAATGTGGCGCAGGGGTTTACAAAGTGACGCATCTACCTAGTTGCGTCACTTTGTAAATATGGCGCAACAAGGCGCATTTTTTACGCCACTGGTGCGTCACAAAAAGTGACGCACCTGCAGCATAAATGTGACGCACGGCCTCATAAATGAGGCCCATAGAGAGGCCCCCCTCTGGACCTGCTCAGGAACTCTCAGGCCGGGGTACTGTGCTGAGGGGCCCCCCTGGAGCTCGGGCCCCCGCTGCAGGGTCCTTTGTTACGACACTGCAGACGCTGTGCTCCATCATCGTGTTTGAACCGCAAACATCTCGCCTTCCGTCTTTCGTACGGCTGTACAGGTCGTACTGCCAAAGAGAAACGCCACAGATTCTTACACACAATTCATCAGTTTGGTGTAACCAAGGAGAGCGTCCTTTGTAGCATCATAATGAATTGTCCCGCGCGGGTGCTGTTTAACATATGCAGAGCTCGAGATAACCTTGGGACGCTCATTTGTCATTCATGCTTTTGTATTCCCGATAATAATTAGCTCATCAGTCAGTCTCTCCGCAAATCACCTATCCCGCTTCATACACTCCCGCGTAGAAAGATACAAAAAAAACAAATCTTCACATCTAGCAAAACACATTAGGAAAAGCAAGGGATATCCTTGGGCTTCACTTACAATGACGTTTTGAGCCTACATGATTTTGTTCTTTCATTTCCGTTGCATGCCATCTCGCAGCTGTACGTGGCTCGGCATGATTAGGATCTCGTTGGCATAGCAAAGCCACCTCTAGGAAAATCAAAGTGCTCGGCTCTCGGAGGTTTGTTTTAATGAGAGGGACGCTGCAGATTCTGCCAGTTGTCCTGCTTTACATTCAGAGCTGCTCCCAGTTATTGCTGATGACTCGTCACTGACCCACAGAACAGAAAAACAATGCTCTTATTTTACCTATAAATAAGGAAACACTCAAAGGCACTGTTCGCACATTTCTTCCACGCACCCCTTGGGAGAATGTGCCTTTTTTAATGAGAGGATCAGGTCGGAGAAAACACATTTTGCTAAAGCTATATTAAACTATTTGTACAGGTTAACATTTTGTTGTTGCAAAAATATCTGCACTGTGTGTGTTTTTTTTCAGAACCCGTGCTCTAATCAGGTGCAATTCTTTGATCTCAAAAGGAAATCATTTTTTATTCATCAGCTATTTTACCCAACTGCAATTTTACCTTCAGCAATGATACACCGATTCTGCCAACACATTTTTATGCAAAACAACTTGAATGAAATACTGAACATAAACAGGCACGGCCCGTGCCGGGCGTTATATTGGGGCGGTGACGTCAGGCAGGGGAGGGTCAGGGTGGGGTGTTGTAAAATGCAGGATATGGACCATTAGAGGTAAGTACCGGAAAAAAAAAACGAATTTCGTTGCCCACGCTGCATCGCCAAATGTGATGCAGCGTGGGCAACGAAATTCGTTTTTTTTTTTATCGATACTTACCTCTAATGGTCCATATCCCGCATTTTACAACCCCCCACCCTGGCCCTCCCCTGCCTGACGTCACCGTCCCAGTATAACGCCTGGCACCGGCCGTGCCTGAACATAAAACAGATTTAGAAGTGGTACAATGTACAGTCCTTGGTGTTTTGCACGTGTGATTTTGTCATGGAATAGCAGAGGCAGCCCCCAGCGGAGGCCTAGGAGGCCGGCGCCCTAACCCACACCGTGCCCCCATGCGCAGAACCGTTGCTTTGGTGCCAAAAGCGCCCTCCGAGCGGAAAGACACCCCCCCTCCGGGGTTGACAAAGTGGTGCCTACTCCCCAGCCAATAGAGGCCCCCGCGCTGTACGTACTGCCCAATGGGGGGACAACCCTGGCCAGGACAAACAACGCCGAAGGGGAATATAAACCTGCTCCCCCAGGTATGCTCCTATCTTCATGAGTGGGGGAGCAGCACAGCGCCGGGTGAAACCTTTTTGACCCATCCACCCACACCTAAGGAGCAGCTATGTCGCAGGGCTGAGGAGCAAACAGAGCTCTGGCAGAGAATGACGGGGAGAATGGTTGGTACAAAGGCACACCGGAGGCGGAGGGCGGTGTGCCAGGACAAGACCACTTACCTTGGGATGCCTCACGGCTGGGAGAAGGGGGACAGAAGTATGACAGGTAGGACCACTCACCTTGCGATGTCTCACTGCTGGGTTAGTCAGCCCACCAAGAGGGGGTAGCAAACGGAGACGGCGCTCGCAGCCCATCCCCCGTCCGTTGGCAGGGCACAACACGAGTCCGACAGGTAGCGAGTTGGGCCTAACTCCGGGACGACAGCTACACTCCCACCCTCAGGCAAAAAGACAGGAAAACAAACCGAGCGAACTGACCAGATGACTTGCAGCAACAAGTAATCTTACAAAATTATGTGTAATATGACACTGAATAAAGATGCATGTATTCCTACATAAAATTGCGGCCAACAAATGACCACCACAAAGAAGTGTGTACGTTGGCTTTATTACGAAGGGATGCAACGTGATACATGCAATTTGTGGAGTGGGGCTTAGTGAGGGGGTTATAGCAGAGGCAGCCCCCAGCGGGGGCCTAGAAGGCCTGCGCCCTAACCCCCGTACGCAGAACCGGTTTTGGTTTAGCGCCAAGAGCACCCTCCGAGCAGGAAGACACCCCCCGTCCGGGCCCTACAAAGTGGTGCCTACCCCCCCAGCCAATGAGGGCCCCAGCGCCGTACGAACTGCCCAATGGGGGGACAGCCCATGGCCAGGGCAAACAACGCCAAAGGGGGATATAAACCTGCTCCCCCAGGTATGCTCCTATCTTCAGGAGCAGGGGAGCAGCACAGCGCCGGGCAAAACCTTTTTGACCCACCCACCCACACCTAAGGAACAGCTATTTCGCAGGGCTGAGGAGCAAACAGAGCGCTGGCGGAGAATGACGGGGAGAATGGTTGGTACAGAGGCACACCGGAGGGCGGTGTGCCGGGAGAAGACCACTTACGTTGGAATGCCTCACGGATGGGAGAAGGGGGACCGAAGGATGGCGGGTAGGACCCCTCACCTTACGATTCCTCATGGCTGGGTGAGTCGGCCTACCAAGAGGGGTAGCAAACGGAGACGGCGCTCGCAGCCCAGCCCCCGCCGGTTAGCAGGGCACAACATGAGTCCGACAGGTAGCGAGTTCGGCCTAACTCCGGGACGACAGCTACACTCCCACCCTCAGGCAAAAAGACAGGAAAACCAACTGAGCGAACTGACCAGATGACTTGCAGCAACAAGTAATCTTACAAAATTATGTGTAATACGATACTGAATAAAGATGCATGTATTCCTAAAAAAAACTGCGGCCAACAAATGACCACCACAAAGAAGTGTGTACGTTGGCTTTATTACGAAGGTAATTTTTGACTAATTTCTGCATCCGCTCCAGCAGAATCCCCAAAGCCTAGGTACAGTTAGAATCCTTAGTGTGTTGGAAAAAAGGCCACTAAGTTGTCATGGATACCTTATGTGGACAAAACTTTTCAGTGGTCTAAGCGCAAACAACCCCAAATAGCTAAAAAAAAAAAAGGGCTTAGCACAGGTGCGGGAAGGCCTAGCTGTGAAGGGGTTAAAAGTAAATGTTCAATAACAACAGAAGAGTAAATAGAGAGGGCTAGACAGCACGATGAATACCTCCTATTTAAAAGAACCCTTTCTCTCCAACCTAGTTGGTGACATACTTCATGCTTCATCATTGGGTTCCCACCAGAGAGGCAGAGTACCTCCCTGGTGTGCTATAATGCCTGAATTACAGAGGAGAGGGTATTGGTGAGATAGTGTCAGTGCAGTAGTGAAATAGCGCCAGTTAAAAGATGCCTAGTTTAATCCCAAAGTAATTTTATTGGTGGAAAACCAGATATCATTCCACACAAGTGAGACACACGCTAGCTGTCCGGCTAGATTGACGAGGTACATCTGAATTGGTCTAACTGTGATTGGTGGTCGACATGTTTCTGCTTATGAAGTGCGATTTGCTAAGCATTCATCAGGATCAAGTCTCCAAGGCGGTGTGCGCTCTCTAAGGTGCACCCTAACCTGTGGAGGTATACAAATGGTAAAACTCACGGTTTTACCACGGGGGCCTTCTGGAGTTCCAAAAAGCCAACGGACGCTGTAAGAGAAAACACACATAAAAATACACACAACAATTCAGTGGTATCTCTGCCAGGCAATCAAAAGGTCTAATGATTTGAGTGACCCCGTGCCGTGCTGTGAATTACCAAAAGGTGCTTAAAGGTAATAACACGTATACCTCTATATCGGGTACTCGTGTCAATCTGGGTAAACAAAACGTACTGCCACTCCGTGTACACATTTTCATCAGGAAGGGTCGTTGTTATGGGTAACACCCAGTAACCTAAGTCTCATTACATACTGAGCGTGGGTGATGCATTATGAGTCATGCAATAATCTATAAGTGATAGGGACTAGCCTGTTAAAAAGCGCAGATATAAAATAAACACGCTTTAGGATTACAAGTGGCAGATAAAAATACATGAAAAAACTAGGGCTTATGTGAAGTGTCATCTAACTTCATGTCATCAGTCCGGATGGGGGTTCTGATCCGCTTGTGGAATCTAAGCAGAATAGAGGGGAACAAAATGAGGATAGACCCAGAGCAATTAGGATCAGCCGCCGCCTGGGACTACTCCCCGTCAACTTACTTCCAAACAGCGCTCTCCCGCACATAACCTATCAGAGCCAAACCTCAGACACGGATTTTACTGCGATGTTGTGGCCGGGGACTCAAATACCTATTGCGATCATGTGACCATGGTGCATACCACGTTACGCATCACGTCTGGATCATGTGATAATGAACACAAGACCGTGTAGGCGGTTGTCTACTAGTGAAACTTTATTGTTCCATTTAGGTTGATCTAGTGCGTTATGTTTAAAAAGCTGCGAGAGCTCACATGGTGACGTGAAAGTATTTTTGATAGGAACTATGCTTGCAAGATTAATTTATTGGACCTCCAGTGTCTATGTGGAGCAATTAGAGGTACATACCATTACTCCTATCTGATCATGTGTGAAGGCATTGACTCATGCTATGGATCAGTCAATAGTTCTATATATTTTGGATAGAAGTAAAGAGATTGTTGGTGTCTACTATTAAGCCTCAAGGCTTACTGACAAGTTGTTAGTTGTTTTATTGGAGGATTGCCCTAGTATTTAGGGGAAGGCAGGGTCTCAGCTGTCCTAATTTGGTTGGCAGTTATGCGAGGCAATGAGCTATTGGCCATATACTCGCTGATCATTGTATGGGTCACATGTTAATTCTGAGTGTAATGCATAGACATGTATGGCTCCTTCTAAGCTAGGGAGATCCCTGACATGGTGCTTACTTATGTGTTCAGAGGGGACACCCTGGTAATCCAGGTTAGACAGGATCCCTGATGTTATCGGAATAATTAACGGGGCTCATAAAGTCCAGTAACAGACCAGTCATATTGGCAAATGAAGTGCAAGAAAGGGAACAGAGCCGGATAGAAAGATGTCAGCAATCCGTCACCGAACCCCAAGGGATATTGTCATTTTGCCCTGTCTTATGTGTAAAGAGGCGATAGATCCAGCGCTGTTCCTTCTCAAAAAGGGCTTGTTGGGAGGTAAGACCTTGCTTTAATTGCTCAATGATTGTCCAACATACATCATTCGTGGTATGATTGTGTTGTAAGAAATGTTCTGTGAGTTTTGTAGTGTTTTTCCGGCACCAAACATTGCTGTGGTGTTCGCAAATCCGTTGTTTGATCTTGCGTGTAGTCATACCCACATATCTGGAACAGCAAGGGCATGTAATCAAGTAGACCACATTCGTGGAATTACAATTGGTGTGGGCTCTTTGGGACCATAATTTCCCAATATCCAGTTCCAGGTTCTTGGTGGGGGTGGCCAGGTGGCACACGCTGCAAGCGCCACAATTGAAATAGCCTGTCACAGGAGGAAGGCCCCAGGCATTCAGTACCGACTGGTTTTCATCCCTGTCTGTTCTGTTTGGGCACGTATGCACCAGGGTGTCCTTAATGCTTTTGACTCTTTTGAAGGAGAAGAACGGTTTCTCCCACTTGTAGTTGTTGTTTTTCAAGATCCTCCAGTGCTTCCTAATGGATCTGCTGATGGCATTTGAAGCAACATTATATGTTGTAACACATTTGAGGGGTATCTCCTCCGGGTTTTTGGGATTTTCTTCCAGAAGGGCTTCCCTGTGTTGGTTCCTGGCCTTCTTGCAGCTTTTCTTTAGTATTCTGTCTGGATAGCTCCGCACGCAGAGCTTAGTTGTAAGATCCTCTGCATGGGATCGGAAATCTGTCAGTTCACTGCAATTGCGTTCGAGGCGAAGATATTGGCCGAAGGGGAGATTTTCTAGCATTGGTCATGGGTGGAAGCTGGAGAAATGCAGCAGGCTGTTTTTTGCTGTCCATTTGTGGTGTGTCTTTGTCTGCAGTCGATTACCAGCTTTCATGATGACTACATCTAGGAAGACCATCTCATCCTTCTGGTAAGCGTTGTTAAATTTCAGATTCGAATTGCATGTGTTGATCCAGTCAAAGGACTCCAAGAGGGCATTTTCAGTTCCTTACCAGATAATGAACACGTCATCTATGTGCCTCTTCCAAAAGGATACATGGTACATGTATGGGTTCAGTACCAATAGAATGTACTTGCATTCAAAATCGTAAACATACCACCCAACTACACTTGGGGCAAATGTGCTGTATTCTAAGAAATTTCTTTTTAAGGCAAGGGTGGCACATGTGACCATTAATTACATGCTGGTGATGAAGTCCCATGCCGCCATCTCCAGTGCCTCACTGAGGACCCTGATGGTATTCTCCTGCGGGATGAGGGTGTAGAAGCTCTCAATGTCCAATGAGACCAAAAAGGTTTGTTTGTTAGTGATGTCGATATACTGTAATAAGGATAGCAAGCTCTTGGTGTCCTTAAGGTAGGTAGTAGTAGCCTGGATCAGGGGCTTTGAAAAGAAGTTGCAGTACCGTGGCTGAAGTTCAAGGATAAAACCAATACCCGAAACGATCGGATGTCCTGGGGGGCAATTTGTTTTTATGCTTTTTGGGCACGGTGTAAAATTATGGAATGACACCCGTGCTTGCTATCAAAAAGTCAGCTTCGTGTTTGATGATGTATCCGTTAGGTTCTGCCTCATCCACCAGGTCCCTGATCGTTGCATTTAGGTGTGAAGTAGGATGCATATGAAGATGGGTGTAGTTTGCGGAGTCACTTAGAAGGCATCTACACTCTGTATCATATGCCACTGCGTCTTGAATCACAACGCTGCTCCCCTTGTCACCTTATTTTATGACAATGACCGGTGTTGGACTGCAAAGATTTGAGTGCTTGGAATTCACCTGCACGCATGTTCTTGAAGATGGCTGTCTCCTGGAAGGATTCAACATCAATTGAACACAGCCTCATCAAAGGCTGCGATTTCTGGTGGAACAGTGTGGGGTGGAGGGGTGGAAGTCGATTTCAACCGTAGGCCTGAGTCCCCAATGGAGGACGCTGTAACCTCATTAGTTTGTTTTTCAAAGAAACATTTAAGTTTCAATTTATTGAAGAATTCCAGCAGTTCGCAGTGTAGCTTGAAACGATCAAGACATGCTGTGGGTTCAAAACCCAATCCCTTGTCCAGAACTGAATTCTTATCATCAGTAAAGACAACTGAGGGGAGGTTGGTTATAAAAACTCTCGGGTTGCTGGGGACCGCTCGCTGATCTTGGGCCTTGCTCTGTGTGCTTCGTGTTCCCAGTGGACCTGGTTTGTGCCTCTTCTTTTATCTTGTCCTTTCCGGCCTCTCTCTAAAAAAGGGGGGTGATACATGTTTTGTTGGAGTTGGGGATGTGGCATGAAGTTGGGATTCCAGCCCATCATCTGGAACTGTGATGGTTGGAAAGAATTATGGAAACCTCCTCCCCCTGATAACGGAAAAGGTTGCCATGACTGCTGGTATTGTTGCCTTTTGTTCCTACCTCTCCCTCGTTGTCTGGGTTTAAAACTATCCCCTCACTCGACCCACACATGGTAGAAGCATTATTGTCTGAGCCATCTGTGCTATATGCGTTCCTTGGTGGAGGGACATAGTCAGAATTGGTGTATGGGTAGGTTTTAGTGTATGAGAACCATTTAAGGTTCTTTTGAAATTTCTGTGCTTTGGACTGGGTGAGGGTGCTTTTATATTCGTTATCCTCTTTTTAAATTCATCCAGCCTCTTTTTGTATCCCGGAATTGCCGCTCTGAAGTGTGTCTTGGTTAACTAAATTTCTACTAACATTGCTTCAGATAGTCGAAGGGCTGTCTTTATTAGGAGCACTAACCAGTCACGGGTACAGTGCCACACGATCTGGACCCATTCTTTTTTGAAAGACCAGTCATTTGCCAATATGACTGCTCTGTGACTGGACTTTATGAGCCCCATTGATTATTCTGATAACATCAGGGATGCTGTCTAACATGGATTACCAGGGTGACCCCCCTAAACATATAAATAAGCACCATGTCAGAGATCTCCTTAGCTTAGAAGGAGACATACACGTCTATGTATTACACACAGAATTAACATGTGACCCATACTGTGATCAGCGAGTATATGGTTAATAGCTCATTGCCTCACATAACTGCCGACCAACCTACGACACCAGGGCCCCTGACTACCCCTAAATACTAGGGCAGTCCTCCAATAAAATGAACTAACAAATTGTCAGTAAGCCTTGAGGCTTAATAGTAGACACCAACAATCCCTTTACTTCTATCCAAAATACATAAAATTATTGACTGATCCATAGCATGAGTCAATGCCTTCACACATGATCAGATAGTAGTAATGGTCTGTACTCCTATTTGCTCCACATAGAAACTGGAGGTCCAATACATTAATTATGCAAGCGTAGTTCCTATCTAAACTACTTTCACACCACCATGTGAGCTCACGTCGCTTTTTAAACATAATTCACTAATGGGGATCAGCTTAAATGGAACAATAACGGTCTAGACGTGCCGCGTAATGTGGTACGTGCCATGGACACGTGATCGGAATATGTATTTGAGTCCCCGGCCACAACATCACAGTAACATCTGGCTCTGATATGTTATGTGCGGGAGAGCGCTCTTTGAAAGGAAGTTGACGGGAGTAGTCCCAGGCGGCTACTGATCCTAATTGCTCCAGCTCTATCCTCATTTTGTTCCCTTCTATTCTGCTTAGATTCCACAAGCGGCTCAAAACCCCCACCCGGACCCATGAGATGAAGTCAGTTGACACTTCATGTAAGCCCTAGTTTTTCCATGTATCTTTATCTGCCACTTGTAATCCTAAAGCGTGTTTATTTCATATCCGCGCTTTTTAACGGGCTAGTCACTATCACTTATAGTTTATTGCATTACTCATAATGCATAACCCACGCTCAGTATGTAACGGGCCTGAGGTTACTGGGTGTTACCTGTAACAACGACCCCTCCTGATGAAAATCTGTACACGGAGTGTCAGTACTTTGTGTTTATCCAGATTGACACGACTGCCTGATATAGAAGCATACCTGTTATTTCCTTTAAGCACCTTTTGGTAATTCACAGCACGAGGTCACTAAAAACATTAGACCTCTTGATTGCCGGAGGGAGAAACCACTGAACTAACTGTATTGTTGTGTGTGTTTTTATGTGTGTTTTCTATTACAGCGTCCGTTGGCTTCTTGAAACTCCAGTAGGCCTCCGTGGTAAAACCGTGAGGTTTACCATTTGTATTCCTCCACAGGTTAGGGTGCACCTTAGAGAGCGCACACCGCCGTGGAGGCCTGGTCCTGATGAATGCTTAGCAAATCGCACTTCATAAGCAGAAACATGTCGACCACCAACCACACTTAGACCACTTTGGATGCGCCTGGTCAATCTAGCTAGACAGCTAGCATCCATCTCAGTTGTTTTTAATAATATATGGTTTTCCACCATTCAAATGAACCAGGCATCTTTTAACTTGCACTATTTCACTGCTGCACTGACACTCTCTCACCAATACCCTCTCTGCTGTAATTCAGGCGTTGTAGCACACCAGGGAGGCACTCGGCTCTCTGGTGGGAACCCGATGATGAAGCATGTCACCAACTAGGTTGGTGAGTGAGGGTTCTTTTAAATAGGAGGTATTCCTCGTGCTGTCTCACCCTCTCTATTCACTCTTCTGTTGTTATTGAATTTATATATTCGGGGGATTAAGAGTGATCATCCCTCCCTCTCCTGTTGGTATTATATATGTTAAAATTAAATGGACAATAAATATTTTTTCGTGACAAATTCAAATACTCATGAACTGAATGGAAGCCTAAATTGGGCCTCTTCACTCCAGTGTAGCTTGGCTTCAGTGACACAGTTAGCAAGAGACCTCTGTCTGGACTTACCCGTAGCTACTTAGAGCGTTAAATAAATCACATAATCGTAGTTAAACTGTTATGCTATTTGCCATTTTTATAGCAATTGCTTTAAATAGTAGAGTGAGGATGCATAACATCACAAGAACATCTGGCGAAAACGACAAGGTTTGCAAGCTTCAATCGAATATATAATGCAAACATATTGTTGTGTGGCACTTTCACGAAATGTATTTGCAAAAGAAAGTGCTTCTAGGCAATAAGGCAAATTCCAGAGCCATATCTAATAGCAAAAAAAGAAATGAATGGGGATGAATGTACGTTTAAATAGCAGTAAGGTATTGCAATAAATCAACTGTCATCATGAAAAGGGGCCTAGTTAAATAATGAATCTATAATAGGATAGGAATGAGAACAAATAGACATTGCAGCTGAAGGGGAAGGCTACTTTTATTGATTTCTCTGCACTGCCTCTTTGCTATTACTGTATTTTAAGCTTTTTCCAATAATGAGTTCTACACATTGGCACAACAGTTATTACTTCCTAGAATAGCTTCACACTCGCACTGTTTGCGTTCAGAGAACTTGTCAAAATTAATTTTTTTCGAATGGAGCTGATGAAATTTGAAACATAAACAAGTTTAGATTGTTTCTAGACGCTTTTGTATTACTTGGTCAAATTGTCACATTTCTCATACACCATCCCCATTCACATGTTTTCTCAGTAACATAGGGGACAATGTGTGGTTTGTCTTGCTCATATGTATAATTGTGTGCTAAAAGTAAGCCCAGGCATCCGTTTTATTATGCAGGCATCACTGCATGGTTTCCTCGCTTATTGGCCTAGGTGTATTTTGGGCAAAGTTTTTATTTCGCCAATTTACACGTTTGCTGACTGGAGTCTGCTTTGAGGAGAAACTACCTTACAGGAACTATGGGGTAGATTTACAAATTGTTCATGCAACGCAGCACGGCATCCAAATTTGCTGTACTGCAAGAGGAAAAGCATAGAGTCATATCTGTTATCCCATAAGCTGGCACTCTACTTTTACTGTGAAAAACATAACAGGTGTGTGGAGGGTCCAGGGGAATCTTTACCGACCTGTCTGCTCATACCCCTTATATCAATATACAATACACAAAAGAGCAGACCAGGTCTGGAGATACTGCGTGGTTATACCAGTCGCTGCGGTGACATATAGTGCATGTGTAGGTGAAGGTTACTGTCAACATATAATTGATAACACATTTAACAGAAATTGTTAAACAAAAACCTAAGCAATTCCCATCAGACCACCCTTTATGGTGGAGTATACGTCATGTGGGGATTGCTGAACATTCCGTCCGACCATATAGTGCCGGTCTTGGAATGGATACCAGTGATGTAGTCATAATAAACATCCTAGTGTGATGCTAGTGACAGGGTGCATTGCTAGGGTGATGGTGATAGGTAAAAAATGGCTACGCAGACTCAGAGGAGGGTTTTAACAAAAGTCCATGTGCCAAAAGTTAAAAATGCGCCACGTAGTAAAAATGCCTACTGGCACAGTGCAAGGCGGTCGACATGTTTCAGCCATAGGGGTGATTGCCCCGGCTTTCTTCAGGACCTTTAAACATAGAGTGGCTACTGCACTATATTTGACATAAAAGATGTACTACAACACAATACATTAGTTATTCATCTACCAGGAACTTCAATACTTAAGTGTCCACGGGAGGGAGATCAGAGTGTTTTCTTCCTATCAAGAGATATGAAAACATATGGTCAGACAACGCTTAACTCCACACAGACAGCTACATATGTACACAGACACTGAACAACCACACTTGCAAGAACAATTTGCATTCTGCATTTTTTAAAACAAGCATACTAGCTTCATCACCCTGAGGCATTTTTTTATCTGTAGGGATATAAGTGTAGAGTCATTGGACTGGGTATAGCGAAGGAGTGTGCTCACTGTACCCCTTTTTCTACACTACAGAGCGGGGCCTCATACTCCCGAGCGGTCGCCGGGTGAGGTGAGGTCTTCACCCACACAAAGCTGGGTGAGTATCATCGTGAGGAAATGCCTCAGGGTGATGAAGCTAGTATGCTTGTTTTAAAAAATGCAGAATGCAAATTGTTCTTGCAAGTGTGGTTGTTCAGTGTCTGTGTACATATGTAGCTGTGTGTGTGGAGTTAAGCGTTGTCTGACCATATGTTTTCATATCTCTTGATAGGAAGAAAACACTCTGATCTCCCTCCCGTGGACACTTAAGTATTGAAGTTCCTGGTAGATGAATAACTAATGTATTGTGTTGTAGTACATCTTTTATGTCAAATATAGTGCAGTAGCCACTCTATGTTTAAAGGTCCTGAAGAAAGCCGGGGCAATCACCCCTATGGCTGAAACATGTCGACCGCCTTGCACTGTGCCAGTAGGCATTTTTACTACGTGGCGCATTTTTAACTTTTGGCACATGGACTTTTGTTAAAACCCTCCTCTGAGTCTGCGTAGCCATTTTTTACCTATCACCATCACCCTAGCACTGCACCCTGTCACTAGCATCACACTAGGATGTTTATTATGACTACATCACTGGTATCCATTCCAAGACCGGCACTATATGGTCGGACGGAATGTTCAGCAATCCCCACATGACGTATACTCCACCATAAAGGGTGGTCTGATGGGAATTGCTTAGGTTTTTGTTTAACAATTTCTGTTAAATGTGTTATCAATTATATGTTGACAGTAACCTTCACCTACACATGCACTATATGTCACCGCAGCGACTGGTATAACCACGCAGTATCTCCAGACCTGGTCTGCTCTTTTGTGTATTGTAACTCTACTTTTACTGCCTTGTGTGAGGCACAGCCTCGCACCATGATACAGAGGTGAATGTGCACTGTCTGTCATAGGACTTACACTGAAACTGTAAGCTTCTAGAACAAATTCCAATGCTAGACATATTTTAGAACAGTTCCACTCATTAGATATGTGCTGTGCACTTCAGCACACATCCAATGGGTGGGTTATTTTCGAGAAACGAAACCTTTTACCCTTATTAATACCTGTTTCAAAAAATGTGTTTGTTTGTGATGTTTAGCCAGACTGGCTGATCCCTTTGAGTAACACCCCAGTAAAGCTCCATTGGCACAAGGCGATGGTAAGCTGCACAAAGAGTTGTTGAGCCGAGAAAAGGACAGCAAGCATCTCTCTAGATGTTTTCCATGCGCGAATGGGCTGCACAAGAAATGTTCACTTTGGGACTTTTAAAAAATGACATGAAAGTACACTGGCAAGTCCCTCTTCTGACTTTTGTCTGTGAGATTATACCTCATGGTCAGTTTTCACCAAAGTACTGCTCAATTGCAATGCAAATAATGCAGCTAATTTTAAGGATGGCTGCAACAAATCAGGACCTGCTTGCAGAGTCCCCCCACTTCTTGCCCCCATTTTAACTACTAGGTGCTGGTTTTCTGACTCTGATTATGTCCTGTACTCTGCTAACCAGACCCAGGGCCTATGCTCTGATTAATCGTACATGGTTAGGCATAATTATAATTGTCAATGAGAGACCCCTGTAAGTCCTCAGTATATACTAAGGCAAGGGGGATTCAAACTACACATACGTCCCTAGTATATAATAGGGCAGGAAGGTTTAGATGTTGTAATTTGGCAGCGGCTAGATTAAGCATTAGCAGAAGACATGCTGTATTTGACCATTGTCGTAGCAAATGAACCAACTCCATTTTGCATTTGTGGCAGCCATTTCGTCTGCCACATGTTGCCATGTGCTCATCATGTGCTTTGTCCTACCTCCTTGTCAACTGCGTTTAAAGTCTGCCCAGCAAAAGGCTATATTTAACAACCCCTCTTTCTGCATGCCCAGGCATGCCCAGTACGGTCTGCAGCTGTTACTAATTAGTTCCAGATAGGAATGTGTTTACTAGTTTCTGAAAACTTGTAACTCCGCCCACTCATTGATTGTGCCTTCCAATATGTCCTTATATGTACATAAAACTTGCTCTTGTATTGTGTACCGCCTTCTTTTGAACCCCTCATCGTGTATAAAAAAGGGCCATGTGGTTTAGTTCGGTGTGCTACTCTATGCAATACTGAAGGGTGTTGTGTGGACAGTAGTACCACCTTTAACCCATTCCGCGCTGATGACGAGCTCAGCTCGTCATGAGGCTTACCTGCCGTGCGCTCATGACGAGCTTAGCTCGTCATGTAACGTGGTATTTACAAAACCGCCGCACTCAGCGGGAAAAGCCGCCACAGCGATGCAGTTAAAGGTTTAATAAACTATGCTTTTGTATTTTCCAGTTTCTGTGCCAACTTCTTCCTATGGTCTGAGGACTCTGTGCAGAGAAGAGTGAACCCCTTGCACAGGTAGGCCTAGCTGAGGCTTGCATACTTCAATTGGCGCCCGACACGTGGGGCACATCGGCGACTCGGATGCCCGAAGGAGTAGTCGTGACGAAGGATTGGAATCTCGCCGCGGACGTGATCACTGCAAGAAGAGACCCGAGTCTTGGCATCCAAGGCGTTTTTTCCTTTCTTTCCGATCTGACCATCCAGGTGGTGCTGGTCCTCGTCTGAGATCTTTTCTGTTGGCTTGCCGTGCAGTGGCCGTTTGGTCGAATTTAGAACTTGGCAGTTGGAATCTGGATGCCCTGTGATTGGTAAGAACCGTTGTACGGTACTTGCTTTGGGTTTTGGAATCCTGGGGTTGGCAAGGCAGTTTTAGGATACGCTTGCTGTGGCAATTTTGGTTTGGTATGAATAGTCATGATGTGTATGTGTAAGTGAAATATATGCGTTGCAACACATATAGGCAGGTAATGAGGAGATTTTTCTCTGAAATTATGATTTTGATTTGAACGGCACAACGTATTACAGACACTTTAAGTGCTACTATGATTATATTATAGCATATTTTGCACTATTTTTGGCATGCCTGCTTTTAGCGCACTTCGTAGGATGTGCTGCTTTTGTGGAAATAACCGCTTAAGACTTCGCAGAATCGCAGCCGGCTCCCCCAGAGGGGACGCCTAATAGAGAGATGTATATAAAATATGGTCTTTCTTCTATAATGTACAGCACATTATGGAGGAAATACACATGAAAGGATCCTGAGTTACGTTGGCCAATGTATGGGTCATTTGATATGTGAAAGATTGAGTATGTGGAACAGTGTATGTTCGAGCGGAAATCCAGACAAGACATGTTTGATTGTGTGCGAATGTGGGTGAAAGAAGTACATGAGCGTGAGAAACGTGAGCAAGCGCTGATTGAAAAAGAGCAACGGAAGAATGTGTATGAAAAGGCGCAAGAATTAAGGAAGGAAGAAGTGAAAGAATTGGAAGAGAGACAGGAGAAGGAGCGCAGATTACAGATATCTGGCCAATATGCTGTTCGGCAACCTCTTTTTCCTGTCCTTAATAAATCACAAGAGTATTTTTCATTGCTAGATTGTCCTCCGCCTCCGTATACTGTTCCGTCCGCTCCATCTGGCGAAGATGTAGATTCCGGTGCAGATCGAACGAAACCAGATACTCGCTCTATGCTGTCGGTCGAACGTGCGGCAAAACTTAGAAAGATTGCTCGTCAAGCACTTTGTGATTCTGTTACTGTTTCGAATATCTTAGATAGTTTACAGGGGTGGCAGGACAGAGAGTGATTATATTTTACAGAGCATTTTGCTGAAGAAGTTGTTGACATGTTTCGGAAAGTCTCTGGTGTTTTAGAACCTGATGATGTAGCAGCCGATTGTAAGCAAATACGTAATGGACTTTTTACTCTCCCCCACGTGGCTGATACGATAAGACGGTTGTTCAAACTACGAACTGAGGCGCTTCGTATGTGAGAGGAGAAACGGAAAACAGATGCAGATGCACGGACGGATTCGCTAGGCAGGATACAATCATCTATCTTTGGAACAGATAAGACCGCAATAGTGCATGCAAAGCCTATGCGAGAGGCTGCGCCTTTATATGTTCCTCCTAAGGGAGCGGGTTCAAGTGATGATAAGTCCTCTGTAGATGCTAAAGGTTATTTTATTTATAATTGGGTGTATACTCCCTGGAATAGGGCAGATGTCATGGCACTTAAAGCTGCATTGCCTGACCCGCGGAAAAATCCAGCTGCTTTATATGAAGAAGTTGAGGGAGCCATAAATTCTTGTACCATGACATTAGCTGATATCGATTTATTTTTCGGGCTAATATTACCGCCTGATATGTGGAGATCCATGCGTAAAGTTGAAGATCGCACAGCGTATGGGGCATTATGGAAGGAGATAGTGACGGAAGATGAGGATAGGGAACCAGCGAAAAAGCCATGTCAGTTGATTTTAGACCTTCCTGTTGCAATACTAACTAAGTTAAAAACGATTATTCCCCCTAAAAAGATTGATTGGACTATTTTAGCATCATGTAAACAACAGGCAGATGAATCGGTTTTCAGATTTCTTTACGCGTTTGAGGAAGCCATTCATGATTTTAGTGGCCAGTCGCTAACGGATGATACAGGCCGACATTTGTTTGTGGATAAATTTGTTACGAATCTATTACCAGGAGTGGCTAGCCGTTTAAAAGCTAGTGAAAGCTCTTGGACCACTTTGTCTTCGGCATCTCTCCTGACGATGGCTCAATATTACGAGCATCAGGAATTAGAAGCGAAGGGTAGTGAGGATAAAAAGTCTAAGGAATTGAAAACAAAGGTTATGTTATCTCAGGTTTATGGTCCACCTCCTAGAGGCAATGATAGAGGCGGACGAGGATTTTATGGTTCTTCCTACACTTGTTCGAATTTGGCTGTTGATCAATGCGCGTATTGTAGGAAATTTGGCCATTGGGCTGATGAGTGTCCATTGTTGCGCTCACAATACTATGTCCGTGGTCGGGACCAAGGAGAAATCGCGTGGGATATTCAGGTCCTAGGGGCAGCAGGAACGATCGTGCTAGGGTTGATTCTAATGTGCGGGTACAAAATGGGTTTAACACTTTTGACAGGCGCAACCAATAACAGATGTCTGATTATGTGCAGCCTGATTTACATGATTCTGCTTATGCATAGGATTGCGTAGGATTGGGTAAGGAATCAGTTGAAGTTCCAGTAGATCAGAGGGGTCCTTATGTTACAGCACATGTTTTGGGTTCTACTGATCAGTTTCTGGTTGATACAGGAGCTACTCGTAGTGCTCTGTCTAAGCAATTGGATCAGAGGGCTTCCCTGTCTGGCTTAACGATCACATCGATAGGATTCGATGGAACACCTTCCCGTAGCCCATTATCACAACCTCTTGCATTTCATGTTGATAAATTTGCTGCTCCATGTCCTTTTTTGCTCTCCCCAAATACACCAGATAATATTGTGGGTCTTGATATGCTCAAGTATTTCAGAGCCACAATAAGATGTCCCCTGAAGGAGTACGTGTGATTTTGAATGATAATTACCCAGTGATGGACAGAGTTTGCATTGCTAAAGAGGATACTGCATTAGCCTCCCTACCTAAAACTTTGTGGGCTACTTCAGCTACTGATGTGGGACAGATGGTTATTCCACTGGTGCCTATTAGTATAAAGGAGGGAGCTGTGTTACCACGTTTGCATCAATATAGAATTTCACAGGAGGGTGAGGAAGCACTCACACGAATTGTACAAGATCTCATTGAAGTTGGGGTTGTTGAAGAAGTTCCATTTAATGTATGTAACAGTCTGATTCTCCCAATTTTGAAGAAAGACACTGATACTAGGATTTATTGATTTATAGTTGACCTACGGGAGGTGAATAAGATAGTGGTGCCAAAATACCCAGTGGTTTCTGACATCACAACACTTCTTACTTTAGTTCCACCTACTGCAACTACGTTCTCTGTTATAGACTTAAAGAACGCCTTCTTTTCGATCCCTATTCATCCTGATAGCCGATATCTGTTCGGTTTCACTTTGAATAATCGATCGTAGAGATTTTGTAGAGTTCCTCAAGGCTATGCTGAGAGTCCTAGTATTTACAGCCAAGCATTAAAGAAACAACTTGATTCTTTTGTTCTGCCCGAAAGTGTGGCACTCAAACAATATGTCGATGAAATCTTGTTGGCAGCCGATACCCCTGAACAATGTGAAACATGCACTTTGTCCTTGCTTTCTTTCCTTGCTTCACATCATCACAAAGTATCGAAAAAGAAATTGCAGTATTGTAGACCAAAGGAAACCTACTTAGGTCACCCTTTGTCTAAGGAGGGAAGTACACTTACATCAGATCGCATTCAGGCAATTCTAGACACACCAGTACCTTCTACACAGAAAGATGTTCGAGCATCTTTAGGTCTTAATTCCTTTTGTAGGCAATGGATATTGGGATTTTCATACATTGTTAAGCCTTTGTTAGCACTTTTGACAAAAGACACTCAAACACCCCTTCCATGGATAGATGAATGCGAGAATGCTTTTTGACAAGCCCTTTGTTCAGCACCAGTGTTAGGTACTCCAGATTACACAAAGCCCTTTACATTGTATATACATGAGAGAGATGGATGTGCATTGTTAGTTTTAGTACAGACACATGGTGATAAGCAACGCCCTTGTGCATATTTTTCAGCAGTACTTGATCCTGTTGCTCGAGCATTGCCTGGATGTTTTTGCTCGGTTGCATCAACAGCTGTGTCAATACGTTAGAGTGAAGGGATAGTCTTAACACAAAAAGACCTGTTGGTGCTGGTACCCCATGCTGTTGATGCCCTTTTGAATCAAACAAAGACGCAGCATTTAACTAGTGCTCGTCTGACAGGATATGAGCTGATGCTGTTAGCTCCTCATATTACACTGAAGAGATGTGCAACACTAAATCGAGCCACGTTGTTGCCATTTCCAGCGACTCAGCCTGAGGCACAATAAACACATGATTGCATTTTCCTGACTGGGGAACAGACAAAGGGTCTTATTGATTTGCAAGATACGCCCTTTCCAGATGTAGATGGAGAATTGTGGGTTGATGGGTATTGTCTGAAGTTACCGGATGGTACAACTTCAGCTGCATATGCAATTACTATGCTTCACATAATAGTGGAGACAGCTCGCATACCACAGAAGTCAGCTCAAGCAGCAGAACTAATAGCTTTGACATGAGCTTGTTTTGTTTGTTTTTTGTTTTTTTGTACTTGTATAGCACACAGCTACCCGCAGTGGGTTTCCGGCGCTTGTACGAATACCGCAAGGAAACCCTTCCTGGATTTCCCTGTGAAGTGTCCACTCCTGGGCACCCCCTTGGTGCAGACCAGGCATCCCTCGCGTTGTGGGGGCCATTGTGGAGACTAAGCAAGCTATTGCCCAGAGTTGCAGCGTGGGACCCATGATCAGAATAGGCACTGAGGCGACGATATCCGGTCAGGGGAATTAATGAGCTCGAGACCCGCCGAGGCAGGAATCAAACCCTGGTCCCTGGCCAGAGCTCTGCATCGAGGTCTCCCTGCTCTAACCAGTGAGCCACAATTCTCCACTTGTGAGCTTACTACAGGTTTGCGTGTGAACATTTATACAGATAACCGCTATGCTTTTGGAGTGTCGCATGATTTTAGCCTGCTCTGGAAGGAAAGAGGTATTCTGACATCACATGGGATGCAGATAATGCATGGAGAATTAGTGCATACTCTTTTAACTGCATTAACATATCCAAAGAAAGTAACTATAGTGAAATGTAGTGCGCACAAGAAAGTGACTGATAAGGTGGGACAAGGAAATGCTTTTGTAGATCGAGTGGCACGTGAAACTGTGATGCAGCCTGACACTACTTCCATGCATGTAGTGAAGTCACAAGCTGAGCGGTGGCACGATGTTAGGAAAGAAGTATTAGAGATACAAAGGACCGCTTCTGACAAAGAATGGGAGCAATGGTCCAAGGATGGAGAGTTGGATGATGAAGGTTTTTGGCGACACAAACAGATGGATAGATGGAAGTTGCCTATAGCTTTTGTACAACCTATGGATCAGATGGCACATGGGCTAGCACATGTTGGAGCTTCAGCGATAGGGAAATTGCTTACGCACGTTTGGGAGCATCCAGAAATTGCTAGCACAGCTAAGAGAGTAGTACAGTCCTGCATGATTTGCCTGCAATTCAATCCTGGAAAAGGGACACAAACTCCAGCAGTAGGGTTTGCTAGACCAACTGCACCTTTTGAAGTTTTGCAGATGGATTATATTCAGCTTGAGCACTGCAATAATCTGAAGTATGTCTTGGTGGTGGTATGTGCCTTCAGTAAATGGATTGAGGCGTACCCTACAAAGGACAATACTGCAATTACTTCGGCAAAGGTGCTTTTGAAGGAATTGTTTCCTCGTTATGGTGTTTGTAGATTTTTGTGGAGTGATAACGGAACTCATTTTATAGGGGACATTATCAAGTATGTCCTGAAAGTATTAGGGATCAAACAGAAGTTTAATGCAGTGTTCCACCCACAATAGGCAGGATTGGGGGAAAGATACAATGCTACTCTGAAATTAGCCAAGATACAGGCTTCTACTTCTCTGACTTGGCCAGATGCGTTGCCACTGGCATTGTTGTCTATTAGATCAGTGCCTCATTCTCAGACGGGTCTCACCCCTTATGAGATCCTGTTTGGTAGGCCTATCAATATCTGGGGAGTTCCTAAACCAAGTTCTGTGTATGATGTACCTTGTGTCTAAATGAATGACTATTTGGCACAATTAACTGATAACTTGGTTTCTATTCATCAACAGGTTCTAGAAGCACTTCCTGACAGATCTACAGGTGAAGGCCATGAACTCCGACCTGGTGACCACATGATGATTAAGGTCTTCGAGAGGTCGAGCAGTTTGGAGCTAAGGTGGCATGGACCAGAGCAAGTGCTACTTGCCACGAGGACAGCAGTTTGAGTCACAAACCAGAAAAATTGGATCCACAGCACCCATTGTCGGCGAGTACTTCCTACCTTGGTGGAGCCTGCTGTGTTGACCGATCATCGAGAGGTTCTGACTGCGGAGAAAGGCTGTGCTTTGACACCTGACGGATCTGAGGAGTTCTTCCTGGACCAGACAATCCCTGAAGCAACAATATATAATTTGAGACCGAGAAAGGAGTTTGCAGTGCTTGTGAAAGTTGTCTGAGCGGTCCCTGGGTTAGTGAAACTGAGAGCCGATGTGTCAAGGAGGGGGGGATAAGCCCTGCATTAGAGTAGTGACACCCGTTTTGCCCCGTGGTGAAGAAATCAACGGCTGCCCAGGGGTAAGAGCTCTAACAACTACTTTAGTTTCAGGAAGAATTGTTTTGTGCTTTTGTCAAAAATGGAAAAGGAGAAGATTTTTTGTGCTGTAGGGCTTATTATTGTCTTGTTGATTGTGGCAAAAATAACATGGTCTGTTGAGGAAACAACTCCTGCTCGTGAGTTGTTTGTTGGTACTACATCGACAACGGAGGAGCATTATTTCTTTACGCTCCCATATCAAGAATTGAAGCACCAACAATCCTATCTTAATAACACTTTTACTCAGATGCTACACCATACCCACATTGCTACAAATGCCACAAACTATTGGATTTGTGGGATGATGCCTGCACATCAAAAGAAGGGAGGTACACCATTTATACCTCTCCCTTTTTCGCATAATGGCTCTTGTCGAGGCTGGTATACCCTGCTTTTTGCAACTAGGAAGCCTACAGTGGGCTGACTGCTTTTCCGGTTGAATAAAGAATGTCATCGAGACAAAGATGGGTATCCCCAAGCGAATGGAACGAAATGGGAGTGGGAGGACTATCGACCGGACAATATTTCATCGCCATATATCTTCACCAACACAAGAGACTCTGTTAAAAGTGAACATTTGTTTATCCCTGTTACTCAAGCACAAGCAGAATTATGTGTACAGAGTATTGGACATTTTCCTGTTGGAATTAGCGATTGTATTACTGTTTTGAATATAGATGTATTAAACAATAGTACCTTTTTAGCTTCACATAACACCTATTTTGTGTGTGGAAATCGTGGATATTATAGATTGCCAGCTGGGTGGACAGGTGTTTTTTTTATGTGTCATAGTTGTTGCCCCCTGTGTTTCTGGCACCTCCATTGTATCATCGAGATCTTAAATTATTCAACAATATTACTGTAAATCGTTATAAGAGGACCTTGAATACTGATTATGTAGATCAAACAGATACTAGCCTGCAACAATATGTAGATTTTAATTTAAGATTGTTCTTCTTTGTAGGTGCTGCATTAAATAGTAGAAAAGTGTGACGATTAACTAGAGTTGTAAAAGCTGTTACAGATCAAGTAGCTGTAGCCCCAGGTAACCTCACTGAAGAATTGCAAATTACTAGAATTGTTGCTTTACAGAACCAAATGCTTCTAGATGTTATGTTAGCAGATAGAGGTGGTGCATGTCGCATTATAGGTAGTAGTTGCTGTGTGTTCATCCCAGATCATACACCATCAGTGTATAAAGCCATCAATAAACTCCATAAGATAGCTGCAGACCTCCATACAGAAATTGGTACATGGACTCTTGCAGGGTGGTTCTGGACTTTAATCTCTACATGGGGCTGGAAAGTATTAGCTCTATGTTAGTAATTGTAATAGTCTTCACATGTTGTGTGTGTATCCAGTGTAGTCTGATGATATGTTCTATGTGCATTACTGCTTGAATACCGACCAAAAGAAATGTTGCAGAAGTCAAAATGCAGAATAATTTGAACAAGGAGATAGCTGAGTATTTAGCTTATCCTAGGAAGTCGAATGTCTGCAGCTAATGCTGAAAGGGTCGTCCGTTGTAATTTGGCAGCGGCTAGATTAAGCATTAGTAGAAGACATGCTGTATTTGACCATTGTCGTAGCAAATGAACCGACCCAATTTTGTATTCGTGGCAGCAATTTTGTCTGCCACATGTTGCCATGTGCTCATCTTGTGCTTTGTCCTACCTCCTTGTTAACTGAGTCTGCCCAGCAACAGGCTATATTTAGCATCCCCCACTTTTTGCATGCCCAGGCATGCCCAGTACGGTCTGCAGCTGTTACTAATTAGTTCCAGATAGGAATGTGCTCACTAGTTTCTGAAAACTGTTAACTCTGCCCACTCATCAAATGTGCCTTCCAATATGTCCTTATATGTACATAAAACTTGCTCCTGTATTTTGTACCGCCTTCTTTTGAGCCCCTCATTGTGTATACAAAAGGGGCCATGTGGTTTAGTTTGGTGTGCAATACTGAAGGGCGTTGTGTGGTCTGCAGTACCACCTTTAAAGGTTTAATAAACTATGCTTTTGTATTTTCCAGTTTCTGTGCCAACTTCTTCCTATGGTCTGAGGACTCTGTGCAGAGAAGTGCGAACCCCTTGCACTGGTAGGCCTAGCTGAGGCTTGCTTACTTCACAGAGGCCCAGTAGATGTCCTGCACTAGAGTTGCCTTCTGTCATCCTTGAATTAAAGGCACTTCCTAAGCTTCAACACCTTATTTTTACATATAAGTCACCCCTATGGTCTACCCTAGGTGCCCCAGGGGTAAGGTGCCTTGTAACTATAAGCGAGGACATTATTAAAAAAAATGTATAAGCCCTGGTGAAAGAAACAATGCCAATTCCATTCATCCCCATTGCAGTGAAAGGCTCAATAGGCTAACATTAAAAAAATGTATTTACATGTAAGTATTGAGAGGAGCCACCTAAAAATATATTTCAAGGTATATAATTATTAGTTAAGCTAAATCCAACAACTAGCCACTGTTAGATTTATAATAACTATTATTATTATTATATTACAGAAAAGAAGTAAATAAACATTCCTTTCTTTGAGCCAAAATCTAGCTTTCCATTGTATTGTTCATCACTGAAACCTTGGTTACTCCTTGGTTACTCCTTCATCAGCGCCTGACATCGCCATCACAACACCCCCTGGTTAGAAGCTGCAACACCCTGATCGCTACATCACCTTATCTTCCAACTCAAGAACACCAAGGACATCAACTCTACCAACCTCCTGAAGAGAACCTGAACAACCTTGGATTCTCTCAACTAGTCTCCATCCTCATGAACATCGCTGGACACACACTGCCAGTTATACCCCACCACTGAACTGGACCACACCATCATTAACTTCACCTTCACCCCTGCCTAACACCCACTCACCAAACCTTCCTCCTGAGCTAGACGGATATGAAATGAAGTCACAGAACCCCTCTGGACCTCGTCCCTCACAGCAACAGTGCCCGCCCCCTCCAACTGCCTCGAACTCAAAGTCCAGAGCCTCTTGAATTGAGTCTCCTTAGCTGCAGATATCATAGCCCCTGAAAGACTCCCACAGAGATGGACCCACCGAAAGAGCTAGCGGATTCACCCGAGAACTCCAGACCCTGAAACTTGAAAAAGACGCTGGTGCTCCAATAAGAACCCCCCTACCTCACCGCCTTCTGATCAGTGCTCAGCAACTACCACTGCCACCTCAGGGAAGCCAAGAAGAACACTCTCACCAACTGCATTGAGGACAGATCTAATCAAGCCAAAGAGCTCTTCGCCATCTTCAGAGAATTTTCCTGTCCAGCAGCCAAGTCAAGTAAAGTCAAGTCAAGAGATTTATATAGCGCGCTACATACCCATAGGGTCTCAAGGCGCTTGAGGAAGGGTGGGGAATTACTTGTCGAATATCCAAGTTTTAAGTTGCTTTCTGAATGCTAGGTGGTTATGAGTAAGGTGAAGGTGAGTGGGAAGAGAGTTCCAAGTTTTAGCTGCCAGGTAGGAGAAGGATCTACCTCCCATGGTGGTTTTGTTGATGCGAGGTACAGCGGCAAGGGCTTGGTTGGAGGATCGTAGCTGACGGGGGGGGTGTAGAAGGACAGTCGTGTGTTGAGGCATTCGGGTCCAAGTTCGTAAAGTGCTTTGTGTGCGTGGGTTAGGAGGCGGAAAGTAATCCTCTTATTTACGGGGAGCCAGTGGAGGTTTTTCAGGTGACCAGAGATGTGTTCTTTAAACGGGATGTCTAGTATGAGCCTGGCTGAAGCGTTCTGGATGCGTTGGAGTTTTTTCTGGAGTTTTGCGGTGGTACCGGCGTATAGGGTGTTTCCGTAGTCTAGGCGGCTTGTGACCAGTGCGTGGGTGACCGTTTTTCTGGTTTCGGTGGGGATCCAGCGAAATGTTTTTTGAGCATGCGAAGAATGTTGAAGCAAGATGATGAAACGGCGTTGACTTGTCTGGTCATCGAGAGTGAGGAGTCCAGGATGACGCCCAGGTTCCGTGCGTGGTCCGTCGGGATGGGTGCTTTTCCAAGGGCCTCTGGCCACCAAGAGTCATCCCAGGCGGAGGGGGAGGTGCCTAAGATGAGGACTTCTGTTTTGTCTGAGTTCAGTTTCAGACAGCTGTGCTTCATCCACTCGGCTACTTCTTTCATTCCTTCATGTAGGTTGGTTTTGGCGGTGTTAGGGTCTTTGGTGAGTGAGAGGATCAGTTGAGTGCCGTCAGTGTAGGAGATGATGTTGAGGTTGTGTTGGCGAGCGATGGCCGCGAGGGGGCTCATGTATACGTTGAAGAGGGTGGGGCTGAGTGACGATCCTTGTGGCACGCCGCAGATGACTTCAGAGGCCTCTGACTTGAATGGTGGGAGGCGGACTCTCTGGGTTCTTCCGGTGAGGAACGAGGTGATCCAATCCAGTGCTTTTCCTTGGATTCCGACGTTTCTGAGGCGCTGTAGAAGGGTGCTATGACAGACTGTGTCGAAGGCAGCGGAGAGGTCGAGGAGGATGAGGGCGACTGTGTCTCCGTTGTCCAGTAGAGTTCGAATGTCGTCTGTTGCTGCGATAAGTGAGGTCTCAGTGCTGTGTTTGGCTTGGAAGCCGGACTGTGAGGAGTCGAGGGATTTGTTGGTTTCAAGGAAGGTGGCGAGCTGGTTGTTGACAGCTTTCTCGATGACTTTGGCCGGGAATGGAAGAAGCGAGGTGGGGCGGTAGTTTTTGAGTTCGGTGGGGTCAGCTGTGGGTTTTTTCAGAAGGGCGCTGAGTTCTGCGTGTTTCCAGCTTTCCGGGAAGGTGGCGGAGTTGAGGGAGCAGTTGATGACATCTCGGAGGTGTGGTGCGATGATGGAGTCTGCTTTGTTGAAGATGTGGTGAGGGCATGGGTCTGTGGGGGATCCTGAGTGGATGGAGTTCATCAGGCGGATGGTGTCCTCAGTGGAGATTGGGTTCCAGTCGTTAAGGACGTTCAAGGGGGGTGAAGGTCCTGCAGGAGGTTGGGTGGGTTGGTCTCCGGGTCGGTTGTCGAAGCTGTTGTGGATGTCTGCGATTTTGTTGTGGAAGAAGGAAGCTAGGGAGTCACAGAGGGCTTGGGAGGGGGTGATGTTGTTGGAGTTGGCTGATGGGTTGGTAAACTCTTTGACGATGTTGAATAATTCCTTGCTGTTGTGGGCGTTGTTGTCTAGTCGGTCTTTGAATGCGGCTTTCTTGGCAGACTGGATTAGTTGGTGGTGTATGCGGGTGGCGTTTTTGAAGGCGTCCCTGGTGCTGGTGTTTGGGTCTTTTTTCCAGGCCTTCTCGAGGGAGCGACAGAGTTTCTTCGATTTCTTAAGATCATCGTTGAACCAGGAGGCGTTTTTGCTGCCTAGTTTTATTTGACGTTTTTTCAACGGTGCTAGGATGTCGGCGCTGTTGGATAGCCAGTGGGTGAGGTTAATGGCTGCTTGGCCGGGGTTTGAGGAGTGGGCGGGGGGGTTTAGAAGAAGCGATGAAGAGATCTGGTCGATGGTGATTTTGTTCCAATTTCTTCGCAGGGTGGGTTGAGGATGGTTGTGGGTTGTGGTCTTATTGTAGATAAAGTGAACGCAGCTGTGGTCGGTCCAATGAAGAGCTGTGGAGTGACTGAATGAGACATGTTTGCTGGAGGTGAAGATAGGGTCGAGTGTGTGACCTGCGTAGTGAGTGGGGGTATTGACAAGTTGTTTGAGTCCGAGGTTGGCGAGATTGTCTAGAAGGGTGGTGGCGCTGCTGTCATTGCTCTTTTCCAGGTGAAAATTGAGGTCTCCCAATAGAATATAGTCCTCGGCGGGAAGGGCGTGTGGGGTGATAAAGTCAATGATGTCATCACTGAATTGTGCACGGGGTCCTGGGGCCGGTAGAGGAGGGTGCCTCTGAGTGTGGTGAGGTTCCGTGACAATTGTAAGTGGTGTTCTCGACTCGCACGAATATGGCCGAGTCTGGTATCTATGAACCGTAAATGACGAGTTTAGTAAGTGTGCGCAGTTTCGCTGTGCTAACTTAAACCGTTCGTTTGTTACGTGGGCTTTTCATCTGTACCCACGGGTTCCATCTTAGATACGGCATCCATTTTGTCTCTTGCCCTCAAGTAGTCAGCAAACGGACGCTGTCCGCTTCGCGACCCTGGGACTCCCAAGATATTTGCGGAAGACACATGTTCTTTGAAAGTGTCTTTATGACGAGGGGGTTGCTACTGTAAGGCAGGTGGTGCCGCTCGAGGCTCATCTTGCCGCACGGACTTATTGTCTTAGCCGTGCATCTCATTAGGCACGTCCCTTTGATGCCTGTATCTCGTGCTTCCCGACACCTCCCTTTTACACCCTTTCCGATCTCCCCACTGTCTCCGTCTTCCTCTGCACCTGTCTTCGTTCCTGTTTCGATCTACTTGATTGCTGATTGGAATTTGCTAATGGTGGGAAGATGGGTTTTTACAGTTGGGAACCGCCAAATGTTTCCGCACTTATGTTCCGGACCTTATGTGTTTCAAAGCGACCAAAGCGACCCCTCTGGGAGCTTGATGTGGGAACCAAGTTGTAAACCTTTGTGTTCAATGTTAGCCTATGGGTAAAAACTGTATAAAAGGAGCGATCCACAAAACCAATTTGAAGCAGTCTCCCCGAACTACACTAGATGTACTTCCTGTGATTTCTGTGTTCCCTGCAGTAAATAAACCTTGACTCTTTGACGCCGAAGGAAGTGTCCCGTGTCTCTGTGACTTGTACGCCGGAACAGGTTACCCACGAAGGTTTCAGGTGTTGTGCCCTGGCACCGCTGGGTCCAAAAGAACCCAGTCCTTCAGTTGGCGCCCAACGTGGGGCTGCATCAGTGGTACCGGTCCAAGCCCGACGATCGTGAGGAGCTTCGTGTGAAATCTCCGAGGGAAGGTGCACCCCGCTTCATCGATCCTGTTGTCGAAATAAGTGGCCCGAAGACTTTTCCCGCGAAGATTCCCGCCTCCTGACGGCTGCGACGGACTGCTGCCCTGACTGTAGACCTGTTTTGGCGCTTGGCGTAGACCTTGGTATAGCGAGACGATTGACGGGCCTTCCTGAGGACGCCATTTGATCTTTGAGTTAAGTATTTGTGGGTCGCTCCCAGAGTCCTTGGTTGTAAACACTTTAGCGAGTGTTTTTTTTTTTGTAAACACTTTTAGCGAGTGTTTTTGTTGTAGACACTTTAGCAAGTGTCCTTGTTGTAAACACTAGTGGCTTTTGTTGTACACGCTGTGTGAGTGTTTTTGTCGGTGACACTTTGCTAGCGTACTTTGTTGTTGTATTTGTTTGACGACTGCAGCCGCCAAAGACCGAGGGTTTTGTTCTTGCTGGGACTTGGTAAATCCCGTAACCCTTGAAGTTTGTGAAACTCGGCTAGTGTGCAAGATGCCTGGTCGCAGTACTTTGTTCAGTTGTTGTAGACCTTGTGGTGCGGATTCCCTGCTGGAGGACTCGTGTCCGATACCTCCGGTTGGAACTCCTACTTATGACTTATATAGCAAACATGGGCTAGGCCCGATTGCTTTTAACGATTATTGGATAAAATATACCAAGAAAGACGGCGATCTTCGTTGGCCACCTCACGGTAGCTTCGAAGCGTCGATCTTAGATAATTTGGAAATAAAGTTGTTCGAACGTAAATCTAGGCCGGCCATGTTTGATGCCTTTCGGTTGTGGCGCAAAGAAGCCCGACAGAAAGAGATCAGACAGAATAAACGTAGTGAGCGAGATAATGTTGCTACCATAGTGAAGAAAGCTGAGCAGTTTCAGCGTGATAAGGAGGATAAGGATAAGGAAGTGTTTGAGAGGCTACAACGTATGACCATAGATAAATGCTATCCTGCTTTGCCTACGGAGTCGGATAAGACGGAAGAGGCAGTTGAGGATCCTTTAATGTCCTATCTTATGAAGTCGCCACCTCCGTACGTACAGGGTACCGCAGCTCCTGTGGTCCCTGCCGTACCTGTTCTTCCACCTGTTATTCCTCCACCCGTTCCTCAACCTGCACCCGCTCTTCCGACTGTTCCTGCTCCTGTGCCTGTTTCTATTCCTACTGCTCCTCCGCTTCCACATACTCCTACTCACGCTACTGCTCCTGTGTTGTTAACCCCTGTTGTTCCTACCGTTTCTACTCCTCCTCTTGTTAGTCCTGTGTCTTACTCTTGTCCCTCTACTCGTAACCGTAATTCTCCCATTGCGGCTAGCTTCTTTCAGTCGCTCGGACCTGTTTTTGGGTCTGCTGGTTCTGATGGTCCACCGCAGAGGCGTAGTCAGCTTCCTGGTAATAGGGAACGCGCTGCGCTATATAATATGGCGATGGGTTGGATGGACAATCCACAGAGAAATCCACCCCGAGTTGTTCTTGAAACATTTAGTCAATTCAACATACCGACTCAGAGATATGTGTTTGACGAAATGTGTAAACTCCTACATGATCAGATAGCGGCCGTTGCACCTGACGAGGTGCTGACCGCCCTGTCTAATCTTCGGCTTCAGTTCGCAACTGGACTGATAGTCGATACTAATGTCCGACGTGCTATTGAGCAGTTGCTGTCTTTTCGCCTCGCTCCTATTCCTCACGCACTGTTTGTTGAGGATCTTGAGCGCCAACAAGCCGAATCTGGCCAATATCCTATGCGTGAAGTTCCGCCGGTTTGGATACCAGCTGATAATACTAATGTTAATGCTCCAGTGGCGGCACATTTTCAGAGAGTGTGGATACATCTCCCATGGAAACGATCGGAAGTGCTTCAGGTGAAACAATCTTTGCCCGATCCTCGCAAAAATCCTGCTGGGTATTATAAGGAATTATCACAGCTCGTAGATGCTACGGTAATGAATCTTGCCGATATCGACATGTTGTTTGGCAACGTCGTACCACAACCGGTATGGGCTAAGATTCGTCACCAAGATCACGCAAATGAATTAGGTGGTGATTGGAATGCCATTACAGCGGCAGACGCTGGACAAGTGGCTGCTACTAAACCTGATCAGTTGATCGAACTTCTTCCTCAGCGAATCATTACATTAATGAAAACGCTTATGCCGGCTATGAGGGTAAATTGGGACAAGTTGTCAGCCTGTAAGCAAAAGAAGGATGAGAGTGTATCAGACTTCTTTACGAGGTTTGAGGAAACATTCGTCGATCATAGTGGACAGGATCTGGGTACTGAGGGTGGACAGAGGTTGTTTGTGGATAAATTTGTATCGAACTTATTGCCCGACTTGTGCAATAAATTGAAGAATTCAGAAAGTGCATGGGCCGTTTCTACCTCAGCTCAGATTCTGGCTACGGCACAATATTATGAAAATAGAGAGAAGGAAGAAAATGACCGAGCTGATAAAAAGACAAAAGAGCTGAAAACTAAAGTGTTGTTACAACAAGCGTATCCGCCGCGTTCTAATCAGAATGCGTCTCAGCAGAATAGATCACAGTCGCAATCGAATCGATCGCAGTCGCGTAACGATTCCTCTTTCCAAAGATCTTCGTTGGGGTACAATCAATGTGCTTATTGTAGACAGGAGGGACACATTAAATTCAATTGTCCCGCTTTAAACGAACGTATTAGTGGTAATTCGTCTAGAGGAGGCCGTGGTGGTTCACAGAATGCATCACGTGGTAGAGGTCGTGGTGCTCAGAACGACCGTTCTGACAACTCATCAAATTCTAATAACTGTTTTGATCAACGTGGATCATCGCAAGGACGATCTGCGCAGTACAATGTAGACGATTATTACGTCGATCAGGGGACTGACGACAGTAATTACTAGGACAGCCAAAGACAAAAGGAGGGAGTGGTATCAGTTCCGGTTGATCAGAGAGGGCCTTACGTCGCAGTTGCTACATCGGGCGTCGTTGAGCCTTTTCTGTTGGACACTGGTGCAGCGAAAAGTTCCATCATGCATTCGAAACTCCCTGGCGCACCTTTGTCTGGCTTAACAAATGTATCCGTTGGATTCTCTGGCGCCCCCGTTAGCAATCCAGTTTCACGCCCTTTGCCCCTTCAAATTGGGCCGCGTGAGCTTGAAGCTCCGTTGATTTTGACCACTGGTTGTGGCGAAAATCTTTTGGGTCTGGATTTGCTTAAACGTTTGTATGCAACTTTGTATTGTTCTCCTGCGGGTGTAAAGCTTACGTTAGGAGAGAGGGTAGTCTCTCCCATGTATTTGTCTCTCGATAAGCTTCCACCGGAATTGGATTCTCTTCCTGCGTCTTTGTGGGCGACGGGTCCAAACGATGTGGGCCTACTTGATATCTCCCCTTATGTTGTTCAGTTGAAATCGAATGTGCGATTGCCACGTATTCCCCAATACCGTATTTCCCTTGATGGTGAACGAGCACTGTTAGCGATCATTTATGATTTGATCGAGAAAGATGTTATTGAGGAGACTCGGGGAAACGTGTGCAACAGCCCTGTACTGCCCATTCTTAAACGTACTGATCCTACCAAACCGCCTGTTTATCGTTTTGTTATCGATTTACGGGAGGTAAATAAAATTGTGGTTCCTCAATTCCCTGTTGTGCCTGACATCACGGCGCTACTGACTCTGATTCCAGCTACTGCTTCATGGTTTTCGGTGATTGATTTGAAAAATGCCTTTTTCAGCATCCCGATTGCCGAAGAGAGCAGGGACCTTTTCGGTTTCTCTCTTGGTGGACGTAGCTTCCGGTTCAAACGCGCTCCTCAGGGCTACTGTGAAAGTCCGTCTATTTACAGTCAAGCCTTGAAGGGTCAACTGGATGCGTTTAGGTTGCCGGTTGGTGCGGCCTTAATCCAATACGTCGACGACTTATTGGTGGCTGCTGATACTCAGGACATTTGCAAAATTGCTACGGTGTCGTTGCTGCAACATCTCTGTGAGTTAAATCACAAGGTGTCACCTTCTAAACTCCAATATTGTTGTCAAGAAGTAACCTATCTAGGTCACTTATTGTCAAAGGAGGGAAGGAGATTGACCCCGGAGAGAATTGCAGCGATTGCGCGAATGGCTGTGCCACAAACCCAAAGAGATGTGCGTGCCTTTCTGGGTATCACGTCGTACTGTAGGCAGTGGATTCCTAATTTTTCATTGCTAGCGAAACCATTGGTGGCTCTTACGTGCAAGGATGTTTCAACTCCTTTACCATGGACGGAAGAATGTCAGAAAAGTTTTTCTGAATTACGTGATTCATTGTGTTCGGCTCCTGTGTTAGGTACCCCTGACTACAGTAAGCCGTTTACGTTATATGTTCACGAGAGAGAAGGTTGTGCGTTGAGTGTCTTAACGCAACCTTTTGGTGGTAAGCAACGTCCATGTGCATATTTTTCCTCGACCTTAGACCCAGTAGCTAGAGCATTGCCGAGTTGTTTGAGAGCAACTGCGGCAGCTGCGGTCTCCATCCGACAATCAGCAGGATTGGTCATGGATAATATGCTTACGGTGATGGTTCCGCATGCGGTCGATACTCTTTTGAATCGAACGAAAACTCAGCACTTGACGAGTGCGAGGTTGTCTGGGTACGAATTGACGCTCTTGGCAAGCCACATTCAAATAAAACGTTGTAATGTCCTAAATCCGGCAACTTTGTTACCGATTAGTGCAGAGTCAGATCAAGTAACAGAACATGACTGCTACTTGCGGACAGAAGAGGAAACAAAAGGTCGAGTGGACCTTAAAAACACCCCATTGGAAGACCCTGATGGCACTCTGTATGTGGATGGGTCATGTTTTAAATTGCCGAATGGTGATGTGACTACTGCTTATGCTGTGGTGACGTTGAATACTGTTGTTGAGACTGCGAGATTGAATCAGAATTCTGCCCAAGCTGCAGAGCTGATTGCTCTCACTAGAGCATGTGTATTAGCGAAAGGGAAACGTGTGAATGTGTACACCGATAGCCAGTACGCTTTCGGTGTAGCGCATAGCTTTGGACGATTGTGGCGAGAGCGTGGTTTCTTCACGTCACACGGTACGAAAATACAGCATGGCCAGCTTGTGAACGATCTTTTGGATGCATTGACTTTGCCTGCTCAAGTTGCGATTGTTAAGTGTAGTGCGCATCGTAAAGTGACGGATGATGTTGGTCGTGGTAATGCGTTTGCAGATGAGATTGCTAAGGAGACTGCCCGGAATCTTAGCACTCGAATGTATGTGACGAGTTCGGTTAGGTGGCCTACAGAATCGAGTATGTGTGAGAATACTATAGAGAGCGTGAAAGCAATTCAGAATGAGGCCACCGACACGGAAAAGACGAAGTGGAAAGAAAGTACGGGAAGGTTGGATGCAAATGGTTGCTGGATTGATTTGTCAGATCAGAAAAGATGGATGTTGCCTGATGCGTATGTGTTGGCCGTTGTGACAATGGCACATGGGTTAGCACATATTAGCGCGAAAGGCATTTGCAAGTTGTTGTCGCCTGTGTGGAAGAATGATGGAATTATGAAGTGTGCTGAACGTCTGGTGAAGAATTGTATGGTGTGCATAATGTACAATCCTGGCAAAGGAACCCCAACTCCCCCTGGCAGTTTTGCTCCTCCTTCGTATCCCTTTGAGGTGATTCAATTGGACTTCATCCATATGGAGCGATGCAATAACCTGAAATATGTTTTGGTTGTGGTTTGCGCATTCTCCCGATGGATTGAGGCCTATCCCCTCAAAGACAATACTGCTTTGTCTACTGCGAAAATCCTACTGAAGGAATACTTTCCTCGGTATGGAATGCCTAGAGTCGTGTGGTCAGATAATGGAAGTGAGTTTGTTGGAAGTGTAATGAAGAGTGTGTGTAAGGGCCTTGGAATTAATCAAAAATTCCATAGCGCCAATCATCCCCAGTCAGCTGGATTGGTTGAAGGTTACAATGGTACCCTTAAACTAAAGCTAGCGAAGATTCAGGCTACGACTGGACTTTCGTGGCCTGACGCTTTGCCTCTAGCATTACTGTCAACTAGGGCGACTGTACACTCCCGAATAGGGCTTAGTCCCTATGAAATAGTGTTCGGCCGTCCTGCGAATGTGTGGGGGGTTCCTAGGCCAGGAATATTCGTTGATCTTGAGTATCCGATGCTGATTGACTACTTACATGACTTGACTGCTAAACTGAGGTTAATTCATCAACAGGTTTACGACGCCTTGCCGACGCAGACGGAGGGTCCAGGCCACCAGCTCCAGCCCGGTGATTGGGTAGTTACCCGTAACTTCTCACGTAAGAAGAATCTGGACCCCCGCTTTGTTGGACCTTACCAGGTGCTCCTGGCCACAAGGACTGCCGTTCGTCTTGAGGGGCGGAAGAATTGGGTACATGCTACCCATTGTAAGCGAGTCCCTATTCCTTTGCCGGCAGACCCGTGGGTAAGGAAAGGCATTGCGTCAATAGAAGCGGAGACATTGCCGGCGTTTGTACCTTTTAGCGACGCACAGCTTGTTGGAGAAACCTCAGCGCAGCAGAAAGCCACTGTTGAAACACTGTCAGCAAAAGACTTGAGACCAGATCAACAAACTGATCAGCAGGACGCTGTCTCTTCAACGGATCCTTTGTTCGACGAGCAGACACGTCCCGGGAAACATCGATATTCGTTGCGTTCTCGCATTACGGACAAATAAAGTTTTTCTTGCTTTGTTGAAATTGATAACTGCAATATCCTCGTTTCCCCTGATCAACTTTGAACATTCGTATCGTTGAAACTTGTTTTGTACATATATCAAGCTTCTTCCTTGTATCTTTTCCTTCCACAGCAGAGAATTATTGTGCTAAATAAATACATATTGTGTATTGAGGGCCGTAGGGCCGCGCGCGTACTTCCTTCTGGACAGTAGGTCTTGACGCTAGGTTAAAGGCCGTCGGTTCCTGGGAACTCCTGGGGATTGACTATTGCTGCACAGAACGAAGTGCGTCAAGAAACGTTGCGGACGGTCGTAGGGAAATGGCATTTTCGAAGCTGAACGATTTGGAAGGAGCTCAGGCATACAGAGTCAAACTGCAGAAACTTAGTCGTACTAAATGTGTTGTATCCCAATTGTTTGTATTGTTTTTGACTGCTTCTGCATTCTTGGCGGGTGGGGTGTATTACACTATGTCTCACTTCTTACTTGCTACCCCTACTCCTACTCCTTACCCTAACCTTACCTCTACTACTTCTACTGTTTCTCCCCATTCTTTTCATATTTTACCGGAACACGAACAGGCTAGACGTGTGGAATTCCGCAACAATTCCTTTATCCAGCTCCTCCATCAGCATCAGTTAGTGGTTAACACTACTAATTGTTGGGTGTGTGGGTTGATGCCACATACTACGGGTAAGGGAATTCCATATCTGGTGTTACCGTATAGTTCCCAAGGGTCAGCTCGAGCATTCCAAACAATGCTTCGAAGCGCACTGGGTTTCCACCCCACTCCAGAACAACGTTCCCCCAACTCTGGTCCTACCTCGTATCAGTGGGTGCTATCGATGGCAATAGAGGATATGGAAGATGAGATCCATGATGCTTTCCTCATCCCTACAGAAGAGGTACAAGCCTATAGGGTCCTGAGTAGAGGGGAATATAGTATGTTCACTAATGAAAAGCAGCTTAAAAGCTCGCCTCCAATATGGGTCGTACCCCACACTGGTAATCTTTGTCTCGTGGGTCGTGGTTCGCAAGCCTCACTTGGAGCCAGTGCTTGCATTGAAAGTTACGTTCTGCCAATGTCCCCGTCCCCTGTGTTTCTGGCTGCCAAGGGTACGTACTTCATCTGTCATGATCGTGCATACACATGGTTGCCCGTAGACTTCATGGGCTCATGTTTCGTTGCAAATCTGTTGCCTCCGACGTTCACTGTAGATGCCGATTACCATAAGACTAGAGTTGTACGAGGCGTAATTAGCGAAGAGGATACTGCCGATCAAGAGGCAGGAGACTTTTTCAAGGGTTTCCTTCCGTTTTGGGGACCTATGGTTAATAGTAGGAACCTGAGACATTTGACTCGAGTGGTAGAATCGACAGCTAATGTTACTGCCAGTGCCCTTGGTAATATCACCACAGAACTTCAGGCGGAGAGACTTATGACGTTACAAAACCGTATGGTTTTAGATGTCGTCTTGGCAGATCGCGGTGGGGTATGTAAAGTGATCCATTCGAGCTGTTGCATTTTCATACCTGATAATGCTCCTACAGTCTATCAAGCCATCTCGAAGTTGCATAAGATCTCCGAATCCATACACGTGGATGTAGGGGATTGGACGCTACTTGGTTGGTTTTGGGGCCTGATGTCGACTTGGGGTTGGAAGATTCTGATGATCATCGGAGTTGTGGTAGTGTTCCTGTTCACGTGTTGCCTTTGTGTGCAGTGTGGTCCTGCCTTATGTGGCCTCTGTGCTACAACGTGTATGAGACAACCACCTGTTACCAAGGGGACTCGGATGGACAGAGCTATGCTACAACGACATCTTGATGGTCTGATGAATATCGAATATGATTCTGACTAGTGCTTGCCTACATGAGGGCAAAAGGAGCGTCTGAGGTTCCGTGACAATTGTAAGTGGTGTTCTCGACTCGCACGAATATGGCCGAGTCTGGTATCTATGAACCGTAAATGACGAGTTTAGTAAGTGTGCGCAGTTTCGCTGTGCTAACTTAAACCGTTCGTTTGTTACGTGGGCTTTTCATCTGTACCCACGGGTTCCATCTTAGATACGGCATCCATTTTGTCTCTTGCCCTCAAGTAGTCAGCAAACGGACGCTGTCCGCTTCGCGACCCTGGGACTCCCAAGATATTTGCGGAAGACACATGTTCTTTGAAAGTGTCTTTATGACGAGGGGGTTGCTACTGTAAGGCAGGTGGTGCCGCTCGAGGCTCATCTTGCCGCACGGACTTATTGTCTTAGCCGTGCATCTCATTAGGCACGTCCCTTTGATGCCTGTATCTCGTGCTTCCCGACACCTCCCTTTTACACCCTTTCCGATCTCCCCACTGTCTCCGTCTTCCTCTGCACCTGTCTTCGTTCCTGTTTCGATCTACTTGATTGCTGATTGGAATTTGCTAATGGTGGGAAGATGGGTTTTTACAGTTGGGAACCGCCAAATGTTTCCGCACTTATGTTCCGGACCTTATGTGTTTCAAAGCGACCAAAGCGACCCCTCTGGGAGCTTGATGTGGGAACCAAGTTGTAAACCTTTGTGTTCAATGTTAGCCTATGGGTAAAAACTGTATAAAAGGAGCGATCCACAAAACCAATTTGAAGCAGTCTCCCCGAACTACACTAGATGTACTTCCTGTGATTTCTGTGTTCCCTGCAGTAAATAAACCTTGACTCTTTGACGCCGAAGGAAGTGTCCCGTGTCTCTGTGACTTGTACGCCGGAACAGGTTACCCACGAAGGTTTCAGGTGTTGTGCCCTGGCACCGCTGGGTCCAAAAGAACCCAGTCCTTCAGTGGTCTTGGGGTCGGTGTGGATCTGGAAGTGGAGGTGTTCGGCGCTGGCAAGGTTGACGTCTGAGCTGGTTGAGATGCAGATGGAGTTCTTGTGGACGATAGCGATGCCTCCTCCTGTTTGCTTGATGCGGTCCTTACGGATGATCTTGTATCCTTCCGGGATGGCAATGGTGATGTCTGGGGCTGAGGAGGCGTTCATCCATGTTTCTGTTAGGAAGGCAACGTCCGGTGAGATGGTGTCTAGTAGATTACAGAGGTCGATGGCGTGTCTGTGGATCGAGCGGGTGTTGAGCAGGATGCATTTAAGGTGGTTGGTGTCAGGTCTCTGTTTGGTGTTGGTGGATGAGGAGTTGGTTTTGGTGCGGTGGAACTTGCAGGAGTTGCAAGAGAAGGGTCCATGGGTGTGTCCAGGAGCGGCTTGGACGCAGTTGGGGGAGCGGCCGGGGTTAAGGGTTAGGAGGGTGGTGGCATCGTAAGTGATGCGAGTAGGCTGGGCGTTGCGGGAACCAGGGGGTCTGGTGCTGGGTGCGGTCCAGGCGCGGACGGGCGTAGACGGGCTTACCTTTGGCGCACCTTCGGCGCGGGCGTAGTGCGTGGACGCTGCGCGTGTGGGCATCTGACATAAATGGAGAGTGGAAGGGGCGGAGCGTGGGAGGGGCAGCAGGGAAGCGGTAGTGTGGGTGAGGGGCGGGCCAGGGGATACCAACAACAAAATGGAGGGTCAAAGGGAAAGCCAGACAGGGGCAGCAAATGCACAAATGCGTTGAGTGAGCAGTTCTATGAAATAAATACACAGACACAGGAAAAATTAGCACAGCAGCCTGAGCGAGGTCGCGCTAATGAAGTCAATCAGAGCAGCGGCGCTATGCCTGAAAAGCGCTATAATGTTATGTTAAACAGCGTTACAATGTTATGGTAAACAGCGCTACAATGCAATGCTAAACAGCGCTACAATGCTATGTTAAACAGCGCTACAATGTTATGTTAAACAGCGCTACAATGTTATGGTAAACAGCGCTACAATGCAATGCTAAACAGCGCTTCAATGCTATGGTAAACAGTGCTGTACTAAACACGAAATTAACGATACCAGAAACGCGATAGCATGGAGCGTTACAGCTGAAAGTGAGGAGGAGCGTGGGTGAGCGACCGTTCTGAAGAAAGTCCAGGTGGTGTCATTGAGAACATCATCCATCCCAGGAGTGCTGCAACTCCTTAGCAGACTACTTTCACCATAAAATCTCAGACATCTACAGTAACTTCAACCCCCAGCTCACCAACCTCAACTATCTTCATGATCACACCAACATCACCAACAACCTCCAACTGAAAATAACTCTCAACCCAAGACACCTTCAACATCATAAAGTCAATCTACTCTGGCTTCCTCATTGACCCTTGCCCTCACCACATATGTGACCTAGGGAGAGAAGTAATCACCACCCACCTCACTGAAGTCCGCATGGTATCCATCATGATAGACACCGTTCAAACCACCTTAATGCATACAGAGGTCAAGCCTCTCCTGAAGAAGCCCTCCACTGACCCCAGTGAACCCAAGAACTGCTATCCTAACTTGCTACTCCCCTTCCGGCCAAGGACTTGGAAGCAGCCATCAACCGCCAGCTCACAGAATACCTATAACACAGCAACCTTCTTGTCACCTCCTAATAAGGATTCTGAGCCAACCACAGCACTGAGGACACTCTGATTGCAGCCACACACGACATCAGACGTGTCCTTGGCCAAGACAAACCAGAGCCCTCATCCTCCTTGATGTCTCTGTGGCCTTCAACACCATCTCCCACCACACCCTCATCACCCGGATCCGCCAGCCTAGTATCGAACACAAGTCTCTCAACTGAGTAGCCTCCTTCCTCTGTGCCCAAATTAAGAGAATCTACATTCCTCCTTTCTCCCCCAACCACAAGAACATCGTCTGTAGCATCTGCCAGGGATCCTCCCTCAGCCCCACACTCTTTAACAGGAATATTATGCTCCTCACATACATCACCCGTACCAACGGACTCAGCATCATCTCTTACACTGACGACACACAGCTTATTCTCTCACTCACTGACGACACCAAGACTGGTAGCTATAAAGTCACTTTAACATTTGTTTTATATATATATATATATATATATATATATATATATATATATATATATATATATATATATATATATATATATATATATATATATATATATATATATATATATATATATATATATATATTACCTACTGGCGGTCGCCAGTAGGTAGTTATAGTTAGGATTATTTTCAATGCAAAATCTCAACATTCTATTGTGAATAACTTTGGCACCGGTTGAGGAATCTGCCTGAAAATTTCCTCAAATTTGCCTCGCGGAGCTCCAGTCCTTCCATAAAAGTTTGGGGGGATTCGTCAAGCGGGGGCCGAGATAAAAGGGGGGTCCCAAAACGTGTTTTCCCCATGTTAATTTCCATGGGGCGGTCAACCTCACTTTTAGCCCGAACGGCTGAATGGATTTTCACCAAACTTGGCAAAATTGTAGGGATTGGAAGCCCGATGTGCCTTTGCTATGTCTCAAGATATGTGCTCTAGTGGATTATGAGTAATTTAGGTTCAAAAAAATATGTACGCGCACCGGGGCGCTAACCAGCGCGCTACGCGAGTTCGCGCGCGGAAAGCTGATTGGCTCTCGGGTGTCTTTCAACATTCCAAACAGTCTGGAGCGGCCACCTTCTTGTGTCTCTGTAGGATCGAGACACAAGAGGTGGCAAAAACAAAGGGGGAAATGACCATAAGGGGGCAGAGTAGACCCCCCATTTTTTTTCGATTTGCGCGAGGGAGAGCGCCCGGTACGCGCACCGTGGAGCGTACTCGGGAGCGTACAATGGGGAAAAAAAGAATGATAGAGTTTTAAAAAAATGTAGCCTTTTTTAATAAATTGGAGGTAGTTCTAAAAAGAACTGTGTTTTTCTTCTTTTTGTTGTTTTATATTTTTTAATGTTTTTTGAACATTTTATACTTTTTATGCCTTTTATGAACTATTTTATATTTTTTTGGGTATTTTTATGGGGAGAAACAAAAAACAGGGAATTGAAAATGGCTCAACTGGAGCAAAAAAAAAAAAGGAAAAAGTTTGGGTTTTTTGTGGCAATTGTGGTTGTCACCAGCAAGGAGGATGAGCTTGATGCTCTGTTCACCATAGGAGATGGTCTTACCACAAAAAATACATGTAATTCTGTATTCCCCAAATCGTGGTAGTATGCAAGGGATTGTCTCCCTTGTCTCTGGTCCCGATGGAGTGGGTTGCTTTCTTTTGGAGGTGGTGGTTGATGATTGGGGAGGGTTACTGTCCAGTTCTCTCATCTCTGCAGCAGAATAGTTGTTTGGATGCTTGCGCTGCATGTGTCTCATCATGGTATTATTACCACAAGAATATTTTTTGTTCGGGTTCCCCCTTGAAAGTTCCATGTCACAGATTAGGCAAGTCACCTGGGGCGCATTGACTTTCTTCTTGCCCTCTGGAATAGAAAAAAACTCCCATACAATGTGTCTTCTGGCAGACACCTTCTCCCTCCTTCCTCCGCCTCCTCCTCCTTCTCCTCCTCTTCTTGACCACCAATGTTATGTTGTGGTGGTCCTCTTGGTAGTGGTGGTGGTGGTGCAGTTGCTCCAGCTGCTGCTGCTCCTGTAGCCATTTTAAAGTACAAAATTTTGCACAAACATGTTCAAACAGGTCTTCCTCAGTCAAAGGACAAAGTCAGAATAAGGAAAAAAGGTGGGGTCTTTCATCATTTGGAAAAAAAAACTGTCCAGAACCAATGAAAGTGTTATTTTCAGGTCACATGACCCAGGCTTTCATCATTTAGAAACCAAAACTGTTCTGCACCAATGAAAAGTGTTATTTTTAGGTCACATGACCCACGCCACGGGGCGCGTCGCGTAAGCGTGTCAGATGAATACGTTGCGCGATCATATTCGCTCGAGTATTTCCGGGTGAGCTTACGCCGTGCGTATTATGCGGACGCAGCTACGCGATACGTCATGATGTTTTCGTTCACGGCAGTAGCGCTAACGGGACGCTCACCGGTGCGCGACCCGGGGCACTCCGAAAAAATGCTCTTTCCAGTGCGCACACCGGGGCGCGCACCAGGGCAAAACAAATAAAAAAAAGAAAAAAAATATATGTATTATATAAATATACAATATAGGATTCATTATAAAAAAATACTACATTTCATAGGTTTGAGGCCCTATATATAGTTAGGAATTAGCATTTAAAAAACCTATGAAAATCACTGAAAAAAACATAGGTTTCACACCAGTTATAGTTAGGAATTAGCATTTAAAAAACCAATTAAATTCACTGAAAAAAACATAGGTTTCACACCAGTTATAGTTAGCAGGAAGTTTTACTCACTTAATACCATTGAAATTTCCACGTTATAGTTAGTTGGACTCACTATAACTTGCGCGTGCAATGCACTGCTGATGACGTCACATATTACATCACTCATGACATGGTCAGTGACATCACTCATGACATCACTGATGACACCATCCAGTAAATGTGTCTCTTTTTGAAAAATAAATTTGTTTTATATATGCATATGTAAAAGTTGATGGAAGAATAAATATTTAAATAAGTGTCTAAATGGCTGTTTTTTTAATAAAAATTGATTAGTTAACTTGCTTATTAAGTGTTTCTTAGTGAATACATATATCAGTGAGTAATGTTTAAATATTTATATATATGTATTAGTGTTTCACTTTGTGTCTAAGTGGCTGCATGGGTTAGTGAGTAGGTACATGTGTAGGTATATGGGTTATTAGATGATTTTTTAGTATCAGTATGAGTGTTTGTATGGTTTCGTGGGGGTATTACTTATCACATAGATGCATGAATGCTTAACTCTCTCTGTGTATGTGTTTTGAAGACAGCATATGTGCAGGACTGTATGGGTGGATGAGTGTGTATATGTGTGTGTTAGTGAGTGAATGACTGTCTCACTAGTGTCTTTATCAGTAACTACATATGTTTTAATCTAGTATATGTGAGTATTGATGTATATAAGTGAGTATATGTGAGAGTGAGATATTGAAAGAGTTCCTGTTTAAATAATTATGTGTTTCTATAAGTGATTGTTTAAGAGAGTAAGTATGTATAAGTTTCCTTAGAAGTAAGGTTGTAGTGTGTGTATAGCTGTATATGCAAATAAATGGATGTTCAATAGTTTACTTGCATGTGTGAGTATGTGTAAGAGTAACTTTTGGATGACTGTCGGTGTGTAACAGGATGTATAGGTGAATCACTACATATGATGAGTGAGTATATGTATGAGTGACTATATAGAACTGTTGGTAAATGAGTGGATGTGTATATAGATGGTGGAATTATTGAATTGTTTGTTGTAACTGGTATGGGTATCTCCATTTTTTTTTAAAAATGTATTTATATTTTTCAATATGTGTTTCATGGGTTACATTACAGTGAAATTAGGTCTGTCACTCTGTCACAAGGATGGTGTCATCAGTGATGTCATGAGTGATGTCACTGACCATGTCATGGGTGATGTAATATGTGACGTCATCAGCAGTGCATTGCACGCGCAAGTTATAGTGAGTCCACCTAACTATAACGTGGGAATTTCAATGGTTTTATGCGAGTAAAACTTCCTGCTAACTATAACTGGTGTAAAACCTATGGTATTTTTCAGTGAATTTAATAGGTTTTTTAAATGCTAATTCCTAACTATAACTGGTGTGAAACCTATGTTTTTTTCAGTGAATATATATATACATATATATATATATATATATATATATATATATATATATATCCAAAAAGTCGTCGTTTTCCCTCTGCCTCCCACGCAGAACAACGAAAAGAGCGAGACCACAAAGTAAATGCAGTTTCTCAGTGCTTTTTATTCCTTGCCAGAGTTACAGCCTGCAATTCGCCAAGGTTATATTAGAGTCTGAAGAGGTTCATCATATTATCACATGAATGATGTCATCAGTGATGTGATGAGTAATGTCAAATGAGATGTCATCAGTGATGTCATTTGAGATGTCATCAGTGATGTCATCAGTGATGTTATTTGAGATGTCATCAGTGATGTCATCAGTGATGTCACTGACCATGTCATGAATGATGTAATATGTGACATGATCAGCAGTGGATTGCGGTTGCGCGATATATAGTTAGTGCAACTAACTATATATGCGAATTTCAATGGTTTTGTGTGAGTAAAATAAGGTTTTGTAAATGCTAATTCCTAACTATATATGGTCTATAACCTATGGTTTTTTCAGTGAATTTCAATGGTTTTGTAATAGCAAATATCAAAAGCTGTAAAATGTGCTTCAATTTGTTCCGGGACCCGGTCCGCGAACCGGTAAGCGTTCCGTTAGCGCAAGTACCGCGTTAGAAAGCAACATCGTGACGCGTCGCATAAGCGCGACGCATCACATTACCGCGTAATGCGTCTTATGACGCGGCGCGTTAGCGCACCCGGAAGCACTCCGGAACGCGAACTGAGGCACGAAGCGCAGCACAACGGAAGTGATCCAGGGCGCGGCGCGGAGCGCGTAACGTAAGCATAACAGGTCATGTGACTTGTTTATAAAACTTTTCGATGGCTCATTTTACTTTTGGTTTCCTAATGATGGAAGGCTTGGTCATATGACCTTAAAATAACACTTTTCATTGCTTTAGAACATTTTTTTTCTCAAATGATGAAAGTCCCACCTTTTTTCCTCACTCTGACTTTCATTTTTATGAGAGAAAGACCTACATTGACTACCTTACCATAGAAATGGCTTCATTGATTGCTGCAGCTAGTGGACCCCCACCACCACCACAAACTCCTAAGAAGAGAGGACCACCTTCTCAAGTCATCCTCCAACAAGAGAAGGAAGAAGAGGAAGAAGAGGAAGAGGAGCAAGGGACAAGGAGGTTTTTACCAGAACAGCCAAGGAGGTCCCATATAAAAGAAAATTACATTTGGCAATTTTTTTCATTTCCCGAAGGATAAAAAAAGGTGAACGCCCGGTATGTTACCTGCCTGATTTGTAAAAATGAACTGTATAGAGGAACAGAAAAAAAATACAGTTATGGTAATTATACCATGCATCGTCATATGGAGAGGTGGCACCCAATAAATTACAGTGGTGCACAAATACGTGATCTTGTGGATAAACCCCGACCTGTGTCAAGTACATCCACCAATGAAGAGGCAGTGATGGGATCAGAGGCAAGGGAGACAGTCCCAAATATACAGATGAACTTTGGCCAAATGAAATTTACCTGTATAATTTGCGGAAAATTAATTTCCTATGGAGAGAGGAGTGTAACTCTAATCAATAGAACTTTTGAACATCATCAATGTACAAAACGCCCCAGAAAATACATTTTCTTTTTTTTTTGTTGCTGCTGTTGAGCCCTTTCTAATGAATCATTTTTGTCCCCCCCAAAAAAAACCAAAAAAAATATAAAACCGTTCAAAAAATACAAAAAAGTTCAGAAAAATAATTTAAAAAACTGCTGCATTATAAAAGTGACGCAACAGCAGCACAAAAGAGGCGCACAGCCATCATAAATCTGCCCCTAACACTTTAAATGATTGATTCAGGATGACGATAAGGTGTAGACTATCTAGAGGTTTGTTTGAGATGAGGCCTACTCAGGGTTGCAGATGAAATTTAGGCTTGTTGAAGAGTACAGAGGTGATAATACATGTACAAGCCTACCAATGAAGTGAATCATGTCCAATGTCCACTGCACTCTTGAACAAAGGCCAGACCTCCTCTATCTCCCTGAACACGACTAAACCTCATCTGCACAATGTGATTCGTAATGTTTGGAAACACAAGTGATATAATTGAAAAACGTGCAAATATTTTTGCACATTTAACAATCCCATCACCTTGCATTTCTTCAGCTTAGTTATCTCATTGTGCAGATGTAGTCTATGTCCTATGTAGAAGCACACCCTATCAATACTTAAATTACCCAAGCACACATGGGGGCGTATTTACAAGGACCTTGCTCCACGGGGAAATATCTTAAATTAAAATGGGAAAAAAACCATCAAAGGGACTCAAAGGCCTTGTAAATATGCCCCAAACAACCTATGAAACACTAGCAGTACATATCAAGAAACCTAATTGATTTCAAAAAACGTTTTAAACCTTTTATGTAAAACAATTATATACCTACATTCATGGGGAACTGTCTTAAAATGCCCTAATATACATGGAAGTGTTTTTTTAAGGCCCTTGCACCTTTTTTCCATCAATTTTAACATGGCTATGTAACTCAAACAATCAAAATCAAAATTTGCCAAGCACACATGGGGGCGTATTTACAAGGACCTTGCACCACGGGGAAAGTGACTACAAATGGCCAAACACACATGGGGACGTATTTACAAGGCCCTTGCACCAGGGGGAAGTGACTTGAAATGGCCAAGCACACATGGGGACGTATTTACAAGGACCTTGCACTAGGGGGAAGTAACCTGAAATGGCCAAGCACACATGAGAGCGTATTTACAAGGCCCTGGCCTTGCACCAGAGGGAAGTGACTTAAAATGGCCAAGCACACATAACGGCGTATTTACAAAGAACTTGCACCAGAGAGAAGTGAATTAAAATTGCAAAGTACACATGAGGACATATTTAGAAGACCCTTTCCCCAGGGGGAAATGACTTAAAATGACCAAGCACACATAGGGGTGTATTTACAAGGCCCTTGCACCACTTATGCATCACTTTTAACATGTACACTGTGGAGCACCATGGGGCAAAAACAACACAGATGCATCATGCATCTGTTCCGCAAAAGCGACGCATTGCAGGAGTCACATCGCAAGTAAATACATTCTCATAAATTTTAAAAGCGTTCCTTTTCCTTAAAAACGATTTTCTGATCATCATTTGAAAACACAGCACAGCTCCTATGTACAACCACACCTTGTCAGTACTAATACTTTACATTATCTGCAATTACAATTTGTAAAAGAATGCAACATCTTCTTTGAAAACATAATGCAAACACTTGACTCAAAACATCATTTTAAATGCACAGCTGGCTTTCTTATTTTCTCAAAAAAGCATACTAGTCTCTATCTAAAATAAAGAAACGATATCTCACCTTAGCAAATGCTTTTTGAATTTCAAAACAGTCTCAGAAACACACCAATTTTTCTTTAGCAGAACAAAAGGTATGCACTCCAGAGGCTGTAACCAAGAAAGGCACAGAAATGCTGATATTCATCACACATATCTCTCATGTCAGCCAATCAAAACTCTTCCCTCACTTTTTTCAAATCAACACCCTTCCCCCCTCTGCCCATTCTGCCCTTTTTCCATAGCAACTACCTCCTGCCAGACCTCTCATGTTTACAAGTTCCCACAACAATGTTTCAAATGAACTCTGAACTCTCAGTACACCTGCTAATCCACTGCAATCTTTCATAAAAATATTCTTTATTAACCATTCAAATTACATCTTTCAAAGAACACATCCATGCACCCTAACTTTCTGTTTTCAGCAATGGAAATCCACCAATCACTGCTAATGAATCATTAGTACTCAAACTCCACAGTTTTTTTTCTTCACAAACTCCACTGTTTCAACTGCCATTTCATTCCCACACTTCATCTGACTGCAGCAAAACCTCCTCTCGCCATGTTTTCTGTCTGGATTCTAGGACATAGCTACATCCACTGGGCTCACAGGTATGCTGATAACAGAAATTTACACAACCTCAATTTACAAAATGTGGAAATCAAATGGGTTGGACAAAGAGGATTGAAATGTCACCAATTGATACCATTGGTGAAAACCTTTTTGCATTTGCCAAACCCTGACCTCATAATAATGCACTGTGGAGGAAATGATTTGGGCACTTTGACTGGGGTAGGTCTGGAAATGCTCTTAACCACATGGCTGCTGGGCGTTTTCCCGTGCTGTGCTGGAAAACCACTGATGCCATTTGTTCATGACGAGCTCAGCTCGTCATCAGCACACGACACCTTTGGGTGATGACGAGCTGAGCTCGTCATCAGCATCGAAAGGGTTAAAGGACACCTTTGAGCAATTGATGGCACTTTTTCCTCAAACTGCCTTGGTATATTCCAATATATGGCAAAGACAAAAATGGAGGTGGTCCAATCAATTTTGTCCACAAATTGAGAAATCGAGGAAGCATGTAAATAAGTCTGTTTCAGCTTACATGAGAGACCATGGAATGGGCTGCATCTACAACAATAACTTGCGTTACAACATGCAAGATATCTACAGAGGAGATGGCGTGTACTTCTCAGATGAGGGGAACAGAGTTTTCATACAAAATTTAAGACTGTGTATTGGTACCTTCTTATAAGTACCTAGAACTTACACAGAACCCAAAAGCTCTTTTCAGAGCTACCTTAACAATAATTACTCTTTAAAAATTTCAAATGTACCTTTTTTCACTAATTTTCACTTATGTACGCTTCCCGGTTCGCGTACCGGCAGCTAACAGCGCGAATTTTTTTAAAAAAAAATCTTTTTTCTCGCACATATGGGACTCCTCAGCCACCCTCAGAAAACCTAGGGGGTCAGGATACATCTATCGTGCCCCTTCTACCCATTCTGAACATTATTTACCCTCCATATTGTATCTCAATTCTACCGAAACACAAAATGGAGGACTCCCGTAAAGCTGCAGGTTCGCGTACCGGGACACGCACTGAGAAGCGCTCGCTTAAAAAAGGTGGGAAAGTAATTTACAGAAAAACCACTGGAGACACTTGATTGATTATTACCTGAATGTATATAAAGAAAGAGAGAAAAACACAGCCATTTTGACTACTACTTCCTGAAGTACATTGCAAGAACATTTTCACTGACAACTTAAACTTGTTTTTAACTACTACTTCCTGAAGTACATTGCAAGAACATTTTCACTGAAAAACACAGACATTTCGGACAGTCAAATGTTAGACAGTCTATTAAATTTTGAAAAAGAATCAGAAAAATAAATGTATATTTATTAATCAAAAATTGTTCGAGTCTTTAATCATTTTAATATGTAATTCATAAACTAGTACCAAATTGATTATAATGTAAAGTCAGACTTATAGTATACTGTGCAACTTTTTTATGTTACACAATAATTTTGCTCATAGTTACTTCCTTTCTCCAACTATATTATCTCCAATGTGTATTTAACATCTCTTTATCATCTCCTGCCTCCATATTGTTTCTACTTTCCTGACACACTATGGCATGAAGTCCATATTCCACAATAACTTCTGAAACAACATGCAAGATATCTACAAAGGAGACAGTGTTGTTAATTTTTTGACTCTGCATTGGTACCTACATATTGCTACTTAAATAAAAAAAAACAAAAAAAAACAACAAAACAAACAATCAATAAACATACAATATTTAAAAAGTCTATCATTCTTGTTTCCTTATAATACGCTCCCCGGACTGCTTTCCGGTGCGCGTACCGGGCGCACCCCACGCAAAAAAAACGTTTTTTTTGTTTTTTTGCCCCGCGGGGCCCTTTTAAAGCCTCCACATCAAACCTAGGGGGTCAGGGAGGATCTACTATTCCCCCTTATGGTCATTTCCCCCTTTGTTTTGGCCTCCTCTTGTCACTCGATCCTACGGAGAAACAAGATGGCGGCCGCTCCGGACTGTTTAGAATGTTGACAGACACCGGAGAGCCAATCAGCTTCGCTTCGCGAATTCCGTTACGCGTCAGGTATGCGAACTGAAGCGCTACCCGGAGCGCTGTCACAGATATATATATTTTTTTGAACGTTAATTTATCAAAATCCACTGGAGCACATATATTGAGACCTAGCAAAGGCACATTGGGCTAACAGTCCTTACAATTTTGCCAAGTTTCGTGCAAATCCATTCAGCCGTTCGAGCTAAAAGTGAGGCCAACCGCCCTATGGAAATTAACATGGGAAAAACGCGTTTTGGGACCCCCCTCTTTTTTTGGTTTTTGATTCCTAGCTCAGCTTCACCTAGGGAATCCTAGCAAACCTATACATTTATTTACACTAGACACCCAGGGGAATCCAGGATGTAGTGACTTGTGTGGTTCTCACTAGGTTCCGTTACCTAGTTTGTAAACCTTAAACTTTGCAAAAAAAAACTAATTTTCTTCACATTTCTGTGGTGGAAAGTTCCGGAATCTGTGTGGATCCACTAAATACCACCTATCCTGCATTTCCTAAATTCTCCCAATGGAAATGGCATCTCACTTGTGTAGGTAGGCCCTACGACAAGAAATGAGCCAAAATGCAAGGAGGACACAACACATTCCTTTTTTTTATTTCAAGTCATTTTTATTGAGTTAAACAAAGTAAATAAACATGATGAAAATAATATAGACAATAATAAAACACAATGATAATGATAAAAACAATAAGGAATGCAAAGTAAGTAGAAATAGAAAAGAAACAAACAAAATATCAGATTACTGAAGTGACTAACCATGGGAGTCACAGTGAAGGTTTAATGACATACAGGTGGTCAAACAAGCACAGTTCCATGCGAGCAATAGTGTAAAATTCGATACAGTAGAGGGGTGACGTGTAAATACAATTACACAGTAGTAACAATAGAATAAATTTGATATTGCTTTCAGTAAGCATTACCTTGTGGAAAGTGTGAGTTAATTTTCACGGTGGGTCGTATGAGAACGAAAAGGCGTTAAGGGATTGCCAAAGCCTCGTGCGTGACTTGCGCCAGGGAGAGGTGTGAAGTGAAGTGCAACGTTGTCAGCTCCGCTGAGGAAAGATAACCATTCTTGCCACATCCTAAAAGAGACTGCTTTAGAATGTTTCCACTTATTCAAAACAATTTTACAGGCTAAAGTAAGCATGAGATCTAATAAGCATCGGTCATTCACATCTTCGATCTTAGTATCCAGAGCACTTAGAAGAATATAGGAAAATTCCCTTGGGGCACAATGTGGAAAGTATTGTTTATACCTTTGTACATCTTATCCCAATATCCCAATATGATTGTAAGATAGGGCCTTGGAAGAACACGTGGGACACACCACATTCCTGAGTATCATTTTACTCATGAGACCAAAGGGAACGCTGGGTGGTAGGACATTTGTGCCGGCACGGTGATACCACACAGAAATGTGAGAAAAATGTGTGGGTTTTGAGCTAAATTTGAGGTTTGCAGGGGATACTGGGTAGGAAACCATTGGGGGATCCAAGCAATCCATATCTTCCTGGACTCCCCCAGGTTTCAAATTTTCAGAAATGTATGGGTTAGGTAGGTTTCCCTAGATGGCCGACGAGCCGAGGGTCAAAAACGCAGGTGCACCCTTGCAAAACCAGGATGTTTTCTAAGTGGAATTTTTGATTTTCCACAATACATTTTGGGCTTTTGCCTGTCATGAATAGTTGGCCCACCCACACAAGTGAGGTGCCATTTTTATCAGGTGGCCTGTAGGAACACTAGGTGGTGGAAAATTTGCAACACTGAGTGATCCCACACCTTTCACACACAGAGACACAAGAAAAAGTTTATTTTTTAATTTAAATTTGAGGTTTGTAGGAGATTATGGGTATGAAAATATTGGCAGATCCATGCAAGCCATACCTCCCTGGAATCCCCAGGGTGTCTAGTTTATAGAAATGTGTGGGTTTTGAGGTACCAGGTTTTTATGGACCCGGCGGTGCCAGGGAGAACACCCAAAGACCTCGAATCCTTCCTGTTTCGGACCACAGAAACACAGAGTCTTCTAGGTGATGTCAAGGATCGTATTTATTGGCTGCAACCAGTAACAGGTATCCTAGAAGTACATCGGCATGTATGTTCTCAGGAGACTGCTCGTTTTTACAGAACCAGCCTTCTCTTTTTATACACAATAATGATCTTCAGGCAAACATTCCTGTTTTTACAGCTAGATCATAAGCATATTTTTACTACAAAGAAAAAGCAGAGTCATGATGATAAGTCCACATTTCAGTTTGTCCAGTCCATGATAGATTACCTGGCAAGACCCAGTATCCCATCAGATATCGACAGACCCCCAATAAAATCGGGCACCTCCTCCTTGTAAAACAGGCCATAAAGAAGAAACAGGGACAGGTGTGTGTGAGATTAGGCAAAGTTTGTATGCGATGAACAGTTTATGACATGTTGTGCCTTGATACTGATCTCGCTCGGCCACTGGGGAGGGACCTGGCTGAACAGGTTTAGCTGTAGGCAGTGGAGTTAGCTTTCCCAGGTCACGGCGGAGTCAGCGAAGGTGTAAGTGTCCTTTGGAATCGCCTTGGCTCTAGTCATTGCCTTATGTAAGGGCAACCACAAAATGGATGCCGTTCACAAAATGGAACCCAAGGGTTCAAGACAAAAACCACGGTTTCAGGGTGATTGCGTCACTCGATCATGACGCAAATGCTTAGGTATAGTATCCCAATCATTACCGGTCTGCCAATACCAAAATCGTCATAATACGATGATATTTCTGACACGAGTATAGAGCTTCGGTACCACACAATAAGCAGGGTCCAGAATTTTCAGTACCACAGTTTGGTAGTTTCCCTAGTTATCCTCTGAGCCTAGTGACAAAAATTCAGGTGCTCCCCTTGCAAAACCAGGTTGTTTTGTGATAAGAAATGTTGATGTCTCCACAATATGTTTGGGACTCTTGCCTGTTGCAGGTACTTGACAAGTGATGTGCCATTTATATTGGGAGACCTGGGGAATGCTGGGTGGTAGGAAATTTGTGGTGGCCGAGTGATTCCACAACTTTTTCACATGGAAAAGTAAGTAAAATGTGATTTAAATTTGACGTTTGCAGGGGATTCTGGGTAAGAAAAATGTTAGGAGAGCCATGCAAGGCTCATCTCCCGGGACTCCCCTGGGTGTGCACTTTTCAGAAATGTGTGGGTTTGGTAGGTTTCCTTAGATGGCCGCATAGCCTGGGATCAAAAATGCAAGGTACCCCCTTGAACAATCAGGTCGTTTTTTGATAGGTATTTTTTAAGTCTCCACAGTACGTTTTGGGCCCTTGTCTGTCATGAGTACTTGGCCAACCCACATAAGTGAGGTGCCATTTTTATCAGGAAGGCTGGGTGGCCTGAAATTTGTGGCTGCCCATTGATCCCACAACTTTCTCGCACAGAAGATTGAGTAAAATGTGATTTTGTTCGCTAAATTCGAGGTTTGCAGGGGATTCTGGGTAGAAAAATGTTGGGAGATCCATTCACACCTCCCTGGACTCCCCTATGCATCTAGTTTTCAGACATGTGTGGGTTGGGACCCCATCAAAAAAACAGGTTGTTTTGTGATAGATAGGTAGGCATCTGTGTTGTTGGTCCCAGGCTTTCAGACATCTAGGGGAACCACAAAAAAAGACATTTCTGAAAACTAGACACCCATGGGAGTCCAAGGAGGTGTGGCTTGCATTGATACCCCAACATGTTCCTTCCAAGGATCTGCTGCAAACTTCAAATTCAGCTAAAAAGTCACATTTTCCTCTAGTATCTGTATGGTAAAGTTATGGGATCGCCGCATGGTGCACATTTACTACCTCTCAGTGTTCCTCTCAGTCTCCCAATAAAAATGATACCTCACTTGTGTGGATGGGCCAAGAACCTAAGACATGGCAGGGCCAAAAATGTGTAGAGATTGAGGAGGGTCCAAAGCCGGTCCAAAAGGGCAGTTTGTTTATATGTTTTTAGGCTGGCGCTACTTAGGAGAATGCTTGGTAGTGGGAAATGTGTGCCTGCATGGTGATCTTACAACTTACCCACACAAAAGTGTGAGGAAAATGTGACTTTGTAAGTAAATTTGAGGTTTGCGGGGCATTCCGCGTAAGAAAATGTTGGGGGATCCATGCAAGCCCCACCACCAGCCAAGAGTCAGTACACACACTCCACCATCCATGCATACCACCAGCCAAGCACCATCCATGCACACTGCCAGCCAAGCGCCAACCACACACACTGGCAGTGAAGCACCATCCATGCACACACCAGCCAAGTGCAATCCACATTTACTGCCAGCCGAATGCCATCCATTCACACAGTCAGCAGAGCAATTTCAATGCACACCCCCAGCCAAGCACCACGTACGCAATCCGCTAGCCAAACAACATACCCGCACACTGCCAGCCAAGCAGGGCTGGACAAGGAACAGCATCCAGGCCAGGAGGAATGCAGCTCGACCGGCCCTGGTGGGAGAGGGAGGGTGCCAGTAAAAAGCACAGCTCCCGCTGATGTTACTCGGGCCCGATATTGCAGTACTGCTGCACAACTGGCCCCTAATGACTAAACCATCCCCACGGGCAGAAAACTGTCCCCCACCCCTCCTGCCCACTGGGGAAATGCCTGGTGCCCGCAAAGGAATGTCAGGCCCTGCTGCCAAGCACCATCCATGCACACAGCCAGCAAAGCACCAGTCCACGTACACCGCCAGCCAATTGCCACTCCACGCACACCAACCGACAAGTGCCAATCTACACACACTGTTATCAAGCACAAATCCACCCACAGCATTAGCCATACTGCCAGCTAAATGCCAGCCAAAGGTCAGTACATGCAGACCATCAGCCAAAATCCAGTTTACACACAAACAAACTCTCCTTGGTTTTAGTGGTCTTCTGCCCTCTGGTGGGTGCAGATGAGAATAACAATATTACTGAAACAGCCAAAATGTGTGCCTAAAAAAAGGGAGAGACCCTTGCCTATGAGGCTTCTCACTGGCATGCCCATAAACATATCCCTGGTGCCTAGTTGGTTTTCTGCCCCCACCGAGGATGGCAGATAAGAGCCATTTGCCTTGATCTGCCTCCAGGAGGGCAGAAATTCTTTTTGGGCAGTGGGGGCATTAGCATGCCCATTCTCGACTTCCCCACACCTACCTATAAAAAATAACAACAAAATCCCTGGTGCTTATGGGGCTTTATGCCAGCCCGCCCCTGGGGGGCAGATTAAGGACATTTGCCCTTATCTGCCTCCGGGGGGAGGCAGAAAGATTCTTGTAATTTTTTTTAGTGGGTTGAGCTTTTGCAGCCCCCACACCTATGTTATATTATGTCACTGTCCATTTTTAAAGCACACGTTCACCAGACGGTCTATTGGTGCTAGTTAGCTAATCAGACCTGAACACCGAAAATAATTATTTATATCCCTGTTTAAAGAGCAATGTTTTCAGGAGTTTCCTAAATGTAAAAAGATCCAGGATGGACCGAAGGTCCAGAGGCAGGCAATTCCATACTTGAGGGGACATAACAGCAAGCCTACGCCCTCCAATCCTTTGTTTTTTACAAGGAGGGATGGCCAAAAGATGTAAGTGGCTGGATCTTAGTGTTCTCTTAGGGCAGTATTTTGTAATCCGGGACTTCACAAATGCGGGGTAGGGCAAATAGAGAGACTGCTTTAAACACTAATCTCTGTGCAATAGGCAGCCAATGGAGGTCCTTTGTTGCCTGGGAAATGTGGCAATGTCTGGGCAAAGTGGATATCATTCGAGCAGCCTGGTTCTGAATTATCTGGAGCCTGTGCAGGAGGACTTCTTGGAAGACCCAGGAAAATTGAAATAGCATAATCTATTCTAGACATAACTAGAGCTATGATTACCTTGATCAGAGCCTCCTCAGTGAGGAATTTTGTAATCTTTTTTATACGCCATAGGTGGCAAAAACTCGCTGAGTTTACGGCTCCTACCTCCTGCTTAAAGGATAATTCTGCATCTATTATTACACCCAAGATTTTTACAGGTTTTTAGGGAGCCATAGGAGAGCCCATCTCCTTAGGCCAAAACAATGGGGACCAATAATTTATTTTACTGTTTGTGATATTCATCTCCGTTTTATCGGGATTCAACTTCAGATGATTTCTGTTCATCCACTCATGGATGAACAGAATAGTGTCCTGAAACTGCTGTCAAAACAAGGGGCTGTTTTGATCGTAAATAGCAGTTGCATATTTCATTTCATTTCATTTTGGACATTTATAAAGCGCTTGGAAGTACGCCCACCGGCGTGTCCCCGCGCTGTGATAAGTGAGAAGCTGAGGTTCCACCCACCCTCCCCGCCGACTACCTGCTAAACAGAATGGTCTTGAGTTTTTTTCTGAAAATCAATTCTGATGGCTCCAAACGCAGGCTTGAAGGAAGAGCATTCCAGTGTTTGGCCGCCAGATGCCTAAAAGATCTACCCCCCATGCGGGCTTTCCTTACTCTTGGTATCGTTAAGAGCCCTGTGCAGGAGGATCGAAGGCTACGTGTGGGTTCATACACGGTCACCAAGTTCCTGAGCAACGCAGGAGCCTTGCCATTCACAATACGATGGCATGTGGAGAGAGTTTTAAATTCAACCCGACTGGCAACTGGAAGCCAGTGAAGTGCGTGGAGCGCGGGTTTGGAGGGGGATCTCCTGGGGAGCCTCAACACCAAACGGGCAGCCGCATTTTGCAGCACCTGAAGTCGCCCGATGGCCCTGCTGGAGGCACCCAGATATAATAGGTTGCCATAATCGAGGCGGGAAGTCACCAGGGCATGCACCAATGTTCTGCGGGCCGCAAGGGGGAGAAGATCTAACACCTTTTTTAAGGTCCTCAGGACGCCGACGCATACCCCACCCACACGGCCCACATGTGTATCAAAGGTCAGGCCAGAGTCCAGCCAGACCCCTAAGTTCCTTGCCTCCTGGCATCATCTGCATAGTTAAAAATATTGATTTCTTTATTTTTGAGGGTGTTGCTCAAGGGATGAATATAGATGTTGGAAAGGTGGGGAGATAGTGATGAGCCTTGAGGAACCCCAGAGTTCTGTTGTTTCTCTGTAGAGGAAAAAGAGAGAAACCTGACTAATTGGGATTCCTCCCTAAAAAAGAAGATAGGCCAGCTCAACGCTAAGCCCCGAGGAGGAACTGCCCTGGCCCGGTCGGCAAGAATAGTGTGGTCGACTATATCAAAGGCTGCAGACAGATCCAATATTACCAAGACTTGGGAGTTGCTGTTGTCTACCTCTTTACGCATGTCATCCATGATCACCGTTTCTGTCGAGTGTGCTGGTCAAAATCCATCTTGTGCTGGGTCCAGAAAACCAGACTCTTTAATGAATGAACATAGATTGCGCACTATATGGGCCTCAAGTAGTTTAGAAACGTAGGGTTGGAGCAAAATAGGCCGGAAATTGTTGATGTCCACGGGAACGCGCCAGCTTTCTTTATGATTGGCCCAATAATTGCTTTTTTTAAGGACCTAGGGACCACCCATAACTTAATAGATTGATTAAGAAGTGACAGTATACAGGTAGGAAACTAGGTGCATACTGCTTTTAAGATTGCTTTTAAGATCTTCAGGGGCAGATAACACTTGGTAAACCTGACTTTACTTTTGTCAGTAGGTGGGCAAGGGCCTCTTGCGTTATATTGGGAAAACAAGTAAGGCTTTGACTGTTCACTGCATCCGCAGGTGGACTATTAAGTGGTAAGCAGGGAGGAATACTATTCTTTATAGCCTTGAGCTTGTCCACAAAGAAGGAGTTAAGAGAAAAAACACAGATCTTGATTTGGTAAGACCAGCAGTGTGACTCGGTCTGGGTTGGAGAGATCAGAGACAATCTTAAATTTCTTTATAGATTTATTGGGGGCTGTCATGAGTCTGCCTGTAAAGAGGCTTGCTTTAGTTTGCCGCAAATGATTTTTACAGAGTCTGAGTTGATGAATGAACCCTATTTTCAGGTTTGGCCACTACCCAGACAGCCATTTCCTTCCTGCTTGCTGTAGGTTGAGTTTGGCAGTTTTCAAATCATCCAAGAACCATTTGTTAGCCTCATGTCCCCTAGGTGCTTTTGTTCTACGGATAGTAGCATGATCATTGATGGCCAACTTCAGCCATCTCATAATGTACTGCTCATGGACTATAGGCCACGAATAAAAAAAAAACAATCCCTCATGCCTAGTGGGCTTTCTGCCCCCCCTCCTTTGGGCAAGTTAGGGACTATTGCCCCATCTGCCTTCTTGAGTAGGCAGAAAGACTTTGGCATTGTTTGGGTGGTGGGGGCATTGACATGCCCATTTTGGGCAGCCCTCACCCTTATATACATAAAAATAGATTCCTGGTACCTACTTTGCTTTCTGATGGGGGCTAATGTCCCTTCTGCCTTCCAGTGGAGGCAGAAAGGCTGTGGCAACTTTTTTTGGGAGGTGGGGGCATTTTCATGCCCATTTTGCGCAGCCCCCACCTCTATGTATAAAAACAAACAAACAATCCCTTTGGCCTAGTGGGCTTTCGTCCCCTTCTGAGGGGCATCTCAGGGGCTATTGCCCCCATCTGCCTCATGTGGGGGTAGAAAGACTGCAAAATTATTTTTGAAAGGTGGGGGCATTGGCATGCGCATTTTGGGCAGCCCCACTACTCATATACATAAAAAAATCCCTGCTGCCTAGTGTGTTTTCTACCCCCCCAGGAGCTATGTTATGTTACGGATATTTGTATAGCGCTAGGCTACCCGAAGTCATCCGAGTGCTAGCAGGGAGAAGGGGAGGTCACAGCAGCTTAATAGGTGGGGTTTACGGAACGGAAGGAGATTTGGTTCTGAGCGTTAGTGGATGGGAAGAGTGTTCCAAAGCCTAGCCGAGGAAAAACAAAAGGATCGACCACCACTTCTCATCCTGTTGATTTTAGGTACTGCGGCTAAGTGGAGACTGGAAGATCGAAGGCGTCTATTTGGGCAGTAAGGGGAGATGATGGCTTGGAGGATGGGGGGCCTTTCTTCCATAAGAATTTATGGGTAATGCATAAAGACTTGAATTTTATTCAGGAGCCAGTGCAGGGTTTTCAAGGGAGGTCTTGCGGACTGGCTGTTGGGGGCATTAAGAGCAACCATGCTGCACAATTCTGGATGACTTGCAGTCTGTTTGTGGTGGTCCTGGCAGCTCCTAAATACAAAGTATTTCTATAGTTGAGGCGAGAGAGAATTAAGGCCTGGACCATGAGTTTTCTTGCCAAAAATGGAAGGAGCGGGAGAACATTGAGCAGCATCTACAGGATTTCATAGCAGGATGCAGTCAATTTGGTTCTCTGATCAGCAAAAGTGAGTTACTGATCTAACCACATACCTAGCATTTGATCTGGTTTTTGGGAGTGAGTGGGGAGCTAAGACAACTTGGCCATGCTGGGCCAATGCCAGAGATTGATGGGTTGCCCAACAGCATGAGCTACGTTTTCTCTCCTTTAAGTTTAAGGGAGGAGAGTTCCATCCATTTGGCAACTCTCTCCAGGCAGGGGCCTAAACTAGTTGAGATGGATCCTGGATGGTTTAGGGCCACCACTAATTGGGTGTCATCAGCATACGTAACAATGTCCATCCCAAAGGGGAGGACGATCTATGCCAGAGGGCTCATATAGACATTAAACAATGTGGGACTCAAGTATGAGCCCCGAGGGACGCTGCATGCAAGTGGGATGTTGTCTGAGGAGTTATCTCCTTCAAAGACTTGAAATCTCCTGTCTTTTAGAAAGGAATGTAGCCAGTTATGACACTACCTGAAAGGCCACCCTTCCTCAGCCTATGAATCAGGATGTCATAATTAACAGTATCAAAAGCGGCACTGAGGTCCAAAAGGATAATAGCTGTTGACCCTCCTTCATCCAGGATCTTTTTGTCCTTTTCAACCACTGCAAGAAGTGCAGTTTCAATCCCATGCTTGGGGGCAAAAACTAGTTTGTGACAAGTGAAGTATGTTATTAGACTCTAGGAAAAGCAGAGACAACTGATTTAAAATACTTCTCTAGCATTTTACTGACCCCGGAGAGGAGGGAGATTGAGCAAAAATTTCCAAGTGAATCAGGGTCCATACTGGGTTTCTTCAATAGCGCACTTACCATGGTGTGTTTCCAGGGTTGGAGTACTAAACCGGTTGAGATAGAGGAAATTATCAGTGTCAGTAACACTGGGAAGATTGTATCCCCAGCCCTACTTAAGATTTGGGGAGGTACTGCGTCATTGGGAGAGCCAAATTTTACTGAGGTGCATGAATTCACTAGGGTGCCCATGTCCATCAAGAGAATTTCTCTGAGAAGCTGCTCACCAGACACTGAGGGGCTGATTTCCATTCTGGTCGGAAGTGCTCCGAACCATGTTTGGAGCCCTTCCGACCGCATCAGAATGTGCCGGCTGGATTCCTATCTGACCAAGCCATTCCGATGGGCTCGGTCGGAATGGAATCTGACTCGGATTTCCGGATGGCTTACGACGGGCTCGGAGAGCCCGTCTGCCATCCGGAAATCCTTCAGTACTCCCCCGGTTGCCTCTTTACAACCGAGGGAGTACGATGGCAGTTTTTCACTGCCTTTTCGTGCATGTGTTTCCGGCAGGAAAAGGCAGTCGGAAACTGTCTCTGGGGGTCGCCAGCAGGGCCCACAAAGGTGCACCTGGGCCTCTGTTGATCCGTGCACCCGGTGGCAGGCACCTTGGGGTGCCGGACATAGGTTGCAGGGATAAACTGCACCCCTGCTTTCCACAATGCAGACAAGCATTCCGCTGGAAATTCATGCATCCATTGTGAAGCATGTGAATGCGACCGAACAGGGTTTGGTCGCATCGTACTTGCAGCGCCTTAACCGACGACAGCAGGTCGGTCGCTTATGGCTCCTGACTGATGTTGGATGGACCTGAGTCAGTTCGACATTGGAATCGGCCCCTTAGTGCTCCATAAGCCGCTGACTGATGATTGGGGTAGAGGGGGGAAGGAGTTGTAAATTGTTAGGGAATCAGCACACAGCAGCTCTGTTTATATCCTTTATTATTTGCCAACATCCACAGGGCCATAACATTAATCATGTAAACTTTCCCAAGATCTGCCAATGGAACTATTAAAACATAACCATGATCATTTAATTATATTGTTTAATAATGTTTGTGTTATAGAACCATAATCATGACCCTTATTATTGTATTTATGCCTTTGTTGCTTGTGAAAAGACTAAGACGCTGTTGTGTCCTTATTTAGCATTTCCTGCACTTGGCTGTCATTTGGGAACTGTTCATTTCCATTTGTGTTTCTTTTTTCTTTGACAATACTGGTGCCTAATTGTGGGCCAAAAATCCGTTCCGCTCGCGGAATTTGTGGATTTTCGGCAATTTCGGGATCCGCGAATCTCGCGAAATTGCCGAAAAATACGCAAATCCACTCGCGGATGGATTTTGTTTTTGGCCCACAGGAAGCACTTACAGTAAAGGCAGGTGCTCGAGTTGAAGCTAACTTTGTAACCATTTTAGAATGGCACCGGAAAGCTGCCAGAGTTGAACTGCTGGCCCCATTCTGAAATGGTTACAAAGTTTGCTTCAACTCAGGCACCTGCCTTAACTCTGCAAGTGCTTCCTGTAGGCCAAAATTAAACCTCAACAGGAAGCACTTACAGATATAAATAAAGCAGGTGCCCGAGTTGAAGCTTAAATTCAGTAACATTTTAATCAGCCCAAAACATTAGTGAGCATGGTCGAGGCTGGGCTACTGTGCTTTAACCCCAAATCTACAGTTAAAAATTAGCTGTAATACTCAAGGGAGGTCTTTGAATCCCTGAGTTTTTCAAGCGCAACCCCGTGTAGTTCCTATGACCAGGTGGCTGCTTTCTCCTCACCTCCTGCCCTGCTCGCTCTCTGATCCTTTATACACAAGAGGCATGTTCACACACATAGAAGCCCAGCTCGTTTGGCCCCGCACTACACACTAGCGTTATCAAACGTCTTCCCGCCCTTTCCCAACTATGATGGACAGCTCACTCAAGGGATTTCAGCATCTTTTGGCGCGGTGGCAAAGTTACAGCCACACATGGTCAGTGTAGACAAATCTTCTGGCCCTTTTACGCAGCTGCAGTGTAGGAAAAGCACTTTACATTTACCCAACGAGGTAGCACTTACTGAATAGCCAGTAGAAAGTACTCCAGTTGAGTAGAGGTACTGCACAAAACGGTGGCCTCTTCGTGGATAACTATGCAGGGCAGGATTCCTTCTGGCACGAGGCTCCTGCCACAAAAATTAAACCTCAACAGGTAGCACTTACAGATATAGCAGGTGCCCGAGTTGAAGCTTAAATTCAGTAACGTTTTAATCAGCCCAAAACATTAGTCAGTACGGTTGATGCTGGGCAAATGTGCTTTAACACCATATCTGCTGTCGAAAATTGAAAATTAGCTGTAATACTCGAGGGATGTCTTTAAATCCCTGAGTTTCTCTAGCGCAACCCGCGTGTAGTTCCTGTGACCAGGAGGCTGATTTCTCCTTACCTGCTGCCCTGCTCATCTCTGACCATTTATGCACAAGAGGCATGTTGGCACGCATAGAAGCCCCGCCCGCTTGGCCCCGCACCACACACTAGCGGTATCAAACGTCTTCCCGCCCTTTCCCAACTATGATGGACAGCTCACTCAAGGGACCTCGGCGCCTTTTGGCACGGTGGCAAAGTTACAGGCACACATGGTCAGTGGAGACAAATCTTCTGGCCCTTTACGCAGCTGCAGTGTAGGAAAAGTGCTATGGGCCTTATTTATGAAGACCTTGCTCCGCTGGTGCGTCACTTTTAACATGGGATAAAGTGACGCACCAGTGGCTCAAGGCTTTCATAAATGAGGCCCTATACATTTACCCAACAAGGTAACACTTACTGATTAGCCAGTAGAAAATACTCCAGTTAGTAGAGTGCAAATCGCAAAAAAACCCGCGAGATCACGTGAAAATCCGCAACTTCGCAGATTTTTTTGCAATTTCAAGCGAATTCGCGGACCGCAGATCCACAAAATTCGCCCATACTTACTAGTGCTTGACAAATGTGCGAGTGTTTGTTTATGCTGGTTGCCAGGAAAGCAGCTTGCAGTCAACCACGTGGCTCCCGGACCTTCAGGGCACTTCAAAACAGGCGTTACTGACACGCGTTTGGCTTTGCGGTCGGCAACGCCCAGGTTCCAGCTATAAATAGCCGCAATTCCATGACTCAGAGATTGACTTTGCTCTGGGCTCCGGATATTGCTGGTTCGTCCCCTCGCAGCTTATAATATTCTCTACATCAAGAGCCGGCTCCACCACTGATAGCAAGACTTCCTATTTGCGTCAAGGCAGCAGCTACGTCCAGTGAATCTGGAATAACAATTTCAAGCCTGCTTGTTATTTTGTTCCTTTTGCGCATGTTGTTTATTTTGATTTTTAGAATTTAGCAAACAGATTGGGTTGTGTATCTTTGGCTTAGGACTGGAAAAGAAGATTGTATACATTAATGGATGGTTTTAATTCACATATGTTAAAAAGCACCAAAGGAGAAAGACATTCAAATTTCAAAGGCAAAAGACATTTTTATTTAAAAAGGAAAGACTTTCCTGTTGGGGTGTTTTCAAGCATTGATGCCTATGTTTTCCGTAAATGGTATTCATTTCCAACTTAACAGATTTATGCAAAAGTGAGGTGTGTTCAGGTCAGCAGACATCATACATGTATATGTATACATATTCAGAACAAGGACATTTCCTGCCTTGTTATTTCTTTTTCTTTTTGCATCTAGTTTTGACACAGTGTGATGGTCTTTATTGAAAAAAAGGTTCACAAAGAATAGGTATCACAGCTCACTTGAGAACCTTATTATTTAAGTAGGTGATTAGCTTTTAAAAAGGAACAGATATTGAATGTTAGAGTCACTAGTTCAATTCATTGTGTAGCATGTTTTTTGCGTTCTTTCATGAACAGATTGAAGTAGACAGTTCTGATGTAAGATCCAGGCAGGTCCTTGTGTCTTTCATACCAAACCCCTTCCCTCTTGGAATATTTGTCAGGATCACTGTTTCTCTCACAAGTGGTACTGAGATATATTCTGAGAGGGTTGGAGAATTGTCATCGCCCATGCCAACCATCATAACATAAATATCCTTCATTTTATCGGAAAACAACTGAGCAAGTTCGTTACAGCGTGTCTTTGAGCTGTCGGGAGGGATATCCCTGGCGGTTATTTTTTGGAGAGGTTTAGCTATCTTATCTTTCATGTGGGGAGTTTAAAGCATAGTTTATTCTTTCCTCGTATTATAATGCTTGTGCCTCCTTCACTTTAGATTGGTGAATTATTGTAGAGTCCCTGTAGTCATGTTTGCTTGCTATGTCGTATTTTTTTTCTCCATTTCCTCTCAAGTCTTTTGCTGATTTGTTTGTATTTATGCAGCTTGGAGGAGTACCATGGAGAGGGGTTGTTCCTGATTTTTTTATGGATTTGTTTCCTGAGTAAAGCCAAGTTCATGGAGAAGTTGATCCACTGGTTGAATTGGTCATTCGCAACCGTGGGACAGGGATCTAAGATGGGTTTGCTGTTTTCTAGAGTTGCATTCCATGAGAACAGCAGGAGGTTGGATCAGGAGCGCTTCCAGGTTTGGTAGATCCAATGAGAAGGAGACCAGGAATTGGTCTGAACATGGTGCTGGGACTGGGTCTCTGAGAGTTCATTGCAGTTGAAAAAAATGGGATCTCAAAGATGCCCTTTTTCGTGAGTGGGACCCGTAACATTTTGTTTTATCTGAAGAGCCAGAAGATTTTGGGTTAAATCCGTCACCACTGGGTCTGAGGGGTTGAGATCCCCCAGTATAGTAAAATTAGAAGCAGAGCTTGCCAGCTTGGCAATGACTTCTGGCAATGTTTTGAATAGTTGTCCATCTGATCCAGGGGGAGATATATAAGAACGCCTGGGAAAGTGTGAGTGGACGAAAGTAAGAATGAAAAAGAAAGGTTCTCACAATCTGGGAGGATGTTGGGGGTGAGGCTGCATTTAAAATAATCTTTTAGGATAATGGCAATGCCTGCTTCCCTCCCCTGTTCTCGATCTTTCCTCAGGATATAATAACCTGGTGGGAGACATTGGACTAGGTCTGGTTCGGACTCAGCATTGATCCAGGTTTCTGCGAGTAATAACATGTGAGGGCATTCCTTTTTATAGGAAAGAGAGTGGTGTGACATGTTTGGGTAGGTATCTGCAGGTAATATATAACATTTTGTAGACTGAGGAGGGGGCAGGGACCCGGCAGGGTTCAGGTGGAGGATGTGGGGTATAGGAGCATTGAGGACAGCTCAGAGTCCATACGTGGACAGATGGGGTGAAGGCAAATCTCACTAGGAGATCTCCTTAGTCTCCTCAGTAGCTCCAGGGAGCATGTGAGGCGGTGTAGACTAAAACCGACAGGTGGGTGGCCCCTGACACCGTCCGGACACAAACGGGCGCCGACAGGCTTGCATTCAGCAGACCTGCTGTGCGTGTCCACTGCGCATAGGTGCCATTGCCTTAGTTGTACCTGGGGCCTTGATGTGAATTGGAAGAAGTCTAGAGCGTCTCCACTCCAAGATGGCCACCCAATAGGGGCCCAACGGAAGTGGGTGGAAAACACCTACTGCCTGGAAAGAATGACTCCCTCCACTCAATCACAAGCTTAATTGATGCGGTGGACCATGGAGCAGAGCAGCAGGAACCTCTAACGGGTTGAGCAGGTATAAAGTGCGAGCAGCAGCCCTGCAAAATAGCAGCAATAATGACGGTATGAGAGTAAAATACAATAACAGGCTAAAAAACTGATTTAAAATCAAAACAATTTTTAAAAAAAATTAGTAGTAGCGAATGTCACTAGCAGCGGTGTGTGAACTCCCTTCCCCAAGCTTAGCATCAAGGGAGGTGAAAGGCTGTGGAATTTGTTTTGGGGGATGGGGGTATTGGCATGCCCATTTTGGAAGATCCCACTGCTACATATAAATAACAAGCATTGGCATAGCCAATAGGTCTCGCCTTTGGGACCTTATAAGTGTTTTGCTTATGTAGTTGATGTTGTACTAAAGATATTGTGCTGCATAATTAAGCTTAGTCTGAGCATGTCAGCTCCATCATCTGAGTTATACCTGGGGCCTTAATATGAATTGGAGGAAGACTAGAGTGTCTCCCCTCAAAGATGCTGCTGTATAGTGGCCCAACGGAAGTGGGTGGAAAACATCTACTTCCTGGAAAGAACGACTTCCTCCACTCAATCACCATCCTAATTGGTGCGCTGGACTGGGGAGCGGAGCAGGCGGAACCTCTAACGAGGTGAGCTGGTTTAAAGTGCAAACGGCATGAATGCAAAATAGCAGCTACAATGATGGTATAAGAATAAAATACAAGAACAGGCTAAAAAACTGATTTAAAATAGGAACACGTGCTTTAAAAAATAAGTAGGAGCGAATGTCACCAGCAGCGCTGTGTGAACTTCCTTCTCCAAGCTTAGCCCCAGGGGAGGTAAAAGGCAGTGGAATTTGTTTTGGGGGATGGGGGTATTGGCATGCCCATTTTGGCAGACCCACCCCTACATATAAATAACAAGCATTGGCATAGCCAATAGGTCTTGCCTTTGGGACCTTATCAGCGTTTAGCTTTCAACAGTTGATGTTGCACCAAGGATATTGTGCTGCATAATTAAATACTTATGAAGTCCAAAAGGGGAGACCTATTGGCTATGCCAATGCTTGTTAGTGAGATGGGTGTGAGTCAGATTGTATGACAAACAAATATTTCATGCAATGAAAGTTTATTGAATATGTTAAATTCCTTATAAATTGTGAAATGATTTAATGTCTGATAACATTTGATATCGCTTAATGTATAGGATCAAAAGAGTTTGTATTTTTCGACAGATAGTATTAAATATTTTTTATTCCTTTAAAATGCAATGTCGCGTTAGCTGGATTATGTCGGGTTGCAGTCTGTATCTAATCCATGAAATTTCTCCCGCCTTCCGAACACAAGGAGCGTAGGAAACTGAACAGCTAGTGTGAGGCTTATTTTATTCATCAAACATATATGTTTCTGTCCAATGAATGTACAATGCCAGCAAACTAAGAGCAGGTTGGCGGAGAAAAGCGACATACAGTCTCTCTGGTGTGCAGTTCTGTGCCACGCAGAGCCCAGGCCACTGCACCAACAGTGGCAGTGTTATAATTTTTGGGGGGGAGGTAGTTTGGGCCCCTTCTTCATCCTGACAGGGTGAAGGCTCCCCGTCCTGGTCACTCCCTCGCGGCGGGGCACTCAGGTGCTGACGCAGTCCGAAGAGTCGAGCGACAGGAAGACCTCAGCCTTGCATTGGAAGGTGTTGCTGTCAACCTGGAGCAGATCACAGCTCTGCAGATTGGGGGTGACGTCCTTCACGTAAACGGCCTGCGAGAGAGGGATGAAAAGAAGCAGTTACCACCATTGTGCAGCCTGGTCAGTCAACACCGTGCACGTTAAACATGCACTCAATGCCCCCTTCCTCTTCCTGTGTGAACAGGCTCACATGGACGTTCTTTGCATGTGGTCTGCACTGACACACCGGGGGTCGCCTAATTCCTAACCAACATTGTGACCAAATACCAGTGAGTCACTTCAACCTTCTGTTACATGCATCATCTTACCTTTAGAGCAGTCGTGAAAGTAAGTAAGAGTGACTTCTTTCTAAAGTGGGACACCTACTAGAAGGTCGAAAGTGCCAATAGGTTTGTGGAGAACTTGAAAAAAAATCCAGCTGAGCTCGCATCAGGGTTCAAGAGATGTTACCATGTCTCTGAATACTGGCAACATTACATGAACCATGACAAGACATCGATAAGACAATATAACACTTAAATAAAAGCCTCAAAGGCTTCACAAGTACCTGTGGAGGTGTGCTCGAGCGCCAGTGATCTGAAATTGTACAGAACGCTAAAACTGCCCTCTTGAGGCAGGCAAATTACAACAGCACAGTCAAGGAGTCAGCCAATACGTGCAGAGACTGATCTGCTATCCAACTGATGCCACCCATGCTAAATGCAATGTAGAATTACCCCATCTCAGAAGAATACTGGTGGCCTCAAACGTGGGCACTTCTTGTCTGCAAACACCTGTACTTTGTTAGTTCTTGGATAGGCAGGCCTCATACAAGCAGAACTGTGCAAACCAATACATGCATCGTTACAAGTCCAGTGTAACTGTTGACTATAGTAGACCCAGTAGTTTGTTTCATCTCTTAATGTGTCAGTTCTACAAAAAAGGAAAAAAACTTTGACCAGGCAAACAAGCATGGCAACAGGGGGGAGAGGAGGGGGCCTGCGCGATTCCCTTGCCACAGCAAGTTGCGATAATTGATAAAATATGGCGCTGCTGCTCGCTTCCACAAGGGAATCACCAAACGTGCATGCGTTGCCATTAAAGGCAATGCAACGAGTGCATGTTTTTAGCCTCAAAACCGTCTCGATTGCTAAAGGTCTTTTTCCAATTCAGCGTATGCACGCTGCGTAGGCAAGACCTAAAAACCAATCACTGGTGCCTCGTGGACTTTCTCTACTCCCAGGGGGGCAGATTGGAGGCTATTGCCCGCTTCTTCCTCCCGAGGGGGCAGAAAGGCTGTGGAATCAGGCAGGGTTTGGGGGTATTGGCATGGCCATTTTAGGCAGCCCCCTCCCCAAACTTTGCTAAAAAAAAATATTGCTGGTGACTATTGCGCTTTCTTCCCCTGGGGGGTAGATGGGGGCCATTGTCAACATCTTCAACCCTCGGGCTAGAAAGACTGAATATGCCAGAAATAATTTGGGCGGGGCAAAGGTCTATGCTCAAAGGGCCCCCTTCCTGATGTCTTGAGAGTGGATCCCTGCTTGAGGATTGGCCTCCTGGGGTGATCCACAAGCACGGATCCATGAGGGAGGGATACAGTTGTAAAGGGGACATTCTCCCCTTTCCAATGATACCACTCCTGTCTTTTTACATGCTTAGGGGGTTGAGATAACGCCCTGAGTACATGGCAAGTGAAACTGAAATTATCCTATTGGCCGATTTCAGTATCAGTTTCAGAGAAATTACGTCAGCGCGACGTGTGCGATGATCATCATTCCCCTGAAATAAGCCAAACAGCCTAAGGAGTAGGGAAAGCCCTTCTTCGGCTCCCGAGGTTGTTTAGCGTTAATGAAATTACTCTGGTGCCCGCACCAGAAGGATTTCTTATGCCATGTGTGCGGGTGGCCGGGAGCTGTCCAACGCTCATGAGCACTGGTGCGTCAGACGGCTCACGCCCATTCCAGGCACCGAAGGAGTTAACTTAATTTATTTTATATGTTTCCCTGTTTGTTAGATATTTCATGACTCCATTGATTTCCAATGAAGTGTGTTGCTGTACCTGTGGCTATGTGTGGTGTTTGATGTGTCCCAAGGTTGTGCTGCAGTACATTTAAGACTGTTTCGACAGCAGGATAGTAGATTTAAGTGTGTAGTTTCAAATTGAAATGTTCTTACTCTTATGTGTTAGTGTGTTTTAAATTAGTACGTCCTTCCCCTAAGGTACAACATATATTGTAGTAATTTTAGTAATTGTGTTCAATTTTACAACCAATTCCACTTCTTTCCTCCAGAATGCTTTTAAACCAATGTGTGCAGAGAAGGTAATCTCTGGGCATCAAAGGCAATAGAGGCAGAGATCTCCTTCCAGAATTATATAATTTTTCTGAATAGCTCCTAAAGAACATGTTACCTTCGATGAATATCTCCTTTCCTAGGCTGCCGTTTTCATGCTCGCTCACAGGCCAGGTCAATCAGGTGATTACTGATGCGCTGAGGCATGCCACCATCGAAGCGGATGCTGAAGCTGAAGCCATAATGCCACAGGGGAGCCTTTTGCTGGGGTGTGGGAGGTTTGCCCTTTGCACTTACACTGGAATGTTGGCCTTCTTTAAGTGCTTGCAGATTTGTTGAATATGTGCCATTGACCTCGAATATTTTGTTCCTCCTTGCCCCTTATCAGTCCCTATAAGCATCGGCCCATCATGATGCTTCATCACCGCCGTCACTAAGCTCAACTCATCCGGGGAGACGGGTGAGTTGGTGGCACGCGGCAGGACAGGAGCTGGTGTATGCCCCTTTTGTATTGCATGAAGGGCTGAGGTACAAATATACAGCATTTCATACTGCCTCTAAGCAATGATAGTAGGCTTCCCTCCCTCTCCCCCTCAGAGCCCAAAGGTTGACTTAGAAATTAACATTAATAGTACTATTATCTGCCCATTCTGACTGTATGTGGCATTGTGAAATTTGTGGAGAGCAGGAAGGAAATTGTTTAGTTGCCTTTTAAAGTGCTTTTGATAGTCTTTGAAAGTCTATGCAGTACTTATGAGCTTCTCTTTTTGGCTGGCTTATGGCTTATGTGGTGGTCGAGGCCACTATTAGCCATGAGTAGGGGAGGAGATAAATGGCCAATTTATTTATTGTTGTACATGTACAGTCTTAAGGGCAACTAGAATATAATCAAGTAATAAGTAAGTGGATTGGAGTTGTTGTATAAGTTGCCACGAACGGTCAAAAGCTGCTGGAGTTGCCTACAGCTGTTGAAGTTGTTGTTGTTTAGGTGCCTGTGGTCCCTTTTGTTGAAGCCGGTGACCCAACTGTGCTGACCTGGGCTCGAGCTATTCTGATATGTGTTACGTTTCAACATCTAGCCCAATGGACTGTTAGTGTCTTACTATCTTTCTTGCCACTAGGAGTTGTTCATCCCCTGCTGATTCCCTCCTGGGACCTTCACTTTCTTCAAGGTTGCATAATGAGCAAGAGGAAGGCAGTGGAAGTGGCCAACGACACTCCTACTGCAAAGAAGGGCAGGAAACTAGCTTGGAGGAACTGTGTTATGAATAGAATTGATGTCCTCCTGGAGGAAGTAGAGGAAAGTTTAAGCCACCCTGTTGACCCTGTTAATCCTGTTGCCCCAGGGTTATTGCCCAACAAATTTGAGCGCCTCTCAGACAAGGAAAAAAAGCCAGAAGAGGGTGCTGGAAATGTTTATGATGTAAAATAACTTGGCCACTCCCCTCACATAACCAAGGAGCGTGTTTTTTCGAATATCAGCACAAATGCTAATTGTAACATATGTGATGTCACAGGAATGGTCAACCTTGATACTTAATGCGAACACAGGTTCTCCATTCTCTGTTCTCTGTACAAATATAGGCTGCGGAGAATGAGAGAAAGTCTACTGACCCAATTACTCTGGCTGGTGAATCAAATAATTTTAGGAAACTTATAGCGGCAATTGAGAGGCAGAGAAGTGAGGTTAGGGACCTGAGTCAGACTTAATTTACCTTGAAAGGGAAAATTGAGAAGTCGATGATATTAAATGATGCAGTGAAGTCCTATTCCTATGTTGAAGTCCAGAAGGAGATAAAGAAGGCAATACCTTGTACCCCTCTCCCAGACCCTCCTTTATAGCAAGTGTACTTTTTTCCTAGCCCATGCACTCCTCATGAATCACAGGCCTTATGTTCTGTAGAATCTCTCTTGGGAAATTCTAGCCATTTAGCCCAGCCACAGTTTTAGCCACAACCACAGTATTGCAAATGTTGCAAGTATTGCAAGTATCCAGTTTCATCTACAACCCAAACAGAGGGAGGGGTCAGTGCTTTGGAGGTCAAGAGATACACAAGTCAGTGTAATAATAACTTCACCAAGGTTTGGATAATGGTTCCCGGTTTCTCATGGTTTAGGCCTACAGATACCTCATAGCAAGGGGTCAATTTCTTCCTGATCCAAGTCAGGTGATCACATTAAATCTCCTGTGGTTAACCTGGACTTACCTCCCACTCAGCTCTGTATGCATTAGTAATGGTAGGTTCTCCCTCTACAAGGAAATAAGTCTGAATCATGGAGCGAGCTTAAAAACAAACGTGTACAATATTTGGGGTACAGAGTTTTCATGTCCAATGATTTATATCAAAACGTGATCATGGATGGGCAGGTTAATTGGGTGGGTGGAGGAGATAAGTCAAGGGATAGGGATTGCATTGTGATCAACTTCCACGAGCCCCCCCTTGTTGAAAAGATCTTTTATATTTGTTCTAGTTTCCACATTTTGCATTGTCCATTGTGTTAATTTTATAGAAACTTTAGGATGGCCGCTCCTGTACAGAATCTACATCCCTTCTGTGGTATGGTTGGAATCCATCCTCTCACCATCAAACATTCTTACCACCAGTCTGATGTCTCTGACAAACTTAAATTGACTGGAAAAGAGGATCACAACAGGATTGTTGCAGCAAACTGCAATGTTCAGGACTGACTCCCCGTAAATACCCTGGCATTGTTACCACAGAGGTATATACTATTACAGGGGATGTCCAAAAACTGAGGGTATTGCCTGGGAACATGACCAGCCTCAAAGCCAAATTAATCAGTGAGGAATGGGGAGATTTTCTAGATAGTTTTGACATTTGTAGAAACCTCATTGTCGTGTTCTGGTTGCCCATCAGCTCAACTTATTATTTGGGTCAACATACACCTGAATTGTACTCCTAAAGTACATGACATAAACTCCAGAGATACGCCAACCATGAGCCTGAAAAGTCTTAATATAAAGCAACGTGTTCTCCTACTTAATATATGCAACATAATCTCTTGCCAGAATATGGACCCCCTATAATCACAGCCCCCGATGATTTCTTGGAAGTTGTTAAGGGTGTTAATTACCTATCACTTGAATACTACTTATGAACCTCTCAAAGTAATCTCAAATGTAACCATGGAGGAGGATGAGGTATGGGAAATTACCAGTTTACTTTATAAAAGTTAGAATGCACTCCAAGAAATCTTTTAAAAGTTTATGGTACTTAGCTGCAAAATGTTTGAGTGCTACTCTATTGTGCACTCCATCGATGAGTGTGTTATAAATGAGTGAAGACTGGAGCCTCTGCAAGTCCCCCAAACAGGAGGCACAGCTAACAAGTGAATTAAAACAAAAGTCTTAATCCAGTTTAAATGTTGTTTCCTCTTTAATCCAAGTAATCACTTTTAATCCATACGTTTTGTTACTCCAATATTTCAAGCAACAAGTTCAAATAAATGCCAATCCATAATTTTCTCAGCAGCACACAGGGATTTAATATTCCTCATAAGTCAACATAGATGATAAATACCCAATGCATTTTGGGTTACTGTCCTTCCTCAGAGGTAACTGTGATATAAAAAATCATGTCAGAACCAACATTAACCTTTATACATTCAGGCATACACTTGTATTGATATGATAACTACATTGTGCACTATAAACCCTCCCATTGAACGCATCCAAAGAATGCAATAGCTGTGAAAATGTGCCTCTACCAAATGATTTGACATGCATGAGTACAATAAACACAAAACAGAGCGAATAAATGGTGGTGCCTCCGCTAAGTTGGAGGAACATCACTGTACTGCTCTCCGAGTAGAGAAAAAGGGAGAAATAAAATTATAATAATGCAATTTTATTATCATTCTATTTTTTCTACTGCTGTAGCTCAGTTGTTTCCCGCAGGTGGGGATGGGCTATGTGATGCCAGAGCACTGAAGGGGGAAGGAGTGGTAGCACTCTTCAGTGTGCATGACAGTTTGGCTGGCCATATCGGGCTGACCAAACAGTCAAGCTCACCTGGCATGTTCTCCACCGAGGCTGCACTAAGGCCTGGGTGGAGAGTATGCCTAGGCTTTCAGTCCCTGCTGAGTGCTGAAACACTGTGCCCAGACCAATCCAGGTGGTACAAAATGGGGTGGTGATGGACGGAGCATCTGAATCAATCAAACACTCACACCCAGTCAAAAGATCTGGGATTAATCCATCACCGTTCTTTAGTCCACTCTGCCACCCCAGTTCAGACATGGCTATATGCAAATCAGTCCGACCCTGTGCCTCATGGGAACAGTCCAGCCCAAACTGCCTAGCCATGTCTTCCCTGGGCTGATAGCCAGAAACCGGTCCTTGGATGCTTGATTCCGGTCTAGGAAAGACATGGCTTGGTAGTTCGGGCTGGACTGTTCACATGAGGCACAGGGTCAAGGCTGATTTGCATATAGCCAGTGTCTGACCTAGGGTGGTGTGAAGTGCAAAAAAACGATGGATTTAGGCCCAGATCTTTGTACTGGGGTGAATGTAAGACATTGTTCTGCATTCTGTCCATCAACTGTGTTTTTTGCAATTTTTACCCCGAGTGGGCTGGGTATGCTCAGACGTGAGTCCCAGGCTCTCCACATCACTGGAGTCAAGCTATCCAGGCTGAAGAAGGCTGATAGCCAGAAACCGGTCCTTGGATGCTTCATTCCTGTCTAGGAAAGACATGGCTTGGTAGTACGGGCTGGACTGTTCCCATGAGGCACAGGGTCAAGGCTGATTTGCATATAGACAGTGTCTGACCTAGGGTGGTGTGGAGTGCAAAAAAACGATGGATTTAGGCCCAGATCTTTGTACTGGGGTGAAGGTAAGACATTGTTCTGCATTCTGTCCATCAACTGTGTTTTTTGCAATTTTCACCCCCAGTGGGCTGGGTATGCTCAGACGTGAGTCCCAGGCTCTCCACATCACTGGAGTCAAGCTATCCAGGCTGAAGAAGGCTGATAGCCAGAAACCGGTCCTTGGATGCTTGATTCTGGTCTAGGAAAGACATGGCTTCGGTAGTTCGGGCTGGGCTGTTCCCATGAGGCACAGGGTCAAGGCTGATTTGCATATAGCCAGTGTCTGACCTAGGGTGGTGTGGAGTGCAAAAAAACGATGGATTTAGTCCCAGATCTTTGTACTGGGGTGAATGTAAGACATTGTGCTGCATTCTGTCCATCAACTGTGTTTTTTGCACAGACAAATCCAGGGGCAGCTCCTCTGCTAGGGCAGAGGAGCATCGCCCCACTGTTTTCTCGCAGTGTGAAAAGCCAAAACATAAAATGGTAATAGCTTTTAGATAATAACATTTTATGTTTGCTTTGCAGGTGGGTGGGTGGGCGGGGCTGCTCTGCCCTGCCGGGCAGGGGAGTAATGGAATGCCTATTCTGTGTGCACAAAGACTGGGCTGCCCAAACCAGTCATGCACACTTTGCCCTTTTCCATGAGAACAGGCACAACCCTCTAGCCCCTGGGTGGAGCGCCATGTCAAGGCGCTCCAAACCAATGACAACGCTGCATGCAGTCTTGTGGTTGGCTTACGTTAGGGAGCCTGCCTGCTTGCTTCCTGTTGCTGGCATGAGAGCAGGACTAGTAAAGGCACAGGACCCGGCGAAAAGGCAGTTTAAAAAAAAGTATTATGACCTCCCCTACCAACGCAACAACACCCCGCCCGCCCCCCAGCAGCGAGCCTTGCCAGCCTCTACTGGACCAATCACAATGCAGCGTAGACTTGGCTAAGGGGAGTCTGGGAGCCTAGGTCCTTGCTGCTGCAGACTCCAGGACGAGGATGAAGAGGACGGAATAGAGCAATTGCCAACCTCAGCAAAAATATTTTTTTATCCTTTTCTTGCTCCCCACAGTTCCTGCCCCATCACCCGCATCCGGTTTTACCCGCTACTGCAGTTAATTAGTATAAATTAATTAGTAGCAAATCAATTATAACAAAGATACAAACCATGAAACAAAAAATGTGCCCTTGTGTTCGTGCCATAAACAAAAAAACATGCTCTGATTCCCAAACATCCCGTAAGATACAAGTCGAAACGTGCTTTTCAACACCATAAAATCAAAAGGTGACTTGTACTGTGACACAGGAGTGTTTAAAACTAATAATATAACTGAATTGAATTGGACCATGAGCTAAAAATCTCAATTTGCTTGTGACAGTGGAGGAACCAAACCAAAACTCAATGCGTGCTCTATTGATGCACCCAACTGTGTCAAATATTCTTAAATAATGCTGTGCGGTTACTGCGTCGCACATGATTTAAAGCCTGCCTGGTGAAAAAAAAAGAAAGAAAATACTCTATACATGTACATTGTAACACAAAGTAAATGCATACTCATAAATGTTACTGAATAAACCTAAATATATTTGGAAAATAAACAAAACAAAAACAAAACCTTGTGACATGTGCAATAAATCCAATTGAAAAAACAGACAAGGCAAATGCAACATTAAAAATTATAAACATATGGCTACTTGGTCATTAACATTACCAATTCTTAGCAATATGAGTGTATATCTGTTTTTTTGCTGGCTGCTTAAATATTGTTAAACTGGCTGTTGGTTTTCTAAGTTCATCAAAGTATTAACGAAATATATCTCTTGTGCTGCGTACACAAATTTAACTACATTCTTGACAGTCTATTACTAGTCGATCTGATTTAGGAAACTTCAATGTTATCACAATTGCCATTTCCTGTCAAAAATTATTTTTGGGGAGAGATTATTTATTTAACACCACTCATTTTTTGTCATTTTAATTATGACCTACATCAGCAGCCAGGGGTAAGAAGAGGTCATCCGAGTGGGTGCGGGAGCTGGAGGTGTCTCCCAAAAAGACTGCTCGTCTGATGACTCTGCTGACCCCATTAAGTCCAACTGTTGTCAATATTAATATATATATATATATATATATATATATATATATATATATATATATATATATATATATATATATATATATATATATATATATATATATATATATATCCCTAACTTTTACTGGTCCTTATTTTGAACAATTTATTTCTATCTGTTTCCTAACTTTATTTTTCTCCCAAATTCTCTTCGATCTATCTGCTTCAAAATGTTTGTTATCCCTGCATTATCCTAAGTACTTATTTGATGTGTCTGTATTTTATCTCAACATGTCTCTATCTGTACGAGCCTGTCTGTAACTTCCTTTCTTCAGCTTTCCCTCTGCCCTTATATATTTTGTGGACAGCCTAGTAGTGGTACTGTCAAGCTCAGGGAAGGCTTTGGTCATGGCCACTTATTACTACTAGGACTAGTGTTACAACTCTGCTGAGCCCAGTAAAGTATTCTATGCATGTTTGTTGAGATGAGAAGGCTTTCTTTTACTTTGGCGAATCATTGCTCAGTCAGTAAAATGAGAGAGTGGCCATGGTCACATTGGACACCTCAAAGTTATGTCTTCTTCTTATCTAGGCCTAGTATTATTAGCAGTATTTGAAAGTGAACTGATCACCATGCACCATGGCTGGAAGGAAGTATGAGGAGGACAGTCCCATTGAATTCGCCAACCAAGACCTTATGTCCAGTTGTCCACTCATATTGCTTTCCAAAAACTCAGATTCATAAACAGCTCTAGCCACTCCAGTCGGTTACAGGTTGTCGACTTGAGAGGCTTTCCAAAAAGTGCTACAAACAAAATTCTCAACTGGATATTTTTATGGAAAATACTGTCTGTATCCAAATTGTAGTGATTTGTGTGGTGTGTGCATTTTCAATTTTGTAACAAAAAAAGAAATAGGGTGAGTTGTATATGGCATCCCAAAAATATGTAATGTTTTTTCTAGCCGCACCGAACACCAGCGCCGGGTCCTGCGGGAATGGCGGCAGCAGCCAGGAAGCACATGCAGCAGCTGTAGGGGGTGAGCCAGCAGCAGTGGCCGGCGGAGGTAAGTCATATTGCTTGCTTATTAACAATTACTTATATAATCGCTGCAAGAGTGTACACTGTACTGTTGAAACTGGTGAACAGTTGAACACACCCCTCTTTACTTTACACATACAGCAGGAGTTGAGTAAGAACTGGCCTCATATCTTTAACTCGGCAGGGAAAGTTTCATGAAGAGTCAGACCTTGATGGGTTTATGGAAAAGGGAAAGAAGGATAGAAGGAGGGAGGATTGGTGAAATGTAATATGACTGGAAGAGAAGTGTGCATAGGTGAAAGGATTCATATACTATAGGTGGCTGATAGGATGCATGAGTTGTTGAAGGATGGATGAAGGATGGATGAGTTTTGACAGGATGCCTACTTGGATTGGTGAAGGTCTTTGAGTAAAAAGAATCCTCTGGGGGGTTTAGTATGTCAAAACAAGAATGCATGGGTGGTTAAATGACAAATGTATGTTTAGTGAAAGGTTTGTGGAGAATGAGAGCCATGTTTGGATGGAATGATATGTGGATGGATGGATGGTATTCGAAGGAAACGACTGGATGGATAGAATGGAAAACGTAAGTGTTGATTGAGTAGCAAAGCCAATGGAACGATGAATGGAAACATTTTTGGGAAGAAGAGAAAACAATGAATGTATTTATTATCAAGGTTTTTGATTCAAAGGGTTGAGGTGGCATTTCATACTACTTCCGTGCCAGCAGTTTTCAAGCACAATATATATTAAGCATTGTTTCTAGTACTCACCCATAAATTTCAATTGACTCCCTCGAGGCACTTTCCATAGCATTTTGACAGTGACAGCTATGGGTGACCTATCAACTGCATGGTTATATCGACAGCACTGTATTGTTGGCTGCGCAATGTGAGTTTGCCTCAGTTGATACGTAGGCCCATACAAAATAGTTGTGTTTTCCTTGACTCCCAGTGCCCATTCATTCATTTCCTAGTACATAAGTAACTCAAGTCCATTTCTAACTTCCCAGTTCTGGCCCAACCTTCCATAACATTTGGAAAAAAACAATCTGTGTATGAGCCACTTTCCTCTGGCCAAGTAATATATTTTATTATTGCTTTAATAAAGTATTACGTTAGTTCAAAATATTCCTGCTCAAAAATAGCTGAGCAAAGTGACCCACTACTTGCAAAAGCTTAGGCAATTGATGAGGATGATGATGATCAGTGAAACGTCTACCTATCCCGCCTATTCCAACTTACCTGCAGTCGACTAAGTTAAAAAAAAAATTCATCTCTGCCAAGCAAATCAAATGTGGTGACAGAGGGTGAGGCAAGGGGGTAAAGTGAGAATAGAGAGTAGGTGACTTTGCATTTTGTGGATAGGATAGTCTGTAATAAAAGTGCCAAATGCAATATCATGTTCCTTAATCGTTTCCCTGTACTGTAGTGCATTGCAATTTCCATGGACAGACAAGAGGATGTCTGTTGGCATACTTGTCTTGCTTATAATTAGTTAGTATTACCTCATGTTATATGTACCATTCATAGTAACTATTAATCTTCCTTGTTGTAGTCAGGGTGACCATTTAACAGAGCATGGCTATGATTTGAAAAGAGATAATTGTCTAGTACAGCTGCCCATCTAGAGACAGTAGCAAAGTAACGCAACACAAATATGTCCATCTAGTGCGCGAGCAGAGCTGGCATGCCTACATTAATTTAGGTCAATAAAATAGAGCTGGCATGCCTACATTAATTTAGGTCAATAAAATAGAGAAGAATACTTGTATACTCCATAGCTTGACACTCCAATCCCATCAAAATCGAATGGCCTGAGGAATCGAGGATACCAGTAAATGTTATGTACTGCTAGTGCTACTGTGCCAGTTTACAGTTTGATGTGTTGTGCTAAGATTATTGGTTACAATTTGTCTTTTTTCTTTTTTTTGATATAGCTACTCCTGCCAATCCAGCACAACCAAAATAAACAGGCAGGAGGTAGGAGCCAGAACTCGGCAAAGGAAGCTGAGTCCATCAGGGCTGAATGCCAGGGACTGGTGGCTGAGGAGGAAGAGGCGACAGCAGTTGCTTGCTCAATTGCCATTGGCTCCAGTCAGACCGCAGTGCCTCCAGTAGTTCAGTGCCGTGGTCACAAGGCAGACGCCCGCCACCATTACTACACTGCTGCTCCCTCCTAATTTGGAACATTTCAGCGACTCTTGCTCCAGAGGATGTCGTGCCTGGAAGCCAGGATGGAGGAGTATTTGGACAAATTGAAGCGGAAGCTCCTAGCCAACCACTTGGCCCTTTTCCAATCTTTTATTTGGTGGGGGGACTTTTTGGGGTGAGGGTGGGAATGTGGGAGTTAGGGCATTGTTGGGGTTCTCTTATTTCTTAATTTAATTTAATTTAATTTAAAATGCTTATAAAGCGCAGCATACACCTTGCGGTTTCTTGGCGCTGAAGGTTCAGTGGCTGAGGGGAGGGAAGACCAGGGAGAAAAATTTAGGCGGGGAAAGCCTGGCTAAATAGGAAGGTTTTCAAGTCTCCACGGAAGGAAAGGTACTGAGTTGCGGAGCGGAGGTTGTCAGGGAGAGAGTTCCAGAAGGAAGGGGCCAGAGTAGAGAAATTGGATCCACCCCACTTTTTGCGCGAGAAGCGGGGGATCAGGAGAAGGGACTTGGAGGAGGACCGGAGATTTCTTGCGGGGACGTAGGGTTTGATAAGTGAAGTGATGAAAGCAGGGGCAGTGCCCTGACGGGCCTGGAAAACCATGCACCCGATTTTAAAGAGGGAGCGTTGTTTCACGGGGAGCCAGTGGAGTTTCTTTAGGAGGGGGGTGGAGTGGTGGTGACGTGGGAGGCCAAATATCAGTCTGGCCGCCTGGTTCTGGATGGCTTGGAGTCTACGCAAACTATAGGCAGGGATGCCATGGAAAAGAGCGTTGGCGTAGTCCAAACGCGAGATTACCAGGGCGGCCATGATGGTCTTGAGGGCCTGAGGGGTGAAGAAGCGGGAGACAGAGCGGATGGTTCGAAGAGTGAGGAAACAGGAGGAGACCACGGAGCTGATGTGTGAGTGAAGAGTGAGCTGATTGTTCATTTTGACACCCAGTGTTTTGACAGTGGTGGAGGGGGAGGGTGCAGGGCCGAGAGAGGGGGGCCAGAAAAGAGAGTTCCAGGGGCTGGACGAACCACCAGTGAGAACCAGCTCAGTTTTATCAGGGTTCAGTTTAAGATGGTTGTGGTTCATCCAGTCCCTGATGAATGTCATAGTAGACTGGAAATTGGAGACCGAGAGAGAAGAGGGGGACAGATCAAAGATGAGCTGGAGGTCATCCGCGTAGTTGAAGACGGTGACCTCCAGCTGCTGGAGAGCAAAGATGAGAGGAAAGATATAGAGGTTGAAGAGAAGGGGGGAAAGAGAGGAACCCTGGGGAACACCGCAAGTGACAGGGAGGGGAGTGGAGGTGAAGTCGCCTAGACGGACCGCCTGGGTGCGGTCCCTCAGAAAGGAGGAGAGCCATACAAGGGCTGATCCCCCGATGCCAGCCGCCTTGACACGGGTGAGTAGGATGGTATGGTCCACCGTGTCAAAGGCGGCGGAGAGATCGAGGAGGACCAGTGCCTGGTGGTTGTTGTCATCCATGCCCTTTCTGAGGTTGTCTAGAACGGCGACTACGACCGATTCTGTTGAGTGCCTGGGGCGGAATCCTGCCTGACGAGAAGCCAGCCCCCCATTCGCCTCAATGTGAGTGCTCAGAGCCGCGGTAACATGGCGTTCCATCACCTTGCCCAGGAAGGGCAGCAGGGAGATGGGGCGAAAGTTGGACGAGATAGAAGGGTCCGAGCCGGGTTTCTTCAGCAGGGGTACTATGGTGGCTGCTTTTAGTACCGGGGTCACCACACCCTGTGCCAAGGCGCTGTTGAGGAAGGCAATCGGGGGATCAGGGCAGCTAGAATAGATTTGCTGTAGGATGCGAGCGGGGCAGACATCCGCCGGGGACCCTGATTTAACTTTGGGGAGAATCGACAGAAAGGATTCCTGAGTGAGGGGAGGGATAACAGTGAAATGATTTTGTACTGGGGGGGGGGAGGGATCGACGAAGGTAGGCGAGGGTAAAGGGATATTGGCCTTGATGTTAGTGATCTTATCCACGAAGTATTTGTTTAATTGGTCGCAGAGAAGCTGGGAGGGAGGGATTTGGGGCGAGGCTCGATCTGAGAACGCCAGATCGTTTACGATGTCAAAAATAGCCCTAGGTTTGTTGGCGGCCGACATTATTCTCGTGGAGAAGTAGTCGGTCTTTGCGGCTAAAATTGCTGATTTGTAATCAGCCAACAGTGTCAGAAAGTGGGTTTTTAGTAATTTCTTCTTTATGGACAGCTACGTTTTTGGACTTTTACTTTGGAGTAAGCTTTGGACATTGGTTGGGGTTAGAAAGATAGGTGGGCCAGGTACTGTGGGCTTACTAGTTTATATTTGTTAGGTAAATACATTTTTTATAGTTTTATTATGAGTAAAAAATGTTTGTGGGGTTACTGTTTTACTTCACAAAGCTGCCTTCTTGATACCCTCACTTGTCCCACTGCTCTCTCCTCCTAGTCTCTGCATTCTGCAACTATATTAACACCTAAGGACTCGGAGGGGATGGGTGTTTGAATTTCTATTGTATATCGATTATTGAAGTTTAACAATGAATCCCCCACAGTTCTTCCCTTACCTGATTAGATGAAATGATGGCTGCATGGTTTCCTAAGGTGCCATGGTGGTGGTAGTAGACACAATAGCAACATGCTAGTGCACTCGTCAAATAGTGAAAGCACCAGATCCAGAAGCAAGGTCTCACTACCTCCAAGCTGAACTCAAGCTGTAGGACAACGAATATTCATCACAGGGTACTAATTAAATTAAAATAAAAACTGAGTTAATGTTGTTATTATCTGCAAGCTTTACAAAAAAAAGTCACCAGAGACTAGACTACTAGTATACAAGAAGGAGAGAACAATGGAGAAAATATGATAAGCAATGCCAAATTAAAATAATCAGAATGGTGAGCTAGTAAAAGATACAAAATAAAGTTGACTCAAGCTATGAAGTGGACAAGCATAACCTTAGATGCAATACAGTGCCTGAAGGATGATGCTGGCGAATATGTTCCTCTGAAAAAAAAATATTGAATACTTTGCATGGGTAGCTAATCTAAATCTAATACTGCCAGTGTGGGCTAAAATTAGAGCTGAAGACGATCTTCACCCTGACTAAGTTGGTGTTGCTTTCACCACATCTGCCCCACCGAGTATGTGATCAATGAATGATGTAAATTTAATTTAGTCACACTTCAATAAATCACACAGCCCAGGAAAATGAGGGTTATTGGTTCGCTGAATGGATCAGAAGGGGGATTTGAGGATAAGGTTTGACAAGCCAAAAACTACACAAGGACAAGATTCATTTTGGCAGCTGACCATTATAAATCAGTTATGGGAGGAAAAGAAAATGGAGGAATGATGATGAGTAGTACAGATGAACTAAATCAAATTTTCTGTCTGCCCCTAGAGAGACCCAGATTATGTTATGTTCTCTTGTAACGAGCTTTGAAAGATAGCACATAAAATGTAAATATCTGTAGGAGTCAAGTAAACACTAAACATAAACAGCAAACACAGCTTTAATGATTAAAAAGACAAAAATTATACTGTTTGGATTTTTGAATTGTTGTAATAAGCGGAATTGGGAAATATTGCTCTCTCTGGTGGGAATGACGAATCATTTGCTATCAAAATGTATATTTACGTTAATGTTTTAACTTCTGAACAGTGTTGAGAAAACTTTTTAAAAATCTTATACTTTAATTTTTGGGGGTGACGTCTGCTACCTTGAGCTGCATTACGCTTGGGGCTGAATTTGTGTACACAATACATCTTTTTTGGGACATGCTTCGTCCCTGGTGGCCATTTTTCAATTGCCACACATGCTGACGGAGGTCAGCGTTCCATTCGTTGCACGCCGACCGATCATTGCTGGCATTTAAGAGCCATAGTCTTGACAAGCAGCGGTCCACTAATGTCGCGACTAAGGCGCGACAAAGGCAACATCGTCTGCGACTGCCCGAGACCGACCGGGGCCAGGACTTATGCCCAAAAAATATCCTCCCTTAAGCCCATTACACAATATTCCTCAGACCAGCTGCTTAGTTTGTGAGGTATGGTGAGCACGGACTGTAGCTTACTATGTCCTTTAGAGGCTAACTCCTTATGTAGTGGTTGTAACTACTGTTTTACAAGTCATAGTTTAAACATGGTCATTAGTCCTACTATTGAAGGCTCTAGGGATCACGAATTGCCACAAAGTTCCCCAAGTAATAACATAATTTATAATTTGTGGAGTATTAATTGTCGCTTCCTCCCTAAACACAAGGAGGACATCTTTAATTTTCTGAACAGAGAAGAACCTGATGCTATTTTTTTGACTGAAACTTGGCTGAATGATAGCTTGAATCCTTAGGAAAGTTGGAAGGATTGTGATTATTTTTAAAAGAAGCTATTCATGTAAACTAGAAGACTTTCCTCTGGCAGACTGTGAGACTGCCCTTTTTAAACTCACTCTTTCCCCCCCCCCCGTTTATTTTATGCGGGGCACTGAGTTACCGTCCCCCAGGACCGGCTGGTCCTTGGCTGTCCTTACTTCCAGATTTGATAACCCCTTTGCTGCTCAAATTGGTTAATTTTACAGTTTCAGCCGATTTAAACCTTAACTTTGAAAGTAATGAATGTTCTGCAAGTAAGGCTCTGATTGCAGATTTCTCTGCGTTGAATCTACCTCTCTGCAATAAAGGCCCTACACACATAGCTGGTCATATATGGGACCATATTTTTTCTAATCTTCCCGATATCAATTGTCCTCCTGCATTGCCCTTATGTTGGTCCGATCACTTTGCTGTTAAGTTTCAACACAGAATTCCTCCAAAATTGGCCGCATTGTCACTTAGTATATCGGATTGGTTCTGAAATTGGGGAAAACTGGACATAGAAAAATGTAACCAATTATTGTTAAGCAATGTCCCTTGTCTTAATTCTATATCACTTTCTTCTTTGGACAGTATTTATAACTGGATTGCCTCTGCATCTAATGCATGCCTCCCATCTTCTGTGAAAAAATGTAATAATCACCGTCCTCCTGCCCCCTGGTTTACAGAGCGGTTACAATCTGAAAAAAGTAAGTGTAAAGCCATGGAAAGAAGTTGGAGAAGGAATTACTCCTCAAAATCCAAAAGTATTTATAAAGGTACACTGAAAAAATATCATGCTTTATGTAAAATAGCAAGAGCGATTATGTCTCTTCAACTATTCTGGGGGCAAAGAATTGTCCTCGTACTCTATTTTCTATGGTTAAGAAGTTAGCTGGCTCAGTTACTCAACCTAGCCCGCCTGTTCTTGATGAACTACAATGTAACATAAACAAAGTAGAACAAATTTACCTGACATTAGGGGAATCAGTGTGACGCTCTGCCTAGTCCTGCTCTTGTACCCACTGTGGCAGCTGAACCTCTGCTTAAATTAGAGAAGTGGTCACCTCTGGATATTGGTTCTCCTGCAAATGGAACAGCTCGCTTTGAGAATTGTTATGGAGCTACTTAATGCCTCTCTTAGCGAGGCAGTGATGCCATCTGTCTGGAAACATGCAATGGTCATGTTTTTGCTGAAAAGTTAAATGAGGACCCTGCTATGTCGACTAATTTTAGGCCTATTTCCCTACTCCCGGTGTTTTACAAAGTTTTGGAAAAACACGTGAATGCACAATTGTCTACGCTTGTGGAATCCTCTAATTGTTTGCTCTCATCCCAGTCGGGCTTTAGAGCAGGGTTCTCAAGTGAGACTACCCTGTTGGGCGTCACGGAGATGCTACGCCAGCGATTGGATGCAGGTGATACAGTGGCCCTTATATTACTAGACCTAAGCGCCGCATTTGATACGGTTTATCATACCGTATTAATAAAGTCTCTACATGCTTTGGGCATTTCTGGATCGGCACTTGGTTGGCTGACCTCTTTTTTCTCTGAGCGAACATTCAAGAGCTTCTCCTCCAGGGCCACCTCAAAGTCTTATACTTCCCCGTACGGGGTGCCACAGGGCTCAATTCTGAGCCTGCTTTTTTTCAACATCTATGTGCAATCTCTGGCAGTGATTGCTGAAGAAGCAGGGCTGGTGCTTTTGTCGTACGCCGATGACCTCAGATCATCTTTTCCTTATTGGCTGACAAGAGATTGGGTACTTCTACCCTGCAATTGGGCTTGCGTAATATTGCATTGTGGATGCAATCTAACCTGCTCAAGCTCAATGGGGAAAAGACGGAAGTTCTCATTTTTGGTAAAAGTACTAAACATTGGGACCCTCAACATTGGCCCGTTAAAATGGGGCCTTTACCTATGCCCTCCTCTCAGGTCCGCAATCTTGGCTTTATTATCAACAATAAATTGTCAATGAAACAACAGGCAGTACAAACTGCTGCCACCTATTTTACCATCCTCAAATGGTTAAAGAAAATCATTTGGATGCTGCCTGTTGATACCCAAAGGACGGTAGTCCAGGCACTTGTAACATCTCGCCAGGACTATGCAAACGTCCTTTTCTTGGGTGCAAATAGTAATGTGCTGCGCAAGCTTCAGGTCGTGCAGAATTCTGCTGCCAGACTGCTGTGCAGACTTCCTAGAATGTCCAGCATGTCTAATGCCCTGAGAGAATTGCACTGGCTCAGTGTGGAAAACCGTACAAAATTCAAAGCCCTGTGCTATATGTTTGGAATCAAGAATGGCTCGGCACCCAAATACTTGCAAGCTCTGGTAGGCCCCTATCATCCCGCCCGCCTGCTATGTTCCTCCACGGAAGAGAAATGTGAAATTCCCAGGATTAAATTGGTGAGAATGGGAGGTCGCTCCTTCTCTTTTCCTGGACCAACCCTGTGGAACTCTTTATCTGATGTGATGCGGAAAGAGAATTTGTACCCCAATTTTCGCAAGCACTTAAAAACTTGGCTATTTGATCAATATTTCTAATCTAGGTTTCAGAGTTTCTCTCAGGGCCTGCACTGGTAAACCCTTGTTGGGTAGCTGTGCGTATTAGAAAAATAAATTAACATAACATAACATAACATAACATTGCCAAAATACGTTTTGTATCTGCATTCATCTTCGGTACCTGGCAGATTAGGTTCAGTAAGGTAAGTGTGAGTATGTTGGTTTTCCAGTATGGGGCAGGGTAAGAGGGCCTAAAAGATTAAATAACAAAAATTATATTGAAGAATCAAGGAGAAAACAGTTAACTGAATAAAGAGTGCACCAAGAAAACTCAGGGGCCACATGGATAAATGTCTGTTTCCAGTTAGCTTCAACAACAGGCTCCTCCACCCAACCACCACCTAACTTTGAATTTGAGCAGACACCACCGAGCATACACACACCCAGCAACATAGCATTCCCCACTCAAGTAAAATCAAGGTACCGCTATCACTCATCATCACTCATCACCCCTACAGAGAGTTGTGTAGGTCTGTTGTTTACCTTTAGGCCACTTCATAGTCATCACCAAATTAGTTAGGTTCAAAGAACTGGAAAACTTCCATCTTCTTCTGGTGGCCGTTCTCAAAGTAGTAATGCCCACGCCCTGAGTCATTCCATCATCTGTGATCCTCATGGGTCTGACTCAAAGAATGGTGTTGATCTCCGTACCAACTGTGTCCCGACTGCCCCGATTCAAATGCAATAGACTTAAATGCAATTTTGTTATTGGAAACATGTAGAGAACGATGTATTTATTTTTGTGTATACTAGATGTGTATTTTCATTATCAAAGGGACTGGTTGAGTCTAACTCTTTGAGGAGTATAAAGCAGAAAACAATAAAACAAAGCAGTGTGAACTGTGGAGTGGACCCGGCGAAGGAATCTCACTACCTCTCAAAGGGAAAGGAAACAAAATAACCTGCAGGGGAAAACCGATGAGCCATAGGTAGGTCACCAACATTGTAAATCATTACAAACACATTTTAGGCATTAGTTAAAGATGAACAAACACCCAGTGTCACACTGCCTGCCACCACATGAATCATCTCTCAACATGCATAACAAGTTCACAACAAACAACAATCACTTAGCGTGCAATGCGTGTCATTTACCTGTTCTTCCAGCGTGCCCACCGTGATCGATTTGTGGTATAGAATGCAGATCCATTTGTTTATGAAACAGAGAATGGCCAGTGTAAATCGAATTATAATGTCACATGTGGGGCAGGGTTGAAGGCAGGCACACATTCAATCCAATGCTCTTGAGGAAAATGGGTGTAGGGGGAGTCAGGAATTCTTCACAGCACAGAGTTGCAACTCCAATCTGTGTCTAAGAGTAAGATGGTAGGATGAATTAGTCAACCAGATGCAAACAGATAAAAGTAAATAATAATTTTCCCATGTAGCTATATCTTTTTTTTCGGCATCAAAGAAAGAAAGACAGCAGATCAGCAATAGAATAGAGACTAAGCGAGAAAGTTGTATGGTTGTTGGCCCAGGGCTAGTAGGCAGGGAAGAAGTGATTATCCTCAAACTCTGGTGGTTCACCCAGAAGTAGGTCATCTAGCACACTTCTTCCATGACTTAAGTCTCACTCATCTTCCTTCTCTGGTACTTAAGGTATAGAGTATTCCTGTAGTATAAAGTGCTGATTCATTTTGATCACAGTTAATCTCCCCAATTTTTGGGTCAAGAGACTGGTCCTTCTCACTGTGACAACGGCACCAGCAGCACTGAAAACACACTTAGCAGAGACCATGGCTACCTTGCAAGTCAGGTTGTTTATTGCCAGACTGCTGGGCACTCGCTATTGGCACATCTTCCAATATTAATACACCAATGGGTTTTGATCAAGGTAGACCTCTGTTGCATCATCCAGATGGACATGTACCATTCGCTCATTGTTCATTACCGCTGCTGCACTTTGCTCAACATCTTTTGCCTTTGTGTCTGCACTGGACTTAAACTCTGCCAGCAGAAACCACCCAGTTTTGGATTCGGGGGCTGGTGCTCTTGGTCTTGTTGTTGATGGCGTTCTTGTTGTTGGTTTTGGCTGCTGTCTGCGAACAGCACTGCTGTCAGGCTCTGAACTTGAAGGCAGCCCTGCTGGACTTGTGCCCTGGAGGAGTGGGCCTCTGATTCCTTTCAGTTCTTTTTGTAGCTCAATGCCTTGCTTAGCTATCTCTGTTTTGCCTTTTCTAACATCCCCTTCTGAAAATGGAATGAAAGTGGACAATAATGGTTTGTACCATAGATCAGGAATTGTGACATATTATTTATTGATAGGTCTGTAGTGCTCAAATAGGCATTTACACATGTAAGAAGATGAGCTATGGCGTGTTGCCACCTCCTGCATGTGTGTTTTAACTGGCATTCTATTATCATGCTGAATGACCCTCATCTGTTTCTGGGATTTAACTGAATCACTGAAATTAGTGCTGATTCTTCTACAGCTAGCCACGTAGGGGTAGATCTACAAGGAAGTGCCACAGCGTGACACCGCAAGCCCTTTGGCTTTCCGAAGAACAGGGATGCGACATATTTACAAGAATTTGTCGCATCTCTGTGCTTTCCCCTGCGCTGGCGTAAAAACTCCAGCCATGCGCTGGGGCAGGCACCCTTTTACCATGGTGCAAGGATGCCTGCGTCGTGGGGAGATTGTTTTTGTGCAGGAAGGGGCACCTTCCTGCACACAAACAATCACTACAGGCATTACAATGTGTGCTGTAGAATGCAGCACACATTGAAAGAGGGAAAATGAGGATAAATTAATACATTTCTCCTTGTTGCGCCTCGCTACACCACCTCTAGGGTGATGTAGCATTCAGGCGCATCTCCAAATTCACGATTTCTCGTAAATCTGGAGATTAGTCTAGGTCTAAGGGTGTTGCATGGGAACACCCACAGCAACACCCATGGATCGGCCATTCAACGCAAAGTGCTGTGCGGGAAGGGGCGTATTTACAAGGAGAGGAAAGGTTATGCATGTTGGCTTTTCCTTCCTTGTAATTATGGAGGAGCCCACTGCGCCAGTACGTCATGAAAAGTGACATACTGATGGCACAGGGGGCTTGTACATCTGTCCCTAAGTTGCTTACTTGCTCTAATTCTTTTAGATAGTCCTGTACAATGATGTTGATGCAGTGCACCAAACACAGGACCATGAAATAACCACCATGGGCCATGGCTTAAACTATATTACTGACATTGTCTGTGGCAACAAATCCAAACTTAAGCCCTCTTGGTCACAGTCATCCATTCAAAAACCTTTTTGTTAAAGTTAGTCTTCTAACTTGTTTGCAGCTGTATGAGATTTCTACATGGCGAACATGGCTATTGTTGCTTGCTTCTGAACAGCATTACAAATCTCAGCAGTGTCAACACCTGCAGATATTTTTTCTCTAGCACCCACAAAAGAGAACCAGTGTGCAGTGATGCATATGTAATCAGTGGCAACTGGTTGACATATCTATTGTCAGGTGGATACTCCAAACAGCCCTCTGCTGAAAAGCTTGTCCAAGCAACTCCAACACATAGTGATGTAGCCCTGGAACAGCAATTCGGGCAAATTAGGACTGGCTGCCACAAATTCAAGAAAAACCACCCCTTCTGCAAAAGAACGAGGGAGGAGGTCCAGGGCTAACATTTTAGCCAGCTTCGCGTTGTACATACGTCCCATTGGGTGTTTGCTTTCATACTGCCTCTCTGGCCTAAACATGACATGAACAGTAGCCTGCATTTTTTCTTTCCTGATGCCACTGATGCAGGTGACTTCTTGAGAGCAAGTGGTGGTAGGCTCAATGTGATTTTCAGCATGGCAGGTACTGTCCTCTGTTGCCGTGGTGTCTCGACCTGGGTCTTGTGCCATTGCCATGTTGCTGATACTACTGCACTGCTGAGGCGAGGGCTGCTTCGCGTAACGAAGATGTCTTCCTCTTCTTCACCTTCCATTGTTATCAGATCAGAATCATATTCCTTGCTTAGCCAGCTTTCACCCCCTTCACTAACAACACTTTCAGTTTTTTGTCCGCCAAGGTGTGCCTCCCAACAGATTGTATGGTGTTTTCTCAAATGGGTTGTCTGGCCCCCGGTACCATAGTTTGTACCAAGCTTACCCCAACTAACACATTCTTCACAAAGAGACCATATTGCAATATTCGCCTCCTTCTTGCTAACCAAAAAGAAGTCCCAAACTGGGGAGCTTACATTCTGACGTCGGTGCCACTGCCAATGTCAAATGAACCTGCGATAGGTGGGCATTTTGATGTTTGACTCTCTGCAGTACCTACTTCTGCTGAGGTGGTTGTGGATATAGGTCACTGCCTGGACTTTGCAAATATGGCAGCTGGCGGTACTTGGATCTGTGGTACCACTGCCCCATCCCCCCACAGAAAATTGGGATGGGGTAACATTGGCCTCCACTGGGGCTGGGCTAACATCCATGATCACTGTCTCATCAGCATCCTCCTCTTCTACATCTGCCTCCATAACTCTAAAGCTTTATGGAACCTTACTTTTCCCTACCCTTGACTCATGGTAAGTCTCACTCTCGGACTGAGGCGGGATCCAAGCAGTGTCTAGATCATCAGAAGGGGGTATTAAAGAAGAAGATGGTGCCCCATCATCCATCCTTTTTCTAGCTGGAGATCTGGAAGACAGTGGATATTCTGGAGCAGATTGCTCTACTTCCTCAGCATGAAGCTCAATCTCTAGAACTGATCCTACTTCGATAGGAACTGCTATTGGCAGTTGCGGCTGTTGTTATTTTTGTTGTCCACTTCTCTGAGTATCCTACAATGATTGGGTACTACATTGCATTTTAGATTAGTCAGTTTCAACATCACTGTTCATTGGCATTTCCCTGATTTGACTGGCTGCCTCAGTGCTTTCGTTTGGAGGTGCTGGGTGTAGATTGGGGAGGGTTGCTGCCAGTTCTCTCACCTCTGCCGCAGCATAGTTGTTGGGATGCTTGCGCTGCATGTGTCGAATCATGGTGTTATTACCAAATGAATATTTCTTATGAGGGTTCCTCCTTGAAAGTTCAATGCCACAGATTTTGCAAGTCACCTTTGGCGCATTGACTTTCTTCTTGCCCTCTGAGATGGAAAAAACTCCCATACAATGTGCTGCCTTGGCCTGTATGGGGTATTGTCTTCTGGCAGCCACCTCCTCCCCTGCTCCTCCTCCTCCTCCTCTTCTTGACCACCAATGTGATGTTGTGGTGGTCCCCTTGGTGGTGGTGGTGCAGATGCTCCAGCTGCTGCTGCTACTGTAGCCATTTTAAAGTACAAAATATTACTCTTATATCTCCAAACAGGTCTTCCTCAGTCAAAGGACAAAGTCAGAATAAGGAAAAAAGGTGGGGGCTTTCATCATTTGGAAAAAAAAACTGTCCTGAACCAATGAAAAGTGTTATTTTCAGGTCACATGACCCGGGCTTTCATCATTTGGAAACCAAAACTGTTCTGCACCAATAAAAAGTGTTATTATCAGGTCACATGACCCGACGCGCTTACGCGACGCGTTGCGTAAGCGCATCAGATGCTTACGTTGCGCGATCGTATTCGCTCGAGTCCTTCCTGGTGCGCTTATGCCGTGCGTATCACGCGGACGTGGCTACGCGATACGTCACGATGATGTTTTCGTTCGCGGCAATAGCGCTAACGGGACGCTCACTGGTGCGCGACCCGGTGCGCTCCGGAAAACTGCGCTTTCTGGTGCGCACACCGGGTCGCGCACCGGGAGCGCACCAGGGCAAAACAAAAAAAATAGTATATAAATATACAATATAGGATTAATTATAAAAAATATTACATTTCATAGGTTTAAGGCCCTATATATAGTTAGGAATTAGCATTTAAAAAACCTATGAAATTCACTGGGAAAACCATAGGTTTCACACCAGTTATAGTTAGGAATTAGCATTTAAAAAACCTATGAAATTCACTAAAAAAACCATAGGTTTCACACCAGTTATAGTTAGCTGGAAATTTTACTGACATAAAACCATAGAAATTCCAACGTTACAGTTAGTTGGACTCACTGCTGATGACGTCACATATTACATCACTCATGCCATCGTCAGTGACATCACTCATGACATCACTTATGACACCATCCTTGTGACATAGTTACAGACCTCCTTTTAGTGTAATGTAACCCTTGAAACACATATTTAAAAATAGAAACTAACATTTTCAAAAAAATTGAGATACCCATACCAGTTACAACAACCAATTCAGTAATTCCACCATCTATATACACATCCACTCATTCACCAACAGTTCTATATAGTCACTCATACATATACTCACTCATCATATGCAGTGATACATCTATACATCCTGTTATACACCGACAGTCATCCAAAAGTTACTCACACACATACTCACACATGCAAATAAATTATTGTACTTCCACTTATTTGCATATACAACTATACACACACTACCTCCATACTTCTAAGGAAACTTACACATACTTACTCTCTTAAACAATCACTTATAGAAACACATACTTATTTAAACAGGAACTCTTACAATCTCTTACTCTCACATATACTCACTTATATACATACAAACTCACATACAACAGATATATGTCATTACTAAAAAATACAATAGTGAGACAGTCATTCTCTCACTAACACACACATATACACACTCATCCACCCATACAGTCCTGCACATATGCTGTCTTAAAAACACATATAAACAGTGAGTCAGTCACCAACCTATGCAGCCACTTATACACAAAGTGAAACACTGATACATATATTTCAATATTTAAAAGTTACTCGCTAATATATGTATTCAATAAGATAAGGCAGTTAACCAATCATTTTTTTTTTAAAAAACATCCATTTACACACTTATTTAACCATTTATTCTTCCATAAACCTTTACAAATACATATATAAAACATATTGTTTTTTCAGAAAGACACACATTCACTGGCTGGTGTCATCAGTGATGTCATGAGTGATGTCACTGACGATGTCATGAGTGCTGTAATATGTGACGTCATCAGCAGTGCATTGCAGGCGCGCAAGTTATAGTGAGTCCAACTAACTATAACGTTGGAATTTCTATGGTTTTATGTCAGTAAAATTTCCAGCTAACTATAACTGGTGTGAAACTGGTGTGAAACTGAGGTTCTGTGACGGTTCCGTGACGACTTGAACCCGTGTTTTCAAGTTTGTCGGAAATACATAAAAATGGTATCAGTGAACCGCAAATGATTCATTTAGCATATCCTGGTGTTTTCGCTACGCTACGAGCAAGAGCACTCCTGTAATGAACACATTTCTGATCTACCCATGGCATCCATCTTAGATTGTGGCCGCCATTTTGTGGTTCCTTGCCCTCACATATGCAATAGCCTCTGATCATTTCATTCACTCCACTTTGATTAAGGACACGTAGCCTTAGCCGGAGATTCACCTCTTACATGACACGTGCACCTTAAACCAGATCACGCTGAAGCTGCATGACTCGACAAAGGCTGCCTCCTCTGCCCGAGGCCAGCCCACCTGAACTGGTTTTCCTGTCCATTGTCCTGATCATGATTAGGCGGCCGAAGCCGGTAGCCTTGCCCATTTACAACCCACAAACATCTTTTATCCCGCTTTTCTATCTTCTGCACCTGGCTCTGCTCCTTTCCTTCTGGGCCTTTATTAGGGGGAGGTAACGAACTTTACGATGAGGCGGTCCGGCTCTTGAATGCAATATTGACAAGGGATTGTGATGGACTGGTGGGAACCCCTCTTCGTGATGTTTGATATCAGATATTATCGACAGTTCCTGTGTAACGCCAAATATTTATTGTTTAGAGACACAAAGGTTTGGGAATGTACCGACATGTGAAATATTTGCCTAGAGCACAATTTTTAGTATATAAGGAGCAACCCACTTTGTACAAATCGAACAGTCTCCTGAATTCTGCCCGTGTGTAGATTCTGTGACTTCTGTGTCCCTGCAGTAATAAACCTTTGGTCTTTGACGCCACCATCGAGAAGCCCGTGTTTCTGTTCATTTGTGCACCAAGGCAGGTGGGACTCCGGGGTCTTTGGGTGTTGTACCCTGACACCTCTGGACGGAACCAAAAAGTCCAGAACTCCAATTGGCGCCCAACGTGGGGCGACGTCATTCGGTACCGGTCCAAAAGCCTGAAGAGTTCGAGAAGCTTCGTGTGAAGATTCCTGAGGGAGGCGCCCCACTTCATCGATCCCGGCATATCGCAAAAGTGGCCCTGAAGTTCTCTTCCACGAGGATTCCCGTTCAGGACGGCTGCAGTGGGCCGTTGCCTTGACCGTCGCCCTGTCTTGGACCCGAAGTGGTGCAGTCCTTAGTACGGCGAAACGTGACGGGTTTCTCCTTGGTGACGTCTTCAGTGACTCAGTTAAGTATTTAGTGATAGCTAGCTGGCTACTTTTGTGAGGATTGTTAAAAATCCTTGATCGGTTCTTGGTTTGGTTTGGTTTTGTAAGATCTAATTACGATAATCTATTTGGTTCAGTTTTGGGTATCGATACATCAGTTCGTTTTTGGTAGGCCTAAGTTCTTGGTTCAAGTGCACAATTTGTTTCGTGTTTGTTTGTTTTGTGTTCCGGACTGAAAATGGTAAGTCGGAAAATGTTGTCTTGTTTTAGTTGCAACAGTGACTCACAATTAGAGGACTCTTGTCTGGTTCCTCCGATTGGGACTCCCCTTTATGATTTATACTGTAAGTATGGTGTGGGTCCTATAACTTATAATGAGATATGGGTCCGTTATTGTAAGAAGGATGGTGTCCTTAGTTGGCCACTGCATGGTAGTTTTGAACAAGAGATTCTCGACAACTTAGAAGCGAAATTGTTTAGGAAGAAAGCCCGGCCGGCAATGTTTGACTCTTTTCGTTATTGGCGAAAAGAATCCAAACAGAGAGAAATGAAAAGGTTGAAAAAAGAGCAAAAAGAACTAGAAGAGTTAACTCTAGAGCAAGCGACTAAACAGTTGCAGGCTGACGAGTGTGAGAAGGCCATAGATGTAGCCATTAGAGAGCATAACTTAGCGATTGACAAGTGCTATCCTGCCTTGCCATCGAAAATGGCTAAGATACTGGAGGATTCCGAAAACGATCCTCTGTTGTCTTATCTGTTACGTTCACCTCCACCGTATGCACAAGGTGCTACGGCTCCACTCATCCCGAATGTTCAATTGCCGGTTGCTGGACAACCTGGTGTTCCTGTTCCTCAGAATCAAGTTCCTATACTTCCAGTGGTGAATGTAAATGTTCCTACAGCTCCTCCTCTTCCCACACTGCCGGCTCCTATACCTACCACTGTATCTACTGTTCCTCAAACTATTTTCCTCGATACTCCTACTGTTTCGTCATCTATTCCTACCTCTACTGCATTCTCTATGTCTGCGAGTGTACTAACTCCACTTTCTGTTCGTCGAAGAATCACTGATTCTGTTACTAATATGCTGTCTCCTATATATAAAACCTTGATTAAGACTCCTACTCCTGACTCTGTTCAGAGACGGAGTCAGCTTCCAAGTACTGAGGAACGGGGAGTTTTAGACTCCACGGCTCTCAGATGGATTACGAAAGTCAGAAGATATAGTACGAGAGATGTGTTAGAGACATTTATGCAATGGGGAGAGCCAACGCAACGGTACGTCTTTGATGAGATGTGCTCGTTGTTGCGTGAGGAAATAGAAGAAGACGATGTCGAATCAGATTTGGAAGATTTAATTAAAGTTCAAAAAGAGTTTGCTGCTGGGATGATAGTGGGTGAGAATATAAAACAAGCGATGGAGCTCATTTTAAGCTTTAGATATGATCCATCTCTTCGTTCGCCGAGAGATTTAGAAAAAGGTAAAGTGAAGCCAAGTCGCCAATATCCAATGAGGGAGGTTCCTCCAATTTGGCGCGAAGCAGTACAACGTGATGATAATGCGGGTATTGCAGCTGCTCCAGCACAGTTCCAAAGAGTATGGATACATATTCCATGGAAGCGAGCAGAAGTGTTAGCAGTGAAACAGGCCTTGCCAGATCCACGTAAGAATCCAGCCGGATATTACAAGGAATTGACACAGACAGTTGAGGCTTGTATAATGAACTTAGCCGACATTGATATGTTGTTTGGTAATGTAGTTCCACAACCAGTGTGGGCTAAAATTCGTAGAGAGGATCATCAGGCTGCTTTAGGTGGTGATTGGGCAGCTATCACTGCAGCAGATGCTCAACAAACGGGTGGTGCGAAACCCGAACCCCTAATTGCTAATCTTCCTGGTAGAATAATAGATTTAATGAAGACTCTGATGCCAGCATTGCGTGTTAATTGGGATAAATTATCCGCATGCAAGCAGAAGAAAGACGAAAGTGTCTCCGACTTCTTCACGAGGTTCGAAGAGACTTTTGTAGACCATAGTGGTCAGGACATGAGCACTGAAGGAGGACAGAGATTGTTTGTCGATAAATTTGTGCATAATTTGTTACCTGAATTATGCAATAAATTGAAAGACTCAGAAAGTGCGTGGGCTGTATCTACGACAGCGCAAATACTTGCGACTGCACAGTACTACGAAAATAGGGATAAAGAGGAAAAGGAGAAATCAGAGAAGAAAACGAAAGATTTAAAAACTAAAGTTCTTTTACAGCAGGCGTATCCGCCTCGTACAAATCAGACTAATACGCAGCAAAACTCATATCAAAGGACAGATTATAGTACATCAAGGCCTCAATATCAGTGGAATCAGTGCGCGTACTGCAAGAAAGAGGGGCACTATAAAAATGAATGTCCGATCTTAGCACAAAATAATAATGCAGCAGCTCAGAGAGGTCGTGGTGGTTATGCGCAGAATTCTAGAGGTCGAGGACGAGGTGCTATGCCTCCACAAACGAATGATCGTCCTTCTAATCACTTTGATCAACGAAATGTACAGTCAGCTCAACAGAATAGATCTCAGCAATATCTTGTTGAGGATTATTGTGAAGTTGAAGAGGGATTTCAACAAAATGGGTACTAGGACAGCCATGGACAGAGAGAGGGAGTAGTATCAGTTCCAGTGGATCAGAGTGGGCCTTATGTCGCAGTAGCAACATCAGGTGTAGTCGAACCGTTTCTGTTGGATACTGGTGCCGCAAAAAGTTCTATCATGCATGCGAAACTCCCTGGCGCACCTTTGTCTGGCTCAACAAATGTTTCCGTAGGTTTTTCAGGCGCCCCTGTGTACAACCCGATATCTGGTCCTTTGTCTATTTCTGTTGGACCGTGTCAGTTAAAAGCACCCCTGATTTTGACGACAGGTTGTAATGAGAATCTGCTTGGTTTAGATTTGTTAAAACGACTATATGCGACATTGTACTGTTCTCCGGAAGGAGTACAGCTTACTTTGGGCAAAAATATCACCTCTCCGATGTACTTGTCAATGGACGCACTCCCGCCGGAGCTACGTTCACTCCCTGATTCTCTTTGGGCGACTGGTCCCAATGATGTAGGTCTACTAGAGATTCCACCGTATGTAGTAACTTTAAAATCGAATGTGAAATTTCCAAGAATTCCTCAATATAAAATATCGAGTGAAGGTGAGCGTGCACTCTTATTGATTGTGCAAGATTTGATTAAAAAAGGTGTGGTTGAAGAAACGCGAGGAAATGTTTGTAATAGTCCTGTATTACCGATTTTGAAACGAACTGATCCTACAAAGCCTCCAGTCTATAGGTTTGTCATAGACCTTAGAGAAGTTAATAAGATTGTAATTCCACAGTTTCCTGTAGTGCCAGACATTACTGCCCTGTTAACATTGATTCCTGCTACAGCCAATTGGTTTTCAGTTATAGACCTCAAGAATGCATTTTTCAGCATTCCGATAGCTGAAGAAAGTAGGGATATTTTCGGCTTCTGTTTAGGAGGTCGCAGTTTCAGATTTAAACGCGCTCCACAAGGCTACTGTGAAAGTCCATCCATTTACAGTCAAGCTTTAAAAAGTCAGCTAGATTCTTTTGTCCTTCCTCCAGGCTCTGCGCTAGTACAGTACGTAGACGATCTTTTAGTGGCTGCCGATGACAAGGAAACTTGCAAAGCAGCTACGATTTCACTATTGCATCATTTGTCTAATTTGAATCATAAGGTGTCCCCTTCCAAAATGCAATATTGCTGCCAAGAAGTAACCTACCTAGGTCACCTCTTATCAAAGGAGGGAAGGAAGTTGACCCCAGAAAGAATAAAAGCAATTACGCAGATGAGTGTTCCACGCACACAGAGGGAAGTACGTGCCTTTCTAGGTATTACCTCTTACTGTAGGCAGTGGATTCCAAATTTTTCACTGTTAGCGAAGCCATTGGTAGCTTTAACTGGGAAAAATGTTCCGAGTCCGGTGCCATGGTCTGATGAATGTCAAGAGAGTTTTATTGAGTTACGAAAAGCACTGTGTTCAGCTCCTGTATTGGGTACACCTGATTATAGCAAGCCATTCACGCTCTACGTTCACGAAAGAGAAGGTTGCGCGTTGAGTGTTCTGACACAGAAGTTTGGTGATAAACAACGCCCTTGTGCGTATTTCTCATCAACATTAGATCCGGTAGCTAGAGCGTTACCTAGTTGTTTGAGGGCTACAGCGGCAGCTGCAGTTTCCATTCGACAATCTGCTGGTTTGGTGATGAACAATATGCTAGTGGTCATGGTTCCTCATGCAGTGGACACACTCATGAACCGAACGAAGACACAACACCTTACTAGTGCGAGATTATCTGGTTACGAGCTGACGTTATTAGCGAGTCATATTCAGATCAAAAGATGCAATGTATTGAACCCAGCAACATTGTTGCCGACTGATCAAGAGTCGAGTGATTCTGAGCCACATGACTGTTATTTCAAAACGGAGGAAGAGACAAAAGGTCGTATCGACTTGAGGGATACTCCCCTATCCGACCCGGATGGTACGCTGTATGTGGACGGGTCATGTTTTAAATTGGAGAATGGTGATGTGACTGCTGCCTACGCGGTAACGACTTTGAAGACGATTGTGGAGACTGCAAGAGTGAGTCAGAATTCTGCCCAAGCTGCAGAATTAATAGCTCTTACGAGAGCGTGTGTTTTAGCTGAGGGAAAGAGAGTGAATGTGTTTACAGATAGTCAGTACGCATTTGGCGTGGCCCATAGTTTTGGCCGGTTATGGAGAGAAAGGGGTTTCATTACGTCCCATGGGACTAAGATTCAACATGGTCAGCTAGTTAACGACTTGTTGGAATCTCTAACCTTGCCGACTGAAGTTGCGATTGTGAAGTGCAGTGCTCATAAAGCAATCACGGATGATGTTGGTCGGGGAAATGCCTTTGCTGATGAAACCGCTAAACAGACAGCTAGAGACATGATGAGTAGAATGTATGTTGCTACGTCTGCAAGATGGATTGCTGAGTCTGGAATGTGTGAGGACACAATGGAAAGTGTGAAAGAGATTCAGAAAGAAGCGACTGAAGAAGAGAAACGCGTATGGAGAGAAAGTACGGGCAAATTGGACTCGAATGGATGTTGGATCGATTTGACAGAACAGCAGCGTTGGATGTTGCCTGATGCGTATGTGCTTGCAGTAGTGACGATGGCGCATGGAGTGGCGCACATAAGTTCTAAAGGGATATGTAAGATGTTAGATCCGGTCTGGAAGAATGAGGGAATCAGTAAGTGTGCAGAGAGAGTGGTGAAAAATTGTATGGTGTGCTTGATGCATAATCCTGGCAAGGGAACTCCAACTCCAGCTGGTCATTTTGCTCCTCCTTCCTGTCCCTTTGAAGTAATTCAATTAGACTTCATTCACATGGAACGCTGCAACAATTTAAAATACGTCCTGGTGGTAGTTTGTGCTTTTTCCAGGTGGATAGAAGCATACCCACTAAAGGACAACACTGCTTTATCAACTGCCAAAATTCTTCTCAAAGAATTTTTCCCTAGGTATGGAATGCCACGGATTGTATGGTCAGATAACGGAAGTGAGTTTATAGGGAAAGTTATGCAGAGTGTGTGTGCTGGTCTAGGATTGAAACAAAAATTTCACAGTGCGAACCATCCCCAGTCTGCTGGTTTAGTCGAGGGTTACAATGGCACCCTCAAGCTTAAAATAGCCAAAATACAAGCGTCCACAGGTTTGGCTTGGCCAGACGCACTTCCTTTGGCCTTGTTATCAACGAGAGCAACAGTGCATTCTAGAATAGGGCTTTCTCCATATGAGATCGTGTTTGGCCGCCCGGCAAATGTCTGGGGCGTGCCAAGGCCTAAACAATTCTGTTCCATTGAATATCCTATGTTGATAGACTACCTTTATGACTTGACTGCTAAATTAAGTCTTATTCATCAACAGGTTTTTGATGCTTTGCCAAAGCCTCCGGAGAGTCCAGGGCATCAACTGAAACCGGGTGACTTCATTGTGGTCCGGAACTTCGCGAGGACAAAGAATCTTCAGCCTCGCTACATCGGCCCCTTCCAAATCCTGCTGGCAACGAGGACAGCTGTACGTGTTGCTGGCCGCAAGCACTGGATCCACGCTTCTCACGTAAAGCGTGTTCCACTGCCGCTGCCCTACGACGACTGGGTGAAGAAAGGAATTGGTGCCTCCGAATCTGAAATAACTCCGAAATTTGTCCCTTTCAGCGATGCCGATTTGATTATTGACACTTTGAAACGTGACTCTCCTCCTGAAAAGACTGCTTTGAACATTGAACATTTGTCTCCAGCATCAGAAGAAACTTTGCCATCTGCGAACTTAAACTCTACAACAGCTGCTAGTGATACACTATTTTCCGATCAGACAGTACCAGCAAAGAAGAGATACAACCTTAGAAGCCATAAAACGAACTAATAAAGCAGGCAACTGCATATTGTGATTTTGATATTTATATACATTGGACTTTTTGCTTTTCAGCCAGGAAGTTTGCTATTGTTTATTGTTTTTAATAAATTGCCTTACCGTCTGGGTAGCCGTAGGGTCGTGGCTGTGTGCCTAGTTTGAATTTGCAGGGGTCTGACACAAGGTCGATCTTTCTGTTAGTACTGGGAACTCCCAGGGCTGACAGAGGCATTTTCATCTACGTACACATCATCAGTGGTCGCGAGCGGATTGTAGAAGATGGAACTTCCTGCGCTGCAACGAGAAAATGTGATTTACGTTCGCAGAAACAGACTTAATAGAATTTTTCACAGTAAATGTTTCTTGATGCAATGTGCCGTTACATTTTTGATTGTTTTAGCAACATTGGTGGGTGGAATTGTCTTTAGCATAAATTTGATTTTTGTGCCAGTTTCTACAGTGCCTCCCCTTGATCCAGCTATTTCTACTGTTTCCTCTATACACTCTTTTCACTCGTTTCCTGAACATGAGCAAGCTCGACGCTCAGAATTCATTAATAATACTTTTGTACAGCTCTTGCACCAACACCAACTGGTAGTTAACACTACAGACTGCTGGGTGTGTGGCTTGATACCTCACACTATGGATAAAGGTATTCCCTATTTGGTTTTGCCTTACAGCTATAATGGATCATTTCAGGCCTTCCAAACCATCTTTGCTTATGCCCTTGAGACCTATCCTCCACGTCCACCACGCTCCACTAAATATAACTCTGCCAACAAAGCTTTAGTCCAGGGAATTATTGACATGATCAAGAACGTCAATAATACTCCATCTTACCCTAGAGACGAATTGCGAGTATATTTAAGTTGGAATACTTCAGAGTATCGCCTTAGTTTAGGAGAAAGCAAGCGTAAAAGCTCAACTCCAATCTGGGTCGTACCTCACCGAGGTCAGGTCTGTCTGCAAGGTAATGGGAGAAATCCGAGAGCTCAGCTAGGGAGGAGTGAGTGCGTAGAGACTTATGTGTTTTCGGCTAACTCCTCCCCTGCCTTCCTCACTGCTAGGGGTACCTACTTCATTTGTCAAGACAGAGCTTATACATGGTTGCCTGCTGACTTCTCAGGATCATGTTATATTGCTCGATTGTTGCCTCCGACATACACTGCTTCACCGGATTACCACAGAACAAGAGTAGCTAGAGGTGTTTTCAGTAAGGAAGATACCGCTGGTCAGGAAGCTGGAGACTTCTTCAAAGGCTTCCTTCCGTTCTGGGGGCCTATGGCCAATAGTAGAAACATACGTCAGCTAACACGGGTAGTTGAATCTACTATTACCGAAACTGCTGGTGCCCTTAGCAATCTGACAGCTGAGCTTCAGGCGGATAGGCTCATGACATTGCAGAACCGTATGGTTCTAGATGTTATACTTGCAGATCGAGGTGGGGTATGCGGAATGATCCAATCGAGCTGCTGTGTCTTTATTCCTAATAATGCTCCAACAGTTTACGAGGCGATCTCTAAGTTGCACAAGATTTCGGACTCCATACATGTAGACAAGGGAAACTGGTCCTTCATGGAGTGGGTTTGGACTCTGATCTCAGCGTGGGGATGGAAGGTTCTAATGGTCATTGGTGTCATCTTAGTATTCCTATTCTCATGTTGTCTGATTATCCAGTGTGGTCCTGCTCTGTGTAGTCTTTGTGCTGCAACTTGTCTCAGAAAACCACCTGCGTTTGGAGAAAAGACACGAGAAAGGATGATGATGCAACAGCATGTCACTGACCTGATGAACATAGAACTAGATTCAGACATAGATTGAGTAAATTGCCTATGTAAGGGCAAAAGGAGGGTCTGAGGTTCTGTGACGGTTCCGTGACGACTTGAACCCGTGTTTTCAAGTTTGTCGGAAATACATAAAAATGGTATCAGTGAACCGCAAATGATTCATTTAGCATATCCTGGTGTTTTCGCTACGCTACGAGCAAGAGCACTCCTGTAATGAACACATTTCTGATCTACCCATGGCATCCATCTTAGATTGTGGCCGCCATTTTGTGGTTCCTTGCCCTCACATATGCAATAGCCTCTGATCATTTCATTCACTCCACTTTGATTAAGGACACGTAGCCTTAGCCGGAGATTCACCTCTTACATGACACGTGCACCTTAAACCAGATCACGCTGAAGCTGCATGACTCGACAAAGGCTGCCTCCTCTGCCCGAGGCCAGCCCACCTGAACTGGTTTTCCTGTCCATTGTCCTGATCATGATTAGGCGGCCGAAGCCGGTAGCCTTGCCCATTTACAACCCACAAACATCTTTTATCCCGCTTTTCTATCTTCTGCACCTGGCTCTGCTCCTTTCCTTCTGGGCCTTTATTAGGGGGAGGTAACGAACTTTACGATGAGGCGGTCCGGCTCTTGAATGCAATATTGACAAGGGATTGTGATGGACTGGTGGGAACCCCTCTTCGTGATGTTTGATATCAGATATTATCGACAGTTCCTGTGTAACGCCAAATATTTATTGTTTAGAGACACAAAGGTTTGGGAATGTACCGACATGTGAAATATTTGCCTAGAGCACAATTTTTAGTATATAAGGAGCAACCCACTTTGTACAAATCGAACAGTCTCCTGAATTCTGCCCGTGTGTAGATTCTGTGACTTCTGTGTCCCTGCAGTAATAAACCTTTGGTCTTTGACGCCACCATCGAGAAGCCCGTGTTTCTGTTCATTTGTGCACCAAGGCAGGTGGGACTCCGGGGTCTTTGGGTGTTGTACCCTGACACCTCTGGACGGAACCAAAAAGTCCAGAACTCCAAAACCTATGGTTTTTTCAGTGAGTATATATATATATATATATATATATATATATATATATATATATATATATATATATATATATATATATATATATATATATATATATATATATATATAATTTACTAATGTATAAAAAAAATAAAACAATTAAAATAGAATAAAATAATCATAAGTGCAGTTATCCTCAAAGATATGTTAGCAAATTTCTATCTTATTGCTCAACCATCCATGCAACCTATGGTAAAGGGCCAAACTGCTGAAGGTACAAAATGAATGCCAGCTAGTGCCACACTGTCATAATCTCCTTGTGTTTTCTGTAAGTTGGCAGGTTATGCCTAGACGTGGGTACCTTCCTCACTTTGACACTGGATTAAAGCTAGCCTGGCTAATGATGAGTGTTACCCCGAAACTATTCCCAGGCTACTTGTTTCCGGTCAAGGAATACATGGCTTGACAGTTCGGGCTGGTCTGTTTTCATGAGGCACAGGGTCAAGACTGATTTGCATATAGTTGGCTGAGAAGTGGGGGGCAAAGTGAGCTAAAGAAAGATGATGGATTCAACCCAGATCTGTGACTGCGGGTGAGTGTCTGAAAAGTTTCAGTGCTACGTCTATCATCTGCTTGTGTTTGCTTTGTTCACCATAAGTTGGCAGGGTATGCTCATTCATGGGTCCCTTTTAAACCTGGGCATAAAACTCCACTCTGCTTGCGAAGTTTGCAAAATTTTGGCAACTCCGCTTGCACATCGAACGCCAGAGTTGACGAAAAGCTCCATACTCCACAATGGAGCAGAGTTTTCTTTGCTTTGTGTGCCTGAAATGCATTTTTGCACACACCAGAGTGACTTACTGGGTGCCTGAGATCGCCAATGAGATTTCCCGAGCTGTTCATGAGTGCCATGAGATTTGCTAGGTGGCCTCATGGTCCCACTAGAGTTTGCGATCGCAAGCAAATCATTTGGGTGCACCATCTGACTTCCGTCGGAGGTTTTTGAAGAGCGCAATCCCGCACACTCAGAATCTACTGCGACTGCAATCTGGAGAACTTTTCTCCCCGAGTAGCATCAAAACCATCTCCAAATTATGATTGGATTAAAAAACTATTCAAATTGACATTTGGCTGTACTTTTTTGTGCTAGGAGTCCTTTTTCTGTTTTTACTTTTTTTAAGAGGAAGTAAGTGCCCCAGAGTCTTCAACTTCCTGTTCCTGTTCAGCAGGCTCCTCCCAGTGCTTTGTCCATCTCCTGGTCACTTTTCATTTGGATTTGGAGCTGGAAGGATCACTCTTTGTGTGTGCTGCATCATATATCATTAAGTTGGAAAAGGAATGTTTGTTTGATTGGGGCCACGCACCTAGATGTGTTTGTACTTGCCATCGTTTTATTTAAATGTATTGTGGTGGATGGCCTGTAGGTTCAGTAGAGGCCAAGTTATTTCTTTGTAAGTAATTTTTCCTCTTTTATAAAGGAACATATTGCACAGTTCACCACATCCAACTTTTGAAATCAATTTACAATATTGCTTTAAATCACTATGCAGCCCAATAGTCTGCCAGTAGCTCAGCCAGTAGGCCCAGAGCTACTCATGGGTACATGAAACAACTATTTCTGTGGTGGCAGTTACAAGTGGAGGTGCACCAGGTAATGAAGTCCAAACACTTTCGTTATATCAAACGTCTTTATTTCAACTCAATCATTTCCATAAGTTAATAGCACTATTAACTTATGGAAAGGATTGAATTGAAAATGAATAAAGACGTTTGATACAATAAAAGTGTTTTGGATTTCATTACCTGGTACACCCCCACTTGTAGCTGCCCTTTCAGGATTTGGAACACAGAGGCACCACATAACGGCTGATGCTGGCGTGGCAATGCACAGGACTGCTTACGAGGAGGCGGGAGGTGCAGAGACATAAGTCTGCCATTGAAACTTTATTTTCAAACTATTTCTGTGGTGTTTAAACATAAACATCATTTAGGGGATGGATGGCATGGGACGTGAACTCACCGGATCCAGCCATGAGGGGAACGGCCTTCAGCCTTCATCTGTGGGGGCCATAACGCGAGCCAGAAGGGCTCCGCCATGCCAGCCCCTAAATCTGCCACCATTGCCTGCTGCTAGAGAGGGAGCCGACTTCCTAGGTTTTTTGCTAGGCCCAGGACAACAACTCCCAGGGGGCCTCGCGCGACGCGCTTTCAGTGACATGCGCGCAGGCGCCAGAGGCCCACATAACCGGCCTGGCCCTCCCGCAGCGCGGGACGTGAACTCACCGGATCCAGCCGTGAGGGGAACGGTCTTCAGCATTCATCTGCAGGGTCCAAAACGCGAGCCAGACGCTTGCCACACCAGCCCCTATTTCTGCCACCATTGCCTGCTGCTAGAAGGGGAGATGACTTCCTATGCTTTACGCAAGGCCGAGGACAACAACTCCCAGGGGGCCTCGCGCAACACGCTTCCAGTGACGTACGTGCAGAGCGCCAGAGGCCCACGTAACTGGCCCGGCCCTTCCGCAGCACAGGACATGAACTCACCAGATCCAGCCGTGAGGGGAACGGCCTTCAGCATTCATCTGCCGGAGCCATACCGCGAGCCAGAAGCGATCCGCCACGCCAGCCCCTATTTCTGCCACCATTGTCTGCTGCTAGAGGGGGAGCCGACTTCCTAGGCTTTACGCGAGGCGGAGGACAACAACTCCCAGGGGGCCTCGCGTGACGCGCTTCCAGTGACGTGCTGCAGAGCACCAGAGGCCCACATAACCGGCCCAGCCGCACGCCCGCCCGCTGCCCGGGCCAAGGGCCGGCCCGTCTGCGCCCGTCAGAGACCGGAAGAGACTGAGCTGGGCCATAAATCTAACTTCCAGATCTATGGACTTTAAAGCAAGGTACTGTTGATCGAGTTCAGTTTATTGAATAACTGGCATTGTGTTCCCATTGTATAAGGCCGGTGCATTGAGTCCCTTTCATTGTAATATTTGAGAGATTTAAAAGATCTGTACGAGTACAAGTTCTTAGCCCTGGATAGGTTTCTTTTTAGTCTGTTTTATGACATCTATGTGAATTGAACAGATCTTCCAACCTGATTCGGTGGGCAATAGCTTAAAAACTCTCCCTGTTTTAAACACAGCCGTACCTCACAGGCGAGCTCAACTAAAAGTTGCACACGATGGGCAAACGGGCATGTGTGGAAAAAAAACAGATGTTAGATTCACCTAAACCAATGTCCAGCAAACCCACTTCCATAGAGAGAATGGTGGAAAAAGCCCTGGGAGCAGTAGCTACTGAAATTGAGAGGATGGAGAGGCATCTATCTTTGACTCCAAACTTAGATTTAGTATCTCTGGAACCCAGCCCCCCAAATCAACAGGGTCCCCTGTATTGGAGTCCTTTAGAGATCAACCCGTGTGTATTGAATCAATTAGTCCAGAACAACTTAGGACCTCTACGCCAACCCAACAGGGAAGGAAATGTAAATCTAAACCCAACCCCAAGGCGAAAGTTACAACACGAAGGAAAAAACCGAATCCCAGAATCGTTGACAATGAAATCTCCGGGGGGGGGGGGACCCTTGATAAGAGTCTAGATCCCTCTAGTGGCCAGCCTCCGTGGGTTACAAAGCTAGTGGTAGATCTACAGATTCAAATGAGGGTTATCGTAAAGGATGAATTAAGACTCCTCTAAGACAGAATTAATGGGTTGAATTCTATTTTCAATGACTGGGTTAGAACAAGGGGGGCAACTGATAATATTACTGGCTCTGACGCTAGGATTATTCCCCCGCCCTCCATTAGCAATATCTTGGCTACTCCACTCCCAATCACTACTGAGCAAGACCCGCTTCTAAAAACCAATGGGGGATGTCAGGCATTGGAGGTAAACACAGGCAGTGGAGTAGGCCCATCCCCGGGGAATGCCATCGCAGAAACTCTCTTGCCCTTATTGAAGGGGAAAACAGGAGAACTAAAATAAAAAAAATAGACAGGCTGAGGGTGACGTGCTTACGAATTTAGAAGAGACCAACTCCTTTCCCCCCCCACAGTCATTAACTTACCCCCTGCATCTACCCCATATGTTCTCATCCTAGCAGGAACTCCTGAACTTAGAAGGGGCTACTCCGAGTCCCACCAAGAGTTAAAAAACAAATACGTTCATTGGCTTGTAAACCACACCCCCTTTATCTATAAATACATCGTCGAGATCTTAACTACCCGTAGGATAGGTTGGATTGGCAGACAGTGCAAGGACATACATGGCGACTGCATAATAATTAATTTTAGAAATACACAGGTGACCCAAAGAGTTTTAGCTGGAGAGGACGGGAGAGAGAAGGGGGAATTTCCCTACTTCCATTAGGTTCTTTTTATCCCCTTACTTGGGCCCCTCATATCCCAAGGCACCAAGAGCTGCAATGGAGATCTGACCAGACAAATGGTGCGCCCCCTCGCCCAATCCACCACTGGCAAAAGCAATTTAGTTTTAACATTCCCACTGGAATTAGGTTTAGCTGCCTTGATGGAGTGGATTGACTAAACCAAAACTACCCTGTAGTCAAGACACCAATTAGCATTTTACAACTAGAAGGCCAGACACAGACTGTCCCCAAGGTGATTAGTATCCCAATGGGTGTGGATGCAACCGATGGGAGCATGAGCGGCTCCCCCGGTTGCTCCCACCCATGTGGTGACGCGCCCCGGACTGACATTGCTAGGGATGTTAGTGGATCACCCAAAAGTTTTTTCCAACCTCCAACTTTGCCCCTGCAGAAACAGAACTCTCTCACTTGTCATACAGCAAGGGTCTTAGTATGGAACATTGCGGGCCTGATGAACAAGATAGATGACCCAGACTGGGATTTATTTACCAATACATTTGAAATATGCATGTTCCAGGAAACATGGGCAAGAGAGGAGGTCCTAAAGCTGGGTTTTGACACTTTTAATATACCTGCATTGTCAGGGGCAAAGGGAGACCATCTGGAGGCTTAAGTACATGGGTAGGAGTTCACTTAGGCTGTATGGACAACCAGTTAGACACAGGCTCTAAAGACATACTGTGTGTCATACTCCAGTTCCCTTCCAAGATTCCTGTAGCTCTTATTAATGTCTATTCCAGACCCTCACCTATGGGTAAAGTCAGCTACTTTGGAAGTATTAACTGTATTCTTTGGCTCCATTGCTGCCAGTCATATGGTAATACTAGGAGGGGACTTCAATGGTCACTTTGAGCCGTTGGAGGGAATTCTCCTGGATAGCCTCTTTGACAAAGATACATTTTGGGCAATTCCAGAGACGAGATGCCCTCCGGTCAATAAATGGTCCCCCCTGGCAATTCAGATGAATTCTCTGGTCCTTATGCATTCATGAAGAGCATGCAATGGTAAAACATCGTCCGATACATCTAGTGGTTATACTATTCATAGAAAAGATAATTGGAGTTCTGGACTTTTTGGTTCCGTCCAGAGGTGTCAGGGATAACACCCGAAGACCCCGGAGTTCCACCTGTCTCGGTGCACAAATAAGCAGAAACACGGGCTTCTCGATGGTGGCGTCAAAGACCAAAGGTTTATTACTGCAGGGACACAGAAGTCACAGAAACTACACACGGGCAGTATCTAGGAGCCTGTTTGATTTGTACAAAAAGGTTTGCACCTTATATACTAAAATTTGAGCTTGAGGCAAATTCTTTACATGTAATACATTCCCAAACCTTTGTGTCCTAAACAATAAATATTTGGCGTTGCACAGGAATCGTCGACAATATCTGATGTCAAAACATTACGAACGAGGGGTTCCCACTTTTCCATCATAATCTCATGTCAACTTTTCATTCAAGACCCGGACCGCCTCATCGTAAATTTCGTTACCTCCCCCTAATAAAGGCCCAGAAGGAAAGGAGCAGAGCCAGGTGCAGAAGATAGAAAAGCAGGATAAGGGATGTTTGTGGGTTGTAAATGGGCAAGGCTACCAGCTTCGGCCGCCTAATCATGATCAGGCCAACGAACACGAGAACCAGTATAGCAGGACTAGCCTTAGGCAGAGGAGGCAGCCTTTGTCGAGTCATGCAGCCACAGCGTGTTCTGGTCTAAGGTGCACGTGTTACTGGAAAGGTGAATCACCGGCTAAGCCTACGTGTCCTTAATCGAAATTGAGTAATCAGGGGTTATTGCGTATGTGAGGGCAAGAAACACAAAATGGCTGCCATGATCTAAGATGGATGCCATGGGTAGATCGGAAATGTGTTTGTAACAGGAGTACTCTTGCTTGTAGCATAGCGAAAACACCAGGACATGCTAAATGGATCATTTGCGGTTTGCTGATACCAATATTATGTATTTCCGACAATATTGAAAACACGGGTTCAAATCGTCAGGGAACCTCAGACCCTCCTTTTGCCCTTACATAGGCAATTACTCAGTCTATGTCAGAGTCTAATTCTATGCTCATCAGGTCAGTGATATGCTGTTGTATCATCATCCTTTCTCGTGCCTTTTCTCCAAACGCAGGTGGTTTTCTGAAACAGCTTGCAGCACAGAGACTACACAAAGCGGGACCACACTGGATAATCAGGCAGCATGAGAATAGGAATACTAAGATGACACCAATGACCATCAGAACCTTCCATCCCCACGCTGATATCAGAGTCCAAAACCACTCCATGAAGGACCAGTTTCCCTTGTCTACATGTATAGAGTCGGAAATCTTGTGTAGTTTAGAGATCGCCTCATAGACTGTTGGAGCATTGTTGGGAATAAAGACACAGCAGCTCGATTGGATCATTCTGCATACCCCACCTCGATCTGCAAGTATTACGTCTAGAACCATACGGTTCTGCAACGTCATGAGTCTATCTGCCTGAAGCTCAGCTGTCAAATTGCTAAGGGCACCAGCAGTTTCGGTAATAGTAGATTCAACTACCCGTGTTAGCTGACGTATGTTTCTACTATTGGCCATAGGCCCCCAGAATGGAAGGAAACCTTTGAAGAAGTCTCCAGCTTCCTGACCAGCGGTATCTTCCTTGCTGAAAACACCTCTTGCTATTCTGGTCTTGTGATAATCAGATGAAGCAGTGTACGTTGGAGGCAATAGTCGAGCAATATAACATGAACCTGAAAAGTCAGCAGGCAACCATGTATACGCTCTGTCTTGACAGATGAAGTAGGTACCCCTAGCAGTAAGAAAAGCGGGGGAAGAGTAAGACGGAAACACATAAGTCTCAACGCACTCACTCCTCCCTAGCTGAGCTCTTGGATTTCTCCCATTACCTTGCAAACAGACCTGACCTCGGTGAGGTATGACCCAGATTGGAGTGGAGCTTTTACGCTTGCTTTCTCCCAAACTAAAACGATACTCTGAAGAATTCCAACTCAAATATAATAGTAATTCGTCTCTAGGGTAAGATGGAGTATTATTGACGTCCTTGATCATGTCAATAATTCCCTGGACTAAAGCTTTGTTGGCAGAGTTATATTTAGTGGAACGTGGTGGACGTGGAGGATAGGTTTCAAGGGCATAGGCAAAGATGGTTTGAAAGGCCTGAAATGATCCATTATAGCTAAAAGGCAAAACCAGATAGGGAATGCCTTTATCCATAGTGTGGGGTATCAAGCCACACACCCAGCAGTCTGTAGTGTTAACTACCAGTTGGTGTTGGTGCAAGAGCTGTACGAAAGTGTTATTGATAAATTCTGAGCGTCGAGCTTGCTCGTGTTCAGGAAATGAATGAAAAGAGTGTATAGAAGAAACAGTAGAGGTAGCAGGATCAAGGGGAGGTACTGTAGTTATTGGCACAAAGATTAAATTTATACCAAAAACGATTCCACCCACCAACGTTATCAAAACAATTAAAAATGTAATAGCACATTGCATCAGAAAACATTTACTATGAATGATTCTGTAAAGTCTGTTTCTGCGAACATAAATCACATTTTCTCGTTGCAGCGCAGGAAGCTCCATCTTCTACAATCCGCTCGCGACCACTGATGATGTGTACGTAGATGAAAATGCCTCTATCAGCCCTGGGAGTTCCCAGAACCAACAGAAAGATCGACCTTGTGTCTGACCCCCGCAGATTCAACTAGGCACACAGCCACGACCCTACGGCTACCCAGACGGCAAGGCAATTTTAAAAACAATAAAACAATAGCAAACTTCCTGGCTGGAGGCAAAAGTTCAGAATTTCAAATATCACAATAGGCAGTTTCCTGCTTTATTTGTCCATATTACGAGATCGTAAGTTGTATCTTAGTTTTGCAGGAACCGTTTGATCAGGAAACAGTGTGTTGTCAGTAGAGGTTGCAATGTTCAAGTTCGCAGATGGCAAAGTTTCTTCTGATGCAGAGGGCAAGTGTTCAGGAATCAAAGAAGTAGTTTCAGGAGGAGAGTCAGAGTTCGAAGTGTCAGTTATCAATTCGGCATTGCTGAAAGGGACAAACTTGGGTGTTCGCTTGAACTCAGAGGCACCAATTCCCTTCTTCACCCAGTTGTCATAAGGAAGTGGCAAGGGCACACGTTTGACATGGGTCGCATGGATCCAATGCTTGCGACCAGCCACACGAACAGCAGTTCTCGTTGTTAGAAGTATTTGGTAGGGGCCAACAAATCTGGGCTGAAGGTTCTTCGTCCTCGCAAAGTTTCGTACCACAACGTGGTCACCTGGTTTCAGCTGATGCCCTGGACTCTCCGGAGGCTTTGGCAATGCATCGAAAACCTGTTGGTGAATAAGACTCAATTTAGCAGTCAAGTCGTAAAGGTAATCAATCAACATTGGATATTCCAGAGAACAAAATTCCTTTGGCCTTGGCACTCCCCAAATATTAGCGGGACGGCCAAAGACGATTTCATATGGACTAAGCCCTACTCTAGAATGCACAGTCGCTCTCGTGGATAACAAAGCCAAGGGTAGTGCGTCTGGCCAGGATAAACCCGTGGATGCCTGTATTTTAGCTAGTTTTAGTTTGAGGGTGCCATTGTAACCCTCAACTAAACCAGCAGACTGGGGATGGTTTGCACTGTGGAACTTTTGTTTTATGCCTAAACCGGCACACACACTCTGCATAACTTTCCCTATAAACTCACTTCCGTTATCTGACCATACAATCCGTGGCATTCCGTACCTAGGGAAATATTCTTTGAGAAGAATTTTGGCAGTTGATAGGGCAGTGTTGTCTTTCAGTGGATATGCTTCGATCCATCTGGAAAATGCACAAACTACCACCAGGACGTACTTTAAGTTATTACAACGATCCATGTGTATGAAATCTAACTGAATTACTTCAAAGGGACAGGAAGGTGGAGCGAAGTGACCAGCAGGTGTAGGGGTTCCCTTGCCAGGATTATGCATCAGGCATACCATACAATTTTTCACCACTCTTTCTGCACATTTACTAATCCCATCATTCTTCCAAACTGGAGCTAACATTTTACAGATTCCTTTAGAACTTATGTGCGCTACTCCATGTGCCATTGTCACCACAGCGAGCACGTACGCATCGGGCAACATCCAACGCTGTTGTTCCGACAAATCAATCCAACACCCATTCGAATCCAGCTTGCCCGTACTTTCTTCCCATGCACGCTTTTCCTCCTCAGTTGCCTCTTTCTGAATCTCTTTCACACTTTCCACTGTATCCTCACACATTCCAGACTCAGAAATCCATCTTGCAGACGTTGCAACATACATTCTACTCATCATATTTCTAGCTGTCTGCTTAGCGGTCTCGTCAGCAAAAGCATTCCCAGGACCAACATCATCCGTGATTGCTTTATGCGCACTGCATTTCACAATCGCAACTTCAGTCGGCAAGGTTAAAGGTTCCAACAAGTCGTTAACTAGCTGACCATGTTGAATCTTAGTCCCATGGGACGTAATGAAACCTCTTTCTTTCCACAAACGGCCAAAATTATGGGCCACGCCGAACGCGTACTGACTATCTGTGAACACATTCACTCTCTTTCCCTTAGCTAAAACACACGCTCTCGTTAGAGCGATTAATTCTGCAGCTTGGGCAGAATTCTGACTCACTCTCGCAGTCTCCACAATCGTACTCAAAGTCGTTACTGCATAGGCAGCAGTCGCATCACCATTCTCCAATTTGAAGCATGACCCATCAACATACAAAGTGCCATCTGGATCTGACAATGGGGTGTCTTTTAAATCAATTCGTCCTTTTGTCTCTTCCTCGGTTCTGAAACAACAGTCATGGGGTTCGGAATCACTCGACTCTTGATTAGCCGGCAACAGTGTTGCTGGATTCAATACATTGCATCTTTTGATCTGAATATGACTCGCTAGCAGTGTCAGCTCATAACCAGATAATCTAGCACTGGTAAGGTGTTGCGTTTTGGTTCTGTTCATGAGTGTATCCACAGCATGAGGAACCATGACCACTAGCATGTTATTCATCACCAAACCAGCAGATTGTAGAATGGAAGCCGCAGCTGCCGCTGTAGCTCTCAAACAACTAGGTAACGCTCTAGCTACCGGAACTAATGTTGATGAAAAATACGCACAAGGGCGTTGTTTATCACCAAATCTCTGTGTCAGAACACTCAACGCGCAACCTTCTCTCTCGCGAACATAGAGCGTGAATGGCTTGCTGTAATCGGGTGTACCCAATACAGGAGCTGAACACAATGCTTTTCGTAACTCAGAAAAACCCTCCTGACATTCAGCAGACCATGGCACCGGAACATTTTTTCCAGTCAAAGCTACCAATGGTTTTGCTAAAAGAGAAAAATTAGGGATCCACTGCCTACAGTAAGAGGTAATACCTAGAAAGGCACGTACTTCTCTCTGTGTACGAGGAACACTCATCTGCGTAATTGCTTCTATTCTCTCTGGGGTCAACTTCCTTCCCTCCTTTGACAAGAGATGACCTAGGTAGGTCACTTCTTGGCAGCAATATTGCATTTTCGAAGGTGACACCTTGTGATTCAAATTGGACAAATGATGCAATAACGAAATCGTAGCTGCTTTGCAAGTTTCCTTGTCATCAGCTGCCACTAGAAGGTCATCTACATACTGCACTAGAGTAGAACCTGGAGGAAGTACAAAGGAATCTAACTGACTTTTTAATGCCTGACTGTAAATGGATGGACTCTCACAATAGCCTTGTGGAGCGCGTTTAAACCTGAAGCTTCGACCTCCTAGACAGAAGCCGAAAATATCTCTGCTTTCCTCGGCTATCGGAATGCTGAAAAAGGCATTTTTCAAGTCGATGACCGAAAACCATGTAGTTGTTGCAGGAATCAATGTTAACAAGGCAGTGATGTCTGGAACCACGGGAAACTGCGGAACCACAATTTTATTAACCTCTCTAAGATCGATAACGAATCTATATACTGGAGGCTTTGAAGGATCAGTACGCTTCAAAATCGGTAATACAGGACTATTACAGACGTTTCCTCTAGTTTCTTCAACCACACCTTTCTTAATCAAATCTTGCACAATCAATAGAAGTGCACGTTCACCTTCACTAGAAATTCTGTATTGAGGGATTCGTGGAAATTTGACATTTGCTTTCAAAGTAACTACATATGGTGGTATTTCTAAAAGGCCTACATCGTTAGGACCAGTCGCCCAAAGAGTATCAGGGGGGGACCTAGCTCAGTCGGTAGAGCATGAGACTCTTAATCTCAGGGTCGTGGGTTCGAGCCCAACGTTGGGCGCCAATTGGAGTTCTGGACTTTTTGGTTCGTCCAGAGGTGTCAGGGATAACACCCGAAGACCCCGGAGTTCCACCTGTCTCGGTGCACAAATAAGCAGAAACACGGGCTTCTCGATGGTGGCGTCAAAGACCAAAGGTTTATTACTGCAGGGACACAGAAGTCACAGAAACTACACACGGGCAGTATCTAGGAGCCTGTTCGATTTGTACAAAAAGGTTTGCTCCTTATATACTAAAATTTGAGCTTGAGGCAAATTCTTTACATGTAATACATTCCAAACCTTTGTGTCCTAAACAATAAATATTTGGCGTTGCACAGGAATCGTCGACAATATCTTATGTCAAAACATTACGAACAAGGGGTTCCCACTTTTCCATCATAATCTCATGTCAACTTTTCATTCAAGACCCGGACCGCCTCATCGTAAATTTCGTTACCTCCCCCTAATAAAGGCCCAGAAGGAAAGGAGCAGAGCCAGGTGCAGAAGATAGAAAAGCAGGATAAGGGATGTTTGTGGGTTGTAAATGGGCAAGGCTACCAGCTTCGGCCGCCTAATCATGATCAGGCCAACGAACACGAGAACCAGTATAGCAGGACTAGCCTTAGGCAGAGGAGGCAGCCTTTGTCGAGTCATGCAGCCACAGCGTGTTCTGGTCTAAGGTGCACGTGTTACTGGAAAGGTGAATCACCGGCTAAGCCTACGTGTCCTTAATCGAAATTGAGTAATCAGGGGTTATTGCGTATGTGAGGGCAAGAAACACAAAATGGCTGCCATGATCTAAGATGGATGCCATGGGTAGATCGGAAATGTGTTTGTAACAGGAGTACTCTTGCTTGTAGCATAGCGAAAACACCAGGACATGCTAAATGGATCATTTGCGGTTCGCTGATACCAATATTATGTATTTCCGACAATATTGAAAACACGGGTTCAAATCGTCACGGAACCTCATAATGGCTCTTTATTAGATTACATCATAATTGATTCAAAATCCTGGAACATTGATTTTAAAATAGTCCCTTGGTTGGAAAGTGACCATTACGCACTAGTTTTGGAAGTTAAATCATTTAATCAAGAGAAAGTGCTACCCCTGGTTGATCCTTGACAAAATTGTCCCTTAGCAATTGTATGAAGCTCTTATCCCTTTTCTTGTGGCGGCATCAAATTCAATGCCCACAATTGAGGAAGGTCCCAACATGGAGATGGTGGCAAAAAATCACACCAAATTAGGAGAAGTCGCATTGACTTCTTTTTTCCCAAAAACCCAATAAATCATCCATGTAGTAAGACCACCAACGCATGGTTCAATGATCAGTGCTGTATGGCTAAAAGAGCTTTACTTGCATCAATTAAGACCAACGATCGACCAAAAATCAAAACAGCAAGTAAGATATACAAGGGTGCAATTTACGAAGCAAAAAAGGTGTGGGAAATGGAGAGGTGGGAGGCACTGAGATCCGCTCTTGGAAACAGGGGTATGAGGGCTTTCTGTGGTGTTGTCAATTCTGACAGTTATGGGCCAAAAACATCACTAGACCCGAACTTGGATGAAGAGGTCTGGCGGGAACACTTTCAATTCCTCTATTCCAAGGAAGTCATGCTGCCTGGTGTGTCTTCAGAGGGATGTCACTCGGGGAATGTCTCCCCCTCGTTTTTAGAGTCTATTGATCACCCCAAGACAGCACCCTAAGCACTAGTATAAGCTTAGATGAAATCAAGAGAGCCCTTGAGAAAATAGCCCCAGGTAAAGCACCAGGCCTGGATGAGATCACAGGGGATCTATCCAGCAGCGAGCCAGCTGTCTGGGCCCCATGCTTTCGGGTTTTATTCAATGCTATATTGCAGGGTATGGGGATCCCGTCCTGCTGGCTTGGTGCGGAAACAATCCCAATCTTCAAAATAGGCTCTCCTCTCCTGCCAACCAACTACAGGCCTATTAGCCTGATTGATATTTCCCCAAAAATCTCTGCGCGCATCCTACTGCTCAGGCCACAAAACTGGATGGAAGAACAGATGATTCTGTCCCCTTTGCAGGCCAGATTTAGGGAAAAAATATCCACCCTGGATCAAGTACTCAGACTACAGCTGTTGTACTGGAAAGCCGTGTATCTGGAGGGTGGCAGTCTTTTCCTAGTATTTGTGGACCTGGGTCAGCATTTGATTTGGTCCCAAGGGAAAAACTGAGGTCTGTTTTACATGAGCTGGGGGTTTCAGAATATCTAACCCACCTCATTAAACTGCTACATGAAGACAATTTCATGCAAATTAGGTTTGGCAAGGATGGTGAGCTAACTGCTCCCATCCCGATTAAGCGTGGAGTCCGAAGGGGCTGTGTCTTTGCTCCCACTCTTTTAGCTTATATATTAATGGCTTAATAGATTCACTACTGGCTGTTAAAGACCTAGATGCTCCTAAACTAGCCTCTCGACTGATCATGGCAACTATGTTTGCTGATGATACGTTATTAGTATCTAAGTTGCCTATGGGGCTACAGAGGATTCTCAATAAATGTGACGTTTTTTGCAGAGAAAGAGGTCTAGAAACCAAATTTATGGCGTTCAATAGTTCCAAGAGCACAGTTCCTAATCCCCTCTTTTATGGAAATCCTTTAGAAAGAGTTTCCTCTTTGTTTATCTGGGGATCACTATTACAGACAAAATGGAATGGGTGGAACACATGAATAAATCACCCCTAAAACTGTCTCAATACTCAGGTGGGATTATGAAGGTCTTTTGCAAGTCCACCTTGAAACCAATCAGTCCAGCAATCGAAATTTACAAGGTGCAAGGTCGGCGCCACTCTGGTCTCGAGAATTTACCTCAGGTAGAGAACAACTTTTTAAGACACTTGTTGAATCTCCCACAGAGTACCCCGTTAACCCCACTCCGATTAGATTTGGGGCTGATGGCAATTTCAGACTTACTTAACCTCAAGCCCTTAATGTATTGGCGTCGTTTGTGGGTAACCCCAGAACTCTCTTCCTATAGAGAGGAACTTTTAGAGGTAATGAAACTACGGGGGCTGCCAATTTGCTGTGGTTAGCATACATTAAACATACACTTATCAGTATGGGGCTACGGGAACTCTGGGTGGACCCTGAGCGTGCCTGTTCCTCAATTTCTAGAAAACAATTAAAGACCTTTTTTGAGGAACATGTTCTGGCACAGCTCCATAGCTGCCACCGAATAGGCAAGTTGACCTCAACATTCCTAGAGATAAAAGATAGGTCTTTATATGAGCCGGCCCTAGATGTCATCAAACCAGCTGCTGCCAGAAAGCTTTACCTCCATTTTAGGTATGGGGTGTTGCCACTCCGCTGTTTCACACACAAATGGAAGGGTTTGCAAGTCTCAAATTGCCCGGCATGCGACTGCCCTGCTGAGGCAGTACTCCATGTGTTCTTCAGCTGCCCTGGCCATTATAAAGCAGGAAAACGTTGGCTGGCGCAAATCTGTAGAAGCCTTGGAACCAGACACTCTTCAGAGAAATTTAGGATCCTCAAGTATGATACAAGTATCCCTATTGTTTATTCAGTCGCAGGTTTTTTATTTTCTATGTGGTGCTCTCGTAGGCATTATTTAAAATCTTTCCAACAGGCGATAGATGCTCCTATATAAGAATTGTAACTGTTTCACTGCTCAGCAAGTTGAGTAGTCCACTCTGAATGATGGTTTTAAATCTATAGTTTTGTTATGTTGTTTTGACAAAAATGTGTGTCTCACTGTTTGAGGAACTGTGAATTATCTAGTCTACTTCCACAATTATCGAAAAAATTACATGTGTAGAAGTAACCTCTAGCAGGAAACAATTCCTACGGGAGGACTACCTTAACATTTGTAAGATAACATATGGTCATTGTTTTATGAACTTTTTATAAATGATGTATTTATTTATTTATTTATTTGTGTAAGAAATGGGGTTACCAAATCTCCAAGGGGGTAGCGCGGAACCAAGCGGGCAGGCCAAACTTCGGAGGACATGTGAAGCTTCCGCGCAGTACCCACCTACGACGCACCAGGCACACCACAAAAGAGGCAGGACACCGGCTTGAGTTGGAAAAATAATAAGTTTAGTATATCTCCAACCTGCAAGGCAAAAATGCAAAACAGGGGGGATTATTTACAAGGGGGCAATGGGAAAAAAGGATTGAGTCCATGAGTCCATGGCTGAAATGAAAAGAATGTGATTAAATTGACTTTAAACCTGGGGTCAATATGGCGGGGCCAACTCAGGCCCTAATCCTTAGTAGTAGGCGGTAATTGTAAAATACAACATTAGCATAAGTATACACCATGCACTATACCTCCATCCCGTCCCCTGTAAGGGAAAAACTTCATGGCATCACAGCACCTGATAAAAGACAGGAGCACCTGTAATAAATTAGCAAGGCTGGCTCATTCGCATGGGGCATAGCAATGGGCCAGGAGTAACACGACCGGCCAGCATAGGGGCACACCGGGCACAAGCCTGTAAGAAAAGGCACAATCACCTGCACGGTGGGCAAGAGGACATTATCTACAGCATTAACATCGGGCCGGAACACCTATCATAAAACAGGAAGGCTTGTTCATTAACATGGGGCATACCCCGCCCACTCCTGACGCAGGACTGGATATGGCAGCAAAGATCTAGGCAGGGATAAAGTTACTTCTGCCAAAATAACAACTTTCCGACAGCAGGAATAAGCAGTGCCTTTCCCTTATTCATCCAGAGTCAGCATGTCATTAACACCACCTTAAACAGGTTTAAAACATTTCATTAGGTGGGAATAGATGTTGTGCCTGAGGACTCAATCAGCATCTCATTAAGACAGCAGTGTGAACATTTCATTAATCACGAGTCAACATTTCCCTATGCCGGAGTAAACACTTCCTGGAAAATCAGGCAACATCTGAGTAGGCAAGAATAGAACATTCCCTTGAGCAGTTCATAACCCTTATCACTCAAGCGTCCACCTTTCACCAGGTGAGAATCAACGTGTCATCCGGTAAGACTAAACATTGCCTAGGTAGAATATTTCATTAATCCAGATTAACCTTTTTGCTAAACAGGAAAGGCTGTTACAGTAAACCACCAGGCCAATATGCACCGTAACCTGACTTCCTCATAAAAAAACATAATATGTAAAGAATCCCACCCCAGCTGGGGGTTACTCCTCCTTCATCCCAGTCCAATGACCCCATAAAGTCCTCAAAGGCATCTAAGAGTCTTTGGAGACCTACGCCAGTGCGCGAAAGCAGGACAGCGTCATCCACGTATAGGAGAACCGAGATTCCCAGTTCTCCTATACGTCGAATGTCAATGGATGCCTCTCTAAGTGCTGGTTCCAGTGCATTTATATAGACTGTAAATAGGAGGGGGGCCAAAATACACCCCTGCCTTACCCCCCTTTCTGATTTAAAGTGGCTCGTGCAGCGCCCCTCCGAGTAACTCTAACCGAGGCTATTAGGTCAGTGTGTAGATCCGCTAAAAGGCAAACAAGTGCCCTATCTAATCCAATCTCAAGCAGAATTTTCCATAATTTAGCACGGTTTACCAGGTCAAAAGCTGATGAGCGATCCATGAAACCTAAGTACATGGACCCCTCTTTAGCCTTTGTATACTTTTCTACCAACAAATGCAAGTTAAGGCCTTAGTATATTGTGCTCCGTTTGGATCTAAAGCCATACTGAACCTTTGATAGGACCCTATTTTCTATTAGCCAGTCATTCAGTTTTGCTAAAATAACCCGGCCCAGTATTTTCACCGATGAATCTATCAATGAAATGGGTCTGTAACAGGATGGGTCTTGCCTGTTACCTTTTTTAAAGACCGGAATAATGATGGATTTTTTCCAGGAATCCGGGATTTTATCAGTTGAGAGAGCATTAAAAACATTACAAAGGACCTTAGACCAAAATTTCGGGGCACTTTTAAAGACATCCCCTGGTACCCCATCAGGACCTGGTGCCTTATTTTTTAGAGTCAAATCTATCGCCTTTTCCACTTCTGAAGCTACAAAGATAACAGCATCCTCTGTGGTGCGTGGTACCATTTCCTCAGCTTCTAAGATAGCAATAGAAGTGGTGGCACTGCTAGCTTCCGAGTATATTTGGCTAAAATGTTCAATCCAGCCCTCATCTGGGATATTTGCCTCTAGTGGGGTGTTTTCATCATCAGAAAAAAGTGGCTGGTTTATAATTTTCCAAAAAAGGCCACTATCTTTTTAAGTTTCTGGTTCAAGGAGTTGGGCCAGAGCGTTGTCTTTTAAGACCCTCTTCCTTTCTAGGATAGTTTTTTTATAAGCAAACCTAGCATTTGCGATGTCTAGACGGTTCTTAGGGATGGCTTTCAGAGTTTTTAATAGTACGCCATGCGCTTTTGAGCATTTCCTATCGAACCATCTTTTTTCCAGTAGCGGGTGCTGCCTAGATTTTTTCTGCAGACTACGATTGATTTCAATACAGATATTATCAAATGCCACTATAACATCCTTACAATCTATTCTATTCGCTAGGCATATTGCAACTTCATCCTCCACCTTGGACAAGACCTCTCGAAGAAAAGTTTCAGGGACTATTTTTGTCCATTTCAGCCTACGGTTTTGATCTTTAACCATAACATTTTGTCCCCCTCTAACTTTTACTGATTTTAGAGAAATTAACTCCGTATGCTTCATTTCAATTAAAACAGGATTATGATTGTTAAAAACTGACACCTCTGTATAATATTTAATCACAATATTTAGAAAACAAGAAGACACAAAAATATAATCTATAATAGTGCCCACGTCTTTACCCTTGAAGGTAGGGGACCTATCCTTTCCATCCCCACATCCTGATTCATGTAAATTCCATCTTGCAAGAAATGTTTCAAGGAGCTCACCTCGCCTGGTATGTTCCAGATGGACAGGTGTGGAGAGGGGAGGACCATCAGCATCATGAACAATACATGGTAGTGTACATGGGTGAATGTTAAAATCCCCTAGTAATATCAGTTCAAAGGCATCTACATTAATACTGTAAGTTGACAAAAATGTATCCAATAGTTCCAGGTTTTGACTGGTGTGCTCCTTTGCATGAGAATTATAAAAGTTAACAAAAATAATCTTGGTTTTATCCTGAATAGATAGTTCAACAATCAGACAGTTTTCCGAGCCCGAAGAACATTGGGTTAGTGTTCCTTTTATGTCCAATTTGAAGAAGGTTAACAAGCCCCCCTTAGATCTTCCCGCCACACTACTACTGGCTGAGTTGAAGAAATGGCAAAATCCATCCAAGGAAAAACTATTTGTTTGGTCCCAAGTCTCTTGTAGGGCAATGATATCATAGGATTTTAAAGACTGTAGCCAGTCAACATTCCCGATTTTGTTCTTTAAGCCAGCAATGTTCCATGTCGCAATTTTAAGAATAGGAGTAGATGTCTGGCAAGGGATCTCTGGAACAACAGGCAGTCAATCATTTTCCTCTAGTGATGACAGGGCAGAAAAACGATTATAAAGAGGTAGAGTGTTATCGAACTGCCTGTTTGCCACCTGATAGCAGTAGGAGTCCGCTCTATTGTGTTGCGAAGGTCCATTTAAGGGTACATTTAAAGGGGCATTCGACCCACAACCAGCCATTCCCCTCCCATACCCATGTGCAGGATACCTTTGGTTATGTGGCACTCGATGTTGGGAGTTGTCCAGGTGATTATAAAAAAAGCCAAGAGGTCTAGCACATACTGAGTTGTCAAGGTTTGGTAAGGAGGCAGCTCTAAGGAGGACTGTTGCAACGTGTTGCGGGTGTTTAAAATTTACAATAATGCAGTCCCCACTTATGTTTTTCCTACCATTGCCAATCCAACTGACTCTATGTGTGGATATTATATCATTAGAAAAGGCATATGGAAAGCCACAATTCCTATTCAGCCAGGCAAGGGTGTTGTTTTTTAAGGCAGCATGTGTTTCTAGCCTAGGGTCTGTTAGGCAGGAATCAACCTCAGGCACATTTGTTAAAACCACCGTGTATGGAACACACTCCGGTGGGAGGTTGACAGAGTTCTTCCTCCTGATCCTACTTCTCCCAGTATTATCGCCCCCGGCTAGGTTATTCTGGTTACCATTTAGTGCTACTTGCGGTTGTACTGGTGTTTGTGCTATAGGTGCTGTAGTTGTTGCCACTAATGGTGGGTTTACAGTTGGAATATTCGGTGCATGTACAACTGTCGGCGCTTGACCAGTAACCCCTAAGCCACTAACCCTGGAGCTAGCCGGTCTTAGACCAGCAGGTCCCTCTGTAGTATTACCCGAATGACCTTGTGGGCCTATTTGAGGACTCATCTGAGTAGGTGGCCGGGTCATGTGGGAATCTAAAAGACTACCAAGTCTAGAGACCTCACTGGCAACTAGATCTAACTTTTCCACCAGTGGTCCAATCAGTGCCTTTAGTTTTGTCTCCATGATGGTAACCAAGAGTTCAATGTGGGCTGGATGTAAAATACTCCCACCCACTGTGTTTACTGGCTCTGGACTATCTTCCCTATTATATGATGTTGGGCCTGTCTTTTTGGTCTTCCTTCCCACCACCCTTTTAACGGGTGCCTTCCTACAAGCACGCACTATCCTCTGTGCAAGTGTTTGAGGTGGTGAAGGCCCTGGGGAGGGTGACGATCTCTGATTTGGGGTAGCTTCGGTAACAATGTCCCGCCCTTCTGTTGGCACTATAATGGAAGCATCATTGTTTGAGTCTTCATTATTTGGAGCGGGCAAACCACTGTCTATAAGAAGCAGCGGTGTGGTGGGTGTACTCAACTTTGTAGGTGAACTATCTGGACTACCCCTACTTAATGATAGACTCCTGTCTTTGTTAATTTTATTTACAACCTTAACAAGTTAATTATCCATTGTCCGAGCCTCATTAACTCCCGCTAATTTGGCCGACCTAAGCTTGGACATGATGGGGCCCTGCAGATAATGGTTGTGGGATATGTAGAATGGCAAAACCCAAGTCAGTTATTACGGGAAGACCTATCAGGACAATAAAACCAAGTTAACTGAAACAGACGTAAAAGCAGTGAATAGAAATAATAGGGCTTACTCTAAGTCCATAGTCCTGAAATAAGGAGCCAAAGTCCGTGGCCCAGCCCGGCCTCCTCTGGCCTCGGACGGCCGCAGATGGCCCAGCCCTTGTCCCGGGCTTCTCCGGGCGCGCCCGCGCGCGTCCCGCGGGACGAGTGAGCAAGTGTTCCTTTATGCCCCCAGGCACTTCCTGCTTCCGAGGGCGGCGGCGGCGTCCTTGCCGCAAGGGGCTGCTGGGAGTTGGGGTTTTCTTCATGGCCCGGCGGAGCCAAGCCTGGCCAGACCACCAGCGGAGCAAAGCCCAGCCCTCCTCTTTCCACAACGATGATGCCGCCCAGCACAAGCACACAGGGGAGCAAAGCCCGGTCGTGAGCAGCTCTCCGGTTGCAGAAGGCTCCCGCAGCACTCCTTCGCAGGTGCTCCTTTATGCCCCCAGGCACTTCCTGCTTCCGAGGGCGGTGGCGGCGTCCTTGCCGCAAGGGGCTGGTGGGAGTTGTGGTTTTTTTCGTTGCCCGGTGGAGCCAAGCCCGGCCAGACCACAAGCCGAGCAAAGCCCGGCCCTCCTCTTTCCACAACGATGATGCCGCCCAGCACAAGCACACAGCGGAGCAAAGCCCGGTCGTGAGCAGCTCTCCGGTTGCAGAAGTTGCCAGTGAGAAGAAGAAGGCACTGCCACTTACCAGAACCGGTTTGTCACCCAAGATCTTTTTTGAGAAACCAAAAATTGCAGCAGCGGTGTCAAGGCAGCAAGCTGGAAGCAGCACCCCTGCATCAGTGGACCCACTGCACCAACCTAGGCCCATGTCTGTCGCAGAGGCAGCCAGTCTAAACACATAGACAATGCAGATGAGCAGTGATGTTGAAATTGATTTATCGTTATCGCAATGTAGTACCCAATCAAATTTGCAGGAAACAGATAAGTGGGCAACAAAAGCCACAATGATCCTCAATATTAGTTGTTCCTCTGGAAGTAGGGGCAGTTCAGGAGATCAAGCTTCCTGCTGAGGAAGGAGAAGATCAAGGTACTCTTTCACAAGATCCATTGTCTTCCAGGTCCCAGCAAGGAAAAGGAGGGTTAATCCATCAACTTCTTCTGCAAGAACGCCTTTTGACGATCTAGATGCCACTTGGAACCCACCGCAATCTGAGAGTGAGACACGCCACATGAGGCTAAGGAAAAAGAAAATTCCATAAAGCCTTAAAGTTATGGAGGTAGATGTAGAAGAGAATGATGATGATAATGATGAGCCAGTCATCATGGACATTAGCCCAGCGCCAGTGGAGACTGACATTGCCTCATCCCAAGTTGCTATGAGGGTTGTGGCATGGATACCACCTACACAGATACCACCATCACCTACAGCTACCATATTTGCAAAGTCCCGGCAGCAACCTACATCCACCACTAAAACCATCTCAGTAGAAGTAGGTCCTACAGGGAGTCAAACGTCATGCCCACCTACCAGTTCATCCAAAACTGCAAGTGGCACCAACAGCATCAGAAAGTTGACTTTCCCAATTTGGGACTTCTTTATGGCTGACAAGAAGTAGGTGAACATTGCTAAATGCTCCATTTGTAGAAAGGTGTTAGTCAGGGTAAGCTTGGTACAAACTATGGTACCAGATGCCAAACAACCCATCTGAGAAAACACCACTTGATTCACTGGGAGGCGCACCTTACCGGCACAATACTGCAAGTATTGTTGGTGAAGGGAAAAAAGAAGATCCGATCACGGTGGAAGGTGAGCAAGAGGGAGACATTTTCTCTGGTACACAAAGTAGCCCTGTCACCTGCAGTGCAATGGTACCATCTACATCATAAGCAGCAACATCGCAATTGCACAAACGTCAGGCTAAAACGCCAAGGGGTCCGAGGCAAGAGAGTACTACAATGAAAAAACACATTGAGACAAGAACTCACCTGCATCTGTGGCACCAGAAAAAAAAAATTCAAGGCTCCCATTCTCAGCATGTTTAGGTCAGAGGGGCAGTACGAACGCAACCACCCAACGGCACATTTGTAGAACGCAAATCTGGCTAAAATGTTAGCGCTAGACCTCCTCCATTTTTCTTTTTTGGAAGGGGTGGGTTTTCTTGAATTTGTGGCAGCCATGTGCCCGAAATGGAAGGTAACCAGCCAGTCCTCTTTCGCCAGAGTTGCTGTTCCAGCACTACATCATGACGAGTTTGAATTGCTTGGACAAGTTTTGCAGCACAGTGCTGTTGACAGTATCCACCTAACAATAGACAGGTGGACCAGTTGCCAAGCCACTGATTAAATGTGCATCGCTGCACGATGGATCTCTTTTGTGGGGGTTAGAGAAAAGATATCTGCAGGTGTTGACACTGCTGAGATTTTTAATGGTGCATGGAAACATTTTGGAAAATTTTGACAACAAGGTCTTTGAATGGCTGTGAACAAGAGGGCTTAACATTGGTTTTGTTGCCACGGGCAATGGCAGTAATATAATTAAGGCCATGGGCCATGGTGGCTATTTCAAGGTCCTGTGTTTGGCGCAATGCATTATCATCATTATTCAAGACAATCTGAAAAAAGAAGACAGAGTCAGCAACTTACTGACCACCTGCAGAAGAGTCTGCACCCCTTTCAGCCATTCTTTTAAAGCCCGGGAGCAGCTGAGGATCATTCCACGTGATAATATAATACTAGTCAAAGCACTCATCCTGGAGGTGTCAACATATTGGAATTCCACCTATTACATGCTTGAATGTATGTTTGAGCAGTAAAGACCAAGCAATGAACATGTCATGCAAAGAGCGGAAGCTACTGTGAAAGGCATGACCATTGAGACGGACCAATGGGGCCTAGTTAAATGCCTGACAAATATGCTGCTTCCTTTTGAGGTCTTCACATGTGAAGTCAGCAAGGAAGACTGTACTATGGGGGAAGCTAACCCATTGTTGCACATGCTACATGAACAGCTAAAGAAGGTATCTGCAATGTACGCAGGCGTTGAGGAAAAGAAAGAAGCATATGAGTTGGTGAATAGCCTAACCCTTCTCTTATCTGAAAGTTCAAGGGTGCAAAGAGGCATTGTGTCATCCTACCATTACATTTGTGCCACAATTCTTGATCCTTGGTACAAACCATTACTGTACACTTTCATTCCTTTTTGAGACGGGGATATTTCCAGCTACATAACTGTGGAAACCAGTCAGCTAGAAAAAGAACGGCCGGGAATTAGAGCCCTGATCCTCCAGGGCACAACCAGTACTGCAGGGCAGCCTTCAAGTTGAACTTCAGAGCCTGAGGGCAGTGTAGTTGGCTCTCAGCAGCCCAAACCACCAAAAACACTAAGAACAACATCAACAACAACAAGAACAGAAGCATCTTCCCCAAAATCGGCGCAGGAATGGTTTCCACAGGCAGGTCTTAAGGCCAATGCTAAGGCAAAGGCGAAGGCAATAGAGGTCAAGGAAAAGTGGAGCACTCGTGATCATTTCTGTGTTGGTATGGGAAATGGCGCCAATGGCCAGTGCTCAGTAGGCTGGCAATAAAATCTGGTGTGCCACATAGCAAGTGTCTTTGCTGACCATGTTTTCAGTGCTCCTGGTGCCATTCTGACAGTGAGAAGGACCAGTCTCTCATCCCAAAATGGGGAGAGATTAACCCTGATAAAAATGAATCAGAACCATACCTGAAGTAGCACAGCAGGAAGGTGATGATAGCGACTCAGATCATGGAAGTACGGTGAACCACCAGAGTTTGAGGACGAGCTCTAATTCCCTAACAACTACTAGGCTCTATCATATCCCAGTTCCTTTCTTTCTTTGACCCCCCCAAAAATAAACAAACCAAAAAAAGAAGATATAGCAGAGGAACATTATTTACTTTATTATTTTTGCTTGTCACTGTCTTTCTAGTTCACAACAAATCCATCCCCACTGTCTTACTCTTTTATTGTGGGATTGGAGTTGTAACTGTGTACAGTCAGTGAAGATGTAAGTGCACTCCTGACTCGCCCTAAAGCCATTTCCCTCAAGCCAGATATTGGATGGAGAATACAAATGTGAAATGTGTGCCTACCTCCAAACCTGGGCCCTGATATATATCTATAATTTCCGAGCTTAGAGGGACTGTCCTGGAAGAACAGGTAAATGATGGCATGCATTGCAAGCTTAGTGATTGTTGTTTGTTGTGCATGATGTCTACTATTCTATACACAAAAAGTGAGACAAGAATCTTTCCCTTCTTGTTGTTCAAAAACAAAATTGTACTACTGCAGGCTGATCCATGCCATCTTAAGTCAGGACGACTCTGGACTCACTTAGGACACTTTTGATACAGAGTTGGACACGATGACCATACCATACTCACAGTCAGAGTCAGGAGGATCGGAGATGATTGAGGAAATAAGTCAGGGCATGAAGTGGCCTAAAGTTAAACAACAATACCACACCTACATGGCTGAGGAGTAGTGGTGGCGAATGTGGTGTGACTGACAGCTGTGCATTGATTCTTTTTCTTAATTTTTAAAATGTTAAGTTGCTGTATGTGTGTGTGCTCGGTGCTGTCTGGCTCAAATTCAATGTTAAGTGGAGGTTAGGAGAGGGGCTTGCTCCTGTTGGTGGTAGCTGCAGGAAACAGACATGATTTTGCCATGCCACTTTTGAAAGTCTTCTTGTTGCATTCCTCATTAATTATGCAGTTTAACTTTTCTCCTTGATTTTTCAATATCCTTTTTGCTTTTGTATCTACAGGCCAGGCCCTTACCCTGCGCCATACTGGAAAAAACAACACACACTTATCTTACCAAACTGTATCCGCTACGCACCCAAGAATGACGGACGGACAGTCCAATGAAGGACCGAGAGGAATGCGGCGATGCAGCTCTCATTTGGCAATAATATAGTGGATTCATTTTTTCTATTCAATCATTATGACTGTGTGTGTTGTATATGTTTGCTTATGTTTGGCTCCTACAGATAATTTTAAATTGTATTTGCTATCTTTCAAATGAAGCCCAGCACAACAGAACATAAAATGTATGTAACTTGGGTCTCTCTGGAGGCAGAAAGGCATTTGCATAATTAATATCCTGCCTTGCACTAGTCTAGCACTACTCATCATCAATTCATAATTATCATGCATGCCTTCCATTTTTCTCCCTTAACAGATTTATGATGGATGTGTGTTGTCCATGTGTAGTGTTTATCTTTGCCAAATCCGTCTTCCCAACCATTCATCAAATCCTAACCCTCTTCCCCGGCCTGTGTGATTTAAATTGAGAGGTGACTAAATTAAATTTACACCAAAAATTGATCACACACGTGCTGGGCAGATGTGGTGAAAGCAACACTAACTCAAGGCAGGGAGAGGATCTTCTTCTGTTCCAAGTATATATGCTATAACCCACACTGGCACTATATAGATTAGATTGCCCCCCCATGCACAGTATTGAATATTCATTTTTTTTCCAGAGGAACATAATCCATCATAATTAATTGGCAGCATTGATTCATCATCCTAGTTCCAGCACTAAAGGTTACGCTTGTCCACTTCATACCATGAGTCGACTTCAGTATGTGTTGTAAATTGTACTAGGCAAGCCCACTATTCTGTTTTATTTTAATTTAGCATTACTTACCATCATGATTTCTTGTTTACTGTACTTCTTCTATGTTCCCTAGTCTCCCTCAGATGACTTACTGTCTCATTTTCTTTTTTTGCAAATGCTACTGTCAGCGTCTACTACTACTACCACAAAATATGGCACCTTGGGAAACCAAACCATCACCATGTAGCCATCGCTTCACCTAAACAAACATCAATCACTGGTAAGAGAAGAAGTATGTGAGAGGCATAATGTATATACTATGGAAATTAATTAATTCACACCTTCTTCCAAGTCCATTGGGTTTCAGTTGCAGACTGCATAAACTAGGAGGAGAGGCTGACAGTAGTAGGACAAATGAGGGTACCGCATCTATCTGTTGGTGTGTTACACTATCAGCAAATTTTAACAAAACTGACTGCGGACCTTCAGCAAAGAAAACAGTACAAAGTAAAAAAGTAACCCCCAAAAAAAGATATACATCATATGTAGAAAAATATAAATAAGTTATTCCCCTAACAAATAAACTAGAATGAAAGAAAGAACCAACAACATCTGACCCACGCTCACCATAACCCCAACCAATGTCCAGTAAAAAAGTCCAATAGTCCATAAATATCCATAAGAAAAGAACACCATTGCTTCCCCAACTCCCACTTTTCCACCCTCTCCCAAACAAGTCCCACTTTCCATTGCTGCATGCCCTATACTAGGCCGGTTAGTATTTGGTTGAATTCCTTGAAAATAGTGGGATGCAAATGCTAGGGTTGTGTAGTCAGATTGGAGTCTCTGAGGCATCAGATTTGAAATAGGTATCTTCCCTGCTACTGATATGGGCAAAGAATTCCAGAACCGTATCCCTCCAGTCAGTGATGAGATGGTGTGCCGAATGTTGCCATCTAACAAATTGGTTTCCATTCTATACATTTGGAACCTCAAGTATCGAAAAGTACTATCTACCCACGGTAAATTGCAGGCCTCTACATGTAGTAAATCTCTGTAAAGTGCAGGATGAATCGAGAAGATACCTGACTACACCCAGTTCACTATAAAGCCAGACTGCTCTCCAAACTTATCTAACACAGCTGTCAATTGTGCTGCATCCCTCTGTAAGTTTGAGACTTACAAGCACAAGACATCTGTGTATAACGATATGTGATACGCAGTGTGGTCCACAGTGATTCCTTCAAAAATATCACCCTGCTGAATATTGGACACAGCAAGAGTGGACATCCTTTTCATGTCCCCCTTATTCCTGGGTTTTGATCAGATATTGTCCTCTCAGTCCTGACCCTAGCCATTGCTTTGGTATACAGGAATGAGACCATTGATGACATCTTTGTCCCAGATGAATTGCCTTCATTAGCTTATGAAGATAAAGATAATTGTATAGTAGTGAAGGCCTTTTCTATATCAATAGGAGCAATTGCTGCTCACTAGGGAATACTGGTGTGCACTTTTAAGACCCCAAGCAATCAGACAATTTTGAGGACCATATTTCATCCAGGGATAAACAGTGACTAGCCAGGGTGGCTGATAGTCTGGGAGCAGTCTATTGGCCAGCATTTTGCTAAACAGTTTATAAATCAGATTACATTAAGAGTTGTCGGTAGGAGACGACTCTCTTTGGATCTTTCCCCTTTTTAGGTATGGCTGTCACAATTGCTTCAGTCATTGGTCCGAGTAGTTCCAGCTGCTGCTATGTCACCTGCTAGGATTGGAATCGAGATATCAGCATATAGGGTGTAATATTCAGGTGAAAAGCCATGAAATCCTGGGGGTTCCTTCTCCTCATGCCCTTTAATACCTTCCCCCAGAGTTTAGATATTCAAACCACTACTCCCAAGATGGCAGCCTCAGCTTTTGTAACCTCTGTCAGGTCAGCTCCCCCTAAGTAGTGATAAATGACTTGCTCTACCCTCGTACAGCCATTCATAGTATGTCTGAAGGTATTGTTAATTGTCTACAACAGTCGCCCAGGCCTCCGGGCGTGTTACCAACAGTGGCACCGCTCTACTCTAAGCTGCACCAAAAGCTTGCAAACACCTCCTTACTTCTCCAGCACGTGAGGTACAATAAGTAAGGGCCCCACCTAGGTCAGTGGAAGCTCTGATCCTGCAGTACCCTGTGCGCTCACCCATGTGGACCACTCTGCTCTCCGTCACTCAATCAATTGTCCATTGTGAGTGTAGGAGACAGTAGCTCTGCCCCAGCAGTTCCCCAGTCAAAGTCAGCACTCCCGTTTCTTATAGGGACCCTATCTAGTTCTGTTGTAGTTGCCAAGTTGAAAGCCCAGAGGCAATACTTTTCCCTGATGCAGAGGAAGGATTCATCACCTCCATGGCAATAAAACAATCTGGTTGCGCAGGCTCGAAGATGCAAGGGTCTGCCAGCCCCTTCACTCATGTGTTGCAAGTATGGTCATGCTGAATTTATTGAAGGTAGGAACCTAACGCCGGAGCTCCTCTAAACAGCATCTAACTACATTGCACAGCAGTCCACCAAGCCTTTTCTTTTGTCACACTAGTGGATGCCACAATAAGTGCTGAAGTCCACAGATAAAATGTATCTTTTCATGCCTTAGGCATATTTCTGCACCAGATACCATCACCTAATAGAAAGGTTAGATAGGTCAATCAGGGATTAGTCAATTACTATATGCTTTAGGGGTACTGGTCAAAAACCAGACATACAGTTCAGCAAAAAACTTGGGGTGATCAGGCATGAAGGGGTATTTTCTGAGAAAACAATACTTGCCTAAGCCAAACCTCTTACTAGGAAAAAGTAGACCATTGAATCAGATTTAAAATTTTCCGATCAGATTGTTGGTGGAGGTTGAAATGCACAAAAAGCGGCATTGTTACTTATTCAGTTGGCTTAGTGATGGGTTTTCAAAGTCTCTCTGAAGGGGGTGGTTCACAGTGGTACTTGTATGGTATGAGGTCCAATGTTTGGTTGATTGCTGAAATTTGAGGAGAGAGTGTTTCCGGACTGATTTAACCTGGCCCAGATCAACAATCAGCAATAGAACTTGCAGTTACAAATCCAGTCTATGGAAATAGTTTTGCATTACTATACCACACATTTCAGCTGTATTTAGAGTTGTTGAAAAGCAGCTAAATGTATTCTGGGCCATAAACCCCTCAAGTTGCACACAGAACTGAATCTGAGAATATTATCATTATATTTTTATCATTAAACCTTGAAGCCTACTCAACATTATTTTGTAGCACAAATATCTAAGGAATGACTGACAGAATTACATCAAACCACGAAGAAGGCCTGAGTAAAGTTATTTCTTTATGTTAAAAATATAATTGAGCGTTAACACCTGCAGTTCTTATAGGAATTTGTGTATCCTCTGCAGTTTCCCTAGCCAGATAGATGCATGAGTTCAATCCAAATGCCATCACGGATGCACAGGTTCTCATTGGGGTCTACAGAATAAAAAGAGACAAAATAGCAAGCCACAGTGCTGAACTTGGCACTGAGGGATTAATGCAAGCTGTTCTAGGATAAATAGTGTGCAACAACAGTCCTGGAGGGATGAGAACTGCAGCCCATGATCGCACATTAATGCACTCAGCTGAAGACCATGTGATGGCGGTTCTGGTGTCACAGAAGCTGGGCAATGGATATGATCAAAGGGCCCTATGTTTCAAGAAGTTGGGTCGCTTTTACACCTTAGAATGTGGTGCATTTGCGACACAACCCCAAAATGTGATTTATCAAGCCACTAAAGTGCACTTTGTGTGGCCCTGAGTGGCTTGATAAATTCAGAGTCATTCAACGCAGCACACTTCTCTGTGCTGCGTTACTTTGTCCCAGGGAGGTATTCTACAGCGTTGCATGACACCCACGTATTCTGATGCATTCCCAGATTTGCCATCACTGGTAGACCTGGGAATGCGCCAAGATGCTAAGCCTTCTCAGGTGAGGCAGAACAAGGAGAAATTGCTTTTTTTTCCAGGGTATTTCCGCATTCTGCAGCTCACATAGAAGGCGGAAAATGCATCAGGAGACTGATTGCTTTTGTGCAGGAATGTATCCCTTCCTGCGCAAGAAAAATCCTGCATGCAAACCCGGCACCCTTGCACCACAGTGCAAGGGTGCTTGCTTAGGCACTAGGCAACCCATTATGCACCAAGCACTGGGAAAAGGCAGTAATGTGCTGAATTGTGATAAATACTGCCCATTTCTGCCTTTCCCTGGAAGGCAATGCAGCAAGGTGACTTGCTGCGGTGTGTTACTTTTTGTTAAACATGGCCCTAAATGTATCACCATGTGTGAGGTGATAGGCAGTACCTTGGGGGAAATCATTGCTGCACTGCTCACCATAACTGGTTAGGAAACAGAACTTCTCTTTTGAAACTGTATTTGTATTTTACTGTCAACCATGCAAAACAGTATGAGTAAGGTGGGATAATGAGTTAGGAGTTCAATGCTGATTTCTGTTTGAATTCCTCAGCTCATCATGCAGAAATTACTCAGTCTTTCTTCCTGACGAATCTAATACACTTTGTAGCACAAATTGTAGTAAAGAAATATGGTTTGCACATCTACATAAATCAATAAAACATGTAGCAAGTGCTAATTAAAAAAAATTCCATATTGTTTTTTATTATTTCTGCCTGGCGTCAGGGGTTACATTTGTTGAAAGGTAGTCAAATGGACTATTATAGTAGAAGTAGACTTTTGGTTCTAGTTTTAGTTTCCATAAATAACCACGTGGAACATTTATGATGCATCGATGAACATGTTTCACAGTTTAACATTTATTTTGGCTCACAAAACCACGAACAGATTGATAATGGTATGCACTGATTACAACTCAGGAAAGGGGACGTGCAAGTGGGTCGCTGGGTTGAAAAGAAGGCAGCCATTTTGTCATCCTTCAAAAGTTAGCACTGTTCTCAAAATGAGCACGGAAAACAGAAGAGCACAATCTCAGAAATGCTTTTCTTACCTAGATACAACGCAGCCCTGCAGCAAAATCTCATGGGACAAACTAACAGACCAGAGGTAAAAAGATCAGAACAGGAGCGATTTGAAGAAAGCTACACATCCATAAGCCTATTATTATAGTTTGAAGGAAAAACAAAACGAAGAACAATGTTTGCTCCCACAGCGCCACTTAGAGGTAATCACACATCCGTATGATATAGACCATCGACTACTACTGTAATTAATTTTGTTGGGGGGATTTCTTTCTCTGCTGAAGTAATAGTTTATAGTTCAGTCAATTTTTAAGAATGCTCTGGGTAATCAAGGACAGCCACACTGAATGAATAAGTGCAAAAATAAACAATTTCGTAGGTTCAACAAAAGTAAAGCTACAGTTTATTTTTATCAAGATATCACTTCTTCATTTATCGGCATGTTGTAGCTGTAAATTGTTAAACATTTATATATTTCTAGGCATGTTTAAAGCGAGGTTAAATGATATTTAGCAATAGACAATACTTTTCTTTTTCGTTTTTTTCTTTTAAATACTCTGATCTGCTGGCAAACCTGATCTGGTTAGTTTCTGAATTACTTATCGTGAAAAGTGCTAGGTTTTAGTTACTGCTGACAGAAAAGACACCATCAATTCTAGGAAAGTTCTCGAGAATTCTGGAAACTTGAGTCGGAGGCGTTAACTCATTTTTCCTTCCTGTGTGAAGACATCATAGAATAAATGACCATGCAGAAATAGAATGACTTGAAGGAATTAAACAACGTAGCCTGTAATTGAAGATGGGGGATATAGTTATAACATACCCTGCCCATCACTTAGTGATGGCCGTTAAATACAGGGGGCCTCATTTATGAGCCCTTGCGTCACTTTTACGCCGCCGGTGCGTCACTTTTTGTGACGCACCAGTGGCGTAAAAAAAGCACCTTGTTGCACCATATTTACAAAGTGACGCATCTAGGTAGATGCGTCACTTCGTAAACCCCTGCGCCACATTATACCTGCGCCAGGTATAATGTATGCAAGGGGGGCGTATTGACGCAAGAAAGGGTCGTAGAAGTGACGCAGTGAAATCTATGAGATTTCACTGCATCACTTCTAGGACGCTGTTGCGTCAAAATCTTGCGTCTGCCTCACAGCAGGTGTAAGACTGACGCAAGCCCTTTCACATGGGCTTGCCCCATGTGAAAGGATGCATTGCTGAAGTTGCGTCACTTTTGTAACACACTCCAGCAATGCGTCACTTTTGTGCTTACAGATACGTCAGAAATACTGACGTATCTGTAACTCCTTGCATCATAATGTAAATATGACGCATCATTGGTGTCGCAAGGAGGGCGCAATGAAAAGTGACGCATCGCTGTTTTCACGCAGCGATGCGTCACTTTTCATAAATGAGGCCCAGGGAACGTCACTTTTTGTGGTATTCCATGGGGCAGGAGCCTGCTCCATATTTACGAGGCAGCACTAAGTCACTTTTTGTGGCTTAATGCTGCCTCGAAAATATTGTTCCCTCTATCACAGTTTTCTGCATTAAGTGGGTGTGCAATGGGTGTTTTGCAGGGGGCGTTCCCCACAACATCCATGGCTTTTTGACACTGCCCCAGATTTATGACAAATAATCAATCTGAGGCAGCCAGGGAGGCATAGCGAGGAGAAATAGCTTCATTTCTCCTCGTTTTTCCTTTTTCTCTGTGTGCTGACAGGAAAAAGCCACATGTGATTGTTTTTCTGCAGGAAGGTTATCCTTCCTGCACAAAAATATTCATCCGTGCAATGCAGGCACTTCTGTACAATGGCAGCCCATTGTTCACCGGCGCAGGGGATAAGGACATGAATGGCCGTATCTGATAGATATGGTACATTCCTGCACTTTTCTTTTGTCATGGGGCAGCACAGCAGGAAAGTCGAGCATCACAGCAGGAAGGCCTGTGGTGCTGCGCCATGGCAAAAAACATCATAAAGGAGGCCCTGGGCCTCATTTATGTAAGTGCTGCATTGCTGCAGTAAAACAGCAATGTAACACTTTCCAGTGTAGGCGTGGGAGTGGGAGTTGCAGGCCTGGTGTTTCCACACCCATTAAGTCTCAGAGCATGTTCCCTGGAATGAGGACTTGCATGATAAAAAGGAACTGGTAATTTGGAGACTGTCTGTTTATTCCCCATTTTAGAGATAATAAGTCAATTAAAATAACTTTATCCGGCCAAATAAGACCATAAAAGCAAATGCATATAACTAGATGAAAACAAGTAATCAATAAATAGTATACATACAACGGAATCTAATGAACACAAAGAATTAGATATATAATAAAAGAAAATTAAAACACAATCAAAATTACTCCAGTAAAATTCAACCAGACAAACAAACCGATCTGAGAGTTTCTTTGAAAGCCATGCAAGCCAATGTATATTCAAGCATGGTTAGATATGTAGACTAAACATTGCTGGACTTAGGAGTGATAGTAAAACGAGGTACCTAAAATGTGAAAATCCATATCCATACTAATATAATAAAGAGAGAGCCCAAACCTTTGAGGCGGGTAATCTCAGGAACCACAGCACCAATCACAACACCCAATACAGCGTTGGAAAGGGCAGTTGCTGCAGAAGGACATAGGCTATGCAGACGCCCACCTTATACATTTGAAAGGTAAAAGAACCCTGCCAGCAAAGTAGTCCCTTGTGGGCGTGTCTGCGTTGTGCTGTGGGCGTGCGCTGGGGGCGTGACAACACTGGGGGTGTGTGGTATGTACCGCCCTTCATGCCATGTCTCATATCATGTGTTAATCCCAACCTGCTCCCTTTAAATACCCCTGCACCCCATAATCATAACCCACCCTTACTCCTTAAAATACCCCAACACCCTTAAACACTAACCCATCTGAACCCTAAAAATACCCCTGTACCCCAAAACCCAAACCTAGCCCTGAACCCTAAAAATACCACTGTACCCCAAAACCCAAACCTACCCCTGACCCCTAAAATACCCCTGTACCCCAAAACCCAAACCTACCCCTGAACCCTATAAATACCCCTGTACCCCAAAACCCAAACCCAGCCTGGACCCTAAAAATAACACTGTACCCCAAAACCCAAACCTACCCCTGAACCCTAAAATCCCCCTGTACCCCAAAACCCAAACTTAGACCTGTACCCTAAAAATACCCCTGTATCCCAAAACCCAAACCTAGCCCTGAACCCTTAAAATACCCCTTTACCCCAAAACCCAAACCTACCCCTGAACCCTAAAAATACCCCTATACCCCAAAAACCAAACCTAGCCCTGAACCCTAAAAATACCCTTGTACCCCAAAACCCATACCTATCACTAAACCCTAACACTACCCCTGTACCGCATAACCCAAAGCTATATCCGAACCCTTAAAATACCCAAACACCCCAAAACATATACCTCAGTACCCCAAAACATACACCCCTATACCCATACTTACCTTATCCAAACATTTAAAAAAAACATGCTTTTACCATTCATGCATTTACAACGCATTTCGTTGTAAATGTATGAGTGGTAAAAGCATATAAAATGTAATGCCATGCATTATATTGGCATTGCGGAGTCATGGTACTTTCGTAATGAAAGTATGCAGAGTGATGGTATGCGGAAAGAAAGTTGCGGAATAATGGGTGTTTACCCTCCCCCGGTAAGTACATTGGTGGCACGGCGGCCCACATCTCCAGCCACATACTCTTATTTTTTCACCACCCATTTTAAAAATGCACAGGTCTCTCTCATTGATGGCCAGCACCGACATACACTTTTAGACACACCTCCTGCAACAAGTTCTAGATTTGCGAACTTTAGAGCTGGGGAGCTACATTCAAATCTCGGCATCAGCTCAACATCCTGTGATTCCAGGCAAATCGCTTTGTCTCCCCGTGCCTACCACAAATGAATGTGTTCTTCTGTAATGTAAATTGTGCTCATGCCATGTTGTGGAGTTTGCGCTATATAATATTGAAAGGAAAAATAAAGTAGGGAAACTCGAGTTCACACACTACTAAACGCGCACTCTTAAGTGCATCAGCAGTGCACTGTGAATCGGAGCGTTTCACAGGCCTGTCACAGATAAGAAATGCTATCAAAACGAAATCCTACAAAACAATATACTACTGGCCGGCATCAATTCATACCAGTACAACGGCTGGAAAGGCTGCTAGTAGTATATAAAGTGACAAAAGTGCAAGATAAATAATGCAGAAAGTCATCTCGTGCGTGCGCAATTTAGCTGTAATTCACAATTGCAGTGCTGGGGTGTAATTACCGTCCAGAATTGTTAATTGCAAACCTGTGAATTTCAGCACCCCTGTACATGGCAACTTGTAATGGAGTGCATGAACTTCAAAATCATCTTTTCCAAAAACATAGGCTCATGTTTAGGATTTGGTGGGGCAGGACGAACGCTGTAATTTGTAATTCTCCTGTCACGTGGGAGGCGTGGTTCCCTTGCTTTAGTTAATGCTACATTACTTACCGGTAATCCTCATTACTCCTGGTCCCGTTGTCCTCGGCCCATTCATCACTAATGGAGATAATCATCTTCCAGACAGAAAATAAAAACAAGAGGAATGCTGGGATATACCTACCGCCCCTCCCCCCGGGAATATAAAGGTAGTACCTACCCAGCAGACCTCCTGTACTAACAAGCCCAGACAGGAAGGCCGGCCGCCCGGGAGGGAGGGAGGGGCGTATGAATGGGCCGAGGACAACGGGACCAGGAGTAATGAGGATTACCGGTAAGTAATGTAGCATTACCCCCAGGTCCCTTATGTCCTCGGCCCATTCATCACTAATGGAGAAATACCAAAGCAGAAAAAAGCCGGCCTTCCCAACCCAACAGAAGCCAACCCAGGAAACCACACCAAGGCAGCAACCGCAGAAGGAAAAAGGAAGAACCGGGGGAAACCCCAGGCAGAGCCCCCGACAAGAGGGAACCCCCACCAGACCAGCAGACACCCAACAAGAGCAAGGGCGCACAGCCAGACGACCAGACCGGCCACCACAGAGGCCAACCAGCCCACCACAGGAACACCCGACATCCAACCAGCGACAGGGTGAACACAGACACCCAAGTCACCACAGGCAAGGGGACAACAGCAGAAGAGAGGCCAAACGAAGAGAAAGGCCAAGAACCACCAGGCCAAAAAGCCAGAAACGGGCAGGAGAAGACAACCCACGCCAGAACCGGAAGGAGACAAGCGGACCAGAGGAACCAAAGGCCCAACCAAGAAGAACAGCGGAAGCCCACCAGAACCCGACCCGAAAGGCAAGACCGAGCCCAAGGCCAGGGAAAGAGAGAAACCCCAGACACCAGGGAACGAAGAGCAAACCCGAGGAAGCCAAGCCACCAGGTCCGCAAGACGAGGACACAAGGCAAAAGGAACCCGCACCCCCAGGAAACCCGAGCAGGAACAACCAACAAGGGCAACCAACCGGGACAAGAGACCCGGAAAAAGAGGAAAGGGAACCAAAGGAACCCCAGGAACCCCAAAACAGAACTCCAGCCAAAGCGGAGGAAACGGGAGCAGGAATCAACAGCCCGAAGAAGTCAAACCTGAACACCAAAGCAGGAGAGCAACCGAACGGGCCAAGGACCCGGAGGACCCAAGACAACAGCAAGGGAACCACGAAGGACCCAACAACCACAGCCAAGCCAAGCCAAACCAAAAAAAAGGCCAGGCACAAAGACCCCAAACAGCCCAGGCAAAGGGCCGGGTCAGAAACCCAGAGGCCAGAGAGACAGAGGAAAAACCACCCCAGAGGACCCCACAGAAGCAATCGCAGCCAGGGAGGAAAGCACAAGCAAACCAGAACCCACAGCCCGGCAAGACCCAAGGCAGGGCCAGCACAGGGGACGAAACCCGCACGGCGAAAGCCGCAACCAGGGATACAGGCAGGAAGCCCAAGCCGAAGCCAAAGCAACCCGCAGAACCAACCCAAAACAAGGGAAGGACAAAGAGGGCAAGACCCCAACAGAGCACAGGCCCGAGAGCCAAGAGGCAAGAAGGGTAAACAAGAAGGCAACAGCGAGACGGCCAGAAACAATAACCAGACCGGAACACACCACAACCATAAGCAACCGGAACCCCACGACGCAGGGACCAGACACCCCACAGGCAAACAGGGCACCCGCAAAGAAGCGCCAAGCCACCCATGAAACCCCCAGAAGACACTCCACCAGGCAGTCCAGGACCGCAGAAAGAGCACAACCAGGCAACCCAGAGCAGGACGCACAAACAGAAGGCAGACCAGCCCAGGACAGGAGCCAACAGGGAGGAAGCCCAAGGCAACAGGCCACTACAGAAAGCCACGGCCGAAAGCCAAGCAGAAGCAAACGCAGGCCACAGCAACCAGCGCAGCGCGCCTCCCACACGGCCAAGCAACGGGGAGACGCGCAGAGCGACCCGGAAGAAACGGGGCGGCGGCGCCCCCGCCCCAAAGGGCCCAGAAACCGGAACACCGGCCAGGAGGAAGCCATGCCGCCCAGCAAGCCCGGCAGGCCGGGAGGTAGACCCAGCAGACAACCTGCGAGACAACAACCCACAGGCCCAGGAGAGGCAACAACAATGGCCACCCCGCACTACCACCAAAAGTAGAAGAGGCAGGCAAGAAAACCCAAGGAAGAAGCCAATCGCACCCCGCAGCTCCAGGCGGCCAGGCAAAAAACAACCAGGCCAGACCAAGCTACCGAGCAGACAGCGGAGCATGGGAACAACACACCAACCCCGAGAACAGGAGGCATGACAGGACCCGGCAGCCGCCAGGAGTCCCCAGGCAGTCAACACAGCAGACACAGGAGGGGATGCCAGGAAACAGCAGAACCCAGCAAAGGGAAGGCCACAGCACCCGAAGGACCAAGCAGACCCCCACCACGCACCATGCCCGACAACAGGCGCAGGCCGGGAGGAACAGAACAGCCGGACCCAAGGCAGCATAAGCCACCCAAGCAGAGGCAGAGGGGAGAGAGCACCCCAAAGAACCAACGGCACCCACGAGAGGAACCAGGCGCAGCCAAAGCAAAGGAGGGGTAGGACCAGGAACCCGGAAGGGAAGAACCAGGAACCCCAAGCAGGGCAGAGGCCACAACAGCCAGCCCGCAGAGGAGGCAAGACCACCGAGGAAGAACAGGACGGCAGGCCAACCTGAACGAGGGGAGCCCACAGGACCCACCGCGCAGAGGCCCAAGAAGCAGGAACAACGACCCACTACCAGACGGGGCAGAGAGCCGGAGCAGAAGGCAACCCAAACAGACCGCCGAAGCAGAAAAAGAAGAGACACCGGCACCAGAGCACCAGAGTGCAAGGCGCAAACCAGCAGGCAGGGAAACCCCAACCACACAGGGAACCCACGAGCAAGCAAAGGCAGGAGCAGGAAAAAGAACCAGCCACCACAGAGGCGACCGGAACCCAAGCCAGAAACAGAAAGGGCGAAGAAGAGAACCAATGGAACAGACCCACGGAACGTCCACCACCGGAGAACCGGGGCCAGCCGAAGGCAGCGCGGACCCCCGAAACAGCAGCAGCAGGAAACCCCAAAAGGGAAGGCAGCACAGAGCCCACAAGCAAGCCCCGACACAAAACAGAGGCGCAAAACCGCCAGAGCGGAGGCCCACCAAACGCCGCACAGGGGACCCGAGGACCGACAGAGGGAAAAGTGTCCACCAACACAGCAAAAGGAAGCGCCAGCCAAGGCAATCCAGGAGGCGGACGAGCAGCAACCCGGCCGTGAGGAGCCCACAACAAGAAGAAAGGCACCCACACACAGCCGCAGCGGAATAGCAACAAAGAGAACAAGGAAAGCACCCCGCACAGCTACTCACACAGACCCCCGCACAACAAGTGCACAGGAAGGCCAAAGGAAACCGCACACCCCGAAGGGAAGAGGACCACAGAGCCACCAGACCCAGAACAAAACAGGGGCCAAGGAACAGCCCAACCAGCCACCACGGCATGCAGCAGCGCACACACCCCTCCAGACCCGGTCCCAGGAAAGCACCCCAGAAACCGAGCCCCAAAGCCCAGCGCCGCACTCGGAAGCGCGGCGAGACAATAGGAGGCAAGAACCAAGGGGGGCAGCACCAAAGACTGCAGAGGCAGCCCACCACCCAGAAACATAGGAGGAAGAGCGCCCCCGCCGAGACAAGAAACTGTACCACCCACCGCCATGTCGACCGTCCAAGCCGAAAGAGCAAGATAGGCAGAGTGACAGGGGCAGAGCAGCCCCACCACAGCGGCAGGCAGCACACCCCCCCCCCTCCCAGACCCAGGCCCAGGAGAGCAAGGGACAGAGCAGCGGCCCAGCCGACATCCAACATCAACAGCAGAGGCCAAAAACAAGCCTCCGCCGCACACCCCCCTCCAAGAACAACCAAGAGGAGGCGAGCAGAAGGGGCGCAGGGCAGCAAGCAGTGAAGCGCCCACACACACAGGCAGCTCCGGGACCAGGGCCAGCAGCGAAGAGGACAGAACAAGAAGGCAATGAGACCAGCACAGGAAGTGGAACCAAAGCCGAGGACCGAACCCGGGACACCAGCCCCAAAGACGGCAGCCATAGCAGTCACGCCACACGCTCCCGCACCCTATGGAACACTCCGGAAGAAGACATGCCGCAGCCGAGCACCCTCCGGGGGAGCAAGAGAAATGCAGCCCGACACCGAGCACCACGCTCCCAGGCATGCGACAGCAGCAGCAGCAGCCTCGAGATGCTGCAAGGAGGCAGAAGGGGCGGTCCGCGCCGGGAATCGACCTGCAACAAACAGAGATACACAGAACTCTGGCGTGGGTGCCCAACCTGTCGAGCAACCAAACATGCAAACAAAGCCACTGACAGAGGGAGAAATTGCACCGCAAAGCGGGACTCACCCGGAGCGGGGGCCCGATCAGCAACAGCAAGGCCTCCACACACCAACAGCCGGATCCGGGATCTACCAGCAAGCGCAGCGCGTCTCCCACCCGGCCAGGCACGGGGAGACGCGCACAGCGACCCGGAAGGAACCGGGAGGCGGCGCACCAGCCGCAAAGGGCCGGAAAACCGGAACCACGGCCGCGAAGAAGTAATACCCCCCAGCAAGCCCGGCAGGCCGGGGGGCATACACATCAGGAAACACCACCCCTGCCCGCGAAGCCAGGCAGCCGGGCAGGAGGAGCCAGAAGAGCCTGCACGCCACCCAAGCCCAGCAGGAGCAGGTGCAGCCCAACATCACCAACAGCATCCAGCAACACATTCTGTCGAAGACAGAAAAAAAGAACAGGAGGTCTGCTGGGTAGGTACTACCTTTATACTCCCGGGGGGAGGGGCGGTAGGTATATCCCAGCATTCCTCTTGTTTTTATTTTCTGTCTGGAAGATGATTATCTCCATTAGTGATGAATGGGCCGAGGACATAAGGGACCTGGGGGTAATGTAACGGGGGCTGCCAGGTTGCCACCGGCACAGCCTCAGTTATCTCTACAGGCGGTTACTCCTTACCAAGCAGTCTGTCGCCACAGGACCGCTGGGCCACACCGGTGGGTGTCCTACCCTGTCGAGGGCTGAACTAAAGTCACTGATTTTCCCTACCCGTTTCTGCCACGTGAGGCATGCATACATGGGCCGTGAAGATGCAGAATCGTTTCCTGCTCGTAGAGAGGTCTCTTTTCACGCTCTGGCTATTTGCTCTTTGGGCAGAGACAACGCATTCTTGTTTTGACATTTTGTTTCCCTGAACAAAAAGCTTGCCAAGCAGGTGCTTTAAACATGACGCCCCCTGGGCAACCTTTCGGTCTCCCGGAGTGGGCACCATGACAGCTGCTCCCTTTACAAGACCGAGATCCCAGGCAGGCAATCTGTTTCTTCAATTAGGGCGGAAGTTCTTCTTCACAGAGACCGGATGAAGGAAATGTGTGAAGCCCGATTAGCACACTTTTCTGTTAACCCACTCACCACTCTTACAGTTTATGCTAATATAGCAATTAACAATGGCTAATTACCACCAAGTAGAAAGTGGTCAAAGCTGCCAATCCAAACACAGGAGGGAGCATTATTTGCCCTAATCTCCTACGGCGCAAACTGAGTTTGAAGTAGAGAGCAATATCGCAGCAGTGTTTGGGAATCACTTTAAGTGTAAATTGAGATAAATAGATTAGTGTGATCGAGGGCTGTTTGCATAGTTTCGAAGTAAGTGTACCAGGCAATCAGGGGTTGTGCTTGATATAGGTATTCATAATAGGGAAAAACCTGTATTAATAATTTCAAATAGACGAATGTGTTTGAAGGAATTGTTCACTTATTAACATCAAGTGGAAGAAGTTGAGTTTGTCACAAATGTTCACTTGTGGACTAATTACAGACCTTAATCAACATTCCATTGCTGACCCTGGAAATATGGGATACCCTGGTTATATAAATGCAATTACAATACAATACGACCAGAAGTGCAGGCTCAAGCCTGGGTGTCGGCTATTCCCATGTGATACATTTACATAAAATGACTCTACAGGAGCACATTTACAATCTTTAGGGGTTAGCTAGAAGATTTGGCTTGGATCTGGCACTCTTTGGACAATATTAGCTGTGCCTGCTTTAGAAACGGAGTACTCCCTGTTTCCTATGGGCCGAGGTCTGGCACTGAGACCTGCCAATGGCCAAAGTAATGGAAAATGTTTTGTAAATGTTCCTACAACTTGTTGAAGTTAAACTTTGTATCCCTAACTATAGTCGCTGTCCAGCATTCGTGTATCCTTTGGGGGTAACGGCTGAAAAAAGGACTTTAACAACAAAGCTCTGTAACCATTTCTAATCCCCTTTTGCTGTGACAGTGTCTGTGTCATGTGGCACAAAAGCGCACTAAAGGCACCAGATGTCCACGGTGGGTCTTGTTGAGTTGACGCTGCATCCGAGAGCGGAATCAAGTGTACATGCACATTTTGCTCTTGAAAGCAAGGGAAATTGTCCCTCCTTTCGCCTTGGTGCACAGTTTTCCAATTCACCTCACTGAGTCGAGGACTGCCAGATGATAGACCTCAAGTCAACCTGTCGAACAGACTTAAACAGAGAGCATCTATTGTGGTGGGTGATTTGGTAGATTCACAGTCCGCCTTGATGTCGTGGCTATGAATGGATAAGCTGCCTTGATTTAGAATTTGCCTACACCGTGACCTCAAACTCTAGAAAGGTGAGCAATGTGAGGGCTTAGCGGGTGCACCAAACAAGAATACAGACATAAGTCAAAGGCATCTAAATGTTGGCTTTTTGATGCAACAAACACTTAGCTTGGAATAGGGCATGCAGCTATATTCAATGTGATTCTTACAGGTGAGGCTGTGGTTTTAAAGGAACGGCATGTACGTTTTTCCTTTATTTTTTTAGCTCAGGCTGGAAGCAAAAAGATTCCTCATGAATAAGTTCTTACCTTAACAAGAGGGGCGACTGTCAGCTCTAATCGCATCGGACATACTACAGTATTGGTTGTTAGTCAAGTATATTATTATTGTATTTGCTCCCCTTATGTCATTATGTTTCATTGACTAGCCCATTCTACGCTTACCCAGGTTTGTAAACGGTCTGTTATGTGATCACTATTTGGTTCAATGCCTATGTAGATTCCCCATTTGACTTGTATGAACTGTTAACTTCCTTTCCCTCAAATTGTAAAGCGCTCTGATATCATTCGGGATCAAGTTTGCACTATATACAACTGTACAAATACATTTAAAAAATAAAAATTCTAGCCCAGTGGCGGCTGGTATCAGCGAAGAATGGTGTGGAAAATTTAAAAAAAGAAAAATAAGACCACTTACCTGCCTCTTGCTCCTTGCCTAATCGCCGCATTGGTGCTATTCTACTGCTGCACTGCACTGGCTCGCTGCCACCTCTGCAGCCAATCCTGACGCTGATCATGTTAGAGAGCAGCATCAACATTGGCTAGAGCACCGTGAATTTGTGCTTCTAGAGAGAATGGGAGCCTGTGCTTTTCTGTCTCCAACCCAGCAAACAGCTGAGTTGGAGACAGCTTCAGTGCATGTAGGTTTGGCCGTCCTGATACGGCCGGCCAAATCAACATGCACACTGACAAGAGTGCTGCCCACCACTCCCCCTCCGGCCTGTCATCGTCTCCTCCGCCCCAAGATTCCATCCTGCTAAAAATAAAATGATAATAAAACCTGCATTATTATTGTTTTATTTTTCGACTTTTGCTGCTGCTGGCAGTGGGGGGTGATGATCCCCCGCCATTGAGAAGGAGCCGCCGCTGTTCTACACCAGGATTATGGGAAGAATGCAAATCATCTGTATACAAATGGCTGTTGTTCACGTCATGTGAGGTTTTGTGTTATTTTTTATCACAAAATGCATCTTTAAACCAAATATAGATGTAAGGATATATTTAACGTTAAATAAAATAATGCATAATTTTGAAGCCGGCATTTTGTATAGTAATGCAAAAATGTTTGGAATTTATTTTTTTGCTATTTATTTTGCTGCTTAATTGCTACAGAGGCTATTGCTAATTTTGCTCTTGCCTAATTATAAGTACCATATAAATAGAGATACAGGGGAAACATCCTTTACGACGCACCTTTTACCACGCAGGGCCTTTACAGTGCAGGTTTTTCAATGCAAGTCATTACAACGAATTGCGCTGGGGGCGCTGTAGGATAGGTAATAGTTTAATTTACCATCCAACACCTACCCTACTATCCACGGGGACTGGAGTTGGAATAGTAAATTAAACTATTGACTATCCAGCAACCCCCAACGCAAGTCGTTGTAACGACTTGCGTTGAAAAACCTGCGTTGTAAAGGCATGCGTGGTAAAAGCATGCGTTGTAACAATGTACATCCGAAGTACAGCATAACATCATTTAAAAAAGGAAATATCCACACCCAAAAACTCCTGATATGTCACACCCTCATCTTGATATATGGTAACTAAAAGAAGGTTAATCAATATAGGTGAGGCCATACCTTGCATTTGTTACCAAACAGTTCCTAACTTCTTTCACAACTGTAATAAACCGGTGATTAATTGCATATCTGAACCACTGAGGCATACAGTGGCGTCCTTACAGAAGGGTATACCATCCTTTTAAATGAAGATTTTAAATAACACATTTTTTGTACTGAAATGTTTCATACATTTGGTATGTGACATACTTTCTCTAACATACACACAGAGGGGCATTTGTACAAGCCCTGTGCACCGCCGCAACATAATTTTTTGTGATTTTCTTCTGGTGCACAGGGCTTAGCCATATTTACAAGGTCATGTAAAGTCACCCTGCGTGACTTTTCACAGCCTTGCTGATATGGGTTAAGGTGAGGCAGCACAAGTCGCTACCTTGCCTTACTCTGAGTGAAAGAGGCATTTCCTGGGTGTTGTGTGTGGCTGCAAAATGTGCACTGTGGCTGGCTGAAAGGACAGGAATGTACTATATCTTTTAAATACGGTACATTCCTGTCCTTTCGAATTGGCGCAAGGCCGCGCACAAAATGATTTGCAATGCGCTCCTACACCATTTGCTTGCAAATATGCCACAGAATCTGCAAGCATCCAGGCATGACTGTTATTTAAATTTTTGAGGGAATCCCTCGGCATCAAGAGACCTCTGATGGCTTGCCTCTTGCATTTTTAGCAGGTCAGGGAACAGGCCTCAAGGAAATACATTTTGGAATAAATATGCGAAGACAGAGCTACACTCTACCTGGTGCGGCTGTCGACTTTTTGAAGTGGTGGGTCGTAACTTTTCATAAATTAAAAAAAACATGTGCTTTGCACATTAAGCGCTACACTGGTGAAGGACTTCTCCCACCCGCCAATTACCTTTTACATTGAATTAAATAGTGGGGCCGATCACAGACAACACTTTTGAGTTACCCACTGAAGCATCCGCAAAATGGTGACAGGCCTTGACTGGTTCTCTTGGGTAGAGAGTGAGACTACAAGAATGTACTCTGCAGGCTGGAGGTGAGGAAGGCAGGAGACTGCTTTACCCTTGCACACAGTGCAGCCAATGGCGTTGTGCGCAAAGGGAAAGAGCATGCAATCCATTGCAATGGACAGACACATGCCTAATGCCTGTGCCTTAAAAATAAAGCTGCACAGTGAATGGGGATGTTCTGTAAACACTGACCCGTGAGATCACGTACAGACGACCACTGTGAAACAAAACTGACTTTGCTCTCATGCTGTTTTATAATTCGAGCAGCATGAGAGCAGCACCAGGGGCCTCATTTATGAAAAGTGACGCATCGCTGCGTGAAAACAGCGATGCGTCACTTTTCACTGCGCACTCCTTACGACATTCCTGATGCGTCATATTTAATGTATGACGCATCATGTCGCAAGGAGTTACAGATACGTCAGTATTTCTGACGTATCTGTAAGCGCAAAAGTGACGCATTGCTGGAGTGTGTCACAAAAGTGACGCAACTCCAGCAATGCGTCCTTTCACATGGGGAAAGCCCCATGTGAAAGGGCTTGCGTCAGTCTTACGCCTGCTGTGAGGCATGCACAAGATTTTGACGCAACAGCGTCCTAAAAGTGACGCAGTAAAATCTCATAGATTTCACTGCGTCACTTTTACAAGGCTTTTTGCGGAGGAACGCCCCCTCTGCATACATTATACCTGACGCAGGTATAATGTGGCGCAGGGGGTTAAAAAGTGACGCATCTACCTAGATGCGTCACTTTTTAAATATGGCGCAACAAGGCGCATTTTTTACACAGCTGGTGCGTCACAAAAAGTGACGCACCGGCGGCGCAAAACTGATGCAAGGCCTTCATAAATAAGGCCCCAGGATTGGATGGGGCAGAGAAAGCAGCTCTCCAGAGGGGACTGAGGGCTGCGCTGAGCACTCTTGGTTCCCTTATACAGGGCAGGTCAGAGAGGCCTGAAGTGCATGTCAGGTTAGCCACAGTAAGAAATCTGTCCACCCAGATGTGCACACTTGCTTGCCATCATGGCACACTCCATTAATACGCCCTGATGCCTGCCAATCATTAGGATTAATTCCGCCCCAGAAACTTGATCGACTTGATGCCACGACCTAAAAAGAAATTGAAATTAGTAATTATTTTAAATTAAATATGCGATGGCTCATGGTGGCTCTCCCAAAGGCACAGATGAATCTAAGGAAACGCTCAAGTGCCGCCGGCCTTAGCGACACTCGACAATCTTCTACCCCATGCAGAAAGTCTGATGTGGCAGCCCAAACTAAAGACTCTTTGATGAGTGTACCAACCACAGGCAACATTAAGCCACACTCACCCCGGATAACAATCACAACAGATAAGACAGATTCTCAGCAGCGAAATTCCTAGATGGCCATACAGCCATCATGGAACATTAATTACGTACCATAAAGGCCTTCATTAACTACGTGACTTGAATGACATGGTAGCAGTCTCTGACCGATTCGCCTAATATAATGCATCATCATGTAAATGGTAATACTAACTGGGGACCTGTTGTACCAATGGTTTCTAATTTGGGTTTTCTGTATATTATTTTCAGGTGAATGGATGGTGCTGTTTTAGGCACACAGAAAAGTACTAAGGAAGACATTGCTCCTATAGGGCTTCTGATAGAGACTAGAGGAGAGAGGAGGTTGGTTGAACAAAACAAGGGGGAAATAAGATTGATGAATAGGCAGAGACCTCACGAGTGGGAAGTGAAAAACCTTCAGACATTAGGATAATCCCCACCTTATCATAAAATATTAGGGTCCTAAACTCCCCACTTAAACGCCATAAAGTCTGGAAGTATCTGATAGATCCACTTTATGACATTGTGGTCTTATAAGAGGCCCACTCAAAAGAGTGGAACACCACAGATAGAAACACAAGTCCTACCCCTTGGTTTATAAGTCCCCAACATCCACAAAACACAATGGGTTAGAACTGTTATTTCATTCCTCTCTGAAATTTCAGCCTGAGGGATACAAGACAGACAGAGGGTAGACTGGTTGGTGAAGGGCCATATTAGGGTAAAACCATTTACATTTGCCTCATTCTATATACCTAATACTGACCAGGTTCACTTTGTTCACTCACTACTAACATTGCTGGGAGGATTTCCAGAGGGAGAAATAATAGTGATGGGAGATTTTAATCTGACATGTCATTCGGGTTTCCACAACACTCATTCACATAGATCTCCCACAGGAAGCTTTCCAAAAGTGTTACAACAGGCAGTGCAGGAACTAGGCCTCTTGGACGCTTGGAGGTCTCTTTACCCCAACACTAAAGACTACACTTTTTACTCACATACTCACAGTACATACTTTTGCTTAGATTTTACCTTCCTCAGCTAGGCTCTCCTTACTGACCCGAGAAAGTCAATTCATCCCATCACAATATCTGACCATGCACTGAACACAATAACTTTAGACTGGAACAATCCACCACCAAAACTCAGCTGCTGGTTTTTTCCTAACTCATTGGTACAAGTTAGACTGTTAAAAAAGAGATGACCTCAGGAAGGTCATCAGAGAATTTTTGCAACGAAACCTTTCATGATACCTCACTGTTAGAAATGGGGTTTCTGTTTCGCTAGGGTATGCACCTCAGCCAGGCAGAACCCACTACTCTAGTCAGGACAAGGGAGTTGCACGCTGAAGATAACCCCTGCTCACCACCTTGGTAGCTTGGTAGAGCCGTCAGGCTCATCCCAAAGGCAATGTGCAGAGCGTTTGTGCAACACACGCAGGCATCAGCGACACACTAGGCACACCACAAAAGAAACTCCACACAAGGTTATGTAAAGATAGCCTTTATATTATCCATTACAATCCATTAGAACACAATCACATATTTTACCGTGCCACCAGGCACTTGTTGTGACTTTACAGGGAATACATAAATCACTTTGCCAATCAGGCCACTGTTATAATCGCGTAAATCACAGTTAGTTAGGACGACCAGTAACTACTGGTAAGATTGCACTTAGCACAACATGTTATGCATACATCTAGTCAGCAGTGCATCTTAGTAAAGACTTGCAATAGAACACATATAATCTAATTACATCATGCCCACCTTGTAACCGCCTCAGGCATTAGGCATAAACCTAATCTGCAGTGCACTGTAACAACTTCCTGTAGAGTGCACACATACCGTAGTAATGTCACTGGCAATGTGGTATTCAAAGCATTAGCACATCAGGGCATAACACAGGCCGTTGCCCAATGATACATTGATTCTCCACACACAGAATCCTGTCGGAGGTCTCTCCCCGACCTAACACTAAGGTCCAGTGCGGCTCCTTCTCTGCGGCAACTTTCAAATCTGGGGCCCCTACTGGACTCGCACCTGGAATGCTAAAGAAAATGCCCTCAACATCTGGTAAGAGGGCAGCTGCCTGCGACCATGTGGTGCAGCTGCAACAATGTAAAAAAAATGCAGAACCTTTCACCACAGCAAGGAAGGGGGCACAGGTGAAGCTCACCCTGTCTCCCTCAATAGAGAATGCCCCTGATGTGGTAGATAGGAATGCTGCTGCCCTCAACCATGTTGCGCAGCTGTGAGAAGGCTGGGAAGGGAATCAGTACTCCTCACAGACCCTACTCACTGGGGCCTCCTCAGGCGTCTCCGGTCTCAGGGGGCTTATGAGGCTCTTGGCTCACCCACACACCTCCAGCAGTTTACCCTGTGTGGCCGAATCTCCCTTGCTGGGGAATCTGGCTGGCCTTTCTCCATGGAGCTAACTCTATGTCGGCCTGGCTCTTCTTGCGACCGCGGGCTCCGTCCATAATCAGGCTTTGATGCTGCCTGACTTCCGGTGGCTTTTTCAGCCAAAACCCCCTCTGCGCCCGCCACACGGTGGGGGGTTGAGCCCACTCCTTGGGCTCAGGAAGATAAAGTTAGAAGTGCCCTCCACACACTGTACTGAGCAGGGACCCACACATATAGGCATTTGGGTTTTCAGCACTTTCCAACCACACTACAATATGGGTGAACGCCAGGCACTTCAATCCCAGATCCAGGGCCAAGTGCTCCCCTCCCAGTAAACAAAGCAAGCAAATCTGCCCAGACCAGGGGCACCAGAAGTAGAGCGCTGACCATGCGCTGGTTTTAGAGGGCAAATTAAAAAAATTGAAGTAGTCAGCCTGTCTCCCACCCGAAGACACAAAGAGGGACCAGGCAGTGTTTTTCTCCAAGGATTGCCAAAGGCAGAGCTGAGCACAGGCAGGCCAGCACACCGGGTCACCCCGCAGAGTGGAAGTACTTTTAGCCACCTAGCAGGCAGCAGGTCAGTCCCAAGTGGCAGTTCCTCCTGGCACAATGCAGTCCACACAGTGTGGTAGTTTAACAAGCTCCAAAAAGTTCAGTTCTCGACATGGGGTCACAGCAACAGTACTTATAGCACTAACTGTCTTTGTTCTGCCCTGGCACAGGGCCCTGAGCACAGTTTCAACTAGTTCTGGGGAACTCTAAAAATATAATTACATTTCAAAACACTCCCCATTCAATGTGTAAGCCCTGGCTCCAGACACACTACAGGGGGGTGGATCAATCATTGTGGAAGGCAGGCACAGCCCTATTCAGGTGCAGGTGCTACTCCTTCCACCACTCCAAATGCAGACCAGGCCTGTTCAGGTGCCGGGGAAACCCCTCCCGCTACTCTAAATTCAGCTAAGGAATATTCAGCCTAGCGCTGAGTCAACCTGGCAGGGCAGGACACACGCCAACCCCCTGAAGGACTGGCAGGACTGAATTCCAATCCCCTCTCCTGTCAGTCAGAACCAGGAAGTCAACACACAACAGGCAGGCACAAAGACACATAGCACACAGAGACACCCACTTCTAAAAGTGGCATTAAAAAAAATAGTAATAAATTTGCTTTCACCAATAAGCAGGATTTATCACTACTATTCCAAACATAACAAGCTTGATCACTCTCATGTCAGGAATTTACACTGAGCACATATCAGGAAGCCCCAATGCATCCCTATGAGAGGGCAGCCTCAGAGAAGTGAGAAACCAAATAGGCTGTTTGTCACTACCAGGACATACCACACAGTTAAGGCACACGTCCTACCTTTTACCTTCACCGCACCCTGCCCAAAGGGCTAGCTAGGGCCTACCTTAGGGGCGACTGATATATAGTGAAAGGGGAGCTTCAGACGTGGCGACCACTTTATGTGCCATGTCAGTGTGGCAGTAAATTGCATGTGCAGGCCCTGCATTGGAAGAGGCCTGAGGCAGGTTTGAAAGGCTACTTTGGTGGGCGGCGCAAGCAGCACTGCAAGCCCACCAGTAGCATTTAATTTACTGGCCTTTGAAATATGGGATACCACTGCACAAGGGACTTACAGGTAAATTAAATATGCCAAACAAGTGTAGACCAATCTTACCAAGTTTACTATAGAGAGCACATGCACTTTAGCACTGAACATCTGTGATAAAGTGCCCAGAGTCCCAAAACCACCAACAACAGGTAAGAAAAATACAGGAGGAAGGCCAAAAGTTCTGGGATGACCCTGCAAAAAGGGCCAAGTCCAACACTAACCTCTAATAATTGGGACGCATTAAAATTAGTACAGCGAGGCAAATGTGTGGCACTCATATCAACACTTAATAGGCAGAGAACACAGGTAAGGCTAACATTAGAGGGGGAACTGGAGTGTCTTGGCCCCCGCACAAGGGTAACCCACCATTCATTACCCTCCAACGAAAAGTGGCTACAGTAAAAGGGAAACTCAACGCAATTGACCCTAATAAAACAGAATTAATGCTCTTACGCTTTTAAAACACACATCTTATGAACATGGCAATAAGGTAGTAGAATATTTTGCGAGGCAGCCTAGAATCAAGAAAGAAAAATAATATATTGGTGAGATCCTGTGGGAATCAGGGACCTTGAAAACTTGAACGAGGAGAAAGCACACTTGTTTGGCACCTTGAGTGAACAATTGTATACAGCAGATCAAACAGACACACAAGCTCAACTTGACTATCTTACCTCCGTAGACCTCCCACAAGTGACACCGACTCGTAATGAATACTTGGTAGAACCTTTCATTGAAGGAGATGTCCTACAAGCTATTAAGTATCTGAAACTCCATAAATCACAGAGTCTGTATGGACTCACAGCCTAATTTTACAAGACATTTAGCACCAACTTGGTCCCCCACCTGACCCTCCTTTTTAATCATATAGCTGAAGAGAAGGCTGGTATGCCTTCGGTGAGTGAAGCCCTTGTGACCGTTATACCAAAACCAGACAAAGTTCCCCATCTTTGTAGCCCCTATAGTCCAATCCATATTTAACTTAGATGCCAAACTATACTCCAAAATCCTGGCATCATGATTAGAAAATATGATGCTAAATGTAATCCACCTGGATCAGTCGGGCTATATTAAAGGTAGACAGACCCATGAAAGCGTGAGAATAGTAGTCCACCTGATTGAGAAAACTACTGGGAGCACATACCAGCTGTGCTACTGGGTCTCGACACCAAGAAGGCATTTGTTTGGGTTGAAAGCCCTTCTTATCACACACATTAAAATTATTTGGCTTTTGGGACACCTTTATCCCATGATTCAAGCCAATTATACCACACATTTCTCTAAAGTCTCAGTCTATGGGGTGCATTAGGAGCTCTGCAATCTGGGAAGAGGGTCGAGACAGGGCTACCCGCTTTCCTTCCTGCTTTTTGCATTGAATATCAAACCACCGGCAGGGAAAATACAAGTGACTCCAGATATCAGAGGCATTCTGTTTTGGTCTTTAGAGCACAACATTTCACTATTTGCTGATGATATCTTATTAATGCCTACCACACCATACCTCTCACTGTCATACCTACAAAAGGAGCTCCAGTTATTTGAGGCAATAGCAGGCTTCAGTATAAACTTGACTAAATCATATCAGATTACTTGACCCTTCCTGTCACATAAATGGATACACTAGTGAAAGGGGCGCCCTTTCAATGAGCAAATAAAGACCTATGATATTTGGGAATCAAAATGTCTCCCAGATTTTCAGGCTTGTACCAGGCTAAATATCCCTATTCCTACAACAACTGAAAAATGATCTCAAACAATGGCCATTCATGTATATCTCACGGCTCACCCGAATACATGCTGTCAAGATAACAGTGTTGCCAACATTTCTATACCTTTTTGAAGCCCTCCCATTTGACCTAGGCCAAAATGTCATCTCAACACTTTAAACCATGATCACATAATGCATTTGTCAGAATGGGAGAGCCCATTTGCCAGTTAAATAACTTAGGTGACCAATGGTTGAAGGGGGATTAGAATTGCACATTTATTACCAAGTTGATCAACTCTGAATTTTCTTTGAATGTCACTATCTGCTCAACACCCGCTCCGTCCACAAGCACGCAGTTGAACTCTGGAACCTCCTAGATACAACAGCACCGGACGTCGCCTTCCTCACGGAAACCTGGATGAACGCCTCCTCAGCCCCTGACATCACCATAGCCATCCCGGAGGGCTACAATATCACCCGGAGGGACCGCATCAACCAAACCGTAGGAGGCCTCGCCATCATCCACAGGAACACCATCCGCATCACAACCAACTCAGATGACACCCTCACCACCGCCAAACACCTGCACTTCCAGATTCACACTGACCCCAGGACTACCCTCAGAGGCACCCTAATCTACAGACCCCCGGGACCACGCACTCAATTCGCCGAAGCCATCGCAGACTTCGTAAGCACGCACGCCCTCGCCTCCCCAGACTACATCCTACTAGGAGATCTCAACTTCCACCTAGAGAGCAACAACAACAGCAACACCACAGCCCTGCTGGACAACCTCGCCAACCTGGGACTCAAGCAACTGGAGAACATCCCCACCCACTACGCTGGCCACACGCTTGACCCCTCTTCTCCTCCAGCAAGCATATCTGCTTCAACCACTCCACCGGACTCCCCTGGACAGACCACAGCTGCGCCCACTTCACCTTCAGGAAAAACACTTCCCACCTCCACCGCAACAGGCCCCCCGCAGAAGCTGGAGCAAGATCACCGCCGACCACCTCACCACCTCCCTCAGCCAGAACCCCCCCACCATCCCGACGGACCCCAACAAAGCAGCCCGCAACCTCGCTCAATGGCTCGCTGACTGAGCCGACGAGCTCACACCACTGAGGAAACCACCCAGCGGGCCCCACAGCAGGAAAGCCTCGTGGTTCACGGACGACCTCATAAACTCCAAGAAAACCAGCTGCTCCCTGGAGAAATCCTGGCGCCAGAGCCAGACAACAGAGAACATGACAGCCCTCAAGAACGCCACCCGCAAGCACCACCAACTGAGCCGTATCACCAAGAGAACCACCTACAAACAGCGCCTGGACAACAACACCCACAACAGCAAGGAACTCTTCAGCATCGTAAAAGATCTCTCCAACCCCAGCGCCTGCAACATCGACATCACACCCTCGCAAGACCTCTGTGACTCCCTCGCCTCGTTCTTCCACCGCAAGATCGCCATCATGCACGACAGCTTCGGCACACAGACCAACGAGCCAGCCACTGAATCAGCACACCCAACCGCCACCCTCTGCACCTGGAACCCAGTCAGCACAGAAGACACCCCCGCACCATGAGCACCATCTACTCCGGCTCTCCCACCGACCCATGCCCACACTACATCTTCAACAAAGCTGACCCCATCATCGCACCCCAACTCCGCGACGTCATCAACAGCTCCTTCGCAGCCGCCACCTTCCCAGAGAGCTGGAAGCATGCCGAACTCAGCGCCCTTCTGAAAAAACACACCGCGGACCCCACGGACCTCAAGAACTTCCGACCCATCTCGCTCCTCCCGTTTCCTGCCAAAGTCATCGAAAAGACGGTCAACAAACAACTCTCCGCCTTCCTAGAGACAAACGGATCCCTCGACCTGTCACAGTCCGGTTTTTGAGCTAACCACCGCACTGAGATCGCCCTCATCGCAGCCACCGACGACATCAGGTCTATGCTCGACAACGGGGAAACCACTGCACTCATCCTCCTGGACCTCTCAGCAGCCTTCGACACGGTATGCCACCGCACCCTGATACAACGCCTCAGAGACACCGGAATCCAAGGCGCGGCCTTAGGATGGATCATCTCGTTCCTCGCCGGCAGAACCCAGAGAGTCCGCCTCCCCCCATTCCGGTCAGCAGCTACCGAAGTCATGTGCGGCATCCCACATGGATCCTCGCTCAGCCTCACCCTCTTCAACGTCTACAGGAGCCCCCTCGTGGCAATCGCATGCAAACACAACCTCAACATCATCTCCTACGCCGACGACACACAGTCGATGCTCTCCCTCACCAACGACCCCGCCACTGCCAGAGCCAGCCTCCAGGAAGGAATGAAGGACGTCGCGGAATGGATGAAGCTCAGCCGCCTGAAGCTGAACTCAGACAAGACAGAAGTCCTCATCCTCGGACCATCGCCCTCTGCCTGGGACGACTCCTGGTGGCCACCTGCCCTGGGCACCGCACCCAAGCCTACAGACCACGCACACAACCTGGGCTTCATCCTGGACTCCTCCCTCACGATGACCAAGCAAGTCAACGCCGTCTCATCATCCTGTTTCAACACCCTGCGCATGCTCCGAAAAATCTTCTGATGGATCCCCACCTCAACCAAGAAGACGGTCACCCAGGCCCTCATCACCAGCCGCCTGGACTACGGAAACACCCTCTACGCCGGTACCACAGCCAAGCTCCAGAAAAGACTACAGCGCATTCAGAACGCCTCAGCATGACTCATCTTGGACATCCCCCGCCACAGCCACATCTCTGCCCATCTGCACTGGTTCCTCGTCAGCAAGAGAATCACATTCCGACTCCTCACCCACGCACACAAGGCTCTCCACGATGCGGGCCCCATGTACCTCAACAACCGCCTCGCATTCTGCACGCCAACCCGCCAGCTCCGCTCCACCAGCCTCGCCCTCGCCACCGTCCCACGGATTCACAAAGCCAACGCCGGAGGAAGATCCTTCTCCTACCTGGCAGCCAAGACATGGAACTCCCTCCCCGCCTACCTCCGGCTGACACAGGACCATCTCGCCTTCAGGAAGCAACTCAAGACCTGGCTGTTTGAGCAGTAGCCACCCCCCCAGCGCCTTGAGTCCCTAACAGGTGAGTAGCGCGCTCTACAAATTCCTTGATTGATTGATTGACTATGTAAATTGTATAAACATTGGCTGCATATGGATCGGGTGATAGTAGGCAGAGTCATGAGGGATGTTCTCTGGAAGCCAGAAGATGAACGCCCCCCAATAGCATATATGAGCACCCCCACAAAAACAGTGCTTACCATATGGGACAAGGTAAATAATACCGGACAACATTTCCATCCCCATTTACGTTAATTCACTATAACCAAAAATTTTGACCAGCCCCGCAGCGTGGTCCATTTGATGCGCAATGAGAAGGGGACTACATTACCCTATCTGACCTTTTCCACAACTGGGATTTCCTGACCTTTGAAAACTGTCAACGCAACTTTCATCTCGCCAATACAGAACACTTTCATTATATGTAAATGTAAATGTAAATGTATTTGAGCTTATATAGCGCACAGCTACCCACAAAGGGTTTCCCGGCGCTTGCTTAGGGAACCCGTCCTGGTATTCCCCTGTGAGATAACCCCAGCAGGGTATCCACAAGGTGAAAGCCAGGCATTCCACCGCGAGGGGCCATTGTGGAGATTAAGCAAGCTATTGCCCAGAGTCGCAGAGTGTGAACCCGTGAGTCGAGAAGGCACCGGAGTGAGAATTATCAAGTCCGTGGAATTTTTGAGCCCAAGACCCGCCGAGGCGGGGAATTGAACCCTGGTCCACGGCCGATCTCCGCTTCCGGGTCTGCCGCCTCTAACCCCTGAGCCACACTTCTCCATATGCAATTAAAACATTCAGTATTACTCCCAGGGGTTAGAGATATGGCTTCTTGGGAGCTCACACTCATTGAATAATTTGTTAAAAGGGCCGGTGTCTCCAAGGGCACAATGACTTTTTTATACAACCTCTTACTAAGAAAATTTGGAATCGCTGGAAAATCAGGTGCGAAAGAAAAACTTAAGAATTCTAAATATACCGGAAGGTCAAGAAGGGACAGATGTCAAAAAGTTTATAGTTCAACTCCTAGAAAAACATTTCCCTTGGACAAAAACAGCAGGGTTGGAAAAGGATATACAAAGGGCACATCGCAATCCCATTGTAAGGAATAAAGTAAGGAAAAACCATAGGAAAATACTAATAAACTTTAAAACATATACCCTTAAGGAGAGAATCCTGAGCGAGGCCCTAAAAAAGGGCCCCCAGGATAAGGGGGGTTTGTCATTCAGGATCTGGTCAGATATCTAGATAGCAACTAAGGACAGGCAGTTGGAACTTGGCCAGCATGCAAGAGTTAAGAAGCCTGGGAGCCATCGTTCGGTTAAAATTTCCAGCAGTACTCCGAATCATGTGGAGAAACAAGATGCATAACATAAGAGAGCCACCTGAAGTCGCACATTTTCTTGAACAAATGAAGGATCAACTGAGAGGTCAGTCAGAGTCTAATCACTGAATATAAAAGTAAAAAAGGGAGAAATAAGTAAAAGATAAAAAAAGGACAAGCGAAGGACGCCACGCATTAAAAAGGTCATACATGGAGTTCAAAAAGGGCCAATAATGCAGCCCAAAGAAGACAATAGGGAGGCTTCCCCAGGGTGGGCCATTTTTAATCCTATGAAAAATAAAACAAAAAAAATGTACACAAGGGTGGGGAGCAAAATCGGGGAAAAAAAAGAAAAAAGTCATCAAACTATGAGAAAAATCAGGAACCGCCAAATACAGCTAAGAGCCCAGAGGAAGATATGGTTAAGAAGAGGAAAAAGAAATAATGGTGAATAGAGTTAATATACTGTCATGGAATGTAAACGGACTCAGAACGCCAAGCAGAAGGCACCGGATTTTGGAATATCTGAAATTTACAATAAACACACCTTTTAAAAAAGGAGTTGGAAGAAATTATAAAAAAACAAAACTGGGTAGATTGTTTTGTCTGTACAAACCAAGAATACGTTGTAAAAGGAATAGCAATACTTTTTAAAAAATCATTAAAAGCCAGAATTGAGAAAGTAGAACTAGATAAAAAAGGCAGGTGGGCAGTCACTAGAGTAAAAATTCACAATAATTCCTACACTATTGCGGGTTAATATGGGGCCAATATGGATGACCCAGCCCCTTTACAAAACTTGTATGCGCAACTAATATCAGCTACTTCTCCGGTAATACTAGGGGGGATTTTAATTTAGTCCCAGATCCTAAAACCGATCGTTTCCCTCCATTGAAACAATCAAATCTGCCTAAAAAGAGGGACTGGTTGGGAATCTGCAAAAGAGACCTAGGATTGGTGGATATCTGGAAAGGAAAAGGCGATAAAAAACACACACTCACTTTCAAGAATAAAAAATTAGATCTGCTACCCCGAATAGACTACTTTTTAGTAGACAAAGCCCTGGTAAACAGCATACAAAAGGTTGAGCATCTGCCGGCTCATTTGTCCGACCATTCTGAGGTGATATTAAAAATACAATTAGGAAAGGACAAATCAATCTCAAGCTGGACTGTTGACAGCACCATTTTAAATGACCCACAGAATATAGCAGAACTTAAAGCTGAGTCAGTTGCCTACTTTGAAAACAACAAAGAAGGAACTTCACTACAAGTGAGGTGGGACGCATACAAGGCAATAATAAGGGGGAAAATATTAAGCCTGGCAAACACATAAAACAAAAACAACAAAACAAGAGATAGGGAACTTAGAAAACATCATAAATACTCTGGATGCACAAATATTGGCTGAAGAAGATGCAGGTAAAAAGAGGAAAATAGAAGTCGACAGGATGAAACAAAATGAAAACTAAGCAGGAGTCCTAGAGAGTAAAGTGAGAGAGAGATGGGAAGTGAGTAAATTGTCTCGATACGAGTATGGGGAAGGGTGCAGCAAGTTGTTGGCTTGGAAAACGAAAACTGATTTAAGTAGGAACAAGATAGTCAACATCCAGTCTCAAGGGGACACATAATCAAGCTCAGAGGATGCTGTGATAATGAAGGAATTCATAAATTTCTTCACAGAACTATATACAGAAGACACAAATCCCACAAGCGACCAACTGGATGAATACTTAGAAGCCTAGGAACTTCCAAGGTTAACAAATGAGGAAAAAAAGAACTAAATGCTGTAATTACAAGAGAGGAAGTAAAGGAAGTGTTGAAAGGCCTAAAGAGAGGGAAAGCAGTAGGTCCAGATACACTTCCAAACTAATTATACACTAAGCTCAGTGAGGTTCTGACCCCCCCACTCACAGATCTGCTAAACACAATACCAAGAGAAAGAGAAACTCCCAGAATCCTGGAATGATGCGACAATAAATATTATATTAAAGCCGAGGAAAAATCCAGCAAAATGTGAGTCCTGTAGTCCAATTTCTTTATTGAATTGTGACTACAAAATATTCACACAAATTATGGCAAAAAGATTAGGGAGAGTAGCCGGAACCTTGATCGAGTTAGACCAGAAAGGGTTCATGAAGGAGAGGCAACTGCATGACTTAACACACAAGCTCATTGGGGTCATAGACATAGCAGTGATAGAAAAACTCCCATTGACTATAATTTCCCTTGACGCTGCCAAAGCCTTCGATAGAGTGAACTGGGATTTCCTAAATAAAGCACTAATTAAATATAACCTAGGAGACAAGTTCCAGGGAATGGTTAAGGAATTGTATAGCTCTCCTAAGGACAAGGTTCTAATTAACAGGGTTCTAACAGAAAACATTGAGATAAAGAGAGGGACAAGACAGGGTTGTCCACTCTCTGTAGTGGTCACCATACAATGACCAAGACCAAAGGGTGGTTGTAATTTGAGAAGTCTTTAATGATAAGATACAACACCTGTGACCCCAGCCACAGCCTCGCTTACTCGAGCCGCCTCACACAGTCCCCGGCGCTCGCCTTGGAATGCTGATCGCGGTGACATTCTAAGTGATGTCACCGCGAGCAGGTCCATTACATGCAAGGCGCCGGGGGAGTTTATACGTGGAAGATACCACACATCCCCCTTCCCTGCGGAAAGAAAAACATAAACATAACAAGCACTGAAGAACCCACCAGGTGGCACAGAAACACCCAACTGGGTGTGGGACAGTCAAATTTTCTTAGGCCTGGTGAAAGGGTTGACAAAGTGGACAAGGCAAACCCCGTTACATCATTATATACTGATCAAAATGTCTAGGTGGTCTGGTCACCCTCTTGCTAGGCCTGATGGTAGGGTGGGGAATTATGGTTTGCCTCTTCGTGGTGGAACTAGGGTCCCGCCTAGGGTCTCCCTCCCGTCCCCTTGAATTCTCAGGTGGATGGTACTTTACAACCCTCCCAAGGTTCCAGATTTTTCCTTCTTGTGTCTTGACTGCATTTTTTAATAGTTTGGTGATCTTGGTGGGGTTGGTGTACTCCGACCAACTTGCCTTCCCTGTTGGAGCTCTGATTTTGATACTGTCTCCCACCTTGAATTCTACTTCCTTTGTGGCTTTGTGCCGGTCATATCCTTCTTTTCTCTTTTCCATTGCTTCCTTTTGTTTCTTCAAGCTTTCTGCTTCTTTAGATCGGTCTGACCGCCCCTTGTGCCACTCCATCCATCCTGGGGTTAGCTTCGTGTTGGGTATCCTGGCGCGGAGCAATTCAAACGGGGTGACCCCCGTCGTCTGATGTGGCGTGAACCTGTATGCTTCTAGCCGTCTCCACGCCTCCTCCTTCCAACTTATTCCGCTGGCTTTGGCCAATTGGATGCTTTCTTTGAGGGTTTTATTAAAGCGTTCGACCATGCCATTGGTTTCGGGGTGGTAAAGGGCGCAACGCTTGTGTCTGATGCCCCTTTCCTCCAGGAAGTCTTCCATCTCCTTCGAACACAGTTGTACCCCGTTATCGGTCAGAATGTTGCTAGGTAGTCCTTCCCGGATGAACACCTCCTCTAGAAAGCTGATGACAGTTTTGGTAGTGACTTCGCTGACAAACTTTATCTCTGGCCACCTGGAATACAGATCCACAAGCACCAAAATGTAGGGTGTCCGCTGTTCTCCTGACATGGGGCCCACGATGTCCAAAGCCAACTCGACCCACGGTCCTGAAGGGGATGGCCTGCACACCATAGGGGGTGTCTGTTGCTTCAGGACTTTGTCGCTGTTGCTGCACGGAATGCACTCTCTGATTCTCCTTTCAGTGATCAGATCCATGCTCGGCCACCAATAGCTCTCCCTGAGTCTTTGCTTGGTTTTGGTGATGCCCAAATGTCCTTCGTGGGCTAGTTCGACCAGGTTGTTTCTCACGGTTGCAGGAGGTACAAGTCTCGTGCCCCTGAATAGACATCCCTCTATTATGGACAAGTCGTCTTTAATGGCCAGGTATGGCCGCAGGTTTTCATCCTGTTTGTCACCGTGCTTCCAACCGCCTCTTACTCTTTTGTAAATCTCCTCCAAAATGTTGTCTTCTTCTAACGCCTTTCTCCATGTTTCTTTTCCCAGCGCCCTCTGGATGGTGCAGACATCCTCCATCTGAAGGTCCTCTTCTTCTTCATCCGCCTTCTCCAACTTCTCTCTCGCTCCTTCATCACCAACGAGCCTAGATAGTCAATCAGCTGCGAGGTTCTGTGTCCCGGGGACGTATTCAACGTCAAAGGTGTATTCTTGAAGGCCGACTACCCACCGCCTTATCCTGCTGGAGATGGCATCTAAACCCTTCTTACTGAAAACCTCCACCAACGGTTTGTGGTCAGTTCGGAGGGTGAACTGAGTTCCCCAGAGGAAGTCTCTGAATTTTCCTAGCGCCCAAAATACAGCCAAAGCCTCTTTCTCGATCACCGAGTAGTTGTTCTCGGACTTCTGGAGTGACCTCGAGGCAAAGGCTATGGTTTCTTCTCCTTCTTCTCCAATTTGGGTGAGGACAGCTCCCAAACCTTTCGCACTTGCGTCGGTGGTGACTATGGTTGCCCGGTAGGGTATATACGACTTCAAACTGGGGGCCTCTGCGAGTGCCTTCTTTACGTCCTCGAACTCCCTCTGGCACTCCTGACTCCACCGGAATTCATTCTCCTTCTTCAACAGTAGCCTGATGGCATATGTCCTTCCTGCCAGGTTCCTTATGAACTTTCCGTAGAACTCTAACATCCCCATAAATGACTTGATCTCATCCTTGCCCTTGGGGGGTGTCAGGTTCACGATGGTGTTTTGTAATTCAGCTTTTGGACATATGCCCTCAGTAGTCACCTTGTGTCCCAGGAAGTCCAATTCAGCACGGCCAAACACACACTTGTCTCTTTTCACTGTGAGGCCTTGTGACAGAAACCTCCCCAGCATGCTTCTCAACCTACCATCGTGCTCCTCATGGTTCTTGGCAAATATTAGCACGTCATCTTGGTAGCACGTGACGCCTGGGATGTCCTTCAACATGTTGCCCATGATTCTCTGAAACACGGCGGCCGCCGAGACTAGCCCGAATGGCATCCTTTTGAATTTGTATGCGCCCATGGGTGTCACAAATGCCGTGAGCTCCTGAGATTCCTCGTGTAGTTTTATTTGGAAATAGGCTGAGGTGAGGTCGAGGGTAGAAAAAACTTTGGCACCTTCTAGCATGCTCATCATCTGGGTGATGTTGGGTAAGGGGTAACGGTCGACCACGACCTCCTTGTTCAGTGCCCTCAAATCAATGCAGAGCCGGACCGACCCGTCCTTCTTCTTGGCTGCCACAATGGGGGCCAACCATTCTGTTGCTTCCACCGGTTCGATTACTCCGGCCTTGCACAGTTTCTCCAGTTCAGCCTTCACCTCCTCCTGGATAGCAATGGGAAGCTTCCTGACTTTGGCCACGACTGGCCTGGCGTTCTCCTTCAGTCTTATTTTGTGGCAGTAGTTTTTCAAGCACCCTAATTCTTCCCTGAACACCTCTTGGAACTCTGTTACAATGTCTGCTTCGTGTTCAATAATTTCTTGTACCAGGATCAGGGGATCACAGTTAGGATTCAAATAGACCCCTACCTCTTTCTGTGCCTGCCACCCCAAGATGTTGTCTCCTACCGTGGACACATATACCTTTAAGACCGTTGTTCTGTTGCTGTATTCTACTTTCCGCAGGAAATACCCCTTCATAGAGATGGGTCGACCGGCATACCCCCCTGGCCTCAGATCCATTCTTTTCAAGGTTATCGTTCCCTTTGACACTCGTGAGAACTCTTTAGCTTTGATGATGGTAATTCTAGAACAAGAGTCAAATAATGCTTCCACTTCAACCTCCCCAACCTTTATGGTGTCCTTGGGACTGCTGACTTGTCCTCTTTCGACCTGCACCACTATTTCCGCACACACAAGGTTGCTGGGACTGGGGGCTAGTAACTCTTGTACCTGCACAACAATCTCGTCGCACACCACATTCGTCCTGTCTCTACTCTGTCTGCTGACTCCCTGCCCACTCTTGCAGTACTGCTTGAAATGTCCTTTCTTCCCACACTTGTTGCACGTGAATCTGAGAGCAGGGCATTCTCTGTCGTTAGCTAGGTGCCCCTGCTTGCCACACCTATAGCAAGTGCCTTTAAACGTTCCCCCTAGCCTGCCTTCTTTGTGTTCTTTACTCACTATTTTCTGGCCTTTTACTACAGACACTGCTTCGCATTCAGTCACCACCTCACTGACATTGGCCTTTTCATCAATTTTCTTCTCACCTGCGTCTTGCTTTATTTCTTTGACGCATTGGAGCATATGCTCCACCTGCTTGGCTATAATGAGCACCTCCCGCAGGGGCGGGTCGTCCTTGAGCCATAGCTCCTCACGCACTCTTTCCATCCTACACGCCAAAACAAATTGGTCCCTGATTCTCTCCTCACTTGCTCCACCAAATTTGCAAGTGGCGGCTAACTTCCTTAGATCGGATACAAAGTCTTCTATCGATTCCCCCTCTTTTTGTGCTCTCTTCCCAAAGTGGTACCTCTCCATAATCGTGCTAGTCTTAGGAAGGTAGTGTAAGTCTAACTTCCTAAGGCTCACTTCAAATTCATTCAGACCTCTAGCCTACTGTGCCTCTAAATCTGGGAGATGATCCAGGACCTCCTCACCTTCCGCACCTAGATAATAGGCTAATAATGCAACCTTTCTTTCTAAACCCAGGTTTGGCCCACAAACAGTGGCGTAATTTAAAAACACTTTTTTCCATTTCTTCCACTGGATATTGGGATCCCCTGGGGTGGTCAAGAAAAAAGGTGGAGGGGTCACACTCTGCATGTCAGTTGCTCAGACTTCCCCTGCTGGCACCCAGAGAAAATACACACCCACTGGACACAGTGGCGCTGAAAACGGAAAGGTAAGTTAGCGTACGCCTTAAAGGGTACACAATTCTTTGCTTCACATTCCCCCTGTGACACTAAACAGGAGCGAGACGGAGAGAATAACCCTTGCACAGTCCTTAGAGTAGGGGAAATGAAGTGCAGAACCTTAGAGCGTATACTGGTGCTGGCTATATTGCTGCGTTTTCTTGATGCACCGCACTACGCTCTACCTAAAACTCATTGTAGTCTGACTAGAACCTATGGTGAAGAGACAGAAGAGTCCAGAATCCCTCTGCGCATCTGGATGAACACTTTCAGTACAAAATTCGTTCACAGTCAATGTTTTCACCCTTCTAGTGCCCTCAATTAGTGCCACACCAAACACGGCTACTCTTCCTAATGTTCAATTCTCTACTCCTCCTGCGCTGTCAGTCGATCACGGTGAGGGTCTCTGCACAAAGGCTCAGTCTCGCTGCGCTCCTACGCTTCACTCTTCTTCCTGCGTCGCGCTTCTCTGATGCCCTCTGAGGTGCTGCTCATAGACATTCCAGCGCCGAGGATGTTCCTCGCTTCCCCGAAGCGCTCTTACTCAGACGCTCCTCACAGCCCCCTCGATGCATCACACTCTGGCTCCTAACGTGGTGGGATTCTTCACACACCAATCTTTACTAACGTTCTGCCCCAGTGCGCTTCCATGAAATGAGGCGGAAGGCCGTCACGCGTCGCAGAGGTACTGGAGTCTGTGGCGGGTCTCACACGCCCCTGAAGGGTCAACGCCAGACGCTTCCCTAATGCGCGTTGAAAAGGGGCGCGCGATCAAAGTCTTTGCTTCAGGTTAGTGACTGGGGGCTCGAGCGGGGCTTGCGCCCATATTCTAAAATGCTCCTTATGAAATATTTACTTCTCGCTAGCCAGACTGAGGCACAGTTAAATTACAAAGATACCAGCGCTATACGAATGCCAGTGTCTGCGTGAGGAAGTCCGTCAGAGTGCTGCAAGGGGGCGCGCTGATGGCAGGCAGGAGTCACCTTACTTTATTTGAAGATCATGGCAGTTCTCTTCTTTACACGCCTTACACAGCTCACCCCTGCCAGTTGCTCGATGACCTCGGGACTGTCTCCGCTGCTGCTTGCCGCTGTAATCGGAAACTCACAGCAACGCCCGCTTCCTTTTCTTTAGGTCAGCTGTGCTTCTTCACGTTCCCTGGGCGTGTTGAGGTCACAGGAAGGTTTTCCCTCGTCGCCAGTGTAGTGGTCACCATACAATGACCAAGACCAAAGGGTGGTTGTAATTTGAGAAGTCTTTAATGATAAGATACAACACCTGTGACCCCAGCCACAGCCTCGCTTACTCGAGCCGCCTCACACAGTCCCCGGCGCTCGCCTTGGAATGCTGATCGCGGTGACATTCTAAGTGATGTCACCGCGAGCAGCTCCATTACATGCGAGGCGCCGGGGGAGTTTATACGTGTAAGATACCACACTCTCCCCCCTACTTTTAATCTACATATTGAGCCTCTGGCAAACAGTCTTAGAAGTCACCCAAACATAACTCCATTCAAGCACCTTGGGTGGGAGAAGAAGGTCGCTCCATATGTGGACGACTAATGATTTTTACTAACAACTATGAGGGGTCCGTTACACCAATAGAAGACACTTTGTCTAAATTTGGGAAGGTATCTGGTTACCAAACAAACCAAACAAACCAGACAATAACACTCACACCAGGGAAAAAAATAGATACCTAGGAATAGACCTAACTAAAGATCTGGACAAAATGGCCAAGACAAATCTTGATAGGATTACTGCTGAAGTCATAAAACTGTTAAAAGATTGGGTAGGTCTACCCTTTACCTTTCTTGGAAAATCTAACTTAATTAAAATGTCTATATTACCCAAATTCACATATATTTTCGGTGCTATCCCACAAGAACTTAAGAGGGAATTCCAAAAGAAAAAACAAGGGGAACTTACAAGCTTCATTTGGTCAGCAAAAAGCACACGAATTGCCTGGAGCAAATTGAGGAGGAAAAAAGCACAAGGGGGAATAGCAAGCCCTGATTTACTGGAGTATTACAGGGCCTTCCAATTTAAGACCATTAATACTCTTGAAAAATTATGACCAGTATCTGGGATACCTTCAAGCATTGGCAGGAAAGGTTGGAAAATTCTTATACAAATTTGGCAACCGAAGTACTTCAAAAAGGCAAAACTAAAGATCCTTAAATCAGCAGCGAAACTGTGGTACCAAAAAAGAAACACCCTGAACATACCATACTACAGTGAGTATGCACCAATATTGGACTCTCGAGGAACACCGGAATGCCTTAAAGACAACTTGGCAACTCCATTGAAAACAGCAGGTATTCAGGAATGGGGACAATTAATGGTCGATAATATCATTTTAAACTGGGAAACTCTGACAACAAAGACAAACTCGTCCCTTGCAAAATTCAAGTACTACCAGCTCTTTAGTTGGGCAAAAACATTGAAGGAGAACAAAGGAGGAAACAATGCCATAGGGACAGAGATGATAAAGAACACTCCCATAAAAAAGAAATATCCTGCTGGTATTGGGCCCATATTTTGGCAGGGGAGGAGAACTTCCTGATTCCAGAGGCGACCTGGGGGAAAGAGCTGCCATCGCTGGAGGTGCAGAAACTGTGGCTAGTATCTATAGAAAAATGTTGGTCAATTGTGAAATCCGCTGCCTTAAGGAGAAATCATCTCTTTACTACACATAGAGCGTACTGGACCCCAAAGAGGCTATCTAAATTTGGTGGACCAAGTACAAAAGCTGCCCCAAATGCGGATTGGAGAAAGCAGACAACCTACATATGTTTCAGCAGTGCCCTCAGCTCGACGAATTTTGGAAGGAAGTGGGTAAGAATCTAGAAACAGTTCTGAGAAGAGAAATGTATGTAAGTATGGATCTTGTTATTTTTGGGGTGACTAGATATGTTGGTCCAAATACTTTAACGAAAAAATAAGTAAACCTCCTATTTATGTTAATTCTGTTGGCACGGAGGGAACTTTGTATTAAGTGGGTAGGCTCGGCACCCCTGTTACACCGAGAATGGGTAGCTTCAGTATATAGAATAAATAAGATGGACAGGAATGGGAAACCTAGTAGGACGTATACTTTTAGGGAAATATGGGAGGCCTCCCATTTTGCTTGCTAAATTATGATTTTTTTCTGCACACTACAGAATCGGGCAAAATCCTATGATTACGCGATGGCAATAAATAAACAGGCAAAGTGCCTGTGTGAGTGACCTGGCTGGTTAGCTCCCCCAGGATGGAAATATTTATTGAATGTGGTTATGGAAACAAGGGGACCCCCTCTGAACACACTTACAGGGAGACTCCCCAAACCCAATTTCCGTAATACAAAAGGGGCAGTGAAGGAACAGAGAACAGAGAAACGGGTCCCTGAAAACTGCGTATACTTACTATTGCAGAATGAGGATTTTTTTTTTAATAAAAAAATAAAAATAAAAAAACCTCTTACTTACTATGCTACAACCCCCACAGCCAAGACACATCACCTTTTGGGAATACATTCTAAGGAAAGAAATAATAGAAGGGAAATGGAACACACTTTGGATAGCCATATAAAAAAGTAACCATTCATTAGGCATGTAAGAAGCACATAAAAAAATACTCTGCGACTGGTATCAATATCTCACAAAATTGAAGAACATTTTTCTTAATACCCCAGATATATGTTGGAGAGGCTGTGGCCTTTTGAGGGACTTTAACCACATTTGGCAGGACAGCCCTACAATTCGGCCATTCTGGGTGGAAATTCTGGCACAAATCAAGGTAAGTTGGAATACCCAATCCTGGAAACTGATGAATTCACACTATTGGGTAGGCCTGGCCAAACAGTTCATGCACACTTTGGGACTGCAAACCACTCCCCCCCCTGCTCTGGCCAGCCTGCCCGCCCAGCCCACAAAAGCCACTGACTGCATACAACTGGAAAAATAAAATGAGATTAACAATATGTCACTGTCATTTCTTTTTTTCCTATTCATGCAGTGGGACAATACTCCTCTGCCTTAGCGAAGGAGCCACCACTAGTGCTAAATGTGATAAAATACTTACTTTCAGGTGCACATAAATCCATTTGAGATTTCTAGAATATTTTTTTTCTTTTGCACTATGTTGTTCATTAGTGACGTGATATGTGTGTTTTGTAAAGTAAATGTGCATGTAGCTGTGTACAGGTGTGTGTAACGTAATACTAGATGATATGAATTATCAGGTTTGAATATTTGAAACAAAGGATTATTCATAGGAGAGGTGCTACTTTCTATTACACCTTGGTATTCAAGTTGTGTGATTACACCTTGGTATTTAAGTTGTGAGGATCTATCCAACTTGTTTTTTAGCCTCATGTGTAATGGGGTACTGTCTTTGAGAGTTTGGGGTCAACCTCCCTAGTATAAAATGATAAGGCGAACCGTCATCCCACCCCACATGTTTGTGGTAAAATGCAGGAACCAGCGCTAAAGCCCACTCCTTGGTGTATGAATTCTTGACTGTCTCTTGGATGAAAAAGGTAGGTAAAATTACTGTTTCTCGCTCTGGACAATCAATCACAAATTCAGGAGGACAATCCTTTTTGTCCAAGAGTATATTGTAGCTGAATGGCAAGTTCTTGCGAAAGGGAACTTAAATGTATTGTGCCACATCCCCCGCCAATTGGAGTTGCATCTCATATAATGGATTAGGAACACTCACTCTTGTGCCCCGTGTTTCCACCTGCCCATAGTTACTCAATGCTACTGCTACCAGACAATCCATCATGTTCTTGTGAACTATTGGGACTTCTGCTGCACTGTCAAGCATGGTCAGAGCCCACTTTCCGCTCAGAAGCAGCGTCCTCAATATCTGCGGCATGCTTGACTTTTATGCCAATGTCAAGAAAATTGCCTTGGGAACCGAATATACTATTTTGTCACTCAACAACCCTTTTAGCCACACTCGACTCACTCCGGAGGAAACAAACTGTGAACCACAGAAACAAATCAGTGCAAAACAATTTAAAGAAAATTGTTACTTTCAATTTATTACAAATCACAATACATATAAAGCTACTTCGCAAGTTTAAAAATGATACAATTTGACGGTAAAGTTAAAATACCTACATGTTTTTGAATAAAAATAAATAAATAATCACAATAAAGATAAAAATAAAATAATAATAAGTGGGACAAAAAACAGCAAGAAAAATAATTTCAAGTTAGGAAAACACCACGGCAATCAGACATCTAGATAAGTGAAACGTTTATGCACACAGCTTAGGCAGAGAGATTCTTGTTAGAAATCAATAAAGCAAGTGTTGCATTGGTCATTTATCTGTGGTGAATTCCATTAAAAAAAGGCATTGATGCGTTTCGGTGGGCCCAACGGAAATAGCTCCCCACCTTCTTCAGGAAAGACAACTTCTTCCCACCTCGTTTTAAGAAATTCTCCCGACACTCGAACCACCAGATATTGGTAAATATTAACAATGTTGTAGAATGAAACAGGTCGCCACTCACGGCTTGAAGTATTGCTCTAATTTTATACGGTGGCAAACACATTCTTTAAAAGCAAAAGTCATTCTTCATCTCACCGGATACACAGAAGAATAAACTATACCCAGTCTGAAGGGATGTTATGAACCGGAACCAAAAAGAATTCAATCGCGGTTCTAATGTCGGGAAGAAAATTCTCGCTCCCCACGTATTTCTGTGTAAAGGCTATCTGAAATTGCAACATACGTTTCTTATAGCAGGAGTCCGACACAGGGTATTATGCCTACGTTTACGTCTTTTATGCCAGCCACTTCTTTTTAAATTGAGGCTTGGTCTGTTTAGGTTTATCTTCCTTTTTAGGTTGAGTGTAGGCAGGCTGTCTGGAAGACCTGTTGCATTGAATAAAGTACTTTGCTCCCGACTGTGATTAACATTAGTTCAGTCCTGTGTCCCTCTTCTTTGTTGCCTTTCAAGTGGTTCAGGTAGCGATACCTCAGTTCCATTTTTCATAGAGGAGCACCGCCCAACTACAGTTTCCTTCGGCTTGCAGCCTTCATCTGATGTAGGGAAGAACTTTTTGTAGGTCTTGCCTATGCAGCACGCATGCCTCCTGTCACACGCACGTCCTCATCTTAACCTGCCTGCCTTCCTTCTCCCATGCTTTCCTTTCCCCTTCTTTCCGTCTCTCCTGCTCTTTCCCTTAGCAGCCTCTTCTATTCTCTCCACTTCTCTCTACCTCTCTCTATACCTCTCTCTCTCTACCTCTCTCTACCCCCACCCCTACCCCTCTACCCCTCTCTACCCCTACCCTTCTACCTCTCTCTACCCCTACCACTCTACCTCTACCTCCCTCTACCCCTACCCCTCTACCTCTATCTCTCTCTACCCTATCCCTCTACCTCTCTCCACCCCTACCCCTCTACCTCTCTCTACCCCTACCCCTCTACCTCACTCTACCTCTACCCCTCTACATCTACCTCTCTCTACTCCTACCTCTCTATCTCAACCTATCTCTAACCCTACCACTCTACCTTTACCTCTTGCTACCCCTACACCTCTATCCCTACCCTTCTACCCCTACTTCACCCTCTACCCCTCTACTTCTCTCTACCCCTTCCCCTCTACCTCTACCTCTTTCTACCCCTACCCCTCTACCTCTACGTCTCTCTACCCCTACACCTCTACCTCTCTCTACCCCTACCCCTCTACCCCTACCTCTCTCTACCCCTACCCCTCTACCTCTCTCTACCCCTACCCCATTACCTCACTCTCTACCCCTACCCCTCTACCTCTGTCTACACCTACCCCTCTACCTCTACCTCTCTCTACCTTTACCCCTCTACCTTTCCCCCTATCCCTTCACCTCTCTGTACCCCTACCTCTCTCTCGACCTCTCTCTCTCTACCTCTCTCTACCCCCGCCCTTCTACCTCTACCTCTCTCTACCCCTACCCTATTACCTATCTCTACCCCTATCCCTCTACCTCTACCTCTGTCTACCCCTACCCCTCTACCTCTCTCTACCCCTACCCCTCTACCTCTACCTCTCTATACCCTTACCCCTCTACCTCTCTCTACCCCTACCCCTCTACCTCCACCTCTACCTCTCTCTAAACCTACCCCTGTCTCTACCCCTACCCCTAAACCTCTACCTTTATCTACACCTCTTTCTACCCCTCTACCTCTACCTCTCTCTACCCCTCTACCTCTCTCTACCCCTCTACCTCTACCACCCTCTACCTCTCTACCTCTCTCTACCCCTACCCCTGTACCTCTATCTACACCTACCCCTCTACCTCTACCTCTCTCTACCCCTACCCCTTTACCTCTCTCTACCCTTACCCCTACCCCTCTACCTCTCCCTCTCTCCCTTCACCTCTCTGTACCCCTACCCCTCTACCTCTCTCTACCGATACCCCTCTACCTTTATCTACACCTCTCTTTCTTTTCTTTTCTCTCTATCATATATCCGTGGGATGTGGTGGTCCAAACAGGCAGCCAGAGCCTGATAGCACTGCTTGTTTGTAATTGCTGCAGCACGACAGCCATGCCTTTCTCTTCTACTACACAACGGTCTCGTTCACCTCTATTTCTATTAATTATTGTAAACATCTAACCCGTGGTTTCACTGTAACAAGGCATGTTGTGCTCTTTTAATTAACAGAGATGAAGAAAGTGCCCCATGACGGAGAACAGTGTGAATGGGATCAGGGCAGGGTGTAGTTTGCTCTTGTCCAACCGTCTTCTCCTCTCAGATTAACAGCCCCTATAGTCTGATGGAGATGGGCAGTTCTGTGAACTCTGCTGGGGACTTCCTAGGGCAGCCCCTGTGCATCTGTCTGCCTGTGAGTGGCAGGCCACCTTCCTCCTCTGGCAGCATCAGATGGCTGCTGACCTCAACCAACAGGTTATCAGCAGGGTGTCCTTACCACCTAGAGGGGTGTGGGCTTCATGGATAGAAGGACACCATACAGCGGCCTGAGCAGCTGAGTCTTCACGTGGACCTCACCTGGCAAATGAAAATAATAGATTCTGGAGTCAACTTCCAATATTAATTGCACCTATTTTCCTGGTCCAGTGCATGTCTCCTCCCTGTGCTCACCCCCAATCTTTTAGCCCTTGCATGTCTGCTCCCAGTCCTCTAGAGCAGCCACCCCCTTTTCACGTCTCCTCCCCTTGTGTGCTTTGTGTTTATTTGGACAGCAGGAACCTTCCTGTTTAGGCTTTACATTTTGGCTGTGGTGCCCAGCTTCTGCAGTGCTTTCTTGGTGCTGGGGTCTGAGCAGTGCCTAATATATGCGGGGGGCTTTCCGTGGCTAAGCACCGGCACTTATTTAACAGGGCCGGGGATCTTGAATTTATATTTTCTGTGACGGGGCCAGTAATTATTAAAAATAAATATAGCTACCTGTCCTTTCCTCCTCCAGCTCGGATGAATGTCTGCCGCGTATATGTCTTCAGAAGATGGCCCACCCACCTCGAGGCATGATGACTACCTGACGTTCAATGAGCATTTCGTAGGAATTGGATACTAATTACAGTTGAGTGAGGGTCGATGGGTAAGCTGAGGGCGAGGTACTGAGGCAGGCTTGGTCCTGGAAATTTCAGGTTTCAGCGAGACAACAAAGTAAATGCGTCATCCTTCAAGGAAATAACAAGCACATAGTTGTTTATTATTTTAACAGCTTGCACGACCAACACATAGAACTGAAACCAGCTGAAGCGGAAGCAGGCCAGAAATTATTAATTTTGACTTGTCTTTAGCATGCCTGTGCTCGTGGCATTAGCCCACTGTGATAGCCTGATGTGCGTGGGTCTTGACATTGTTTGAATGTGGGGAATGATAGCATCAAAAATACACATAACTCCGTTTTAGGAGTGTTCGGGTTTTTAAGTCTCTTTTCTTTTTTCTCCATGGATTATGATGTGCTGTGTTGCACCATCGTTGCTTAAAAGCACGCGATGCCAAAGTCTACTTATGCAGATGTCTGTCTGTTGTTGTGTGTCTTACAGCCTGATTCATGAAGTAAAATTGCGCCCGCAATCGCTGCGAAAATGCAATTGCGGGCGCAATTTCCGTAATCGGCATTCAACATCAAAATTCCGAACTCGCAAACACATAATAGCGAATTCGCTATTATATTTGCAGGATCCCGGTAGGAGAGCATTAGCGAATCGGAAAAAGCAACAAACCACGGATTCTGCGAAATAAATAGCGAATTCGCTATACAATCGCAACCGGTATTCATGAAAAATCGCAAATAGCGAAAAACCCAAAAATCGCAGTTTGCTCCGCGCAAATTAAGGACAACTCAAAGCAGGTGGTAAAGCCATGCACAAATTACATTTAAAAAACCATTGGCCAATCACCAACAGGTTCAGGCCTGACCAATCACACATAAGGACAATCAGCAGCAGCAGCATTAGGAGTTCCACAATGCCAGGAATGTACATGGTGGTGAGGCGTCGAAGGCTACAGCAATTAGCACGGAGGAGACGCAGGATCCAGGACAGGATTTTCCGCCAACGGGTCACCTTGCTGGGCCAAACCAGAGAGCAGATATATGCAAAATACAGGCTGAATGGGGAAATGATAATGCAGCTAATACAGGGCCTTGACGCCCTGATGCAGCACCCAACAAGCCGTACCAATGCGGTGCCTACACATGTGCAGGTATTGTGTAGCCTGCACCTCCTGGCCTCCGGGAGTTTCCAGGGGATAGTAGCGGCTGCTGGGGGGATATCCCAGCCCACCATGTCACGCTGCCTCCACACTTTTGTTGACGCCATGCTCACCCAGCTACACCGTCACATCAAATTTCCCGCCAGCCAACAGGAATTTGACATGACCAAACTACAATTCTACAATGTAGCCCATTTTCCACATGTACTCAGATGCATAGACTGTACCCACGTCGCCATCTGCCCACCAGCTGCCACGGAGTATATGTTCCGCAATAGAAAGTCCTACCACTCCCTCAACATCCAGATGGTCTGCAATGCTAAGACATACATCACTGACATTGTCGCACAGCACCCAGGGAGTAGCCATGACTCCTTCATATTCCGGCACAGCGGCCTCCACACACGACTGGTCAGGGGAGAGTTTGGGGAGGGACACCTACTTGGTAAGTACACTTTGTCGACAATGTCACATTGCTAAGAAGTAACAGCGCATCACAGGCAATCACCATCTGCTCCTTTCATTCAGGTGACAGTGGCTACGCCCTCCGTGAATACCTCCTGACCCCATACCTCAACCCTGCTACACCCCAGCAACGAGGAAAACAGAACAAGGTGGCTGGACAGGAAAATTAGCAAAACATATTTCTGCCACATAGTCAATATGTACCACGTAACCGCAGGGTTTGAATCCCAAAGCAAATTTATTTTCTTTTTTGACACAAGATATCAAGGATACAAGGACACAAACCCAAACAAAACAACTGTTACGACAGTGAGTTCATGGTAACAATATCTACAAATATACAAATTTTACAAATGTACAATACTTACAACAATGAATAGAGCAAAACGAGTAAGCCAAACCCACCAAAACAATTCAAAATTCAGTGATCAACATAAATTGCAATTATATACAGTGCAAAACATTAGTGCATAAAGCAAATGTGTGGCCGGTCCATCAAACTAAGGGACCAAGGGACAGGCGGAGGAGATGGAAAAATGCCTGCCTGTCAACCAAGCCTGTGGTTAATTGTTTATAGCGGGTTGCACAACTAGGATCCAAAGTAATCAGTAGAATTCTATCCTAGGGGCACCCTTAGCGTTTGCCACAGGGTGGAAGTGTCGACGCGTTTCGAATCAACGTTAATAAAGGTTCTCTTCAGGACAGGGACTGGGGACCGAGAATCTGTAAGAGATATACAGAGTGGGTGTCAAAATTGTCTATCGTAGTACTGTCACAAGTTGCTCTGACTCCAGGGACACGCAAAAGACATTATTACCTGCTACCACTCAATTGAATGCTCTGGGAGTTTGTTTACCATGTACCCCCGGTGTATGTGAAAGAAAAAAATTATTTCTATTGAAGAATGATTTATTCCATTTACGTTCCATGAATGGTGTGTAAGAATATTTGCAATTGTGTGTGTGTGTGTATGTCCCTCTGTGTAAGTCAGGTCGGTGCTGTATAAGGATCTGCATTTTTGTGTGTTGTGTTAGAGACAAAGCCTACACATTTAATTTAGAGTGTTTCAAGGTCAAACTGGTTAGCGATTCATATTAAGGAGAAAAAAAACAAGCTGGTGGTTACAAAAAACTTTCCTGCCACTTCCTGTTTACTGCTGAAACTGGTTGCTTATGCCAAAACGCTATGGTAAGAAGAGCACTGATGCCCACTGCCTGTACCCTGGACCTCCAGGGCGGTGTCTGGAGAGAAATGTAAAAGTGACAAATTTGGGTGAGATGTGGCCAGGATCTCTCTTACAAATGCCCAGAATGATAGATGCACACACTCGGCATTGGAGCAGGTGTTTGGTTTAGCGCTGCAAGGCCACACTGCATGGATTTAGGCTTGCCGCAAGAAATGTTTTTTTACTATCAGGGAAATCAACAGTAACAACTAGCCAAGCAGACCATAAAACAGGCTCACCTATCTGGCACTGTCTGACCCTGTTATCAACCACCCAAATTAAGCTATTCCGAGCTATATTCAAAGGAAATACCATGCAGTTTCCTCTGCAAAGGATCTGCCTTTAAGGGCCTCTTCAACGCTGGCTTGCGTTGTGTTTTGCATCTGTCCTGCAAAAACAAGGTTTGTCCACGTGTTATGCACATCACGTCAAAGAATCAAAATGGTTGCACGCCTTGTTGCACCCCGAAGCTCCTATTGTTTTTTTTTTTCACAATTCTAAACAGTGTAATGTCATCATGAGGTATTCAAGCGCTGTACATAGTACTTAGATCACTAGTCATCATAATATTAAGCTAGCAATAGATGGATTGGGTCGGAGTGGGAGGAGAAGAGAGGATAGAAAGCTGCTTCAGTTGCCCAGAACTGCAAATAAAGTGCATCAAACCAGGTCTCTGGTCTGAATACTAGAGGAGATGGTGGGTGCCCCCAGGCTATGGAATGCCCTACCCCTCAACATTCGGAGGGAAAGCAACCTATTAGTCTTCCGCAAGCTATTGAAAACTTGGCTGTTCCCCTGAATCACGCTGCTCTGGATCTAGACTGTTGAGTCCAGCGCTGGGACCCCCACGGGTAGCTATGCGCTTTAGAAATCCAATTAAAATTCAAAAATTCAAATTCAAATTCAGTACTTCAGTGGGGTGATCCCTGTCAGTTCTGAAACTGTAGCGCAGATAGGGCCATTCCTGATCCAATTATGATGGAACTGTCGAAGGACCAGGCTCCCAGAAATAAGTAGGTCTTTAGACGTTTTCTGAACTGAAGAGTGATGTAAAGAAGGGTGAGGGTGAGAACATGGTGGCTACCGGCTGAGCAGACACATGCGCCCGTACTCCTCTTCTCTTATCGCGCGCTAAAATACTACTCACGTAGGCAAACCTCTGTCCCTCTGATCCCTCGTCTGTCTCTGTGTTGTGTGCAACAAGAAAAGTCATTGATTCCGGCACCAACAGCGGTCGCGGATGACCTGGAGCCTAGGCGTCCCCCGCCCGCCCTGCCTCTCACGCTGGTGCGCTGCTGCCCTGGAGCTTGAGGCATGGCTGCAGATCGGCGGACCGCAGCCTCCTCCGGGTCAAAAGCGGCAGCACCAGTATTGGGCGTTTTTTTGCTGCTGCAGGAGTTGAAGCTGAGGAAAAAGCTTGTGCTGGGTTAGCCCCTGCATCCCCCACCGCTTCCCATTGTCTGGAGCCTTCTTCCACATCTAGAAAGCCTGACGCCCAGTCGGATCTGCGCATTCAATCTCCCTCGCACGGTCAGGCCGACCAAGACAACCAAGACGGTGGGAGGCTCTCAGGAAAACAAGGTAACCCCACTGCCAGATAAAAAGAGAGGCAAAGTAAGAAAGCTGGTAAAAGCGTGTCTGGAAAAATAAAAGGGCAGCCTAAGGAAAAAGGGAATGTGAGAGGTGACCAGCCAGCAGGGGAGGGTGCCAAGACCACTAAATCTTTCCCTGACAATTTTATAACCACCAGCTTGTCCTGTGACAACTCAGCTTTTCAAAGTTACCAAGTTAAAGGCAGAAGTAAAAAAAAAAGGGAAAATTAAGGCTGTGTCTAATATAGTGAAGGTCACTCCCTCATTAAGGTCTTTCTTTAGGGTGCAACCAGAGGTCTTACTTAATACAAAACAGGGGGTAGAACAGGCTGAGATGCAGTCTACTGGTCTATCAGGGGAGGACTGAGCTAACTACGATGCCTACCGACCCTGACATCGACTCGAACGCAACTACTAAATGTATTACTACCCCCGTCATTGAAATTCATGATGCCACTATTGCTACCGCTACTGTTACTGCTACTGTTGGTCAGAGTATGGATGGAGCTGGGCTGAAAACAGGATTAAGTTTGGGTAACTTAGAGTAGATAGGGCCCCGTCCTCTTCTTCTAAGCCGTATATGCATCCTTAAAGGAAGATATTAAGCAAGGGTTTGCCGTTTCATCTGCCAACCAAGGGGAGATCAGGAGCTCATGCGAGATATTAGAAAGGAAAGTGGATTTCCTAATCATCAGAAAAGAAACCCTTGAGCATTCAGTCAAGGAGTTAAAGCCCAACTTAGGGTCAGAAAAGGTAAAAATCCAAGAATTACAAAAAGGTGAGGTTATGTTGCGCGAAAGAATGGAAATGTTGGAGACTAATTCCCAAAAGGGCTCTGATTTAAAAAACTTTATGTAAACCTGTTAAAGGAAGCCCTTCCACTCGATGACTCAGCAGAATCCTTGACAAAGGATATACAGAGAATCCACAGGGACCCTTTCCAGTTAAACCCAAATAGGACCAAGCCGAGGAAAATTCTTATTAACTTCTTAACTTATGCTGTGAAAGAACATTTTTTAACTTGGCATTAAAATGAAAACAGTTAAAAGCAATGATTTCAACTTTGAAATTCGTTCAGACCTCTCAAGAGACACACTAGAAAGACAGTGGGAGCTCATGAGAAGGATAGAGAGTTTCAAGAAGATTGGCTCTATGATGCAACTTAATTCCCTCCCTTTTTAAAGGTAATGCATAATAAAAAAATGCATAACAGGTCGATTCAGGAGGCAGATGACTTATTGAATAGCACTGATAGGGGGCCCCTGTAAGCAAATTAATTGCCAAGGCATGTGCTGAAGCTCAAGGCAAGGGTTTCTACCTATGGTTTTGGGAAAGAAAAAAAAAAGAAAAAAGGGAAGGAAAAGGGAAAGAAAAAAATAATAAGAAATATATAATAGGGAGTAGGAAAATGAAGAGAGCTAAAAAAACATATATTTACAAATAAAAACCACACATACAAAGGAGGGGAAAAAATATATATACATATGTATAAAGAAAATTCCCTTATTTAAGGGGAAAAGGGTTTTAATGTATATGAACACATATTTAAGGGCATGATGTAAGGTAAATAGGGGTTGGGTTCTCCAAGGGGGGTGTAGGGTGGGGGGAGTACGGGAGCACAGAGGGTAAAAAAAAATAATACTTCATTTGTTTTATTTTTCATAGGTTATGTTTGTGAGAAGTTAGCCTGGCATATGATGTCCACTAGTTCTAGTGGGCAACTTGCACCAGTCTAATCAACCCTTGTTGATGGGGGTTGTAAAGTCAACTTTATAGAAAGCTATCCTAGTGGTAGAATGAACCAGCAGTCTTCAAGCTAAGACTTCAGTAGGCAAGTTAAGCAAGTTGTTTTACCATATATAATCCCTTGAATACCAAATGAAAGGACACCTCACAAGGTATATATCAAATATATATGTATTTAATCTAAACACAACCCCTCTGCTCTCTTTATGAGGTCAGAGGTCAAAATACAATACAAGTCACACAGTTAATATACAATAAGTTGCACAGTATACGTTATGTCCTAGGGGCCTCACAAACCATATACTAAGAAAGTTGTATAAGTACCACGTGAGAGTTAGAAAGCACGTCTGGGGCCTGTGGAATTGCTGGGGCTACACTAAACAACCAAAGGTTAGGAAGTAGGAGGCCCACGGGAGACGCGTGCAGTGTCTAAACACAGTCGCAAGTTACCATTGACTTTCTATGGGAAACAAAAAAGTTACAAATATGCAATTTAAGGGCACTTTCGGAAGGACTAGGATGGAACCCTTTTAAACTAGGACATTTTGAGATTCAAGACCTGTAGGAGCACCGGAGTACTCGTGTTACCTCACCCAGAGAAGCCGGGTGCATAGATGTTTTTTCCTGTCAGGTTTTCTATGGAGAGCTGCAAAGAAGTGCTGCAGGCGACCAGAGGAAAAGTGTCCGGGTGGATCCAAGGGTAGATCGGTGATGTGAAGAACCTGAAAGCAGAGGGGACAGAGTCTTGGTCACTAGCCAGTGACCAGGAAGGAACCAGGCAATGTTGGGTGCTTTACGGTGAAGAAGGTAAGTTTGTCTCTTCAGCCACGAGGTCCAGGAGGCATCGACGATGACCAGGCGCTGGATTCAAGCTGGCCCACAATGGATCTAGATGACTGGGGTGTTGGTATCCAGATTGGACCCAACAAACCTTGGCAACCACAACCCATGCAGGATATCAAGATTGGCTCTGTTGCAGACCAGCAAGGTCTGTGGCATTTCTCCTTTTCACTGAAGCTAGAGCAAGCGTGGAGCAACCAGGAAAACACAGTAAATTTAAGATGGCATCTTCAGTGGGCTCAGTAGCCAATGGGCAAGGAACCACGAGCATGCATCAAGTTCATATGCAAAGGCGAGGCCCATGGGACACTCGCGGAGTGTGGGGGCCTGGACTTCAATGCAAATGGTGCTCGGGCTGAGGCTTCTCGTACCCCAATGCACAAATTACTGAGGCTTCATGAAAGGAGTGCAGGTAGCAAAATGCAGGATGTATAAGATGTCCGGTCCCACGTCTCTTGTGTCCTCCACGGGTCTCAGCTTTGCTGTGTATGTGCATCTGGGTCAGAGAAGTCTGAAAGTCTAGTTCTTGAGTTGCAGAGTCTTCAGGTTCCGACGGGAGCCTTGAAACTGCAGACCATCAAAGTTGCTGTTGGTGCCTGTTTGCACAGGGTGGTCACTCCTTGACCACAAGGGAGATGTCTTCCGTCTTCCAGTCAGAATGGAATATCGAAGGTCCAAGATATGTCTTTCAAAGATTTGTCCAGGATAATCCAAAGTTCTGGGGACACAGCTCCTAAATGTATACTATGAAAGGGGGCTGGATTACCTGACTAGGTCCCTCCTATGGGTGGACCTAGGAAGGGGTTGGTTACACCCCGTTTCCTTTGTCCAGTTTCGCACCAGAGCTGGGGCTGGAGTGCCCCAGCAACTGGTTTGAACCGGGCTATGCATGGAGCACCTTGTGTGCCCCAGGCAGTGTCTAGATGCATTCACTGAATGCAGCCCTCCCTGCCCCAATACACAAAACCCCTGTCTGGGGAGGTGCCAGCACCTCCCTGGACATGAAACCTATTGTCCAGGCCTCCCCTGCCAGAGTTTTGTCCAGCAACAGGAGGTCAGGCATGAGGTCAGACTTGTGTCTGTGACAGCAGCATCCATTTTGTGATGCTGAGGCTCTGTTTAACTTTAACCGGGTAAAGCAGTAAGCTACATGTCTTTTCCCTATAGAAGGTTGGAATGCTACCCCTGCTGCCAGAATTGGCAGGGGTAGTATTCCAAAGTGTTTGACACCTTACACAACATGTTTTGATAAAGCCAAAACAATGTTAGCATTAGCCACGAGGATTATAATGCACTTAAGAGTATATGGTATGGCTATATCATGGAACAGCTATAAAGAGATGGTTCTGAAAGCTTCAGAGGGGTTCAGATCATGCTAGGGCACCCTCTCACATAAAACCAAACACTCTTCCTCCAGGATTGTCGAGGTCTACCATAGGAGTGGCTTATAGGTGTGTATGTGTCCATATATAAAGGTAGATATAGGTATACTATATCTAAGTAAGGGGTGATTACACCACCTTACCCAGAGTGCATGAACAGACCTGTGGTGTCAGTTTGGAAGGCAAACCAGGGGTGGCACAATACATGCTACAGCCCCTGGTAGGTCTAGGGTACTCCTGTGCCATGGGTGCCTATGGTACAGTATACGGGGCTCACAAGAGTGACCCAGTAACAAATTTGGTATGTACCTAAAGTACGTGGAGTCCATTTTATAGAGAAAGCAGATAGACTGGGGCCCTTAATAGCAGGGTCCCAGGCCAACTAAGTCGAAAAACAAGCAAAACACCAGGAATAAAGTTGGGGTAACCATATAGTCAGATTCCACCTTACTACACAAGCCCCCTCTCCCCCAAATGAAAGGAGATAAGGCTATCCTTGTCCAGGTAAGCCTAAATTGACTAAGTGGCCATATAAGGAAGTACCTGCACTAGGATTGTTACCCCCTGTATTATGGCCCCCTAAGCAATCCCTCACCCTAAGGGTATCAGAGGGTCTCCACCATTGGGATTTACTTCCAAAGGGGTGTTTTGGCAAAGTAAAGGGCTGGTGCTGGGGTGGAGTACTGAAGTGAGGCTCCACTAATCTTGGGCTCAGCTTCCTCCAATTACTATCCACCATGTATGCCTTTCTTTCCATGACTGAGTTGCACTGTGGTCTTAGGGCCAACCTTTGGCAAACTACAGCTGGAGGTTGGGTCCCTTTGGTTGGACCACTTGAGGGACAGGCCAGGTTTGGGACCACAGGGTCCCAGGTTTGCCTGTGTCCAACAGAGTCCATCTGGGGGAGGTTCCTACACAAGGGAAAGGGAGATCCCTCAGAGTGTTGAGGAATTTTCACTTGGCTAGGGCTACTAGACTGGGTACCCCTAATCTGCTGATGGGGGTTCTTCTGGACAGGGGGCCCTTTGGGGTCCACTGACCTCCCTGACCTCTACTGCCCTGGGCTGGTTGAGGCAGGGTAGTGAGGGGCAGGTTACCTGCTCCATACTGGGTACCGCCTTGGAAAGGTCCACTGACATCAGGGGCTCTGCCAGACCAGGTCTGATTACCTCTGGGGCAGTCCCTTCACAAGAGATAGGGTTAGTTCCCTGAGGAAGTTGACCCTCATCTAAAGTCTGGTGGGAGGGAGACTTTTTTTCCTCCCCAATGCTCTCTGTCTGTGTGGAATGATCCATAGTTTCAGGCTTCACAACACAAAAATCTGTTTGGGTTTGGGCTGTGACCATCACAGCCCTCTTAACCTGTTCAGGAAGGCCTATCATTTTGGAATGGGCCTGTTTCTCTACCTCAGGCCAGGCTGAGATTTCTAGATCATTGCCTAGTAAGCAATCTACAGGCAAGTTTGTAGACACTGCCACTCTCTTTGGGCCAGGGACACCACCCCAGCTGAGATTTACAACTGTCATGGCATGATCTGTCTTCACTCCATCAATATTGACCATCTGGAAGCTAAACCCAGGTAACAGTTATTTTGAGGGTACTAGATGTTCAGTCACCATGGTGATACTAGCCCCTGTGTCCCTATAGGCCACAACTGTCTTATCAATGATATGGGGCTCCTGTTTGTACTTGCTCAAGGTATTGAGTTAAGCAGTGAAGTTGGCAAACCCCATGCCACCATCACAGACTAGAGTTGCTGTGGTAGGGGACCTGGTTAGGCCAGAGCCCACCTGAGTTCCCCAAGTATACCCATCCAAATTCTTGGGGGCACTCCCACCACCTGGGAGATTACTACTAGTAGTAATAGGAGGTGTTAGAATATTACTTGGAGGAATATTTTCCTTATTGTTGGCTTTTGGGCAACTGCTGTTAGTTTCCCAGTGGCCAGGTTGCTTACATATATGGCCATAAGGTTTCTTAACTTTAGAGGAAGGAGTTTGGGACCCATCCCCTTCAGAGGATTTGTGGGGCCCTGTAGTGGATTTGTCCTTAGATTTATCCCCACCTTTCTCTTGAGGTTTGGTAGAATCTTTCTTCTGGTCACCAACCTGATGTCTAGGCCTCACCCTGGTTCTGACCCATTTGCCCGCCTTCTTTCCCAATTCTTGGAGAGAGGTCATATCAGAGTCCACCAGGTGCTGATGTAGAAGCTGGTAGATCCAAAGGTGGATCGGTGATGTGAAGAACCTAAAAGCAGAGGGGACAGAGTCCAGGTCACTAGCCAGAGACCAGGAAGGAACCAGGCGATGTCTGGAGCTTTAAGGTGAAGAAGGTGAGTTTGTCTCTTCATCCACGAGGTCCAAGAGGCATCGAGGATGACCAGGCACTGGATTCAAGCTGTCGCACGATTAATCTAGATGACTGCAGTGTTGGTATTCAGATTGAACTCAACAAGCCTTGGCAACCGCGACCCACGCATGATGTAAAGATTGGCTCTGTTGCAGACCAGCAACTAGGAAAGCAAAGTAAATTTAAGATGGTGACTTCAGGGGCTCACTAGCCAATGGGCAAGAAACCGGGAAGACGCATCGAGCTCAAATGCAAAGGCGGGGCCCATGGGACACTCGCGGAGTGTGGGGGCCTGGGCTTCTCTGCAAATGGTGCTCGGGGCTGGGGCTTCTCGTACCCCAATGCACAACTTACTGAGGCTTCAGCAAAGGAGTGCAGGTAGCAAAATGCACAATGTCCAAGATGTACGGTCCCGCGTCTCTCGTGCCCTCCACTGGTCTCAGCTTTGCTGTGGATGTGGATCCAGTTCTTGAGTCACAGAGTCTTCGGGTTCCGACGGGAGACTTGAAACTGCAGACTGGCAAAGATGCTTTTGGTACCTGTTTGCACAGGGTGATCACTCCTGACCACATGGGAGATGTTTTCCCTCTTCCAGTCAGAATGGAATCTTGAAGGTCCAAGATATGTCTTTCAAAGATTCGTCCAGGATAATCTAAAGTCCTGGGGACAAAGCTCCTATACTCATACTAAGAAAGGGGGCTGGATTACCTGACTATGTCCCTCCTATGAGTAGACATGAGAAAGGGGTGGTTACACGCATTTCCCTTTGTCCAGTTTCACACCAGAGCTGGGGCCTGAGTGCCCCAGCAATTGGTTTGAACCGGGCTATGCATGGAGCACCTTGTGTGCCCCAGGCAGTGTCTAGATGCATTCACTGAATGCAGCCCTCCCTTCCGCAATACACAAAACCCCTGTCTGGGAAGCTCCCAGCACCTCCCTAGACAGGAAACCTATTGTCCAGGCCTCCCCTGCCGGAGTTTCATCCAGCAACCGGAGGTCAGACTCGTGTCTGTGGCAGCAGCATCCAGTTTGTGATGCTGAGGCTCTGTTTAACTTTAACCGGGTAAAGCAGTAAGCTACATGTCTTTTCTCTCTAGAAGGGTGGAATGCTACCCCCGTCGCCAGAATTGGCAAGGGGGTAGTATTCCAAAGTGTTTGACACCTTACACGACATGTTTTGATAAAGGCAAACCAAAGTTAGCATTAACCGTGAGGATTATAATGCACTTAAGAGTATATGATTTGGCTATATCAAAGAACAGCTATAAGGAGATGGTTCTGAAAACTGTAGTGGGGCTCCGTCTCGGAAGCCCCTCCGATCTTCATCTAGCGGGGCCGTGGCCTTGAATGACATGGAGAGCCCTACCTTTCTTTCCACTGCATTGCTGAATGAAATGAGGGCTGGTTTTAAATCGCTGGATAGCCGCTTTGATGACCTCGACAAGAAACTGGCAGAGATGGGGTGTAAGGTGCTGGCGCATTATCGGCGGATGGATGTGGTGGAGGCAAGAGTGTCTGATGTCGAAGACAGCACGATGGCCACACTCAAGCGGCTGTATATAGTGGAGAAGATCCTCAAGGATGTGGCCATCAAGAATGAGGACTTGGAGGCCCGCAGCCGGCAAAACAACATTTGCATCATTGGAGTTGCGGAATGGACTGCCACTGGGCGTATGAATGTTTTTGTGGACAAATTTGCTCACCGAACTGTTCGGTAGGGAAACGTTTACTCAAGGCTTTGTGGTTGAGCGGGCTCACAGGTCGTTGGGGCCTCACCCCCGACCTGGTCTTCCTCCACATCCGATCATTTCTAGACTCATGAACTTTCACGACAGGAATGCTGCTTTCCGTTCGGCCAGAGACATGGGTGACATCCAGTGGCGGGGGAGCAAACTGGCCTTTTTCCCGGACTTTATCATCATGGTCCAAGAGGCAAGGCGTAAATTCAATGGTGTAAAAGCTACTGTGAAAAACCTCGGCCTCAAGTACGGCATACTTTATCCTGCAAGACTGAGGGTCGAGGTGAATGGCAGGACTCGCATCTTCGATACCCCCTCAGAGGCGCAAATTCTTTTGCCAGGACTATAGGAAAATCAACTCAGGGACTGCTGCTTACAGAATCGCAAAATACCACCAACTTCAGGTTTGTGGTATTTTGCAATTTTTTTGAAAAATGCACTTTCTGGTATTTTTCAAAGTGCCATGTGGGTCACATACATGCCCTTAGGGCAGAGGTCTTCAAACTTTTTGATGCCGAGACCCCCTTGTAAAACCTTTTTAGGGGTAAGGACCCCCTTCTGACAAAAGTTTCTAGAAACTGGTACTCCTCATCATCTTCTTTTGACAACCATAAATGCACCTGTTAGACCTCATCACATCCATCCATCATTCATCCACCCACACTTTCACACATCCATCCATCCTTTCATCCTTCCATCCATCCATCCTTCATCCATCCACCCTTTCATCTTTCCATCCATACATCCATCCATCCTTTAGCCATCCACCCTTCCATCCATCCACCCATCATTCATCCACCCACTTTTTCATCCATCCATCCATGCAACCTTTTATCCACCCATACATCAATCTACCCTTTCATCCTCCCATCCATACATGCATCCTTAATTCATCCACCCTTTCATCCATAAGTCCATCCACCCACCCTTTCATCCATCCACCCACCCATCATTCATCCTCCCACCTTTTCACACATCCATCCATGCATCATTCATCCATGCAACCTTTTATCCATCCATACATCCATCCATCGGTCCACCCTTTCATCCTTACATCCATACATCTATCCGTCATCCATCTATTCTTCACCCATCCACCCTTTCATCCTTACATCCATACATCCATCCTTCATCCATCCACCCTTTCATCCTTCCATTCATACATCCATCCTTTACCCATCCACCCTTCCATCCATCCACCCATCATTCATCCACCCACATTTTTACACATCCATCCATCATTCATACATGCAACCTTTTATCCATCCATACATCCATCCACCCTTTCATCCTCCCATTCATACATCTATCCATCATCCATCCACCCTTTCATCCATCCACCCACCCTTTCATCCATCCATCCACCCATCATTTATCCCCCCACCTTTTCACACATCCATCCATGTATCATTCATCCATGCAATCTTTTATCCATCCATACATCCATTCTTCATCCACCCACCCTTTCATCCATCCATCCACCCATCATTCATCCCCCCACCTTTTCACACATCCATCCATGCATCATTCATCCATGCAACCTTTTATCCATCCATACATACATCCATCCATCCATCCTTCATCCGTCCACCCTTTCATCCTTCCATCCATCCACCCTTTCATCCATCCATCCTTCATCCGTCCACCCTTTCATCCTTACATCCATACATCTATCCTTCATCCATCTATCCTTCACCCATCCAACCTTTCATCCTTACATCCATACATCCATCCTTCATCCATCCACCCTTTCATCCTTCCATCCATACATCCATCCTTTACCCATCCACCCTTCCATCCATCCACCCATCATTAATCCACCCACCTTTTCACACATCCATCCATCATTCATCCATGCAACCTTTTATCCATTCATACATCCATCCACTCATTCATCCTCCCATCCATACATCGATCCATCATCTATCCACCCTTTCATCTATCCACCCACCCACCCTTTCATCCATCCACCCATCATTCATCCCCCCACCTTTCACACATCCATCCATCCATCCATCCATCATTCATCCATGCAACCTTTTATCCATCCATACATCCTTCATCCAGCTACCCTTCCATCCTTCCTTCCATCCACCCTTTCATCCATCCACCCTTTCATCCACCCATTCATCATTCATCCACCCACCTTTTCACACATCCATCCATCCTTCATCCTTACATCCATCCATCCACCCATCATTCATTCACCCACCTTTTCTGTGCCTTTCTCATGGGGGAAAGGGGGGGGTCAGTATCTCTCTGCGTGTTTTTCCTTCTTTCCCGATCATGGGAGGGCATCTCTGTGCCTCCCTGCTGGTGGCGGGGGATGTGTCACGGAACCCACAGCTCCAGGCGCGCAATATCCATTGACCTCAAAGGGCAGGCTACACTACAGCCTGCTCCCCCAGCCCCCTCCCCCACTTCCCCCAGCTCGAAACGGCTTCAGGGACACACACAGCCACACCCGAGTACTTGACAAGTCTTTTACTTGTTAATGAGGCTTCGATGTTTTTCACACCTCGGTGTGAATTAGGCCTCGCCATGAGCACCCTCATCAGGCCAAGCCAGGGACAGAATCTGCGACCCCCTTCAAAGTACCCCACGACCCCCCTGGGGGTCGCGCCCCACAGATTGAAGACCTCTGCCTTAGGGCATGTATGTGGGCCACATGTACACACATGTCAATTTCAGGGGTGCAAAAGGGTGTCCTATTGACACCCTTACAACCCTGAAATTGCATTCTCAATTTGCGATTCTCTAATTGAGAATCGCATATTGAGAATGTCTTCCCACTCATTCCTATGGGCCTACTAGCCCATAGGAATTAATGAGAAGGTATTCCTTATTTGCGAATCGCAATTTGCGATTCACAAATAAGGAATAAGTGGGATTCGCAATAACATTTGCTAATCCTACCGACATTTCGTTTTGCGATTCTCTAACTGCGATTCCCTAAAAATCGCAATTTGAGAATCGCAAAATGAAAATTACCTACATATGCCCCTTTATTCCTTGAATACCAAATGAAAGGACACCACACAAGGTATATATCAAATATATATATATTTAATCTAAACACAACCCCTCTGCACTCTTTATGAGGGCAGAGGTCAAAATAAAATACAAGTTACACAGTTAATATACAATAAGTTGCACAGTATACGTTATGCCCTAGGGGCCTCACAAACCATATACTAAGAAACTGTTATAAGTACCATGTGGAAGCTAGAAAGCAGGCCTGGGGCCGGTGGAATTGCTGGGGCTACACTAAACAACCAAAGGTTAGGAAGTAGGAGGCCCACGGGAGACCTGTGCAGTGTCTAAACACAGTCGCGGGTTACCATTGACTTTCTATGGGAAACGAAGAAGTTACAAATATGCAATTTAACAACACTTCCGGATGGACTAGAATGGAACCCTTTTAAACTAGGACACTTCGAGAGTCAAGACCCAGGGAGCACCAGAGTACTCGTGTTACCTCACCCAGGGAAGCCGGGTGCATAGGTGTCTTTTCGTGTTGGGTTTTGTCATTGTTTTCTATGGAGAGCTGCAAAGAAGTGCTGGAGGCGACCAGAGGAAAAGTGTCTGGGTAGATCCAAAGGTGGATCGGTGATGTGAAGAACCTAAAAGCAGAGGGGACAGAGTCCAGGTCACTAGCCAGAGACCAGGAAGGAACCAGGAAGGAACCAGGCGATGTCTGGAGCTTTAAGGTTAAGAAGGTGAGTTTGTCTCTTCAGCCACGAGTTCCAAGAGGCATCGAGGATGACCAGGCACTGGATTCAAGCTGTTGCACGATGAATCTAGATGACTACAGTGTTGGTATTCGGATTGAACCCAACAAGCCTTGGCAACCGCGACCCACGCATGATGTATAGATTGGCTCTGTTGCAGACCAGCAACCAGGAAAGCAAAGTAAATTTAAGATGGCAACTTCAGGAGGCTCACTAGCCAATGGGCAAGGAATAGGGAAGACGCATCGAGCTCAAATGCAAAGGCGGGGCCCATGGGACACTCGCGGAGTGTGGGGGCCTGGGCTTCACTGCAAATGGTGCTCGGGGCTGGGGCTTCTCGTACCCCAATGCACAACTTACTGAGGCTTCAGCAAAGGAGTGCAGGTAGCAAAATGCACAATGTCCAAGATGTACGGTCCCGCGTCTCTCGTGCCCTCCACTGGTCTCAGCTTTGCTGTGGATGTGGATCCAGTTCTTGAGTCACAGAGTCTTCGGGTTCCGACGGGAGTCTTAAAACTGCAGACTGGCAAAGATGCTTTTGGTACCTGTTTGCACAGGGTGCTCACTCCCGACCACAAGGGAGATGTTTTCCGTCTTCCAGTCAGAATGGAATCTTGAAGGTCCAAGATATGTCTTTCAAAGATTCGTCCAGGATAATCTAAAGTCCTGGGGACAAAGCTTCTATACTCATACTAAGAAAGGGGGCTGGATTACCTGACTATGTCCCTTCTATGAGTAGACCTGAGAAGGGGGTGGTTACACCCCTTTCCCTTTGTCTAGTTTCACACCAGAGCTGGGGCCGGAGTGCCCCAGCAATTGGTTTGAACCGGGCTATGCATGGAGCACCTTGTGTGCCCCAGGCAGTGTCTAGATGCATTCACTGAATGCAGCCCTCCCTTCCGCAATACAGAAAACCCCTGTCTGGGGAGCTCCCAGCACCTCCCTATTCAGGAAACCTATTGTCCAGGCCTCCCCTGCCGGAATTTCATCCAGCCATTGTTTTCTATGGAGAGCTGCAAAGAAGTGCTGGAGGCGACCAGAGGAAAAGTGTCTGGGTAGATCCAAAGGTGGATCGGTGATGTGAAGAACCTAAAAGCAGAGGGGACAGAGTCCAGGTCACTAGCCAGAGACCAGGAAAGAACCAGGAAGGAACCAGGAAGGAACCAGGCGATGTCTGGAGCTTTAAGGTGAAGAAGGTGAGTTTGTCTCTTCAGCCACGAGTTCCAAGAGGCATCGAGGATGGCCAGGCACTGGATTCAAGCTGTTGCACGATAAATCTAGATGACTACAGTGTTGGTATTCGGATTGAACCCAACAAGCCTTGGCAACCGCGACCCACGCATGATGTAAAGATTGGCTCTGTTCCAGACCAGCAACCAGGAAAGCAAAGTAAATTTAAGATGGCAACTTCAGGAGGCTCACTAGCCAATGGGCAAGGAATAGGGAAGACGCATCGAGCTCAAATGCAAGGGCGGGGCCCATGGGACACTCGCGGAGTGTGGGGGCCTGGGCTTCACTGCAAATGGTGCTCGGGGCTGGGGCTTCTCGTACCCCAATGCACAACTTACTGAGGCTTCAGCAAAGGAGTGCAGGTAGCAAAATGCACAATGTCCAAGATGTACGGTCCCGCGTCTCTCGTGCCCTCCACTGGTCTCAGCTTTGCTGTGGATGTGGATCCAGTTCTTGAGTCACAGAGTCTTTGGGTTCCGACGGGAGTCTTAAAACTGCAGACTGGCAAAGATGCTTTTGGTACCTGTTTGCACAGGGTGCTCACTCCCGACCACAAGGGAGATGTTTTCCGTCTTCCAGTCAGAATGGAATCTTGAAGGTCCAAGATATGTCTTCCAAAGATTCGTCCAGGATAATCTAAAGTCCTGGGGACAAAGCTTCTATACTCATACTAAGAAAGGGGGCTGGATTACCTGACTATGTCCCTTCTATGAGTAGACCTGAGAAGGGGGTGGTTACACCCCTTTCCCTTTGTCTAGTTTCACACCAGAGCTGGGGCCGGAGTGCCCCAGCAATTGGTTTGAACCGGGCTATGCATGGAGCACCTTGTGTGCCCCAGGCAGTGTCTAGATGCATTCACTGAATGCAGCCCTCCCTTCCGCAATACAGAAAACCCCTGTCTGGGGAGCTCCCAGCACCTCCCTATTCAGGAAACCTATTGTCCAGGCCTCCCCTGCCGGAGTTTCATCCAGCAACCGGAGGTCAGACTTGTGTCTGTGGCAGCAGCATCCAGTTTGTGATGCTGAGGCTCTGTTTAACTTTAACCGGGTTAAGCAGTAAGCTACATGTCTTTTCCCTCTAGAAGGGTGGAATGCTACCCCCGCCGCCAGAATTGGCAATGGGGTAGTATTCCAAAGTGTTTGACACCTTACACCACATGTTTTGATAAAGGCAAACCAAAGTTAGCATTAACCGTGAGGATTATAATGCACTTAAGAGTATATGATTTGGCTATATCAAAGAACAGCTATAAGGAGATGGTTCTGAAAGCTGTAGCGGGGCTCCGTCTTGGAAGCCCCTCCGATCTTCATCTAGCGGGGGCGTGGCCTTGAACGACATGGAGAGCCCTACCTTTCTTTCCACTGCATTGCTGAATGAAATGAGGGCTGGTTTTAAATCGCTGGATAGCCGCTTTGATGACCTCGACAAGAAACTGGTAGAGATGGGGTGTAAGGTGCTGGCGCATGATCGGCGGCTGGATGTGATGGAGGCAAGAGTATCTGATGTCGAAGACAGCGCGATGTCCACACTCAAGCGGCTGGATAGAGTGGAGAAGATCCTCAAGGATGTGGCCATCAAGAATGAGGACTTGGAGGCCCGCAGCCGGCAAAACAACATTCGCATCATTGGAGTTGCGGAATGGACTGCCACTGGGCGTATGAATGTTTTTGTGGACAAATTTGCTCACCGAACTGTTCGGTAGGGAAACGTTTACTCAAGGCTTTGTGGTTGAGCGGGCTCACAGGTCGTTGGGGCCATGCCCCGACCTGGTCTTTCTCCACATCCGATCATTGCCAGACTCATGAACTTTCACGACAGGAATGCTGCTTTCCGTTCGGCCAGAGACATGGGTGACGTCCAGTGGTGGGTGAGCAAACTGGCCTTTTTCCTGGACTTTACCATCATAGTCCAAGAGGCAAGGCGTAAATTCAATGGTGTAAAAGCTACCGTGAAAAACCATGGCCTCAAGTACAGCATACTTTATCCTGCAAGACTGAGGGTCGAGGTGAATGGCAGGACTCGCATCTTCGATACCCCCTCAGAGGCGCAAATTCTTTTGCCAGGACTATAGGAAAATCAACTCAGGGACTGCTGCGGCACCCAGAGCAACCTCTCCTTCTCAGGAGGGATTGCAGGCCAGCGTTGATAATTTTTCTGAGCCTGCAACTGGTTAACTGATTATTGCATTTCTCATGGTGTTTTGCTGTACTTTATGCTTTTTTTATATATCCTACTTGTTCGATAACATGTTATTGATTAGTGCCTGACCGGCGTGGCATCGCTGCACCCCATGGTGAATACCCACAAGGTTCGAATTGGTATGTTATTTTTGTGTAGTGTTTGCTCTTCTTCTAGTATTTTGGTAATGTGTACACTACGCCCATGTTTGATTCAGGGAACTGGGGTTGGCCTCTTGGGGATTTGCAGGAGGTTGGGTGGGGGGTGGGATATTTGTTCACTTTCATTATTTCCAACAGAATCATATCTTGGTTTAGTTCTTTGTGGCATTGGATTTATGTGCATCACAACTCAATTTTGTTCCAAACGCTTCAGATGCCCTATGGTTAAGATAGGTCACCAGCCCGGCCCTTCCGGGCTCCCCCTGATGTCTTGGAACGTTAGGGGTCTTAACAACAACAACAACAAAAAAGCGACAGGTTCTCAACTACATTGTTCGACACAACGTTGATATTGTGTATATGCAGGAGACACACCTCTCTGACTCCGATTCCTCTTTCGTTGCCAAGAGCTAAGGCTCTCACAGGTATTGCTGTAACTATAGCAGATATTTGAGAGGGGTTGCTATATTGATCCACATATGCGTTCCCTTTGCATGGCACGAATCTTGGACAGACGATGAGGGTCGTATCTTAGTGTTTACGGGTGCCCTGATGGGACATAAAATCTCTTTTGTTGGGGTTTACGGTCCGAATACAGATTCTCCGGCTTTCTTCCATGACCTACAGGTGCGCCTACTCACACTGGATCCAGGACTGCTGATTCTGGGGGGTGATTTTAATTTACTTCTCAATCCAGCCAGAGACAGCACTTCCACCTCCCCTGCTCTCAAGCCCCGCTCCCATCAAGCCCTTCGCGACATATTCCTTCATTTCTCACTGGTAGACATTGAAAACAAACTACATCAACAACTCCCGGATTTTACACACTATTCAGGGTTTCACAACACTTGGACCAGAATAGATTATTGGTTGGTCTCCTTGGGGGTGGAGGGTTGGCTTAGCGGACTGCTTGCTCTTCCTCGCATTCTGTCAGACCATTCACCGGTTGTACTTACACTCAATGTTCCCAGGCCTGAGGGGTACGAAAGGCAGTGCCATTTTCTGGGCAGGGCCCTTTTAGATCCAGTTTTTACTGAGGAGATCCGACAATCCATAGAGGACTATTTTGAAATCAACACAGGCTCGGTGGACACCAGGGAGGCCCTGTGGGAGGGGTTCAAGGCATACATCAGAGGAGTCTGCATCGAAAACATGCGGGAGTGCTTCGAGATTTGCGCGTCAGATTGAATTGGATTGAAACCGATCTGTCTGCCCTGGACAGTGAACTATTGGTGAATGCATCAGAGGCAGGCGAGGCTTGTCATCTCGCACTGATGTTTGAATTTAGGGAAATAGCGGACCGTGAACTACTATTCCTCACCAAACAGATTACTGCACGTCGCTACGGTGAAGGCGAACGTCCGGGCAGAGTTTTGGCTCAGGCTCTTCGCCCCCCGGGAGACTCCTCTGGTGTCACTAAACTCTCTGGCCCAAATGACACTTTGCTTTATTCTACCCCGCATATCCGTGACTCCTTACTTTCCTATTACAAAACATTGTATACTTTCAGAATTACTGGTAATCTACGGGGTCAGGGAACTTACCTGGCTCAGATCGCTATGGTGTATTTGAAAAATATATGCAGAACTTTCTGGCAGTTCCCATCTCCAAAGACAGTATAGTTGAGGCAATTGATGCATTGCGTAGCTCTTCGGCTCCTGGCCTGGATGGCTTTTCGGATGACTTTTATAAAACCTATAAAGATATTTTGGTCCCGTGTCTCATAGAGGTGTATGCTGAGACACTAGAGGTGGGCCGTCTTCCTCCCACATTCAGGGAAGCGGTCATTATTCTTCTCCCCAAACCGGATAAAGACTCTAAAATGTGTGGCTCCTATAGACCGCTGTCTCTATTGAACACGGATTACAAAATTCTTGCCAAGGTAATAGCGATCCGGTTGTCTTTACTAATGGAATTCATCATCTCACCGGCACAATCGGGGTTTGTGCTTCATTGGTCCACTTCTTTGAATTTGAGGACACTGTTCAATGTCCTACACCGGTTTGACCCCACCACGCCTGCTGCCGCCGTTCTTCTAGACGCAGAGAAGGCGTTTGACTCTCTTGAGTGGCCCTTCTTTTTATCCATAATGAGCCGCATGGGTATTCCAGAATGCTTTGTCTCTACTGTGGCGCTATTATATACAGAGCCAACTGTGAGACTGCATCTGAACTGCACTATCTCCGCCCCTTTCACCTTGTCCTGTGGCACACGGCAGGGTTGCTCCCTATCCCCACTGCTTTTTATTTTGGCAATGGTCCTGCTGGTTCGTCATTTCCAAGAAAAGCACCTCCATCGAGGCCTCCAATTCCGCACCGGCCCCTCTTAATTTCTCTATACGCGGATGACACAGTATTATATGTTAAGATGCCCCATCTCAATATTGAGCCCCTTATTTTAGATATTACACGTTTTGGTGAATTTTCCAGATTAAACATCAACTGGCATAAGTCAGTCATCTTCTCATGTTCCTCCAGCGCGATCCCCTGGCAATGTTCATTCCCACTTGAGTGGTGCCAGGATGCGGTCAAGTATCTTGGGGTCCACATCCACCTTGACACCTTACTATGATCCGATTAAACTACGGAGGGCAATTGACTCTCTCGATTCTCAGATTGTGAAGTGGCTACGTCTCCCATTATCTATGGCCGGGTGAGTCGCTATTATAAAAATGGCGGTCCTTCCACGGTTTCTGTACCTTTTTAATAATATCCCCATCCCACTTAACAAAACCTTTTTTGTACACTTGCGCTCCTTATTATTGCGCCTTATCTGGGGGGATAAGGCTCCTCGGGTTAGCTGGCGGATTCTGACTTTGCCATACGCAAGGCGGGGATTCGGTGTCCCGGATTTTTATCTTAATTATCTAATAGCGCAATGTTGCTACGCTCATGGATGGTTTCACCCCGATGCTCGTATTCCGTATTTGAAACCAGAAGCCGACCTAGTGCTCCCCAAGCCCCCTCTCTACACTCTTGCCTACTCGATTCCCAGGAGACCCCGTGACATTCAGACGGTCTCGACTACTTGCTGGGCATGGGGTAGACTCTACAGACTGTGGGCCTTGAACACCTGTACTTACCATTGCTGCCTCTACCAAACCCCTCTTTGTTACCAATAACTGGGGAGGTGTTGATTCAGCGGACCCTGACCAAATTCCACATTGGCACAGTAGGAGACCTGTTTCCTGAGGGCCATGCTTTTTTTGTTTCGGAGGACAAACTACTCTCTGACCGCTCGTTTATGGACACATTTGTATTAACACCTATTTTATCTATGCTTCGGGCAACTTTCCCCTCTTTCCCGGTAGCGCCGGAACTAACTTCCCCACTGACGCATTTGGTTTCCAAACTATATAGACAATGTAAAGGGATCATTCCCTCATCTGACTCCAGGGTGCGTGCTGCGTGGGAGGTAGATCTGGGTAAGCCTATTACTGACGATCAATGGGAACAGTGCTGCAGGGCTACAAAGGAGGTTTCCTTAAACAGCAGACACAAACTACTTCATTTTAAATTCCTCCGCAGGATGTACCATACACCGGCACCTTCACATACGATTGACCTGACTAGGTCACACCATTGTCTGAAATGTGGGGCTCCTTATGCTGATTTCGCCCATCTCTCGTGGACATGCCCTAAAATACACCAGTATTGGTCCCTGGTACACGCCACTCTAGGCGACATACTTTCCATCCAGTTAGTCTTCACCCCCGAAATCGCTCTACTTGGCTACGTGTCCAACTTTTCACGGACGGTGCAGAGACTTGCGGCATTGGGCTTCTTCCTTTTGGCCAAAAGAGAGTTTGCTCAACTGTAGGGTAGTAAGAAACCCCTGTAGAAAATGGAAACCTTCTCATGGGTCCCACTTATACTTCGTCATTTGAAACCAACAAAGAATAAACTGGCACAGAAGCTGAAATGTAAAAAGAATACATTTATTCACCTCAGATGAGGGAGACTGTAAATGTAAATGTAAATGTATTGGCATTTATATAGCGCACTACTTACCCGTAGGGTCCCAAGGCGCTTCGACCGCTGCAAAACCCTTCCTGGCTTCCCTGAGAGATGGTCCCTTAATGGGTTTCTCCAGGGTGAGACCAGGCATCCCCGGCGGTCTGGTGGGGCCGTTAGTGAAGATGAGGCAAGCTAATGCCCAGAGTTGCCGAGTGTGATCGCTGATCAGAGTGGGCACCGAGGCGAGAGAATTATCGAGTCCGCTGACCCTGGTCCAGAAACCTGCCGCGCCGGGAATCGAACCCTGGTCCCGGGCCGTCCTCTGCTCTCGGGTCTGCCGCCTCTAACCAGTGAGCCACACTACTTCACTAGACTGCATCACACAGAACCGTTAGCAACTGAATGAGAGATTCTCTGGAGTTCAGAAAACAGCTGCCATATATATGCTTAGGGTTACATAGTCAGCATAAGACCAAGGGGCAGTCCTGGCTCATGTAAGCATGCAAAATGCCTAAGATGGGCATGCAAGATCTGCTTGCTCAACAAAGTTGGAGGAGAGTTACTTCTCCTTACAGCAGCAAAAATAGCTTGACAGTTATACTAGAGAAGCAGGTGCATTCTACTAGCTAGGCCCTTCTGAGCATGTGTGAAGGTGGAAGATGCTAAATATAGTTCGTTTCTAGGCAGATTACAAGAGCAGTCAACACTGAGGGAGGACAGAGCACATGGCGAGCATGTGGCAGCACATGGCAAACAAGATGGCTGCCACAATTACCAAATGGCTTTCAGCTCATGCTAACAAATCCCTGCAATATTTAACATATAGTCCTTTTAGCATGAGCTAAAGACATTCCTATGATCCAGTACGTACATAGAAAATATTTGCACATTAATTTTCATAAATTTATCAATATCCTAATTCATTGCTGGGTGGACATTTTCCATTCTAAACATTTCATTAAGCGGGTATATATAAAGTATAAGCACAAATACAAAGGGAACGAAGCATTAGGTCATAATTAACATACAGACAGTAGGAGAGAGTAATGACGACTATTACAAACAGAATTATCATTTTTTTAGTCCTAAGCAAAAGCAAATCCTAAAACCATCTAGTAAACATGTTCAGGGCTACATGTCCATTTTCCTTTTATGAGGGCTAGAACATCAATCATTTTTTTTTTTTTTTTTTTAAATAATTTTTATTGTAAGCATACCTGTACAGGCCTTTACATATAGAAACAGCGTCATAAGAGCAAGCAGTTATACAATGTGGTTTGTCGGACAGTACACAGCCGTTATGCCCACAGCCCGGAGGTTGGGCGGCGATGATGTCTCTGCTCTTCCATGCCTGACGTTCGATATAGAGGAGTGGCTGTCATTCGGATCTTGTGCATGCCTACTTTTATAGTCCTACCCAACTGTGCGCAAATACCCCCAACTCCCACCCCCTGCGCTAATCCTAGAACCCCCCCCCCCTTGCCCCATCCCACCCACCACCACCCATCTAAGGCTTCTCTAGCGGATATTCCTGGAGTACTGGCAATAGCCCCCCTGCATAACTGCTGCTCCTGGGCGCTCAGCTAGCTTCCCCCACCCTATCTTCTTCGGGGGCCTCCTCCTCCTCGTTAGCCTCGCTATCTCTGAGTGCTTGAACCATCACTTCCCACGAGGTCGCAGTGTCTGCCGCAGTTTGGCTAGGGGTCCTGCGCGCAAGCTGGTACCTATGTGTGCTGTCAGCCGCCGCCCATTTTAGAAATTCCTGTCGCCATCTCCGTGAAGTTGGTCCCACCTTCGCCTTTCAGTTCCTAGTGACCTCCCTCTTAGCCACCATCAACCCTATATCAATGAACTTGCTCGTGAGTTTGGTCTTGGGGGTATGGGGAAACCAGTGCAAGAGGCATTCCGCCGGTCCATAGTCTATGGCCCTATCTGTCACCTCATTCAACACCTCCCCTATTTCCTGCCAGTAACCCCGTAGGGCCGGGCACGCCCATAGCATATGCACTAATTCCGCCCCTTCCTCTGGGCACCGGGGACAGGTCGCTGTTGCCGCACCGAAATACCGCCTGATCCTTCCCGGGGTCATGTACGCCCTGTGTAATATGTAATAGTGGATTAGTTGGAATCGAGCGTTTCTCGTGCTGTTGCGAGCCCTACGGATAAGCTGTGCCCACGTTGTATCAGGTATGTCCTTACCCAGGTCCGCCTCCCACTTGGCTTTTAAATTTGTAAGAGGGGGAGCGGTCCCTCTAACCATTCGGTTGTATAGGCACGTTACCGCTTTGACCGTGCCCGCCGCCATCATAGTGTACTGGCACGCCGCCGCCGTCTCAGGTTCCTCAAGTCCAGCACCCCAGTGGGCCTGCATTGCTCTGGTTACTGCCGCATGAAGCAAAAATCCCCCTCTCGGGATATCAAAGCGGTCCATTAACTCCTGGAACGGGAGTAGCGCGCCATTTTCGTAGAGGTCCCCGACCACCTGTACTCCCGCCTCCTCCCACCCCTGAAGCTGCGACCAGTCGCCGCCATGTGGCAAGGCCGTGAGCATGCCCAGAGGGATCTCCGGTGCATATGGGCGCCGAACCCCCGCCCTCCTCTGCACTCTGTTCCAGCATTGTCGGTACGTGCGCTGTTCTAGCGACAAATCCCGACTGTCCAGCCGCTGCTGGAGGGTAATATACGCTAGGACGTGTCTGGGTGTTCCCCGCAAGCTGTCGTCCTCCGGGCCCCGATATACTCTCGCTACCTCCTGCGTGAAGATCTGCAGTTGGGCTGCTAGATAATAAAGCTCAAAATCTGGCACCGCCAGTCCCCCCTCATCTTTCGGGCGAGAAAGCGTGGCGAGCGCCACTCTGCATCGCCCCGCTCCCCAAATAAACGCCGTTATCAGAGACTTAAGCAGCCGAAAGAAGGAGCTGGGTAGCCAGATCGGGAGCGTCCGGAAGTAGTACAACAGTCTCGGCAGGGCAACCATCTTTAGCAAAGAGATCCGGCCCGCCACCGATAGCGGCAACGTGGCCCAAAAGGCCATACAGCCCCGCAGTCCTCGCACGCATCTCCCCAGGTTGCCCTCAAACAGGGCCTCCGCCGTATGATAAATATGGACCCCCAGGTACTTGATGCAGGCAGGTTCCCAGGCCGCCTCTGACCGGTGTTGTGGCTGGGCTGTGCCCTCCTGCAGCGGGACAGACTCGTCTTGGGCCAGTTGACCCTCAGGCCCGACAGTTCTCCGAAGCTTCCTAGCAACGCTTCCGCTCCCTGCAGGTCCTCAACGCCGTCGCGGAGGAATAGCAGTAAATCATCGGCATACAGCGAGATAAAGTGCTGTCCGTCTCGGGCTCGCACTCCACGGAAATGCCGTCCCGTCCGGGCCTCAGCCGCCAGCGTTCTATAGCCAACGCAAATAGAAGCGGCGAGAGGGAGCAGCCCTGCCGGGTGCCGCGCTCTACCGGGTAGCGGAGGGACACCGTCGACCCTACCCTCACCCTCGCCAACGCCTCCGCATACAGGACCTTCGTCCAATGAATATAGCCCGTTCCTAGCCCAAACCGCTCCATCACAGCATAGAGGTAGTCCCACTCCAGGCTGTCGAAGGCTTTCTCAATGTCGACCGAGAGGACCAGCTCCGTCCCAGCCCCGCCGTCCAGCCCGTCCATGAGACGGACAAGCCTCCTGACGTTTATGGTGGTGTTGCGCGTCGGTATAAAGCCGTTCTGGTCTTCGTGCACAAGGCTCGTCATGTGAGGTAGGAGCCTCGCCGCTAGTATGGAGCTCAGGATCTTATAATCCGCGGTGAGCATGGAGAGTGGTCGATAGGACGCGGGGTCACTACTCTCTCTGCCGGGCTTCAGCAGTGGGACCACTAACGCCTCCCGCATTGACTGAGGTAGCCGGCCAGCTTCCTTGGCCTCTTTATACACGTTCAGTAGTCGCGGTGCCAGAGCGTCTAGGTACTTACTATAGAACTCTATGGGGAGCCCGTCAATACCCGGCGATTTGTTCCGTGCCATGCGCCGCCCCGCCGACTTGATCTCCCCCAGCACAATGTCCGAGCCCAGATCCTTTGCCTGTTCTGCCTCTAGCCGAGGTAGGGGCAATCCAGATAAGAAGGGTTCCGCCAGCCCCGTCCTGTCGCCTGGGGAGCTCTTGTACAGTCCCTCGTAATACGTCTGGAAGCCGTCGACTATGCCCAGCTGAGTGTGTTGCACCGCGCCCGCCGCAGTCCTCAGTTGGAGTATGGGAGCGCATCGTCGAGTGGGGTTCGAGAGCCACGCTAGGAGGGTGCCCGCCTTATCGCCTTCTACATGGGAGCGCAGCACATAACGCTTATAGTCGAAGGCTCGGAGCCTCTCCACTTCAATGGCTACTGCCTCCCTAGCCGAGCAGAGCGTCTCCTGGAGTTCTGGGCGCCCTGGCCGCTCCTTCTCCGCCTCCCTCAGCCTGGCATCCGCCTTGGCCAAATCGCCCAGCAACACCTTCCTCACGCCCACATAATCCCTAATACAGATGCCCCTGACCACTACTTTAAAGGCGTCCCACTCCGTCGCCCTAGTGGACGCCGTTCCTTCATTCTCCGCGAAGTATTGAGCCACCCCCTCCGCTAGGGCCGCCCCGAAGAGGGGGTCTTCCAGGGTCTCAGGCCGCAGTTTCCAGGTAGGGACCCTGGGTGGCTCCGCCACCCAAGCTAGCTGGATCAGGAGCGGATTATTGTCTGAAATCGTTCTCGTCAGGTACTCAGACCCCGTAACGTATGGCAGCACCCCTCGGGAGCAGAGTATCGTGTCCAGACGGACATGTAAGTCGTGGAGCCCGGAGAAAAATGAGTAGTCCCGGTCAGTCGGGTGCTGCCCGCGCCAGACATCCACAAGTTCCCAGCTCTCTTGCCACTCCCTTCTGCCTCTAGATAGCCTGTGGACCGGGGAATCGTGTAAGGGAGGGTGAGACCTATCTAAAGAGGGGTCCGCAATGGAGTTAAAGTCGCCCCCCAGAAGGATCGGGCCCGCCAGGGAGTGAGCTAGCTGTCCTGAAAGCGTTGCGAGGAAAGCCAGCTGGTCCACATTTGGGGCATATATACTAGCTAAGATAACCTCTCTACCTTCCAGCTTCCCCTCCACCACCACATACCTCCCTTCCTGGTCTACCCATTGGCGCGTAAGCTGGAAAGGTGTGCCTGCTCTAATCCATATTAGTACCCCCCTAGCATAAGCTGAATAGCTGGTGTGGAAAACCTGTCCCCGCCATCTCCTCTGTAGCGCCGCCCCCTCCTGCCGTGTAAGATGTGTCTCCTGCAGCATTGCGATGTGCACTCCCCTTCGTACTAAATAGGCATGTACCTTGTGTCTGCGCTGCATAGTATGTAGGCCCCGCACATTCCAGGTAATACAGTTCAACTTTTGCGCATTAGCCATTGTCCCAGTGATCCGGTCGAAACCCTCCCTCTAGTTCTCGCCCTTCGGTGGTGGTGGTGCCCTCCCTGAACAAAACAAAACATCCCAACAGTCCTACCCACGGTGTACCCAGGGTCAACACCTGCAAGAAGAACAAACAATCCCCAACTGTGGAACCCCCCCCCTCCCCCAGAACAGGCCCCAATATCATGATATCAGTCCCCATCCAAACTCCCATACCTGATTGACCCAGGTCTCAACTACACAGCCGCAGCTGTGGGTGCCTTAAGGGCCTACGGAGCGCGGACTCGGCCAGAGGGGGGCTGCGCCGCCTAGCTCCCTGCCCCCTCCCCAATTACCCATGTCCTCCCCGCTCTGAGCTCCCTGGTGTGCCCCGGTCCCCGCTATACTCGTAGGCGTGGGTTCTCCTCCCAGCTCCCAAACATTACCCATCGTCTTCTGCCAGTATTTCAGACATTCAGGATCTCGTCCGCCGTTTGCGGTGTCACCAGCGGCCCTCCAGTCCGATGAATCCCAGAAAGGTCCGACTCTGAGCCCGAGGCCGATACATGAGTGTCCGAGTCCGTGGCCCCTCTGGAGTCGGGGCCCTCTGCCCGTCCAAGTTTCTCCACTTCCAGTAATGCGGCCTGCCGTTCTGCTTCAGTCTGGGAGGCCGTCGGCCCCAGCCTCCCCCTTCCACGCTTCTTCAGCCTCTTTAATTTCCGCAGCCGTGCTGGTGAGCGTTCTCGCTCCTTCTCCCGTTCCTCTTGCGCCTTGGCTCCGTCAGTTCCAGCTTTGTATGTCTCCCACCAGTCCCAGGCCTCCGCCGACGTGCTAAAGAAGATCGCCTTGTCGTCTACCACCACTCGCAGCCTGGCAGGGAAAAGTAAGGAGTAGGCAATCCCTTCAGTCCGCAGCTCTTTTTTGATTGTAAGGAAGGAGGCCCGCTGCTTCTGTGTCTCGAAGGTGAAATCCGGAAAAAGTGTGACCCTGCTGTTCGCAATCTGAAAGGGGCCATCCTCCCGAGCCTTTCGTAGGAGGAGATCTCTGTCCCTGTGGTGAAGCAACTTGGCTATTATCGGTTGGGCGGGAGCCCGGGCTTGGGAGGTCCCGAGGGGACTCTGTGAGCCCGCTCCAGAGTGAAGAATGGCGATAGTCCTTCCGGTGCCACCACTGTTTTTAGCCATTCCTCCATGTAGGCAACCATGTCCTTCGCTCCCTCCGTCTCCGGCACGCCTACGATCCGCACATTACCGCGCCGACTCCTATTTTCAGCGTCCTCCGCTCACCGTTCCAGGGTGCGTATGCGGTCTAGGGCCTCCGTTAGCTGTCTCTCGACCACCTTATGGGCCGGCGCTAGCTCCTTGATCACTGTTTCGGCATCCTTGACCCTGTCCTTTAGTTTGTCGTGGTCCGCCCGGAGCAAGCCCAGCCCCGACGCCACCTGCGCTATATCGTTGTGGAGCGCATCTCGAGTGGCCGTTATGGCATCCAATATGCGATCTTGCAACCGCTGCAGGTCTGTCTGCTCGGTGGGGCCCCCCTCCGCCGCACCAGATGTTGCCGCCTCCTCCGCCTTGGTTCTTGGCTTCCCCATCGCAGTAGGCCTCGCCGCCCACGACCTCCCCTGTAGTCTGCGTTGCCCCGGGCCTCTGCCACGTGGCCCTCTCCTGTGCGCTATGGGGTCGCTCTGCGCTGAAGCCGTGCTCCAGAGGTATCGTCCGCCTCGCAGCACGTCCCCCGGGGCCTGTGGCAGCCTGCCCTTTCCCCCCTGGGCTAGTGTTCCTGGTGTACCTCGCCACAGGGGACCCGGCGCCGCCGAGGATCCTTCGCTGGTTTTTGGTCTCCTCCGCTGTGCCCCTGCACCCCTCTATAGCGTCCGCAGCGAGGCGAGGGGGGGGGGGGGGAGGGGGCCCCGAGTTATGACGCACCGTGCTCCGTTCCTCGAGGTGCACTACTCTAAGTGGCCCCCTCTCACCTGCTGGTGTGACTTGGGCTCAGAGCTGGGACGCTGGTCTGCTGCTCGTCCTCACGGCGGTGGGGGCCGCCTGCCTGCACCATCCGCTTTGGCTTCCCCGGGCGGATCCTCTCCTCCCGCAGTCGTGGTCTCAGCGCTCCGCTGCCGAGGGTGAAGGAGCGGCTTCCACAGCGGGAGTATCGCCGCCGGGGCCACCCGAGCCGGTGATCGCGCCCTGCGCTCAAGCTCCGGCAGCGCAGACCTCTGTCTGTCCCCCGGACCCTCAGGGCTCCTCCGTGGCCGCCATCTTGCGTGCCGCTCTCGATCTCTCCGCCCTGGTGGCCGCCGCGATCGGCGGTCGTTCTCGCCTCTGCTTAGCCGCTGGCCGTCCAGATTCCGCCCAGCCAGTCCCCGTTAAGGTTCAGGGCGGCGCCGGGGCACACACTGGCTCTTCGGCCCCTTCTGCAGGATTATTGTGGGGAATAGGCACGGAGCTCCGGGCTCACGCCGCCATTTCCCTCGGCGCTCAAGCCACGCCCCCCCTAGAACATCAATCATATCTGGGACCAGGATTTAAGATTTGTTTATTGTACAGTTAATGAAAACTCACAATTATTAAAACAAGCAAATTATAAGACAATCACTAGCTAAAGTGTTTGTGATTAAAATAACAGGTGAATTCTCCTTATTAGTTAATAAAAACACAATTTGGTTTGATGCTGTCCTTTGGTGCGACTGGATGCTAACAGTTTTTTTTATTTTAGGCAGTGCTTCCAGTTGGCCTGGCAGCTGTTTCTTTTAGTCTTTTGGCCACAATGTCAAAGAATTCTGTTATTCTGCAGTTTAACTGAGTTTCTCCGGGGTTAAAGCAGAGCATCACAGCCTGCCTGCAGCTTGTTGTTCCCTTCTGAATCCATAGGGGCCGAAGCAGGGAGCGTCTTATGTCCAGGAGATTTGTGCAGATGCAGATTATATGCGTCAGGTCCTCTTTTCCAGTGAAGCAGAGTCGGCAGCAGTTTGCTGCGTTTTCTCTTTTCCAGGGAGCTAAGTGAGGCATTATGGGTATATTGCCAAGAGGTGGGTGTTTAGGGATCCGTGCTCTGCATCTCTGATTTTCCGCCAGCTTTTAATGTGTGCGCCTCTTCTCTCCACCGTTTGTTTCTGCAGCCCGAATTCAAGGCGGATTTGGGCGGGCGAGGTGTAAGTGGGCAGATGGAATACTGCCCTGTAGGCTCGACTGATGGTGTTGTCTGGTGTCATTGCGTCTTTGCCACGCATAGGTTCACTGCCGTAGGTGAGCAGTGGCTGTAGGCGAGCTCTTATTACCTGTAGGAGGGGGCCCAGTGTCCGGTCAGGAAGAGCTTTTTGCAGCGACTTTATCGACAGGTGGAATGTCGTTCCCTTCCGCCGGATAGCCTCTAATTGTTGTTTAAATGATCCGTTGCTGTCTAGTATGACGCCTAAGTATTTGTAGGAGGATACCTGCTCTAACTTCTGTCCATTCAGTAGCCATGTAAAGTTCTGTTTTCTGTGGTGATTAATTGTCATGATTTTTGTTTTGTTTAGGTTAATTGTCAATGAGTTGTTTTTGGAAAACGTGTTAGTTTTGACCAGCAGGTGTTTAAGGCCTATAGGGGACCGGCTAATGAGAACTAAATCGTCTGCGTAAAGAAGATTTGACAATGTGGTGTTGCCCAGCCGTGGTGCATGAGATTTAACTGCCTCTAGCTCACCGGGGAGATCTGCAAGGAAGAGGTTGAACAACATTGGGGCTAGGACGCAGCCTTGTTTCGGTCCTTTGCTGGTCCCAATTTCTCTTGAGATGTGCGTTCCAGGTCCCAGTTTTATCCTGACCCAGGTGTTACTGTATAGCAGTATTAACTGCTGTAGGAGTGGGCCTGGGATTCCCCAATTGCTCAGTTTCTGCCAGAGTTTGCGACGGTTTACGTGATCGAATGCAGTGCTATAATCGATGAAGCACAGACACAGAGAGGTCTTGGTGACTTTTGCCGCGTCTGCCAGGAGGGTTAGCGCCATGATGTTTGTCGTAGTGCCCTGGCCGCTGCAAAATCCAGTTTGGGTTGCTGGGATGATGTTCTTTGCGGTTGCCCAAGCTGTCAGATCTTCCAGGATGAGGCCCGCATAGTACTTTGCCTCTGTATCAATCAGAGCTATGAGGCGATAGCTGCTGGGGTCGTTCCTGGGGCCCTTTTTGTAAATCGGGCTTTTTATCGAGCCTCTCCAGGATGTTGGTGTTGTTGTTATTTCCCTTATTTTGAGAAAGACCGGTGCCATGGTGTTGCTCCAGTAGCCTGCATCCTTTTTATATAGTATTGGCGGGATCCCGTTTGGGCCTGGGGCTCCCTCAAGTTTGCCTTTTAGGATTTTTTTCTTAATCCTATCTGCTATTTCTAGGTGTAGGGTATTCTCTATGTCTGCTGTTAAGTTGGTGGTTGATTTTGAGTCTATGCTCGCGTTTGGATTGTGGGGCGGGGAAGACGTCCTTTTGTGGGCTGAGGTCTCATCGTTTGTGGGTGTACCGAACATGTTTGAGGTTCTGGTCAGCGTCGTCTGACCAGTCTCCCCCTCTGGGGCTGGTCATTTTTAAGTCAGCTTTGTTAAAGTGTGCAAATAAGTAATTGGCCCAATCAGATTCAGAAATGTTGGAGTCAATGCCCTTGTGGCCTGGCTGTTGAAGGGAGTGGATTATTTTACAGAAACTGGAGCTATTCTTCTATTTTGAGCTATGGACGATTTTTATCCATCGATCTTCACTTTGTTGTCTTTTTAATTCCCAGGTCATTTTTTTCAGTTGTCTTTTTAGAGTGCGAAGCTCCTTTTGAGAGCCTTTATTATTGGGTTCGTTTCGGAGCTGTTTCAAGGTCTTTTTTATTTCGCGTTTTATGTTTTTTATCTCTGGTGTTGTACCTTTTCCATGTAAAGACCAAGTGGTGTTCCCTTTGTGGGTTTTCAGCTCGGTAGCATGTTTGGCTCCCAGTTCTGTTGTAAAGTCTTCCCAGGCGTCTAGCGGATTCATGTTTAAGCAGGATGCCCGGTGCATGATTATATTTGGACTAGTTGATAATTCCTCGATCTCTGTGGTCTTACACCTTATTCATTTGTAATTGGCAGTGTTTTCTGTACCAATATTGCGTTTGTCCACGATTTTCTTCTCGCTAGACACGCCTAGTGTGACTTCTAGAGGCTGGTGATCGCTTTAAGCACATTCCCCGATCTTGAACAAACTGATTTTTCCATACAGCGGGAGTGTCGTCAGCATGTAGTCGAGGTGTGAAGACGTACTCCTCGTGGAGAAGTGTGTTGGTGCTGGTGGGGTGTCCTCTTTAACCCCTTTGCTGCTCATGATGAGCTCAGCTCGTCAGGAGGTACACCTCTTGTGTGCTCATGACGAGCTGAGCTCGTCATGAATAATGGGGAGAATCAAATGTCAGCACAGGAGGGGAATCTGCTTAGCAGCCAAGGTGTTAAATCGTCCATTAAGTACTCTGAGGTTTAGCGGCTCGAGGTCTTTCAGTAGCTCGATTGAGGTTTTTGTGTGTTTGTTGGGAAACAGAGTTGTTTGGCTTGGGATGGCCCAGACGGTGTCCATTTCCTTGGTCATTTCGTCTGCTGGTTTGGTTTCGAAGAGGTAAAGGTTAAAATCTCCTCCACTAGTGTATTCTCCATTTCCCTGTCCACCATGAGTCTTGTCAGTTCTTTGGTAAGTTCTCTGGAGCCTGAGTATCTGTGCTTCGGATGTATGTATATGTTGATAATGTACAGCTGTTCGGTTGCCTGATTGTTTGTGGTTGTTACTGATAGCGCCTGTATCGCGTTTGGAAGTGTGAGGCTTACTATTATCGTTTCCGTTGCCCCGATTGTTGATGTCGAGGCGAATATTGCCAGGCCGCCTGAACTGTGGCCATATTGAGAGCATCTAGTTGCCGGGTGCGTTTGAGTTGTAAAGCCTTGTAGTGGGATGTCGTTTGTTTCCCACGTTTCCTGAAGGAGGATCAGATCAAAGGATCTTAAGTAATTTGAGATCTCGGGTCCTCCAGTTTGTCTAAGAGGCCGTTGATGTTCCAATTACATATTTTTATTTTGGGGGTGGCTGTAGGGTTGACGTTTGAGGCTGATGTTCTTTGTCAGTTAGTGTCTCCACCGGGTATAGTGCGTGTTAGTAGTTGTGCTCTATGTGGTTCTAGCTGGGGGAAGCTTGGCCGTCGAAGTGGTGGCAGGTGTATTACCGGTTCCGGTGAGTGGCTCCGTGCTCCTTTCAGGATTGATTTAGCCGTTTTAGGGCGTTCTTGTTTCTTTTCCTCAAGAAGCAGAGTCATGTAAGCGGGCCTGCTTGCCACTTCTAACTTAATTCCCCACTGGGAGAATCTAAGTGTTTCCTCCATAATTGAGTTTGCAACGTCGTGTGTTGTCCATCTGGTCTTTGTTGTTTCGTTACCACATAGGTGAGAAGCTGGAAGAAATTCCAGTTCAAGCAGGTGTGTGGTGTGTATGTTTTTTAGGTTGTCGATTGAATTGATCAGCTTTAGTATGTTACCCCTGTTTAAAGTGTCCACTCTACCTCTGGATTTGAATTCAGGAATAAAAAGAATTATGTCGGGTTCCTTTGGGGGCTGTGGTGTTGCTGTGATTGTCTCGCCGATACGCTTAGCCCTTTTGAATGTTGACTGGTGGGTATTGAAAGATTTTGATTGGAATTTGCCCACTGGAGTTGGTCTTTAGCCTGACCACTTTCTGTTTTTGTGATGTTTATTGTCGTGGGGTCCCCCTTTGTCTCGCTGCTGATGATCTTAATGTTTTTGCAAGTAGTGGTGGTTGGGAGGTCGGTGGTTGTGACCTTAGTTGTAACTTTAACAGGCTCCTCATGAGCCTGTTTTCCGACCACCCAGGTCCGTTGAGTTGTGGCGGCTTGGCTTTCGCTTTGGCCTATGTGGGTCGGTTCTGATGAGTTGTTAGATGTTGGTTTTTTTGTTTGGCCGGAGGGGATTTCCTCTGTCTGTTTGAACGTTTTCTCTTTTGGGAAGGATGAGGTTCGCATGCCCTCTCCGGCTTGCGTCTGTGCGTCTAAGGATTTTTTGAGTTAAGGTGAAGCGCTGAAGTGGTGCTTGTTTGCTACTAGCGGATCACAGCCCCCCAATGTGCTTAGCTGGCGATTCTCTTCTGTACAGTGGTGCTTATTTGCTGCTGGCGGGTCAAAGCCCCCAATATACTTAGCTGGCGATTCTCTTCTGTACAGACTGCTTCAACTTGCTTCCTGTTCCTGCCCTTTCTTTTTTGTTTGCGTCGAGTGCGCGCGTTTGTTGCTCGACGTGTTTTCTTGTTGAGATATTGTGGGGGGACTCTTCTATTGAAGTGTTGGAATTTGGTTGTTGGCGCCGTTGCATTCTGGCTTTATTTGGGTTGTTATCATTCCCTTGTGGGCTTTTGTTGTGGTGTGGTGTGGCGGGCCTTTCCTTTGTTGTGAGGAACTTTGAGGTGTTTAATTTTATGTCCTCCAGGAGATTACCCAACATAGTGGGTAATGATGATAATTTGTCGACAATAGGTGAGCAGACACAGTCCGTTCTTATGATCTGGGATAGTTTTACTGACTCTTGTCCTCTTTTTATAAGGCCATTAAGATCTGCGAGTTTTCTGTCGATCCCCATGGTGGCCTCTGCCAGCCTTTGCAGCACGATTAATTGAAGATCTAATTTTTCAGATTGATACTGGAGTGCTGTTGAGGACAGGTGGATAGTGTTGAGTAGAGTTACCCAAAAGGTGTCAGTGGTATCCCTTGCCCCCTCTATGGGATAAGTGAGACTCTCTTTGCTGATGTTGTTTGTGGGGTCCTTGGTGTTGCATGCGGCCTCAAGTTCGATCCATTCTTGATGTTCCAAGAAGGTCATGTCCCTGTCTAGGGAGGGTGAAATCTCGTCGACCCTTATTGGAGAGGAGTTTGCGGGTTCTATTTTCGCACCCTGGGTTACGTGGGCCTTGGTTTTGTCTTGAAGTTTAGGTTCGGCGTGATGGTTGACTTTGTTTCCTCGAGCCAGTGCTGTTTCTTGGTCGTGTTTTACTTCTTCCCCTGCCGGCCGGATGAGTGAAAGAGAGAGTGTTGAAGGTGACATACCGCTTTTTTCGTTGTTGCTAGGGTGTCCCTGTGACACTACCGACTCTGGGACATGAGTGCTCAGTTTTTCTTTCTCTGGCGGGGGACTGGATAGGCTATTACCTGATTTTCTTCCTCTGTTGCTGAGGTGGGGCTGGCTGCGCCTTCTTGTGTCGTGAGGTGGCTTTTATCTTGTCCCCGTTGTTCTGCTACCCCTGCTATACTTTTGATGTTTGCCGGGCTCTCTTTTGGAATTGATGGCGTATGTATTTCAGCTACGGTGAGATTTGAGGTTTGAGGCAAGGGGTTGTTTATGTCAGCTGGTGGAAAGGGAGTTTGAAGGCCTGTAACTAAGTCATTTGACGAGTAGATCGCGTTTCCTGGGTTTTTTAGAAAGGTAAATTTTGTGTAAATTTTCCGTTGATAATTGTATTGCGTTTTCGCTGGCTGATCTGCTAGGTTGATTAGGTCTTTGGTGTTTTTCCTTTTATTATTTTTATTGCTTGTGGATTGATCTAGAGCTGAAGTTGATATTGAGGGTGAGGTTGAGGTTAGAGTGGGAGTGTGGGCTGTGTCCGTTAGTAGCCCCTCTTTTGTTATGTTATGTTATGTTATGTTATGTTATGTTATGTTATGCGTTTTTATTTGGCGCACAGATGCTCCAGCTAAGGAGCGTCCTGGCGCCCGACAAGGTAGCTGCACAACACAACTAAACAAAAACAAACGTATATACACAAACTAAGGGAATAAAAAAGTTTTCACCGCGCGGCGGAAGGAAAGCAAATCTCTCATCGCGCGAATCGCCGGGGGCAGGGAGTTCCACAGGGCCGCCGCACGCACTCAGAACGAGCGTCCTCTGGCTCTGCTCCGCTTGAAGCGCGGCACAACCGCCAGTTCTAGGTCTGCAGATCTTAAGAGTCGCGCAGGGGTGTAGTTGGTAAGGAGTGCCATAAGGATCGTTGCTGGAGACCCCTTCAGAATTTTATAGGTGACACAGAGGACCTTAAACTGGATCCGCTGGGCCACCGGGAGCCAGTGCAGTGACCGCAGGGTACTAGAGGTAGGACAGAATCTTGGGAGGCCTACCACCGCTCTAGCTGTGGCGTTCTGAATCCTTTGTAAGCGCCCGATCTCTGCCTGATTCAGGCCAGCCAGCAAGGAACTCGCATAATCCAGCCTGGAGATGACAGTGGCCTGGATCATGAGTTGCCTGGTGGGGGCATCGAAGAACTTAAGCACAGGGCGGAGCCCGCGCAGGATGCCAAAGCAACATGCTGCCGTGCGTTTGGTATGGCACGCAAACGTGAGGGAGGGGTCCAGCCAAACCCCGAGGTTCTTAAGCTCGGCGACTGGGATGGGAGCAGGACCCAACTCCCCAGGCCACCATCTCTCTCCCCACAGATCCGGCCGTCTACCAAAAACCATGACCTCGGTCTTACTAGCGTTCAGCTGGAGACAGTTGGACTTCATCCAGCTGGCGACCGCCCGCAGTCCTTGTTGAAACCTGGGGGCATCGACTTCGGCATCCCCGCTGATCGTGACCCCTAGCTGGGTGTCATCGGCGTATGACACCATCGTCATGCCCCATTGTCGGACAACCTCAACTAGCGGCCTTACTTACAGATTAAACAGCGTAGGACTCAGCGAGGAGCCTTGGGGAACCCCCAGGGTCAACGGATGGAACTTGGACTGGTAAGGTGGGACGGTCACGCTAAAGGCCCGGTTGGTTAAGAACGACCGGAACCACTGGAGAGCGATACCGGTGACACCAGCCTCCTCTAGGCGCAGCAGAAGGATCGGGTGCGAGACGGTGTCAAAGGCAGCGCTCAGATCTAATAACACGAGCGCTGCCATTTGTCCCGCGTCAAGCACGGAGCGAAGATGCTCCACCATATAAAGCAGAGCCGTCTCCGTGCTGTGATCAGCCCTAAACCCATTCTGCGTTGCGTCGAGGATGTCTGCGCGGCGAAGATGTTCCGAGAGGACGGCGTTTACATGCGCCTCCATAACCTTAGCCGGCCACGGCAAGAGTGAAATCGGCTGGTAGCTCTCAGGCTTGCGGCCGTCCAGGCTGGGTTTCTTAAGTATAGGCCGAACCATGGCTCGCTTCCACCTCAGTGGGACCTCGCCTGATGTTAGCGACAAGTTGATCAAAGAGCATAGCGGTGAGCTATCATGTACCGCTAGATCTTTGAACACATCTGGGCAAAGTGGATCCTCTGGGGACCCAGACTTCACTCGGCGGGCCAATGTGTCAAGGCTATCCGATGTTAACATAGGTAAGGAATGCAATCCCTCAGATGGCATTGGCTTAGGAGATGGATTAGCCGAGGGAGTGGCCGGAGGAAAGGCCCGATAAATGGCATTTACCTTTTCCAGGAAAAACCCTGCCAACTTTTCACAGTGCTCAACAGAGCTCTGGTGCGTCGTTGTTGTTTTTTTGGCAGTAAGGTCTTTCAATACCTTAAAGATAGCCTTAGACGGGTTCGAACTACTCCTAAATTGTGCAGCCTTTAAAAGCGGCACGAGTTCTACATACCGCCCGATGATACACTTTCACAGTCGACAGGTAGAGAACTTTCTTCGTGCTGTTATAGGCTTTACGCCAGGCCCGCTCTGCACGCCTACAGGAGACCTTCAGTGCTCGCAGTGAGTCGTCGTACCAAGGGCTGGCCTTACCAGCTCCAGTTTTACAGCTTACCAAGGGAATAAGGGTGTCCAGAGATCTGGATACCCAGTTGCAAAACCTGTCATAAACCTGATCAGGCGATCCCAAGATGTCAAATGGGTCAGCTGATAGGAGATGGAAAAACTCATCCAGCTTAAGTTTGTTCCAGCGTCGTCTTGGAACCGAGCACACCACTGGCTTAGGTTGAATAGCCGAAATAGGGCAATGGATCTGTATCAAATAATGATCAGTCCATGCTAGGGGTGTGTAGCTGGTGATGCAGGCTTCCGTAAGATTAGTTATTGTCTTTTTGGTTGTTATCCAGTGGTTTGGAGGTGCTCGGGGTGTTGCTGGTGTCTTTGCTGGTGTCCTTGGGGCTACTGAGTGGTCGCTTGTTTTTTCCTGCTGTCTCTAAGCTCATTGATGTGTTGTTCCTTTTCCGTTTTGTCGGTTGCCTTGTTGGAGTTCTTCTTTCTTTCCCTGACCTCATGGTGGTCCTCTTATGTCCCCTATCAGCGTCTCCCCCGCGTATGTTGTTCATCTGCCTCTTCTATCTCTTCTCTCTCTCTCTTCTGTCTCCCTTCCAGCTTATTCATGTCGTTGGAGAAGAGTGAGTGAGGCAGGATAGGCTGGATAGATACTTGTCTTTTGGAGGCAGTTTTGTTTGTCCGGCGAGTCGCGGCTTGGGGGGTCTCGAATGTTGGGACGTAAGGAGTTTGATCTCCTGACGGTGCACTGCGCTGCAGACTGGAGACTGGAGACCGCGGAGACCGCGTTACTGGGCCTCCAGGCAGGACTCGGTCACTCGGTCACTTTTGGGTGAGATGTGAGATGTGATCGTCCGGTCTTTTGTGCGTTGCAGAATGGCTTGTTGCCTATCTGTTTTTAGGTGCTTGGGTGCTTCTGAGTGAGAATACTAGAATTACTGAGGCTTTTCTGTGTTTTTTGGTAGCTTTAGTGTGGCTCGTGGCTCGCGGTTTACGGGCGCATGCTGCTCTCACCTCTGCCGCACACTGCAGCTGCCTCCTCCGCTGCCTCTGCCGCCACCGCCGCCTGCTTGATATTGGCGGTGTGAGTAGAGAAGAGTGGGGAAGAGTGAGGAAGCAAATGTTTTCGGCCGGGTTCGGCAGCTGACCGTCAGAAATCGCATCTTGCCTCTCCCGGCCACCGGTGGCTACCAGCGCCCGGCTCCCAACTCCCTGCAGCCCCTGATGGCCCGTGGGGGGTGCGGGCTCCGTCGGACTCCTCTGGCTTTGCTTGGCTTGCCCCTTTCTCACGGCGCTTGGCGCTTGACCCGCGGCGTGCGATTTGCTCGGCTCGGCAGCATGACAGCTCAGCTCAACAGCACAACAGCGCACCCTGTAGTTCCGCAGTTACAGAGAGCAAGATATCTGGGACCAGGAGGACCACACAGGGCCATAAGAATTAGAACTAAGATCTGCAAAGGGCTGCTCCTCCTCAAAAATGGGACGACTAAAGGGGTATATTATTAACAAGAAAAAGAAGAAGTCCTTGGGGAAATTGAAGCCGCTGTACAACCAACCAGAGGGGAGTCTTCTCCCTGTGTTCATTTGAGCCTCACAGGCAGGCTCTTGTTGTTTCCACTGTGGAGCCGCACAACTTGCAATTCAAGAATCACTGCCCAGTTTCAAGGTAAAAGAGTCTCTTCTTTCAGGATAGGGCAGTCACCCACCAGCAAATGCTCTTAGCGATCCTGTCCAGTGTCTCAGGCAGTGCAACCGTTTTCTTCACTTCAATCTAACAGATACCAGAGACACAGCACCTGTACCTTGAACTCCATCCAGTGTGCTCAGGTATTTCTTGACCAACAAACAAAGGAGCAAACTTGTATTCACTTTAGGACCAGAATTCAGAGGCCTGATGCTGGGATCTCTGAAGAAACCCTTGTTTCAAAGGGGGTCACCTCAAGCAAAGCCTCCTCGCCATTCTGGTCGGTGTGTGACTCTCAGCTGGGCATGATCCACAATTTCTCCTTTCTGATTTAAAACCCCGTCTTTCACCCAAGACAGTGGCAGGGGTACACAATTCATTTCAGGGCTTCCGCCTTCACTGAGGTCCTAGTTGCCAGCAATGCCTGTGCTGGTTACCTTCACTTTGGCTTCAAGCCAGACTGGTGCTGACGCTAACTCCCCAGGCTGAATCTAATATCTGGGCCCCTCTGGCAATGGTTGTAAAGCAGCAAATATCTATTGGTAGACAGAACAAAAGGTCTTTAGACAAGGCACAGAACCACAGTCTATCAAGAGAGAGGATAATGTCAGAATACTTCCTAGTCTTGAGACGCCCCATATATTAGCAAGGCACCCAAGAACCACTTCCATCTATGTATGTGAGAGTAAAAAAAAAAAAACAACTGCGAACTATTGGCAAGTATAAAAGGAACTCTTTGGTGAACTGACAAAAGTAATACATCACCCAATCCAAAGCAGCCAAGGAAGTCTGTATTCATTTACTAAATTGTGAGGAAAAGAGAAAAACAACACAGACATACTCTAAATCCTTACATTGGTGTATTCCTGTTTACTAATCTGAAAACCCTAAAAAAAAGGAAATGTTCTATACTTTTGCTCATAAACTTTACATTACTTGTACAGGACTGCAGACACTTCTGAAATGATTCTTCTTAATAAAAGCACCTACATTGTAAGCTTAGGACCATGCTCTCATGCTATAGGAGCAGTAGGAAAATCTAAAACTATTAATTTAACAGGAGTTTCTTATCTTTAAACAAAATTTCCTTCAAAACATTTTTTGCTAAGGATCACATCGGTATATTCCCTGCGTTCTACTTTTTATGATCCAAACTATGCAACATCAGCTCTAATAAGGACTGTCAGTTTATTTTCACAGACTAGCTAATAAAAAAACTAGCAATGCCCTTGCAAACCTATGTAGCATGGAATAACATACAATAATGGTGTTATCACATAGGACTTTTAGAACAAAAATTACCCACATCTAGTTCCCCTTAAAGATCAAAATAAGGGAACAACAATCTAGACTACTGATCCAGTCATAATTTCATCAAACAGGATGGGCCGTAACATAACATATATACTTATTCATTTTAATAATGCTAACAATGTTTAAAACAGTATTACTGAATAGCTAATTAAATGGCTTATTGCTATTTCACAGACAATTTACACAGGCTAAATAAAATTGTGCAAAAGAGAGAGCAACATACATATTACCTAGCCTTAATTTGTAGAGGAACTAGCCTCCTTCCCCCATTTTGATAGTAGGAAACCTGAAACAAGTTTCACTTCTGTCAACACTATCAACCCCTATTTGTAGCAACTGGCCATAAACAAAGTTATAGGAGGTAGATACCACATTTGAGAGAACTAATAAACATGAATACCCAAACCCCAACCGTTTTAGCAAATGTACAAGTGAAACATGAGGGCAAATGAATTCAAACTAAATGCCATTGGCTCAGCCCTAGTTAGCACCAAACTAAAGCATTAGTGCTGTATATATGGTCAAGCTCACATATGCAATTGTATTATGGTATATTCTTGCTTTTGCCAACAAAAAATAAGCACAACTCCTCCTTCTTTCCCAGCGCTGCCATCTTGTCTTTCAAAAAGTTTCAAATGTCAAAATGTCAAAGCAGACCTTGCTCTGGTAGCCCTGCCAGGCTTCTAAATATAGAACTGACCTTTAACTCTTCCCAGCTGTCCTATTCTGTATTCAAGGGTGTCAATGCGGCTGTCCCAATTCGCCTAGAGACAGAAAGCTTGAAAGCACTTATCCCCCTGTTTGTACTTAAAAGAATAACTTCTGCTGGTTTTTTATACATATTTTCAATTGTAGGCAGTGTGCAATATACTTGTCTAACAATATAGAAGTCAGATATTTGTATTATACCTAAATGTATGCATTTATTGAAGACTAAGGCAGTTTAAAAGCTGCTCAGAATGCAGAATTTTGTTTTTAAATTAGTGAATTTTGCCCAATTTTGACTTTGATATTTGGGGCATTTAAAAATGAATATCCTATATTTTCTTTGCATAATAGTCATCTTCAGAATGTTCTCTACAAATCCCAGCAATTTGGGCATCAGAAATATCATGTATACCCTTATAAAAATGAGTTTTTTTACTCCTGCACAGAGTGAAATTTCATATGCAAATATCCTCATTATGCGGTACAACACAACTTAAATTTAATTTTAATGCTAGGAGGTCACAGTATGAGTATTAAGCTTTATAAATATTAAAAAACGAATTTAAAAGCACTTATTTTTTTAATAATTTTTTCATAGAATTTATTTTTTTAATAAAACCAATCGTTTTTGACAATTTCACATATGAAAAGCAAGCTGCATCTCTTGCCTATCATATTTAGACACATTCATTCATAAGCCTAAGCACAGAAGCCTAACTTGAAACATGAAACATTTTGCTCTACTTTTTTTTTAAAAGGACAGTCATTATTTAAAATCATAACCATGGATATGCTTATGTAAAAAGGCTTTAGAAAAGGAAATCCTTACTTTAAATGTTTTCCTGTTATCAAAAATAATGAACCTGATTTTTTTAAACTTTTTAAAACAGCAATCTGAAATGCATGGTTTTACACCATGTTATGTAGTGACAACATCCTGACTGAGTCAACATTCCTGTCTCTCCGTGGCCTACAATCAAAACAACAGCTGCTGCGAAGCGGCAGTTAAAACACAGCTGTTTTGACAGTCTATTTAAAACTGAGGCATTCCTAGTTCTAAAATGTGTGTGTAGTTCAGCAACATCCAATTTATTCAGATGATGTGTTTGCCTGTTTATATCTAATACAATGTATCTAAGGAAAAAATATATAATTGTTTATTTATTGCAAAACACACAATATCTTTTTTTAGGCCTATTTTATTCCTATTCAATGTGAATACTATTTTTGTAAGCATTAGCAGTTTGTACATGTGCATAGTTGCTTACTCTTATCAATTTAATAGTAACATGCAGTTATTTAGCATATCATATGGTTAATTTCAGGATTTTTATTAAATATTAATAAATGACATTTTGCATAACAGACTGATGACAGCAAGAAAACATAAACAAACACATTGAGCTCATTCCAGACATATACAGAAGGGGTAAAACACTCAGGACACACAATATAGCGCGCGTAAGGCTAGCAATCCTTACACAAAGAGCGCAATCGCTATTTACGCACAGAAGTACCACTAATGTGAAACCGCGAACCATATAGACATTTAAACACACATTTTAACCCACAGATCAACACTTAAGACAGAAACAAAGGACAGCCCACAGACTGTACTTAAACCAAACCATTTTTAAATACTAGTTGTAAGTCATATTTACAAGAAGCGCTTCTCAATAGTATTCCAACAGACTGCAAAACACAGCCCACCCAACAGACTGTTTTTTTCCAAGATGCCAAAATACACTCAATTCACTAGCTTTGTCTGGCAGAACACCCAAAAATCGCTCTACATATCTCCATTTATAAACGTGCGCAGAAAAAGGATCCTTGTTTGTATTATGTCCTCATTTGAATTCCACAGGGATACAGATCCCAAGCAAGAAATATGTTTTTAAACCTTAACCTATTTAGGTATTCCCTCAAGGGGGCCGGCTAATTTAATTCACATCTCACTATGGAACCTCCAAAAAGCAACACATTCTTCGATGTGTGCTTGAAACAGGCATGCCAAAAAATATTGGAAAATATGCAGTATTATAATCAAAGTAGCGCTTAAGGCACTCTTCGTACGTTGTGCCATTCAAACAAATTCAAACAGAGAAAAATCTCCTCATTACCTGCCTACACAAATTGCAATTCGTATATCTATCCCATACAAATCCAAAGTTGGCCAACACAAATTCCAAAATTCCAAAGCCACAGTAAGCATTACTAAACTACCTTACCAATCCCAGGCATCAAACCAACAGCAAGTGTTGCATCAAAACAACCCTTACCAATCACTTACTGTCCAAATTCTAACTGCCAAGTTCTGAATGACCTTACGGTCGTTTTTTAGAATACTCACACCAAAAAGGTTCTCAGTCAGGAGTTACATCATGTGGAGAATCAAAATCCGGAAGACCAGAAATATACTGGGCTACAGAGACAGAGAATCCCCAGAATCTCCGGCAACAGAGTACCTCCTTAGTAGAGTCCTGTCCTGTCCTCCTCAGAAGATTTCTGTCTCCTGACAAGATCACTCCCTTAGATAGCCACTTCTCTGATGAGGTCCACGTTGGAGCTCCATTTGTAGAAAATAGAAACCTTCTCAGGGGTCCCACTAATACTTGGTCCTTTTTAACTAACAAAGAAGAAATTGGCACTGAAGCTGAAATATAAAAAGAATGCATTTATTCACCTCAGATGAGGGAGACTGCGTCACACAGAAGCCTTAGCAACAGAAAACAGGGGCCTTATATATGCTTAGGGTTACATAGTCAGCATAAGACCAAGGGGCAGTCCTGGCTCATGTAAGCATGCAAAATGCCTAAGATGGGCATGCAAGATCTGTTTGCTCAACAAAGTGGGAGGAGAGTTATTTCTCCATACAGCAGCAAAAATAGCCTTATAGTTATACTAGAAAAGCATGTGCATTCTACTAGCTAGGCCCTTCTGAGCATGTGCGAAGGTGGAAGATGCTAAATATAGTTAGTTCCTAGGCAGATTACAAGAGCAGTCAACACTGAGGGAGGACAGAACACATGGCGACCACATGGCAGCACATGGCAAACAAGATGGCTGCCAGAATTACAAAATGGCTTTCAGCTCATGCTAACAGATCCCTGCAATATTTAACACCCCCATCCTTGAAGGCTTGGCTTAGGAGTTTAGCATTTTGTAACTCTAACTGCGAAGAATACTACACTCTGATCCCGTGTTCTTCCCGACCTTTGGACATTTGGGGCCCATATAGGGCAAAATAGCTAGGGTTTGTGCTGATCGACACTCGCTAGGTGATGATGGTATTGACCCTACGTGGATTGGCTAGATCTTTATCTCCAGATGCACATGTCTGTAGTATTGTTATTTCCCTTTCTCCTTTTTCCTTTCCCTTTTTCTTTTTTTTTCTTTTTCTGAGCATATGCCTTTGTTGTCGCTGTGTTATATGACATGTCTTTGTTCCTGTGGGTTGCACCGAAAAAGTAGTATTGCACATCAAGGCCGTAGTGACAAGAAAGGACCTTTGTTATTGGTACATCTGCGATCCATGACACCCCTGCGTCAACACGTTATTGTTTATAATTGAGCTGCTGTATTTGCTTTGTTTATGTCGCCAATGATGCACTTTGAAATGCCATGATTTTATTATTCCTGTATGCAAAACTGTGAAAATTAAACATTTTTAATAAAGTATCTCAGCTACTAGTAAAATAGATTCAGCAGAGAAAGCAATAAAACAACAAGAAGATTCAGGTAAATTCCCAAATTCTTATCAGACTAAAAGGCAACAGAAACGCACTAGGAAGGCCAGGAAAAAACAGCAATTTAAAGGAAGTGTGATTCAATCGGGGAATAGATTCTACCCAATATTTGCCTCATAACCAAAGGAGCAAAACTTTAGCAATCAGGAGCCCACTGAAGAACGAAAATGCATCAAGGTAAATGCTCTGCAATTGGAACAACCAATTAGTGAAATCTGGCTATGAAAAAGGCATTTGAATCGCTAGATAATTTCACAAAATTTACAATAAATAGTAGTTCAGTAGGAACAAAGACTGGTCTTGATCAAAGGATGCAGACCCTTACAATGGAAGGGAATACTGAATATGGTAACCAGTTCAGAACTCATACAGGCCTATCCACAATTGGTCAAAACATAATGCCCACAGTAGCTGAAGAAATGAAAGAGGGGAAAAAATTGGACGTAGCCCAAATCCATAAACAAAAAAATAACTTTTTGCAAAACAACGAGTACCCCACCCAAGCGGGGATTTAAAGGAACGGTTACTAATGAAAATAAATCCATCCGATAATACCATGATGCAACAATCACCAGGACAACAACTAATGAAGACGGACTTGACCACACATCCATTAACTAAGTTAAAAAATCGGGAGCAAACACAGAATGTAAACAACCAGATTATATTAACTCCACAATATATATCACAAGGTCTGCAGGATTGTTTGAACAGAAATAACATCTTAAGTCTAAGGGCAGCTATCCCTTCACTAAGCCACCTCAATACGACTGATCTTCTTTCAATTGAATTTATTAACCAGGAAACAATAAACCAAAAAGAGCAAACTCTATCTACTTGGAAGTCATCCGAATTAGTCTCAATGATCTTAAAAGCAGATCAGCAGTTTAAGGACTGGGGCATAACACTCTCTAAACCTGCAAAGCAATGTTATCCTTTACCTCTGCTATGTCCACTTAACAATCAAAAACATATGAAAAGCTTAACCTCAGTTTATTCTGTATTAAATGATGCAAGAGGTGAATCAAGAGGCATTAAGTTAGAAACACAAAGAAAAGTTGATATGGTAAGTTGCGGATCGAGAACAGCTAAACTAATAGACTGACATGATAATGACAGCAATCACAAATTCCAGCCGTTGTTAAAACTTTTATTGTGGAATATTGCAGGAGCAAAACAAGAAATACAGCATAATACAGCACTGGACGATTGGTAAATTTTGATCTAATTGCCCTTCAAGAAACCTGACTGATCACACCAGAACAGATAGTAAGCTACACCTTACTTCATGTAGAGGCAACAAGAACTCATTGATAGGGCAGGCTAAAGGGTGGCCTTGCCATATAGATCTCTACAGCATTAAACACTGCATCTGTGCAGCTGCCAGCAACAGCATCTGACATGCAGTTGATCATTATTGGGTTGAGGAATTGAAATGTAGTAAATACCATCATTCTTATAAATTTGTACTCACATCCAAGCAGCGAGAGGAAAAAGGCACTATTTAGCAAACTAGTTAATGTAATAACTGAAATAAGGTTTGAGAAACCCTCATGGGAAATAATTATAATTGGTGACTTCAATTCTAAATTAATATTTACACCAGAGGAATATGGTCCCTTAAATGCAGAAAATGCAATCTGGGCAGGGAAAACACAAGCTGCACCATACCTTAAACGAAGCGACCAGCAAAGGCAGAATTTAGTGACAAACTTAGAACACCTCAGTATGAGAGTGATTAATGGAAGAACCCAGAGTGATACCCCTCCAAATTTTACATACCATGGGATGAAGGCACAGTCCACCATAGACTACACAATACTCACCCTCCCACTGCTCACATTAGTAAAGGACTTTTCCATTAAATATACCATTAAAAGTGATCACTCACACCAGCGCTTCGAATTACTAGAAATATCAACAGATAATCTAAAGCGTATAAGATGGATGACCGACACCCTCCCCGAGATAGCTGTCAAAGCAAAGGAGCTGTCAAAGCAAAGGAGCTGGTAACAACGCACTACCCTAGGGAGGGCCCTTGATAGTCCACTGGGAAATGTTCCAAAGAAATCTGCTAAGTGATATTCGTACAAGAAATTGTGCCATAAAAGTGCGGCACGTGCCACTTAAATGTATGGGGAATAAAGCTTGGAACACAAGGAAAGAACTGAGAGCATTGGTAAGTCTACAAAGCCAAAAACTGTCTCTAATCGTACCTGGAAAAAATAAAATCTCTTAAAAACAGTATAAAAAGGATATTTGGGAGGACAGAAAGGTGCAAAAAGATAACTTTTGGTCCAAGCTGCTTTTCAACGCGAACCAATCAAATGCTAAAGCTTTCTGGGAACAGGTCAACTGCCTAACAAGACCAAAAAAGATAATCACCGCTCCCTGTCTCTCAGAGCAAGTTGGGTACATCACTTGATAAACACCTTTGGGAAAGCAGAAAACAAGAGAATTTAAGTTATAACCATCACTAAATATTTGCCAGTGAAGGATGACAATGCAATTTTAGAACTAATAACAAGGGGCACTCTCCATCCAATTTTATAGAACCAAACTGGACAGAATAATTCTTCTTATATCCCTGGCATGACATCGGGAACATTCCATGATGTAAAAGCAACCGTACACAGCATAACTAAAGACCTTCCAATACAATATACAAAAGATGATGTTTACAAAATAATAAGAGCAGGCAGAATGGATGGTGCTCCAGGACCGAATGGCATTCCACAGGCATTTTCTAAATTGGACGCAGATTTTTGGGCCACTCCTTTGTCACATTTATACAACATGGTGAGCAGTTCTGTTATTTTACTTGAAAGCTAGAGAGGCACCATAATCAATCCTGTGGATGAAGGCGGCAATTTAGAGGAACCAGCAAATTACAGACTGATCTCGCTAATAGACTCAGAAGCTAAGTATTACGCCTCCCTAGTTCTTTGAGACTTGGTATATTGGTCGGAAATTAATAACATAATTTCCATTAATCATTCTGGATTTAGTAGGGGTTTGGGCACAATGACAAAATCCTTTCTCTAGGCTCAATGGTAGACAAGATCATACAACAGAGGAAACGCCTATATGTATTCTTCGTAGATTTCCAAACAGCATGTGACCGTGCAGACAGAGGTTTTCTATGGAACAAATTAAGGCAATGGGGGCTTCCAGCACACATCCTCCGCGCCATAATGCAGCTATACACAAACGCCTGGACGCAACTCAAAGTGGCAGATGGCTCTAGACTTATGAGGAAATTACAAACAGAAAATAGCCTGAAACAAGGTTGCATTTTAGCCCCTCACCTGTTTAACTTGTTTATGGCCGATCTATCCCCTAAGTTGGACCAGCGACACCTACACCTGCAACGCCTAGGTCCCTTACAACTAACGAACGTATCCTATGCGGACGATATAGTTTTGTTTAGTCAAACGAAAGTAGGGCTTCAAAGAGGGATCAACAAATTGAGCGATTTCGTGAAGGACAACTTATTAGAAATAAATATAGCGAAAACAAAAGTCATGACAATAAATCCACAATCAGCTTATAATAAGTATTAGCAGCTATCAATAAAGTTGACGAAAGTGTCAGATTTATGGAACCTGAACTTACCATTCACAACATTTCTACAAATAATAAATAAAGCAGCAAAAAGACACTAGTTAACGAAGGATAACATATAATTCAGCAAGCGCTCTCATGCCTGGATGGTACGACAATCTTATAAATCTTACAACCAGTAGCTTACTTGACCATAACGTACTCTATATATTTAAAAAGGAAACTGCTAGCAAAACGTATTGGGTCACTAGTACTACCGACTAATGCTGATCAGCCACTCTGGAACTATAGTGGCCCGATGTCATGCACTCTATGCGGTGCTCCAAAACAGGATTTTGTTCATAAGATCTGTGTATGTCCCATTTTAAAATGAAATCGTCTTTTATTGTTAAAAAATCCTTTTCATGCCAGGGGCATACGCACTTTTAGATCTGCCATACTAAGGTGTCTTGATCCAAATGACCCACAACTTTTTTTTTTTTTTTAATTGTTATTCTTTATTAGTCGTATTCAAACAAATAAAACAGCAAACAATATAGAGGAGTACAGTACAAGGCAGATACTGCAGTATTGGTACATTCCAAAAAGGTAATAAGTCCAATTGGGACAGAGTAGGGCTACACATAGAGGCATCAGAGGACAGTTCAATTCAATTCAAAAATTTACTTTATTTGGTTTATCACAACCTTAAAGTATACATGTATAAAAAAATGACCATCGGTATAAAAACAAGATAAAATTTGTATTCTCAAAATTTACAAAACCTAAAAAGAAGATCGCCCAAGTTTATTCTGTTTCACTTTTCGAGAGTAATGTCTCCACCAGAGTCATGAATTTTACTCCACAGCATATAAGGATTTTCGATGACGCGCCCAACCAGCTGTTGACCGCCTGAGAACAGGTTCATTCAGAAAAAAAAAGCAAGAGGTGGACAGGGGAGTATTTCGCAATACAGTCATATATAAAGCATATCCAACAATTGTCCATGAATAGTGGGATATCAGGTATTGGACACAGATAGTAAATAGGTTGTGAGGGGTAACCAAATGTCCCGGGCCGCGACGAGGTAGGTAGCTCTTCAGCATAACATACAAACTGGTCACGACAGTAGCACAAATATTGTAGCCATAGCTGGGTAGTGGGAGCTCGTCTACTCTCCCAGCACATAGAGACCCTCTGCTTGACCATCAATAAGGCAAGGGCCATGAACCTTCTGTGGGATGATTTAACACAAGCAACCAGGCCCAGGAGACACAGCTGAGGGGTACATGTCAGAGAAAGCTCAACCATGGAGCATATATTTCTTACAACCGATTCCCAGTAAGAAAATACCTTAGGACAGACCCACACCAAGTGATAAAAATCTGCGCTGTGCATACCCCAGCGCCTACAAGCATCCGAGTCCCACAGATCATATGTAAACAACTGAGCAGGTGTGTAATACATTTGATGAAGATATTTGAAGTGAACCATCCTTAAGTTACCATTAGCGGTAGGGTGCCCTGTCAGGCGGCAGCAGTCTGCCATCCATCATCGGATATAGGAAGTGGCAAAACCGCATTCCATTTATGCAACGCAGCTACTCCTGAGGTGGTCACCTCCAACTGCGAGGCCCTAAATAATCTGGCGACTAGTTTTACCTTAGAGGTAGTAGTGTATAAGAGTTGCAGTGCGTTCAGGGTAGGCGGCTCAGCAGGGAATTGTGGATATAGTGCAAGCATGGCTGACTGCAGTCTATTGTAAATTAAAAGCTGCATAGTATTGATATCTCTACCGGCAGCCAGTGACGCTGAGGTAATGAAGTGACCTCCAGGAAACACATCCTTCATTTTTAACATGTTCATATCTGTAAGGGTCTGCAAGGCAACTGTCTCAGTAGTAACCAACAGACTTGTGTGGTGCACGAGGGGCATACTGGGTGCATATAGAGGCAGTTTCTGCACCCGCCTCCCTAAGCCCTGCCGTGCGTTAACCGTGGTTTTAACTGTATCAAATTCCCCTTTATCAAAAACTGTGTGAGTGTTCACGATCATGGCCTTAAGTGGTAAGGGATGAATGGCGTCCGCCTTAACGGCAACATGAGGGATGTAGGCGGGGTCTTGTTGCCAATAATATGCAAAGTGGGCTTGTGAACACAAGTAGTATAAATAAAAATCGGGCGCTGTAAAACCACCTTGCTCATAAGGGAGTGTAAGTGTTTCCCATTTAAGACGAGGCTTCCCAGCCCCCCAGGCGAGTGTGACTAGAAGGGAACGGAGTGTGTTGAAAAAGTGGCACGTTAGGGGAACAGGAATGTTTAAAAATAAATAGAGGAAACGCAGCAGTATTACCATTTTCATTAAGGCAAGGCGGTAGCTTAATCCAGCGAGATTTGTGCTCCTCAAGGTGGGTAATGGATGTGCCGTAGTTAGTTCGCACCACTACTTGTGGGTCACGATGGAGCCATATACCCAAATATTTAACTGTGTCAGTACACCATACCAAGGGAAAGTCTAGATTTAGAGGAACAGTGCAATCCGTGAGGGGTAGGATCATTGATTTGCACCAGTTTATTCCAAGGCTTGAGAACCACTCAAAACGGACATATTCCCTGAGGAGAGGTGCCAGGTGGAGGGCAGGCTCACGCATGTACAGCACCAAGTCATCTGCGTACATGAAAACTGCCAGTAGGCACTGATGGAAGTGGAGAGCTGCCTGAGCATGGCGCTGCCACAGGATGCATGCCAGTGGTTCCAGAAGAAGTGTAAAGAGCAATGGGGAAAGGGGACAACCCTGGTGTGTGCCACGATGAATATGGACAATCTCAGAGAGACTACCAATAACCCTCACCCGCGCAGTGGGGCATGTATAGAGCAGTTTTATCCAATTTTTAAAAATCAAGGGCCCCCCCATACGATGCAGGATTGCGAACATGTAGGACCAGGAGACAGAATCAAAAGCCTTGGCGGCATCGAGGAACACTGCGTGGGCTTGGACATGCATAACTGCGAAGAGCGTCCGCAAGTTATGGGAGGTGGAGCGGGCGGGGATAAAACCGATTGATCCGATAACACCATGACCCGAAGGAGCAGCTGCAACCTAGTCGCCAGAACTTTTGCTAAAATTTTGACATCTGTGTTAATTAGGGATAATGGACGATAGTAGTCACATCTATCCGGTGGCTTGTCAGGTTTAAGAAGTGTGACCACCAGTGCCTCGTGCAGCCTTGGAGGTAGGTATTGAGTTTCGTACACTTCCTCATATACCTGGTGGAGGCATGGAACAATGATATCGATATAGGTTTTATAAAATTCTGCTGGCAAACCATCGGTACCAGCAGATTTACAGTTGGGGAGAGCTACAATAGGATCCCTGATTTCCCCCAAGGTGATAGGATCCATTAAAAAACTCCTGCTGCCCTCCAGAGAGCCACACCAGCGCTACATTGTCCAAATATTGTTGCAACTCTGCCTCGGCGGCAGCTGGGCAATACGCATACATGTCTGTATAATATGCAGCAAAGGTTCGTAATATATTGGGAGTGTCATAATGTGTGATATCATCAACAGTGACAGCGTTAACCATGTAGGCCTTGCACCGACCATCGACGATACGGGCCGTGAGTGCCCTGCCAGGTCTACCACCCTCACCATAGTATCTAGCCCTACTTCTACGGGACATGTGTTGTATTTCTTGGTCAGCCACCTCCTTATATTCTGCAACTTTTTCCTTTATAAGTGCGAGCACGGTGGGTTCAGGTGTGAGTTCATACCGGCGTTCCAGTCCTTTTACGTCACGCTCTAGTGTGGCCATGGTTCCCCTGAGAGACTTAAGCTCCCCAGCCTGAAGGCTGATACATGCCCCTCATATGGTCACTTTAAAAGCTCCCCATAATGTCCCTACAGAGTCAACTGAGCCGGTGTTGTGAGTAAAATAGTCTGTAATGGCCTCCCGAACACCCTCACAAAAAAACTGGTCCAGCAGGGAGGAGGGCTGCAACCGCCATTGGAAAGGGGGGGAGCATAAGCCTGTAAGGCCATACAGAGAAGCACAGGGGAGTGATCCAACAAGGTTCTGGGCAGATGTCTTATCTGCACCACCCAATCATTAGTGTCTTGCTTGACTAACCCAAAGTCTATGCGGGGCCAGGCTTGACGGGCATAGGAGTCGCATGTCCTCTCTCTCTGACAGGGATGGCGTAGCCGCCAGATATCTAGAAGCCCCAATGTCAGCATACCGTCATGCAGTGTCATAGCGGCCTTTTTGGGAGTCGGGTCCATCAAGGACATCCTGTCCATGGTGGGGTCCAGAGCCACATTAAAATCCCCTCCACATATAACAGTGGAGGGGGGTAATTTATAAAGTTTCCCCCATAATGTGTCATAGAAAGCAGGGTCATCAATATTAGGGCCGTAGACATTTACTATTACCATGAGAGTGCCGTGTAATGTCCCCTGAACTATTATGTAACGTCCACCGTCATCTTCCTCTACGGAGATTGTCACAAAGGGAGTCCCTTTTTTAATCAGAATCATCACCCCCGTGCATAGGAGGAGTAAGATGCAGCTAACTTTACGCCCGGCCACCGGGTAGCAACAGTGGACACCGCCTGCTTAGTTAGATGTGTCTCCTGCAGGAGGGCAATCTGGATCTGGTGATGATCCAGATAGGAAAGCACCTGGTGCACTTTCTTTGGATTGTTGAGTCCCCTAACATTCCAACTCAACCAGGATATTGTCTTACCACTAGAATTAGTCATGAACCTTCCCTGTAGAATAGGTGCATGTAATAGTGCCTATAGAATGTCCCTATAATTGCTGTAAAGTAACAACATGATGCTGCCAATGTACAATTTGTAACACATGGTCCCCCGACGAACCCTCCCACTCACACCAGCAGTAAAGACCCGCTGTGATGTTCCCGTGCATAACAAAAAAACAACAACCTCATAATGTGATGCATGGTTGACAGTGCAATCAGAGAGGACCAGCAAACAAAAAACATTGCAACCAGGACACAGAAGTGGGCCCCAACAGTAGAGATAACTTTGTAGGGTTTTCTCATGTGGGGAAGCACTAGTAGCCGAGGGCACCCCATAGAAAACAGGGTGGGTCAAGACGCAGAGTGTTAGGCTATGTAAACGTCCTACATGGCTAATAAGATGGCTCGAAATTTTTAAAAACGCAGTATCTATCTTCAGTGTTCCCAGCAGTTCCCTGATCAGAGCCAGCAGGAGCGTTTCAATACAACAAGCAAGGCAGTAGCTATAGGATATGAGCAGATATACATGAGACACAACACAAATCAAGTATGCCATCCCAGTGTGGCATACAGGGGCAAGTAAGCTGCCAACAATAATGAAGCAAACAGCAATCATTGTCAAGAAAAAAAAGGAACCCACGAAGACAAGAAGGATACCAGGTTCGTATAATCAGCCGTCAGAGTCCGAGTCACCCAGCTTTTCACATCTCGGTGAGCGCCTCTCCAACTGACGAATAAAGAGAAGTGCCTCCTTGGGCGTTGAAAAGATATGTGCTTTTCCATCGTGCTGGACTCTCAGGCGGGCAGGGTAGATCGTTGCATCTTGGATGTGCAGGGTTTGCAATTTCGTCTTCACAGCATGATATTCCCTGCTTGCCTGCTGAACCGTCACTGTAAAATAAGGAAACAGTTCCACTTTCATCCCCTGGTAGGTCAGATTGCCCTTCTCTCCAGCCAGACGCAGTGCAGTTTCCCGATCACAGTAGTTTAACAGCCTGGCTATGATGGGTCGAGGCGGCGCTCCTGGGACAGGACGGGCAGCTAAGGAGCGGTGAGCTCTCTCCACAATGAGCACTTTCGAAAAATGTTCCCCCCCCAAAAGGGATGTAAGAAGCGTCTCTACATAGAGTTCCATAGGCCCGTGTTGGTTGTCTCTAAAATGCCAGTGATCCGTAGGTTGTTCCTTCGGGACCGGGCCTCAATGTCCTCATTTTTGGCTTTGATGACTTCAAGTAGCTTTGCCATACTTGCACAGGAAGTGCTGACTGCCTAAACTTGGTCCTCCACAGTGGAAATGCGTTGTTCAGCCCCGGCAAGCTGCGCACCATGTTTATCCAGCTTTGAAGCCATTGTGTCCATGCGCAAGTTCAGATGGTCAATTATAGCGTCAATAGTGTGAAGGCTCTGTTGTATTGATAACATCAAGCGTTCTAACTTTGTGCCTGTGCCAGATTCAGGGTCTGTTTCAGTGTCAGATACATTTAGGGTATGAGGTTTAGGAGTTTTCTTAATTTGAAGTTCAATTTGCCCTGATTCTTGTCTGTGCGCCCCATGGCTAAGTGCAGACGTGCGCACACTGCGAAGAAGGATGTCACCAGATCGCAGTGGAGAGAGACAGTGGGATTGAGGCAGGCACCAGTGGTACCAGAGTGTTATATCAGGTAGGACGGGTCAATTACCTGACAGCTGACCTGCGCCACCTTCTAGTGAAGCAGGATGCCAGTTTCAGACACAATGCTCACAAGTGCGCAGGCTGAGCCCTTCCCAAAGTTGCAATAATCGATGGGCAGACCAGTGAGTAAAGCACAGCGTGGGTGCTCGCGATATGTACGTCCTGTAGTGCGTGCCAATGGGGGGCAAACAGCTTACAGGAATTATACTGTTAGTAAGGTCCACAGCTTGGAGGAGTACATCTACACCACCAGCAAGGATATGGCCTATGCAACTCTATAACAGGCAATGGTTTACAGGAGTGATAGCGCGCCGCCAGTGACACGATCAGCAGCTACACATCGTAGGCCCTAAGAAGAGCACCCCAAAAAGCGTAAGGAAGAGTCCCACAGGTTTATCGAGGCGCCGGGTGCATGAAGATAATTACAGCACAATCGCGAGTCTTAAATGCGGTGAGGCAGTCCGGGTCGCACTAATGAGGTTAACACTTGTGGGCCAGCTGCACTAATGACAATTTCAAAAGCCGACAGAGGCTTAATGCAGCAGCTTGCAGCAGGCAGTTCTTCGCGGGACAAGAGGAGCCCAAATAGCACAGGAGAGAGGTCCACAGGTTAATGGAGGTGCCAGGTGCGTGGAGACAATCCCGGCTCAATCGCGAGTCCCAGGGCCGCAGTCACAGGGCGCCTGTCAACGCTGTGGGGGCAACAGCAAGGACAGCAGTCGGATCGCAACCTCGCAGCGATTCAGATCTCACGTCGCCGCACCACCACAGATCCACAGCAGACGACCCAGGGGCATCAACAGTTGAGCCAGCCAGCAGTTAATAGGCGCAGAGCAGAGCCGCCATTTCGCGCCAGAACCACACAGTGAAGAATAGCGCAGTTTCTGGCTAGTAGTCAGCAGCAAAGAGGCATCAGAGCAGAACCCAAGCAGTAAGGATGGCGAATTTGTGTAGCGGAGCTCCGGATGGCACCGATATGGCAGGATAATTGGCGGATGGAAAGCTCGACCAGCAGAGCAGCACTAAAGTGCGGCCATCTTGCTTTGGGCTCTCTAGCGCCCCCCCTCAAATGACCCATAACTTAATGGCAAATTGGAAAAACTTTTACTTTTATATGAGAAATTAACCTGAATTGGTATTTTAAATGGTATTTTATCAAAGAGAGGAAAATCCTTGATGCACTGTGTTAGAAATGGTATCTCTGGTTGGCTAAGGCTTGCACCAAAGCCAGGCAGAGACCACCTCTCTAGTCAGGGCAAGGGAGTTCCACGCCAAAGATATCAAAAATAGCCTTTGTATTCTCAAAACATATTAGAATAGTAAACACTTAATATACATGGTGCCATCTGGCACTAGGTCATATCTACAAGGGAATTATTTACACATGACAGGGCCCACTGGACCACTGTCAGAACAATTACAAAGTGAACATAGTAAAATTAAAACATGTCATAAACGTACAACCAGTAACCACTGGTAATCACTGTACTAAGCATCGGCCTACAACATACACTACATTATGCACAGTATCACATCAGGCGCGAATTACATTCTGCGCCAACCTCACCAGCCTAAACACATTATGCAATCCTCTCACAAGTCTAAACACATTAGACCCTACCCTCCTAAGCGTAACTCACATTAGGGGCATAAATCATAGAGTGAAACATAATCTCACTAGCATAAACCATGATATGCACAACAACCTCATAATCATAAACCACAGTTAGAGGTATAACACAGGGTGCGTAATCATACTACATACATTACATTTCCTAGCACCACATCACATTAGAGCCTCGTGCCCTACAATCCCAACAGCCCCCATGGCCAACTGGCTCAAATGCCCTATGTCCCAAAAGAGAGGGCGCACTGCCAAAGCAGTGAAAGTCAAGGGTGTGCAACTGCGCAAACCTAAACGTAGCAGCGGCCCAATACTTGCTGGGCAGCTGGGAAAGTGTGGGGCCAAGGAGTGCATCTCACTCCTTACTCAAAACATGCTCCCCAAAGAACTGTGTGCCTAAACGGTGCAGCTGGCACTAATTGCTGCGCAGCTGTAAATGAGGGAAAGGCCCGGGCACTCAATGCCATTTAAAAAGATAGGTAGTAACGTTGCAGCTGCCCACGCTGATGCGGCACAGCTGGGAATAGCACAAATGGGCCCTGGCACACCTGTGCCCTCTGGGCCTTGCTGGAGCTCTAATATTGCCCCTGTTGGAGCCACACGGGGCTCTAAAATCAAATAGTCAAATGTTGGAGCCACCTAGGCTCTAAGAATAAACATGCCACAACTGGGGCAACCACGGACCCCTCTGGCCCTGGAAACGAAAATGCCCCCTTTGTTGGAGCCACGTAGGCTCTTAGAATATTGAGGCCAAACGTTGGAGCGGCCCGCTGCCAGACGGGGCCGCTCTGACTCTTCACTGCTGTCAGGGTAAGGTACGGGCACCACTGGCCCACGGGCCCCCACTGGGGCCTCCTAATTAAATATGCTCATCACGTTGGAGCAGCCCGCAATGGCGGGCCCGCTCAGAAAGAGGGCAATCCGGCGCTGTGCCTCACAAGAAACCGCGCTGTGCACAGGGAGCTCCCCCCCATGGGGACTCCTGACTTCCAGCAAGGCTGCCCCCCCTCCTCGGCACTACTCACCTGGATTTCACCGGGGCTTCACCAGGGCAGCATGTGGGGCTCCGTCTTCATCACAGGAGCCCCACTGGGAATCCTGCTCTGGTCTTTCTTCGCCGGCACTGCCTCTTCACCAGGGCCCCCTCCTGGGACCCAGGACTTTACTGCGCACTGGCAGGGCTCTCACCAGCACACGGAGCCCTGCTAGACCCGACGCCGCCATTTTGGTTGCTCTTGAGATCTTAGTTGCTCCTCAGGCGAAAAGCCGGGAGCTAGTGTTGCTGATCCACTGTTTTTAAAATACCATTCTATTGCACTATATTAGGCCCGTTAATTGAAATTGTAATTCTCCCACCACCCAATGTGTTTTAATTTTTACTTTGAGAACTTAGGCTCACTTGGATTTGCGCTACATTCGGACCCGTTTTTCTCCCATTATCAGCCAATTAGGAGCAGAATTGTGCCTGTGGCATTGAGGGGCCGATAACTTTGGTGGCCATATTGTGTAGGGGCAGGTTGCTGCTCTAGTGTTTGCTAAGAGGCACCTGAAACGACGTGCCCAAACACTTAAAAGCAGGAAATAGGAACGGCTGGGTAAGACCAGAGACTTGAGATCTTAGTTGCTCCTGAGGCGAAAAGCCGGGAGCTAGTGTTGCTGATCCACTGTTTTTAAAATACCATTCTATTGCACTTTTTTAGGCCCTTTAATTGAAATTGTAATTCTCCCACCACCCAGTGTGTTTACATTTTTACTTTGAGCACTGAGGCTCACTTGGATTTGCACTACATTCGGACCCAATTTTCTCCCCTTATCAGCCGATTAGGAGCAGAATCGTGCCTGTGGCATTGAGGGGCCGATAACTTTGGCAGCCATATTGTGTAGGGGCAGGTTGCTGCTCTAGTGTTTGCTAAGAGGCGCCTGACACGACGCGCCCAAACACTTAAAAGCAGGAAATAGGAACCGCTGGGTAAGACCAGAGACTTGAGATCTTAATTGCTCCTGAGGCGAAAAGCCAGGAGCTAGTGTTGCTGATCCACTGTTTTTAAAATACCATTCTATTGCACTATATTAGGCCCGTTAATTGAAATTGTAATTCTCCCATCACCCAATGTGTTTTAATTTTTACTTTGAGCACTTAGGCTCACTTGGATTTGTGCTACATTCGGACCAGTTTCTCTCCCCTTATCAGCCGATTAGGAGCAGAATCGTGCCTGTGGCATTGAGGGGCTATAACTTTGGCGGCCATATTGTGTAGGGGCAGGTTGCTGCTCTAGTGTTTGCTAAGAGGTGCCTGACACGACGCGCCCAAACACTTAAAAGCAGATACCCTCCCTACGCACCAGTGTACGCGACAGCGATGCGCTTTCTGCGCCAAAGGAGCGCCTAAGGAAAGCTCGTCTGTGCCCGTCCGTGCCAGGCAGGGACAGGACGAGAAAGGCGGGCCCTGGGGCTTCACTTGATGGGACTTGAACCCATGGAACTGCCGAGGTACAGCGATAAGCAGTTGCGGGAGATTAGAGACAGGGCAAAGATCTGCTGCCCTCCAAAGACCCTGTGAGAGGAGATAAGTATAGCATGCCCCCTATGCAAACATATAGGTCTAGAACCAGGCAAATCAAAATCATATTCTTTTGCTTTGCTGAACTGTTGTTCCCTTCCAAAGCATGCAATAGAAATTCGCTTATTTCTTGCGGAGCAAGAACCCAACGCCCTTTTCCTCATGGACACGTGGCTCACAGAAACATCTGATCCTGATATAGTAAGGGCGTTTCCATCAGATTATTCTATCTGTAGGCAAGACCGGCGATTAGGACGAGGGGGGGAGTAGCTATCATTCATAAAACTGCGTTTGTCTGTCGTACATCAGGGAGTCCTCTCCTAGATTGTGAGAGCTTGGGTTTTTCCATCTCCCTCTCTCCCACTTGTACCATCTCAGGTATCCTTGTATATAGGCCGCCTGGAGATTATTGTGACTTTTGTAATAACCTTTTAGAGAAGATTTCACTTCCTATTAGTAGCTACTCTAATTATTCCATCTTGGGGGTACTTAATATTCAGCTTGACGAAACAGAGGCACTGTCAGCGCAGTCTTTGACTGACACGTTGAGGGTAGTACAACTAAAACAAATAGTATCAGGTGCCACCCACATAGCGGGCCATCTTTTGGACCATATTTTTACTAACCTGAGTAACATTATTTGTAATTCGCCCAGCTTTGTCCCGTGGTCAGACCATGCTCTGCTTTCATTTGCCTGGTCCCCTTAGGATCAAAATTATACACATAGCCTCTCAAAAACATTGAGTCGGACTTGGTCTAGGTTATCGGCGGAAGATTGGGAAGCGGCCCTGAGGAGAACTCCCCCAGTTCCCTGTGATGACCCCATTCGGGCCAATGAAGCCTTTAACAAGTGGCTTGAATCCTCTTTGGACTCCATCCTTCCCAAAAAAGTAGTCCATCATAGGACCGGCCCTAATAAAAAACCCTGTTACTCAGGGGATTTAAAAGAACTTAAACAACGATGCAAACGAGCGGAGAGGAAATGTAGGAAAAATTTCTCCATCCCAGCTAAAGAAGAATACAGGGTTCTGATCAGATCATATAAAAACCAGTTGATAACTGCGCAATCAGCGTACTTCCAGGATAAAATCTCGGAAGCAGCCAACAGGCCAGGGGAAATATTTAAAATATTTCAAGAACTGGTCACTCCTACCCTGGCCACTAGGGCCTCAACCAATCCCCTGAAACGTTGTGAGGACCTAGCAGCCTTCTTTATCTCTAAGGTTGATAACATATATTCTGTCTTTGGGTCTATAGACCAGTATGCCAGCATCAAGGAGAGTAAGTGGACAACGGAGGAGGTCAGTCTGGACACCCAGAATCGCCTTGAGACTTTCCCCCTGCTGGATCTGGCCACTGTCGAACGCCTTCTCATAAACCTTAAGTCAGGCTCACCCTTGGATGTTGGCCCACCGTCCGCTCTTAAAAAGGTATTGGGGGCGGTATGTCCCGCCATAATGCATGTCATCAATACCTCTCTGGAGACGGGAGTAGTGCCTCCCACCTGGAAGTTGGCCAAAGTCAAGGCTCTTTTGAAAAAACCTAACCTTGACCCCGTGATCTAGCCAACTACAGGCCTATCTCCTTACTACCAGGACTTAGCAAGATAGCCGAAAAACATGTGAATCATGTTTTATCATCTTTCATAGAGACCACAGGAGCCCTCCACCCCTCCCAGACGGGATTCAGAGCAAAGCAAGGGATAGAGACTGCTCTAGTGGCGGTGGTGGAGATAACCAGGAGCATCGTTGATGCCTGAGGCTGCGCTGCGGTGGTCCTGCTGGACCTCAGCGCAGCATTCGACACGGTCAACCATCCCCTCCTGCTCCACCGGCTCCGCCTTGCCGGGGTCTCTGGAATGGTCCTTAGATGGCTTAGTTCCTTTCTGTCAGAGAGATTCTTCTCAGTTTTTGGAGAGGAGGTGTCATCAAACCAACTTCAACTGTATCACGGCGTCCCCCAGGGATCTTCACTCAGCCCTACCATGTTAAACATCTACATGAGACCATTGACTGAAGTGGTGCTTCCCTGGGGTATTCTGCTTGTCACCTACGCTGATGATACACAGTTGGTCATCTCTCTGACTAGGGATGATGCCATAGATCAGGGTATTAGTAATCTAACCCCATGCCTCGCCAAGGTGATGGAGTGGATGACTGCCTCCATTTTAAAACTTAACGGGTCAAAAACAGACATCATGCTGTTGGGCCATAAAGCCCCTCTCAATCTCTTGACCCTTGGAGGCCTAATTGTCTTGGTCCTCCTCTCCCCCCCAAGACTCAAATAAAGAGTCTGTGGGTATGGCTGGACTCTTCCTTGGGCTTTCAAGTCCAGGCAAAGAAGGTGGCAGCGACCTGTTATGGACTGATTAGGATCCTCAGGAAGGTCCTGACCCTCCTTCCCTTTCAGGCAAGACGCTTGCTGGTCCAGTCGTTGATACTTTCGCGGCTGGACTATGCAAATGCGTTTTACTTTGGGGCCCCAGCAGGCACCATACAAACCCTGCAATCAGTGCAGAACTGTGCAGCGCGGCTGCTGATGAATGTACCTAGACGCAGCACTGCTAAGGCTGCACTGCAGCTTCTCCATTGTCTGCCGATTCATGAGAGAATCACGTTTAAAATCATGTGTATGGCACACAAGTCCATCTGGAATGATGGTACTACTATCCTTCACCCTCCGTTTGGTCGTCATCAATCCTGCAGAACACTAAGATCTAGCCAACGCAATCTGCTTGTAGTACCTAGGGTGAAGGAGGTCGTCAACTCTCCTTTCTGGCTGCCTTATGCTGGAACAAATTACCAGATAACATCAGGCATGTATGTGACCATCTTGCTTTCAGGAAGCAACTGAAGACACTTTTATTCAACTGAGGGTCTAGGGTAGCACTCTGGTCTAAAAGCGCTGGGATGCCTAAGGGTAGCCATGCGCTCTATAAAAACATATTCATTCATTCATTCATTCACTCTTGCTTCCGTTTCCGTTCATCAGGTCCTGCCCACAAACAGGCAGGACGCGAACGGCGGTTGGGATTTCATCTTTGTCGGAGCAAATGAAGGGTAGGCTTCCTCTAAATCAGAAATATATAGCGTAATTAATAGCAATAAATGGGGTAGGCTCCCACCAAGAATAGATAATAAACAGCCAAGTGGGGTGGGCACCCACCGTAATATATGAAAATTAGCTGGTTGGGCACCCGCTCCCGGCAGCATCACAGGGGAATCCCTGCGATGCGGATTCCCTCTTAAAGGGGCTACAGCGCTGCGCAGCCCCCAGGCTCTCCTTCTCCTGGGGGAAAACCTCAAGATAAAGAGCTCCCAGGGCGCTGGAAGGCTGCATCAAGTCTTGACAAAGTCAAAGGAAAAGCAAAAGGTCCAAGAAGTCCTGGAGGCATCAAGGGGGCAACGTAGGGCCCAGGGACCAGCAAACAGGGCCCTCCAGCAGGGAGGCTCCCCCATGGTAGTCCCTCCTGGGCCCCACCAGCAGCAAGCCCCCCTCTGTCAGGAACACTGAACAGGAACTGAACAATTTAATGGGGACACTGCCCCTATATATATTACAATTTCCCTTTGTGTAGAGGTGCAGGGTTTGGGGGAACCAGATACAACTGGTTCAGGGGAGCTTTGGAGGTCTTTGTTGTGCTTAGCTCCTCTCTCTATTGTCAGGTGGGGGTAGGTGCTCAGACGCACAACAGGGGGCGGATCCAGCATTTTGAAGGGAAAGCAGAGCCCTATTCAGGTCCCGGGTGCAACATCTCCCTACAATCTACATGCAGTTCTCCCTATTCACCACGGGGCAGACCCATCCTGGCTCCTGGAGCCACCCACATCATACAGCACCTGTCAATCACAAGCCAGATATGCAAATCACATCAGGCAGGCAGACACACAGTACACAGAAATGCCAACTTCTAAAAGAGGCATTTCTCCACCAGTCACCATAAATCTGTGCACACCATCGAGCAGCATTTGTTCTCACGAGTTTGCACATACTAAACTCGCCCCTGCACTCCTCTCATATCAGGAATTATCATGGACACACATATCCCCCATGCATTCCTATGGGAGGGCAGGCCAATCTCACCACACGCACTCAAAGAGTGCACACACTTTACACTGGGCCACAGTGCTAAAGTGCGCACAGGCCAAAAATCACTACCACTATGTCAGAGCGTAAGGCAGGGGCCAACCTGCCAAAGGGGCCAAGTCCAACACACTGTTCAATATTGTCTTATGTATTTGTAATCGGTTCTCTGGTGGACCATCAGTAAATCTAACATGTATACAAAATTGGTTATAATACGTCTTGATATGATCTTATGAAAAGCTGTAAACCTTCTTAATGCCAATTAATGATTTTAATATATATAATACATTTTCTTCTACGGATTGTTTAATTTTATTGAAATTGTTATGGTTTTAATTAACTTAAACAATAAAGAATATTTCATTTAATCATTTCATAGTTCAATATTTCATCATCATTTCATATTTCAATATTTCATTTCATATTGAATTTCATTTCATTTTCATAGCATCCTCCATGTTCCCAGTCAGGCCGCTACTGTTTATTCTATTGTGATAGCTCTATTACCGACAGGCCAAAAACAAATAACAACATCTTGCATGCTAAACTTAGCCTTTGTACAGAATGTTTATCCATCACCGTTGTGATAGAGTAACCCTTCCACCAAGATCTAAATCAGGCCCTAAGTCCAAACAAAGAAATCTTCACTCAAACTTTGACAGAATTTTTCCTGTGTTGTGTTTTTACTTTATTACTGTTTAAGTGCTGCAGACATACTTTACACATTGCAGACTATTACAGGCTCTTAGAAGGAAAACATAACGTGTAACTGTTAGTGCATGAATTCCTTGCCTCCACAATCACACATGATCACACATCTATGTTCTGCCATTCCAGAGCATGGCCAAGTATGTCTGCAACAAAGCACGGTTATAGACTGAAATGATCTCAAATTGGGTAATCTACCTATCATAACTACGCCAGTCTGCCCTCTACTTTACTCCAATTCTAATCTAGCCTCTCCTTCCGACTCTGCTTCATTTCGGAAAAGGTTTAACAAATGTTTTTAACTTTTGTATACAAAGGTCTGAGAGGCTGAATGCGAAAATATGTATATATGCTCATACATTGGCAGTTGGAAGAATTCAAAGAGCCATTTAGCCCATGTTTAAGTATGCAGATCTTTGCTGTGAATAAACATATATTAATCCATCTTCTCTAATGTGAATTAAAATTTTCCACTTCAAATGTATCGTGTAGAAGGGCCAGGTTAACCAATGCAAGGTGCAGTTTCTTGTAGTGGCCAATGAGTGCCATATGTCCCTCCCATTCTCTGAGATTTTGGCTGTACCATGGCACATGCAGTACAAAAGGACCATCATTGCCACATCTCCATCCTTCACTGTCTCATGTGAATTTAAGACTGTCTTCCCTCACACCCATGTCGAGTGACCCGAGTAGAGAGGCACAATCCTCTTCCAGAGCAATACACACAGTTGTGAATGCCAGAACCGTGTGTCTACCTCTACCGCGGTGGAGAAAAATGTGAGATATATCTTTTCCCCCTCTTTATCTCCTTTTATGATATATGAAGGTATGAGGACTATGGTGGGTGGAAGTGACCCGGAACAACTCAGCTCGGATACAATGAGTTAGCCATCTGTATGTCCACATTTGTGAGAGTGGTAAGCGAGGTATCCTGTGTAGCCCAAGTTATTTTCTTTTGATGTCCAGCACTGGTAGTCATGAGTTTATAATGGGAACACAGAACTACATGTAAATAATAAAAAGCATTTGCAATGCAATCGGTATCGCCTTTGGGATCTTATAAGTATTTAGACATGCAGCACATTATTGTGGGTATAGCAACATTGTTCTACTGTGACGGACATAAGGGACTCTTGGACTACCAGCAGTAGCATAAGCAATAAAAGAAAATGCACTAAGCAGGGAAAGGGTACAGTACCACAGGCTGTTATTAGGTGTCCCTTGGGATATCTTCTGGCCGCATAAAGTACTGCACCCTGAAATGTTGATGAATCCAACACATCCACAATGACTCTTTCCTCACCAAGAGCAGGGTCCCAGCAGGAACAAATAAAATGCATAATTATACCCCTGGCACAGTTTTATATGCAAGAGACTGCTCCAGCTTTAAGTTAAAGAAGCACTAATGACGGAAGGGGCAGGTTGTATGTTCAATCAACAATGGGAGGGGTGGGTGTGAGTTAGCAACCATGACAGAAGCAGGGAAAGAGTGCAGTACCACAGGCTGGTACTAGATGTCCCTTGGGACATCTTTTGGTTACATAAGGTCCTGCACCCTGAAATGTTGGAGAATCCAACACATCCCCAATGACCCAGGACTGGGTCAGACAGGAGCCATGAAAATGCATAACTATACCACTGGCGCAGACAGTTTTAGATGCAAGAGAATGCTCCAGTTTTAAGTTAAAGAAGAACAGGTGAGGGGAGTGACAGGTGCAACATTCAAGCAATGCTGGGCAGGGTGGGGGTTAATAGGCAACCACAATAGAAAAAACAGTAGTCGAGGTTTAAAATCAAGCCTTAATGGGAGGAGGGGTGTCCATTCACAGCCCTCCGGCTCACCTCCGGCTGACGGGCCTATGCTCCTCCTGTGGCCGTGGCGAGTGGGCTCCGCCCGGTCAGCGCTCCTCTCCGGGGCACCATCGCGACCGACACGGGTGGGCTCCGGTCGGTCAGCTTATTCTCCGTGAGCACTCCTGCAGCACGGCAGCGCCCGGCGGGGCTCCGGTCACCTTCTTATCGACGGCTACGCCCGGGGCAATGCACACACCCCTTGGGCCTCTCGGCGGCTGGCGCCACAACGTCAGGGGGTGCCCTTCACACGGGCAGCATTCTCCTGCCCCCTTTCAGCAGTGGCTGCGTCACGTGGATTTAGAACCACCCCTCGTCGCCAAATGTTGTGTCGTGGGGCCCTAGGCCCACATGCTGCTAATGACTGCGACACGGACAACAGATGTATAGTTGGTTAGTGAGTCTAGAGCACGTGCGCTCGGCTCCTTTTATTAACTGTGTCACATGATGTTGTGACATCAGTGGTGGGTGGGTGTTAAGTATAGGCATACATTGTTAACCCTTAACTGTGTCAGCTAGGACACAACAGAGGGGCTATTGTGCTCTGGAACTGTGAAATCGTTGCGATGGCCTACACTGGATAGAAAGGCAACAGCCTGAACAGCATGAAATGGGAAGGGAGGAGCTACTAGCAACAAGGACAAAGTGTGAATTAAAAGCAGAATGCGGGCAGCTTGGAGCTACGAGTTGGAATAACTTAATTGCAGGTGACAGCAGTGTCTTGCAGAACAGTGCGGAAAGATGGTTTTCATTCGATACACAGTGCTCACGGAAAGCTGGGTTGATCACTCAATTTCCCCGTGCCTAAAAATGAACCCGTCCATCTGTAATGCAACCAGTGGTCATGGAATGCGCTCTAATAACTTCGGGTCGGGTTCATGCTATTTACAACTGCCAAAAAAACAAGCAATAAAAAACACCTACTATCCCCAGACCGCTCTCTGTCCACCATGCTGCAGAGCGATTCGGATGGAGGGGGGTCAGCTGCTGTAGGGCAGGTGGGCGCTCTGAGGCAAACAGAGGCTGATCACCATGACCCTGGTGGCGGTAGAGGTGATCCCAGGAGAGGCTCGGCCCAGCAGATAACAATGGCGTAGTCTGCTTAATCCAGCAGCAGGGGTGAAGGAAACTACAATAGGCAGGCTGATTTTGGTGTTGGAAAAGGAGAAAGTGTGCCACTCGTGGCATGGCTTTGTACAGTGAAAGCACCTTCAGAAATAAACGCACACATTCAACTGTTTTGCAGATACTTGCTTGGCTACAAAAATGTTGTTTGTTGCATGGTGCCACACTTGTAAGTTTCAACTCATTCCCGTCAGAAGAATATTTTTGCTCCTTCTGATATTACAGAAACAAAAAAAGAGGCAAGAGGCAGCGAAGAGCCAGGCCGGGCATGGAGGGAGGGAGATGTGACTCTGGGGGCTTCAGGCATTGCTGCGGAGTGAGGGACCCGTAACACAGGCTGCGAGTGACCGGCAGCCAACGAGTCGGGAATGAGAGCACGCCATTTGGGACCGAGGTGACCAGCAAGAAAAGAAAGAGATCATTCCTACAACAGAGGATGTGGAACCAAAAAGTACACGTACCATTTAACAACCAAGTAAAGAAGTCAGTAGCCATGGGAGGATACAAATGACGACATGGCTGTACTAACGAGGGACTAACAAGCCTCATAATGAATCAGAAGACAGCATTTACAAAGGACAAAAACACAAGCCAATGGAAAAAAGGGCAGGGAGGGGGTGAAGCTTCTCTCTGTACTGAACTACCACAGATCTTCGCAGAGCATCACTTGTGCACTGGCTCCTGCTCGACCAAAAATCCAGGACAGCGTGATCAAATCACACAAGGACCTGGGAAACTTGAGAGCTCTGTGAAATGTGTCTTCAAGTGAAATGAATCAGGCCTATGGTCAAAAATATAAACATTGATAATTTCCAAAACAATATTTTTATTGTCCTCAGCCCACTCAGATTGCTTTTGAAAGCTGCATTAAAAAGGGCTCCTGAAGATAACACGAATAGTGCATTTTGATGCTATATGATGTTAGAAAACTATCAGATCTGCACTATCTCCTGATATAGTACTATAATTGGGAGTAAAACCTTGTGTTTACACTGTAAACACAGCTTAGATCACAGCTCACAACTTTATCTGCAGAATATGTGCTATCTGCTAAATCTGTTCATGTAATAGCTCTTCTTGTGCCAGGTTTTCTGCTATGAACTGTGCTTTATAATTGCATCTAAAGAAAGAACATGGTGTATCTCTGCCATTTGTCACTGTATTCCAAGGATCAAATACTTTAATGGCGAAGGATTTAATCAATACATATATTAACACTGCAAGATTGGATAGAAGTCTTCTAGGCAGGCGGGGCAATAAAGGCACAGAAGATTGTTAGAAATGCTCAATTACCGGGAAGCATTGAACAGAGCTGAAGTGCACTAAATTAAGACAGGTTCTGTGATCAATGTAGATGGGTTGCATAAGATGTCCTTCAGGGAAATTAAAATAAAATACTGGAATGCACATAAAAGAAAAGTGTCAATGGTCTTTGCAGTACATGTGTTTGCATTATATATGTTTTATTGCGAGGCCTAATGTAAAAGTGTGATTCTTCTGCTTCAGCTTTTCTGCTTTTAGCAAAGAAAAGCTCCTACCATTAACTGATTGAAAGTTATTACAATTGCTGCATGTATGGGGCCACATTGGACTTGACACTGCAAAAATTTACTGGTGACAGTCCTGATTCTGACTGCAATGGACGGTGCTCTAGATTTATAGGTTGGGTCTGGGATTAATTCAAGAAGACCACTTATCACTTTTTTCCTTTTCTCATTGGGATGCACTACGTTAATTAGGTATGCAACAACATGGGCCATGTGTCCTCTGGGAACCGTCCAATGGTGTGATTTGCATAGGGTTGTACACTGTCTTTAGTGGGACACTGAGCCAAAAGAAGATGGCCTGGAAAGCAAAATTGCCAATTGTTCAGATCAATTTAAGCTTCTACCCTTCACTTTTTTGTTTTTCTTAGAAGGGTGCCTTAGGTGCATTTTAGTACTACCATAGATCGCTTATGCCAGTCAACCTTCACATTGCAAATGAGACCAAATAAAGTTAAAAGTGGATGTGACTGTTTTTGTTCCCATTCAGAGGGAATCATGTAACCTACCATTTCTGATTTGCATTTTGTTGGTCCCAGTCCAAACTACAGGCCCATCTCGCTACTCCCGGGACTAAGCAAAATCACGGAAAAATTGGTTAATCTCCAGCTATCCAATTTCCTTGAGTCCAACGGTGTGCTGAGAAGTTCCCAAACAGGCTTTCGCCGGGGCCAAGGCACTGACACCGCCTTTCTGGCAGTCACGGAGGAGGCACGCTGTATCTTGGATTCAGGAGGATCAGTGGCAGTGATCCTCCTGGACCTTAGTGCAGCGTTCGACACTGTCAACCACCGAGTGTTACTCCAGCGACTGTCAGATGCCGGAGTGAGGGGGACAGCGTTGAAATGGCTGAGGTCATTCCTCAGCGAAAGGACCTTCCAGGTCTGGGAAGGGGGCGCACGATCGGCATCCACCCACCTCCACTGTGGTGTGCCTCAGGGCTCCTCCCTGAGCCCCACATTATTTAATGTGTACATGGCCCCCCTGGAGGATGTGGTGGCTCCATTTAACATCAAGATCGTAAGCTATGCTGACGACACCCAGCTGGTGTTCGCCCTCTCACAAACCACGGACATTTCCCAGGTGCTACATGCTTGCCTTTCCAAAGTCCACTCTTGGATGGGGATTCAGCATTAAAGCTGAATGGTTCAAAAACGGAGATAATGCTGATGGGACTGAAAAATCCCTCACTCCCCTGCTCGGCTTGGCCTAGCTGCCTGGGATCCCCTCCCAAACCCAAGGCCGAGATCAAGAGCCTGGGTATTTGGTTGGAGCAAGATCTCTCCTTTAGGACCCAGGCCTCCAAACTAGCGGGTGTCTGCTTTGGCCTCCTCCGATCGGTGCGTAAAGTGCTGCCCTTGATCCCTTTTCTATCTCGGAAGCTTTTAATCCAGGGTCTGATCATGTCCAGATTAGACTTTAGTAATGCGATCTACCTGGGTGCCCCCGAGATCACTCTGAACAAACTTTAACTAGTTCAGAATGCGGCGGCACAAATGCTTCATAACATCCCCATGTCACGATCGGCCAAACCAGCACTGAAGGCGCTACACTGGCTGCCAGTACGAGAAAGGGTGAAATTTAAATCCCTCTGCCTTGCGCATAAAATCTTGCAAGGCAAAGGCCCTCCCGTCCTTCAAAAGATGGTGACCCTGTATAAAGCCAGTAGAACTTTTCCGTTCTGACCAACAACATCTTATCGTGGTCCCCAGGGTCAAAAAGGCCCGATCAGGAGGAAGGAGATTCTCCGTAAATGTTGCAAACCTTTGGAACTCACTCCCCCTACGTTTACGCTCGGAACCATGTCTCTTACGTTTTCGTAAACAACTGAAAACTTTCCTCTTCTGCTAAGCTCCTTGCCTCTGTTCTGTCTTTGTTGTTACTCTGTTTGGTGAAGCGCTGGGATGCTCCAGGGTGAACACGCGCTATACAAAACTGTTTTAATAATAATAATAAGTCTGCACAGTAAAAATATTGATGGATCTTACATTCAGTTTTTTAGACATTTACTGTTGTACCTGGGGGCAGCCCAGACCGCACTAGACAACTGCTGCAAGCACTGCACTGTTCTTCGGCAGTGTTGACTGCACGGGAGACTCGTTGCACCTGCTTGCGGCACAGAACTTGCTGGCTTCTGTTCCTTCGGAGGTTTCTGGGCAATGCCAATAACTCCAGCGGTGGGTTGGGAAAAAGCTCTGAGGACTAATTGCTAGCTGCGTCTTTGCAGAGCGAGCCCTCGGCCGGCTCCTGACACGGTTCAGCAGGGATGGAGCTCAGTCTAGAGCCCGGGCAGCACTACAGGGACACAAAAGTATCAGCAGTGCGAGGCTTTCAGAACCTAACGCCCCAGATAATGAGCCCAGTGAATGCACCTGGGAGACTTCACCCACACAGAGCACAGAGAGGCTTTCAGGAAATAAAGCCTCAAGTAATCCTTGTAGATCTTGTAAGCAAAAGTGGAAACTTTGATGTCCCTGGGTTTCTTAGAACAGGAGGCCAGCAAACACAGGCCAATGGAGAGTTCTTAACAAGCAGGATACCACAGCTGGGTAAAAAGAGTCAGCCATTTTCCTCAACCATAGACAGACACAGCAACTGCAAGCCAACCCACCCCTCACACAGACAATGCAGCGCTCCTCAAACAGTCTTCTGCTCTTCTTGGCAGGGACCTCTTGTTCCTTGAAGAAATCTAATTCTCTGGGGTTTAAGGTTCACTACTTATACTCCATTTTGTTTTTGTTCTCTATGTGGAAATATTCTCTGAGCCAGTCCAAACCAGTTCTGTCCTTTCTGTTTCAGCATGAACACAGGGGATGGAGACAGCACTGTGCAAAGGAGACACAGCCTATTCAGGTGCAAGTGAAACTCCTCCCACCAATCTAAATACAGCTAAGGTCTATTCAGCTCATCCTGGAGTCCCCCAGGAAAGGAAGGACACATCTTAAACCCCTTGTGGCTTGCTACTGTGAATGTACATCCCCAGCCCTGTTCACTCCAAAATCAGACAGTCAATACACAAATAGCAGAGGCACACAGGATGTTTAAACAAAAAAATGCCTACTTTCTAAACGTTTTTAGAAAGGAAGGGGTTTGGCCCTGAGGATTAGAGGGTAGGGAGGGGCCATAAAATCGAAAAATAGAAAAATTAACCTAAGCCTCAAATCACTTCAAACATATTACTGATATGAAGTCAGATAAACAAAAATGATTACGTTTATCTTGGCAATAATTTTTGCCTTTTATTTCTTTTTTTTTTTAGATTTATGATTTTAATCACAAAAAGAACGCATCATCTACTAAACAGGATGCCACATTAATACAAAACAGTGCAAAACAAATAAATTGTGTCTTATCATACATATAACTACAAACACATATGCAATACATTTACACACAAAAAATGATATGTCAAAGAAACAGTTGGTATATACATGATTAATCATAAATAGTTGTCATATAATAAAAGAATTTCAACAACTAAACAACCCTACACTTAGAGAATGAATAATTCTAATTCTCTATACAATTATGGACTTAAATTAGTTTACTAATTACTCAAGGACTTAATGCCATTGCCACTTAATGCCATTGCTGACGCGTTTCAAATTCTGGTTTGTAGATTACCGGACTCTAATCAGGGCTGAATTAATATTTTCCATAAAAAACTGTTTATGACAAAAACACAAAAAAAGTGGTTTTAGAAGGCTTCCCCAATGCCTTAAGAGCTCATTGTATTATTTACATGGTTCATGGCCACATACCTGCATGGTGCCAATGTAGGTTGTAAGCCTTAGAAATGTGTTTCAACGTTGTGGGTGCCACTCTGCAACAAAATGCAGAATTCTTAGTGATACTGCATCTATATACCTTTTAAATTCCACCTTACGGCTGTTTGTGAGGAGGAGAAGGTTTACCTTGTTAGCGGTGTGCTTGTGTAGGGTTGTTTAGTTGTCGAAATTCTTTCATTATATGACAACTATTTATGATTAATCATGTATATATCAACTGCTTCTTTGACATATCATCTTTTGTGTGTAAATGTATTGAATATGTGTTTGTAGTTATATGTATGATAAGACACAATTTATTTGTTTTGCACTGTTTTGTATTAATGTGGCATCCTGTTTAGTAGATGATGCGTTCTTTTTGTGATTACAATCATGAATCTAAAAAACCAAGAAATAAAAGACAACAATTATTGCCAAGAAAAAACATATTAATTTTTGTTTATCTGACTTCATATCAGTAATATGTTTGAAGTGATTTGAGGCTCAGGTTGATTTTTCTATTTGTCTACTTTCTAAAAGTGGCATTTTCAAACACACAATTGTAAAACCATTCTTTAAAAATATGTGTTGTTAAATTCTGAGTTCAGAGAGCAGAAACACAATTTCTCCATCTGGTCCCAATGGAAATTTATACTTGTAAGATATTACAAAGTAACTCCCATGTTAGCCTATAGGACAGATGTAATTTTCAATAGTGAAAACCAACATTGGCAATATTTCACTATCAGGACATGTAGCAATCACCAGTACCTGTCCCACATTTACATACACTGACCCCAGCCCATGGGGGTACCTTGGGCCTACCTGAGAGGTGCCTTACATGTAGGTAAATGGAAGACCAGGGCTCGGCAAGTGGGTGCACTTACCAAGTCGACATGGCAGTTTAAAACTGCGCACAGACATTGCAGTGGCAAGTGTGAGATATCTTTACAGGGCTACTCGTGGGTGGCACAATCAGTGCTGCAGGCTCACTAGTAGCATCTGATTTACAGGCCCTGGTACACTTAGTGTACTTTACTAGGGGATTACCAGTAAATCAAGTATGCTAAATATGGATAACCAATCATCATAACAATTCCAAAAGTGAGCACTTGCACTTTGACACTGATCAGCAGTGGCAAAGTGCCCAAAACATCTGAGCCAGCAACAGCTAAATCCAGCATGACATCACAGATACAGGAGTTAGAGGTAAAATGTCAGGGGAAACCACACAAAAGATGCCAAGTCTAACATTTACATTTTGCTCAGACATTGTAGCCATCAACAGCATGAAATAAATATATCATATTTCTATTTCTATAAAACAGAAGCTCCCAGGGTGTGGGGGGTCATTACTTTTTGTTTCTTAATGATAAACTCCTGCTTTCGCAATTTGTTTTTGAAATTAAAAATAATGGTGAGGCTGCCAGAAGGAGTATGGCTGTGCACCAAATTTCCAGTGCCTTTAGAAATCCCCACTGGGCTGGCAGTGATGTCTAAATATGGTGGGTTGTAGTACATCATAGTGACAGACCTGATGGATTGCGGGTATCTTGCCAAACTTTGTCATGTTGTTTGTCATGAAACTGTATTTTTTAAGTGTTCCCACAAATACATCAATAATCTTGTCTCAAAGAAACAATTATTTTAAAAGGACACTAATATTGGTCGCAAAAACTGGTCACAATTTGCAACCATCATTTTTAAAACTAGTATATAATTGAATTGTATTAATAGGTTTGTTTGTAAAATTACGATTCAGAGTGGGTCACAATATGACCTACCGTACAAATGTTAGGCAGGTCGCAAATTTTGAGTCACTATGATTGGTGGCCATCACATGGATGATGGCCTGGTAGGTTAAGAAGGCCACCATGTCTCTGATCACTGTTTAAAAAAGTGATATTTTTTCCTTAAAGTAAACAGTGCTGTGTTTTTTTTATGAGTGCAAGTGTGAGAGTTGGTAGTGGTCCATGTTAGAAAAAGGCCTACTCTGAAGGGTCACCCCAAACATTTAGTCATCTTCCTCCCCTTTTTCTGACCTTCTTTTTGTTGGCTTCAGGACTCTGGGCACTTTACCACTGCTGACAAGTGGTAAAGAGCACATGCTCTACCCTCTAAACATGGTATAATTGGTTTACATCGGTTTTGCATATCTGGTATACTTGTAAGTCCCTTATAAAGTGGTAGACGATTTACCCAGGGCCTGTAAATGAAATGCTACCAGTGGGCCTGCATCTCTGATTGTGCCACCCCCAAAAGTAGCCTGTCAGACCTGTCTTAGGCCTCCCACTGCAGTGCCTGTGTGTGCAGTTTACTGCCACTTTGCCTTGGCAGTAAAACTACATGCCAGTCCTTAAACTCCCCTTTTATTACATATAAATGACCCCTAATGTAGGCCCTAAGTAGCCCTAATGGCAGGGTGCCTTGTAACTAAAAGGTAGGACATGCATTTTTATATTTTACATAACCTGGTCATGACAAACAGCTTATTTGATTTTCATTACTGTGAGGCCTACTACTCTCATATGGTCACATTGGGATTTCCATAATGCAATTTTTAGCTGTATTTCAAGAGTAGCTTTTTCATGTTTTATATGTTTGGAATGGTAATGATAAATCCTACTTACTGGTGAAGTCGGATTTAACATTACTGTTTTAGAAATGTGCTTTTGGAAGATAAACATTCATCCACTCTTACTGCTCTGAGTGCCTAACATCCTGCCTCCAATACACGTCTGGGTTGGGTGACAGCTACACTTTGTGCATTTCCTATAGACAGCCAGGTGAGGCTCATATGCTTTCTGAGCACTCATTACCATGCATCTGCATTCTGATGAGACTTCCTGGGCAGAATGGTAGGGGTTGATACCTAAACTTCAATAGGTAGTGCCCTGTTCACACGCAAAGTGCAGATTTGCCACCCATAGATAGCCTGGCAGACTGGACTGGGTTGAAAAGGACCCTAGTGTACTTCAAAGATCTGCTTTGAAGTCACACCCAACATCAAAGGCACTTTTGGGTATAAGTACTGGGCTTCTGACCCCCTAAAAGCCGACAGTTCCGGATCTTGAACTGAACCTCAGTTAGACGGATAACTGTACTTCTTGAAGGACTCTACTGGATCACTTTTCAGGAAGAATTGCTTTTCTTCTTATTGCCATGCTGCCTTGTGTTCTCTGGCTCTGCTGAAGGAAAGCTGGACTGTGCCTTCCCTTCAAGTGAACTCTAATTGCTTGCTGGGTTGTCTCCTGTTTTCTGAAGTCTCAGTAACTGCACTCCACACCTAATGGATATTGCACACGAATGCCACTGGGGCAAGGCACGAATCAAGTCTGCACGTGTAAGAAATATTATTTGCATCTTAAATAATTGTGAACATTAAGATAAATGGGAGTGCATTCTATCAACCATTATTAGATTGACTCTATTCTTGCCCCTTTTCGGTCGTTTGCACCCAAAGGACAAATACGGATTAAATCAACAATAAATTGGAAAACCACATGTGAGGAAGAACAGCGTTCACAAGTGGAAGTCACTGTTGATCAATGAACCTTTAGATTGTATTTTAAGATCTGTAATCTTTTACTGTAAACATTTCATATTGACATGTGCAAACACTGATTGAGTACAATGAAATGTTGCTAATTGTAATGTGAACTAGGTGTGTCACATAGGGCGAAACATTGATGAGAGGAATATAGTGGCTAATGGGATAAGTAGTGTGAGCAGCATGGGGGTTTCGAGATGACGAGTTTTTTTAGCATCACTTGTTGATTGGCACAGATGTAGGAGGGTGTGGTTAAGTTCTAAATGGGAGAGTCACATGGGAGATGGCAGCTGGACATTATCACGTTGAGGTTTTGGAACAGCGGTTGATGCTGTTTTCTTTTCGAGTGCGGGGCGGAGTTCTTGCAGGTATTATTTGGAAGTTTGGCTTGAATTCTTTGGATGTTTTGGTTGCTTTTGTGATTTTGGCACGATATGGAAGCGTTATGTAAAAGCACGAAAGGGCTGGTTTCACCGGTGAAAGCAGCTGGGTTAGAGGAAGTAGAGCGTTATATTTGGGAACATTTTGGGAATAGTTTAGTTACTGTGGGTTTAAATAAACATTATAGAAAAGCTCTGACAGACAAAAAGTCACGTTCCTTTAATGCATGAATTAGAGTTTTTTTGCAACGCAATGAGAGATGCATAAATCGTGACATAGGCTAAATGTGAAAAAATAAGTAATGGTGGCTTTTACATTCGTAGTTACCCCTAAAGAAGAGCTCCCAAGCCCAAAATGCATTGGGCTGATATGACTGCCTTGGATGAATTATGCATTTTCTACAATTGCTTTGAAAAAGGCCCGGATGTGCATATATCTTTAGCATGAGAAGCAATGAAAAAGCATCAACCTTAATTGTGGATGGTGAAAGAAGTGAAAAGATACTGGAGGAAATGGAATAAAATGGTTAAACTTGAATTACCTACTTGAGTTGGAGTATTATGTGTATCAATGGATTCACAGTGCCACTGGGATTGGAGCGTAACTGAGCTCCACATTTCTCTCAGTTAAGGGCCGCATTATTTGGGTACTTGAACGTGTTTTACGCAAACAAGAAAGAACAGTCTAATAAGATAATACGTATATGCTTCAGTGAAAGACATAATTGGCAAGAAAATGATTATGAGGATTTAATCATTTTTAGGGAGTAACATGTTAAAAAGTATCTGCTTAATGTGAATACTTGTTTAAAGCTTTGTTCTGTGACAATTGGTCATCTGTAGAGGTTTGGCCTCAAGACTTGGTCTGCGCCCAAACCCTGTGGAGTCAGGTCAAAGGCACTGAGCAACAGGAGTTGATCAACTGATTGGGTAAGACATAGGGTCTGGTCAACTGACATGCATAGCGAGGTTAGACACCCATGTGCAGTGCGAGTTGGCAATCCACAGTGGGTTGAGCACATGGCCTGACCTTGGCCATGCCATCCAACCCACAACCAAATGTCCATGTCTGAAAGCTGTTTGGGGAGGGGGTTGCTCGCTCATAGTAGGTTGGAAGCAAACTTGAGGGTAGGGCTCAGGGCTGGTGGGGCAAAGGGTATTGTTTACCCACAACATTGGTTGAACATGGCAGGTTGGATTTATAAATGTTTTATAAATTAAGACAAGTATTTGCATTAGTCTGAGAGAAAGATGATACTTGGTAACCGTATAACTCACTAGTATCCATGATTATGGCAAAGGAGTAAAAAACATGCTGCCATGAATGATACTTTCTACTTTGACTTGAGAAACGGTCTTGTATTCTGCAGTGCCTGACCATGACCACCTCATGCTTCTCTTTTAAAATAATAAAATAAGATGATTTTTTTTAATGTTTGATTCAAGAAGTGTGACAGTAAACTGCTTTTGAGAGAAGAGAAGACTTTACCACCATGGAGGACTAAAGACAGATTATTCAGTGGAAATGTAATAAGAAACATACATTCATACATATATTACTACAAAGCAAAGGTCAAATTCTAATATGGCCACAGTACTTCGAAAAGTACATGGGATCAACAGTGTTCACTGTTTCATAATTTACATAATGAAATGAGTTTATATAATTTATAATACCACTCCTAATAACCATGAGAACATACTGCACCACTATAACATTTGAATTCTGGTTTTAGTAAGTGTATTTATATAAAAAATCTAAATACATTGTAAAAAATATCATGGCATGAACCATATATACAGGTGTGTAGAGTGCAATATGTCACAGGTGTGTAGAGTGCAATATGTCTCTTAATACTTTTGAGATGTTAAGTGGGGTTATCATCACTATAAACTTAAGAAATTGATCTAGATCACCATTAAAGTTCAGTTATGGTTTCAAATTAAACCTCAAAAGCCACTGAAGTTTGTGAGTTATGGTTAGGACCACAATCAAAGTGCAGTGGGGAGACAGCAAGGCGAACTACACATCCCACATTTCCTCGGCCGAGAGAAGGAGGTGCGGACGCTACACCTGAGTGCTCCTAAGGCAGCTGGTTCATCCACGATGTGGGACACAAAGCAAAGTGCTGCTGCAGTGGGGAGGCAGCTGATTCTTCTGGTACAGTCTCAAGCTGCAAACACTTAAATCCATGTGTCGATGTTTAGGATGCCAATGGAGGAAGGACTATAGTGTGTTGGACAAAAAGAATTCCAATCTAGCATTGACAGACTATAAAGCAGCCATTTTTAGATCAAAAAATTACTTTTACACCAGCAAAATTGAAGTGTCTAAAAACTCAGCTAGAGACTCTTCAAGTCTGTCAATGCACTAGCCAAACTTCAACAGGGGAATGGGTTCTCTCCTGATCAAGGGCGCGTTGATAAAATGGCCACAGTCCAAGGTCCAAATAATATACCAGGAGCTAGAAAGGCTGAATACTGTCTGCTCCTTACCTCAGCCCTCTGCTTCCAAAATTCCTCCTCCTATCACCTGTCACCCTAACTGTTTCTCCCCACTGACTATCAATGGGGTAAATGAACTAATATTGGGGATCAAGTCAGGCTCTCCAACTGACCCCTGCACTCCAAACATCATCCATGAGGTTTCCAACAAAGTCAGTACTACAGTCGCCCCTCTCCTGAACAATGTTATCAATACAGGTGTCTTTTCCACCTCTTGGAAGAAAGCATGCGTCAGACCCATTCTAAAGAAACCCTCCATGGACACTCTTAAAGTTACAAACTACCGCCCGATTGCATGTCTGCCCTTAGCAGCCAAAGTTCTGGAAAAAGCCATTATTTTAGAGCTCATGGAATATTTAGACATTAATAATCTTCTCCACCCAACACAACATGGCTTTCGCTCCAGCTACTCCACGGAGCCTGCCTTAGTTATGGCTACTGAGGAAATTCGCCAGCAAATTGCTGAAAGGGGCAAGGCCATCCTAATCCTACTTGACCTATCAGCCACGTTCGATACGGTAAAGCATACCGTACTTACGCGATGGCTGGAGGCATTGGGAATTGGGGACTCTGAACTCACCCTTCTTACCTCCTTTCTCTCAGCTAGAGAACTGGGGGTGTGCTGGGACTCCCTAGAATCATGAAATTTCGATCTTCCTGGGGGAGTCCCACAAGGGTCCACCCTTTCTCCTACTGTGTTCAACATACATGTTACCCCACTAGCCAAGCTCATGGGGGGACCATGGCTTCTCACTTGTATCGTACACGGACGATACCCAAATTAGTATATCCATTACAACTATGACCAACTCGCTGGTGGACAAATTTCATAGTTGTCTAAGCCACATCATAAAATGGATGCATAAGAATTATCTCAAATTGAACATCAACAAGACCAAGGTCGTAGAATTTGGGAAAGACCCCCCTCTCTCTTCCAAATCTTGGTGGCCAGCATCAGCGGGACCCTGTCTGACCCTTGCTACCAAAGTGAGAAACCTTGGTTTCTTGTGTGACACCCAGCCTAATTTCTCAACCCAGATTAAACAGCTTAAATCTGCTTTCTATTTTCTTTTAAAGGTGCTGCATAAAATCTTAGCTGTTTTACCTATGGACTTGAGGGAAACAGTTGTGGCCTTTGTTCTCTCCCGGATAGACTATTGTAATGTCCTGTGCCTATGCATTGACAAATGCCAGCTCTTGAAACTTCAATCTTTACAGAATGCAGCGACACACACTTTGCTAAACATTTCTAAATATGATCATATTTCTGGTGCCATTAGAACGCTACATTGGCTCCCCACCAAAAAAAGAACAAAGTTTAAAGCACTCTGCCAGGTTCACAAAGCCCTATATGGAGGTCGGCTTCCTGGTTATCAAAAACTATTTCAATGGCACGCCTCCGTTGAAGCTTAAGATCGGCCAATAAAGCTTTGGCCCATGTTCCCAGAGTGAACTAAACCAGATTGGGAGGCAGATGCATTTCTTTCATGACATCCAGGCTCAGTAACGAACGTCCCCTCAACATCAGGTTAATTCCATCTAGGTCCCAGTACAGGAAACAGGCCAAAACCTTTCTCTTTCCCTCCTTATAGGATTCAAGTGTTTCCTGACTCTCGTCCTCTGCTCTTCTTGCTTCCTCCAGTGCCAAGACGCCTCGCTATTCGTGCACTTTAAAAGCCCTTTACTTACTTACTTACTTATTCATCTGCAATATGGCCTGGGCAAAGACTGGCCAGACAGCGGGAACGTTTGCGCCTGTCTGCGGCTGTTCAAGGTTGGGCTAGGCCACCCCTTTTAGCTCCTTTGTAAAAATCTCTAAAGAAGTCCAGGAAGACAAAATGTACTTAAAGATAATGTTTCCTCCATCTTAACTGATCTTCTCCACCATAATGAGGTACTGGCAGAGCAAATTTGACAAACAGTCTTTGTTATGGTTTTCCTGGCTGTCTTAATCCATTGCATGTTCATTTGATGTACCTTTTTACTCTGATCCTCCTTGCTTCTATTTCAGCTACTCATGTGGGACCCATTGACCATATGAGTATGGGGAAAAAGAAAGCGCCAAGTCTGAAAGTTGCCATGATAACCAATGGCACTACTTTAGGTAGGTTTCTGGTGAGGGTCATTGGAGTTATCAGCAAGTGCACTGACCTCGTGGAAAGGTATTTTTTTTGGACAATGGTAATTCACCTTATCCTTCTACCTCTGCCAATACATGCTTAATTGCACAGCTGGCGTGGGCAGTAAACGTGACTAACCGGGATTCCGTAAGTGTAGCCCAAATTATGTTCAGGAATAACCGTATCAATGGAGGCAACAGCTTAGCAGCCCAGTGACTAAATGCAAAGGGAACGCAAAGAGTGTACTACTCAACTTGAGAATTCCTTCTATTTTCATGTGGAGAGTGAACGGGGTTGGTTTTTCAGCTAAGCTACTTCACGGAAGGGGTGCAAACACAGGCCCCCGCAGCCCATGCGGTGATGGGGCCCCCAAGCTCTAGGGGGCGCCCTCAGCACAGCACTCTGGCTGAAGAGCTCCTAATTGAGCCCGGTGGGGTCCCCTCCACATGCCTTGCAGGGAGGCCCCCTCGAGTTTTGTTATACCAGCGCTTCACGGGTACTGTGTGATCATTACTTTTAGGCACCTAGTTGCAGCAAGATGTCCACTTTCTCGGTACACTCTACATGCCAATCAGGAGGAAAACATCAGCTTTCTGCTAGTGGGTTTTTATAGACATTTGAAGCATCCACTTTGGAGCACCCAGGATTCCCTGTAACAGTTGTTTTGAATCTCTAATGAGGCTCAATGAAATGGACTGATGACAATGGATACCGTGGTCTTTGAAAAGGGCCCTTGTCTGACTTCATTATCCAACATAACACTCCACTCTCAATCTTTGGCCTATGTATCTATGGATCCTTGGCCAAATTCCTTGGGTTTACCTGATGGGGTGTCACAGTCAGATAAGCAGCTTGCCTCAGCCACTGTTCCTGGCTGTAAGGCAGGTGGCAGCCAGGGACTCTCATTGAAGTTGGTCAGCTGAAATAATTCATGACTAATGTCCAAATTGGGCCAAAAGAGATGGCTTGCTTAGGTGCAAAAACTTGATTTTATTATGTTTCAAGAAACCAGGTCTATGGATAACGTTGCATAGGATGGCTTTCACAGTTTTTATGTTCTAGCCAGTAGGTAGGATATGGGATGGTCTAGGGCAGTTTGATAGTGTTCATCCGAGTCTCCAGAGCTTATGTGATCATTCGGGCACCTATCACCCACCCAGGCATACTAATTCTGTGGGTTGTTTGTAAAATTAATTTCTTTGTTGTTAATTTCTATAATGCAGTTATTACAGCTAATATGGTGTGCAATGTAGATCCTTTGTTTTTTGTTATATGTTTACGGTTAAGGTCCCTCTTAGTTTCCATATAGTTTAATGTTAACACTGGGGGGGATTTAAAAGCTAGTCTAGGCACTAATCACACCCTGCTCCAACCCTTTCAAGTTTGGCAGAAGGGCCAACTCACCTACAACCCTCTGACCATTGGGGCGCAAATTTATATTGGTATCTGACAAACCATGGCGTATTTAACTCCATAGAATTGTTATATGAAATCAGTTCTCAGCCCCTTACATTTACTGAATGGAGCGAGGGCACCACTATTGATTACATTGTTACCTTGTCCTCAAGGGTTTACTAGTGCAGTCTGCCACAATTTTTTCAAGTGCCTACAGAGACCATAACCTGATCGAACTCGCACTTAACATTCCAGTCACAACTGTCTATTTTTATTAAGCGGACCTATGAATTAAAAAGAACTCGAAATGTAATTGTATCTGGTGGTGGTATGAGGTTTAGATGGTGAGATGCATATATTCCGTCATTATTGGTCACTGTGATCCAAACTAATTCAGCACAATTTTTTCATTATTCCCTATCCTTACATCAATCCAGGGATTCGATTGTCGATGCCTCTGTCTTGGAAGTATCAGGTTTTGCATCCAGTCTTGAGTTACAGTGCACAATAGAACCAAACCTGGATGGTTTAATAAGGAGTGTAGGAGTATTGAGAAGGACATTAACTTCCTATATCTTGAGATAATTTTGACCCATGGAGTACCTGGTTGACTTAAACCATTATCAAGTGCCAATGTTTTGGTCATTGAGTGGGAGTTTTGTTTACCTTAGCTATTAGTGTGGGTAATAAACCCTCTCAGCCTAATTTGAAAGTCTAACATGATGGTTCCAACCCTCAAGTTGAGGATAACTAATTTTGCTGACAATCATTCATTCTTCTAACATCAGCTACCCATTTCTTCTTGCATGAATCAGATATCCCCTAGATCAAGATGTTATACTTGACATTTTGTGAGGCTTCCAGGAGGGAATGGGAAAACGTTGATACAGGAATATGCTGTTGGCCATACCTCATCCAGCCTCGAACCATATCTCACATGGCACATTCCTAAAGCACACGTATACAAAAAAGACTAATAAGTCTCATTATAGCTCGACAACATTTAAGCTGTACATATCCTGTAGTATTAACATTCGGACAAGACAAAGAAGCAGAAAAGTTCATATTTTCATTCTCTTTATTTGAAGATCCATAAAAGTAGAGTTGACAAGAAACAGCCGACACGTGTTTCGTCAGTACTATTGATCAGTACTATGACTTTTTCATGGCTATACAGATGAGACTGTCACTGTGCATCCAACCTCGTAAGTATACAATAGCAAATGATGTAAGAATCGAAGATCATAGCAATATGGATTCGAAACAAGCGACCAAATGGGGGGATCTAAAGTCAATAAGATCCAATGAGATCACTTGAGTGAGTTGTCTGTGGTTACCAGATCAAAATGCCATGTAACGCTCAAATAGGAACACGGTGGATGCCCGCCTCAGTATATAAAAGGTAGGTCCTAAACAGTGTAAATTTAAAATCCTCGGCTTCATTACCATGCGGAGTTACGTACCACGTAACTGCTTCTAGACCTTTTGGGGCAGGAATGCAGTTAGTTCGATGTTACTTCTGCGAAGAGTTTCACTTGTTTGATTATCCGGAAGCAGAATTTCTCATCTTTACTGATTGTGCTATAGAATTGATGAACTCCACACAGGGATTCTAAATTTACACTGTTTAGGACCTATCTTTTATTTACTGAGGCGGACATCCTACGTGTTCCTATTTGAGCGTTACACGGCATTTTGATCTGGTAACCACAGACAACTCACTCAAGTGATCTCATTGGATCTCATTGACTTTGGATCCCCCATTTGTTCGCTCGTTTCGAATCCATATTCCTATGATCTTTGATTCTTACATCATTTGCCATCGTATACTTACGAGGTTGGATGCACCGTGACAGTCTCATCTGTATAGCCTTGAAAAAGTCATAGTACTGATAGTACAGACGAAACACGTGTCAACAGTTTCTTGTCAACTCAACTTTTATGGATCTTCAAATAAAGAGAATGTAAATATGAACTTTCCTGCTTCTTTTCTTGTCCGAATGTTAATACTACAGGATATGTACAGCTTAAATGTTGTCGAACTATAAGGAGACTTATTAGACTTTTTTGTATACGTGTGCTTTAGGAATGTGCTCTCTTTGACCCCTTTTTTGCAGTTACATAAATGCCAATTCTTGATTGTCAGTAGTCTCTCTTGGTAGTGGGGGACAGTGGTCTCCGTCTTCAAAAACTAAAGATTTTACTATTAATCCAGTACTGTTGTTCATTCTACAATAATTTGTGTATGTGCGGTCTTTTCCATTTTGGAAACACCACTACTGATCTTCTGTTTCATATCTCACATGGGTAAAAGTCCTTGGAAAATACTTTGCTTATCTAAATTTCGGTTGAGGACCATAGGATCCCATCTTTGTTTTTCCCCATGGCCAATATGATGCTGCGTCTGTTTTAATTTGTCCCTCTGATGAGGATTCTGTGCAAACATAGATCGTTATGCTAGGAAATATTTAAAACCTATTCCAAAACTGTATGGATTTTACCAGTATACGCCAGCTTTGCATTCTTTGCAGATGTTTCCAAATCAACTTGTTTGTTTTTATTTTGGAAGCTTCTAGAAATAAAATAACATAGCATAACGTGTATTTGTAAAGCACACGTTCACCCCTAATGGGGTATATTGGCGCTGAATAACAGATGTTTATTGGTACCCAACTCAATGGTACTCATTTTATCGACCCTAGATGGATGAAAGGCTGAGTGGACCCACCTGGATGTGCAAAATTCCGTCCCTCATCTTGTGTGTATTGCTGTTCACCCTATGTGGGAAGGGTATGCCCAGACGTGGGTCCCGTGCTCACTTCGCCACTGGAGTCAAGCTATCCAGGCTGAAGATAGCTGATAGCCAGAAACCGGTCCTAGGATGCTTGATTCCAATCCAGCGAAAACATGGCTTGGTAGTTCGGGCTGGACCATTCCCATGAGGCACAGGGTCAAGACTGATTTGCATATGGCCATGTCTGAGCTAGGGTGGCATGGTGAGCAAAATAACAATGGATTAAACCCAGATCTGTGACTGGGGGTGAATGTTTTGCCATTGTGCAACATTCCGTCCATCATCTTGTGTGTTTTGCTGTTCACCCTATGTGGGAGGGGTATGCCCAGACGTGGGTCCCGTGCTCACTAAGCCACTGGAGTCAAGGTATACAGGCTGAAGATGGCTGATAGCCAGAAACCGGTCCTAGGATGCTTGATTGCGGTCCAGGGAAGACATGGTTTGGCAGTTCGGGCTGGACTGTTCCCATGAGGCACAGGGTCAAGACTGATTTGCATATGGCCATGTCTGAACTGAGGTGGCTTGGTGAGCAAAATATTGATGGATTAAACCCAGATCTGTGACTGGGGGTGATTTTATTTGCCCTACTGTGCATCATCTTGTGTGTTTTGCTGTTCACCCTGTCTGGGAAGGGTATGCCCAGACGTGGGTCCCGTGCTCCCTACACCACTGGAGTCAAGCTATTCAGGCTGAAGACGGCTGATAGCCAGAAAAAGTTCCTAGGATGCTTGATTCTGATCCAGGTAGGACATGGCTTGGCAGTTCGGGCTGATTGGGTGTGAATGTTTTGCCAATGTGCAACATTCAGTCCATCATCTTGTGTGTTTGGCTGTTCACCCTATGGTGGAAGGGTATGCCAAGACGTGGGTCCCGTGCTCACTATGCCACTGGAGTCAAGCTATTCAGGCTGAAGACGGCTGATAGACAGAAACAGGTCCTAGGATGCTTGATTCCGGTCCAGGGAAGACATGGCTTGGCAGTTCGTACAGGACTGTTCCCATGAGGCACAGGGTCAAGACTGATTTGCATATGGCTATGTCTGAACTGGGGTGGCTTGGTGAGCAAAATAATGATGGATTAAACCTAGATCTGTGATTGGGAGTGAATGTTTTGCCAATGTGCAACATTCCGTCCATCATCTTGTGTGTTTTGCTGTTTACCGTATGTAGGAAGGGTATGCCCAGAGGTGGATCCCGTGCTCACTACGCCACTGGAGTCAAGCTATCCAGGCCTAAGACGGCTGATAGCCAGAAACTGATCGTAGGATGCTTGATTCCCGTCCAGGGACGACATGGCTTGGCAGTTCGGGCTGGACTGTTCCCATGAGGCACAGGCTTAAGACTGATTTGCTTATGGCCATATCTGAACTGGGTTTGGCTTCGTGAGCAAAATATCGATGGATTAAACTCTGATTCATGACTGGGGGTGACTGTTTTGTCAATGTGTAACATTCCGTCCATCATCTTGTGTGTTTTGCTCTTCACCCTATATGGGAAGGGTATGCCCAGACGTGGGTCCCGTGCTCACTACGCCACTGGAGTCAAGCTATCCAGGCTGAAGATGGCTGATAAGCAGAAACTGGTCCTAGGATGCTTGATTCTGGTCCAGGGAAGACATGGCTTGGCAGTTCGGGCTGAATTGTTCCCATGAGGCACAGGGCTGAGGCTGATTTGCATATGGCCATTTCTGAATTCGGGTGGCTTGGTGAGCAAAATAACGATGGAACAAACCCAGATCTGTGAATGGGGGTGAATGGTTTGCCATTGTGCAACATTCCGTCGATCATCTTGTGTGTTTTGCTGTTCACCCTATGTGGGAAGGGTATGCCCAGACGTGGGTCCCGTGCTCTACGCCACAGGAGTCAAGCTATCCAGGCTGAAAACCGCTGATAGCCAGAAACCGGTCCTAGGATGCTTGATTCCGGTCCAGGGAAGACATGGCTTGGCAGTTCGGGCTGGACTGTTCCCATGACGTACAGGTTCAAGACTGATTTGCATATGGCCATGTCTGAACTGGGGTGGCTTGGTGAGCAAAATAACGATGGATTAAATGCAGATCTGTGACTGGGGGTGAATGTTTTGCCATTTTGCAACATTCCGTCCATCGTCTTGTGTGTTTTGCTGTTCACCCTATGTGGGAAGGGTATGCCCAGACATGGGCCCGTCCTCACTATGCCACTGGACTCAAGCTATTCAGGCTGAAGACGGCTGATAGCCAGAAACCGGTCCTAGGATGCTTGTTTCCGGTCCAGCGAAGACATGGCTTGGCAGTTCGGGCTGGACTGTCCCATGAGGCACAGGGTCAAGACTGATTTGCATATGGCCATGTCTGAGCTGGGGTGGCTTGGTGAGCAAAATAACAATGGAGAAAATCCAGATCTGTGACTGGGGGTGAATGTTTTGCCATTGTGTAACATTCCGTCCATCATCTTGTGTGTTTTGCTGTTCACCTTATGTGGGAAGGGTATGCCCAGACGTGGGTCCCGTGCTCACTTCGCCACTGGAGTCAAGCAATCCAGGCTGAAGATAGCTGATAGCCAGAAACCGGTCCTAGGATGCTTGATTCCCGTCCAGCGAAGACATGGCTTGGTAGTTCGGGCTGGACCATTCCCATGAGGCACAGGGTCAAGACCGATTTGCAAATGGCCATGTCTGAACTAGGGTGGCATGGTGAGCAAAATAACAATGGATTAAACCCAGATCTGTGACTGGGGGTGAATGTTTTGCCATTGTGCAACATTCCGTCCATCATCTTGTGTGTTTTGCTGTTCACCCTATGTGGGAAGGGTATGCCCAGACGTGGGTCCCGTGCTCACTAAGCCACTGGAGTCCAGCTATACAGGCTGAAGATGGCTGATAGCCAGAAACCAGTCCTAGGATGCTTGTTTCTGGTCCAGCGAAGACATGGCTTGGCAGTTCGGGCTGGACTGTCCCATGAGGCACAGGGTCAAGACTGATTTGCATATGGCCATGTCTGAGCTGGGGTGGCTTGGTGAGCAAAATAACAATGGAGAAAATCCAGATCTGTGACTGGGGGTGAATGTTTTGCCATTGTGTAACATTCCGTCCATCATCTTGTGTGTTTTGCTGTTCACCCTATGTGGAAAGGGTATGCCCAGACGTGGGTCCCGTGCTCACGTCGCCACTGGAGTCAAGCAATCCAGGCTGAAGATAGCTGATAGCCAGAAACCGGTCCTAGGATGCTTGATTCCCGTCCAGCGAAGACATGGCTTGGTAGTTCGGGCTGGACCATTCCCATGAGGCACAGGGTCAAGACCGATTTGCATATGGCTATGTCTGAACTAGGGTGGCATGGTGAGCAAAATAACAATGGATTAAACCCAGATCTGTGACTGGGGGTGAATGTTTTGCCATTGTGCAACATTCCGTCCATCATCTTGTGTGTTTTGCTGTTCACCCTATGTGGGAAGGGTATGCCCAGACGTGGGTCCCGTGCTCACTAAGCCACTGGAGTCCAGCTATACAGGCTGAAGATGGCTGATAGCCAGAAACCGGTCCTAGGATGCTTGATTCCGGTCCAGGGAAGACATGGCTTGGCAGATCGGGCTGGACTGTTCCCATGAGGCACAGGGTCAAGACTGATTTGCATATGGCCATGTCTGAACTGAGGTGGCTTGGTGAGCAAAATATTGATGGATTAAACCCAGATCTGTGACTGGGGGTGAATTTTCTGCCATTCTGCAACATTCTGTTCATCATCTAGTGTGTTTTGCTGTTCACCCTGTCTGGGAAGGGTATTCCCAGTTGTGGGTCCCGTGCTCCCTACGCCACTGGAGTCAAGCTATCCAGGCTGGAGACGGCTGATAGCCAGAAAAAGTTCCTAGGATGCTTGATTCCGATCCAGGTAGGACATGGCTTGGCAGTTCGGGCTGGACTATTCTCATGAGGCACAGGGTCAAGACTGACTTGCATATGGCCATGTCTGAACTGGGGTGGCTTGGTGAGCAAAATATTGATGTATTAAACCTAGATCTGTGATTGGGGGTGAATGTTTTGCCATTCTGCAACATTCCGTCCATCATCTTGTTTGTTTTGCTGTTCACCCTATGTGGGGAGCGTATGCCCAGACGTGGGTCCCGTGCTCACTACGCTACTGGTGTCAAGCTATCCAGGCTGAAGACGGCTGATAGACAGAAACAGGTCCTAGGATGCTTGATTCCGGTCCCGGGAAGACATGGCTTGGCAGTTCGGGCTGGACTGTTCCCATGAGGCACAGGGTCAAGACTGATTTGCATATGGCCATGTCTGAACTGGGATTGGCTTTGTGAGCAAAATATTGATGGATTAAACCCAGATTCGTGATTGGGGGTGACTGTTTTGTCAATGTGCAACATTCCGTCCATCATCTTGTGTGTTTTGCTCTTCACCCTATATGGGAAGGGTATGCCCAGACATGGGTCCCGTGCTCACTACGCCACTGGAATCAAGCTATCCAGGCTGAAGATGACTGATAAGCAGAAACCGGTCCTAGGATGCTTGATTCTGGTGCAGGGAAGACATGGCTTGGCAGTTCAGGCTGGATTGTTCCCATGAGGCACAGGGTTGAGGCTGATTTGCATATAGCCATGTCTGAACTGGGGTGGCGTAGTGAGCAAAATAACAATGGATTAAACCCAGATCTGTGACTGGGGGTGAATGTTTTGCCATTGTGCAACATTCCGTCCATCATCTTGTTTGTTTTGCTGTTCACCCTATGTGGGAAGGGTATGCCCAGACGTGGGTCCCGTGCTCACTATGCCACTGGATTCAAGCTATCCAGGCTGAAGACGGTAGATTGCCAGAAACTGGTCCTAGGATGCTTGATTTTGGTCCAGCAAAGACATGGCTTGGTAGTTCAGGCTGGACTGTTCCCATGAGGCACAGGGTCAAGACTGATTTGCATATGGGCATGTCTGAACTGGGGTGGCTTGGTGAGCAAAATAACAATGGATTAAACCCAGATCTGTGACTGGGGGTGAATGTTTTGCCATTGTGCAAAATTCCGTCCATCATCTTGTGTGATTTTCTGTTCACCCTATTTGGGAAGACTCTGCCCAGACGTGGGTCCCGTGCTAACTACGCCACTGGAGTCAAGCTATCCAGGCTGAAGACGGCTGATAGACAGAAACAGGTCCTAGGATGCTTGATTGGGGTCCAGGGAAGACATGGCTTGGCAGTTCGGGCTGGACCGTTCCATTGAGGTACAGGGTCAAGACTGATTTGTATATGGCCATGTCTGAACTGGGGTGGCGTGGTGAGCAAAATAACAATGGATTAAACCCAGATCTGTGACTGGGGGTGAATGTTTTGCCATTGTGCAACATTCCATCCATCATCTTGTGTGTTTTGCTGTTCATCCTATGTGGGAAGGGTATGCCCAGTCGTGGGTCCCGTGCTCACTACGCCACTGGAGTCAACTATCCAGGCTGAAGACGGCTGATAGCCAGAAACCGTTCCTAGGATGCTTGATTCAGGTGCAGGAAGGACATGGCTTGGCAGTTCGGGCTGGACTATTCCCATGAGGCACAGGGTCAAGACTGATTTGCATATGGCCATGTCTGAACTGGGGTTGCTTGCTGAGCAAAATAATGATTGATTGAACCCAGATCTGTGACTGGGGGTGAATGTTTTGCCATTGTGCAAAATTCCGTCCATCATCTTGTGTGTTTTGCTGTTCACCCTATGTGGGAAGAGTATGCCCAGACGTGGGTCCCGTGCTAACTACGCCACTGGAGTCAAGCTATCCAGGCTGAAGATGGCTGATAGACAGAAACCGGTCCTAGGATGCTTGATTCCGGTCCAGCTAAGACATGGCTTGGCAGTTCGGGCTGGACTGTTCCCATTAGGCAGAGGGTCAAGACTGATTTGCATATGGCCATGTCTGAACTGGGGTGGCTTGGTGAGCAAAATAACGATGGATTAAACCTAGATCTGTGATTGGGGGTGAATGTTTTGCCATTGTGCAACATTCCGTCCATCATCTTGTTTGTTTTGCTGTTCACCCTATGTGGGGAGGGTATGCCCAGACGTGGGTCCCGTGCTCACTACGCCACTGGTGTCAAGCTATCCAGGCTGAAGACGGCTGATAGACAGAAACAGGTCCTAGGATGCTTGATTCCGGTCCCGGGAAGACATGGCTTGGCAGTTCGGGCTGGACTGTTCCCATGAGGCAAAGGGTCAAGACTGATTTGCATATGGCCATGTCTGAACTGGGATTGGCTTTGTGAGCAAAATATTGATGGATTAAACCCAGATTCGTGATTGGGGGTGACTTTTTTGTCAATGTGCAACATTCCGTCCATCATCTTGTGTGTTTTGCTCTTCACCCTATATGGGAAGGGTATGCCCAGACATGGGTCCCGTGCTCACTACGCCACTGGAATCAAGCTATCCAGGCTGAAGATGACTGATAAGCAGAAACCGGTCCAGGATGCTTGATTCTGGTGCAGGGAAGACATGGCTTGGCAGTTCAGGCTGGATTGTTCCCATGAGGCACAGGGTTGAGGCTGATTTGCATATAGCCATGTCTGAACTGGGGTGGCGTAGTGAGCAAAATAACAATGGATTAAACCCAGATCTGTGACTGGGGGTGAATGTCTTGCCATTGTGCAACATTCCGTCCATCATCTTGTTTGTTTTGCTGTTCACCCTATGTGGGAAGGGTATGCCCAGACGTGGGTCCCGTGCTCACTATGCCACTGGATTCAAGCTATCCAGGCTGAAGACGGTAGATTGCCAGAAACCGGTCCTAGGATGCTTGATTTTGGTCCAGCAAAGACATGGCTTGGTAGTTCAGGCTGGACTGTTCCCATGAGGCACAGGGTCAAGACTGATTTGCATATGGCCATGTCTGAACTGGGGTGGCTTGGTGAGCAAAATAACAATGGATTAAACCCAGATCTGTGACTGGGGGTGAATGTTTTGCCATTGTGCAAAATTCCGTCCATCATCTTGTGTGTTTTTCTGTTCACCCTATTTGGGAAGAGTCTGCCCAGACGTGGGTCCCGTGCTAACTACGCCACTGGAGTCAAGCTATCCAGGCTGAAGACGGCTGATAGACAGAAGCAGGTCCTAGGATGCTTGATTCCGGTCCAGGGAAGACATGGCTTGGCAGTTCGGGCTGGACCGTTCCATTGAGGTACAGGGTCAAGACTGATTTGTATATGGCCATGTCTGAACTGGGGTGGCGTAGTGAGCAAAATAACAATGGATTAAACCCAGATCTGTGACTGGGGGTGAATGTCTTGCCATTGTGCAACATTCCGTCCATCATCTTGTTTGTTTTGCTGTTCACCCTATGTGGGAAGGGTATGCCCAGACGTGGGTCCCGTGCTCACTATGCCACTGGATTCAAGCTATCCAGGCTGAAGACGGTAGATTGCCAGAAACCGGTCCTAGGATGCTTGATTTTGGTCCAGCAAAGACATGGCTTGGTAGTTCAGGCTGGACTGTTCCCATGAGGCACAGGGTCAAGACTGATTTGCATATGGCCATGTCTGAACTGGGGTGGCTTGGTGAGCAAAATAACAATGGATTAAACCCAGATCTGTGACTGGGGGTGAATGTTTTGCCATTGTGCAAAATTCCGTCCATCATCTTGTGTGTTTTTCTGTTCACCCTATTTGGGAAGAGTCTGCCCAGACGTGGGTCCCGTGCTAACTACGCCACTGGAGTCAAGCTATCCAGGCTGAAGACGGCTGATAGACAGAAGCAGGTCCTAGGATGCTTGATTCCGGTCCAGGGAAGACATGGCTTGGCAGTTCGGGCTGGACCGTTCCATTGAGGTACAGGGTCAAGACTGATTTGTATATGGCCATGTCTGAACTGGGGTGGCGTGGTGAGCAAAATAACAATGGATTAAACCCAGATCTGTGACTGGGGGTGAATGTTTTGCCATTGTGCAACATTCCATCCATCATCTTGTGTGTTTTGCTGTTCATCCTATGTGGGAAGGGTATGCCCAGTCGTGGGTCCCGTGCTCACTACGCCACTGGAGTCAACTATCCAGGCTGAAGACGGCTGATAGCCAGAAACCGTTCCTAGGATGCTTGATTCAGGTGCAGGAAGGACATGGCTTGGCAGTTCGGGCTGGACTATTCCCATGAGGCACAGGGTCAAGACTGATTTGCATATGGCCATGTCTGAACTGGGGTTGCTTGCTGAGCAAAATAATGATTGATTAAACCCAGATCTGTGACTGGGGGTGAATGTTTTGCCATTGTGCAAAATTCCGTCCATCATCTTGTGTGTTTTGCTGTTCACCCTATGTGGGAAGAGTATGCCCAGACGTGGGTCCCGTGCTCACTACGCCACTGGAGTCAAGCTATCCAGGCTGAAGACGGCTGATAGCCAGAAACCGTTCCTACGATGCTTGATTCAGGTGCAGGAAGGACATGGCTTGGCAGTTCGGGCTGGACTATTCCCATGAGGCACAGGGTCAAGACTGATTTGCATATGGCCATGTCTGAACTGGGGCGGCTTGCTGAGCAAAATAATGATGGATTAAACCCAGATCTGTGATTGGGGGTGAATGTTTTGCCAATGTGCAACATTCCGTCCATCATCTTGTGTGTTTTGCTTTTCACCCTATGTGGGAAGGGTATGCCCAGACGTGGATCCTGTGCTACCTACGCCACTGGAATCAAGCTATCCAGGCTGAAGACGGCTAATAGCCAGAAACCGGTCCTAGGATGCTTGATTCCGGTCCAGCTAAGACATGGCTTGGCAGTTCGGGCTGGGCTGTTCCCATTAGGCACAGGGTCAAGACTGATTTGCATATGGCCATGTCTGAACTGGGGTGGCTTGGTGAGCAAAATAACGATGGATTAAACCCAGATCTGTGACTGGGGGGTGAATGTTTTGCCATTGTGCAGCACACCGTCCATCATCTTGTACGTTTTGCTGTTCACCCTATGTGGAAAGGGTATGTCCAGACGTGGGTCCCGTGCTCACTAAGCCACTGGAGTCAAGCTATACAGGCTGAAGACGGCTGATAGCCAGAAACTGGTCCTAGGGTGCTTGATTCTGGTCCAGGAAAGACATGGCTTGGCATTTCGGGCTGGATTGTTCCCAGAAGGCACAGGGTCAAGACTGATTTTCATATGGCCGTGTCGGAACTGCGGTGGCTAGGTGAGCAAAATAACAACGGATTAAACCCAGATCTGTGACTGGGGGTGAATGTTTTGCCATTGTGCAACATTCCGTCCATCATCTTGTGTGTTTTGCTGTTCATCCTATGTGGGAAGGGTATGCCCAGTCGTGGGTCCTGTGCTCACTACGCCACTGGTGTCAAGCTATCCAGGCTGAAGACGGCTGATAGCCAGAAACCGTTCCTAGGATGCTTGATTCAGGTGCAGGAAGGACATGGCTTGCCAGTTCGGGCTGGACTATTCCCATGAGGCACAGGGTCAAGACTGATTTGCATATGGCCATGTCTGAACTGGGGCGGCATGGTAAGCAAAATAATGATGGATTAAACCTAGATCTGTGATTGGGGGTGAATGTTTTGCCAATGTGCAACATTCCGTCCATCATCTTGTGTGTTTTGCTGTTTACCCTATGTAGGAAGGGTATGCCCAGACGTGGATCCCGTGCTCACTACGCCACTGGAGTCAAGCTATCCAGGCCTAAGACGGCTGATAGCCAGAAACTGATCGTAGGATGCTTGATTCCGGTCCAGGGAAGACATGGCTTGGCAGTTCGGGCTGGACTGTTCTCATGAGGCATAGGCTTAAGACTGATTTGCTTATGGCTATGTCTGAACTGGGTTTGGCTTCGTGAGCAAAATATCGATGGATTAAACTCAGATTCATGACTGGGGGTGACTGTTTTGTCAATGTGTAACATTCCGTCCATCATCTTGTGTGTTTTGCTCTTCACCCCATATGGGAAGGGTATGCCCAGACGTGGGTCCCGTGCTCACTACGCCACTGGAGTCAAGCTATCCAGGCTGAAGATGGCTGATAAGCAGAAACTGGTCCTAGGATGCTCGATTCTGGTCCAGGGAAGACATGGCTTGGCAGTTCGGGCTGAATTGTTCCCATGAGGCACAGGGTTGAGGCTGATTTGCATATGGCCATTTCTGAATTGGGGTGGCTTGGTGAGCAAAATAATGATGGATTAAACCCAGATCTGTGACTGGGGGTGAATGTTTTGCCATTGTGCAACATTCCGTCCATCATCTTGTGTGTTTTGCTGTTCTCCCTATGTGGGAGGGGTATGCCCAGACGTGGGTCCCGTGCTCACTAAGCCACTGGAGTCAAGCTATAGAGGCTGAAGATGGCTGATAGCCAGAAACCAGTCCTAGGATTCTTGATTCCGGTCCAGGGAAGACATGGATTGGCAGTTCGGGCTGGACTGTTCCCATGACGTACAGGTTCAAGACTGATTTGCATATGGCCATGTCTGAACTGGGGTGGCTTGGTGAGCAAAATAACAATGGATTAAACTCAGAACTGTGACTGGGGGTGAATGTTTTGCCATTGTGCAAAATTCCGTCCATCATCTTGTGTGCTTTGCTGTTCACCCTATGTGGGAAGACTATGCCCAGACGTGGGTCCCGTGCTCACTACGCCACTGGAGTCAAGCTATCCTGGCTGAAGACGGCTGTTAGACAGAAACAGGTCCTAGGATGCTTGATTCCGGTCCAGGGAAGACATGGCTTGGCAGTTCGGGCTGGACCGTTCCCATGAGGTACAGGGTCAAGACTGATTTGTATATGGCCATGTCTGAACTGGGGTGGCGTGGTGAGCAAAATAACAATGGATTAAACCCAGATTTGTGACTGGGGGTGAATGTTTTGCCATTGTGCAACATTCCATCCATCATCTTGTGTGTTTTGCTGTTCATCCTATGTGGGAAGGGTATGCCCAGTCGTGGGTCCTGTGCTCACTGGTGTCAAGCTATCCAGGCTGAAGACGGCTGATAGCCAGAAACCGTTCCTAGGATGCTTGATTCAGGTAGAGGAAGGACATGGCTTGCCAGTTCGGGCTGGACTATTCCCATGAGGCACAGGGTCAAGACTGATTTGCATATGGCCATGTCTGAACTGGGGCGGCTTGCTGAGCAAAATAATGATGGATTTAACCCAGATCTGGGACTGGGGGTGAATGTTTTGCCATTGTGCAACATTCCGTCCATCATCTTGTCTGTTTTGCTGTTCACACTATGTGGGAGGGGTATGCCCAGACGTGGGTCCCGTGCTCACTAAGCCACTGGAGTCAAGCTATACAGGCTGAAGATGGCTGATAGCCAGAAACCGGTCCTAGGATGCTTGATTCCGGTCCAGGGAAGACATGGTTTGGCAGTTCGGGCTGGACTGTTCCCACGAGGCACAGGGTCAAGACTGATTTGCATATGGCCATGTCTGAACTGAGGTGGCTTGGTGAGTAAAATATTGATGGATTAAACCCAGATCTGTGACTGGGGGTGATTTTATTTGCCATTCTGTGCATCATCTTGTGTGTTTTGCTGTTCACCCTGTCTGGGAAGGGTATGCCCAGACGTGGGTCCCGTGCTCCCTACGCCACTGGAGTCAAGCTATCCAGGCTGAAGATGGCTGATAGCCAGAAAAAGTTCCTAGGATGCTTGATTCTGATCCAGGTAGGACATGGCTTGGCAGTTCGGGCTGATTGGGTGTGAATGTTTTGCCAATGTGCAACATTCAGTCCATCATCTTGTGTGTTTGGCTGTTCACCCTATGTGGGAAGGGAATGCCCAGAAGTGGGTCCCGTGCTCACTATGCCACTGGAGTCAAGCTATCCAGGCTGAAGACGGCTGATAGACAGAAACAGGTCCTAGGATGCTTGATTCTGGTCCAGGGAAGACCTGGCTTGGCAGTTCGGACGGGACTGTTCCCATGAGGCACAGGGTCAAGACTGATTTGCATATGGCTATGTCTGAACTGGGGTGGCTTGGTAAGCAAAATAATGATGGATTAAACCTAGATCTGTGATTGGGGGTGAATGTTTTGCCAATGTGCAACATTCCGTCCATCATCTTGTGTGTTTTGCTGTTTACCCTATGTAGGAAGGGTATGCCCAGACGTGGATCCCGTGCTCACTACGCCACTGGAGTCAAGCTATCCAGGCCTAAGACGGCTGATAGCCAGAAACTGATCGTAGGATGCTTGATTCCGGTCCAGGGAAGACATGGCTTGGCAGTTCGGGCTGGACTGTTCTCATGAGGCATAGGCTTAAGACTGATTTGCTTATGGCTATGTCTGAACTGGGTTTGGCTTCATGAGCAAAATATCGATGGATTAAACTCAGATTCATGACTGGGGGTGACTGTTTTGTCAATGTGTAACATTCCGTCCATCATCTTGTGTGTTTTGCTCTTCACCCTATATGGGAAGGGTATGCCCAGACGTGGGTCCCGTGCTCACTACGCCACTGGAGTCAAGCTATCCAGGCTGAAGATGGCTGATAAGCAGAAACTGGTCCTAGGATGCTTGATTCTGGTCCAGGGAAGACATGGCTTGGCAGTTCGGGCTGAATTGTTCCCATGAGGCACAGGGATGAGGCTGATTTGCATATGGCCATTTCTGAATTGGGGTGGCTTGGTGAGCAAAATAACGATGGAACAAACCCAGATCTGTGACTGGGGGTGAATGGTTTGCCATTGTGCAACATTCCGTCCATCATCTTGTGTGTTTTGCTGTTCACCCTATGTGGAAAGGGTATGCCCAGACGTGGGTCTCGTGCTCTACGCCACAGGAGTCAAGCTATCCAGGCTGAAGACCGCTGATAGCCAGAAACCGGTCCTAGGATGCTTGATTCCGGTCCAGGGAAGACATGGCTTGGCAGTTCGGGCTGGACTGTTCCCATGACGTACAGGTTCAAGACTGATTTGCATATGGCCATGTCTGAAATGGGGTGGCTTGGTGAGCAAAATAACGATGGATTAAATGCAGATCTGTGACTGAGGGGTGAATGTTTTGCCATTGTGCAACATTCCGTCCATCATCTTGTGTGTTTTGCTGTTCACCCTATGTGGGAAGGGTATGCCCAGACGTGGGTCCCGTCCTCACTATGCCACTGGAGTCAAGCTATCCAGGCTGAAGACGGCTGATAGCCAGAAACCGGTCCTAGGATGCTTGTTTCCGGTCCAGCGAAGACATGGCTTGGCAGTTTGGGCTGGACTGTCCCATTAGGCACAGGGTCAAAACCGATTTGCATATGGCCATGTTTGAGCTAGGGTGGCATGGTGAGCAAAATAACAATGGATTAAACCCAGATCTGTGACTGGGGGTGAATGTTTTGCCATTGTGCAACATTCCGTCCATCATCTTGTGTGTTTTGCTGTTCACCCTATGTGGGAAGAGTATGCCCAGACGTGGGTCCCGTGCTCACTACGCCACTGGAGTCAAGCTATCCTGGCTGAAGACGGCTGTTAGACAGAAACAGGTCCTAGGATGCTTGATTCCGGTCCAGGGAAGACATGGCTTGGAAGTTCGGGCTGGACCGTTCCCATGAGGTACAGGGTCAAGACTGATTTGCATATGGCCATGTCTGAACTGGGGTGGCTTGGTGAGCAAAATAACAATGGATTAAACCCAGAACTGTGACTGGGGGTGAATGTTTTGCCATTGTGCAAAATTCCGTCAATCATCTTGTGGGCTTTGCTGTTCACCCTATGTGGGAAGAGTATGCCCAGACGTGGGTCCCGTGCTCACTACGCCACTGGAGTCAAGCTATCCTGGCTGAAGACGGCTGTTAGACAGAAACAGGTCCTAGGATGCTTGATTCCGGTCCAGGGAAGACATGGCTTGGCAGTTCGGGCTGGACTGATCCCATGAGGTACAGGGTCAAGACTGATTTGTATATGGCCATGTCTGAACTGGGGTGGCGTGGTGTGCAAAATAACAATGGATTAAACCCAGATCTGTGACTGGGGGTGAATGTTTTGCCATTGTGCAACATTCCATCCATCATCTTGTGTGTTTTGCTGTTTATCCTATGTGGGAATGTATGCCCAGTCGTGGGTCCCGTGCTCACTACGCCACTGGAGTCAAGCTATCCAGGCTGAAGACGGCTGATAGTCAGAAACCGTTCCTACGATGCTTGATTCAGGTGCAGGAAGGACATGGCTTGGCAGTTCGGGCTGGACTATTCCCATGAGGCACAGGGTCAAGACTGATTTGCATATGGCCATGTCTGAACTGGGGCGGCTTGCTGAGCAAAATAATGATGGATTAAACCCAGATCTGTGATTGGGGGTGAATGTTTTGCCAATGTGCAACATTCCGTCCATCATCTTGTGTGTTTTGCTTTTCACCCTATGTGGGAAGGGTATGCCCACACGTGGATCCTGTGCTACCTACGCCACTGGAATCAAGCTATCCAGGCTGAAGACGGCTAATAGCCAGAAACCGGTCCTAGGATGCTTGATTCCGGTCCAGCTAAGACATGGCTTGGCAGTTCGGGCTGGGCTGTTCCCATTAGGCACAGGGTCAAGACTGATTTGCATATGGCCATGTCTGAACTGGGGTGGCTTGGTGAGCAAAATAACGATGGATTAAACCCAGATCTGTGACTGGGGGGTGAATGTTTTGCCATTGTGCAGCACACCGTCCATCATCTTGTACGTTTTGCTGTTCACCCTATGTGGAAAGGGTATGTCCAGACGTGGGTCCCGTGCTCACTAAGCCACTGGAGTCAACCTATACATGCTGAAGACGGCTGATAGCCAGAAACTGGTCCTAGGGTGCTTGATTCTGGTCCAGGGAAGACTTGGCTTGGCATTTCGGGCTGGATTGTTCCCAGAAGGCACAGGGTCAAGACTGATTTGCATATGGCCGTGTCTGAACTGCGGTGGCTAGGTGAGCAAAATAACAACGGATTAAACCCAGATCTGTGACTGGGGGTGAATGTTTTGCCATTGTGCAACATTCCGTCCATCATCTTGTGTGTTTTGCTGTTCATCCTATGTGGGAAGGGTATGCCCAGTCGTGGGTCCTGTGCTCACTACGCCACTGGTGTCAAGCTATCCAGGCTGAAGACGGCTGATAGCCAGAAACCGTTCCTAGGATGCTTGATTCAGGTGCAGGAAGGACATGGCTTGCCAGTTCGGGCTGGACTATTCCCATGAGGCACAGGGTCAAGACTGATTTGCATATGACCATGTCTGAACTGGGGCGGCTTGCTGAGCAAAATAATGATGGATTAAACCCAGATCTGTGACTGGGGGTGAATGTTTTGCCATTGTGCAACATTCCGTCCATCATCTTGTGTGTTTTGCTGTTCTCCCTATGTGGGAGGGGTATGCCCAGACGTGGGTCCCGTGCTCACTAAGCCACTGGAGTCAAGCTATAGAGGCTGAATATGGCTGATAGCCAGAAACCAGTCCTAGGATTCTTGATTCCGGTCCAGGGAAGACATGGATTGGCAGTTCGGGCTGGACTGTTCCCATGACGTACAGGTTCAAGACTGATTTGCATATGGCCATGTCTGAACTGGGGTGGCTTGGTGAGCAAAATAACAATGGATTAAACTCAGAACTGTGACTGGGGGTGATTGTTTTGCCATTGTGCAAAATTCCGTTCATCATCTTGTGTGCTTTGCTGTTCACCCTATGTGGGAAGAGTATGCCCAGACGTGGGTCCCGTGCTCACTACGCCACTGGAGTCAAGCTATCCTGGCTGAAGACGGCTGTTAGACAGAAACAGGTCCTAGGATGCTTGATTCCGGTCCAGGGAAGACATGGCTTGGCAGTTCGGGCTGGACCGTTCCCATGAGGTACAGGGTCAAGACTGATTTGTATATGGCCATGTCTGAACTGGGGTGGCGTGGTGAGCAAAATAACAATGGATTAAACCCAGATCTGTGACTGGGGGTGAATGTTTTGCCATTGTGCAACATTCCATCCATCATCTTGTGTGTTTTGCTGTTCATCCTATGTGGGAAGGTATGCCCAGTCGTGGGTCCCGTGCTCACTACGCCACTGGAGTCAAGCTATCCAGGCTGAAGACGGCTGATAGCCAGAAACCGTTCCTACGATGCTTGATTCAGGTGCAGGAAGGACATGGCTTGGCAGTTCGGGCTGGACTATTCCCATGAGGCACAGGGTCAAGACTGATTTGCATATGGCCATGTCTGAACTGGGGCGGCATGCTGAGCAAAATAATGATGGATTAAACCCAGATCTGTGATTGGGGGTGAATGTTTTGCCAATGTGCAACATTCCATCCATCATCTTGTGTGTTTTGCTTTTCACCCTATGTGGGAAGGGTATGCCCAGACGTGGATCCTGTGCTACCTACGCCACTGGAATCAAGCTATCCAGGCTGAAGACGGCTAATAGCCAGAAACCGGTCCTAGGATGCTTGATTCCGGTCCAGCTAAGACATGGCTTGGCAGTTCGGGCTGGGCTGTTCCCATTCGGAACAGGGTCAAGACTGATTTGCATATGGCCATGTCTGAACTGGGGTGGCTTGGTGAGCAAAATGACGATGGATTAAACCCAGATCTGTGACTGGGGGTGAATGTTTTGCCATTGTGCAGCACACCGTCCATCATCTTGTACGTTTTGCTGTTCACCCTATGTGGAAAGGGTATGTCCAGACGTGGGTCCCGTGCTCACTAAGCCACTGGAGTCAAGCTATACAGGCTGAAGACGGCTGATAGCCAGAAACTGGTCCTAGGGTGCTTGATTCTGGTCCAGGGAAGTCATGGCTTGGCATTTCGGGCTGGATTGTTCCCAGAAGGCACAGGATCAAGACTGATTTGCATATGGCCGTGTCTGAACTGCAGTGGCTAGGTGAGCAAAATAACAACGGACTAAACCCAGATTTGTGACTGGGGGTGAATGTTTTGCCATTGTGCAACATTCCGTCCATCATCTTGTTTGTTTTGCTGTTCACCCTATGTGGGAAGGGTATGCCCAGACGTGAGTCCCGTGCTCACTAAGCCACTGGAGTCAAGCTATACAGGTTGGAGACGGCTGATAGCCAGAAATCAGTCCTAGGATTCTTGATTCCGGTCCAGGGAAGACATTGATTGGCAGTTCGGACTGGACTGTTCCCATGACGTACAGGTTCAAGACTGATTTGCATATGGCCATGTCTGAACTGGGGTGGCGTGGTGAGCAAAATAACAATGGATTAAACCCAGATCTGTGACTGGGGGTGAATGTTTTGCCATTGTGCAACATTCCATCCATCATCTTGTGTGTTTTGCTGTTCATCCTATGTGGGAAGGGTATGCCCAGTCGTGGGTCCTGTGCTCACTACGCCACTGGTGTCAAGCTATCCAGGCTGAAGACGGCTGATAGCCAGAAACAGTTCCTAGGATGCTTGATTCAGGTAGAGGAAGGACATGGCTTGCCAGTTCGGGCTGGACTATTCCCATGAGGCACAGGGTCAAGACTGATTTGCATATGGCCATGTCTGAACTGGGGCGGCTTGCTGAGCAAAATAATGATGGATTTAACCCAGATCTGGGACTGGGGGTGAATGTTTTGCCATTGTGCACCATTCCGTCCATCATCTTGTGTGTTTTGCTGTTCACCCTATGTGGGAGGGGTATGCCCAGACGTGGGTCCCGTGCTCACTAAGCCACTGGAGTCAAGCTATACAGGCTGAAGATGGCTGATAGCCAGAAACCGGTCCTAGGATGCTTGATTCCGGTCCAGGGAAGACATGGTTTGGCAGTTCGGGCTGGACTGTTCCCATGAGGCACAGGGTCAAGACTGATTTGCATATGGCCATGTCTGAACTGAGGTGGCTTGGTGAGTAAAATATTGATGGATTAAACCCAGATCTGTGACTGGGGGTGATTTTATTTGCCATTCTGTGCATCATCTTGTGTGTTTTGCTGTTCACCCTGTCTGGGAAGGGTATGCCCAGACGTGGGTCCCGTGCTCCCTACGCCACTGGAGTCAAGCTATCCAGGCTGAAGACGGCTGATAGCCAGAAAAAGTTCCTAGGATGCTTGATTCTGATCCAGGTAGGACATGGCTTGGCAGTTCGGGCTGATTGGGTGTGAATGTTTTGCCAATGTGCAACATTCAGTCCATCATCTTGTGTGTTTGGCTGTTCACCCTATGTGGGAAGGGAATGCCCAGAAGTGGGTCCCGTGCTCACTATGCCACTGGAGTCAAGCTATCCAGGCTGAAGACGGCTGATAGACAGAAACAGGTCCTAGGATGCTTGATTCTGGTCCAGGGAAGACATGGCTTGGCAGTTCGGACGGGACTGTTCCCATGAGGCACAGGGTCAAGACTGATTTGCATATGGCTATGTCTGAACTGGGGTGGCTTGGTAAGCAAAATAATGATGGATTAAACCTAGATCTGTGATTGGGGGTGAATGTTTTGCCAATGTGCAACATTCCGTCCATCATCTTGTGTGTTTTGCTGTTTACCCTATGTAGGAAGGGTATGCCCAGACGTGGATCCCGTGCTCACTACGCCACTGGAGTCAAGCTATCCAGGCCTAAGACGGCTGATAGCCAGAAACTGATCGTAGGATGCTTGATTCCGGTCCAGGGAAGACATGGCTTGGCAGTTCGGGCTGGACTGTTCTCATGAGGCATAGGCTTAAGACTGATTTGCTTATGGCTATGTCTGAACTGGGTTTGGCTTCGTGAGCAAAATATCGATGGATTAAACTCAGATTCATGACTGGGGGTGACTGTTTTGTCAATGTGTAACATTCCGTCCATCATCTTGTGTGTTTTGCTCTTCACCCTATATGGGAAGGGTATGCCCAGACGTGGGTCCCGTGCTCACTACGCCACTGGAGTCAAGCTATACAGGCTGAAGACGGCTGATAGCCAGAAACTGGTCCTAGGGTGCTTGATTCTGGTCCAGGGAAGTCATGGCTTGGCATTTCGGGCTGGATTGTTCCCAGAAGGCACAGGGTCAAGACTGATTTGCATATGGCCGTGTCTGAACTGCGGTGGCTAGGTGAGCAAAATAACAACGGACTAAACCCAGATTTGTGACTGGGGGTGAATGTTTTGCCATTGTGCAACATTCCGTCCATCATCTTGTTTGTTTTGCTGTTCACCCTATGTGGGAAGGGTATGCCCAGACGTGGGTCCCGTGCTCACTAAGCCACTGGAGTCAAGGTATACAGGTTGAAGACGGCTGATAGCCAGAAACCAGTCCTAGGATTCTTGATTCCGGTCCAATTAAATGATAAGACCACATCGGCCAATAACAAACAACAACCTGAAGGAGCTGAAACTCCCCCCACAGAGAGCATAGCGCACTCTGAAAAAACCCGCCAAAAAGATGGAGCATCAACCCCTCCCCAACAAGGAAAAGTGGGAAGAAAACAGAAAAGGAAGGGAAGAAATCAAAAGAAAACAACAGGGGTTATAGCATGGTGCAAGGGCACCTCCAATGAGAACCCAGCGGCAAACCCAATACAACCCAGCCCGATAGGAACTAGAGACACACAAGATAATGAGTGTACCAACACAGAAAACAAAGAGGGAACAGGGAAAAAAGTTGATACATACCAGTCAGTAGAGACAAGGCCTACCAATAGCCCCCCTACCGAAAGCGAGACAGCTACACCAAACTTGCCACAAGCATTGAAGAAGATCGGCAAAGAAGATACGCAAAAGGGGCCCAATCCACAAGTAGCCACTGACCCAACTGACAGGGAAAACTCAGATAGAACCCAACTGTGCGAGCAAAGGCATACCAAAAATTCCCCTCAGATAATGGAAGTTAAACAATATCGAACAAGCAACCAGTGGGCCAAGACAACCAGGGTAATTACCACTAGACAAGAACTGAAGAAAAGCAGCAAAATGATAGACAAAAGCAATGCGGCAGGAACTGAGGAACCTCTGAACCGAGGGGAAGCCACAATCAATAACACCGGCAATATCCAGACATGCGATAGGGGGCAAGTCGGTACAACCATAGTACTGTTTCACCCAGAATATCGATCAAGAGGCCCAATGGATATCCTAAACAGGGGGAACATACTACGGCTACTGAAAACCATAGATAGCCTTAACACCATATCAACAACTGACTTGGAATCAGTAGAATTTTTGGAACCCCTGGAGTACCCCGGAGCAGAATCAACAAAAACTACATGGGTCACTACAGAATTCCCGGAGAGACTTTTAAAAGAAAAAGCAAAGTTCGACTCCTGGGGAATAAAACTACAGCCTTTTTACCAAACAAGATACCCAGATCCTCTACTGTATGATAGCCAACAAAGGGACAAGACAAAAGAACTGTACGACATTCAACAAAGGGAAAAAACAAAAGAACCATCCACCAAAAAAACAGTCCTAAGAGGAGCTCGAAGCAAAACCCCAGAGAACCTAGTGCTCAGAGACCAGCACGACAACAGAACAACGGTTAACGACAGTCTGCCCTCGCCTAACTGGAGCTGGCTCTCTAGGACCCTAAATGTGAAAGAGTCAAACCATTGACAAAGCAACACAAAACCAACAAACACAATCAGTACCCTAAGCTTATGCTCATGGAACATTAACGGCTTAGGAGATAAATTCTCAGATATGGGCCTAAACACCTACCTGAAAAAGTACACAATTATCTCTTTGCAAGAAACCTGGTCTAACTCTCCCCCAGCGCTGCCGGGATTCAATTTGAATTTCCTACCGTCATCCCAGAGCTCATTGTTTGGCCATAAGAAAGGTGGTCTGGCCACCTACAGCGCGCTATCAACGATAACAAAAGTAGTCCCATTAGTTTACAACTTAGCCGCCCCAAACGCAATACAAGCATTACGCTTGTCGCTCCGTGAGCAAGAAACAAAAGAGGATATCATTTTAATAAACCTCTATTTGCATCCCAGGGAGAAAAGGAAGGGAGCACAACAGCTGAAGGAAGAACTAGTAAAACTGCTCAAAATCGAGAACACGAACAACATAATTGTCACAGGGGATTTCAACCTAAATATGCTCAGCCTATCGGCCCAGGAAAACACAGATGAGGAGGATCCGTTTGCCTGGGAGCAAAACCGTCAAGACTGTACTTCGGGAGGTAGAAGCACAAAAACAGCGAGGAGCCTGCTGGCCAAATTTGAAGAGCTGGGCCTCAGGGCACTTAACGGCAGATTCCCAGGTGACAGACCACAATCCGCAACATTCCACAGTACACTGGCAAGCTCTACAATTGATTTTACATTCCTCTCCCGCAGTTTGTACCACAGGGTAAAAGACTTTCAAATTTGCCCGATGGACTACAGCGACCATCTGCCCCAGGAAACAAAGATAGAAACATCGGAAATACCAAGTCCACCATGCGCCAGCAAACTGGGCTTGGACTTCACAATAAACGAAAGACGGGTAAAGTGCAAAACTAGCGACCCACAAAACCTCTTAGCGCAAGCTAAACAAGCTCTGGCGAAGGCACAATCCATATCTCCAAACCTAATTATACGCTGGGAGGTATTTACAAAAAAAATGAGAGACATAGCTGAAAGAAGGGGGCACACAAAGTCCGATGGCCAGGGCAGCACCGTGACACATAAGAGTCATTATGATTTCAGAAAGGACAGCAGGCTAAAAAGGCTGAAGACTCAGATCAACCACACACTGCGAAGAGTAAAAACAGATCCCACCGCCTGCCAAGCGCTGAGAAAGCTAAAAGGCAACCGCAGGAAAATAATATGGCAACTAAAAAAGGACGCAGATGAGTCCCTTTGGGGAAAACTCCTACATGATGCGAAAACCAACAACAGCGCACAGTTTTGGCAAACGATTAATAGTGTGATTAATGAGCAAAGCCAGGGGATTGACTCCAATGTGACGGAAGAGGCCTGGATAACTTATATCAGCACACACTTTAGTGACACCCAAGAACTGCCAAAAGAAAATAAAGAACACATGCTCCCTCACAAAGAAACCCCCAGAAGTAACAGGGATTTACCAATCACAAAGCTACAAATAACCAACAGAATCTCGAAAGGGAGAACAGAGGGAGCCCCTGGCCCAAATGGCATACCACCGATCATATTTAAGCTAGAACCAGAATACTGGGCTATTGCCTTCAAACCTATGTTTGAAAAAATATGGCAGACCTCAATAATTCCACAATCATGGAGGGGGGCAATAATTTCACCAATATTTAAAAAAGGTGACAGAAGAGACCCTAGAAGTTACCGGTTAATAGCCTTACTGGACAACGAGGCAAAGTACTATGCAGGCCTCTTACTTCAAGAGCTGACATCGTGGGCGGAAGAAACATCAGCAATCCCATTCAACCAAACCGGCTTTAGGAAAAACATGGGAACGACTACAAATATTCTAGCCTTGTCACTTCTGATTGACTCAGCGCTAGAGGGAAAACAGCCCCTATACCTGTGCTACATCGATTATAGCTCGGCCTTTGATCGCGTAAATAGAAATCTGCTGTGGCAAAAACTAGAGAGAATGAAAATCCCTTCAACTCTGCTGAATCAACTAATCCTCCTACACAGTGACACGTGGGTCCAAGTCAAACTAGGAAATGGCGACTTTTTAACTAAGAAAATTCCAACCAGCACTGGAGTAAAGCAAGGATGCGTGCTAGCGCCAACTTTATTTAACCTTTTCATGGCCGAACTGTCAACTGTACTAAATGAAAACAACTCACACGCACCAAAATTAGGGGGCACTCAGCTGTCTAATCTATTTTATGCAGATGATCTGGTGCTAATCAGCCGGACCCCGATTGGCTTACAGCGGCTCCTTGACATTACCTCGCAATACTCCAAAACAAACAAACTCAGCATCAACTACAACAAAACAAAAGTCATGTGCCTTAACTCCCACAAAAAGACATCAACATTCAGCTGGTATTGGGACGCAATGAAATTGGAAGTTACAAACAAATACCGTTACCTGGGAGTGATTATAGATCATAGGGGGAGCTTCACACCACAGCGAGAGGCGATAAAAAAGAGAGGCCTAATGACAGCTGTTTCTCTAAGGAATCTGAAAAACAAGATCACTGGTCCAAACTTCACCCCACTACTAAAACTGATCCAAGCAAAACTGATACCATCCATTACATACGGAAGTGAAGCAATGAGAGGCAGGGATGCTGGAACATTAGAAGGAGTAATAACAAGAGCGTTGCGGATGTTGTTTGGCCTCCCGAAGTACACTTCCCCGGCGCAGATCCGACTCGAGTTTGGGTTGGTAAAGGAAGAGCTTGCACGCAAGGGAGCATACCTCAAAAGCTGGTATAAAATCAGTAGGGGAGAGGCAAACACCCTCAACGCACTCCTATGGAGAGACCTACAAAGAAAAGACCACAGCCCAGCAAGGCTTTTTCTGGAGGAGGCAATAACACAACTGGGGGCGCAACAACTGTGGGATCTGCAAGGGAATCTGGCAAGCTTCAAAAAAGCAGTAAATAACACTGTCAGGAAAGAATCTCTCCTAAAAGACAAAGCTTCACTAACGGAGCGAGCACACGGCTGGTTAACTATACAAACGTACAAAAAACTCACACCACAGACATACCTTTTGACCAGTTTTACCAAAAAAATAAAAGAGTCATTCCTAAAACACCGGCTAGGAGTATTGCCCTCAGCAGACCACATGGCCCCTTGGCTACGCCCACCAAAGCCAGCAAAATGCCGCCTGTGCGGGAACCACGAAGAAAATATTGTACACCTCATCACAATCTGTAAAGATCTGCAGCAAGACCGCAGGAACCTGTTGAGACCCCTATTCAATAAAAAAGGAATCAGGTCATGTAGACAGGCATCCCTGGCTTGCTTCTCGGGTGATGATGTCCAATTGGTCTGCCGACTGGTAAAATACTTCAAAGCCGTAGAAACCAGAATTAATACAAGGAAAGAACAAACGGACAAAGACAGTGCCCCCTCCACACTCCTAGAAACAAAACATTAAGACTGCATAGAGTCATAACCGGCTAACAAAACTAAACAACTGCGGATCACTAGAAGTTACGAGCACACAGGGAAAAGGATGGGCTTACTTCCATAAGGAATGCGGACCTCAAATAGGCCCTTGAACGGGAAAGGAGGCAAGGACTGACAAAAGGAACCTTCTCTGAGGAAACGCAGAAGTTCCCAGTGGCAGACAAACACTTCCTTTTCTTGTGTTTTTAACAAATTTTAATCCAATTTTTACTATTATCAAAAATGAAGCTCTTGTCTCAAAAATGTTCTTAACTTTTTATTTCTGTCGGTTTTTGTAATGGTTTTTATTAACTGTACAATAAAGTTAAACTCAAAACTCAGTCCTAGGATTCTTGATTCCGGTCCAGGGAAGACATTGATTGGTAGTTCGGACTGGACTGTTCCCATGACGTACAGGTTCAAGACTGATTTGCATATGGCCATGTCTGAACTGGGGTGGCGTGGTGAGCAAAATAACAATGGATTAAACCCAGATCTGTGACTGGGGGTGAATTTTTTGCCATTGTGCAACATTCCATCCATCATCTTGTGTGTTTTGCTGTTCATCCTATGTGGGAAGGGTATGCCCAGACGTGGGTCCCGTGCTCACTTCGCCACTGGAGTCAAGCAATCCAGGCTGAAGACGGTTGATAGCCAGAAACCGTTCCTAGGATGCTTGATTCAGGTAGAGGAAGGACATGGCTTGCCAGTTCGGGCTGGACTATTCCCATGAGGCACAGGGTCAAGACTGATTTGCATATGGCCATGTCTGAACTGGGGCGGCTTGCTGAGCAAAATAATGATGGATTTAACCCAGATCTGGGACTGGGGGTAATGTTTTTCCATTGTGCAACATTCCGTCCATCATCTTGTGTGTTTTGCTGTTCACCCTATGTGGGAGGGGTATGCCCAGACGTGGGTCCCGTGCTCACTAAGCCACTGGAGTCAAGCTATACAGGCTGAAGATGGCTGATAGCCAGAAACCGGTCCTAGTATGCTTGATTCCGGTCCAGGGAAGACATGGTTTGGCAGTTCGGGCTGGACTGTTCCCATGAGGCACAGGGTCAAGACTGATTTGCATATGGCCATGTCTGAACTGAGGTGGCTTGGTGAGTAAAATATTGATGGATTAAACCCAGATCTGTGACTGGGGGTGATTTTATTTGCCATTCTGTGCATCATCTTGTGTGTTTTGCTGTTCACCCTGTCTGGGAAGGGTATGCCCAGACGTGGGTCCCGTGCTCCCTACGCCACTGGAGTCAAGCTATCCAGGCTGAAGACGGCTGATAGCCAGAAAAAGTTCCTAGGATGCTTGATTCTGATCCAGGTAGGACATGGCTTGGCAGTTCGGGCTGATTGGGTGTGAATGTTTTGCCAATGTGCAACATTCAGTCCATCATCTTGTGTGTTTGGCTGTTCACCCTATGTGGGAAGGGAATGCCCAGAAGTGGGTCCCGTGCTCACTATGCCACTGGAGTCAAGCTATCCAGGCTGAAGATGGCTGATAGACAGAAACAGGTCCTAGGATGCTTGATTCTGGTCCAGGGAAGACATGGCTTGGCAGTTCGGACGGGACTGTTCCCATGAGGCACAGGGTCAAGACTGATTAGCATATGGCTATGTCTGAACTGGGGTGGCTTGGTAAGCAAAATAATGATGGATTAAACCTAGATCTGTGATTGGGGGTGAATGTTTTGCCAATGTGCAACATTCCGTCCATCATCTTGTGTGTTTTGCTGTTCCCCCTATGTGGGAAGGGTATGCCCAGATGTGGATCCTGTGCTCACTACGCCACTAGAGTCAAGCTATCCAGGCCTAAGACGGCTGATAGCCAGAAACTGATCCTAGGATGCTTGATTCCGGTCCCGGGAAGACATGGCTTGGCAGTTCAGGCTGGACTGTTCCCATGAGGCACAGGGTCAAGACTGATTTGTATATGGCCATGTCTGAACTGGGGTGGCGTGGTGAGCAAAATAACAATGGATTAAACCCAGATCTGTGACTGGGGGTGAATGTTTTGCCATTGTGCAACATTCCATCCATCATCTTGTGTGTTTTGCTGTTCATCCTATGTGGGAAGGGTATGCCCAGTCGTGGGTCCCGTGCTCACTACGCCACTGGAGTCAACTATCCAGGCTGAAGACGGCTGATAGCCAGAAACCGTTCCTAGGATGCTTGATTCAGGTGCAGGAAGGACATGGCTTGGCAGTTCGGGCTGGACTATTCCCATGAGGCACAGGGTCAAGACTGATTTGGATATGGCCATGTCTGTAATGGGGCGGCTTGCTGAGCAAAATAATGATGGATTAAACCCAGATCTGTGACTGGGGGTGAATGTTTTGCCATTGTGCAACATTCCGTCCATCATCTTGTGTGTTTTGCTGTTCACCCTATGTGGGAAGAGTATGCCCAGACGTGGGTCCCGTGCTAACTACGCCACTGGAGTCAAGCTATCCAGGCTGAAGATGGCTGATAGACAGAAACAGGTCCTAGGATGCTTGATTCCGGTCCAGCTAAGACATGGCTTGGCAGTTCGGGCTGGACTGTTCCCATTAGGCAGAGGGTCAAGACTGATTTGCTTATGGCCATGTCTGAACTGGGGAGCTTGGTGAGCAAAATAACGATGGATTAAACCCAGATCTGTGACTGGGGGTGAATGTTTTGCCATTGTGCAGCACACCGTCCATCATTTTGTACGTTTTTCTGTTCACCCTATGTGGGAAGGGTATGTCCAGACGTGGGTCCCGTGCTCACTAAGCCACTGGAGTCAAGCTATACAGGCTGAAGACGGCTGATAGCCAGAAACTGGTCCTAGGGTGCTTGATTCTGGTCCAGGGAAGACATGGCTTGGCATTTCGGGCTGGATTGTTCCCAGAAGGCACATGGTGAAGACTGATTTGCATATGGCCGTGTCTGAACTGGGGTGGCTAGGTGAGCAAAATAACAATGGATTAAACCCAGATCTGTGACTGGGGGTGAATGTGTTGCCATTGTGCAACATTCTGTCCATCATCTTGTTTGTTTTGCTGTTCACCCTATGTGGGAAGGGTATGCCCAGACGTGGGTCCCGTGCTCACTAAGCCACTGGAGTCAAGCTAAAGAGGTTAAAGACGGATGATAGCCAGAAACCAGTCCTAGGATTCTTGATTCCGGTCCAGGGAAGACATGGATTGGCAGTTCGGGCTGGACTGTTCCCATGACATACAGGTTCAAGACTGATTTGCATATGGCCATGTCTGAACTGGGGAGCTTGGTGAGCAAAATACCGATGGATTAAACCCAGATCTGTGACTGGGGGTGAATGTTTTGCCATTGTGCAGCACACCGTCCATCATCTTGTACGTTTTTCTGTTCACCCTATGTGGGAAGGGTATGTCCAGACGTGGGTCCCGTGCTCACTAAGCCACTGGAGTCAAGCTATACAGGCTGAAGACGGCTGATAGCCAGAAACTGGTCCTAGGGTGCTTGATTCTGGTCCAGGGAAGACATGGCTTTGCATTTCGGGCTGGATTGTTCCCAGAAGGCACATGGTGAAGACTGATTTGCATATGGCCGTGTCTGAACTGGGGTGGCTAGGTGAGCAAAATAACAATGGATTAAACCCAGATCTGTGACTGGGGGTGAATGTGTTGCCATTGTGCAACATTCCGTCCATCATCTTGTTTGTTTTGCTGTTCACCCTATGTGGGAAGGGTATGCCCAGACGTGGGTCCCGTGCTCACTAAGCCACTGGAGTCAAGCTAAAGAGGTTAAAGACGGATGATAGCCAGAAACCAGTCCTAGGATTCTTGATTCCGGTCCAGGGAAGACATGGATTGGCAGTTCGGGCTGGACTGTTCCCATGACATACAGGTTCAAGACTGATTTGCATATGGCCATGTCTGAACTGGGGTGGCTTGGTGAGCAAAATAACAATGGATTAAACCCAGAACTGTGACTGGGGGTGAATGTTTTGCCATTGTGCAAAATTCTGTCCATCATCTTGTGTGCTTTGCTGTTCACCCTATGTGGGAAGAGTATGCCCAGACGTGGGTCCCGTGCTCACTACGCCACTGGAGTCAAGCTATTCTGGCTGAAGACGGCTGTTAGACAGAAACAGGTCCTAGGATGCTTGATTCCGGTCCAGGGAAGACATGGCTTGGCAGTTCGGGCTGGACCGTTCCCATGAGGTACAGGGTCAAGACTGATTTGTATATGGCCATGTCTGAACTGGGGTGGCGTGGTGAGCAAAATAACAATGGATTAAACCCAGATCTGTGACTGGGGGTGAATGTTTTGCCATTGTGCAACATTCCATCCATCATCTTGTGTGTTTTGCTGTTCATCCTATGTGGGAAGGTATGCCCAGTCATGTGTCCCGTGCTCACTATGCCACTGGAGTCAAGCTATCCAGGCTGAAGACGGCTGATAGCCAGAAACCGTTCCTACGATGCTTGATTCAGGTGCAGGAAGGACATGGCTTGGCAGTTCGGGCTGGACTATTTCCATGAGGCACAGGGTCAAGACTGATTTGCATATGGCCATGTCTGAACTGGGGCGGCTTGCTGAGCAAAATAATGATGGATTAAACCCAGATCTGTGATTGGAGGTGAATGTTTTGCCAATGTGCAACATTCCGTCCATCATCTTTTGTGTTTTGCTTTTCACCCTATGTGGGAAGGGTATGCCCAGACGTGGATCCTGTGCTACCTACGCCACTGGAATCAATCTATACAGGCTGAAGACGGCTGATAACCAGAAACTGGTCCTAGGGTGCTTGATTCTGGTCCAGGGAAGACATGGCTTGCATTTCGGGCTGGATTGTTCCCAGAAGGCACAGGGTCAAGACTGATTTGCATATGGCCGTGTCTGAACTGGGGTGGCTAGGTGAGCAAAATAACGATGGATTAAACCCAGATCTGTGACTGGGGATGAATGTTTTGCCATTGTGCAACATTCCATCCATCATCTTGTGTGTTTTGCTGTTCACCCTAGGTGGGAATGGTATGCCAGACGTGGGTCCCGTGCTCACTACGCCACTGGAGTCAAGCTATACAGGCTGAAGACGGCTGATTGCCAGACACCGGTCCTAGGATGCTTGATTCCGATACAGGGAAGACATTGCTTGGCAGTTCGGGCTTGTTGTTTCCATGAGGCACAGTGTTGAGGCTGATTTGTATATGGCCATGTCTGAATTTGGGTGGCTTGGTGAGCAAAATAACGATATAATAAACCCAGATCTGTGACTGGGGGTGAATGTTTTGCCATTGTGCAATATTCCCTCCATCATCTTGTGTGTTTTGCTGTTCACCCTATGTGGGAAGGATATGCCCAGATGTGGGGTCCCGTGCTTTACTGTCTAGCGAAAAGTGAGACACCGGGGAGTCCCGATGTCTATGGTAACACCTTGCACACTTTCACGTGAACCACTGGGTTCTCCTCTGGTGTATGTGTATACCAAAATAATGATAATTCAAACTTTTTCATTTGTATCAATATTCTTTGTTTATTCTTTCTTTTTCATTCACTTAAATCCTTTCGTTTTCAAAACAATCTTGGGTCTCATCTCTCATATACCCAATGCATTTCGGGTCTATGACCCTTCTTCGGGGGTCTCTATTAAAGAAAATCAAGAAAAGGTCGCAATCAGCCCTTAAACTTAGATTACATTAATGCATATTATACTGTGTCTAACAATGTGAACAAACATCTGCGACTCTCCAAATATCCTCATAATCACTATTTACATTACACATCCTTGTTTGTGTCAGCGCTAGAAATTTTCAAACACCAAAAAAGCCGTATTTAACATAAAATACTAAAGTCCCATGTTAAAGGATAAAAATAACATTCATTCAACTGTGCCGCTTAAATAACACGGAGTTTTACTAGGGCAAACATTTTAAGCGCGCATTCTATCCCTCCTTCGTGTTATGTACTTACTGAGAAATGAAAACTGAAAAGCGTCCCTCGCTCACATGTTCTCCACGAATCCGCTGTTACCTGACATACTGGGTGTCGCTATTTAAAGCTATCTATGCGCTGATTGGCTTAGTTAGCGATCACATGATCGCGACCTCGGACTCTGTAGCAGTCCTTATTCTATATTATTTAAATCCGTGTAAATGAGGATCCTCTCTCACAGACTTTGCGCAGCTATGAAATTAATCTATTAAAAAGCAAACTATATTTTCTGAAACAGTTAAATTTTCTGAAACAGTTAAATTTTCTGGAACAATTAAATCATGCTAAAAGTTATTAATATTGCGGTAATGTTCAGCATTATATTATATGACTGGGCTCACACATGGTCAAAACTATATTAAATAAAAATATATTGAAATGAATCAAATTAACTTTGGTGTCGGCCATTTTGGATAGGGAAAGTCTCATTGTCATGCAGGAATTAATAAACTCGGCTTCCCACAATGTCTTTATAAGAAGCAGGATAATTCTATCCTGTCATTGAGTCCATTCGGTTGTAGGCTGCCCATTTTCTTTATCCAGAAGTATTCTGATCTTAGTCTTGATATATGAGTGTCTCTTTCAGGGTGGTGTTTAATGACTTCCAGTATTGTGAAGCGAAGTTGTGCTATGTTGTGCCCGGCTTCTAGCCAATGTGTAGCCAGTGTGGATTTCATATTTTTCAACCGAATATTGCTTTTATGTTCAGTTATTCTTATTTTGATTTTTCTCTCTGTCTGTCCTATATACAATTTTCCACATGGACACTTGATTCCATAAATAACATTCTTCGTATCACACGTTCCTGAGTGTAATAAGGTCACTTTTTTGCCTGTCATGGGATGGGTGAATATCTGTCCTGTCATCACATTATTACAATGAATACAATTTTCGCACCTCTGCATGCCTTTGTGGTTGGTTTCTTTTGGTGAATTTTTCTTTTTTAGCAGTTCTTTTAGATTCTTAGATCTGTTATATGCAAAAGTGATATTTTCAGCAAACAGTGGTTCCAGATCCGGTTCTTTAGTGATAAGTACCCAATACTTTTTCATGATGTTAACTATTTTTGCTGATTGTAAAGAATGCTTTAGAACACATACTGTTTTCTTAGTATCTCTTTTTTCTTTGGTGACTAGTAGAGACTCTCTTTGCATATAATAATATCATTATTTTGGTATACACATACACCAGAGGAGAACCCAGTGGTTCACGTGAAAGTGTGCAAGGTGTTACCATAGACATCGGGACTCCCCGGTGTCTCACTTTTCGCTAGACATTGAAGTAGTGGTTTCAGACTAAACCACCAAAGGTAACAGTGCACAAAAACGAATGAGTTTAATTAGGAACAAGTCAAATACAAGAGTGCTGGACGGACCCTATCACGGTCCCGTGCTTTACGCCACAGGAGTCAAGCTATCCAGGCTGAAGACGGCTGATAGCCAGAAACCGGTCCTAGGATGCTTGATTCCGGTCCAGGGAAGACGTGGCTTGGCAGTTCGGGCTGGACTGTTCCCATGAGGCACAGGGTCAAGACTGATTTGCATATGGCAATGTCTGAACTGGGGTGGCTTGGTGAGAAAAATAACGATGGATTAAACCTAGATCTCTGACTGGGGGTGAATGTTTTGCCATTGTGCAACATTCCGTCCATCATCTTGTGTTTTTTGCTTCTGTTTCTAGGCAGTGCTTAATACATTGTTGTTTAAGACAAGAAGAAAAAAAGATATAAATTAAAAATAAAGGACAAACTTGTTTCAAGCAGTCCTGGATTATGCATAAACTTGCCGACCATTGTATAAATGCACTGGGCCCATATATATGAGACAGATACTATTTGAATTCTAAGATTCTTCACTGTATGTAGCCTTATTGTAATACATTCTAGTTACATGCAATATTAATTATTCAACAAGAAAAAGAAAAAAACACCAATGATTATATCATCTTACATAGTTCCACCTAGTGTCTTATTTTGTACAATTCTCTGGTATCGACATAGTGCCATATGTTATAGGCCAATAAACCACCTGAAGATTATCATCCATGTGTTAATGTCTGTCCCCACCAAAGACTCAGCCAAATATAAAATAAACATTGTGAAGTGCAAAAACTAGTAACAACATACTTCTAATTGTGTGCTTTCATATCCCCCTCACATTCACATTTACAACATGATTTATGCAGAAATTAACATAAAATGTAGTATTAGGAACAAACGGTTCTCTTATCTGTAGTATGAAGCAGGGTGATACTGCATCACTTTATTTCGAGATGTCGAAGAAAAGGGAAGGGGGAACCAAGAGTCCACACCACCGACGGCCCCTTCCTTTCCTCCAGTGATTAAAAAAGAAGAAAGAAAAAAACATACATTAATGTAATGGTTATGAGTTAAATCTATTTCTATGTTAATATCACACAGATTGCTATGCATACACATGTTCCGCTTGACATCTAGGTAACCCAGCATCTGTAAATAAGAATACCTGAATATATTACATTTGAATTATCTGAGTTTCTTATGGTTTGGAAGTACGGATTAGTGTTCATGCAAGTGTACACTCAATTCCTAATCCTGATTATGGCCCCCAGGGTATTTCGTTTGTAGATTGATGATATGAAATGATTCTCGCTACCTCAGTTGCAGCTCCCTTTTGCCACTTCTTCTATTATACTCAATGTGCTCTATTGCAAAGTAAGTGAGTAGCTAGTTATTTGAAAGATGGTACTATGCGAAATGTCTCGCTACTAGGTAATGAGGGTCTTTGTTGTAAATTGCCCTCATATGTTCCATCATTCCCTTTTTAGCTGCCAAGGTGGTACTGCTCACATATCATAATTCGCATGGGCACTCAAGAATGTAGATAACAAAATTGGAACCACATGTCAGAAATTGCTCTATAGTTTTCTCAGATGTCTGTGTTAGATATTTTTTACGCATTTGGCTATTTCGGCATGCCCTGTGGTGTCCACAGGGAAAGAAACCCTTTATAATTCAAATGTGTGTTCACATGTTTGTTGGTTATGTCCCCTTTCATAAGAATATCTTTGAGATTCTTTCTTTTTCTGTAAGTTATTTGTGAGCGTCTAGGTAAGTCTTTAGCCAGAGTAGGTTTGCATGATAAGATTTGGAAATTTTGATTACAAATTTTGGAAATCTGTTTAAATTCAGAAGTGTAAGCAAGAATGACTCTGAGTTGGTTCTCCTCCTCTACCTTTTTCTTCCCCTGTAATGTTAAGGCTCTAAGGATTTTGCTGACCTTATCTTTAGCTTTGTCTAACACCCACTTCAGGTATCCTCTCTCTTTAAACCTGTCTATCATGGTTTTCTGTTCTATTAGAAAGGCATCTTGGGTACTGCAGTTTCTTCTTGCCCTAAGCAGTTCCTGCATGGTATGCTCCACTTAAGACTCTCTGGGTGGCAGCTTAGGGCATGTAGGAGGCTGTTACCAGCAGTGTCTTTTCTGTGTAATTTGGTGCAGATTTGGTTATGTTTCACCTCTACCACTACATAACGGAATTCAATAGCTACCTTACTGATAGTTTAGGTAAGTTTTAAGTTGAAGTTGCTCTCATTAAGTTTACAGATAAACCTTATTGCTGTTTCCTCACTGCCTTTCCATATGATAAAAGATCATCAATGTATCTTAGCCTTTAATGATTTCTCCTTTAGGTTCATTTTTCTGTAGATCTTTCTGGACTTCTTCCTCCCATACCCCAAGAAAACGATTAGCAAAACTCGGGGAAAAGCAAGTCCCCATAGCAGTACTGAGGACTTGCCTGAACATGGTTCCATTGAATAAAAATATGTTATTAGACAAACAGAATCTTATCATTTCGAATAACATAGCAGTATGTTCCATGTAACATATTTTCATTTTTTTCAGAAAATGGTGGCAGCATTGTATGCCCAGGTCATGATCTATTATGGAGTACAAGAGTTTACATCCATAGTTATTAGTTATTAGTTGGTAATCTTCCTCCCACCTCACATCATTTATTTTACTCAAGAAATCTTTAGTTTCCTTGGTATAAGATGGTAGAGTCATCACATATTTGCGAAGGAAGTGGTCCACATTTTTTGATACATGTTCAGAGACACTTCCTATCAATGATACAATAGGCCTCCCTGGTGGTATAGTGGCATTTTTAAGGATTTTGGGCAGGAGATAAAAGCACAGGACTTTGGGATAATCCTTTTTGAGATAACAGTATTCTTCCCATTGTAGGATTCCTTGATCTTTCCAGACTGTCAACATGTTCCTTATGTTTATAATGCTTTCATTAGATATTGGGCTCTCTCAATTGTTTATGGACTTTCTCTATATACATATAACGATTCCACAGAACAATGCGGGGCTTGGACATGAAACTGAAGAGGGAACTTGGAGCCACAATGGCCTTGAATAAAAGCCAAAAGAAGATTATGTTAAAGAAACAGCTCTTGACTGCAGGACCAAAAAAATCAGATTCCCATACAAAGAGTGATACTGTCCACACCCATAGATGACCATGAGTGGGACGGCGCGGGGTAGAGGCCAAGCCCCCATGATATGTTCTATCATGGAGCTGTGTCGGGGCATCCATGAATATATAGCACACCTGAGACATAACATCACGTAGAATCCATAGGAAATCAAGAGTGCGGTTACTACACTGGGCCATAGATTGAATGCCAAGGACGTAAATCAGGTGAAAAGGAGAGCAAAATAAAATTGAAGAGCTGCTTACCCATCTGGTTCAGAGATCAGAACTCAGAGCTCAGGCACAACTAGAAGACCTTGAGAATAGCTTGAAGTGCCATACCATTAGAATAAGAGAGGTGCCGAGGAACACAGAAGAATGACACATTGAGACATCAGTCATGATACTGTTCAAGTATGTGTTGCTGGACCTAGCACAAGTGGCCATTTTCTTGGTATCATACACATACCGTATGTCCCCTGAGGGTCAGAGAAAGTTGGACCCCAGAGATTTTTCTACTGCAAACGAGATTTAAAGAATGTATAAATCCCTTTTATGAGTCAGAAAATGTGTTCCGATTCACTTGTTATCCATTCTGAAAGGCAAATTGGAGGGGGATTGAGAGGGCTGCCCCCATACTATTTGTGATTTATTTATTTATTTTAAAAGTTTTATATAGCGCTTGCTCCACCCAGGCGTATCAGGGAGCTTTTCATTAGTATAATGATAGCAAAGGAATACAGAACAATTGTTTCAAGTGCAGCATTCCGACATGGTGGACTAAAAGAACACATTGAGTAATATAGATTGAATAGAGTGAAAAAACAAAGAAGAAGCAATTTACAAACAATGTGAGAAAGATGTAGTTACAGATTAGAATACAGTACATAGGGGTAGGCTCAGTAGTTGGAAGGGGGGTTTGGGCGAGTGAGAAGGGTGAGTGGGGAAATGTTAGGATGGGGAAGGGAGGGACGAAAAGGGTGGAGATGGGTAAGGAAGGGGCTGTGTAGATGAAGGTGACAAAAAAGGGGGGTAGGGGGAAAAGGCAGGAAGAGTATAGCAAGTATAGTAAGAAAAGGATTATGGACCCCAATATTTGTTCAGCAGGTGCATTCTAAGGTATTTTTTTAAACTGACATAAGAAGGGTTACATCGTACATCTTTAGAGAGGCATTCCAGATACTGGGGGCATTACCAGAGAAGGGGACGAAGCGTAACCTGCTTTATTTAGTTTGTTAGAGAGGTAGAGTGGGGTCTTTTGATAAAGGGCTTTGTGCATAATGCAGGCAATTTTATAGAAAGATCTGCCTTCGATAGGAAGCCATTTAAGGTCCTTGAGGGAAGGTGAGATGTGGTCAAAACGTTTACAGTCAGTTGTTAGCCTGGCCGCTAGGTTGAGAACAGATTTGAGGGGGGGGGCAAGGTGACTTTTGGGAGTTCTGGAGAGTAAAGCATTTCTGTAGTCAATTTTCGAGAGGACTAGAGATTGGACAACCAATTTGAAATCTTCCGCTGGAATAAAAGGTTTCATTTTTTTGAGATGTCGGAGCGTGAAGAGTGCTCCCTTGGCTGAATTTTCTAAATGGGAATTGAGCATTAGCTTACTGTCGATGGTAATGCCAAGAGATTTTAGTGATTTAGAGAGGGAGAGAGAACAATTTAGGGCGTTAAGGTCAGCAATCCATGTTTGGATGGGGAGTGGGTTGTTTTTAGGAGGGAAAAGAATGATTTCAGTTTTGTTTGGATTGAATTTGAGATTATTGGAGAAAAACCAGGATTGTATCTTAGTTAGGGCAGTGTTGAGGTGTAAGACATCAGAGTGGGATTTAATTTTATAGTGCAGTTGAGTTTCATCCACATACAGGGGATAGTTAATTCCGTCTTGTTTAAGTATGAGGGTAAGGGGTTCCATAAAGAGGTTGAAGGAAGTGGGAGAGAGGATAGATCCTTGGGGGACACCGAGGGAGACAGGTGTGGGGCAAGAGAGGCAGTTTTGAAATTTAATTTGTTGGGTTCTGTGTTGGAGGTGGGAGGCAAACCAGTTTAGGACAGTGCCATTTAGGCCGAAACGATCTCTGAGTGTGTTAATTAAGGTTGAGTGGTTAACTGTATCAAATGCAGCAGTGAGGTTGAGGAGAATGAGTAGGCAGGTCTTGCCCTTATCCAGGGTGTGGTGGATGTCATCAACTATATTTAGCAATGCAGTTTAAGTGCTGCAGCCTTTACGGAAGCCAGATTGTAGGGGGTCAAGCAGGTTGTGTCAATGTGTTTATCCAAGTGAAGTAGGGCACATTTTTCAAGGGTTTTGGAAAGAAGGGGGAGGTTGGAGATAGGGCGGCGGTAGTTAGGATCTGCTTTGGGGTTTTTAGGAATGGGCGTGATTTGTGCGCATTGGAGGGAGACAGGGACACACCACGTGGAAAGGGAGGAGTTGATGATACTGGTCCAATATGGGACAATGGCGTGCTTTAGATCTTGGACGAGGGTAGATGGGAGTGGGTCTTTTGGATGGGAGGATGGTTTTAATTTGGATATGATGTGAATGACTTCAAGTTCGGAAACAGAGTGGAAATCCTGGCAGTATGATTGGTATATTTCACAAACCAATGATCAATTACTAAACCTTGAACTAGGGTGGCAACTGATTCACAAAGAGGTTTCTGCCCATGATAATACTGTCCCATTTGGGAACCAAATTGGGCCTCCTTGGGTAGAACAGGTTACTGCCTTCTTCCGCCAAAGAGTTAGCAAGTGAGAAACACATATTTACAGCAGTATCTGTTATTTTTATAAAAAATGGACTGCTTTCAAATTAAATGTGTCTCGTTTGGCAAAGAAAAAGCTAGATCAGAGGTCTGTTGACCCATGCAATCTTCCATCCATGCATTCAGACAATCTCTGGGGGATGCATACTGCCTAATTAAGAATAACTAGGCAAGTAATTTTGCCGCTACCTGCCAAGGAACAATTTGTGATATGACCTATTAGTATATGTAATTGCATTCCATTTACCAAACCAGTTTGTATATAAAGTGCACATTCCTGGCTTGCCTGTAAGAATGGTACATCTAGCACCAAATGTTGTTACAGTAAAAATTAGTTCTCCCTTTTACTTAGAAATTTCGATCACTCAGCAAATAATACTCAATCCAAAAATCCTTACTGCGTATCCCTTCCATCAGTTATTTTTTATGAAACTTGTCAGAGGTCTCCCTAAGGTAACTTTAAACCTGTGTGCATGATTACCTTTAACTTTTTTTCGTGGAATCAAATTTCTCCTTTTGGAAAAATGACATGACTCGTTTTCAGAACAGTAGATCAAAAATTATTGTTTTTTAAATGAACTGGTTTAATACTAAGTTGTAATAGGTTCTGGAACTACCTCCACCATATTTTGAATCTGATATATTCATGGTCATACTCTGAACATTACACTTGAGGTATATTTATATTTGAGAAGGGCACCCAGAGCCAGGGCTTAACAGACAGGTGTGTGGTAGCAGTCCCAAGGTAGCCTGTTGATAGGCAGTGCGTGAACACCCTGGCGGAATCTTTCCTGAAGTCATAAAAAAGGGAAACTTGAGAAATAATTTAAATTGAACATGTCAAATAGCTTAATATTCCCAATACTCAAAGCAATAATACATTAAGGTACGTGACTTATAAACTGAGAGCATCTTAACGCTCACTGTCCAAGCTGTACTTTGATTAAAAATGTAACTTTAGCGAAAATAATGTTTAAAAAAATATAGGACTTGAGCATTTTTTTAATGCCTATATAGTAAAAATATGTTTCCCTCGCAAACACAACACCTTTTTGTTTAACTGAAGATTTTTAATTCAAGAATATATCAAAGTTGACCTTGCACTAAAATGGCTTATATGTTCTTCCTTGAGCCAAACAAATTAACGTGATATTCTCTAGCAACCTAGAAACATTTAATATAATGCTGAATATTAATTCCCCTCCTATTCAATAGCCTTCATGTGGCATGTGTCTGTTCATCAGGTGGGGGAAAGCTGTTAATTTGGAAAGGATAACCCGAGGGACAGAGGGAGGCTGTGCTAAATTATGCACATCAGTGGTAAAGTTTTATCATAAGTATTATGCCAAGACCTGGAGGTCACGTCAGTGGAGGTCTGATCAAAAGAACACCGAAAAGAGCACATTTTGCAGAATCTGTGCGAGAAACCTCAAGAGAGGTCAACTTGGTTCATAGAGGCGCATAACCAAGAATATTATAAAAATGTGTCATCACCATAACATGCAAAAATCGTAGATGAATACATGATCAAGTAAGTGGTTGTGAATACCAAAGACACCCTGCAGCAAGCAGGCATACTATTAAGCATGAAAACGGGGAGACTGCGAAAAATCAAGAAGGTTTGTATTCACTTGAAGCATCAAGGAATGATGTAACAGCTTCCTAGTAGGCATGTATGATTTCTGACTATTGAAAAGTCTTGGGAAGGAAAAAAACCTCATATGTTCTATTATTTAATATTAACTTATTGAGGTAGTCACTTTTTTAATTGCCGCTTGTTACTGTAAATGTTTCAGCAGTTACATTAGTGGTTTATGTTTTCTCCTGAATATATTGAATTATTGATGGATAAATTAATGAGGGATGTTTTTCAACTAGGATTTCTGTATGACATTAAAAACAAATTAGAGCGAAGCTTGAGTTGGCTCAAAAACCCGATTTAAATAACTTCTCATGTATTCATAGGTACCCATGTCCACCTTTATATCATGTATTTTATGTCAGTATGACCCCACTCCCTCTACCTATAGTCGGGTGTGCAGTACATAGGTAGATTCGGCATGCGTGACCTGTGGCCCTATTATACATTGTGCCCTGAGTGTGCTAAAGGCGATTTCAGAGGCTCTGGGCTACAATGGTATCACAGAATTGGCCGCAGATGCTTGTGTGTCCTACTTCTCAAACACTGATAGTGCAGGCCCACAAGTAGTGCTAGCACTATCATGGGAGAGCATGCAGATGAGGGAATCACCGTGCCTCTGGGCTCGCCAAGTGCACCCTGGCATAGCTCTTCGAAGGTGCACTGAAAGACTGCCCAAAAAAGGTGGCAACCCTCTGGGGTGGTTGAAAGAGAACCCCATGGACTCCACAGGCAATCCCCCTGAAGATGGGGAAGGTCACTCACTGACACTAAACGCTGAAACGCTGACATTGATAGACCACTGCTGCTTGAGGTGGAGAAACTGTGCAGGCTGCCCTCTATCCCTCTGCTGAGGGATACCGCCGCTTCCGCGCTACAGCTCGCAGCACCCGCTTCGTGGGTGCCGCATCGCGGCTAGCGGTGAGGGGCTGACGCCGCCTGGGCAATCCGCTGAGGAAGGAAGACCGGAGGAGCCTGGGAGGCGGAGCGCGAGCAGGGACTCAATAGACCAGGAGTCCCTGCGGTGACCAGGTGTTGCTGGACGCGCCCCCTGGGAGACACGCTCCACACTCGCAACGCCGCCTATATAACGGTTAGCCCAACGTTTAGCGGGATGTGAGCGGGACGCCGAGCTAAGCCCGGGCAAAGGGCGGGCCCTCTTCGGCCCTCAGCGGCGGGAAGAGGCTGGGCTGGGGCACCCCCCTTTAAGTCATCGTGTGAAAAGGTAATTGTGCATCTAGTACATTAGAATGACCAGTAAAACTATTTACTCTGTGTTGATATGCGACCTATTATGAGGAAGCTGGACAAAAGTACAAGGATGCCTACACTAAGGTCGAGCACTAAACAAAAAACGGACATCCCTCAACCAGTACCAACTCTAACTGCTATTGACAAAATGCTACAGCAGACAATTGGGGTTGTAGCTGATGCAATAGCAAATACGGAGAGAAGGATGTCCTTACCACCGACGATTATCGTTCGAGACACACAGAAGGGGGCTACGGATATTTCTGTAGTTACTTTAGATGCTATAGACGACCCAGATATTAGTTTTGGTGTCACTTCTTCTTCCTTTGTGGATCTCCCGTGTGCTCAGGCTGCTACTGAGAACATGAAGGAGACAAGGAAGATAACGAACGTAAATACAAAAAAGGCGAAATTAAACAACATAGAGGGAAAAGGACCCAAAGATCACTTAAACCATTGGGGGAAAAAGGCCAAAGTAAAACTACAAACCATAATTTAGTTGCACCCATAAACCCGCCCACACCAGGAATCCCCTGCTAGATTACTAACATGGTGGCTGATCTGAAAGCTGATCTAGAAGATACCATCACTGCGCTGATTAAACCCCTTATGTCAAAAATAGACAGACTAACCTCTCTGATAAATAATAAGGGAGTTGGTCCAGCAAGACAATTGGCACAGGATGGTGCTTCAACAAAAGCGAGAGAGTATGGGTGTTCACCTAATTTTTAAAAGACAAGGTTACACCAACAACTGAACTGGCATCAAGTAAACCAAAGAGAGTAAAACAAATGAACGCTCAAGATGTACAAAAAGCCCCAATATCTCTAAATCTTGGCAGTACTAATGAGACAACACAGGCCCAAACCAAACAACAATGTCAAGGAACTGCTCAAGTATGAAACGGAACCAAAGTTCAAATTCCAAAAGATAATCCTAAGCCAAATCCCACCCCGTTAGCGAATGCCCCGGAAAACAAATCAACATCGACCCGTTTTAGGACAATTAATCTTCCCCCTGAAGCTTTGCCCTTCGTGGTCGTGTTGACAGGAGTTCCACCAATAAGAGAGGGCAAAAGGGAAACACATCTGGAACTAAAGAACAAATGTGTACAGTCGTTGCAGATAAATAGTCCTTTACCCCAAAACATTTGTGGCGAAATCCTCACAGTAAGGAGGGGGGAGTGGATTGGGAGAGGAACAAAAACAATAGGTGGGGATATAATAACAGTTAAGTTTAGAGACATTGCAGCAGTCAATTATATATGCAATGCACCCTCTAGCACATCTCATACCCAAATCCATCCCGTACACTTATCATACTTTTACCCCTATACGCCACAAAGACCTGTGCAAAGATCTGCGCAGAGAATTAGAATCCCGATGAATAGGGCCCATCAGATGGAATCCCAGTACAGACCGGCCCAATGGCAAATGCCATATCAAGCGACCCCAGCCTATGATCACTTTTTAACTCAGTATGCGCACTGGAATAGGTTTAGCGCACTTGAAGAGGTCGATTGACATGCACAGGAAAAATATAGTGCTTTTGACACTCCCATAAGATCTGAGGAGGAAGGGCCAATTGCAACAGAATTAGGAACCCCTAGTATTATAGGATCTAACAATGCTAAGGGACCCAGTAAAAAGAGTTTAAAGTCAAAAAATGGGAGAAATAAAATAACAGAACATTTAGCTCATAAGAAAACCCCTGTGCCGAGCAGACAGGCTAGTGACATCAGCCCAGAACTCTGTATCCATATATCAACTATAGAGGTAGACCAGGAGGAACATTCACTAAGGGGTCTAAAAGAACAACATATGGGGGATAATCATGAACATTTCCAAATTATATCCTGGAATATTGCAGGACTAGCAGCCAAATTTGATTCTAAGGAATGGCATAATTATATTACTAAATTCCAAATCATATGCCTACAAGAAACATGGGCTGTCGATCCCAATCTATATAGTTTAGAGGGGTACAAATGTTTTGCTGTCCTGGCCATAAAATCACCACCGGGGAGAGGCATGGGAGGACTAATAATGTATGTAAACCTTCATATTCAGGGAGTATGGTCTAGGTATAACTGGGACTCACATAATATACAAGCGGTCGGATTTCGTTTTAAAATTTTTAATCTTATTTTACTAAATTGGTATAATGCCGTCGGTACGATGGGAAAGGGGTCCGTTGTTAAGGAACTGGACTCCTGCCTAGAAAAGTTGAGCTCTTCGAATGAGACACCAAACCCCTCAAGAATAATACTCTTGGGGGATTTTAATTGTCATCTCTGTGATAATTTAAAACCATTTAACAGAGATTGGTCAAGATGCACTATTTTGAAAGGGCCACACTTTGCCCATGTAACAGAGAGATGGGATCTAGAGAAATTTACGAAAAGGCATAATTTGGTCCATACTTTGGACCTCGTTAAGTTAGGCGAAAAGGGAGACCTCAACCCAACATTCAGAGGTAGAGGCTGCCAGTCTTATATCGACTTCATTCTAGTCTCACCACTACTAAAGAGAAATATCAGCAACATGGCCATAGAAACAAGCATCTTTAGTGACCATAACCCCCTAACTCTTGCGTAAAAAGGGTTTGTTTTTAAAAAATCTACAAAGAGATTAGACGTCACGGAAAAGGCAGTGGATCAGGGAAGAAGGATTAAGTGGGCTAAGATTGACGGAGACAGATTTTACAAAAGACTGATAACAGAGGGTCTAAATGCCATAAATGTATGCCTTGATCCTCTAGTGGAAGGAGCGCTAGTGGTTAGCGCATTTGAAGAAATCGCACGTTACAGAGATAATCTTCTGAGGACATCTAAAAATAACAAAGTGCCTTCCACGCCACGGTGGTCCGATTCTGTTTGCACTAAGGCGTACAAAAAACTGAAACTTAGCCTCCACGCCAAACCCCGAGATAAGCTGATAATAGCCAACACAGAATTGAATACAAAAAAACATTGAATGAACGGAAAAAGAGTCTACAAATTCAAGCCTGGGAGGATTTAAGGGAGGCTGCAGAAAGGCGAGATATCTCAGCTTTTTGGAAGGTCATTAATACCCCATGTTTCCAGGACCCAGGAGCACCTAAAATAATGAATACTATCTTACCTGAACAATGGCAGACTCATTTCCAGAGCCTTTATAACTACACAGGACATTTAACCCAAGGGGAAGGACCAAGGTTAACACAACACCCAAAATTGGACTCCTCCCTGGAAGAAGTAAAATCGGCAATAGTAGGGCTCAGCAAGAACAAAGCACCCGGCCCTGACGAAGTACCCCCTGATCTTTACTTGAGCAATATAGATCTTTGGGCGCCGCTGCTTACGAGGGTTCTGAACAAGGCAGTGGTGGCAGGACTGCCTCGCTCTTGGTCAACAGCAACTATAGTGCCGATCTATAAAAAGGGGAACCGTGATGACCCCCAATGCTATCGCCCCATATCCCTTATAGATGTGACGGCGAAAGTTTTGGGATGTGTCATTCTACGCCATTTGCAGGAATGGGCTGAGGAGCACCAGGTCCTATCAGATGTTCAATATGGCTTCAGGGAGGGTAGATCCACCACTGATCAATGTTTGAACCTGTACCTACTGGCAGCAAAATATACCATTGCTGGTAGTGGGAATATATACATGGGGTTTATGGACCTCTCCGTGGCTTTTGATCGCGTAAACAGAGAAAAACTTTGGTCATTATTGCTATATTTAGGAGTGGATCAACCCCTTGTAGATGTCCTACAAACTTTACACTGGAATACGTCTGCAAGCGTGAGATATAACCAAGAGGGAAGTAAGACCGACCCCTTTGTATGCACCAGTGGAGTGAGGCAGGGATGCATTTTAGTGCCCTTCCTATTTTCTATATATATAAACCTCCTGGAAAAAGAACTTCTTAAGTTACAGGTAGATTCGCCCCAAATTGGCCATCGCGCGGTGCCGGTATTACTATATGCCGATGACGCAGTTTTGTTAGCCAGAACCCCCTTGGGGTTGCAGAAGTTGATTGATGGTTTTGTTGATTTTATGGACAAACTTGATTTATCAACAAACCTGGAAAAATCTTATATTATGACAACAGGACCAAAAGAAAAAGGGAAAATTATCTATCAGATCGGTTCACATAAAATTGGCCAGGTTAAGACTTTTTCAAATCTTGGCGTACTGTTTGACAATCAACTGACTTTTAAACCCCTGGTGGAGAAACATGCAACTAAACTGGCGGCGTCATCAGGCGCAATCATGGGGTTCGGGAGAAGACTGGGCAGATGGTCCCCAGAGCAAATATTAAATCTGTATAGATCAATATGTTGTGCCAAGGTCACTTACGGTGCAGAAGTTTGGGGTTTTATTGATAAAAAATTACAACAGATACAGGTGGAAGAAAATAAGTTCTTCAGAAGAATTCTGAAATTACCACAGACTGCCCCGGCCTTCATCATTCATGAGGAAGTTGGAGAGTCGTACATTGAAGATCGGATTAGAATTAAACCTCTCCTAGCCTGGGTTAAAATCTGGACCAACCCTGATGCGTCCTTCACAAGGCAAATTATAAAAGACTGCCTCAAATGGGATAAATGGGCTCATATACCTTGGCTGAAGTATATCAAGGACTCTATGGAGGATATTGACTGTAAAAACTTCTTTGCAGCCCCAGAATCCCTAACTGCTGAGAATAAAACAATGGTTAAAAGACTTTTCTCAGAACGGTCAAGTACGACTAGGGCGGAGAGGGAAAGACGTAAGCCCACTGTTTCATCTTATTGTCAACTAACAGTGAAGCAAGGAATGGAACCATACTTGAGGGTCATGCATAATGCTCAGGATCGTTACTATATGACCCGTTTCTGACTGAATATTCTCCATCACTTATTTGCGGTTCCCCCTGGGTTCACTCTTACAGTGGAGGCGAAGGGTACCTGCGGCTGCGACGCTAGGTCTCCGCAGGATACCCTTCACTTTGTTCTGCTATGTCCCTTTTACTCTGCCCCAAGGCGTAAGTTTTTAGTAGGGATTCTGAAAGAAACAAAACTCAGACAAGCAAAAATGGCCTTGAAGTTCCTACAGGAAGCCCCAGATGCTCATACACTGTTCTGTATTGTGAACTTCATTCGAGTTGCATTACGGTTAAGGAACACAAGAGAAAACTGACTCTAATGCCATTTAATCCCGTATAGACTACTCCTTTTCCTTAGCTTTATGAAATATGTGTTTTTAGCTGATTTAAAAAAAAAAAAAAAAATGTTATGTGTATATTGTGTATGTGCTTTTATGGTGTCTTTTTAAGTACCGAATAAAGAAATTGAAAAATTAAATAACTTCTCATGTATTCATAGTTACCTATGTCCACCTTTATATCATGTATTTTATGTCAGTATGACCCCACTACCTCTACCTATAGTCGGGTGTGCAGTACATAGGTAGATTCGGCAGGCGTGACCTGTGGCCCTATTATACATTGTGCCCTGGGGGTGCTAAAGGCGATTTCAGAGGCTCTGGGCTACAATGGTATCACAGAATTGGCCGCAGATGCTTGTGTGTCCTACTTCTCAAACACTGATAGTGCAGGCCCACAAGTAGTGCTAGCACTATCATGGGAGAGCATGCAGATAAGGGAATCACTGTGCCTCTGGGCTCGCTAAGTGCACCCCGGCATAGCTCTTCGAAGGTGCACTGAAAGATTGCCCAAAAAAGGTGGCGCACTTTCAGCGCTCCTAAAGGCAACCCTCTGGGGTGGTTGAAAGAGAACCCCATGGACTCCACAGGCAATCCCCCTGAAGGTGGGGAAGGTCAGTCACTGCACTCGCCTGCAAAGGTATCTCTCGCCCCTCCTCAAATTGCAGGCAGCATACCGCCTGCACTGTGAAACACTGTGCATCGGATTAAAACAGCCGCTCGGTATTTCACTTGAATGTGCTGCCCCAGGCCAGCACAAGTTCGTGGCTGCTCCCAGAGCAGCATATTTTTTGTAATATGGTGCAGTGGCCCATGTTTGCCCCGGCAAAGCATTTGGAAAGATGCTCTTTCACGCAAACAGAGAGGGCACCATATACAAAATATGGCGCCTTTTGTTTTTCCACCCAATCCCGCTTATCTTGAAATGACCCACTCCTCCCTCAAAAATTTTACAAATACAATTTCCTCACTTGTTAATTTGAAAAAAAAAAATAAGTGCCATGGCCCAAGATATCTGCCGGTTGCATCATCCAAAGCTATAAGAATGACCTTGGTAAATTGGTATTGTGTTTTTATTCATGTATATTGAATACTCCTATTGTGCTTCCATCAAAAATCAGCAGACAGTGCCACCATGGCGTGGACTGTCAGAAATGACTGCCAGTGTTAAGAAACAAATGCCAATGTTGACCATAGTCTAACACTGGCACAAACTAAGCACTGAATCACATAGGATCCAGTCTCCACACCCATCCACCCTTCGAATAATATTCCCTCATCCTCACCCCATACAAAATTGAGTATGTGACATCCTTCCATCCTGACAGTTAACACACATACCCTACGACCACCCTTCTACTGCAATACTACAAATCCCTTCCTCATTTCCAGTCACCTCCCAACCCACCCTCTGCGCATTCCATCCCCTCACTCTTCACCCATACAAAAAAAACAACTGGCACCCTTACACGTTGCTTTCCACAGCTCCCTTTCAGCCCACAAATCCTTACCTGGCACCCTGCCAAACTCTCACATTATAATCTGGGTATTTCCTACCTCTTTAAATCTGAAGATGCAGCCTCCACTCTCACCCAGAGCGCTCACACCACGCTCACATTGGCTCTGTGAGAGATGCTTGTCAGCTGCGCATGCTTATCCTTATCAGCACAGGTGTGCAGAGACCTGTGGCTGATAGGGGAGATTTCAGTTGGGTCTAAAGGGGCGCTATCCACATTTAGCCATCTCTTTTGTGTCTCTATAAAGTAGAGACATTGGTGGTGGCAAACCAGCATCAGTTAGAGCAGGAGCTTAGGGACCTGGGGCATATTTACAATGAAGTGGCCGAGCGTGACAACACCCTCCGCCACTTCTGAAACACAGGGCTGCACCATCTTTACAAGAATATGGTGAAGCCCTGCATTTCCCCCTGCGTGGCGCTACATTTAGCAGCCTATCGCCAACGTAGGCACCCTTGCACCATTGTGCAAGGGTGTCTGCGTTGAGGGTAAGATTGTTTATGTGCTGGAAGGTCCCCCTTCCTGCACATAAACAATTTCTAAAACTGTTTTGTAACTTCTATGTGTGGTGCAACAGCACATATAAAAGTTCCAAAAATGCATTTTTTGAAAATGATTGTTTATATGCAGGAAGGGGGACCTTTCTGCACATAAACAATCATAGGCAATTTACTATTTCTATATGTGCTGCACAAGGCAGCACAGATGGAAATAGAAAAAACTAGGAGAAATAAACAATTCCTACTCGTTTCACCTGTTTAAGACCAGGTTTTCCCTGGTCTTAATTTTGGTGCTGCCTCCTATTTACTCTGCCCTTGTAAATAGAGGGCAGCATCCAAATCAATAGGTGTTGCGGTGGAACGCCCACCACAACACCAATTACCCTACACTTTCACGCTAAGTACAGCATGAAAGGGTGCCTTATTTACAAGGCAGAGTTAAGCCACGTTAACTGGCTTAATGCTGCCTTATAAATACGGCGAAGCCCCTATTGCCATCACAATTAACGTTGTGGTCGTGATAGAGGCTTGTAAATATGCCCCTTGGTGCTTTACAGCTGACGTCAAAGCCGTGAGTAACCAAGTTTTGAAACACATCTGTCATATATCTATCCTCCTGGCCCCCCGTGTCAAAAAACTGACACGGAACCAGATTCGATGCTAGTGGAGCCACAAGGAGCGGGTAGAGCAAACAAGGGCAGGTTCGCACAACCTTTTACACCCAGTTACCTCCGTACCCAAAACAGATATAGTTGCCTGGATATGGTAGATTGACTGCCGGACAACCAGGGGGGCTTAACGGGGCTTTGCCAAGTAAATGTAAGGAGGAACCCAGTTAATGTATTGAGAGGGAGTTCTATATATAACGAAGGAGATAAGACTGTAGGTAGTAGTTCAGTAACCTCAAAGTCCCCAGTCACTCAAGTTAACTTACAATTGCCTATTATAGGCACTAATGAACCTGCTTCAAATACAAACGTGGCAGGCAACACATTGAGTCCTCTGTTAGCCGGAATAAGATTGTATGAAGGGGGCCCAAGGGGATCGGGTGGTAGCATTGACAGGGGCTGTAAGCCAGATACATTAACGATATTGTCATGGAACGTCGCAGGCTTACCCAATAAAATGGCATGTCCGGAGTAGGGATCTTTTGTGGACAAAAAAAATTACGTCTGTCTCTTCCGAAAGACCTGGGCACGAGAAGAACAACTATGCAGGGTTATGCCTCATTTCACGTCCCGGCTCGATGGGGGGGGGGGTAAGGACGACCGTCAGGGGGTCTTACTATTTGGGTTGGTTCCCATTTGGGATGTATGGTGAAGACATTGACCACTTATTCTGAAGATGTCCAATGTGTAGTTCATGTATGGCCAAATGATTTCAAACTTGCTCTTATTAATGTTTATTCTCGTCCTGTTAGCATAGCCAGTGAATCAAGAACTATTAAGGAGTTGTCACACTTTTTGCATACCATCACCAGTGACACTCATCTTCTGGTAGGGGGTTATCTGAACTGCCACTTCGAGCCTCTAGTGGGTATGAAGGATGGCGTCCTACTGGCAGAGGATGACTACTGGGCGATACCACGACCCAGGCTCCATCTCCAAGGGTATGGTCTCCTCTAGCCAATCAGATAACGGCTCTATCTCTAAACCATTCTATAAGGGCTTGTAATGGCCGCATGCCTTCGAATACCCCAGCCAAGTGCACATTTAATAAACCTGGACACGAGTCACGCCTTGACTACATCTTGGCTGAAACACGGTTATGGCCAAAGGTCATAGACCTAAATGTAATCACAAGAGCTGAAAGTGACCATAACGCTCTAATCTTGGAGTTGGGTTCCCCTGGCCGTAGTAAGAACAGTACAACAAGTTATGGGGCCCCTCATGGTAGGAGCACATTATCTAATGACAGATGAAGAGACAGGTGGGACAAAATAATGGCACATACGGAAGAACTTTATAACCTATATACCCGGATAGTCCCCCTGTTTGTGGAGGTTGATGTGCTAAACACACAACCATTGCCCCCCCCGATAACTATACAAAGATGCAGGTTCTCCACGCAGATCTAGTATTCAACCTGGCAGAGGTATTCAATCCCTGGGTGGCTAAAAATAACAAAAGGGCTCACATAAGCACATGGTATAATGCAGCTTGTTGAAAGGCCAAAGCAGAGCTAGTACAGGCTCTGAAATTAAGTAATAACAAACTTCAAATTCAAGCCAGGAGGGCAGATTACAAATGGTTGATTAAGTGCGCAAAGGAAGAGTGGGACCACGATAAGTGGGCCAGCTTAACCGTCGCTCTTGATACAAAGGATTCCCGGAAATTCTGGTCCATAGTCAACACTGGTAGTGGTGAACCGAAACCAGCTATTGAACCTAATATAGCAGCCGAAGTCTGGGAAGACCACTTCCGAGCTCTGTACTCCATAGAGGATGGTATAGAAATTTTAGAAACTGAATCGGTACCATCAGTTTCTATCCCACAGCCTGAGTTGGTAGAGTTCACCACAGCGGAGGTCTGCAATGCAATTGCCAAACTTGCCGTAGGAAAAGCCCCGGGTTTAGACAAACTCCTAGGAGACCTCTTCAGACATGAACCTAAGATATGGGGCCCGTATCTACAAATCCTTTTTAACGCAGTCCTGAGAGGCATGGCGGTTCCCTGTACTTGGCTGGGCGCAGAGATAGTCCCTATATTCAAGAAGGGCTCCCCTCTGCTCCCAGCCAACTACAGGCCCATCAGCCTCATTGATGTCCCGCAGAAGATCTTTGCGTCACTCATCTTAGATTTCTTACAGGATTGGATAGAGGAGCACGCAATTTTTAGCCCGTATCAAGCAGGGTTTAGGAAGAACACTTCCACCATGGACCAAATTTTTCGTTTGTCGCTACTATTTTGGAAAACGGTGCGTTTAGAGGCTGGCAGCCTCTACATGGTGTTTGTGGTCCTTTGCTCTGCTTTTGATTTAGTCCCTTGGGGGAAACTATGGTCTGTGCTCCCTGAGTTGGGCATACCGGTTCAACTCTTAACTATAGTGATGAGGTTACATGAGGCGAATTTCGCACAAGTCAGATGTGGGAAAAACAGTGCATTGTCATCTAGATTCCCCGTTGACAGGGGGGTACGGCACGTGTGCGTATTGGCACCTACCCTGTTCTGCCTCTATGTCAACGGGGTAATCGTCCATTTGAATGGAGTGCGGAACAACAATGCCCCAAAGCTGGCGCGTAGTAGGATACCTGCGATTATGTTCACAGACGATACCCTCTTGTTGTCTAAGTCCCCAATGGGGATGCAGCGTATATTGGACGGCTTTGAGGAATTTTGAGAGGTCGGGGTTTTTAGATTTATGCCCTCAAAACTAAATTCATGATCTTCAACCCCCCCGCAACTACTCGGCCAAACCACCAATTTAGGTACAACTAGACTGGAAAGGGTTTCGACTTTTGAATATCTGGGGGTAACCATCAATGAAAGCTTGACGTGGGGCCCCCAGCAAATCAAATCACAAATGAAACTGGCCCAACTCGCAGGGGGAATCCTCAAGCTCTCCAATAAGTCCACCATTAAACCCGTTGGTACACCTCTGGAGATTTATAAAACGCAAGCAAGGGGTGCGATTATGTACGGCGGCGAATTATGGAGTTATTCTTGTAGGGCCGATATCATTAAGACAGAAAACACATTTTTAAGACAACTGTTGGCCTTACCACTTATCACTCCACTTCTTCCCCTGAGGCTTGATTTGGGGGTGAGATCTATTGATGAGGAGCTAGCGCTTAAACCCTTCAGGTTCTGGCGTAGGCTCTGGAGAACCCCGGAGCTGTTAAACTACAGGCTGGAACTTAAAGAAATATAAACTTTTTCTAGTGCAGGGAAAATCCCTTGGCTTATGTTTATAAAGAATGAATGCGTAAGGCTAGGAGTACCTGCCCTATGGTATGATTCTGAGAGGGGCTGTAAAATGGTCTTACGCAAGTTGCTCACAAAGATATTTGTTGATAACAAACTTACTGCTGCTGTGTCTAATACCCATGCTGGCATTTTAACTGATTCCTTTTTAACGATCAAAGACTCTTATTACTTTGAGTTTTTCATGGATGGCATTTACCCTATTCTAGCAAGGAAACTATTCTTACAATTGAGATATGGTACTCTACATTTAAGAGCTTTTACTAGCCGATGGTCTTCCTCTACCCCAAAGAACTGTCCTGGTTGTATCTGTGACATAGAAAATGATCTGCACGTTCTCTTCTTTTGTCCGGCTTACTGGAAGTCCAGGAGGTACTGGCTCGTACCCCTGTGCAAGAACATGGGTTTTGTACAGTGTATGCATGCTTTTAGAGTACTAAAGACAGATACAACCTGACCCATTGTTTTTGCTGTTTCGGAATTCCTGGCAGTTATGTGGCACAAGCGAAGGCACTTAATTGCCAGCCCCTGATCATTGACCAGTAGCTACCTGTAAGAAATTGTTTTATAATGAAATCCTTGTAATACTTCATTTTCTACGCTTTTATATTCAAATATTTATTGTCCACTATATATTAGTCGACAGCAATGCTATTAATTTATCACGTCTGCAAAAATGAACTGAAACACCATCCATGTATATTGTCTTTTTATATGTCTTTGGTACTCTTTTATGGCTAAATGTCGAAATAAAGATTTTATGATGATGATGAAACCCATATTTTGAACATTGGTTTCCTGTGTAAGCCTTACAAATAAATGCTTTTCAACATCAGGCATGACATAAAATAGCATTCAAGTAATTTGTATGATGACAATCCATGACAATGCTATTGTAACATTTAAAGGTTTTATGGCAATATGCTTCTATTTAATGAGAATAACTTTTTTATGCTTCTGATATTTGTGCTCAATGTGTATGGTTGCATTGATGTTTTTGTCTACTGGTGAGTGACTACCTCGTAATCAAGACCATGAAAACATGCACATTTAGCGAATTTAGGGGCATATTATCCAGAAACTGCGTCAAAATTATTGCCACTTTAGCGCAGGAAACTGATGCTAAAGCGGCGATAATTGGGCTTGATAATATGCCCTTGTGAATTTCCATAGAAGCCCATATTCTGGTGTGAACATGGGCTTCTATTGGAATTCTCAAGGGCATATTATGAAGCTCATTATCGCCGCTTTAGCAGCAGTTTCCTGCCGTTAAAGCGGTGATAATTTTAACACCATTCTTTATATTATGCCCCTTAGTAATGTCTGCGCCGTGTCTCGCTTACCTTGTTTTAGTCCTCACTTCTTCATATGACTTCTTCAAGACTTCAAGAGAGGCAATGCTTTGCCCCAATTCTATCCAGAATAGGTTCACTAGCTCACATTTCTCGAAAGTCACCTCATTCGAGCAGTTTATATGAATGAGTAACTTGTCTTTTCATCTTACTTATTTTAATGTCACACTCTGTGGCTGTCATGGAAACCCCACTTGGCCAACAACTAGTGGCACTTCAGCCATTTGTTGCTGCTAAATGGAAATTAACTGCTCGGGAGAAAAAAGGCACAGCATTTTGTGCTCACATGGTTGGCAGGGGCTGGTCGCACAGACAAAGTTTCAATTTTGCATGTCATAGTAACATCTGTTTTATACATCAGGCCAAGGCTTAGGCTGAATAAAGTAAAAGGCCTGCCCTTGTCCTAGTTTGAGAGTTCATCAAGCAGGAAGTCCCCTTTCCCTAAACAAGAATTCCCACCCCCGTGTGTCAGAGAGCATCTGTCTCTGAGCCAGAGTTTTAGTTGATAGGAATCTAATTGGCATAGGGTGGGACTATCAAAATGGAGACAATGCTCCTTGTACAACACCCCTTCTACAACAGCTACAGCACAAACGTTCTCAAATGAGAAAATGTGCTGAGTAAGATTAGTGGCCTCTGAATGTCATGGAAGTCTACTGAGGGGGCTTTGCAGGGAATGCGACTTAGTTCAGGACCAAGAAAATGTATCCTTATAAGAAATCGGGTTATTGCTTGAGAAGAAGCCCCACTCAGGTAACAACCAGAGTCCTTGTCAAGGTCAGCAACAAAAGGCAATACATTAATTAAGTCTCTGGTAGCTTTGAACAAAACCAGTCAGGCCGAACTTAAGGGCAATGTTAAAAGTATGTATGCAGCACACAAAATAATAAAATGAAACACAAGAAACATCCCAAAGCAATTTAGAAAAATAGATTAAATTTTAATAAATAACCTTATACCAGAACTACAAAATCCAATAAGTAGATTCAGAAATTCAGATTAGTAAAATCCCAAAGCAACACTCTAGGTCATCTGGTTGCACTAGACTCGGGGAAGTCACTAGTTCAGGCCGATCACAGGTTGGATACAGGGACCAGGTATCTCCCATTGAAAAGTTATCTTATAAGTCCAGCGCTAAAAGGTCAAATCGTGTTGGAGGAGGTCTTATGGAGCAGGTTGAGTGTCATCAATGGTTGTAACTGTAGCACAAAGCGCAGGTCAGGAGTTGCGGTCAGGAGATCTGGTAACGCGAAAAGGCGGTTGATCATCATAGACAGTCGTTGCTGAAAGTTCGTTTTGGCGGTTGTTATGGGTTGCCGTTGCTGAAGTGCGAAGTGTAGGTTTCCCGTTGTGGGTTGCCTCAAGCTGTTGTTGTCCGTGTAAAGAGCTGGTCTCCCTGGAACCCTGGTCAAATGCAGCTGTCTGAGTTTTACTGTAAAAAGGCCTGATTGTGGTTGTGAGTAGCCCAAACTTCAGGCTTTTCACAATTTTGTTAGGAGGAGTACACTCTGCTGCGAGCCAAGGGTCCAGGTCCTGGGGAGGCACCTCTTGGGGAACCGCAACTGACTCCGTCAGAGGCCGATTCAGAAAAGGGGGTGGTGATGAACAGAGTGTCTGAATTAAGCTTTGTTCGCCCTAAGTTGGCAGGATATGCTCAGACGTGAGTCCCTTGCTCACTTGGCCACTGGATTCAAGATAGCTTGGCTGATGAGGATTAGGAATCCGAAACCAGTCCCAGGATGCTTGTTTCCGGTCCAGGGAAGAAATGGCTTGGCATTTCAGGCTGGACTGTTCCCATGAGGCACAGGGTCAGACTGATTTGCATATGGCCATGCCTGAACTGGGGTGGCTGAGTGAGCTAAAGAATGGTGATGGATTAAACCCAGATCAGTTGACTGGGGGTGAGTGTTTGATTTGATCAAACGCTCCGTCCATCATCCCCTTTTGTTTCATCTTTCTAAAAAGTGTCATTTTCAAAATTCTAACTTAAAATTTTACTTTACTATCAAAGAGGGGTTTAAATTGCAATCCATTTTAGGGTAGAGAGCAGGGGCCTGATTCACAAAGGTAAATTTACACATTTATGCAAGTTTACAACTGGTTGCTGTTCACGAAAGAGATTTACAAGCAGTATCTTTATGTGTGTGGAGTCTTTGCACATAACAGTTCTACCTTTTTATGTGCGGAAGCTCCGCACCTGTAAAGGCTGAATCTTGAATAGGGAGCTAGCAAATAACTTGAGTATTAAAATATTCTTTCATTAAGGATGTGCACTTGCTCATCAACAGGTTGTCTGGCAAGAAAAGACTGCTTTTCTGGTTGAAATGGAAGCTCAAGCTCAGTTTTAGATTTCACCTTTGATGACCTAAAGGCATCTCATTTGATGTCTTAAGCGGTTGTGACAGCTTACAGGCAGTTCTACCAAGAGACTGCAAGTTGGAAAGAAGTCAAAAGACATGGTTACTGAGATTGACTTTTCATGGTCAAATGATATTTGTAACCTATTGAAAGACCTCATTTGAAAACCATTTGAGTATCAGAAAGGTAGATAGTCCTTTGCAGAATATTCTGACAAGGGAAAATGGTCCTTTCACAGAAATCAGCCTTAGCACTATGGCCATTCATCGGAAAGATGTCCAACAGAGATCAACAACAAACCTTAGCAGCAGTGCTGACCTTGCTGGGGACCAGGAGACAGCATGAAATTCAGTACTCTGGTTAACCGAATTATACATGTGGGTGTGCATTTTGTAGGAATAGAATGTTCACTGTCCCTCTGATTCATAAAGAACAGATATTCAAAAGTGTTACAATTCAAGTGGTTTGTAGTGTCATATTTGTTGGCTATTTTTAGATCAATGGTCAGTTTGGATTTCCACAGGACTACTGGAAAGAGGCTTTGAATGAACACGCTGACCCTTTTCTATTCGTTTTTTGGGAATCACTGGTTTCAGCTACACCTACTGGATGTTCTGAGCCAGAGTACACCAATTGTTCAAGTCCTGTGGCCCACATGTCAAGATAATATCTGAACCTGGAGATATGATAACAACATCTAATGCATATCCTGGACTGATTTCTTGCAAAACGCACGCAACTGAAATGGAGTCCTGGCAGGCTTTTAAATTGAAAGAGAGCTTTTTTCCCATGCCTCATGTTTGGCTCTAGAAGGCACCTGCAGTGTACTGACAACTTGTGTAAGAGGGACCGTTATTTGAATCCATCTGTTTGAAACATGTTGAAAATTGTTGACAGCCTAAAGGGATTGATTTTAGTAGTCACTAGCTGATTATAATATCTAGGAAAATGTCAATGAACACACAATATAAGAGATGTGATGTAGCGAAAGTAAATACACATCTAAAAGCGGGGTAGTGTATCTCTACTGTGTATTTAGTTAATAGAAAAAGCTTTACACAAGGGGATTGGTGGAGTGGCAGTGAATAAGTTAACATAGATGTCTTTGAATCACATCTGCATATTGCCTAACAGATATGACTTGAATTCATATTCCTAGTCTTAATAGAATAGCACTGTATTTGTCCTTCAATTCAAAATGACTAATTGGGAATGTTTTTCAAATTGACTACACCTTCATTTTTAGAAATTATATTGTAGTGTATGTCCTCAGTAAACTCCATAAGAGGGCTATAATTGTTCTGACCTGTGTGGCCAGAGTCCTACGCCTACTGTGGGAGAGGCTGTTCCACAGGACACAGAATCTACTACATGCAGAAGTGACCTGTCCACATTATGCAGATCCTTTACCACACAATTGTCACACACCAACTGTGGCTACTGTTTCTTGTCTCATGTGGCAACCAAAGCCATAACATATGTTGTGCACCCAGGACACAATATGTCTGTGCCCATCCACTCAAGTTCACAGGGCAGTTTAGAAAGATTTAAGGCAAGAACTGCTCTGGAAAGTAATGCTCATAGTCAACGCCACGGGACTTAACATGATGGTTGAAGATAGGATCAAGAGGAAAAGTTGAGGCATATTATTGAACTTTTAAGAGCTCAAAACAATATCTTGACAGTCCAAAATGATTTATAGAGGGTCTGAAATGATCTCCTGGATTGTCACTTGAGTGCCTACACATTACATTCTGGGGTGGTACAGTATGGCTTAGGAACATTGTCATGGTAGTGTCTAATTTAGGTGCCACCTTCTGTGGTCAAACACCATCTGCTGCCAGATCTGCCCCAAAAGCATATTCAGTTGGAAGGCCCACAAAAAGTCCCTTCCCCTCAGTCCCCGCTCCCCATTGTAAAATGCTTTTGGTGCTCTATACGGGAGTTATTTAAGAGAGTATAATACATTCCAGTCGGTTTAGTGCCTATTGTTCCTCTCATAATCTGGCTGAGATACAGATATATCTATATCATACTGTGTATGCGGTCTAGTGCCCAAATATATATAGTGCCAATACAGATTACAGTAATTGTTCCTTGTAATATAAATCATTAATTCGAGTGCACCTAAAATCATACTGCACAGGAGAACTGTATAGAGCACCAAAAGCATTTTACAATTCACTGGGGTCGTTAGAGATATGAGAGTGCTGGGGGCCCTTAGAAAATTTACCAGCATTAGAAATCTTGGTATGGAACGCATTGTCGAATTAACTTTTAACCACTACCAAGATGGCCGCCACCGTTCAGGTGTAAATACCCCAGCGCACCCTAGAGCACTATGTACAGATAGAAGTACGCAATTTGAAAACAAGACGTATAACTATGCATAGTACTAAGGAGTATCTCACTGAGGAATTACAGTATCAAGGTAAGTTTATTGAGAGCAATGAGGTGTATATTGGAAACACTTGCATACATTTTCCGTTTGTAGTGTACGAAATTACAAATGTAGTAGAAAACATTAAGTTATGGTATAAACCTATGTATTATCATTTAGACTGGTAATGTTTTAAGTCTTGTTATGATTCATCACTGTATGCTTAGTATTTGTGATTTAAAATATGTCTGACACTGGGCTTGGCAAAAGGGCGAGTTTACTAGCTATGGTCCATCATCAGTTACCATGTCAATTACCAAAGTTTTTCACTTTATTTATGCACCTTGTAATGTGACTATGTTCGTGTGATCAAGACAAACTTTTTTGTCGTAACGCGTATCGAGCTAATAAATAGCTACCAACTCTGCAGGAACTGACTTTGAGAGTGCGTTTTATTGGGAAAAAGTGAAAGATATTGACTTGCCAATTTTGGACGTACCGACGGCTAGTACCACCTAACTACGGGCTCGGTCCCTTAACGTCCCATGTGGAGGAAATATATATATATATATATATATATATATATATATATATATATATATATATATATATATATATATATATATATATATATATATATATATATATATATATATATATATATATATATATATATATATATATTTATATATATATATATATATATATATATATATATATATATATATATATATATATATGTATATATATATAAATATATATATATATATATATATATATATATATATATATATATATATATGTATATATTCACTGAAAAAACCATAGGTTTCAGGCCCTACATAGTTAGGACGTAGCATTTAAAAAACCTTTAAAATTCACTCAAAAAACTATAAGTTTTAGGGGTGTTATAGTTAGCTGGACATTTCACTCATACAAAACCATAGAAATTGCTCCTACATAGTTACTTGTACTAACTTTATTACGCGCACCCGCAATCCACTGCTAATGATGTCACATATTACATCATTCATGAGATGGTCAGTGACATCACTGATGACATCTCAAATGACATCACTGATGACATCACTGACGACATCATCCAGTGAATGTGGTTTGCTTCGTTATTTAAATATGCATTATATATATAGCAATTTGCATTGAAGAATGAGTTGATATATAAAAATAAATATTTGGATGGAGGATTTAGTAGCAATGTAATTGACTGTTTACTTGACCAACTTATAGTGTCTCACTAAATATAGTGGATAGTGACTAAACTGTTTGAATATCTGTTGCGGAATAATGGGTGTTTACTCATATTTTTTCACCACCCATTTGAAAAATGCACAGGTCTCTCTCATTGATGGACAGCACCGACATACACTTTTAGACACACCTCCTGCCACAAGTTCTTGAATTGCGAACTTTAGAGCTGGGGAGCTACGTTCAAACCTCGGCATCAGCTCAACATTCCAGGCAAATCGCTTTGTCTCCCCGTGCCTACCACAAATGAATGTGTTCTTCTGTAATGTAAATTGTGCTCATGCCATGTTGTCGAGTTTGCGCTATATACTATTGCAAGGAAAAATAAAGTAGGGAAACTCGAGTTCACACACTACTGAACGCGCACTCTTAAGTGCATCAGGAGCGTTTCACAGGCCTGTCACAGATAAGAAATGGTATCAAAACGAAATCCTACAAAACAATATACTACTGGCCGGCAGCAATTCATACCCGGACAACGTCGGAACGGGCTGCTAGTATATATATATATATATATATATATATATATATATATATATATATATATATATATATATTATAAATTAAATTATTGAAATATTTATTAGTTTTTAAACCTACATTTTACACTACATTAAGTGCAACAATAGCGAAAATGTTGGATAGCGGAAGTGAATACATTACTATTCCCACTCCAGAGAGTGCAACAGTAGGGAAAGTGTTGGATAACGGAAGAGAATAATTTACTATTACCACTCCAATGAATGCAACAGTAGGGAAAGTTTTGGATATCGGAGGGGAATAATTTACTATTCCCACTCCAATGAGTGCTATAGTAGGGAAGTGTTTGATAGCGAAGGAGAAAAAATTACTATACCAACTCCAACAAGTGCAACAGTAGGGAAAGTGTTGGATAGCGGAGATGTAAAAATTACTATTCCCACTCCAGGGAGTGCAACAGTAGGGCAAGTGTTACATAGCAGAGGTGAATCGTTTACTATTCCCACTCCAGAGAGTGCAACAGTAGAGAAAATGTTGGATAGCAGAAGGATAAAAATTACTATTCTCACTCCAGTGAGTGCAACAGTAGGGAAAGTGTTGGATAGCGGAAAATAATCCTTTACTATTCACTCTCCAATAAGTGCAACAGTAGGGAAAGTGCTGGATAGCGTAGGGTATAAAATTACTATTCCCACTCCAGGGAGTGCAACAGTAGGGAAATTATTGGTTAGCGTAGGGGTTCAAATTACTATTCCCACTCCAGCGAGTGCAACAGTAAGGGAAGAGATGGATAGCGAAAGGGTAACAATTACTATTCCCACTCCAGCAAGTGCAACAGTAGGGAAAGTATTGAATAGTGGAGGGGAATAATTTACTATTCCTGTTCCAATGATTGCAACAATAGGGCAAGTGTTAGATAGCGGAGGGGATAAAACCAAAGATTACAGCTATTGAACATAAATCCGCAAACAATTTCAAAAATATTTATCAATTAATAAAAGAATATTAATGATCAACTAATGATTAATTTATTTAAAAGAAATTACATTACACCCTCTACCCCAATAAACACCAAAATACACACCTAAAAATATTTACACAATTCCCATAATGAATTTTACATTAACCACATCGCTGCGGCGGCTATTCCGCCGCAGTGGTAAGTGGGCGGGGCGGCCGCTTGGCGGCCGCATGCTGATGCCGGAACCGCTCCGTCGTCAGCCGTGGTTGGGCTGTGCTCATGACGGAGCGGTTCCGTCATGGCCCCGCTCGCTCAATAGAATGCGCCGCGCAGGCGCGGCGGCAGGGCCATGACGGAACCGCTGCGGTGGCGCTGTGCTGATGACGGAGCGGTTCCGTCATCAGCATTGAAAGGCTTAATAAATTAATAACAATTAACAACAAATCATAAATTATGTTTAAAATATTTGCTTCCCAACATTTACAACTATAAACCCCACAACTAGGCATTGCAAATATTCAACAATTAGCGTATTTATTAATTAATTAACAAATAATTCATTAATTATAAATATTTTAACTCCCACTATATTCCCCATTAAATGACACCACCAATGTTGTAAAACATAACACAATTAACATAATTAATTAACAATTAAATAATTAATTGATCGCAATTCACAAGCAAAATAAAAACAATTATTAGTAAATTAATCCACACAATTAACACTATAAAATAACATTAAATAAATGGTATGTTAAAAATATTTCAAAAAATAACAAAATTAAATTACTTCCCACCCTACTCCCCTATCAACCCACAACCCACTCCTAATAAAAATGACACAATCAACATAATTACCTATTCATTAATAATAATTAACTACCAATAAATAAATACTTAATAATACATGAATTAGCACAATTAACAATAAAGATATTAAATATATAAATATTAATTAATTAACAATAATAATTAATTATTTATAATTAAATTACTTCCCACACTACTCCCGTATCAACCCACAACCCGCTCCTAATGATTCAATTCACATAATTACCAATTGACCAATAATAATTAACAACAACATAATAAATAATTAATAATACATTAATTCTCAAATTTAACAACTTAAAATATTAAATATATAAATATCAATTCATAAAATAAATAAATTAATAATTATATTTACATGTGTACCCACCCTATTCCTCTATCCACCCACAACCCGCTCTTAAAAAATGACTCAATTAAAATAATTTCCTATTAAATAATAATTAACAGCCAATTAATAAATAATTAATAATACATTAATTACCACAAGTAACAATATAAAATAATAAATACATACATATTAAATAATAAAAAATATTAATTATTTAATTATAATTAAATGACTTCTCACCCTATTCCCCTATAAACCCACAACCCTCTACAGCAGTGTTTCCCAAACTGGGGTCCCCGGACCCCCCGGGGTCCGTGACACATTCCCTGGGGGTCCGTAGGCAACAGTTTTAAAAGCACAGAAAAGTTTCTTGTATAATTAGCAGCTTTCCAGCAACAATAAAAGTGTCAAGATCATGCCAGTGATTAATGTACCTGCTGGAGTGTGAGGAGAGTTTTGTTCAGTGGCAACTTTGACTTAACTAATGTAGCACAGAGGGTTAATGTGCCTACTGCAAAGAACGTGTAACATGCATTTTAAAACACAGTATTTTATGTGCATAGGTTCGTGGTTACTGCTTTTGTCACAGAGATTCTTTCGTTACTGTGCACTTCACAAGTGACAATCTTAATGTAGCAGAGTTCAAGTTCAAAGACTTGTATAGCGCCCTACTCACCCAGAGGGTCTCAAGGCGCTTGGGGGGGGTGCTTTATTTATCGAATAACCAGGTTTTTAGCTGCTTTCTGAAGGAGAGGTGGTTCTGTGTAAAGCGGAGGTGGGTGGGGAGAGAATTCCAGGTTTTGGCTGCTAAGTAGGAGAAGGATCTTCCCCCCATGGTGGATCTATGGATGCGCGGAATTGCGGCAAGGGCTTGATTGGACGATCGTAATTGGCGGGTGGGGGTGTAGAAGGATAATCGTGTGTTGAGGCATTCGGGTCCTAGGTCGTAGAGGGCCTTGTGTGCATGGGTGAGGAGACGGAAGGTTATTCTCTTGTTGGCGGGGAGCCAGTGGAGGTCTTTCAGGTGACCGGAAATGTGAGCTTGACGGGGGATGTCCAGTATGAGTCTGGCTGAGGCGTTTTGGACGCGTTGGAGTTTTTTCTGTAGTTTGGCAGTGGTGCCGGCGTGAAGGGTATTTCCATAATCCAGTCGGCTTGTGACCAGTGCGTGGGTGACCGTCTTTCTTGTTTCGGTGGGGATCCAACGGAAGATTTTTTTGAGCATGCGTAGGATGTTGAAGCATGATGATGAGACGGCGTTGACTTGTCTGGCCATCGAGAGGCAGGAGTCCAGGATGAAGCCCAGGTTGCGTGCATGATCTGTAGGTATGGGTGCTGTACCCAGGGCTGGTGGCCACCATGAGTCGTCCCAGGCAGAGGGGGATGATCCTAAGATGAGGACTTCCGTTTTGTCCGAGTTCAGTTTTAAACGGCTGTTCTTCATCCATTCGGCTACTTCTTTCATTCCTTCATGTAGATTGGTTTTGGCGGTGTTTGGGTCTTTAGTGAGGGAGAGGATCAGCTGGGTGTCGTCTGCGTAGGAGATGATGTTGATGTTGTGTTGTCGCGTGATGGATGCGAGGGGACTCATGTAAACGTTGAAGAGGGTGGGACTGAGTGATAATTCTTGTGGTACGCTGCAGATGACTTTGGTGGCCTTTGATATGAATGGGGGGAGGCGGGCTCTCTGGGTTCTTACGGCGAGGAATGAGATGATCCAGTCCAAGGCTTTTCCTTGTATTCCGACGTTGCTGAGGCGTTGTATAAGGGTGTTATGACAGACAGTGTTGAAGGCGGCGGAGAGGTCAAGTAGGTGGAGGGCAGCTATTTCTCCGTTGTCCAGAAGCGTTCGGATGTCATCTGTAGCTGCGATGAGGGCGGTTTCGGTGTTGTGTTTGGCTCAGAAGCCGGACTGTCATCAAAGAGCTGCTTGCAAACTGCATGGTACCAGTTAGTAACTTATGTTTTTCCCCAGTTATTCATTAGCCTGATTCTGCTAAAAAGGTTTATTTGGGTGGAAATACATTTTTTATGTTAAAGTCAGTGCGAGCCACCGTGTTATGTTCTGAATCTTGAGTTTGTGCTTTTCCAGACCAAGCACTATATATATATACACACTGATTTACATGTATGATTCAATGTCTCTATATGTGTGTGATGTAAAGTGCATATTTCGCAAGTCGCAATTTGTTTGCGACTCGCTAAATACGTTTTGCAACTTGCTATTTGGAAGGGGCATTTCCTTCCAAATAGCGAGTCTCAAAACCATGAACAAATGTTTTGCGGTCGCAAAACATTCGCAATTACCACCTACTTCAAGTAGATGGTAATGCATTTGCAAATGGGAAGGGGTCCTCAGGGGACCCTTCCCCTTTGCAAATGCATGCAAATTTATTTTTTAAGGTCAGTCAGTGGTCCCAGGGACCGCTGCCTGCCCTTAGAAAATGAAATGAAAAGGTTTAATTTCCTTTTTCTTTAAATGCATGGTAAATGGGCTGCTTTTTCTTTTTAAAACTGCTTTATTTAAAAGCAGTCCCAGACATGGTGGTCTGCAGAGCCCAGCAGACCACCATACCTGGGAGGGCTGGCATTCCCAATGGGCTCGCAAATTGCGAGAGGCTCATTATGTCAGGATTCGCCGCTCCATCGCGCCTACCGGACTAGGAAACTACATTTCCCATGAGTCGGCGGAGTCCCGCAGGAAGCTTATCTCGGGACCCGACGCGCTTCCGGTTGTCGTTATTCTGGATTCTGTTCAGCCCTCGGCGTGAGAGCGGCCGCTCTGCATGCCAGCCATTCGTGTCTCCTGTTGGCCCTCTCCCCTAAGGCTCCGTGGGGAGAGCTACATCTTACTGTCACTGCAGTAGACAGACTCGGCGCCCGCAGGTATTGTCGTTCTATTCTCTCCGGCCGCACTTGCGGTCAGCTGTTTGCTTTCCTGTTTCGAGAGCTCGGAGAAGTACTGTGTCTGTTGTTCACAGGTCATAGCTTTGCAAATACTTACTTGGCTATTTGGGTGTGGCGGAACACAGTGGCGGTCGAAACCACGTGTTACCGTACACCCTGGTATTTTCTTGGAACTGAGATAGCGGGGCGCTGTAGTGAGGACAACTACGCGTCTCCGTTATATACTGGGTATTTACGTGGAACTAAGGAGCTGGGCATGTAGTGAGGAAACTACAGGTCACCCCAGGTCTCATTGTTCTGTCATCCATTGGGTGTATTGTTGACAGAATTCAGTGGTGGTCGCAACTACGTTTTTCTGTTTGGCATTATCCATGCATACACTGTTGGGTCATTATTTAGAGAGCGGAGTGTTGTAGTTTTTGCTTCCTACACACTACCGTATCCCTCATACTTTGTGTAGGAGCGAACATACTTACTTTGGATACCTTGGACCCCCCTTGTACATTGAGTCCTCTGACAAGTCTGTGGTATGTTGTGAGTGGTGGGTTAAGTGTATCAGTACAGCGTGTGTGTGTCTGTTAAGACAGGACTGTTTTCATTTACCATATGTCTATGTGTTCCTTAGGCCTTCCTCACAGATTATGGCAGAAGGATTGTAGTTGTTTCCTAACAAAGGTCGGGTTTTCTTTCTGCTCAGGTATTTACCTATTTTCATGTTTTATTAGTGAGACTATATGAGAGTAGTACTGCATGCTAGTGAGCACTTAACTGATGTCTGTCTTGTCTTCTGTTACAGGCGTCCTTTCCCTGCTGACCCTACCTTTACCCATCCCACATTTTTTATTTTAGTTTGTTATTTTTCTCCCTCGCCTAATGGCTCGAACACCCTGTGTTTACACTTCAGGGTGTTGGTGACATTTGGAGGTGGAACCATACTTGCATCGACTGGATCCCGTGGAGTAAACCTGACAGAATAACGCGCCTACGAACGTTGCTCTGCCCGGTCCAGTTGTTGCAATATGGCCACCATGGAGGATGTTCTGCAGGCTCTGCTTTTAGTGCAGCAGGAGCTTGCCTCCTCTAAAGCAGAGGCCGCATCTCTCAGAGAAAAAGTAGATAAGCTATCAAGGAATCCCTTTTCTACCTCGGCACCTCAGGTACAAGTAACGGTTCCTCCCGCTATCCCTCTAGCTAGTCCGGAGAGGTATTCCGGGGATCCATCCAAAAGTCAGGCGTTCATAACGCAAGTCATGTTGCACTTTTCATGTAAACCTGCCTCGTTCCCTAACAACCATTCCAGGGTAGCTTTTGCGATTTCTTTCCTAACAGGGGATGCAGCCAATTGGGCTTTACCTTTGGTACGGAACGACGATCCAATGCTCTCAGATTGGGCAACTTTCCGAACTGAATTCGAAAAGGTGTTTGATCGAAGGGCAACCACCTTCAGTGCAGATAGAGAACTCCTGGAACTAAGGCAGGGGCGGTCGGATTTGATAACGTACCTTACCAAGTTCAACCGACTGGTGACTGAAACTTCGTGGCCGGAGGAAAAAAGAATGTCCTTATTCTACCAGGGTTTGAGGGATGGTCTTAAAGACGTCATTGCTCAGATTGATCCTCAACCAACCACTTGTGTAGATATGGTAAATTTGACTCTGAGACTGGATGGTAGAATGACAGACAGAGGAGGGGATAGGAGAAGATGGGACAGGAGAAGATGGGACAGGGCCCCCCCCGTTCGGAATGGAGTCCACGTAGGCCTTTGCCTTCTGCAGATGCACAACCTGAACCGATGGAAATCGGTGCAGTTCGGTCCCCACTAACCAGGGAAGAAAAGGAGAGTCGTCGTGTTGCAGGTCTTTGCCTGTACTGCGGCAAAAAGGGTCATTATGTAAGGGACTGCCCTTCCAAATCCAGAAACACTGGGTCATGGTCTCGAAATAAAAGAGTAGCCATAGCCGTGGGCAACGCTCTAGAGGAAGCTGGTGCTCAGGGAGAGAGAGACCAGAAGGAACCACAGCCCTGGAAGGTGCCATCGTTAACGGTGTTAACACTACGTGAATCTGAATCCCACATACTGTTGCCCATGAGGCTGGAGTGTCAGTTACAGGTATAAAATGTCACGGTTATGATAGACTCGGGGGCCACAGGGAATTTCATCAATAGCGGGCTTGTGACCTCTTTGTTTATAGACAGGGTACCCAGAGACACCCCTGAGGAAGTCTTGGCGGTTGATGGAAAACCCCTAATATCTGGCCTCATAACAGAACAAACCGAGAGGGTAACACTTTCCGTTGCTGTAATCGACGGCAGGCATAGGGAAGAACTGGTGCTTAACATCATTGAAGCCCCTCAATACGAGATAATTCTCGGTATGCCTTGGCTCAGTCATCATAATCCCTCAATCGACTGGAAGGAGAAGTCGATTCGTTTCTTGTCTGAGGAATGCAAAAAACATATGGAAGAGGGCGTCGGGTTCTCCCCGTCTGTTCTTCCTTTGGTGGTAGCAACAGCAGCAGAGAAAGATGTGTGTCTACCTCTGGAGTATAGGGCTTACAGGGATGTCTTCAGCGAAAGTCAGGCTGAGAATCTCCCTCTACATAGGCCATATGATTGTAGGATTGATCTAGTGGAGGGAGCCACCATACCATCCTGTAGGGTTTATGCATTGTCCGACCCTGAGACTACTCATTTGAAGGAGTACTTGGACCATTATGTGGACATCGGCTTTATTCGCCCATCCAGGTCCCCTGCAGCCTCGCCCCTCTTTTTCATCAAAAAGGCCAACGGAGATTTAAGGGCCTGTGTGGATTATCGAATGCTGAATAAAAACACCATCAGAAATCGATATCCACTGCCGCTTATCTCTGTTTTGCTGGACCAAGTACGATATGCCAAGGTTTTTTACCAGATTGGACCTAAGGGGGGCATATCACTTGGTCCGTGTCCGCGAGGGGGACGAATGGAAAACCGCCTTCAAAACGAGATACGGCTTGTACGAATACACTGTGATGCCGTTCGGGCTGTGCAACGCCCCAGCGGCATTTCAATACTTTTTGAATGACGTTTTGAAGGATGTGGTGGATATCAGTGCTGTGGTATACATCGATGATATCCTGATTTACTCGGAAAACGTCAAGGACCACACACGACATGTAACTGAGGTGCTCCAAAGATTGAGAGAAAACCGATTGTTCTGCAAGTTGAGCAAGTGTGAATTCAGTGTGGACAAGGTTGAGTTCTTAGGAGTCATGCTAAGCCACGAGGGACTGCAAATGTCAGACAGAAAGGTACAGGCGGTACAGGAGTGGTCTACCCCTACCTGTGTGAAGGACGTGCAAAGGTTTTTAGGCTTCGCCAACTATTACCGCTGATTTATTGCGCGGTTCTCCCAAGTAGCGGTCCCCTTGACGAGACTGTTACGTAAAGGTGTGCAGTTTGCGTGGTCCCCCGAAGCCACAGCGGCATTCCAGTATCTAAAAGAGGCTTTCACGACGGCTCCAATTCTGGCACATCCTAGACCGGAACATCCTTACGTTGTTGAAGCGGATGCTTCCGACGAAGCTATAGGAGCAGTACTGTCCCAAAGGGATAAGGACACCGGTCAGCTCCACCCCGTGGCGTATCTGTCCAAAAAACTAAGCCCTCCCGAACAGAACTATACCATCTCCGAGAAGGAACTGCTAGCTATCAAACGAGCATTTCAGGAATGGAGACAATACCTTTGGGGGGCTAGATCCCCTGTCACCGTCTATACAGACCATCGCAACCTTCAGTATATGAAGACCGCAAAGCACCTCACGCAAAGACAGATGAGGTGGATGCTCTTCTTTGCGGAATACGACTTCACCATTACCTTTAGACCAGGGACGGACAACCTGAAAGCCGATTCCCTATCCCGACGAGACCAGTCGGAGGAGAAGGACAATGGAGACGCTAAAGCGTCAATAGTCAGTCCCGAGAAGGTGATTTGCGCAATACAGGCCAATACCTTTTTGGACCTTGTCCGACAAGCAAAGAATCATGATGCCTGGGTCAGTTGGGCCACATATGGGGGAAATCGCACTTTGGTGAATGGGTTGCCTTTTCAAGATAACAGATTGTTTCTTCCCTCTCCAGCATTGCGAAAAAAGGCCTTCATGTGGTGTCATGAGTCCCCTTTGGCAGGACATCAGGGGGTGCAAAAAACCATGCGGCTCATGAAACGGCATTTCTGGTGGGAGTCAGGTAACACCGATGTCCCTGTATGGATTGGGCAGTGTGAGACATGTGCCAGGGCTAAATCCACAACCGGACAGAAAAAAGGGTTGTTGATACCATTGCCTTCCCCAAGGAAGCCTTGGCAGACCATAAGTCTGGATTTCGTCACAGGACTCCCTCTTGATCAGGGCAAATCGGCTGTGTTGGTGGTCGTTGACAGCCTCACTAAATTAGGCCACTTTATACCATGTGTCAACTTACCAACCGCTGGGCAGACAGCTCAATTGTTGCTAACCAACGTCATACGACTACATGGAGTCCCAGAGGTTATAGTGTCTGACAGGGGCTCCCAGTTCATTGCGAGGTTCTGGAAGGCGTGGTGTCAGGCATTGCACATACAGTCTTCCCTCTCGACCAGTTTCCATCCACAGACGGACGGGCAAACTGAACGGTTAAATCAAACATTGAAAAAATATCTGCGGTGTTTTGCTGAGGATGCCCAGGAGTCTTGGGTTTCCCTGTTATGGATGGCCGAAATGGCTTATAATAACGCCTGGCACTGTTCTGTGGGGATCTCACCTTTCCATGCTAACTATGGGTTTGATGCACGCATCCTTCCTGTGCGCATCCCTGAGGAAGTGTCTCGACAGCCTACGGTTTTGGGACAAGTACGGAAGCTCCGTGTTCTGCACAAGAAGGTCAGGGCGCATCTGGAGAAGGCTAAAGCAGTGTACAAGAAATGGGAGGATAAACATCGTAAGGAGGGCCCCTCGTTCCAGGTTGGTGATAGGGTCTGGTTGTCGACTCGCAACATTCGGTTCAAATTGCGTAGTGTGTTTCATCCACGATACATTGGGCCTTATACCATTGTGAAACGTATCAACCCTGTTGCTTTCAAATTGAAACTGCCTGGTTCTTTGCGTATACATCCAGTGTTCCATTGTCACTTGCTGAAACCAGCTCATTCGGCAAGAAGAATGGCCACCCCTCCGGTGCTTCGGGATGCTGGGGCTGAATACGAGGTGCGGCGTATCAAGGACTCCAAACTGTGTAGAGGCGTCCTTTGGTATCTGGTGTCATGGAAGGGCTACTCGGTGGAGGATGATTCCTGGGAGCCTGTGGGGAACATTCACGCCCCGGCGGCTGTACGTGCTTTCCATCGTAGATGCCCCCTGCGCCCTGGTCCTAGGAGGCGCTAGGGAAGGGGGATGTACTGTCAGGATTCGCCGCTCCATCGCGCCTACCGCACTAGGAAACTACATTTCCCATGAGTCGGCGGAGTCCCGCAGGAAGCTTATCTCGGGACCCGACGCGCTTCCCGTTGCGCGTTATTCTGGATTCTGTTCAGTCCTCGGCGTGAGAGCGGCCGCTCTGCACGCCAGCCATTCGTGTCTCCTGTTGGCCCTCTCCCCTAAGGCTCCGTGGGGAGAACTACATCTTACTGTCACTGCAGTAGACAGACTCGGCGCCCGCAGGTATTGTCGTTCTATTCTCTCCGGCCGCACTTGCGGTCAGCTGTTTGCTTTCCTGTTTCGAGAGCTCGGAGAAGTACTGTGTCTGTTGTTCACAGGTCATAGCTTTGCAAATACTTACTTGGCTATTTGGGTGTGGCGGAACACAGTGGCGGTCGAAACCACGTGTTACCGTACACCCTGGTATTTTCTTGGAACTGAGATAGCGGGGCGCTGTAGTGAGGACAACTACGCGTCTCCGTTATATACTGGGTATTTACGTGGAACTAAGGAGCTGGGCATGTAGTGAGGAAACTACAGGTCACCCCAGGTCTCATTGTTCTGTCATCCATTGGGTGTATTGTTGACAGAATTCAGTGGTGGTCGCAACTACGTTTTTCTGTTTGGCATTATCCATGCATACACTGTTGGGTCACTATTTAGAGAGCGGAGTGTTGTAGTTTTTGCTTCCTACACACTACCGTATCCCTCATACTTTGTGTAGGAGCGAACATACTTACTTTGGATACCTTGGACCCCCCTTGTACATTGAGTCCTCTGACAAGTCTGTGGTATGTTGTGAGTGGTGGGTTAAGTGTATCAGTACAGGGTGTGTGTGTCTGTTAAGACAGGACTGTTTTCATTTACCATATGTCTATGTGTTCCTTAGGCCTTCCTCACAGATTATGGCAGAAGGATTGTAGTTGTTTCCTAACAAAGGTCGGGTTTTCTTTCTGCTCAGGTATTTACCTATTTTCATGTTTTATTAGTGAGACTATATGAGAGTAGTACTGCATGCTAGTGAGCACTTAACTGATGTCTGTCTTGTCTTCTGTTACAGGCGTCCTTTCCCTGCTGACCCTACCTTTACCCATCCCACATTTTTTATTTTAGTTTGTTATTTTTCTCCCTCGCCTAATGGCTCGAACACCCTGTGTTTACACTTCAGGGTGTTGGTGACATTTGGAGGTGGAACCATACTTGCATCGACTGGATCCCGTGGAGTAAACCTGACACATTAATATTAATGAACCTCGCAATATGCGACCCCATTAGGAATCCCAAACAGTGTTAAACACACTGTTGTACATTTCATTTAGCGACTCGCAATTTGCCACTTGCCATGTGTCGCCAATTGCGAGGCGCTAAATGAAATGGTCGAACAACTGGCCCCAAAATCCTTAGTACTTTGAGTATTTGTTTTGCATGCACACGTGTGTATTTTTTTGGAATTACTGTTTTAATATTTGAAATTTAACTCATACAAATTGCTTGGGGGTCCCCTGCTTGCAGTGGTGACTCAATGGGGGTCCTCAGGAGTCAAAAAATTGGAAACCACTGCTCTACAGAACTAGAATGTAAAATGTAATTTAAAAAAAAATAATAACGTTAAAAGTTATTCATAAATGTATTATAATTAAACTACTTCCACCCTATTCCCCTATAAACCCAAAACCTGCTACAGAGCTAAAAAGCAAAATGTACTTTTAAATATGGTAATAACTTCCCAAAAATGTAATACATATATTAAAAAACAAATGCAATACTTAGACAAAAAAATAGAACACATACATTTAAAATAGATACTTAAATACATAATACAAACAAAAAAAACATATTTTTAACCACCATATTTTTGAAAACGATATTAATGGCTTCGCTATTTTTTAAAACAATATTAATGACTTCAATATTGTTAAAAAGGATATTACTTACCTTAGACTCGATATTCTGTACCACGATATTCTGACAGTCCGTATTTTTGTAACCCAATATTTTGTACCCGATATTAGTGTAAGTTGGAAAAAAAACTTGATATTCTGACTGTTTACCCAAATACATCTACATTGGTGTGTTACACTTTCGGTTTTAACAATTCTTTATGACATTTTTAATATGAATGCAGGTTCTTGTTCAATATATATACATCTTTAGACGTAATTTGTTACATATTTACTGTTCTTACTTATTCAGCTTCCGGTCCAAAATGGTGCTCCCCATCCCTCCTTTGGGCATCATCTTGCATCAGAAATACTAATGGACCCCTGTTGTGGCAAATATCTGTGATTGAAAATATTTGCAATCCTGATGGAAGGTGGTATATTAGTAGGGGCAGGTGGGTACCTACAGGTAATAATAACACCCCAATCACAAATAAGGTCCAGTCAAGTCTCAATGAATTAATTCTTGCTCAACCCCTGGTAGCTTGGGTGTTGAGCTGTCAGGTTTAACTTAGGAGACAGGCGTGTGAAGCATTTAATATCACCAAAACAGTAAAAGTCACAATACAATAAAAAAACAACACTGATTTCTCAAACTAGGGAATATGTTTATTTTTAAAATGACACAAAAACAACAACATCCAATGTAGGGAACTGGAGATATGAATTTTTAAAAATTGGATTCAAGACTGTGCTTTCCAGTGTCTAAAAGTAAACAGTGCAAATGGTGGCTTTCTGGTAATGCTGGACCCGGACAAAGACAAAGTGTAAGAGCAACTTGATGGTGCGTTGATCAGATACATTGAGTAGTTGGGCACTTAATGTCACTGTTTTGGAGCTTCTTCTCTTGATGTTGAGTGATCGACTTTGGCAATCCGGACTCCAGATCTATGGTGGCCAGCTGCAGTGCGATGCTTCAGTGTGTCCTGGAGGTCTTTGTCTTCGTAGTCGACATTGAAGAACTATGGAGCGTTCAGCAGTGTAAACCTGCACGGTCAGGCTGTGTCATTCAACGCCGTCGGCTTGACTCTCATTGTCTAGGTTGAGGTACCTTATGGAGTTTTTTCCAAAAAGGTGTCCAAAAGTTTCCAAACTATCAAAACTTTTTTTGAAAGGTCCTTTGAGGGTCTTGAAGTATCCACAGCACCAGCGCAGGGTCCAGAAGTTCCGATATGCCTCTTGGGGGTTTGGCGCTACAATTCCCACAATTCACCTGGTCAAATCAAATAAATTCCAGATGAAGCTGAGCTTTTACTTGTAGGAGATGATGCTGTGACGACTTGCATTACTTTTCTTCCTGTTGCTGATCTTGAGCTTTGAAGCCTGGCAAAGTCCTCTCTTGGTGATGCCTTGAGAGTTCAGCAGGTGCAATCTGCATGAGTGCATTGCTCTCTTGTGTAGTCCAAGGGTTCAGCAGAGCAGTCTTTGTTCTTCTTCCTATGTTTCCAAGCAGGGATATGAGGTGCAGGTCTCCCATATTGATTCCAGATGTTGGGCTGGTGAGAGGGAAGGCTCCCCCGACCAATGGGGTACAAGTTGCCAACCTCTCTTATGACAACTTTGTGGTAAGTGTGGCATGTTTCTGTTACGAAATTCCCATCTCAACAAAAAATATAAATTGAGACAATTTCTCCTTGGAGTTCTGGTCTGGCTAACCCAACCCACAAATGTGCCTAACTTTTCTCTACACTCCCCTTCTAGCCCCTCTCCTAATCTAATTAGAGGGGCTCCCCTCTGGCTTGGGTGGCAGAAGTGGTGGTTGGCCTGGTTCCTGTGCTACCTGGTTAAATGACTCAGCCGCTCCCATCCTGGACTTTTTAATGCCTCCCAACTTTCATATCATTAAGTTGGACAGAACTAGTGGTCAAGGGGGATATTGCATGTTTACATCGTAGTAATCTAACAGTGAAAGTCATTCATGCCGACGTCTTGCCGTCTTGTGAATAACTATGCATTTAAGTTACTGGGGGAACAATCATTCATGTAAACTGCACACATTCTAACACGGCCCTCACGACAACCTTCCCTTCACAGAACAGATCATGGACACTATTACAGCCAATACTGATTTCCAGGGCACTCAGATCTTCCTGGGAGATTTTAACATCCACTGGAATGATGTAAACGATGTGGTGGTCAATAGCCTTAAATCCTTCCTACTTGACCTTAACCTTATATAAATATGTGACAGCTCTACGCATATCAAAGCTGCTACGCTAGATCTGGTCATTGGTAAACCTCTCTATTCTCCTGGAGTCGATCCTCCCATGTGATTGGACAGACCTCTACTGCATCACCTTTCTCATCCATTATTCGGTAAGAGCAAGCAGAACCCAACCTAAGAAATCAAAACAGTTGAAAAGATGTTTAAAGAACATCAATTTGCAAGACCTGATGACACTCTGCAATAACTTCCTGCCCCCCTATGAACATGTTGGATGTCCACTATAACCACTCAATGCTTAATGTATTTCACTCAGTGACACCACTTCAGCTTAAAAGAATGTCATCTAAACTCTCCAAACGGTGGTTCAATGATAGTCTTCATTTCGAAAGAAGAAGAAATGTAAGACTTGCAGAAAGGAAGTGGCGATCGTATCTCTCCCTTGATCATCTTTGTCACTGGAGATCCCTGCGAAGTATATACAATAAACACATCAGATGCTCGAAGGCCACCTTTTTCAAAACTCAACTAGATCAAGCAAAAAACTGTCCAAAAAAACTGTTCAATCTCATCAAGTCCCAAGCTAACAATTATCCTAACCTCTCGGCACGGGGTCAAGGGACACTGCCGAATTGTGAAGAATTCAGTTTTCTTCACTGGTAAGACTGTTAAGATCAAGACTGAACTATGCTCGACCCATTGATCTCCTCTCAAGCAGTCCACAGAACACCCTACGCCCCTCAGAGTTGGATATCACTGACCCTTCACACCCCTACCTCCCCAAAAACAATGCATCTTGGAGTCTGTTCCAAACTTTGGATGAATGCACTATACGCAAAATGCTGTTGACTTTGAAACCTTACAATCACTACAATGACCCTCTGCCATCGAACTTTTTCCCAGAAGTGAGATCCTTCTTTTTCTCTGGACAATGATCGTCAATGCATCACTTCTGCAAGGTGCTATTCCGGATTGCCTTAAATAAGGTCAAGCTACCCCGACTTAAAGAAACCAAATGCTGATCCCACTGACCTTCTTACCTTTCATCCAATCACTAACATCCCCACCTTGGCAAAACTTCTGGAGAAATGTGTGCTCGCCCACCTGTCTCATAACATCAACCATTTCAAACTTCTGGACCAATGCCAATCTGGTTTCCGCCCGGGTCACAGTACAGAGTCGGCACTAACGCACATCATGGATGATGCGCTTAGAATGTTGGATCACAATGAGTCATGCCTATTGATCCTTCTTGACCTTTCATCAGTATTCAACACTGTCAACCATGATAACCTAACTGACCTCCTGGAACACAGGATGGGGTTGTCTGGGCCTGTACTAAATTGGCTCACTTCGTTCCATCAGAGCAGATCCCAAAGCTTCAGCGTGAACCAATCCCTGTCCCATCCTGCGCAGGCCACCCTGGGGGTTTTGCAAGGTTCAGCAATGGCCCCTACACTCTTTATCCTGTTCATGGAGACTTTGACAGAAATTATAAAATCATCCAGCTTTCAGTATCAAATGAATGCGGACAATACTCAACTATACCTGAAGATCACCTCTGAAGACATTCAGTCCCTCAACTCAGTCCTGCTGAAAACACAAAGGTCGTTGACACGTAATCACCTGAAGCTAAATGCTCTTAAAATGAAATGACTACTAATCTCACCCCACAACCAATTTCTCATCATGGATCAATAGTGGAATCAGCTGACTAGTCTTATCTGTAGACGGCACAATATGGACTCAGCATCCTCTCTGGGTATCATACTTGATAAAAGCCTGAACATGCAGAAGCACATAAGTTCCCTCACCAAGGGAGCAAACTTCGAACTCAGCATACTTAGGAAACTCAAACCCTTTCTCCCTGCACAGGACCTAAAGGTTGCAGTACAAGCATTAGTGATCTCAAAGCTGGACTATGGTAGTGCAACACTATGCGGCCTGCCTAGGGTGAAGACGGCTCCTCTTAGGGTTACCCTCAATTCCGCTGCTCAGCTCTTAACTGGCAGTAAAAAATACCAACATATCTCCCCGGAGTTTCGGCGCCTGAATTGGCTTCCATATGAAGCTCAATACAGTTAAAAATTGCATGCATGGCTCACAAAGCCATCCACTTCAAGACTTTGCTGTACCTCGCTCAGAAACTCTAGCTCTCCTGTGGTTCTAGAGCCTCCAGAAGCGCCAGCACTCTTTTGCTCAAACCACAAAATTTCAAGAAAGAAAAGAACTATAACTGAGCCTTCTCAGGGATGGCTCAGAGGATCTGGAACTCCCTTCCCCCCGAAGTCAGGGTGAATCCTTCTACTGTCTTCTTAAAAAAGGAAGTCAAAGGGCTCCTGATGAAGACATTTCTTCCTTAGCCTGGCTCCTCCATCTTATTCTGGGTCCAGAGCCTTTGAATTTGGCCCAGCCGTCTGGTTCACGACTATGTTGGACAATTTTGACTGTGAATTTGTCGCTTTAATGTTGGACAATGTTAGACTTTGGATTTGCCGCTTTGTTGATTCTGTTGTGTTTGCTTGTACCTTTCATGCTGCATAATCTGTAAAGTGCTCTGATACCCTCGGTGGTCATGTTTGCGCTATATAAAACTTTTAAAATAAATAACATAAATATATATCTGTGCTTCTCCCTTTGAAGACCAGTTTGGCTACACAGCCCCCTTTTTGTCCTGGCCTCTACAGGCAGCCGATCTCCCACCGATGATTCTATTGTTTCATTATATAGACCTATTCACACCTAATCAGGGAGCATCTTGGCTCAAGCAATCAAATGCTGGCAAATCATAAAAGGCTGCTAGAGGGCAGCTTTAGTTAAATTCGGGAAAGCAATTCATAAAATTAATTTCCCGCATTAGTTATCATAAATCTGACCTTAACAAGTTTTTTAAATGTATTGTAACTCTGATTTTGATACTTTGACTCAACTTGCTATCTATGTCCAATTCAAAGTTATACTTTATTAAAGGTTAGTAAAGCCTTTCCATGTTAGCCTATAAAGATAGTAGCACTACAATGGGGAAAAACTAAATTAGCGGTTTTTCCTTCACCAGGTCATATAAACCATTTTATAATTGCCTAACTTTTGATTATAAGGCACCATACTCTTGGGACACTTTAGGGTAAAACTTAGGGGTGGCTTACATGTCATACATATATAGTTTAAGACTTTGGAAGTACTTTTTTATTCCAATATTGGATTTGGACATAGTTGTATTTTAAAAGCAGCCTGCAAGGCAGTGCTGGCTTTAAAAGGACACTAGACAACACAGCAGTGCACACTTAAGTACATTAAGTCCACTAGGGTCCCTAAACCTCCCTGCCCTATTGTATACTAACACCATATACTTTTGAGGACAGAGTGCTGGCCCTGGGCCTGGTTAGCAGAGTCCTGGGCACTTTCAGATTCAGGAACCACCAGCGTCAGTCAAAAAATGGCAAAGACCAGGGAAAAAAGGGTGACTTTCCTACATGGCCTCCTCCCATACGAAAGGTGATGGGTAATTAACCTACATCCTGGTAGCCCTCACCAGCCAAGTTGAACAACCTGGAACTTCTATCTGCATTTTCATTGGCAGTCCCAGGTCTGCGTTTTACTGTAAAGTTGATCCTCTGTAGGGAAATGGACCACCTCAACATTTCTGGATTCCCCCCTCATCTGTATGAGCCGTCTGAGAGGTCTATGGTCAGTGTAAAAATGGATGTGAGTACCAAACATTTATGTTCTCAGCTTCTCAATGGACCAGACAGCAGCAAAGGCTTCCCTCTCAATGGCACTCCATCTTTGTTTACTGGGGAGTAGTTGACTGCTAATTGAAGGCAAAAGGCTGACCCTGGCCCTCTTCTTTCAATTGTGCCAACACTGCCCCAATCCCTTAATCTGAAGCATATGTCTGAACCCAAAATTCTTTGTGTAGCCAGGGGACAGTTATACTGGTGCTGAACACATAGCCTTCTTCAGAGTATCAAAGGCCTTCTGATACTCTGGGATCCAAATGACCTTTAAGGGATGCTTTTTAGAGGTGAGTTTCATCAGGGGAGCCACAATGGTTTCATAGCTCTTAGAAAACCTCCTGTAGTACCCAGTCAAACCAAGAAAAGCCCTGGTCTGTTTATGGGTTTTAGGACCCTCCCAATGCAGGATTGTCTGAATTTTGGGCTAGAGAGGTTGTACATGGCCTCCACTAACAAGGCAGCCCAAGTACAAGAGTTAACTAAGCCCTATCTGGCATTTGCCTGCCTTGATAGTCAGGCCCGCCTGCTTCAGGGCCTAAAGCACTTCCTTCAGGAAGACCTCCCAGGTGGAACTGAATAAAATCTACAGCATCAAGATAAGCTGTGCTGAAAGTTTCCATCCCAGACAGGACTCTGCTCACCATCCAATTGAAGGTGGCAAGGGCATTCTTCAAACCAAAGGGCATCACCTTTAATAGGATGTGGCCTGCGAAATGGGAAATGTTGATCTCTCCTTTGCTCCTTGACTTTGGACAATCTGCCAGTAGCTACGGTCAGATCAAATGTACTCAGGTACTTTCGCAGCCCCATCCCCTCAATGAGCTCATCAGCTATAGGTATGGGGTGAGTGTCAGTCTTGGTGACTGCATTCAAACCTCAGTAGTCCAGACTAAGCCACAACTCTTGATTACCATTTTGAAAATTAGGATTACGTACCAGTGCCACTGGGTTTATGGACTGTCAGATTGCTCAATTACCCCCAACTTCAGCATCTCAGCTACCTCAGTCTTAATGCTGGCTCTGACCCGGTCAGACAACCTGTACAGCTTGTCTTTGACAGGGAGACTGCCATCTTGTGGGAATTCCTGAGGGTGCCAAACCCACCAGTAAGATGACCAAAACCTTCTTCTTCAAAATTGGATAGGGCCCAGTCTATTCCTGGAGGGCCCTGGGAGCCACAGGCTCCAACACCCACACCAACTGTTGTGGATAGTATACAGGCATAGTGGCCTTCTGGTCATGCTAGAGCTTCATGAGCCCTTGGCTGGCCTTCAGGTTGCTGCTTGCTCTGCTTATGTACTCTACCTGTGTGATCACAGGCCTAGTACATAGTCCAGCACATTCTGTTTAAGTTTTTTAAGAGGCTTCTCCCCCCAAACACAATGGTCCTCTTACAGGGTGCCCAAACCATAATTCAAAAAGGCAAAAGCAACCCCTTTCTGTGGCATCTCCCTGTAAAAAAACATTAGGCATGGGAGGAAAACATCCCATCTCCTATTGAGCTTCTCAGACAAGCCCAGGATCATGCACTTCAAGATCTTATTGAATCTTTCCACCAGATCGTTGGTGTAGATATGATGTGGAGTGGTGAGATTATAAGTAACACCACATTCGTCCCACATCACCTTCAGATAGGTAGACATTAAGTTAGTCTCCCTGTCTGAAACCAATTCCTTTGGAAAATCCACTCTTGTGATGACACTAAGCAGAGCTCTGGCTACTGTGGAAGCAGTGACCATTCTGAGGGGTATTGCCTCTGGATATCTTCTGGCGTGGTCCACTGCCACCAAGTTGTATCCATTTCCTGAGGCAATTGGTGGGTCTAGGGGGCCAACAATGACGATCCACACCGCACCCCCTTAAAGGGAGTACCAACCACTGGAATGGATATCAAGGGATCCTTTGGCTAGCCCAGTCTTGCTATTAACCTGGCAGGTGACATAGGAGATACAAAACACCTTTACTTTGGTAGAGATTATGGGCCAATAGAAATGGTTGACAAGCCTATTCCAGGTCTTGGTCTGATCCAAATGTCCTGCTAAGGGAATGTCATTGTTCAAAGTGAGGAGGAACTCTCTCTACTTCTGGAGGACCAACACTCTCCTGGATGCCCCTGGTTTGGGGTTTCTTGCCTCAATCTAGAGAACTCCTACTAGACCCTGTGGAATCCACTAACATCACCCTTCTCTTACCTGGAGTCAGTGTGCCTCAGGCCCTCGGAAGTGGGACAATTTCCTTGCCCCTGGCACAGCTTCTTTCTGGTGTGTCTACCGGTTTCTTGCAATTTGGCAAAGCCAGATAGATCTTGCATGGATTGAATCCCTGCCTCAGAGTGTTAGATTCCCCCTGAACCCCTGGCGCTTCTTGGGCTGGCTCACCAGACCCTGTGCATTTTTTCTTGTTCTTGGAGGCATGGGGCATTGTTCCAGGATCCAAGTGTCCAGCACTCCTCTGAAGTGCAGTTTGTAACATAGTCACAGCAAATACCTACTCATTGAGGTCCAGCATTTGCACATGAACCTTCCTTTCTACTCCTGACCATTCTGAAGCTCAAAGAACATGTTCCAGTAGACACTGTACTGAGAAAGCCGGAGACACAACTACATTCTTAGAGCCAGTCACACATCCATATTCCAAGCAAACCAGTGCCAGGAGATGGAGCTCTGCTCTGCGGTCTGTTTATGTTATCTGGTGGAATACGCCAAGTAAGATCTGCTCTGGAGAAACCAGTCTGTCCACTGCTATGGTCACACTGGCTACTCATTTTTCTCATAGCCTCAATCTCAGTGCCATTGGTTTTTGGCCTTTGCCTACACTTCTCCATGCTTGGAAGTAAGGATGTCAAGGCTGCAATTTCCACCTCAGTGTTACAGTATGGTTTGTGGCCAAGGGCCGCACCGGTAGGGGAGGGGTCAGTGGGGGCACGGTCAGCAGGGGGCAGGGCTAGAGTAAAATAAATCAAACCTGTTTCAAAACATTAGCAAATGCAACAACAATTTAAAAAGCAGATGTAACTACAAAGAGCACATTTTGATAATACATTTTATTAGCTGACAATAGCAATCTTAAGAGGCACTGCATAGCTTCATATGCACTTAGACCCCACTTCCATCACAGTGTCTGTCTCTCTCTCTCTCTCTGTCAGTCTCTCTCTCTCTCTCTCTCTCTCTCTCTCTCAGTCAGTCAGTCTCTCTGTCATTCTCTCTCTCTTAGTCAGTCTCTCTCCTGGTCAGTCTCTTTCTCTCTCTGTCAGTCTCTCTCTGTGAGTTAGTCAGCCTCTCTCTTTCAGTCAGTCTCTCTCTCTGTCAGTTAGTCAGCCTCTCTCTTTCAGTCAGTCAGTCTCTCTCTGTCAGTCAGTCAGTCTCTCCCTTAGTCAGTCACTTTCTCAGTCAGTCAGTTTTTCTCTCTGTCGCTCTCTCTCAGTCAGTCAATCTCTCTCAGTCAGTCAGTCTCTCTCTCCCTTAGTCAGTCAGTCTCTCTTTCTCTCTCTGTCAGTCACTCTCTCTCTCAGTCAGTCAGTCTCTCTCTCACTCAGTCTCTCTCTCTCTCTCTCTCTCTCTCTCAATCAGTCAGTCTCTGTCAGTCAATCAGTCTCTCTCACAGTCAGTCTCTCTCTGTCATTCCCTCTCTCTCTATCAGTCTCTCTCAGTCAGTCAGTCTATCTCTGTCAGTCAGTTAGTAGCTCTATGTCAGTCAGTTTCCCTCTTTGTCAGTCAGTCTCTCTCTGTCAGCCAGACTCTCTCTGTCAGTCTCTCCCAGTCAGTCTCTGTCAGTCCCTCTCTGTCTCTCAGTCTCTCTCTGTAAGTCAGACTTTTTGTCAGTCAGTCTGTCTCTGTCAGTCAGTCTCTCCCTGTCAGACAGTCTCTCTCTGTCAGTCAGTCAGTCTTTCTGTCAGTCAGTCTCTGTCAGTCAGTATCTCTGTCAGTCAGTCTCTCTCTGTCAGTCATTCTCTCTCCTCTCTCTCTGTCAGTCGCTCTCTCAGTCAGTCAGTCTCTCTGTCAGTCTCTCTCTGTCTCTCAGTCATTCTCTCTTTCTGTCAGCCAGTCTCTCTCTCTCTGTCAGTCTTTCTCCCTCAGTCAGACAGTCTCTCTCTGTCAGTCTATCTCTCTCTGTCAGTCAGTCTCTGCCAGTCAGTGTCTGTCAGTCAGTCTGTCAGTCTCTCTCTGTCAGTCAGTATCTCTCTGTCAGTTCAGTCTCTCTCTGTCAGTCAGTCTCTCTCTGTCAGTCAATTAGTCTCTCTCTCTGTCAGTCAGTCTCTCATTCTCTGTCAGTCAGTCTCTCTCTGTCAGTCTTTCTCTCTGTTAGTCTCTCTCTCACTCTCTGTCAGTCAGTCTCTCTCTCAGTCTCTCTCCGTCAGTCTCTCTCTGTCAGTCTCTCTCAGTCAGTCTCTCTCTCTACTCTCTACACTCTCTCTCTCTCCACTCTCTTCCCACTGTCTCTCTCTCTCCACTGTATTTCTCTCTCCACTCTGTCTCCACTCTTTCTCCACTCTCTCCACTCTCTCTCACTCTCCACTCTCTCTCCCTACTCTCTCTCCACACTCTCTCTCTCCACTCTCTCCCTCTCCTCTCTCTCTCTCTCTCCACTTTATCTCTCTCTACTTTCTCTTTCTCTCTAGGGGCAGTGGGTATATTACTTTCAAGGTCCGTGGGCCGCCAAGGAAGCCTGCTGGGCCATACTATGAGTGCCACGGCTCCACAGAATTACAGTCTCATCTTTGCCTGTGGTGAGTCTATATGCACTTTACCACTGCTAATCCATGCTTAAGTGCATGTGCTCACTCCTTAAAACATGGTAACATTGGCTTATCCCCAATTGGCATGTTTAATTTACTTATAAGTCCCTAGTTACGTGACACTACATGTACCCAGAGCCTGTTAATTAAATGCTATTGGTGGGCTTACAACACCTATTGTTCCACCAACCTAAGTAGCCCTGTAAAAGTCTCAGGCCTGCCATTGCAGCCAGTGTGTGCAGATTTAAATAGCCAAATTGACCTGGCAAAATACACTTTGGGGTCGATTAGGATGGCGTCCGCCATCCTGTTGTGGCAAGGGACCGTCCGCCATAATGGCAGAGGTCCAGTGCGCGGAATTAGGATGCACCCGCCACAGTGGCGGGTGCATCCCACATTTTTAACATTGCGGCGGGCGGCGCTGCTAAAAATGCATGTTGTGCGTTTCAAAGCACAACATGACAGGCACATCGCGGTACCTGCCATGTTGTACTTTGAAACGCAGGGGGGTACCATAGGAACCCCCCATGTGCACTCCCAACCCCCCCTTCACCCTGGGGGCTCGCAATGGGCCCCCAAAGCAAAGACCGCATGCCTTTTGCTGCCACGGAAAGGCATTCCCCAAAGCCCATCCTAATATGGCTGGCGGTGTCTAATAGACACCGCCACCATATTAGACCTTTTCCGCCACAGGGAGAAGCGGCGGACGGACTTCCCATCTGCCCCAGACCCCCCAGCCATCCTAATGTGGCGGAGGGTCATTTCAGGGAGGCTGGCGGACGGATTGCCCTCGCCGGGCCGGCGGTGGCTACCGCCAACCTAGCGGGGGCAATCCGTCTGCCATCGTAATCGACCCCATATTGTGAAGCTCAAACCTTCCTTTTTAATACCGGTAAGTCACCCCTAGGGTAGGCCCTGGATAGCCCAGAAGGCAGGGTGCAATGTATTTAAAACGATGGGCATGTCTTATGTTTTACATGTCCTGGTAGTGAAAAACTATTAAATTAGTTTATTTTACAACTACCAGGCCTACCTATCACTTATGTTAACATTAGAGTTATATTATTACATTTAAAAAGCTGTCACTTCCAAATGGGAACTGAAATTGTACGGAAGATTTCTTTCTTATGGTAAAGTCACATTTTTAATTACAGTTTTGATAATGCAATCTTTAGAACGTTGGCATTTTCCTGCATTAGCCATTTAGTGCCTGTAGCCTATCTCTAAGACACATGGCCAGGTGTTGCTGACAGTTGGGCTTTGTGTATTTCTCCTAGACTGCCACACACAATATAGAGCTTAGGTACACGTCAAAAGGCTATTTCCTGCTGCAACACAAAGGGCTGCATACATATTGTAGTTAGTCTGGAGCCTGGGCAGGGGAGGCAGGAAACTTGTGCACTACAAATGTCTAAATATTGGACCTCAGACACCAACTCTTCAGTACACTTCTGGACCTGTGGAAGACTCCGCCAGGTAGGACCACTGTGCTTATGAAAGGAATGCCATTCTACTGGACTGCTGCCCTGAAGGACTCCTGCCTTTTGTGTTAACTTGCTGCTTTCTGTCCTCTTGCATGGATGACAAGGACTGGATGTACAACATGTACCCAGGACCACTAGAGTTATTCCAAGGCTAGTCTTTAGTAACCATCACATGGCCTCTGTCAGTGTGAGTCTTAACCTGCCAAGTGGTGCCACCCCTGTCTTGGATCCTAGGAAGTGGAGATGAAGCTGCCATGCCATCTCACCTGTGGACCCCTCAGAACAAACGCATCTCCTCTGCTGTGAGACCCAACCCCGAGAAGAATCAATGATTCACCTCTGCCGCGTGGATTTTCACAGCGCAAGGACACCACACTGACCTCGCAGCTCAAATTGGAACCACTGCTGCATGTTGCATCCTCAATGCAGGCGCTCACATCGCAAATCTCTCATCGATGGTAGCTTCAATAGCGACTGAGGCTCTCACATCGCAGACTTGCAGCTACTCTGAGCTGATGCATCTACTCAGCCTCACAAAGTACTCTGAGCTGATGCATCTACTCAAAAAGTATCCATGTAGTGGACCTCACAATGCTCTGCACCCAGGATCCAAGGCACTGTTGTTCAGTGGCCTTAAGTGGGTCCCTGTAGTCAACCTGTGTTCCAATGTGGTCAGCCTGAACTTGTGACTTTGTTCTGGTCCATCGCAACCGGATATCCACAGTTGGAGTTTTGAGATTTTTGGCACTATTTTCACTGACATTTTTATGTCTCCATTTCTACTGAATGGATTTTTTTGTTTTGGTCTCGTTTTTTAAATTAAAAATGACTCTATTTTCTAATCTGATGTGCAATCCTTTTGTGATGTGTTTTCACTGTGTTACGATTTGAAGTGTTGCACAAATACTTTAAACATTGCCACTGAGTTAAGCCTATCTGCTCATGCCAAGCTACCCAATGGCTGAGCACAGGTTAGTTTAGGGTTTTCTTGGGACTTACCCCTGACAAGGATTGTGGTTCCAGTTTGTGTAAGCTGCACCCTCATTTCTTACATGCACCCTGAGAAACATTAACCTCCATCCAGTATAGCTGTTCTATCACATTCACCGCTTAATTCACAGCATCTCCTTGCATTGCACCTTGATGCCCCATTTAGGGCTTTGCATGTATATAAACAGTAGCAGCCCGTGGAGGTAGTGACACAGGGCGGTGGGGCTGCTGGGGAGGGGCAGGGTGGGGGGTACTAAACTCCTGCTCATGGCCGATCGGAGTAATGTAAAGAAATAAATAAATAAAACAAATGTCATTGTGCATGCTGAAACGCATTTGACGCTTCAGCGCGGGCAATGATCTTCATTTTATCAATTAATTTCTTTACATTATTCCGGTCGGCAGTGAGCCTGAGTTTACAACCCCCCACCCCACCCACCACCCCACGACACTCCCTCCAAGGGCCGCTACTATGAAAATGAAAACAGACTAAATGGCTTGCTGGTTTGAATAGATAGTTAATCTGACTGCTGATGTTCGGACACAGAGGCATGTGAATGTTACGGGCTGGAGAATTTTTTTGTCTGCAAACAAATTGAGAGGAAAGGCAAAAAATATTTCCTTTCTCCAAATGTTCATGGAAAACAACAGGTCACTATATCGTCAGGTCGTCTGCAGTTGCAGACACAGAAATTAAAATGAATCCTTTGATTTCAGCTTGCAAAAAGTAAACCCTTCAAACAAAGGAACCAGTGAAGATCTCTACACATACTGTCTTTTACGTAGCAATCAAGAGGCAACAGGTGGGTCACAATCAAATCATGTACTTTTAACTTGTTTTTTTTTTCTGGAACTTGCAGTTTTGCATTAAATATTATTAGCATGCATTGTAGTACATGATGAGCAGTAAGTCAATAACATAATACTGGCTAAAGGTATCCGCCATGTTCTTAAGCCACCTGACAGCTCTGCCTTCAAAGATGCAGGCCTCCCACCAACTCTGTCTCCATATTATTTCATACCTCGATCATATTTTTTATTTTTTATTCTTTTAGTGTCTTCGGAAGGAAGAAAGTCAGCATCCACCCAGCTGACATGAGACCGATTGCCTCGGACCTACACATGTGCAGGTATGTCATAACATCTCTGAATCACTGAAGTTTATCGCACTTATCTGCTTGACTTTTAGAGAATGAAAGGCTCAGTTGCATAAAATCCACAAATGCAATGTTCTATTTTCCTTCTGGTAATCCTCGCATCAAACATCCCCTCTACACCTAAAAGTTATCTTTTAAATGATTGTTTACAAAAAGCAATTGACCTGACTCGAACCTCCCCAAATCTGCCCCTGAGGTTCATAATTCTGAAAAGAGAGAGTTCCAGACTATGTACACAACAAACTTTGTGAAGACTATTACCTACAAGCAAATGTCACTTAAAGGTAAGCGTAGACAAGCACAACACTTATCAGCAGTTTTAGCAAGCCTCCACGTAATATGTTTTGAGAGGGCAAGAAACGTATTATTAAATAGGATCTTAGAAACCAAAGTAATGTTCGACTTAGTAATTGGGATCTGAGAAAGAATTACTGAAAAAGGGGCTTTGGAAGAGTCTGCAATACCCTCCTTAACGCTTGCTTCTATTAACCTTCTTTCACTCATGTTTACTGGCACAACCACCTCGGCTATCCAAGAGTTTTACTTGTGTTTTGTCTTAATCAAACAAATCCTTAATTTGCCGCCAGAATGAAGCTTGTGACCTACGGATCACTGAAGGTGTCAGGGGTGAAGGTTAACTTACTGGGGCATCAAGTGTGTCCTGCATTGGGGCGTGGCTTGGTGCCCGCGGTGGATGGCGGCGTGTGGGTGAGGCGCTTCAGCGGGTCCAGACATTACCGAGCTGAGAGACACTGTCGAGCAAAACCAGAAATTATGGAAGACCTCGGAAGAGCCGCGGAATGAATTAAGCTCTTCAGCGCTCTTTTAAATGTAGCGGAAATGCTTTCATTCGACAAGTGAGTTTCCCGAACATCCTCAAGAAGTCACGACTGCCATTTTGTGATGCCCGCAACCCGGAAATATCACTGGAATTGCTGCGCTGCCGCTCACCTGTTACTCCCATGCATCTTTTGATTTTCTGGCTGCTTTTTTGTGTATGTTTAGTGTACAATCAATCAATCAATCAGTGACACTTATAAAGCGCGCTACATACCCATAGGGTCTCAAGGCGCTGGGGGGGGGGAGCCGCTACTGCTCGAACAGCCAGGTCTTCAGCTTCTTCCTGAAGGAGAGGTGGTCTTGGGTCAGGCGCAGGTCGGTCGGGAGGGAGTTCCAGGTCTTGGCGGCCAGGTAGGAGAAGGACCTTCCTCCTGTAGTCGCTCTTCGGATGCGGGGGACGGCGGCGAGGGCGTGGTTGGCTGATCGGAGGTGGCGTTTGGGAGCGTAGAAGTTGACTCGGCTGTTGAGGTAGCTCGGGCCTTGGTCGTGTAGGGCTTTGTGTGCGTGGGTGAGGAGGCGGAAGGTGATTCTTTTGTTGACGGGGAGCCAGTGAAGGTCTCTCAGATGTCCGGAGATGTGGCTGGTTCGTGGGATGTCGAGGATGAGTCTGGCTGAGGCGTTCTGGATCCGCTGGAGTCTCTTCTGGAGCTTGGCGGTGGTACCGGCGTAGAGGGCGTTGCCGTAGTCCAGTCGGCTGGTGACGAGGGCCTGGGTGACGGTCTTCCTGGTCTCGGTGGGGATCCACCAGAAGATCTTCCGTAGCATGCGTAGGATGTTGAAGCATGCCGAGGAGACGTTGTTGACTTGCCTGGTCATGGAGAGGGAGGAGTCCAGGATGAAGCCCAGGTTGCGTGCATGGTCTGTCGGTTTGGGTGCGGTGCCCAGGGCGGGAGGCCACCAGGAGTCGTCCCAGGCGGAGGGAGAGGAGCCCAGGATGAGGACCTCCGTCTTGTCCGAGTTCAGTTTCAGGCGGCTGGTCGTCATCCACTCGGCTACCTCTTTCATCCCTTCGTGCAGGTTGGCTCTGGCGGCGGCGGGGTCGTTGGTCAGGGAGAGGATCAGCTGGGTGTCGTCGGCGTAGGAGATTATGCTGAGGTTGTGTTTGCGTACGATGGCCGCGAGGGGGCTCATGTAGACGTTGAAGAGGGTGGGGCTCAGAGATGATCCTTGGGGGACGCCGCAGATGACTTCGGTGGCCTCTGACTTGTACGGTGGTAGGCGGACTCTCTGTGTTCTCCCGTCGAGGAAGGAGATGATCCATTCCAGCGCCTTGTCCTGGATTCCGACGTTGCTGAGGCGCCGTACTAGGGTGCGGTGGCAGACCGTGTCGAATGCCGCGGAGAGGTCCAGGAGGATGAGGGCCGCTGTTTCTCCGTTGTCCATCAGGGCTCGGATGTCATCGGTGGCGGCGATGAGGGCGGTCTCGGTGCTGTGGTTGGCTCGGAAGCCGGACTGTGAGGGGTCGAGGGATCCGTTCGTCTCGAGGAAAGCGGCCATCTGCTTGTTGACGGTCTTCTCGATGACTTTGGCTGGAAACGGGAGGAGCGAGATGGGGCGGTAATTCTTGAGGTCGGTGGGGTCCGCTGTTGGTTTCTTGAGTAGAGCGCTGAGTTCGGCGTGTTTCCAGCTCTCGGGGAAGATGGTGGTGTCGAAGGATGTGTTGATGATGTCTCGCAGGTGGGGTGCGATGACAGCGTCGGCCTTGTTGAAGACGTGGTGAGGGCAGGGGTCGGTCGGTGATCCGGAGTGGATGGAGTTCATCGTGCGGATGGTGTCTTCGGTGCTGATCGGGGTCCAGGCGTGGAGGGTGGTGGTGGGGGGTGGTTGTTCGGTCATGGTGTGCGTTGGTTGGTTGTTGAAGCTGTTGTGTATGTCCGCGATCTTGTTGTGGAAGTATGAAGCCAGGGAGTTGCAGAGGTCTTGCGATGGGGTGATGTCGTTGTTTCCTGCGCTGGGGTTGGAAAGCTCTTTGACGATGTTGAAGAGTTCCTTGCAGTTGTGTGCGTTGTTGTCCAACCGGTCCTTGAATGCTGTTTTCTTGGCGGCGCGGATCAGCTGGTGGTGTTTCCTGGTGGCAAGTTTGAAGGAGGTCCTGTTGTCCGGTGTCGGTTCCCTTCTCCAGACTTTCTCGAGGGCTCGGCAGTTCTTCTTGGAGCTCTTGAGTTCGTCGGTGAACCATGGGGCTTTCTTGCTGCCGGGCCTGCTGGGCGGGGTCCTCAGTGGGGCGAGTTCGTCCGCGCAGTTGCTGATCCACTTCGTGAGGTTGTCGGCGGCCTGGCTGGGGTTCGCTGAGCTGGCAGGAGGGTGCTGGCTCAGGGAGGTGGCGAGCTGGTCTGCTGTGATCTTGTTCCAGCTTCTGCGGGCGGCCTGTTGCTGGTGGTGGTGGGTCGTTGTTTTCTTGAAGGTGAAGTGGACGCAGCTGTGGTCCGTCCATTGAAGCTCTGGCAGTTGCAATGAGGCATATTGACACTATTTGGATGTTTCTTCAGCATTCTTTGACTGACAGTTATTTTTAGGGGCCATTTTGAGTCTCTCCTTGTTTCTTTACGGAGCACTTAACTCAGGGCAATGGAACTCTTCGAAAACCACACCGCCCATGTGCTTTACTAATCTTCAATGTTTGTGCTATTTTAATCCTCTTTTTCGCGCTGCATTTTCAGCTGTTCGACAGATGTGCTGGTGTCTCTATGGGAAGAACGAAAGGTGCTATTTCTTCAACAGCGTAACAAAAGCACGCTTTCATTAAAAACTCTAAGCTTTTCACTGCTTACTCTAAGTTGGACGATTCTCAGCAGTCTGTACCAAATTCCTCGGAAGTCGAAATGGATTCCTTACCTTCACCATCAGGGAAGGCACTTACCAAGTGCCTTAGGCAGAATCCTTCCTCTCCTCCTAAATCAGCCTCTCCGGTCTCTATGGAGATGCTGTTGGATGAGATCAGAGCTTTCCGGCCCTTTATGGAGGAAACCAACTCTAAGCTACAAATCCTTACGGATAACTGGTCCCAACTCGACTCAAGAGTCACTGCTGTTGAGAAAGCATCTGCATCTTTAGTGATACAAACGCGAACGTCTCCCAGCTTCAATCTCAAGTATCAACGCTCCAGCAGCACAATAAAGACCGTGAAAATCGCAGTAGGAGAAACAATCTACGTATTTATGGTCTACAGGAGGGAGTTGAGGGGTCAGACCCTCTCGCCTTCTTCACTTCCTTCCTACCCAAGGTGTTGCATCTGGCACAAGGCACTTCACTCAACATCCAAAGAGCACTTAAAATAGGTCGTCCCTCCTCTAACATGTCATCATCACATAGACCGAGAGGATTAATTATATACTTTCTGGAATACACAGAGCTGTTGTTGGTGCTATCTGCGGTCAAATCGGCTCAACGCATTACTTGGTCTGGTTCAACTTTGTTTTTGCACAGGACTACGCCAAGGCTACTGCTGCCAGACGAAAAGCTTTTCTCAATTTGAGGCCAGCTCTCCGATCACTGGGTGCCCGTTATGGCCTTTTCCACCCTTGCCTGTTTAAGGTTACGTATAATAATAGAACAATAACTTACGAAGACCCAGTAAGGCTACAAAGTTTTATCAATTCATGTAACCCGACAGCTATTGACACTCAACGGCCCTCTACATCGGATAATGTTTGAATTTGTCTACTTCTTGAATTTACACAATCCCTAACCCCTCATGGGTTAAGTGTTTAATCTCTTCCATGTTGCAATATTTATTCACTGCTGGTTTTGTTTATACTATTTTCAAATTATTTAGATTCCAATCTTTCCAGTACGGAGTAGTACACACAAGTTGTTTCCTTAGTTTGCCTAGGCTTTGTTTCCTATTTGCCCTCCTTATCCTGAATTTTGTTTGATTTACTGGTTTTCTGTGTTTTCTTTGTTCTTTTGCCCTCCTGTTTATTTTATATTAGACTCTCTGATCTTCTCCTTTAACTGTTGTCCTCCGTTTTTATAAATTGTATATTGTTGGCTCACTCAGCCTAGTTTTTTTAGTATACTATTGACGTATCTGTTTTTGTTTATCTCAAAATACATCCTAATTGAATGTTTCAATATTTAACCTAACCCTTACTTTCTTTTGCCCCCACAGATATCTTACTCCTATAGCGTGGTCTTTTCTGGATCCCCCTGTTTCGCTGACCCGAGATGTGTCGCCTACTCCATGTGGTTCCATCCCCCCTCACGTATCTCCCTGAGTCCCCCTTTATGTAGGTATGTGATTTGTTGGTACGTTGTTTTTTACGTTCCTTGTTTCATGTTTTGCATTACATCCTTTTATCTCTTTCTTTAACTATCTAGCTTATGCACAAACTTTTTCTCTTGTGACTTCTTTCTCTCTATTCTTTTGCCCACGTTTATACATCTTTTATCACCTGCATTCTTCTAAGCTCATTTCACTCTTCCTACTTTATCTTTTTCCTTCTCATATTATGCAATGTTCTTATACAGTTTTAGATTTTAGTATCACAAGTTTGAATTATTTTACTGTTGCTCATTCCATTGCATTGAATTAGACGATAGTTTTAAAGCGTTATTTGCACCTTGATTTCATTTGTAATGTCACTTAATTTGGTTTCTTGGAACATTAGGGGATTAAACTCTCTTATTAAAAAGCAGAGAATTTTAACACATTTAGCAAAGTTAAATGAATGCAGACATTGTCTCCTTACAAGAAACACATCTTACGGAAACTGAATCTATGAAATTAAAAAGGGGCTGGGTGGGTGAGGCTTATTTTTCTCCTGGGGATGGTAAACGAAATGCAGTTGTCATATTTTGTCGCAAATCTCTCCCAGTCATAATATTGTCACAAGAAATAGATGTGGAAGGTAGATGGATTATTGTTAAATTATTGCTGAAAGTTGTTCCAATATCTCTCCTAAATATCTATGCACCTACAGGTGGGGATACCTGCTTTTAGCCTGCTTTACCTGCACGCATATCCAGTTGTATCCAGGAGAATTTTATTATGGCTGGGGATTGTAATCAAGTGTTTGGTCCCTTTGAGGACAGGAATTCAAAAGTGCCTTTCATTCCCAATAAGATACACAAATCATTTATTCATACTATTTCTCAGCATAAATTACTTGATGCCTGGCGCTTGTGCAATCCAACCACTAGAGAATACTCTTTTTTTTCCTCAACACACCACACCCAGTCAAGAATTGACTGTTTTTGTTTCCCATAACATCTCACAAGTCCTCACATTTGAAGACATTAGTCCCATTCTAATATCAGACCATGCTCCTGTCTCCATAGGTTTTGATAAATTACCCAAGAGCGATGCCCCCTGAAGATGGCGCTTTAACAATGCTCTCCTCTTAGACCCTAAATTTTCAGCATCATTCACTTCCTTCTTTACTGATTACTTTGAGAGAAACCATACTGAATCTTTATCATTTGCGACTATTTTGGATACATTTAAAGCATCAGCAAGAGATTTCATTATAAATTATGTGGCAAAGAAATGGAAAACTGCACGTAAAGTTACATCAGATCTTCTCCAGGATATTAAAGCACTTGAACATTCATACTAAACATCTCATTCGGAGGATTGCTTAAAATCCGTTATCAAAGCTAAATTAGAATTTAATAAAAAGTCAACGGAAGACGCCTCGCTGTACTTGGTGAAATCCAGTGCTAAATTCTATGGGGGGAAAAATAAAGCAGGAAAAATATTACCTAACTGTTTAAAGATACACCAAAACAAATTAAATATTGATTCTGTCTTTGATGAACACTCAGTCTTAAAGTTAAGGATGCTGACATATAAAATCCTTATATTCCTCAGAAACTCAACCTACAGATCACTCATTAGCGCAATTCTTTTCTGACATCCAAAAGCCCCAGCAGGTACCGCCAGATTTATTTCAATTAGAATCTGATCTCTCTCAGCAGGAATTATTTAATGCTCTCCAAAATCTTAAAAAGGACAAAGCCCCGGGTCCAGATTGCTTTACGGTTGAGTTTTACACCCAATTTTCTAAGCTCTTACTTCCCAAGCTACATTCACTCATTAGTTTTTTTTCTCTCTTCTCACAATTCCTCTGGTTCTTTTTCAGAGACTCACATTTGCCTTATCCCTAAGGAAGGTAAGGATTCCAAGTACTGCAAAAATTATAGACCTATTTCACTAATTATTATCGACTATAAAATCTTCTCCAAAGCCTTAGCCATGCATCTAGACCCATGTTTACCGAATTTACTTGGGAAAGAACAATCTGGCTTTGTCAAGGGTCGAGTCATTTCTGATAACACACAACTCTTTTTCGACATTTTATCCAAATCGTCCCATTTTGATTATTTTTTAGCGGCAATAGCGCTAGACGCTATCTCTCCTGTACTCTAATCCTCGTGCAGCAATCTGCGCTAAGGGTTTAACATCGCCCTTTTTTCATTTGGGCAGAGGAGTGCATCAAGGCTGCCCACTATCTCCTTTGCTTTTTAATTTAGCCCTTGAGCCATTTCTATCCAAATTTCGCCAAAATCACAATATTGTGCGTTTCAAACACCAAATGCTCATATCAAACTTGCAGCTTATGCCGATGACATTCTGCTTTTCATATCCAAACCGGAAGAATCAATTCCTGCCTTTTTGGCAGAGGTGACAGCTTATTCTTCTATTTCTGTTTACAAGTTGAACAATGACAAATGCGAAATATTGCCTTTAACAAAATATACTTTTAGTTCAGAATTTCAAATCTCCAATTTTAATAGGAGTCCGAATAACATTAAATATTTAGGTCTACACTTTACTTCTTCAATTTCGGAAATAGTAATCTTATGTATGAATAAGTGTATACAGAATATTTCAGATTTGACTGCTAAGTAGGCCTGGGCAGTAAGTTCTGTTCCGTTCGCGGAATTTGCGGAATTTGGGTAATTTCACGTTCCACGGAGAACGCGAAATTGACCAAAATTCTGCGTTCCGCGACTTTGTGAAATTTTTTGCTTGTTCGTATTCTCAAATGCGTGTTCGCGAGATATTTTCCCCAAGCACACAAACAGTGATTGCGAACAGTAAAAAAACATTGCGGACAAGCATTTCAGCGTTTTTGCGGAATTTCTCTGTGTTAGCGGACATTTTTTACCGTTTCGCAGAGATTTGCGTAAAGCAATTACACAAATTCCGCCCCCCCCTACTGCTAAGTGGCATCCTCTTTATTTGTCTTGGTGGGGTTGTTTGGACACCATAAAGATGATGCTATCGCCCATAGTTTTATATACCATCTCCAATATCCCAGTTACATTTACAACTAAATTACTTTAAAAAGTCAACTCCATTTTTTCCTCCTTTTTGTTGGGTAACAAAAAACCTAGAATGTCCTTGCTCAAATTAATCCATCCTAAATCAGAAGGAGGAGTTAATTTCCCAGATTTCCATGCTTACCAGAAAGCTTTCCTATTGCGTCAGGCCTATGGCTGCTTGACTCTACTATTGATTGTCCTCTATGGACATCAGTGGAATGCCTCTTTTTTCTAACTCCTTACTCATTCTGTGAATAGCTTTCCTTTTCTTGCAAACCACAGTCCATCTCAACTCCAATCATAAAGCACACGTCCATATTACTTGAGAAACCTTCACACTTTATTAATGACTCTAAACAATCCTCTTAAACTCAACCATTTGGCATAACAAAAACTTATTGATCTACAACAAACCCTTTTACTGGAAGACCTGGAGACAGAGAGGCTTAATATGGATATACCAACTATTTTCAGACTCGCAGTTTATTCCTTTTGATGATCTCAAGTTGTCATTTAATCTACCTGCCTCCTTTTCACTAAATATAAATCACTTCAAAAAACTGTGCTAGAATCCCTTTCCCACGTCCCCACTACACTTAACGCTTCTGCAAATTCAGTACCCTTTATTGACCTTCAGACCTTATTACTGACCACACCCAAAGCCTCTATTATTTACAAACACCTTCAAGGTAATGTTATCAATAGACAGAAGACAAAAACGGAAGAAGCTTGGGAACACAACTTCACTACATGTTTGCCATTATCACTGGGGAGAGGCATATGGACTACACAACATAAGGCCTCTAGAGCAGCAAACATTACCCAAACATTATTCTTTGTATACAATAGACTGTTACTCACTCCAGCCACTCTATCTAAACGTTTCTCATCTACTACACATATATTTTGGACATGTTCTTCCCCCAATGCTCACCTATTTCATATGTTATTCAAATGCTCACAGGTACACCGCTTTTGGAAACAAGTATGGTCTCAAATTAACTTCATTTTTGACACTGTGGGGCCCATTAGGATGCCGGGCGGATTGCCCCCGCCAGGCTGCCGGTAGCCACCGCCAGCCTGGCGGGGGCACACCGCCCAACATCCTTCCCTGTATTCCCCCCGCCATATTAGAATGGCGGGGGGACCACGGCGAAGCAAAACACCGCTAGCCATATTACAATGGGCTTAGGGAGATGCCTTTCTGTGGCGGTGATGCTGCCACAGAAAGGCATGCGTTCTTCACTCCAGGGGCCCCCTGCGGGCCCCCAAAGTGAAGTAGGGGTGGGTTATGCACATGCACATGCTTCATTTGCATAAACAAAGCGGCAGGCACCGCGCAGTGCCTGCCGCTTTGTTTATGCAAACGCTGAAATGCATTTCTATCATTGTGGTGGGCGCTGTTGAGAGCACAGCCTGCCACAATGCTAGAAATTCAGGTTGTGCCCGCCACTGTGGCGGGCACATCCTGATAGCCCCCACAAAACCCCCACCTTTCTGACGGGCGGACCATAACACCGGTAGGATTATGGGCGGACAAAGTCCGCCCGTCATCCTAATGGACCCCTGTGTTTCCTTTTTCTTTTACCCTCATCTTCTTAGGTATTCTTTCACCAATTTGGGATGATAATCTTCTCAAGATTATTGACTTATTTTTGGCAGTTGCCTTTCAACAAATTACTGTCAATTGGAAAGATTAATCAAAAATGTATTTTAGGGCTTGGTGGTATAGTGTTTGCCACAATCACAGGTTAGATACTGCTTTTGTATACCCTCCTCGTATGGCCGTCAAGCGTGCTGACTTATGGTCCCCTGTTATAATTCCTATTGATACCAGTGCAAAACAATGTTCATTGCCACAACCCTCTCAACAGGAGGTTCCTAAACCACCCTAGATTCCCTATTAGTATATCTAGCGGACATATGTATTTCATTTATTCTGCATTTTTCTGTCTCATTTTCGCTTTTATTTTTAGTCTGATTCCTTTATTCTGTAAGTAATGAGCTCGGAAGGTAAACTTGTATAATTTATTTTGTATAATGTATGTAAGTCACTTTGAATTCTTTTCAATAAAAGTTATTTGAACTTAAAAAAGTGTGTCCGGCATCTAATTGCAGAAAGCTGTCATTTATTTCCTTAATGTTGCTATACGTTTTTAGGACAAGTATATTATGCAGTTCTGAAAAGTAGGTAGATGGCCCTGGATCCCAGTCCTAGCAGCTATTTCTGGTGGGATCTTGCATCTAATCAATCCTGAGAAACATGCTGAATTTGTCCAGGTGTTATTTCCGACACTAGATCACATTTCAGAAGCAAGGCATATTTTCTGATTTCCAAGTAGAGTTTCATACTTACACTTCCATATGAGCCAAAACAAAGATCTGCTTTAAAGAACTATCAGCCCTCCTTTTATTTGAGAATAATATTGGATGGTAGCTATTTGGAGCCCAACATATGGGCACTAAAGCATTGAAAGAAAGCAAAGGAGCACAGCATGTTATCACTTCCCAAGTACTTATGAGAAACTATGATTTGGATGTAGGTTTTCAACGCTGTTCAACTTCCTATATCACAGGTGTGCTTTCACTTTAAGAATGCAAGAAGTCTGTATGAGTTACTGTTCAAATAGTGATGTACATAGCACCTATTTTCATTCCATTCTTTTATAACATCCCTCATCTCAGTGTAAGGTGTCAGAGCGCTTTACATCGCACACAGAGGCACAATAAATCATACGCATATGTAAATCAGTGTACAGGAAAAGTTACATAACACAATGAGGGTTATAACTTTTGAGGTGTGGGAAAAACATATATTATCCATGCTTGTAGATATAACATGTTAATAGCGAATGGTCAGGAGAAACACAAAATCAGGATATTAGACCTAACACGCTGAGTGTGATTGGTTGTACTAATAAGACCTTATTATTTCCCCAAAAAATACTTCTTTGTAATCTTAGAATAACAACAGATTTAGAAACAAAACAATAAAAATCTAATCCCATGATTTGCACTTTCCATGGTGCTCCTTGATGCTGGTGAACAGAGCAATGTGCTATACGAAGTATTGCAATTTATGAATTGGAATTAACAAAGTGGTATCAGTGTCAAAAGCAGTAGCCTAAGCCCACTTACTTTTCTAAAAAAAAACAAATCTTTTATCTGAGTGTTGCACATTAACCATCTAAGCTACTTTATCAGTCAAAACTGTGACTGGACAAAACACAGAAATCTCCCAGAAATAAGGTAATCTAGAACAGATTTACTGTGAATAATGTCCTTATTGTCAATTTCTTTGCAGTAGATTTATTTTAAATCTATACTACTATTATAAAGAGAGAGCTGAAACCTTTGAGGCGGGTAATCTCAGGAACCACAGCATCAATCACAATAGGACATAGGCTATACAGATGCCCACCATATACATTTGAAAGGTAAAAGAACCTTACAGCAAAGTAGTCCCTTGTGGACGTGGGCGTGGACGGGGCGCGGCATGACGACAAAAAAAAAGTGTTCCTTAAAAGTGTGTGTTGTGCTGGGGGCGTGTGCTGGGGGCGTGAACAAGGCCAATGGGCACGGCAATTGCAATTGCACTGCACCAAGGGGTGTGGCCAATGGGCGCGACGAACGGCAACAATCGCGCGGCACATCCCCCCCAAAAAAGTGCGTTGAGAGTGTGAGGAAAACAAACATGTGCGTTGGGTAGGGGGCGTGGCCAAGGCCAATGGGTGCAGCAATTGTGCGGGAGCAAGGGAGTGGCCAATGGGCGCAGCAATTGCCGGGGCTTAGGCAGGGCAGACGCGACTGATCGTGCCTGCGGGGACAATAACTGTACAGTATCCTGCGCGTTGTCAGTCAGTCAACTCTCTGCATAAAGGACCGTGCCTGCGGGGACACTAACTGCAGCGTCTCCTGCACGCTGGCACACACTCAACTCTCTGCAGAAACGAATAGACACCAGGCGCACATCACCCAGGGCTGGACCCGGGCTCAGGCGGCGGATGACATGACTAAGCGCGCCTGCTGGGACACTTTCCCACACGCGCAGCGTCTCCAGCGTGCGCTGTCACCCACTCAACTCTCTGCATCAACGACTTTACACCACAAGCACAACATCAAACAAAACTGGAGCCGGGCCTCAAGCGGGGGATGATGCAATTCAGCATGCCTGCGGGCACACGAAATTTACAACTGAATGCACTTTCACACACGCTTACCTACGGAAGTGGAGTAGATACACACTAGCGACATCTGATAATATTTCTTACTCCGAGGTACACACAGTATCTGAACACACATGCCTAATTATTGTGACACTTTATGCTAAAAATGTTGTCTACCGCGATTTTAAAATAAATTTCCCTTGCCTATTACACACATTGCACACATTATATTTCATACCCGGACAAAGTCGGGACGGGCTGCTAGTCTACATATAAATTGACAGTCAGACTCTGTTTTTCAAGCTCTGCCCCTGTGACTTCAGCCCCTTTCCACTGTCACACCTTAACTTCCAAATTATGAGTTCACAGAGTAATATTTTTTCCAATCCAGAACTGATAATATATACGTACATAAGCTTGCTACAGTCTTACAATCCCAAAGCTTGGAGCAAAATGGCTGAAAAACAAAGCATCAACATTTTACAAATGCAAACATATGCATACCATACTGATAGAGCGCCATGTTATTCTAAAATTTGTAGGGGTGCATCATAATCATTAGTAGTAAGCACCCACATTTTTAGAGGAATGTGTTAACGTGTGACCATTAGAAATGTAGTAATAAAACTGCATATATTAGAGTGTTTAGAAATGTATTCACATCGTTTTGAAGACTAATGTAGTGTTTAACCGAGAATGTGCCTTAGGAAAGGCAAAACATATTAGTTAATGTATAAAGTGATGCATTAGGGTTAAACGTGCATCATATTAAAGTTTGCACATGTAGATTTGCTTAATCATGTAATGAAATGTAATGCTTTAGATGTCTGTGAATGTATTGCTCATATCATGGTTTTAGAAATGTGTGTTTAACTGTCTAGAGGTCTAATTGCATATAAGTACAAGAAGAGGCCAATTTGTGATTTCTTATGTTAGCTGAATTAGTAGGCCCGACATGTATTTTTCCTTGGGAAGGCTCTTTTTCTTTAATTGAATAAAAGACAGTAGAATCAATATGCGTGCAAGGTTGAGATGTTTACAAGTTTCCAGTTGCAGGTGCAAGGACCCATATCTCGTTAGGCAGAATAACCCTTTTGTTTTAGGAGTTCGGACGGTTGGAGCAGGCGCCACGGGAGGATTCAGGAATGAAGATGTGATACTTTAAGCGAAGACGGTGTCTGAAACTGAAGGTCGACCCAACGGTTCTTGGATGAAGTCAGAGTTTCGATGGAAACTTCCAGTGAGAAGGCCTGCCTAGGGTGATATGCTCAGGGCGTGTCCACTGTTTTTGGGATTTTGTATTAGGGACAGTCCCCCAGAGGTGGAGCACAAAAGGACTAGAGGGGAAGCTAGAAGGAGCATCTTGGAAAGAGCTCTGTAGCTTGGGCTACTTTCCTTTGCAAAGTGAGTGTACTTCTATGGAAGTCTTCACTGCTGACACCTTTTCTCTTGCCTTGGGATGATGCTAAGTAGGAATTTCACTTTAGAGTTAGAGTAGGGATAGAAGAATATTTATTTTCTTCCTTTAGGTCAATGCGTTCTACACTTCAAGTAGGGACTATAAATGTTTGCCTGATGCTTTTGGAGATTACTTTAATTATATTTTTGAGTCGTCTGAGACTCCTGCATATGATTATGTTTGTATTAGTACCTGTTTATTTTCTCAACCTCTTGCTGAGGTGCTTGTACGTTCAGTTATTTTTGGCTTTGTAATGCATCTTTAAACTTGACTTCTGTAGTCACTAGTTCTTTGAATTAGATTGATTTGGTCATTAGTACATTTGCAATTGAAAAGAGTTTCTCCTCTTTACACTTCATAGCAGACAAAAAGGTCCGATGGAAAGAGGATCCTTGAATGGGTAAAATAAGGTCTAAAACAGAAAGAAGAATCTGGCATTAACAATACCAATCTACCATCCTTAGCTTTACTTCCCCATTCTGCTTGGATGATATATTATTCTTAGTCTACCCCCCTGTAGCAAATGCACTTGGACTAAATGATGCCCTAATGTTTCCAAACCATGTGTTGTTATTTTAAAAGTTTGTTATTACCAAGCACCGCCAACCTCACTAAATTTATAAAGCTGTTAATTTCCGTGAGAGCCCGTCATTTTGAAAGGTATATTAGCTGACTTTTCGGAAACATCACAGGTAAATAATTTGTCCTCACTATGCTTATGTTATGTTCTTGCTGTTTATTCAGATGACATAATTTTATGTTGTGCAATTTTCACATGAATTGTCTTTTTAAGCGTTGCACATCTATACATCAGTGCATCACGACACTTGTCTGCTGCATATTTACAACTATTCTGTCGGAAGAGGCCGTTGTTTCAGATGACATTTAATTGAAGGCCAAGTACCTCTCTTCAGCTAGTAGACTGTAATGCAATCACTATACATTTCAAGATAAAAAAATAACCTAGGTTTCTTTTCCGATCAGCAAGTGACAGATCCTTAATGTATAGTGTGAGAAGGCTTTATATTTTGAAAAGGAATGGTGCAGTCCTGTAAGCAGACAGGCCATCACTCACAAATCATTGATTAACACAAATAACCTTGAATTATTTCACTTTTCCTGTTAGTGGTTTCCATTTGTGTGTGTAATTTCACTCGTAAAGATGACTTCACTTCCTTTAAAAACGTAGTCGCCCTGTATTTTATGTTCGTCTATTTTTGAACCCATGTGCTATCTAAACCCAGAGCATAAATCGCAGCGAGGCAAGGAGCCTGACGGTTCAAGTACACAGTATTACAGTCTTGCAAAGGTCATTTGTCGGACGAGCCGCACTTCCCCGGTGCTGCCGCTCACGCCTTGTGTTGCAGTGTCATCTAGCAATGATTTGTTAGATGCGCTTAAATAGCTTGCGGGTGTTTACTGCTGAGAAATTTCAAACCCTTTATTAATCTGTTTTTGTCTAACGAGCACAATGGAGACGAATCTCAGCAAACACGTGTTTGACATTCAGGTTTTGTTCTGAAGAACATCACTCGCCGTTCTCAATTTATCCGACTTGCAGGGGGGGCCTTCAGATGGTGCGATCCCCGGCTGAAATAGGCGTGAAACATTCACGGTAGCATTCACTGGTATTTAAAAATTCTGTTAAATTCAGAGTGCGCTTCCTAGCACGCAATCTGAACAGTATAGCATAGGTTCCCCTCATAATGCATGCATGTTCCTTTTTTGTTTTTTCGATGTGTGCAGGGGATTTTCATCAGGAGGGTCGACTGAACGTCGAGTGAGGCTCTTTTTATGTGTTACTCTTAGCGGCCGCACCAGAAAGAAAGCAACTTAGATAACTTACATGTGGTGTTTAATATGTTTATGTATATGTATGGGTGTGCGTGTGTGTGTGTGTGTGTATATATATATATACACACTTATATTCACTTAAAAAACAATATGTTTCAGGCCTTATATAGTTAGGAATTAGCATTGCAATTAGCAATGGTTAAAAAACTATTGAAATTGCTCCTATACAGTTAGTTGTACTAACTATATTTCGCACACCCGCAATCCACTGCTGATGATGTCACATATTACATCATTCATGACATGGTCAGTGACATCACTGATGACATCACTGATGACATCTCAAATGACATCACTGATGGCATCTCATTTGACATTACTGATGGCATCACTGATGACATCATCCAGTGACTGTGTGTTTCTGTAAAGTTTAAATATGTTTTACATATTGAAGAATGAGTGGATGTATAAGTGTCTGGATGAAGGATTTAGTAGGTGCGTGACTGACTGTATGAGTGAGTGATTAAATGTGTCTTACTAAATGCATGGGTTAGTGACTAAACTGTCTGAATGTGTGCATCAGTACGTCTGTTGTTGTGTAAGCTGCTGCATGTGTTGATCAGTAGCTATATGAGTGGCTATATGGGTTATTGATTGGTTGCCCAAGTATTTGAATGGGAGACTGAGTGTGTGTGTGGGTGGCTGGGAGGTGTGTGACTCTGTGCATAGATGTGTGAGCAGTTGATTCATTAGGTGTATGAGTTCAAGAGTGCATGTGGAAACAGCTATATGGGCGGTTGACTGTGTGCATGGGTGTATTGGTGAGTGAATGGATATCTCAGTGCTACATGTCCAAGTAAGTACATATGTGAAACACAGTGCATGTGAGAGTTGGCATATATAAATGACTTTACATGAGAGCCAGTGAATGTGTGAGTGGCTGTATGGATCATTGTGTACTTGTATCAGTGATTGTATAAGAGAGTAAGTATGTGTTAGTATATGTTTGAATAAGTAAGGTGTTGTATGTATAACTGTATAGTTGAGGAAATGGAAGTGTGATTGATTCTTTGCATGACTGACTAGGTGTGTGAGTAACTCCATGGATGAGTGGCAGTGTGTGAGTGTCTGTATAGGTGTATGAGTGCATATGATAGTGTTGTATTGATGAGTGACTGTATGTATGAGTGATTCTATGGGTGAATGAGTGAATGTGTGTGTAGACCTAGGAATCAGTGAGTGTGTATGTAGTAACTGGTATTGGTGTGTCAATGGTTTCAAGAAAGGTAGTCTGGATTTAACACTGGGTGTATCAAAGGTTATATTAGAGTGTGAGGAGGTGCATCGTATTATCACATGAATGATATCATCAGTGATGTGATCAGTGATGTCAAATGAGATGTCATCAGTGATGTCATCAGTGATGTCATTTGAGATGTCATCAGTGATGTCATCAGTGATGTCACTGACCATGTCATGAATGATGTAATATGTGACATCATCAGCAGTGGACTGCGGGTGCGCGAAATATAGTTAGTACAACTAACTATATAAGAGCAATTTCAATGGTTTTTTAAATGCTAATTCCTAACTATATAAGGCCTGAAACCTATGGTTTTGTAAGTGAATTTGCAAGGTTTTTAAAATGCTAATTCCTAACTATGTAAGGCCTGAAGCCTATGGTGTTTTAAGTGAATTTGCAAGGTTTTTTAAATGCTAATTCCTAACTATATAAGGCCTGAAACCTATGGTTTTTTACGTGAATTTACAAGGTTTTTTAAAGGCTAATTCCTAACTATATAAGGCTTGAAACCTATGTTTTTTTCAGTGAATTTGCAAGGTTTTTTAAATGCTAATTCCTAACTATATCAGGCGTGAAACCTGTATTTTTTTTCAATAAATTTCAAAGGTTTTGTAAATGCTAATTCTATTAGCGGATAACGTTTATATATGTTATTATCCTACTGGGACCACCTGAGCAGCCATCTTGTTTCTCAGGAGAAGTGAGGCACAAGAGAGCACAAAACAAGAGTGGAAAACACGAAAAGGGGGCAGGGTTGAGACCCCCTGACCCCCTAGCCCTTCTCAGGGGGTCCCAGAAGGACCACCAAGTGCAAAAAATGTAAAAAAAAAATTTAAATCATGGAGTACGCGCATGGCACGCGTACCGTACGCGTACGGTGCGCGTACCCCGCGATTTTTATTATTTTTTTTTTAAAGTTTTGTTTTGCCCTTGGGGTCCTTTTGGGACCCCCCTTAGAAGGGCTAGAGGGTTGGGGGGGTCTCTACCCTGCCCCCTTTTTGTGTTTTCCACTCTTGTTTTGGGCTCTCTTGTGCCTCAGTTCTCCTGAAAAACAAGATGGTGGCCAACACTTCCTGGTCTGGACAGTTTGGAATGTTGACAGTCGACATCCAGCCAATCAGAAACTCGCTCGCGCACGTAAGGGTACGCGCACGTGGTACACGCATGTGTTACGCGTACCGTACACGTACGGTGCGCGTACGGTGAGCGCATATAGATATATAATTTCGTCAAATTCAATTTTCTCACAACTACTGGAGGGATTTTCACCAAATATAGAAAAGGCACTACTGTCCCTACTATTTTGCCAAGTTTGATGTAATTCCGTTCAGCTGTTAGGGCTGTAGCCGTGTCTTAAGGTCCCAAAGAAAATGGCATTTGAAACATTTCAAATTCAATTTTCTCAAGAACTACTCAAGGGATTTTCACCAAACATAGCAAAGGCACATCTGCATACCAGGCCCTACCATTTTGCCAAGTTTGGTGTAATTCCATTCAGCCGTTCGGGCTGTAGCCGTGTCTAACGGTCAATATGGAAATTAACATGGGAAAACACGTTTTGGGACCCCCTTTCAGCCCCGCTGAACGAATCCCCCGGATTCTTTCAGGGAAGGAGCAGAGCGGAGCTGGCCAAAATTCTGTAAAATTGCACACAGATTCCTCATTCGGCGCCAAAGTTATTCCCAATAGAATGTTGAGCGCATATAGCTATATAATTTGCTCAAATTCAATTTTCTCAATAACTACTGGAGGGATTTTCACCAAATATAGCAAAGGCACATCTGCATACCAGGCTCTACCATTTTGCCAAGTTTGGTGTACTTCCGTTCAGCCGTTCGGGCTGTAGCCGTGTCTAAAGGTCCCTATGGAAATTAACATGGGGAAAACACGTTTTGGGACCCCCCTTTTTTCTCGGCCCCCGCTTGACTAATCCCCCCGAAACTTTCAGGGAAGGAGTGGAGCGAAGCAATTTTAAGGAAAATTACACACAGATTCCTTAATCGGCGCCAAAGTTATTCCCAATAGAATGTTGGGGATTTCCTATGGTAACTAGGTCCTAACTATATATACCTACTGGCGACCGCCAGTAGGTTATATATATATATATATATATATATATATATACATATATATATATATATATATATATTTTTTTTTTTTAATGCTCCAAAGTTCACCAGTATCGCGAGTCGCTTTGCTGACGGGTGCTGCCACACGTTGGTGTACCGCATACAAAATAAATGCTCCAAAACTTTCTTCACAGATCCTAGGTCCTAGGTAGAAGAAAAGCGGCAGCACTCACGGGTTTTAGGCAGTTTCCAACAAATTTTATTCAAGACAAACGCATTTCGGGAAGCGTCCCTCCCTTCGTCAACCAAACTGGAGGAGGAATAGCCATCATTTACAAGAACACCATCCGCGTCACGCCCAACACCAGAGATACCCTCGCCGCAGCTGAACACCTACACTTCCAGAGCCACACTGACCCCAAAACCACCCTCAGAGGAACCCTCATCTACAGACCCCCGGGCCCACGCACACAATTCAGTGAAGCCATCGCCGACTTCATCAGCCCGCATGCCTTCGCCTCATCAGACTACATCCTCCTAGGGGACCTGAACTTCCACCTGGAGAACAATAACAACAACAACACCACCACCCTGCTCGACAACCTCACCAATCTCGGACTCAAGCAACTGGTGAACACTCCCACCCACTACGCCGGCCACATGCTCGACCCCATCTTCTCCGCCAGCAACCACGTCTCCTTCAACCACTCCACCGGACTACACTGGACCGACCACAGCTGCATCCATTTCACCTTCAAGAAGACTACATCCCACGACTGCCACCAACAGATCCTCCGCAGAGACTGGAGTAAAGTCACTACAGACCAGCTAACCATGTCACTGAGCCAGAACCCACCTACCGACACCACTGACACCAACGAAGCAGCCCGCAACCTCACACAGTGGATCACCAACTGCGCCGAAGCCCTTGCCCCATTGAAGAACCCCCCCAGGCAAGACCAACAAAAGGAAAGCCACATGGTTCACCAACGCCCTCAAAGAATCGAAGAAATCCTGCCGAACTCTTGAGAAAACCTGGCGCCACGAACAGATGACAGAAAACCTGACAGCTCTCAAGAACGCCACTCTCGAACACTACCTGCTGATCCGCACCACCAGAAGGACATTGTTCAAAGAGCGGCTGGACAACAACACACACAACAGCAAGGAGCTCTTCAGCATCATAAAAGAGCTCTCCAACCCCAGCACCAGCAGCAGCAACATCACACCATCGCAAGACATCTGCGACTCCCTCACACGTTCTTTCACCGCAAGATCGCCAACATACACGACAGCTTCGGTGCCCAGACTCCGCCTCCAATCACCAAAACAATGCCCCCTACCACCACCCTCAGCGCCTGTACCCCCATCAGCACTGAAGACACCACCAACGTCATGAACACCATCCACTCCGGCTTTCCCTCCGACCCATGCCCTCAGCACATCTTCAACAAAGGCAACACCATCATCGCACCCCACCTCCGGAACGTCATAAACAACTCCTTCACGTCCGACACCTTCCCAGAGACCTGGAAGCACGCAGAAATCAACGTCCTTCTGAAGAAACCCACAGCGGACCCTAAAGACCTCAAGAACTTCCGCCCCATTTCTCTTCTTCCCTTCCCTGCAAAAGTCATTGAGAAGACTGTCAATAAACAGCTGACTGCTTTCCTCGAGGCAAACAACTCCCTCGACCCATCCCAGTCTGGATTTTGAGCCAATCACAGCACCGAGACCACCCTCATCGCAGCCACCGATGACATCAGGACCCTGCTTGACAACGGTGAAACAACCGTCCTCATCCTTCTAGACCTCCCAGCCGCCTTTGATACCGTCTGGCATCGCACACTAATAACCCGCCTCCACAACACTGGGATCCAAGGAAAAGCCCTGGACTGGATCACCTCGTTCCTCTCCGACAGAACCCAGAGAGTCCGCCTCCCTCCCTTCCGCTCTGAGGCCACCGAGATCATATGCGGCGTACCCGAAGGCTCTTCGCTCAGCCCAACCCTCTTCAATATCTACATGAGCCCCCTCGCCGCCATCGCACGCAAACACAATCTCAACATAATCTCCTATGCCGATGACACCCAGCTGATACTCTCCCTCACCAAAGGCCCAGCCACCTCCAAAACCAACCTCCAGGAAGGAATGACAGCGGTGGCGGAATGGATGAAGGTCAGCCGTCTGAAACTGAACTCAGACAAGATGGAGCTCCTCATCCTCGGACCATCCCCATCCGCCTGGGACGACTCCTGGTGGCCCACAGTGATAGGCACTGCTCCGACAACCACGGACCACGCACGCAACTTAGGATTCATCCTGGACTCCGCTCTCACTAAGATCAAGCAAGTCAACGCCATCTCATCCTCATGCTTCAACACCATGCTCATGCTCTGGAAGATCTTCCGGTGGATTCCTACCGGATCCAGAATGATGGTCATCCAGGCCCTCGTCACCAGTCGATTGGACAACAGGAATGCCCTATACGCAGGAACCACAGCCAAACTTCAGAAAAGACTCCAGCACATACAAAACGCTTCTGCACGACTCATCCTCAGCATCCCTAGCCACAGCCACATATCCGCCCACCTGAGAGGCCTGCACTGGTTCCCCATCAGCGAAAGGATCACTTCAGGCTCCTCACCCACGCATGGACCCCGAATACCTTAACAATCACTCCACCAGCCTCGCCCTCGCTGCCGTCCCACGGATTCGCAGAACCACCACTGGGGGAAGATCGTTCTCCTACCTGGCCGCCAAGACATGGAACTTCCTCCCAGCCCACCTACGACTGACCCAGGACCATCTCACCTTCAGGAAACACCTCAAGACCTGGCTATTCGAGCAGTAGCAGCACCCCCACCTCCCTTCAGCGCCTTGAGACCCTCACGGGTGAGTAGCGCACTCTATAAATGCCTTGATTGATTGATTGATTGATTGACCACGCTGCTCAGACTTATGTCACATTTTACATTGTACTCTAAATACTTTCATACCAATCTGTTCTCGGACACTCTGACAAACCTTCCACTACAATGTGGAGAACACTCAGGGGCGTTTTGTCCATTGTAGTGTACCCAGTGGCTGTCTGAGACGTCCAGTCCTCTGCACATACCAGGTCACCTCTACGTATGCATGACTAAAAAGCAAAACTTTCTCCACGTGGCCATAATGGCACAGGATCATTGGACAGCTAGAACTCTAACTAGTGAACGCTTTTCAGCTCACAACTCACACCGGCCCATTATTCCAACACATTGCACACATTCTACTGGGACATACTGCCCTGCCCCCAAAGCAATGCACACAGCACTCTCTGAAACCATTGTTAGGTTTCAAACTTGCAGCACAGTTGGAACACCCAGAGCCACCCACTGCATTGCCCTAATTCCATGCTGCTGGGACCAGCACACAAGTGCACTGTATATAGTCCTCCATTAACACGTCAAGTAGGCCTTATCATTAATCACAATTACGGTGGAGAAAGGTAAGGGCACAGTGGTGGCAGTCGTGCGGATTGTAAAAACCTCAAACAGAAGGTATCAGGGAATGATTAATTGGCTAGGAAGATGAAATAAAGTTCAGAGATGGGGAATTCAGTACCTTGTTTGAAAAGTTCTTTAGTGTGCATAGCGTGTTACTACTTTCGAGGAAACTGGTATTTATTCATCTGCATAAATGGAATAGTTTACTCATGCAGTCATTTAAATAACAAGCAAAACAATCTAGGTGCATGGACAGCGATGTCCTATTCTTCTGATCTGTGCTTGAATTGCAATAATCCCCCTTTATTGGTGGGGGGATGTGGACGTGGGATAAAGGAAAAAAGTAAGTGTTTATTTTACAAATTAGGTCTTTATGTATTCTCTATGGCTGATGTCCATGTAGTTTCTATACAAATAAAGATACCTTGAAATAATTCGTCATATCTAAATGAAAAATTGCTTAACATTAATCTAACGATGGCCAGTGCTAACAGAATTCTTCAAATGTGACTGTGATGCTGAAAGGAAAGCATATGTGGAACATGACCTGAGTGTATGTCATTGCTTTGGAGGGTCCCTTATATAATGATACGTAGTTTACTTTGGGAAAGCGGAACTACATCATAATAGTGTTCGTAATGAAGGTCGTTAAAGAGAAACAGATCCCCCTTAGCTCAAGGAGCTGCTCCGAGGCGAGTAAGAAGGAAGCTGCGTTTCTGGCCAACCCCACGCTCCCAAACCTCATTGAGGGAAGCAATCGAATCGAAGTTTAATTGAGGGCACTGGTTCGGTTGACGAAGAAACGGGCACGAGTCTAATTCTTACATGAATGCGCCTGTAAGATGCATTAAGGCGGTGCGAGATTAGAAGGAGGCATCCCTTGCCCAATGCACCTGTGATTAACAAAGCAGTGTCGATTGTCTTCACTGTCGAGCTCCATCATGTGGTGTGACTGTAGAAACATCCATCACTCCCAATCTACCAGGCCTCCCTGGAGCAACAAACTGTAAATTGGGGCATATGCACGCCATTGAGCAGGAAGCTTCTCACACTCCTGCAGAATCATGAAAGTTCAAAGCAATAGAAAGATGGGCTGACCGTATGGTCAAACTTCGGATGCCTGAACTGCTGTGTTTAAATCCAGAATCCGAACAACTCACAGCGTTTCATAAACATGAGCACAACTGCAGCCGGTAATGTTCTGAACAGACAAGAAAACCGGAATGCAGCACACTTAGAAAGAGGAAACAACCAGGAGAAAAAAAGATGTTTCTCCTCGTTGCACCTCCCCTGGGAAGGCATAGCAGTTTGACACATTCCCAGGATGTACTAATCTAGGTAAATCTGTGAATGCGCAAAAATCCATGGCTGGATGAGAAGGAATACCCACGCTCCACCCATGGAACACCTTCTAATTTACCCAAAAATGCAGAGCCACACAAGGTGGCCTTGCCTTTCTTTGTAAATCTGACTTTAGTAATGCCTTGTCCTTGCAATACCCTACATGATGCAAGGAAAATGAAGTACTGGTAGACCTTGCATCCTTGGCGTGGGTTTCACAGACATGTTTGCTGGCTTTAGGATTCTGGGCATGTTGGTAACCACTACTAATCAGTGCATGTGCATATTCTCTGTAGTCTAAACACACTTACTTTGTCTTACCCACAATTAACAATTTGATTTACTCATAAGTCCCTAGTAAAGTGCACTACATGTGCCCAGGGCCTGTAAATTCAAAGCTTCTAGTGGCCTGGCAGCACTGATTGTGCCACCCACTTCAGTAGCCCTCTGAACATGGCTCTGGCCTGCCACTGCTATGCCTGTGTGTGCAATGCAATCATCTTGCCAGGACCAAACCTTCCTTTTTAATACACATAAGCGACCCCTAAGATAGGCCCTAGGCAGTCCCACGTTCAGGGTGCAGTGTATTAAAAAAGTTGGACATATACGTTCAGGTTTCACATGTCCTGTTAGTGAAATACTCTTAAATTCATTTTTCACTACTACAAGGCCTATCTCTCCATAGGTTAAAATTGGGACTGCTTTTATAACACTTTATAAGTGTAGTATTCTATTAGGACAAGCTAGGAAAGTCACATTTGATGTCTATAAACTCATCATTTAAAATAAAGCTTTGGTCAAGTTAGTTTTTAAATTTCAGTTCTGAAAATGGCACTTTTAGAAAATTGTTATTTTCTCAATTAAACCATTTGTTGCCTTCTGCCTGTCTCTGGAATACAGGTATGAGGTGGGAGATAGCTGGCTTCCTCTAAAAAGCCAGACACAAAGGCAGAGTAGGTGTGAATAAGCAGCCAACTGCATACCGATGGGTCATTCTGTCTATTCAAATAAAATATTATCTTGTAACAAATTAATGCTAGAAATGTGTCAAATGGTATCATGTTATGTGTACATTACTCATGACATGTTCTTATAAGTTTTAATTACTGGTCTGGTTTATGTATTTTTTATGGTATTTTTACAGATTTAAGATTTGTGACTGACTGACAGACTCCCTTTCTTTATGACTCCGCAGAGGTCCCCTGGTAGCTATAAAGGGTATGTAGAAATCAAACGTTTATCCCAAGAAACACCTGTGTATATTGGAAAAGTAGTATTTGAAGATGCTTGATGGGAAAACAATCCACATGAGTCAGATTGCAAGTAATTAGAAAATATAATGTGAAATATTATACCATCACAAACATTATTATAATTTAGTAAACTAAAATGGATGACGCAGCACAGACAATAAGGCCTTAATTTCCAAACTTAGGCATTCACAGCAGCGATAAGTTCTACAAATTAGTGAAAGGTTCTACTTCCCCACAAAAAATGTTTAATTTTATAACCATGTCCTTCATAGTAAATACAGAATTGTTTGTGTAACAGAAATGATAAAGTTACCCAAGACATGTACTACTTTCAAATATATACAAGGGGTGAATACAGTGCCCTATTGATTCTGTTTGTTTAGGCTCCACATCAGTCATTTGTAGATAATAAGCCAGCCGCAACATGCAATTCAGAGATGTATAGTTACAAATCTATTGTTTGTATGTGCTTCTGAAATTGAAATTTGAAATTAGTTAGCCTTGTTACCGCACACAACACATCCCAGAGGAGCATCTTGGTGCTGGACACAGCAGGTTGACAAAAATGATCACCAGAGAATTAGGGATTAGCATTAAAAATCCATGTTTTTAATACCTTGTTGTATTTAGCATGATTCTCACATAACTGAATGGACATGGGAAGTTTATCTCAGAAAAGTGGCGCCAGGTAAGAAAATTATCTACTGATAAATGCGAATGCAAGGCATTTTTAGAAGATATCTAATCGAAGATCTTAGAGACCGAGACGGCTGATACAGGCAAAGATTGGAATGCAGATAAGTGAGAAAGGCTTTGATTAGGGTTTTCTGTGTCAGGCAACATATCTTTCACAATATGCGTTTTTTATGGGCAGCCAATGCAGGTACCTTACAATAGGGGCCATAGAAGTATGGCAAGGCAAGTTGCAGATTAAATGGGCTGCAGTATTCTGCCTGCAAGGCACAGCATTTAAATATCTGTTGATCAAGAAACAGGACTGATTGCTAGTGACCCTTCAGACATGGGGACAGGTGGCAGATTTCAGAACATGGATTATTATTTTGGGGGACTATTACAAATCTAAAAAATGCAGTTAGGTCTCAAAAGAAGTCTCAGATAAACTATGCTCAACTCCTGGTAGCTTTGGCACAAGCACCAGGTAATTCCCCAGTGATATATTTTTAAATTTCAAGCATAACCAACTTAGTGAACAAAACAAGACAATAAAATTCTTAAATCAATTTAGAACAACGGAGAAACAATTAGTGAGCAAACATACACCCAAAATAATTTAAATCAGATAAGGTAAACCAAAGATACAGTATTCTTTTTGGCAAAGAGCACAATGAAAGCGCCAATGACAAATGATATCTAGTGATTGGCCTGGATGTGATTCCAGGCTGACCACAAATGAGCAGAACAAGTTTACCTCAGCACTCTTCAGGTTTTTGTGTCACTATTTTAAATAGTGTAACCAGTTCATAATTAAACAAAGTGACCGCGCACAGGCAAGGAATCCAACGGATAAACTTATGAAAAATACAATTTGATGACATTTGACAATATTCCATTTTAATTGTGGAGACCTAATGCTTGAAAGTGCAATCCAAAAACAAGGATATATAGTGCTACAAATATTGTTCTCGCTAGTTGTCCCACGGAGGTCTTATTCATATAACCCCTCTGTTGCCAATAATGGAAACAGCCTTTTAACGATGGAAACAGCCGACATGTGTTTTGTCAAGGCTTATATGTGAAACAACGTTGTACCAAATAGTTAGGGATTGCGGCATGTATGAAAAAAAACGTTTATTTGTGTAGCAGTAACGGAGGACCATGTACTTTGCGTCAGTCTCCAGTCAATCAAGTAGTCAATAGAAAAAAGTATCTAGCTGAAGTGTATTATCAGAATTTGTCCTTCCAATAATCTGTACTCTGTCACTGCATTATATGTGTATCCTACTTCATGTGGTTGGCAAAGTTTTGCGAGATAAAAAGGTTCATTTGAAGTCTTGTCAATTGCGTGTAAAGACGAGGGCTGTGTTATGCCCCTCTAGCGGAACGCTGCATTAAGGCGGTAGTGTCCGCAGTCAGGCAAACGATTGGCTGACTCGGGACACTGCCACTTTAGGTAAACTTGTTTTGTTAAGACTAGCAAAGGAGTTCATTGATACTTCTGTGTGGTGACATCGCGGTAGTGGGGTGTCTTGTGTTACTTTGAGTGGCACTAATACTGGTACTTGGCTATAGAAAAGTTTAGGAAATATTCTGTTTGTTAATTGATGTGCTACTCTGTATAAACCTATAACATTTTTCACCTTGGAACTTACTTTACTTTGTGTAGGTCAAACTCTTCCAGGGGACCAATGAATAAGGCTGAAGCAGGAGAGTGTTCCTCATAGCTGCATTGTCTTTCAGCTCCTGCTGAAGCCATATCATGTTTACCCTTATTTTGTGGTGTACACAATAAGGAGCTCAAGAGGGAGGAAAAACCAGGTCGCCCTCTACTCAACAATCAATCAAAATACATAAAGACCTGGTGTATAAGGCACCTCTCTTAAGGCCAAACAATTTAGAACAGAGGTAGGGATTCATAAAATGTAATCACCATATACGCCTCTCTTTTCTATAGTGAAGTGTAGTAACCAACCGATTTGTTGCCTTCAATTTAAAATAAAAACTGTTTTGACAGATGGCAGTCACCCCATTTTTTGTGTGTGCATAGATGCGTGCGCCTACAGCGCCTCAGAACATTGCGTCCAAGAAACACATTAAATCAAGGAGAAGGGCCGGGCAGGAGCAATCAGAACCAAAAACAAAAACAAAAAGCAGGAGGAGAAAAGACAGGAGATGGGGGACAACAAGCACAAAAGGAAGAAAAACAAAAACAAAAACAAAAATACCGACAGAACAGGCGCCGATGATGGATACAAATAAAGACAACACAGTCATAAACCTAACCAACATGGAACTATCAAAAGAAGAATTGGAAATCTTATCACTAGGTTTGACTTTCTGTAGTAACACAAACTTTGATTACGTGCAAACGAGGATTGATTTATTTTTATATGTGAGAAAATTAAAACTACAAAAATATTTCTCCAACTCGATAGTAAGCACCACTGGTCTAACAACCGACAATGATCCAACCGTAATGCTGAATGTAGAACACATGGAAGCACTACAAAATCTTATGGACCTGGAACTTGAAAATGAAAGTGTAAATGATGAAATCACACCGAGTGGGGCAGCCCTGAGCTCAGACATAAGCATTTGGCAGCCAGTCAAAACAGGTTTTAAACCTAAATCAATATTTGTGCCAACAATGCCTAAGGACGGTCTTGACCTGTTCGCAGAGTATGTGATAAAGGATTTGAAAGAACTCTCCATTTTAAGCACAAGACAACGATACAAACAAAATCAAGATCACACTAGAAGATACAATGCGCTAATGGAGAAAATAAAATCAAAGTCGGACATAGTGGTGAGATGGTCCGACAAGGGGGGAAACATAGTACTCTGGCCACTCGAAATGTTTAACAATGAGGCACTCAGTCAACTACAGGACAGGGAATGTTATACGAGAATAAGTCCAACGTATCTGGTAGGCATTCAAGAAAGATACCATAATGAGCTGTACAAATGGAGAGGAAAAGGCCTACTCAGCAAAAATGAATTTGAGTTCCTAAAAACGGATTATCCTGTTACAGCGCAAATGTATCTGATCCCTAAGATACATAAAAATGACAAAGTACCACCGGGAAGACCAATAATTTCGGCAATTGGGAGCCTATTCGAAAATACAAGTGTGTTCATTGATCACTTCCTCCAACCTGAAGTCAGAAATTTGCCAGCATATATAAAGGATACAGGAGACTAGAAATGACTGAGTGGTGCCTTACTAATAACACTTTTATGTTTGATAGACTGTTTTATAAACAAATCCAAGGTTCGGCTATGGGTACTTGCTTCTCCCCCAGCTATGCAAATCTGCATATGGGCTGGTGGGAGGAGCAGGTGCTTATGACACTACACTGGGAGACCATGAACCAAAATCTTGTTGTTTATAAACGTTTCATTGACGACATCTTTATTTTGTGGGAGGGAAGTGTGGAAAGTGCAACAAGTTTTACAGAACAACTAAATGAAAACGCGTTGAATCTCAAATTTACCTGTAATGCAAGCAGGGAGAGCATACAATTCTTGGATGTAGAATTATTTGTACAGAATGATACAATACAAACACGCACCTATCGCAAACCCACCGCGGGTAATGCAATCCTCCACACAAATAGTTTCCACCCTACACCACTCAAACAGTCCATCCCCTATGCGGAATGCCTCAGGATGACACGCAACTGCAGCACCAGTGAAGGGCTATCTGAAGCAAAAAATTATCTATTCACGAGATTGAAACAAAGAGGGTACACTGACAAAACCTGCAAGACTGCTGAATTAAAATGCAGCACAAAAAACCGACATGACCTACTGTTCCCAGAGGTGACAGAGTCAGGAGCCATAGCACAAGAAAGACAACCCCCTAGGTTAATCACAGGCTTCAATCGCCACCACGCCAACCTTCGAAAAATACTCAGAAGGCACTGGCCGTTGGTCCGAAATGACACAACCATAGGGAATAAAAAGGGGGACAAACCATTAATGTCCTTCAGAAAAGCCAAATCCATGCGTCAACAATTGGTTCGCAATGCCCCTGCTATACCAAAACAAAAAAACTGGCTTCAATCGCAAAAAGGTTTTAAAAAATGCACAAAATGCAAGGCCTGCAGTCATGGTAGCAATACAACAAGCATCACTGTACCCTTCCGAAGACAACCCTACTCCATCAGAGTACATTACACATGTAAAACGGAATATGCCGTATATGTGCTCACATGTGTCTGTGGGAAACAGTATGTAGGGTCCACAATCCACCCAGTGCACGTAAGAATCCTGCAACACGTAAGGGCAATCACGAATAAAGACCCAGCCTACCCAGTAGCAAGACATATCCATGAGGTTCATGGAGGAGACTCCAAAGGTCTGACATATTTTGTCATAGACAGTATCCCGAGGAATGTGAGGGGCGGTAACCGCAAGCTTGCGTTACGCCGCCTAGAATCCAGATATATCATTTTACTGAATTCTAAGATCCCCTCAGGGCTCAATGCGGATGAAGCCCTAAGTGTCCACATCTAATGCAGTCTTTCTCCCCCTGCCCAAGTACCCTAAATAACAACTACCCAGATTGCGCCAGCACTGTAATTAATTTACACGATCAGTCACATGCAATATATCACACCCATCAGCCACACCAATTACTATACTAGAATACACATACCCCGATTCTTTTGTAAGAATGATCTTTTTAAACCCGCACTGCAACGTGGATATTATTTTATACATAAATTGAGCAAAAGCGCACTAGCGCGGTATTTCAGCTTCAATTACCGTATAAAAGCGGGCGAGTGCCTTAACGAGTAGAGGGGCTCACGGGATCACCACAACAAGGAAGATACATATTTTGTAGACAAACACAGTTTGTAGCTTACCGGCGTGCACGAGGAGGGACTGTGAACGCTGCAACATGTTCTGACTCTGCCACTAGGCAAGCAAACCGATCGTCGGTAAACCCGAGCCCTTTTCATCACTCGTTCCATAAACCAATCCCAATCACGAGTGTGTCACACCCCTCTCACAGATACGCCCAAACCTCCATGACGTAGGAGAAACACGAAGGGTATAATCATTATAATTTTGACAAGTGGGAAATGTAATCATTACAATACAGGGTTCAGAAATATATGTGGTATATAAAAATCGAGTGTGGTAAATGCAATGTAATGATGTTTTCAAACCCAAATGATTCAAAACATGATGTTAATGTTTAGATAACGTGTGAATATACGTGACATATAGCAATTAACTAACCCGCCAAAAAATGTAACAGTCATGATTTCAGTCACGTCAACACGAGGGTGTAACCAAAGTCACCATGGCAACAAGTAAAATGCCAATTAGTTATGTTAATTATAACTAATGTGACAGTGTAACATGTATATAAAGCGCACTATTCAGGGGTCAGATGTTAGTGAGCAAGGCGGGAGTAGCCGCCGAAACACGTCTGAGCAGAAGCTGATTTAAGAAATAAAAACCCTTGAACTGAGATACACGGAGTCAGCGCCTTCTTTGATGGTCGAGATTGGTTTGGTGATAATATATAGATATATATCTATATATATTACCTACTGGCTATCGCCAGTAGGTATATATAGTTAGGATTAATTCCCTATGGGATTTCTGAAAATTCTATGTCTAATAACTTTGGCGTTTGTGGACGGAATCGGCTGAAATTTTCAGGAAAATGGCACATTTTGTTTCTGAGCAGCCCCTGAAAATTTGGTGGGGTTTCGTCAAGGGGGGGCCGAGAAAAAAGGGGGGTCCCAAAACGCGTTTTTCCCATGTTAATTTCCATAGGGCGGTTGGACTCACTTTTAGCTCGAACGGCTGAATGGATTTGCACGAAACTTGGCAAAATTGTAGGGACTGTTAGCCCGATGTGCCTTTGCTAGGTCTCAATATATGTGCTTCAGTGGATTTTGAGAAATTAACGTTTAAATCAAGATATATATCTGTAACAGCGCTCTGGGCAGCGATCCGGTCCGCTTACTTTTCGCGTTTCGGAACTTTGCGCGCAGAAAGCTGATTGGCTCTCCGGTGTCTGTCAACATTCTAAACAGTCCGGAGCGGCCGCCATCTTGTCTCTCGGTAGGATCGAGAGAGAAGAAGAGGTGAAAAACGAAAGGGGAATTTAATGAAAGGGGGCAAGGTATCCCCCTCTTGACCCCCTAGGAATGTTGTTGGGGTTATTAAAGGGTCCCGTGGGGAAAAGAAAAAAAAAATGATTTTTCACGGTAGAAGCGCTTCACGGGCCGCGAACTGGGCCGCAAACTGGTAGCGAAACGGGAATTCGCCATTTTGTGCTTCGTTAATTAAATTATTAGGTATAAGGGGGTGCGGGAGACGTATCCTAATCCCCTATGTTTCCTGAGGGTGGCTGAGGAGGCTGATATATGTTGATACATCTCTTCCAGCGGCTGTGCGTGAGCTTTTTTTTTTTTTGCTGCGTGACAGTCCGGAGCGGCCGCCATCTTGTCTCTCGGTAGGATCGAGAGAGAAGAAGAGGTGAAAAACGAAAGGGGAATTTAATGAAAGGGGGCAAGGTATCCCCCTCTTGACCCCCTAGGAATGTTGTTGGGGTTATTAAAGGGTCCCGTGGGGAAAAGAAAAAAAAAATGATTTTCACGGTAGAAGCGCTTCACGGCCCGCGAACTGGGCCGCAAACTGGTAGCGAAACGGGAATTCGCCATTTTGTGCTTCGTTTTAATTGTTTAGAGACAAAAATTATCGCCGCACATCGGCCACAATGCATGAATATCGTTGAAAAGTCAGCGATATTCATGCATTATCCAGCAAATGCTCTTAGCCGTGTTATCCACCTTCCATTGGATAACATGGTTAAAAACTGCTCTGTGCGTGAGCTTTTTTTTTTTTTTTTTGCTGCGTGACGTTTGTTAACGTTCGATTCGATGAAAATCAGGAAGTGTTGACCACCATTTTGTCACTGCGAGTAAATATTTTGTTATAAATGAATCCTTATTGAAAAACATTGTCTGCGCCATCTTGCCTTTTTGTCCAATGCCACAATTTTGTCGTGCACGGCAGCCATTTTAGATGCCTTGACCAGGCCCACTCTCTGCACGCCGCCGATCCTCAGCATGGCTCCCCACCCTCGCAAGCATCTCTCCCACGCACTGGTCATCCCCGCTCTCTCTCTCATGCATGGGCCATATACTTCCCCCCATCTGCGCTGCTCTTCTCTGAGAATCACACCCTGTGCCCTCCCGACACCTCTCTTTCACCCTATTCACTACCGCACCCTCTGACACTCCTCTTCCTCTGTGTCCGATTGTCCAGGCCGGACCTAGGCTATCACCTACCCCTGCGGATGTAGTTTATGGCCCCAGCTGTAGAGAATTCAGACATGCCAACCCTCCCGATTCAGGCGTGTGACTACTGATTTCAGTGCTAGTCTCCCGCCTCCCGATTTCTGCAAGCAAAAACCCGGGGGCATATTACGAACAACTAGCGATAATTTTTGTCTCTAACTTGTTTAGAGACCAAAATTATCGCCGCACATCGGCGATTTTTATCGCAGATAAACCTTGCTATTATTGCAGAAAAGTCAGCGATATTCATGTATTATCGAGCAAATGCTCTTAGCCATGTTATCCACCTCCCATTGGATAACATGGCTAAGAACTGCTCAGGGCAGGTGTTAGATTTTGGAGATATTCGCGCTTAGCGCGAATATCTCCAAAAGTTGGTAATAGAAGATAGCGATGTTAGGGACTGTTTCCAGTCGCTAACATCTTGGCACGCCACTTTGCATGTCATTAGTGATAAGTATCACTGACATGCAAAGCGGGGCCCAAGATGGTCGCTATCTCCTTTTAGCTGTCACTAACTGGTGTTAGCGACAGCTTGGTAATAGGGAGATATTTTTATCTCCGCTTTCTTGGCTTTTAAAGCCAAAAAAGCGGAGATAAACCCCCTTGATAATATGCCCCACGATTCCTTGGGGGTTTCAGCTGACAGGGCTTGGTATTGTGTTACATGGTAATTTTTCCAGGAAACGTCAGAGGTTCTAGAAGAGGTGATAAACCATTTAAGCCTCATGAACAAGCGCATGGTCTTTTAAAGATTTGTGAAGTACTCGGGGCGGCGGTGTGTGTGTGTCCTCTTTCAGGAGCGGGCGGGGGGGGGGGCACTGCCAGCAACTTGCCAGGTCAGGTAGTGTTCAACACGTGCATAACCCTTTCTCTGCCTGCTATTGCGCTCCATGCTTCGGAAAGGTAAGAAAAAGAACGTGCATTTGAGTTTGAAATGTCCGATCCTGCAGCAGCACACTTCCAAAGCCCACACATGACAATAACCCGATTCAAGGCCCCATTCACCCGTTTTAAAAAAAATAGATAACACTCCAACAAAGTAAGATTATAAAACTTTATTAACTATTAACTATAACGAACGGAACAAAAACTAAAAACATTTAAACATTTTTCAACACAAAAAGCAACAATGGTTAGAAGCTGTCTTTTGTGCGAATAGTCCCAAGGCAGCACAACGTGCAGAGTTCTGGACGGCACCCAGGTGATGTCGCCTGGGTGCCGCACTGGTTTTGGGATCCTACAATGCAGCACAGAAAAACAGCGTGGGGCGTCCCGGGTGGTGCGGGGGGAGGCCTCGTCAGTAGCGGTCTGTTGTGCGAATAGTCCCAAGGCAGCAGAACGCGTTGAGATGTTGATGGGACTGTGTCCAGTGTCACATGGCTGACACAACATGTACGACAGGCACCCAGGTGATGTCCAGTAAACTGCTGCACTGGTTTTGGTATCCTACAATGCTGCTCCGAAAATTGGCGTGCGGCGGCCCGGGGGTGGGGGAGGCGGCGTGAACGGGCCTCCCCAGGTGGCGGCCATCTAGCTGAGTTGCGCTCGCTCTTGCGGCTACAGCGTCTCGCTCACCATGTTGTTGAGTTGCTTCCACTCTTGCAGTGCAGCGATAGGCGGCTGCCACATGGCTCTTAAAATGGCGGACGGCTCCTCGGTTTTGGGCCTGGTCCACTGAAATGGCCCTGGGACACCTTGGAACTCGGACGCTTGCCTGCTAGGGCTTGGGCTCCATTCTCGAAAAGCGTCCCCTCAGCCGTGAAGATTCTACAAAAGTCTTGGGGGCCCCCGACTCCCGCAGGCTTCCGGTGGGGAGCGGCTGCCATGATTGCTCGCGGAATGACCACGACGGAGCCACGAGATGGTGGTGCTCTCATGCTGACGCCAGCTTCAGTCTGAATGATCCAGAAACAAGGTGGGGCTTTCATCGTTTGGGAAAAAAAAATGTTCTAAACCAATGAAAAGTGTTATTTTTAGGTCATATGACCAAGCCTTCCATCTTTAGGAAACCAAAAGTAAAATGAACCAATGAAAAGTTTTATAAACAAGTCACATGACCGGTTATGCGGCATAGGGCTACAAAAAGCGTAGAAAATCCGTTGGCATGTGAGGCGGCGTCAGTAGCGGACCGATGTGCGAATAGGCCGAAGGCAGCACAACGCGCCGAGATCCGGATGGCACCGAGGTGGTGTCCAGCAAATTGCCGCACTGGTGTGGCCATCCTACAATGCTGCGCCGAAAGACGGCGTGTCCAGCTGAGTTGCGGTCACTGTTGCGGTACAGTGACTCGAACGCGCCAAGATCCGGATGGCACCGAGGTGGTGTCCAGCAAATTGCCGCACTGGTGTGGCCATCCTACAATGCTGCGCCGAAAGACGGCGTGTCCAGCTGAATTGCGGTCACTGTTGCGGTACAGTGACTCGAACGCGCCGAGATCCGGATGGCACCGAGGTGGTGTCCAGCAAATTGCCGCACTGGTGTGGCCATCCTACAATGCTGCGCCAAAAGACGGCGTGTCCAGCTGAGTTGCGGTCACTGTTGCGGTACAGTGAGTCGAACGCGCCGAGATCTGGATGGCCCCGATGTTGTCTCCAGCAAGTTGCCGCACTGGTGTGGCCATCCTACAATGCTGCGCCGAAAGTCGGCGTGGGGTGCACCGTTGGCTTATGAGGTGATGTCAGTAGTGGACCGATGTGTGAATAGGTCGGAACCAGCACAAGGCGCCAAGATCCGAATGGCAAGTCCTGGATGTTGAGTGCCTCAGTTGAGAGTTCTGAGCAGTGCTTGTAAGACTATCTGAAGTTTATTATAAGAATCAGAGTAAGTTGAAGACTGTCTGAAGCTTATTTGCACCTTTTGCAGCTTCACTATTGCCCAAGGTGGTGTCCAGCGGAACTTTTTTCCTTTTCCTTTCTGCTTCTTTTCCTACAATCCGTTTCATCTGAAGACACGACCAGGTCCCTGAATGTGTGTAGGGGGACGCTATTGAGTGAATGAAAATGGCGGCTTGACACAAAGCTGACTCAAGCGTTACTGTTGATGCTATACAGACAAAAATTGGTTTTCAGTTTGTACATTCTTCAGGTTTTTTTTTTCCATCCAAGTCTGATTGAGAGTTTGTAGAAAAATGGCTTCAGATTTTCCACATACTACTCTTCAACATTCTTCCTAAATGTAACAATGTGAAACTCACTAGGAGAACGGCTGTTTCTGTTTCCTTTCAAAATGCTGCCAACAATATTTTCTGAATGGAAGACACCATCTTGTAGCATAAAGGGCCGAAAGGGGTTCTGGTCTGGCCGATGGTTGGTGGAGACATTTTGACTATATCTTGGACCTGCCCGGCCTCGCCCAAAATGGCGCCGGTATAAATGGGACTCGTAACTCCTTGCCCGCAAATGTATATCTAGAAAATGTTATTGTAAGTGGCCCTGTCCTATTTTAATTACAAAATGTATGTCCACCGATTCCGCAACTGTTAGACACCTTAGTTCTTGCAACCTAATGGCCCGCTCGTTACGTTCCTCTACAGTGTAAATGTCTCCTCATCATATACGATTTCAGTTTGCTCCGTGGCCGGCCCACGTGGTTATAGGCCCGTATTTGTATACTGACATTTTCACAATAAAGGTTTTTAAAACAAAACACGGTAGTAGTATTTACATTGGTAAAGTTTTTACTTTTAGTCACTGTTTTCGAATCAGTAAAAGGCAAGTGAAATAAAGCAGTCCAATTACATGACGGATAAAAGGTATAATATGTAGGAATGCAGTAAAGATAAATGGTCAAGGGCAGTTGTGTTTTTCATGTCTGCAACATAAAGTGATCGATAAGAATCTGATAATCAGGCGTATCGGCGACTAAGACAGCAGGCCGAATCTCTTTTACTCAACGGCTCCGTCATGGAAGGAAGAAACGCCCTTTTTCTCGAAAAAGGAATATATTTTACTTGCAAGACAGTTGTAAATTTTCCGGGAAAGTACATTAGCCTGGAATATTATAACATATGTTTGAAAAAAAAATATTGTTCGAAAACAATAAAAAGCGTAATTTTTAGGTCATATGACCAAGCTTTTCATCATTAAATTAACAAAAGTAAAATGAACCAATGAAAAGTTTTATTAACAAGTCACATGACCTGTTATGCTTACGTTACGCGCTGCGCGCCGCGCCTCGGATCACTTCCGGGTGCGCTAACGCAGCGTGTCATATAACGCATTACGCGACAACGTAGGTCAAGAATATAGTCAAAATGTCTCCACCAACCAGCGTTCAGAACACAACCCCTTTCAGCAGTCCAAAAAGTTCTGTTAAATGACAACAGAGGGGACAGGCAACAAGAACCATCAGTCAAAGAGGGGAGGGCAAGTTCTTCTCTTCCGGGTCATGTTGGGGCGCTACCGGAACTGATCGAATTGGTAGTCTACAGTGTTTCTGGATGTTTCAGACTAAAGCTGGCGTCAGCATGAGACCACTACCATCTCGTAGCTCCGTCGTGGCCATTCCACGAGCAATCATGGCAGCCGCTCCCCACCAGAAGCCTGCGGGAGTCGGAGGCCCCTAAGACTTTTGTAGAATCTTCACGGCTGAGGGGACGCTTTTCGAGAATGGGACCCAAGCCCTATCAGGGAAGCGTCCGAGTTCCAAGGTGTCCCAGGGCCATTTTAGTGGACCAGGCCCAAAACCGAAGAGCGGCCGCCATTTTGAGAGTCCTGTGGCAGCCGCCTATCGCTGCAACGCAAGAGCGGGAGCAACTCAACTACATGATGAGCGAGACGCTGTAGTCGCAAGAGCGGGCGGTAAACAGCTGAATGGCGGAAGAGGCACAGTGTAGCAAAAGCGGGCGGAATGGCAACTAAAACGGTAAAGGGGCGCCCCACTACAGCTTGTCTTCAGGTCAAACGGATTGTGGGACAAGGTCCAGAATTGAAGAGTCATCAAAAGGCAAAAAGTTCCGCCGGACCCCGGGAGCCGGCCGCCTATGTCGGGGGCGATCTCAGGCTACACCAGTGCTATAAGACTTGGGGAGGGTGTCGGAGCCAAGCGTCTTCTCCGAGTCCATGGCCATCACACCGCCCCTCAGGGGCCTCCGTCAAGCTGTTTAGGAAGCTAACATATCACATTGTTTTCTAATGCAGTCAGGTCCACAAACGACACTCACTTACTTTGAGAATAGTGAAGCTGCAGTAGGTGGAAATAAGCTTCAGACAGTATAACAAGCACTGCTCAGAACTCTTAACTATGGCACCCAACATCCAGAACTTATGCTATTTGAGAATGGCAGTGACATCGAAGCATCTCAGGGACCAAAACCATTAACGTACTTTCACGTATGAAAATCTTACTTGGGGAGGGGGCAGGAGCGAAGCGCCCCCTCCCAGTCAGCGCCACCACACCGTATGTTGAAAATTTGAAGCCATCGTTCTACAAAGTCAACCAACCTTGGATTGAATAATCTAGAAAAATGTACAAACTGAAAACCAGTTTTGGTCTGCATAGCATCAGTAGCAACGCTTGAGTCAGCTTTGTGTCAAGCCGCCATTTTGATTCAACAAAGCACAGGCATTGAAAAAGGCTCAAATTCAGAACTCTAAACTATGGCACCCAACATCCAGGAGCTTGCCATCCGGATCTTGGAGCCTTGTGCTGCTTTTGATCTATTCACACATCGGTCCACTACTGATATCATCTTATAAACCAACGTTATGTAAATAGTTTTTTAATAAAATGTTTTACCCTGTTTCTTTGCTGGTGTGTTGTCTATATTTTTAATATTTGCATAGGGTTTATCGTTATTTTGTGCGGGATGGGTGATGGAGCCGAGCTGTCTTGCAGCCCTCATGGTGTGGAGCTCAGTTCATCTCACTATTTTCGTATTTCTCATGAAGGGTTGTTCCTAATATTTCTATTTTAGCGAGGTCAAAAAGAGATCCAATTAGTGGCCTACTGATTTTGCTCGATTACTTTTATTTTTTTTACACGATTTTTCACTATCTGCAAAGACTAAACAGAGTATTGCGACTTTGTGCTTGTTTGTAAATAGAGAATGATCCAAAGAGAACCAATTCTAAAACAGTAAATGCTTGGACAACAATCAATCAAATGGAGAGACAAGCAGGCACGACGGATTACAACGGGGGCAAAGGCTTGCGTTAACTACCGTTCACTATCTGCAAAGAGAGAGTACTACTAAGACAAAAGAGGGGAGGGGGGGGTGCAGCGTTCAAAGCACATCAGCGTGCATAAATACGAAAATGTTTTTATCTATCACGTACTTGACATTTTAAAGCTTTTCATATTTGCTATTAAAAAACCAATGAAATTCACAGAAAAAACCATAGGTTATAGTGGATATATAGTTAGGAATTTGCATTTACAAAACCTTGAAAATTCAATGAAAAAACCATTGGTTTTAGGCCATATATAGTTAGGGATTTGCATTCACAAAACCTTATTTTACTCGCATAAAACCATTGAAATTCCATATATAGTTATAAGCGCTAACTATATATCGCGCACCCGCAATCCACTGCTGATGATGTCACATATTACATCATTCATGACATGGTTAGTGACATCACTGATGACATCACTGATGACATCTCAAATGACATCACTGATGACATCACTGAAAACATCTCATTTGACATGACTGATAACATCACTAATGATATCATTCATGTGATAATACGATGAACCTCTTCAGACTCTAATATAACCTTAGATACAATCAGTGTAAACAGACACTCACAGACTGTCACTCATCCATGGAGTTACTCACACACCTAGTCAGTCATGCAAAGAATCAATCACACCTCCATTTCCTCAACTATACAGTTATACAAACTTTACTTATTCAAACATATACTAACACATATTTACTCTATTATACAATCCCTGATACAAGTTCACAATGATCCATACAGCCACTCACACATTCACTGGCTCTTATGCACAGTTATTTATATATGTCAACTCTCACATGTACTGTGTTTTACATATGTACTTACTTTGACATGTAGCACTGAGATATCCATTCACTCTCCAATGCACTCATGCACACAGTCAACCGCCCATACAGCTGTTTCCACATGCACTTTTGAAACCATACATCTAGTGAATCAACTGCTCACACATCTATGCACAGAGTCATACACCTCCCAGCCACCTACACACACACTCAGTATCCCATACAAATACTTGGGCAACCAATCAATAACCCATATAGTTACTCATATAGCTACTTATCAACACATGCAACAGTTTACAGAACAACAGACATAATGATGCACAAATTAAGACAGTTTAGTCACTAACCCATGCACTCAGTGAGACACATTTAATCACTCACTCATACAGTCAGTCATGCACCTACTAAATCCTTCATCCAGACACTTATATATCCACTCATTCTTCAATATGTAAGAGATATTTTAACTTTACAGAAACATACAGTCACTGCATGTTGTCATCAGTGATGTCATCAGTGATGTCATTTGAGATGTCATCAGTGATGTCATCAGTGATGTCACTAACCATGTCATGAATGATGTAATATGTGACATCATCAGCAGTGGATTGCGGGTGCGCGATATATAGTTAGCGCTTATAACTATATATGGAATTTCAATGGTTTTATGCGAGTAAAATAAGGTTTTGTAAATGCAAATCCCTAACTATATATGGCCTAAAACCAATGGTTTTTTCATTGAATATATATATATATATATATATATATATATATATATATATATATATATATATATATATATATATATATATATATATATATATATATATACATACATATATATATATATATATATATATATATATATATATATATATATATATATATATGTATATATATATATATATATATATATATATGAGCTCAAAGTGTAGAAAACACCAACCACACTCGCGGGGCTTCTGTGCAAGGCTTTATTCTCACAGTAGTTGCTAGATAGCTGAGAAACACAGGAACAGGGTTCGTGATGCAAGCCTAATTCGTCGTGTGTCCTGACGCGTTTCGAAGGCGGCTGCCTTCTTCTTCAGAGGAGGACAAATAGAATTTTCAGGGTAGTGGCAGGAAAAGCCCTCCTTTATGTTCATGACACGCCCCTGGATGGGCGCCGTGCCTTATGGTACTTGTATTCCTGCAAGTGATGCCTTGTCGCTTATGGCGTCCGAGTCCTGAATTCTCAAATGTTGAGAAACAGCCCTGGACTGGAAACCCCTCACCAGCCGGGCAGCGTCATGGTGTTTGAGCAGGGGAAAATATATATTCATCTCCCCACAAACTTGATGCTCGCCATTACGGGCTCTTTCCATCTCGCTGTTTGGCGGTGCTCGACGTGATGCAGTTTCACTACAGCGCTCCTATCCCCATCAGAACGTCATGCACTCTTCTCAGGCGGGTGCGGAGAAGAAAGGTGATGGGACCTTTCAGATATGTGTGCTCAAAGTGTAGAAAACACCAACCACACTCGAGGGGCGTCTGTGCAAGGCTTTATTCTCACAGTAGTTGGTAGATAGCTGAGAAACACAGGAACAGGGCTTGTGATGCAAGCCTAATTCGTCGTGTGTCCTGACGCATTTCGAAGGCGGCTGCCTTCTTCTTCAGAGGAGGACGAATAGAATTTTCACGGTAGTGGCAGGAAAAGCCCTCCTTTATGTTCATGACACGCCCCTGGATGGGCACCGCGCCTTATGGTACTTGTATTCCTGCAAGTGATGCCTTGTCGCTTATGGCGTCCGAGTCCTGAATTCTCAAATGTTGAGAAACAGCCCTGGACTGGAAACCCCTCGCCAGCCGGGCAGCGTCATGGTGTTTGAGCAGGGGAAAAGATATATTCATCTCCCCACAAGCTGGATGCTCGCCATTACGGGCTCTTTCCATCTCGCTGTTTGGCGGTGCTCGACGTGATGCAGTTTCACTACAGTGCTCCTATCCCCATCAGAACGTCGTGCACTCTTCTCAGGCGGGTGTGGAGAAGAAAGGTGATGGGACCTTTCAGATATGTGCGCTCAAAGTGTAGAAAACACCAACCACACTCGCGGAGCTTCTGTGCAAGGTTTTATTCTCACAGTAGTTGCTAGATAGCTGAGAAACACAGGAACAGGGTTCGTGATGCAAGCCTAATTCGTCGTGTGTCCTGACAAGTTTCGAAGGCGGCTGCCTTCTTCTTCAGAGGAGGACGAATAGAATTTTCAGGGTAGTGGCAGGAAAAGCCCTCCTTTATGTTCATGACACGACCCTGGATGGGCGCCGTGCCTTATGGTACTTGTATTCCTGCAAGTGATGCCTTGTCGCTTATGGCGTCCGAGTCCTGAATTCTCAAATGTCGAGAAACAGCCCTGGACTGGAAACCCCTCGCCAGCCGGGCAGCGTCATGGTGTTTGAGCAGGGGAAAAGATATATTCATCTACCCACAAGCTGGATGCTCGCCATTACGGGCTCTTTCCATCTCGCTGTTTGGCGGTGCTCAACGTGATGCAGTTTCACTACAGTGCTCCTATCCCCATCAGAACGTCGTGCACTCTTCTCAGGCATGTGCGGAGAAGAAAGGTGATGGGACCTTTCAGATATGTGCGCTCAAAGTGTAGAAAACACCAACAACACTTGCGGGGCTTCTGTGCAAGGCTTTATTCTCACAGTAGTTGCTAGATAGCTGAGAAACACAGGAACAGGGTCCGTGATGCAAGCCTAATTCGTCGTGTGTCCTGACACGTTTCGAAGGCGGCTGCCTTCTTCTTCAGAGGAGGACGAATAGAATTTTCAGGGTAGTGGCAGGAAAAGCCCTCCTTTATGTTCATGACACGCCCCTGGATGGGCGCCGTGCCTTATGGTACTTGTATTCCTGCAAGTGATGCCTTGTCGCTTATGGCGTCCGAGTCCTGAATTCTCAAATGTCGAGAAACAGCCCTGGACTGGAAACCCCTCGCCAGCCGGGCAGCGTCATGGTGTTTGAGCAGGGGAAAAGATATATTCATCTACCCACAAGCTGGATGCTCGCCATTACGGGCTCTTTCCATCTCGCTGTTTGGCGGTGCTCAACGTGATGCAGTTTCACTACAGTGCTCCTATCCCCATCAGAACGTCGTGCACTCTTCTCAGGCATGTGCGGAGAAGAAAGGTGATGGGACCTTTCAGATATGTGCGCTCAAAGTGTAGAAAACACCAACAACACTTGCGGGGCTTCTGTGCAAGGCTTTATTCTCACAGTAGTTGCTAGATAGCTGAGAAACACAGGAACAGGGTTCGTGATGCAAGCCTAATTTGCCGTGTGTCCTAACGTGTTCCGAAGGCGGCTGCCTTCTTCTTCAGAGGAGGACGAATAGAATTTTCAGGGTAGTGGCAGGAAAGGCCCTCCTTTATGTTCATGACACGCCCCTGGATGGGCGCTGTGCCTTATGGTACTTGTATTCCTGCGAGTGATGCCTTGTCGCTTATGGCGTCCGAGTCCTGAATTCTCAAATGTCGAGAAACAGCCCTGGACTGGAAACCCCTCGCCAGCCGGTCAGCGTCATGGTGTTTGAGCAGGGGAAAAGATATATTCATCTCCCCACAAGCTGGATGCTCGCCATTACGGGCTCTTTCCATCTCGCTGTTTGGCGGTGCTCGACGTGATGCAGTTTCACTACAGCGCTCCTATCCCCATCAGAACGTCGTGCACTCTTCTCAGGCGGGTGCAAAGAAGAAAGGTGATGGGACCTTTCAGATATGTACGCTCAAAGTGTAGAAAACACCAACCACACTCGCGGGGCTTCTGTGCAAGGCTTTATTCTCACAGTAGTTGCTAGATAGCTGAGAAACACAGGAACAGGGTTCGTGATGCAAGCCTAATTCGTCGTGTGTCCTGACTAACCCTGGGCGAAGTTCGCGGAGTGGGGCTTCGCGGAGCTACACGAAGTGGGGGAGAAACTACGCCCACCTCCGCACTCCGCGTAGCCCCACTCCGCAAAACCACTGGCCGCCAGCCCCGCCACCCATCTCCCTCCCGCCCTCCCTAAATACTTTAAAATAAAGGAATGCAATAATTTTAAAAGCACTTACCTTGCCGCCGCTGCCCGCCGCGTCCCCGGGGCTCGCTATCTTCCGTCTTCTTCAATATTGCGCATGCGCGGGCGGCCGCGCATGCGCATTTCCTCGTGAAAATGCGCATGCGCGGCCGCCCGCGCATGCGCATTACAGAAAAAGACGGAAGACGGAAGATAACGAGCCCCGGGGAACGCGGCGGCCAGCTGCGGCAAGGTAAGTGCTTTTAAAATAATTGCATTCCTTTATTTTAAAGTATTTAGGGAGGGCGGGAGGGAGGTGGGTGGCGGCCAGCTACGCTCCGTCTGCGGAGCGTGCGTAGTGCCACCTGGCTTCGCCAGCTCCGCAAAATGCGGAGTAGGCGGCACTACGCACACTCCGCAGACGGAGCGTAGCTGGCCGCCCACCGTTAGTCCTGATGCGTTTCGAAGTTGGCTGCCTTCTTCTTCAGAGGAGGACGAATAGAATTTTCAGGGTAGTGGCAGGAAAAGCCCTCATTTATGTTCATGACACGCCCCTGGATGGGCGCCGTGCCTTATGGTACTTGTATTCCTGCAAGTGATGCCTTGTCGCTTATGGCGTCCGAGTCCTGAATTCTCAAATGTCGAGAAACAGCCCTGGACTGGAAACCCCTCGCCAGCCGGGCAGCGCCATATATAAATATAAATATAAATATAAATATATATATATAAATTCAAACACACAGTCCAGAACTTCCAACTTCTGGTGAACAAAGACCAAACGAATCCCAAAGATGAGGCAAAGAAATTTATTGAACCAAGTTCAACAGCGCAGCGGACTGACGCGTTTCGGGCGGATGCCCTTGATCACAGTAGAATGTTACTCAAAATGCCTTGTTTTTAATTGCTGTTGTGCACACCATGTGATACATAGACATAAACAACATACTTCGAGGTAAGCCAAAGTACATAGAAAGATATTTTTTCTCTCTCTCAAGGGGTATTGTATTGCCCAATGCCAAAGTTAAAATCAATTCATATGCTGAATAAATTCACAAACAAATCCTGCGTCCCTGCATAAATGCATGTAGGAAATATGACACATAGTCTATACATTACTAATGAAAAAATGCGTGGTATAAATTGATACCCATGTGCAAAATACCGCAATTGTAAACATTAAGATTTGTGCAAAATTGTAGCATGTTAAAAGCAATATATACTTAAAACCATACTAAGAACACAATATTACAATATAAAAACTTTCCATTGGGATGTGCAAATCTTAGCAATGTAAACATGGTAATTGTGCAACATACGCAAATAAATTAGGTACTGTTTTGACTATTGCGAAAATGTTGTAAAAACAAACAAATAGGCTGCAGCGGGGACATCGGACTTTGATGGCAACCCCTCTATAGTATAAGCATCTTTGCTAACCCGTCAGATGTTGGCTTAATGTGCTTAAAAGAAAAAAGAACCCTGTGGTGTAGTGCAAGTTCCTGATGCAGCCGGATTTATTAAGCTGTGTCTGCATCTCAAATGTCAAAAAGTGTGACTAAAGGAAAAAATCAACAGAATAAAAATGTTCAAATTGGAACATTTACTAAACAGTACTTGTGGAGCTGAGGGCGGCCTCAGATAGGTTATCATTTCATTAAATATTGTATGGCGCAGAATCATTTTTTGAATTCTAATTGCCATAACATTTTATCCCGGTCCCCTCCTCTACTTGGTTTGGGGACAGAGGTGAGTACAAAGTAGCTGAGACATTGTAAGTTGTTATTGTGTACACTTTTAAAGTGTCTCGCGACAGGGTAGGAGCTGTCGATGTTGACAATCGCAGGAAGATGCTGTAATATTCTGCCATGCACCTACAGCTTGGTGCTACCAACATACCTCAAGCCGCAGGTGCATGACAGAACATAAACAGCATACTCTTTCTTGCAATTGTAGCTACCTTTGATCGGCACTGGGACAGAGCTGAATGGAGTATTGTACTTGTTGGTAATAATACCAAACTTGCATGCCCTGCAACTGGAGCATTTAAAAAACCCCAGCCAGGGTTGAAACCAAGACTACATTTTCAGTAATTCTGGGAAAGAATTGGATACATGGGTACGCATGGAAGGCCCCCTGACTAAAGTGATGTTTGGATTGCTCCGGAGTTGAGGTGCCAGAACTCCATCCGTCATTAGTATGGGCCAACTCTTGGTCCGAACTGCTCGGATCTTTCTTTCCAGACAGTTGAATAACATGATGAACCTGATACTGGACTTTTCAGGATCTTTTAATGTCTCAGGAATGGGGGCCTTAGATGCAAACAGTGACTCTCTAGTCCTTTCCTTCATCTTACTGACTGCTTTGCTCAGTATTCTCTCATTGTACCCTCTAGCTTTGAATCTAGCAAGTGCTTCTGTAGTGCATGTATTTAATTCCTCTTCATTGCTACATATCCTTTTTAGGCGGAGCAACTCCCCGTAGGGTATGTTATCAATGACATGGCGTGGGTGAGCGCTGCTCGCATGGAGGGTGGAGTTTCCCGCCGTACTTTTTCTATGTACGGTGGTAGGTATTTTGCCACCCTTCAAAAAAACCTTCACATCTAAAATATATATATAAATGTGTGTGTCTCTGTGTATATATGTCTGTGTATATTAATATATATATATTTATATGCAGCAGAACCCCTCCTAAACAGAGAGCAGAGGCCACAAAAGGGGAAACTTTTGGAAGCAGCTTTTATTTTCTTGGAATGGCGAATGCATTTCGGTTGCTGATACAGCCTTCCTCAGCGCCCAAGTGACAGGAGGTTCCACGCAAGCTGTTGGTAAGTCCTGCCTCCCTTTTGTTAGTTCAAGGTCCGCTCCGCCCCTTTGGTGTCTGCCCACCTGATACGATTCCGGTGTCCTTGTGAACTGCATTACCCAGAATCCATCATCATGTTACCAGGTAGGTAGTGCGGAGGGTGTTGGCAATGAAATCTTGTGATTCTGCGGAGGTGCACAGTCTGAATGGTATACACCCGTTACAACGCATCTTTTACTCCGCACTACCATTACAACGCAACTTTTACTCCGCATACCATTACAACGCATTGCGCTGGGGGGCGCTCTAGGATAGGGAATAAGTATAATTTACTATCCAACACCTTCCCTAGGGTCCACGGGGACTGGAGTTAGAATAGTAAATTATACTTACCACTATCCAGCACCTCAAAGCGCTATGCGTTGTAGTGGTATGCGTTGTAAAAGTCGCGTTGTAACGGTATGCGGAGTAAAAGTATGCGGAGTAACGTCATACATCCGTCTGAATACCCGCACTTTAGAACCAATGTCCTGTTTGTGAATTTAAAATGCGCCTCCTCCGGTCCCCTTCAACCACCTCATCCTCAAAGTCCGGTCATGTTGTTGAGGGGACAGCTTGCCGTTGCACACCGTCCTGGATGAGGTTTGAATACCTCAGCACTACTGCCCTCTTACTGTGCTTCAAGGCAGACTTGGAAATTCCATTACCATGGAAAAAAGAAAGGCACAGCTGTGTCAGTTTTTCCCAAGTCTTTTTGCGAGGTGGAGGCCTCTGTACAGCGTCTCTGACCGACGCTGAATTGTATGCAGCAGAACCCCTCCTAAACAGAGAGCAGAGGCCACAAAAGGGGAAACTTCTGGAAGCAGCTTTTACTTTCTTGGAATGGCGAATGCATTTCGGCTGCTGATACAGCCTTCCTCAGCGCCCAAGTGACAGGAGGTTCCACGCAAGCTGTTGGTAAGTCCTGCCTCCCTTTTGTTAGTTCAAGGTCCGCTCCGCCCCTTTGGTGTCTGCCCACCTGATGCGATTCCGGTGTCCTTGTGAACTGCATTACCCAGAATCCATCATCATGTTACCAGGTAGGTGGCGCGGGGGGTGTTGGCAATGAAATCTTGTGATTCTGCGGAGGTGCACAGTCTGAATACCCGCACTTTAGAACTAATGTCCTGTTTGTGAATTTAAAATGCGCCTCCTCCGGTCCCCTTCAACCACCTCATCCTCAAAGTCCGGTCATGTTGTTGAGGGGACAGCTTGCCGTTGCACGCCGTCCTGGAGGAGGTTTGAATACCTCAGCACTACTGCCCTCTTACCGTGCTTCAAGGCAGACTTGGAAATTCCATTACCATGGAAAAAAGAAAGGCACAGCCGTGTCAGTTTTTCACAAGTCTTTTTGCGAGGTGGAGGCCTCTGTACAGCGTCTCTGACCGACGCTGAATTGTATGCAGCAGAAACCCTCCTAAACAGAGAGCAGAGGCCACAAAAGGGGAAACTTTTGGAAGCAGCTTTTATTTTCTTGGAATGGCGAATGCATTTCGGCTGCTGGTACAGCCTTCCTCAGCGCCCAAGTGACAGGAGGTTCCACGCAAGCTGTTGGTAAGTGCTGCCTCCCTTTTGTTAGTTCAAGGTCCGCTCCGCCCCTTTGGTGTCTGCCCACCTGATGCGATTCCGGTGTCCTTGTGAACTGCATTACCCAGAATCCGTCATCATGTTACCAGGTAGATGGCGCGGGGGGTGTTGGCAATGAAATCTTGTGATTCTGCGGAGGTGCACAGTCTGAATACCCGCACTTTAGAACCAATGTCCTGTTTGTGAATTTAAAATGCGCCTCCTCCGGTCCCCTTCAACCACCTCATCCTCAAAGTCCGGTCATGTTGTTGAGGGGACAGCTTGCCGTTGCACGCCGTCCTGGATGAGGTTTGAATACCTCAGCACTACTGCCCTCTTACCGTGCTTCAAGGCAGACTTGGAAATTCCATTACCATGGAAAAAAGAAAGGCACAGCCGTGTCAGTTTTTCCCAAGTCTTTTTGCGAGGTGGAGGCCTCTGTACATTTATATATATATATATATATATATATATATATATATATATATATATATATATATATATATATATGTATATATATATATATATACATATATATATATATATATACATATATATAATCTAGCAAAAGCCCTTGAGCTTCAGAGGAGCACTCAACGCTGCCTCGGGCCCTCCAGCCTTGATTGCCTCGCTGTAGCTTGCATCCTGCACACCTTCATTAATTATTCTGTTCCGACGCGCTTCGAGGCAGGAATGCCCCGTAATCATGGAGAGCTGCACAGAAGAGTCAGAAGGCAGCGCTGTATTTCACAATTTATTCAGTGGAGTGTATCCGCCCACAGTGGGCGCGGACCACCCAGGACGCTCGAATGCTGGTAAATTGAGTCCTTGCAACGCTGTTCAGTGTTCACCTTTAAGTAGGTTCTGACCTTGTGTGACATCTTGCGCATTGTTTTAACCTTGAGTAGGTGTGGGTTCCGGGTATGCAAGCTTAATCACCCTCGAGACAGTGTGCATCCCAGAGAGGAGAAGTTCCTTTCCGAAGCCGTTTCCATCTGCTTCCTGGAAACTGGTGCTTCCTCTCACTGCCAGGGCAGCCGTGTGGGTAATGTAATCTAGCAAAAGCCCTTGAGCTTCAGAGGAGCACTCGATGCTGCCCCGGGCCCTCCAGCCTTGATTGCCTCGCTGTAGCTTGCATCCTGCACACCTTCATTAATTATTCTGTTCCGACGCGTTTCGAAGCAGGAACGCCCCGTAATCATGGAGAGCTGCACAGAAGAGTCAGAAGGCAGCGCTGTATTTCACAATTTATTCAGTGGAGTGTATCCGCCCACAGTGGGCGCGGACCACCCAGGACCCTGGAATGCTGGTAAATTGAGTCTTTGCAACGCTGTTCAGTGTTCACCTTTAAGTAGGTTCTGACCTTGTGTGACATCATATATATATATGTACCCACACACTTCCAAAATACTCAGATGTGAAAAATAGACGGCACAAAAAAAATATATATATATGTGAAACATAGGTTTTAGGGATGTTATAGTTAGCTGGACATTTCACTCGTACAAACCCATTGAAATTCCTCTGATATAGTTAGTTGTAGTAACTATAACTCGCGCGCCCGCAATCCACTGCTGATGATGTCCAATATTACATCATTCATGACATGGTCAGTGACATCACTGATGAAATCTCAAATGATATCACTGATGACATTACTGATGACATCATTCACATGACAATCTGATACATCTCATCATACACTAGTATAACCTTTCAACATTCATTATAAAATATGGAGTACCGTATTTGAAACTATTGTTACACCAATACAAGTTTCTAAAAACCCACTCAGTGATTACTACATCTACACATACATCTAAACACTTACCTATAGATTCACTCACACATGCTAAAAAAGATCATAAGAACATTATTAAATATACTAATAAACCTACTTCAACATTACACACCAGCACACATCATGTTGACTTATGCTGTCATCCTATTCACTTATGCAAATACTTGCTCATACTTACATTTACTCAGCTACACACTTATGCAAACACCACTTTAATTATTCATATAGTAACTCAGATACTAACTCATACTTATTGTGTCATAAAATCACTATTGCATGTATAAAGTTTTCAATACAGTCACTCATACAATCACTGAGTCTTATGGCTACCTATTTATATACAACAACTGCCACATACACTGCCTTTTATATTTCTAGTTTGTTAGACTTGTATCATTGAGAAATATACTTACTCATCGCCACACCCATAAAGACATTTACTCATCCAAACAACTGTTTCCACATACAGTCTTAACCTCATATACCTACTAAATCAACTATTTACACATCTTTGGACAGTCACACACCTCCCACCCAATTACACAGACATTCACTATCCCATACAAATACTCACTTAACTAATTAACAAATAATATAGACTTTCAAATAGCTGGTAACCATCTTACGTAGTAGTTTACGCAACAAGAGATAGAGTGATATAGATATTCACACTGTTTAATCGCTATCCCATATATTTAGAGAAACACTTTAATTTAGTCACTTAGACAGTCAATCACAGTGCTACGAAATCCTCCATCCAGACACTTATGCATCTACTCAGTCTTCAATGCACATTGCTATATATATAATACTTATTTAAATATCAAACCAAACCACATTCAATAGATGACGTCATCAGTGATGTCTCCGAGATGTCATCAGTGATGCCATCAGTGATGTCACTGACCATGTCATGAATGATGTAATATGTGACATCATCAGCAGTGGATTGCACTCATGCGAGTTATAGTTAGTACAACTAACTATCTCGGAGGAATTCAATGGTTTTGTACGAGTGAACTGTCCAGCTAACTATAACACCCCTAAAACCTATGGTTTTTTCAGTGAACTTTAAAAGTGTTTTAAATGCTAATTCCTAACTGTAACACCCCTAAAACCTATGGTTTTCTCAGTGAATATATATATATATATATATATATATATATATATATATATATATATATATATATATATATATATATATATATATATATATATATATATATATATATACATACATATACATTTATACACATCAATCAATCAATCAATCAATCAATCAATCAATCAAATGTATAAAGCACGCTACTCACCCGTTAGGGTCTTTAGGCGCTGTGAGAGGTGGGGTCCGCTACTGCTCGAATAGCCAGGTCTTGAGTTTTTTCCTGAAGGCGAGATGGACCTGGGTCAGCCGTAGGTGGATGGGGAGGGAGTTCCATGTCTTGGCCGCCAGGTAGGAGAAGGATCTTCCTCCGTCGGTAGCTCTGCAAATGCGTGGGACGGTGGCAAGGGCGAAGCTGGTCGAGCGGAGCTGGCGGGTAGGCGTGTAAAATGTGAGGCGGTTATTGAGGTACTTGGAGCCCATGTCATGGAGAGCCTTGTGTGCGTGGGTGAGGACTCCGAACGTGATCCTCTTGCTGACGTGGAGCCAGTGCAGGTCTCTCAGGTGGGCAGAGATGTGGTTGTGGCGGGGGATGTCCAGGATGAGTCGTGCAGAGGCGTTCTGTATGCGCTGGAGTCTTTTCTGTAGTTTGGCTGTGGTTCCAGCGTAGAGTGTGTTCCCGTAGTCCAGTCGGCTGGTGATGAGGGCCTGGGTGACTGTCTTCCTGGTTTCGGTGGGGATCCACCAGAAAATCTTTCGGAGCATGCGCAGGGTGTTGAAACAGGATGAGGAGACGGCGTTGACTTGTTTGGTCATCGTGAGGGAGGAGTCTAGGATGAAGCCTAGGTTGCGTGCGTGGTCCGTTGGCTTGAGGGCGGTGCCCAGGACAGGGGGCCACCAGGAGTCGTCCCAGGCGGAGGGGGATGATCCCAGGATGAGGACTTCCATTTTGTCTGAGTTCAGTTTCAGGCGGCTGGTCTTCATCCACTCTGCAACGTCTTTCATTCCTTCCAGGAGGCTGGCTGTGGCGGTAGCGGGGTGATGAGGGAGAGGATCAGCTGGGTGTCGTCGGCGTAGGAAATGATGTTACGGTTGTGTTAGCGGGCGATGGCTGCGAGGGGGCTCATGTAGACGTTGAAGAGGATGGGGCTGAGCGAGGATCCTTGTGGGACGCCGCAAATGACTTTGGTGACCGCAGAATGGTGGGAGGCGGACTCTCTGGGTTCTTCCGGCGAGGAACGAGATGATCCACTCCAGTGCCTTCTCTTGGATTCCAGAGTTGCTGAGGCGCTGTATTAGTGTGCGGTGGCATACTGTGTCGATCGCTGCTGAGAGGTCCAGGAGGATAAGGGCAGCTGTTTCCCCGTTGTCAAGAAGGGATCTGATGTCATCGGTAGCTGCGATGAGGGTGGTCTCGGTACTGTGGTTTGCTCGGAAACCGGTCTGTGAGGGGTCAAGGGATCCGTTAGTCTCAAGGAAGGCGGTGAGTTGTTTGTTGACGGTCTTCTCAATGACCTTGGCAGGAAAAGGGAGGAGCGAGATGGGGCGGAAGTTCTTGAGGACTGTGGGATCCACAGTGGGTTTCTTCAGGAGGGCGCTGAGTTCGGCATGTTTCCAGCTCTCCGGGAAGGTGGCGGATGTGAAGGAGCTGTTAATGTTGTTCCGGAGGTGGGGTGCGATGACGGAGTTGGCCTTGTTTAAGACGTGGTGAGGGCATGGGCCGGCTGGGGAGCCAGAGTGGATGGTGTTCATCGCGCGGGTGATGTCTTCGCTGCTGACCGGGGTCCAGGTGCAGAGGGTAGTGGTGGGGGGCACTGGTTCGGTGGCTGCGATCGTGGTCTGTGCGCCAAAGCTGTTGTTAATGTTGGCGATCTTGCAGTGGAAGAACGAGGCGAGTGAGTCGCAGAGGTCTTGCGATTGTGTGATGTCGTTGTTGCAGGCGCTGGGGTTGGAGAGCTCCTTTACGATGCTGAAGAGTTCCTTGCTGTTTTGGGTGTTGTTGTCCAGTCGTTCTTTGAATGTTGTCCTTTTGGTGGTGCGGATCAGCTGGTGGTGTGTGTGGGTGGCAATCCTGAGGGCTGTCATTTTTTCAGTAGTCTGGTCATGGCGCCAGGCTTTCTCGAGGGTGCGGCAGTTTTTCTTGGAGGTTTTGAGTTCGTTGGTGAATCACGAGGCTTTCTTGCTGCCAGGTCTGCTGGGAGGGTTCTTCAGTAGAGCGAGGTCATCGGCGCAGTTGGTGAGCCACAGTGTGAAGTTGCGGGTTGCTTCGTTGGAGTCCGTTGTGTTGGCGGGAGGGTTTTGGCTGAGGGAGATGGTGAGCTGGTTGGTGGTGATCTTGCTTCAGCTTCTGCGGGGGACCTGTTGCGGGTGGTGGTGGGTCGTGGTTTTCCTGAAGTTGAAGTGGACGCAGCTGTGGTCGGTCCAGTGTAGTCCGGCGGTGTGGCTGAAGGCGATGTGCTTGCTGGAGGAGAAGATGGTGTCAAGCGTGTGGCGGGCATAGTGGGTGGGGGTGTTCACCAGTTGCTTAAGTCCGAAGTTGACAAGGTTTTCCAGCAGGATGGTGGTGTTGCTGTCGTTGTTCTCCAGGTGGAAGTTGAGGTCCCCTACGAGGATGTAGTCTGAGGAGCTGAGGGCGTGCGGGCTGATGAAGTCTGCGATGGCTATGCTGAATTGTGTGCATGGTCCCAGGGGTCTGTAGACTAGCGTGCCTCTGAGCGTGGTCTTGGGGTGGGTGTGTATCTGAGAGTGGTGGTGCTCGGCGGCGGTGAGGGTGTCGTCAGAGATGGTTGTGAGGCAGATGGTTTTTCTGTGGACGATGGTGATGCCTCCTCCTGTTTGGTTGATGCGGTCCTTCCGTACGATCTTGTAGCCTTCCGGGATGGCTATGGCGATGTCGGGGGCTGAGGAGGCGTTCATCCAGGTTTCCGTGAGGAAGGCGACGTCTGGTGATGTTGTGTTGATAAGGTTCCAGAGTTTGACGGGTTGTTTGTGCACGGAGCGGGTGTTGAGTAGGATGCACTTGAGCTTGTTGCTGGTGTCTGGTCTTGCGGGAATGGTGCAGGTCCGGAGGCAGGCAAACTTGCAGGCTTGGCAGGCGAAGGGTCCGTGCGTGCGATTCGGGGTGGCTCGGTAGCAGGCGGGGTTACGGCCGGAGTTGAGTGCGTGGAGGGTGGTGGCATTGTAGGTCCGTCGTGTGGGCTGGCATCGGCGAGGGCCAGGGGTTCTGGTGCTGGGCGCGGTTCAGGCGCGGACAGGCGCAGACGGGCTTGCCTTTGGCGTGCCTTTGGCGCGCCATCAGTGCGTTCGCTGAGCGTGACCGCTGCGTGTACGCGCGGTCCCCGCCATTTATGGCGAAGTGGGAGGGAGGAGCAGCTGGGAGGTGGGAGCGGGGGTGAATGGGGAGCGGGAGATAAGGAGAAGGGGGCGGGCCGCAGGGGAGCAGTGGCGGGAATGGAGGGGGGTGGAAAAAGAGCGGGAAAGAGTGAGGAGAGCGAGGACAAGCCTGGGGGTCAGGGGGTCAGGGGCCCAGGGGGAGGCAGCAGGGGGAGAGGCCAAGCCAGAAAAGGAGGAGGCAGCAGGACGAGGGGCCAAGCAGGCCCAGGAGGAGGCAGCAGGAAGAGAGGCAGATGTGGCAGACTACCAGTGAAATACTATATACAATTCATTATACAAACCAAAAACTTTTCAGTGTGTAGATAAGCAATTGATGCGTGTAGTGTACTGAAAAGTGAACGCAACCATATTATCTCAGACACTGGGAAATATTTTGGTCATGTAGCTGTGTAAATCCCCTCTTTGAAACAGAAGCAGAGTGGGCTAGTCCAACGTAAACAATGTCAACGTAAGACTATAAATAATTAGGCTATGCCTTTGGCGTGGTTTACTTCTGCAAAGACAAACGACTTTGCCGCATTGAAAGTCTGCACCCTGCCACATGGCTGCCGCCATGACAGCGTGCCTCCTCGATACAGGCCCATTGCGAACTCAGTGCCACAGCATCGTAGACTTATGTGTGAATCGACTACAGTCTTCGATCTACACTGGGAGATCAGGGTTTACAACTTGAATTCAACTTTGGATGTAAATTTTTCATCGGTATCTGTGCTGAGATCTGCCTTCAATCTACCCTACGGTCAGTAGAATTGACAACTTGATACCAGTTGCGCATCAGCTCTACAGAAAACATTGAATTCAGTCTCGATTTTTTTAAAGCACAGACAATTGTACTCTGTCCTCAGATTTTGTTAAAGTTTGAACAGTAGGAAATTCAGCCTTCATTTATTTATTGCAGAGACAATTACGGACAGCATTCAAATTAGCCCTGATTTATGTAAGGCAAAGACAATTTTGATAATGGATGCCACAAAAAACATTCCTCAATGTCTGTACTAAGTACTGCCTTCAAATGTACACTGCGATCAACAGAGTTAACCATTTGATACCAGAAGCTGATATGCACTACAGACAACATTTAATTAATTCTCGATTTATTTAAGGCAGAGACAATTCTACTGAGTCATCGGATTTTCTTAACGTATGTGACAAAAAAGCATTCACCGATATTTCTGTGGACTACTGCCATAAATGTACTGTGCGGACAGCAGGGTTCACAACTTGAGCTCAGCTTTCCATCTACACTACGGACAATAGGAAATTCAGCCTTGATTTATGTAATGCAGAGACAATTGTACTGTATGTGTTCAGATATTTTTCACATAAGTAACAAAAATTATTCGTCGATATCTGTGCTGATAACTGCCTTCGATCTACATTGTGAGGACTCACGATTCAGGTGGAATGGCAATTGCACTTGACGCATTCTAATAGCCAAGAGACTTTGTACCAGTGTGACCCACCTGAACCACGAATCATCGCAGAGTGCGGACACACTGAGTTCTTCATGTACCACTAACTCACTGCACCACAAGTCATCTCCACGTGGTCTTGTTAAAGCATAATTCACTATGCAAAAAACATTGCTCCCAGTGCGGCCAGTCTGGACCACGGATCATCACAGGTTACGTACACGCTCAGTGCCAAAGGTACCAGTAACTCACTGCACCATAATTCATCACGACGTGGCCGTATTCATGCGGAATTCAATAGAGAAAAGACTTTGTTCCGAATACGGCCCCCCCCTTTACCACTCATTATTGCAGGCGACGTCCAAGCTCAGCGCCAAAGATACTACTAATTCAGTGCACCATAAATCATTGCAAAGAAGAGTAAACAGTTTTATGTAAGCAATGAGGCATAGTATCACTTTTAAATGTTATTCATGCAGAATTCTATCGACAAAAGACATTACTTATTACTGTGCCTCCCCCCGACCACGCATCATCACAGGGTACGTACACGCTAAGCGCCAAAGGTACTACTAACTCAGTGCACAACAAATCATCGCCACATGACCGCATTGAGTCAGATCTCTTATTGAGAAGAAAATATATCATAGTTTTTGGAGATGTACTGCAACTTACTCCCATGAAAGGACAACCAATATTTATAAGAAAACTTGATCTTAAAGACTTTGCTACTATTGCGTCCTGCTTGGAACACGCATCATCGCAGGCACCACAGAACTTTGTTGCCTCAGTTGCCACTAACTCTGAGCACCACTAATCATCGCTGGCTGCACTCACACTAAATTACCAATACTGTGAAGCTCTAATCAATGCCACGTGGTCGTGGGCTCTTGCTCACCGCTGCCTCCTGCCTACACTGCGGTCATCAGAGCTCACAATTAATTACACTGTTGATTTATTATTTGCAGAGTACAATACCAAACTAAGCATAACATTTATCAAACCCTATACAATGTCCTTTAGTATGCTTCCTTTAACAACTTCTTTTATATCACTTATAGATTTACTTGAATAATACATTTCATGTTGCAAGTGCAAAGGTACACTTAATGATAGTCTACACTGTGGATAGCATAGGTCACAATTTGAACCCCACTTTTACTTCATTGGAAACCTGAATTTCTTTTTTCGAGACAAAAATGGCTACACCACTGGAAGAATCATCTGATTCTGATCATTTTGTTGCTGAAGAATTCATAACCATTAATAGTACTTTAGTTTTTTTTCCCTCAGAGGACATACAGTCCAGTATGCAACAGTCAATGATTTGAATGCTGCCCGTTCACACCACGCATCATCGCAGGGTGAGCACACGCTAAACACCAGACGTACCACTAACTCAGTACACCATAAATATTCACCACAAGGCTTTATTAAGGCAAAATTCTGTAGTCAAAAAACATTATCCGCAGTGTGGCCTATCCGGACCACGCATCATCGCAGATTACATACACGCTCACTCCCAAAGGTACTACTAACTCAGTGCACCATAATTCATCGCCACATGGCCTTATTCAGGCAGAATTTAACTGATTCTTCATTCATTATTTATAAGATGCAGTACCAAACAAAGTAACGTCCCTCAAACCTACACAAAATCACCACATGGCCTTACTAAGCCAGAATTCACAAGACAAAAACATTACTATCAGTACGACCTGCCGAAACCATACATCATTGCAGGGTCCACATAACCTTGTTGTTTCAGGTACCACTAACTCAGTGGAAATCAAACTAAGTATAACACCTATCAAACCTTACACAATATCCCTTTAGCATGCTTCCTTCAATTTTTTTATATCACTTATAGATTTAGTTGAATAATAAAATGCACACTGCATACATGTTCTATCTTCCACTTCAATCATAATTGCAGATGATGCACTCCACCCTAAGATCTACACTGTGGACAGCAGGGTTTACAACTTGAATTCCCCTTTGCATCTACACTATCGTCAGTAGGAAATGCAACCTTGATTATTTAATGCAGAGACAATTATACAGATTGTATTCAGATTTTGTAAAATAAGTGAAAAACATTGTTCTATAACTGTACTGACTACTAGCTTCTATGTACACTGTGCACAGTAGGGTTCACAACTTGAATTTACCTTTTTATCTACACTGCAGACAGCATTAAATTCAGCCTCAATTTATTTAAAGCAGAGACAAAAATCGTGCTTTTGCACTGCTGGTATGTGCAAGCACCTTCAATAACTGCATTGTGTGAACTACGATAACATCAAATATAGAAGATTGTTCCAAAATGTACCTCCACCACCAGCAATACCAAGTACCTCTGGGGTATCACCTTCAACATCGCCGCCAGACATATGTCCCCAATTTGTGAAAGTTACTGTCAGGCTCCGACACACGTCTCCTCGGGGCTGTGTTGAAAGTCCTATACCCGCTCTCACGCAGCCAACCCGTGACCTGGCATAAATCACAGACCAGTAGGAGGGTTCCGCAATCGCGGGAAAGGAAGGGGACAGCGGGGAGGGAGATCTGAAATGACAAAGACAAGGGATTTAGTTTCACACCCCTCCCTATCTACCATAGAATACAGAATTACCCTATCGGTGAATGGGACTCTTTTCACACTGGTAGTCATGCATACCTGAAAAGGAAAACTCAATTTCTTTAAATGCAGGAGAGGGAGGGAAGGTCCTATCAGTGGTAACAATCTAGTAAGGAAGGAACAAAGGGGTGCACATGAAATATACAACAGTTTCACCATGTACTATAGGTTTTTTAATACACCTCACATACCAATTCCTGACATGTTCTGCCTTGTTCCACTCTTCTGTTATAAATAGGTACCCCCCTTGTTCCTCTCCTGTAGTGTAAAATAAAACACAAACAAGTTGTCGAAAGAAATAGAGAACAAACGATAGGCGGAAGGTTAACTGCACCTTGGAAATGTTTCTTCCCGCAATCAAAATATAAACTGTATTATCGGTAGTGTAACTTGCACTTTTCCGTAATTAATAGTCCTGTAAAACTCACTTCACTGTGAGCTTTGTTGATATTCCCCCAATGTACAACATTAAATAGCTAGTCCAGAATTGTTCTCTCCGATTTGTATTATGTTTATCCAGAGGATTTCCCCCATGAGAGAACACGCAGCCGCGATTCTCTATCACTCGGGAAAATCAACACAAGTACTTCAAAGGAGGCAAAAGGGGGAAACTGACGAACACAGCCGTGTCCGTCTTCTCCTGAAATACACACCACGCAAGTTCAACTGGTTTCTGATTCCGTGTGTTCCCAGCCGGAAAACACACCGTAACTCCTACTCATGATTATCAACCAGAATGCACGACCTCTCTTCTCTCCGGCTCACCTCAATTATCGGCTCCGATTTCGCTGTAAGTCTGGCTTATGTTTCCTGGGCTGCGCGGCTAACGTCTCGCGCAGCTTCACCCTTGGCCCTCTGGGATTTGTGGTTCAAGGAATCGAGGCATTCAAACCCCACGCATTGCGCGGACAGCGGCCCATACAGACCGATTCTGACAGTTACAATACACTGCGTGAAGAGGAAGAGTTTAATTTGTTCTGGGGAGCAATCAGTGCACCTAGTTTGCACAGCAATTGATAACCATCGATGCTAGTATTTTTTTCCTGCCTCAAAGTTCATATAGTCCAGTATGCAACAGAGAATGATTTCAGTGCAGCCCGTTCAGAACACGCATCATTGCAGAGTGAGAGCACGCTAAACACCAGATGTACCGCTAACCGAGCACACACTAAATAATTGCCACGTGCTCTTGGTAAGGCAAAATTCAACAGTCAAAACACATTTTTACCAGTGCGATCTGCCTGGACCATGCATCATCACATGCTCCACAAAACCACCCCTACCTCAGTGCACCACAACTCATGAACAATGCTCCTACCTTTGTACAGAAGAAGTCATAAACCATTTATGATTAAATATCTGTATATGATATCATGATTACTATTCTACTTGTTACCAACAATGTAATAAAATGGAGTTGAGCACACATGCCCGTACCCTCTTCAACTATCTATCTGTGTCTGTGTATTTATTGTGTTTGTAAAATGCTGCTCCTCTGCCCTACCACATAATATTGTGCTATAAATAGCGTAAGCAACCACCTTACCTGTGACAGTAATTGCGTGCTACTCCTCCTTTTTTTTTCTTTTTAGCATATTTATATAGCGCAAAATGAACCCAAAACTAATACATTTTCAGGCACACATACATTACGTCATTACTCTATAATAACAGGATGTGGACACAATTCCGAGCCTCGAACACTGATTTCCAGCACCAAGTTCTATAGTGAACCTGAATAACCACATACGTATATATATTAGCTGCCCTTCATGTGCCAAAAACTGCAACTTAAACCTTTCACAGCCCTGTATTACTACAGCTACAACACTCTACTGAATGTAAAACAAACATTCATAATCGCAGAAATGCGTCATGTCCACCATCTTTTATGTGTGCAACTATGAAAGAATATAGAGTCAGTGATACCCTGTACCTTCCATGTTGGCCAAGTTGTGGAACTTTACAGATATAATGACACATTTGCGTTTAAGACCCGGGTGACGTCAACACTACAAAACCGACAAAAAAATCACTTGACATCTCATATAGCTCACGACGGGACCACACCCATAGCTCCGGAATCATGGTTTGGAGCCACGCGCAGCACTGGCATACGTCAGGCAAGCCCACTCCACTTACGCTACCAGGAAAAAACAAAAACGAAACATTGCCCAGATTTCCATTGTACTGATTTCTTAGTTCCTGGTCTAGTTGTCAGAATGGCACACACTCCTTCATGGCTGGTACACACCCACACCACACCCATCCAGCGCATGCGTCTCTACACACGTGACCCTACCAATAAAAAAGATGGGGCGCACATGCTGTACGCCATTTTAGAGTTGCTACCATCGCAAACGCTGTGATGGCCCATCCTAGTGGTTCGGACGCCTCATGTAGGCCCAAACCACTGAGTACAAGGGCCCACCACTACGTGTGTGGACTCTTTGGTCACTGAGTTAGGAAGGACTGAGCAGGTGAAGAACCTGCGATGATTATGGGAGCACAAGTATGTCGTTAGCCATAGCGATATCAAGACTCAGCACCATATGTGAGACTTCTTGGTGGCAGAGCGGGACTGCATGATGTAGAAGGTGTCCTGTCCACGAAAATTGAGCAGTGAGGCCTGGGTGCGCATCAGAGGGAGTCGATGGGCTGCAGCAGACTGGATACAAAAAAGCGACGCAGCGATGTAGATGAACGCAGTCCTATATACTGAATCTTATTCCATTTAATAATTTTTTTTCCAATAAGCAGGAACGTTTTTATAATCGGTCAAATGTCCTGAATATAAACTGTACAAATAGTTGTTTTTAAATGCGGGAGGAAAGGTGGGTGAAAGGGCGATGTTATTGTACTCCACATTAAGATAGTAACAAATATCAATAATAACATCTTTCTTTCACTATCTTTTACATGTAGAGCTTCAGGGTGTATTATGTCCCGGCCCGTGGTGAAAAACACACCAGTGACAGAAAGGTGAGCTGTGAATATTCTTTTCAATCACTCTCTCACTTCCTCTCTCCTTTCATAAAGAAATGACACACAATCCTAACTTCCTTTTTATCTTGTAGGTTGTGTTTCACAAATTGGCGTCACCCCCCCAAAAATCCTACAAAGCTCTACGTTTGTGTATTCTGCGATGATGCGTGGCCATCGTAACAATGTCTGAGAAGCCTGCTTCGACACGTGGTGCACCCTCTTTGAATCATGCCAAGGGCACAAGGTGAGCAAAGAAACTTGTTTCCGAAACAACAACTTATCTGTGAAATGAGAAAGTGGGTAGTGTGCAGCAGCTTCACTGCGAAGGAATGTACAATTACCTCCGAGAAGTGAGGATAGGTTACAACAGTCTGAGGGACAGATCTACACGCCCCTTACGCCACTTTTGTGTCACGTTTACCATGGGAAAAGAGGTGCAAGGAGCTTGTAAATCTGCCTCAGACTTCACAAGAAAAACACTCACTTCCAGACTCTGCGAGTCAATGGGGTGCAACAGTCTAGGTACGCAATATTGAGAACTCACCGCTATGCAGTGGCAGTGCATGGGATATACTACTTTGGAAAAAAAACAGCGCACAGACACCTCCTTACAGTGGAACTGGATGAAATACATTATCCTGAGTGTACAAATAAATAAAGCAAAAATATACGTGTGTAGTTGTATGTTCTATGCTATTACTAAAGTTATATACAATCTTTCAGATCACTAAACTGGAGGGTGCACTATGAACCAGCACGTACTTGGACATACAACAGAGTCAAAAGGTGTGCTACAAGTATTTTCTCCAGTATTAACTCCTCCATCTATAACTTTCTCTCTCTCACAGTTTTATTGTCGTTTTTTCTCTCTTTGTCTCTCTCACTCTCTCTCACATCTTTTCTCCTTCTCTTTTAAAGTTATGGACGCTGCTGTCCACTCTGCCATGTACAACCAAAGCTGAGTTCAAGTTGTGAACTCTGTTGGTCACAGTGTTTACACAAGGTAAGCAGAGCGGCCTTGATATACAATACCTCCAATTAAATGCATTATAAATAAAAGAGCTTATTTACAAGCCCCTTGCGCCACTTTTGCGTCACTTTCAACATGGGAAAAGTAAAACAAAAGTGGTGCAAGAGTCTTGTAAATAAGCCCTAAAGAATATTGTCCTACATAATGACTTGATCTCTCATCTAATTCTGTCTCACCTCATTTTAAAGACCTGTTGGTCCATAGTGTAAATCTGATGCAGTAGGCACTGCCATACAGACACCTCTTGAACGAGGGCCTATAAGACAGGTGAAATGTATCAGGCACACTGCATAAGTGCAAATAACTAAATTTTGCCAAGTGTTACCTTAACTTGTAATGTTTGACCTCATTTAGTCACATCGATCTAATTTTAAACACTTTTTTTCATTTTTGTTTTGCAGATTACCTACCTTACTTCTATTAGAGTCCATATCACATTTTGTTGAATTGTCTTTTTAAAGTTATGTTTCTAGGTATTTATTACATTGTTATCTTTAAGTTACGTTTCCAGGTATTTATTATTGTTTTAATAAAAGTTAATAAAAAAAAGTAGATACGTCTTCTTTTTCTGACAACATTTCGCTATTATTTAGTGTGATAATGATATAGCTAGAAAATATATAAAAATAGAAATTATATTTATAATTTGAAGTATAATACTGAGGCTAACTCTTTACCAGATCTTTACCAGAGTCTATAGCTATGATTAACGGTTCCTATGGAAAAGTTTTAAAACTCCAGCACAGTAACTGTTTTGATTAGCAACATAGTGTGGTGAACTTCTAACCTCTGGGCTCATTTAGGTGTTCCATGAACTGTTACTATGGTAACAGGCAGAAAACCATTTGGGGTAGGGTTGAAAGGTACTGGCTGTACAGAAAACGTTATATTTACCTAGGATTCTCTACATTACAGAAAGGAAAGAAAAGTAAAACAGAACACTGTGTACCAGATTTGCAGCCACTTTCACGTCACTTTTCCATTTTAAAAGTGATGCAATAGTAACGCAATGAACATGTAAATCTGCCCCTATGCACATTAAGAGAAAACAAGTACACAACTCATTCAATTCTTTATCAATCACAATTAGACAGTGTTGCTCCACGATTCACAATGAGCTTCAATAAAAACTTTGTGCCTATTTAACTGGAAGACGAGATTGTCAACATTACAAAACTTAGTGGCATATTTACAAAGATGGAGTTAAAATTGTTGTCGCTTTAACACCTGTAAACTACAACAAAAACTAAGAAAATGGACTTCAAAATCCTTTGTTATCTTACCGGAAGATTTTCCCAACATTGCAGTTCCCCCTCCCCCGGGGCTATAAAATAACGACCTCAACGACCCCCCTTGAGCCCGGGAACCACCACGCCTGGGGATTTGTGTACTGTGGGAGGCAGACTGTGTGACCCTCTGCCTGGACCCCTCGAGGACCCTGGGGACTGCCACGCCCCAGAGCCTGCAGTGTCCCTGGGTGCCTACCCCCAGGACACTGCTGTTTGCTATGAGAAACAGGAGTCTCCCGGCTCCCGCCCTCCCCTAGCAAACTTAGTTTGAATTTTAAAAGACACAGCAGTGAAATCTGTTCTCACTTTCAAAATCCAAACCAGATTGCTTTTCCACATGCAAGTTAGCATCTCCCCATACGGAAAAGCAATGCCGGCTCCCGAAGGACGCAGGGAGCCGGCGGGACCGTGGGGGCATTGTGGCTCCCCCCACAGTCCCCAACATTTTTTATGAGACCCTGGGGATATCGTCCTAGGAAATATTAGAAATTACTGATAGGGGCTAATTTCTTTACGGTGAAATTAAAAGCTGCGCACCCAGCACAGCGCTCAGTGCGGCCCCTTGGTGTGCACACGCTGGATGCATGACTCATAATATGTAGGGCGCCCGACTCCAGCACCTTTGGTGCACAACTTCTACGCGTTTGGGAGCCGGCATTGCTTTTCCACATGGGGTGCTACTAACATGCAGCTCCCCATGTGGAAAAGAAACATATTTTCCTTGCTATGGGAGGGCGGGATGGATACCCCCAGACACTGCAGAAACCGGCCCTCCCACAATACATAAAACCCCAGGGATTGGTGGTCCTGGGGGCTTTGGAGACCTTGCAGCCCCCAACCACTTTTTTTGGTAGCCCTAGGGGTAACTGGGCCCTTGAGTGCTCCAGGAGGGGGACCACGCAGTTCCCCTCCCACAATATATAAAGTCCCGGGGGTGGTGGTCCCCGTGCCTTCGGGGACCATGGACCCCTCCCACCAAGGGGTGATGATTCCCGGGCCCCTTTTGGTCCCCCATAAAAAATGTTAATCTTGCCCCCGGTATTTAGCCTCCCACGGGCTAATTATAAAAAAATCTCTGTTTTATTGTATTTATTTTACGTCAGAGTCTGCGCACCCTAAACGCACCGGCTAGGTTTAAATAAAAATTGTGGGCCCTGGGGTCCTTCTGGGACCCCTAAGCAGGTCTAGAGGGTTACATTATTTCTACCCTACCCCCTTTCTACGTTTTGCACAAATATTCCACTGACTTCCTCAGCCTTGCTTCTACCGAGGCACAGAATAGCTGCCAACAGTTCCTGCTTTCAAATGTTGACAACCACTTGACAGCCAATTAGCATTCAGCGCGTGATCGGAAGGGTGTGCTTATGGTACGATGACAATGTGCGCAAACTCTGCGGATCCACTGCACCCATAGATATATAAATAATGTTAACTGTAATTTTCTCAGTACCTACAGAACAGATTGACACCATTTAAGCAAAAGGCGCAAGTCTGAACTAAGGGCTACGTCTTTGCCAAATCTGGCGTAATTCCGTTCAGCAGTTCAAGATGTAGCTGTGGCTAAAGCTCCTATGGGAAATTGCATGGAGAAAAAGAGTTTTGGGACCCCCCTTTTTTCTCGGTCCCTACTTGACGAATCACCATGAATAGGATAGGAGCAGATCAGAGCTGGCCAAAAGTTTGGAAACTTTCTCAATCATTCGGTGCCAAAATTATTGGGAATGGAATGTTGCAGATTTCCTATGGATAATAGGTCCTATCTATAACTGCCTAGTGGCAACTGCCAGTAAGTATTTTTTATATATATATATAAATATATATATATATATATTCAATGAAAAAACCATTGGTTTTAGGCCATATATAGTTAGGGATTTGCATTTACAAAACCTTATTTTACTCGCATAAAACCATTGAAATTCCATATATAGTTATAAGCGCTAACTATATATCGCGCACCCGCAATCCACTGCTGATGATGTCACATATTACATCATTCATGACATGGTTAGTGACATCACTGATGACATCACTGATGACATCTCAAATGACATCACTGATGACATCACTGATGACATCATCCAGTGACTGTATGTTTCTGTAAAAGTAAAATATCTCTTACATATTGAAGAATGAGTGGATATATAAGTGTCTGGATGAAGGATTTAGTAGGTGCATGACTGACTGTATGAGTGAGTGATTAAATGTGTCTCACTGAGTGCATGGGTTAGTGACTAAACTGTCTTAATTTGTGCATCATTATGTCTGTTGTTCTGTAAACTATTGCATGTGTTGATAAGTAGCTATATGAGTAACTATATGGGTTATTGATTGGTTGCCCAAGTATTTGTATGGGATACTGAGTGTGTGTGTGGGTGGCTGGGAGGTGTGTGACTCTGTGCATAGATGTGTGAGCAGTTGATTCACTAGATGTATGGTTTCAAAAGTGCATGTGGAAACAGCTGTATGGGCGGTTGACTGTGTGCATGAGTGTATTGGTGAGTGAATGGATATCTCAGTGCTACATGTCAAAGTAAGTACATATGTAAAACACAGTACATGTGAGAATTGACATATATAAATAACTGTGCATAAGAGCCAGTGAATGTGTGAGTGGCTGTATGGATCATTGTGAACTTGTATCAGGGATTGTATAATAGAGTAAATATGTGTTAGTATATGTTTGAATAAGTAAAGTTTGTATAACTGTATAGTTGAGGAAATGGAGGTGTGATTGATTCTTTGCATGACTGACTAGGTGTGTGAGTAACTCCATGGATGAGTGACAGTCTGTGAGTGTCTGTTTACACTGATTGTATCTAAGGTTATATTAGAGTCTGAAGAGGTTCATCGTATTATCACATGAATGATATCAGCAGTGATGTTATCAGTCATGTCAAATGAGATGTTTTCAGTGATGTCATCAGTGATGTCATTTGAGATGTCATCAGTGATGTCATCAGTGATGTCACTAACCATGTCATGAATGATGTAATATGTGACATCATCAGCAGTGGATTGCGGGTGCGCGATATATAGTTAGCGCTTATAACTATATATGGAATTTCAATGGTTTTATGCGAGTAAAATAAGGTTTTGTAAATGCAAATCCCTAACTATATATGGCCTAAAACCAATGGTTTTTTCATTGAATTTTCAAGGTTTTGTAAATGCAAATTCCTAACTATATATCCACTATAACCTATGGTTTTTTCTGTGAATTTCATTGGTTTTTTAATAGCAAATATGAAAAGCTTTAAAATGTCAAGTACGTGATAGATAAAAACATTTTCGTATTTATGCACGCTGATGTGCTTTGAACGCTGCACCCCCCCCCTCCCCTCTTTTGTCTTAGTAGTACTCTCTCTTTGCAGATACTGAAGGGTAGTTAACGCAGGCCTTTACCCTTGTTGTAATCCGTCGTGCCTGCTTGTCTCTCCATTTGATTGATTGTTGTCCAAGCATTTACTGTTTTAGAATTGGTTCTCTTTCGATCATTCTCTATTTACAAACAAGCACAAAGTCGCAATACTCTGTTTAGTCTTTGCAGATAGTGAAAAATCGTGTAAAAAAATAAAAGTAATCGAGCAAAATCAGTAGGCCACTAATTGGATCTCTTTTTGACCTCGCTAAAATAGAAATATTAGGAACAACCCTTCATGAGAAATACGAAAATAGTGAGATGAACAGAGCTCCACACCATGAGGGCTGCAAGACAGCTCGGCTCCATCACCCATCCCGCACAAAATAACGACAAGCCCTATGCAAATATTAAAAATATAGACAACACACCAGCAAAGAAACAGGGTAAAACATTTTATTAAAAAACTATTTACATAACGTTGGTTTATAAGATGATGTCAGTAGTGGACCGATGTGTGAATAGGTCGAAAGCAGCACAAGGCTCCAAGATCCGGATGGCAAGCTCCTGGATGTTGGGTGCCATAGTTCAGAGTTCTGAGTTTGAGCCTTTTTCAATGCCTGTGCTTTGTTGAATCAAAATGGCGGCTTGACACAAAGCTGACTCAAGCGTTGCTACTGATGCTATGCAGACCAAAACTGGTTTTCAGTTTGTACATTTTTCTAGATTTTTCAATCCAAGTTTGGTTGACTTTGTAGAACGATGGCTTCAAATTTTCAACATACGGTGTGGTAGCGCTGACTGGGAGGGGGCGCTTCGCTCCTGCCCCCTCCCCAAGTAAGATTTTCATACGTGAAAGTACGTTAATGGTTTTGGTCCCTGAGTTGCTTCGATGCCACTGCCATTCTCAAATGGCATAAGTTCTGGATGTTGGGTGCCATAGTTAAGAGTTCTGAGCAGTGCTTGTAACACTGTCTGAAGCTTATTTCCACCTACTGCAGCTTCACTATTCTCAAAGTAAGTGAGTGTCGTTTGTGGACCTGACTGCATTAGAAAACAATGTGATATGTTACCTTCCTAAACAGCTTGACGGAGGCCCCTGAGGGGCGGTGTAATGGCCATGGACTCGGAGAAGACGCTTGGCTCCGACACCCTCCCCAAGTCTTATAGCACTGGTGTAGCCTGAGATCGCCCCCGACATAGGCGGCCGGCTCCCGGGGTCCGGCAGAACTTTTTGCCTTTTGATGACTCTTCAATTCTGAACCTTGTCCCACAATCCGTTTGACCTGAAGACACGCTGTAGTGGGGCGCCCCTTTACCGTTTCAGTTGCCATTCCGCCCGCTTTTGCTACACTGTGCCTCTTCCGCCATTCAGCTGTTTACCGCCCGCTCTTGCGACTACAGCGTCTCGCTCATCATGTAGTTGAGTTGCTCCCGCTCTTGCGGTGCAGCGATAGGCGGCTGCCACAGGACTCTCAAAATGGCGGCCGGCTCTTCGGTTTTGGGCCTGATCCACTAAAATGGCCCTGGGACACCTTTGAACTCGGACGCTTCCCTGATAGGGCTTGGGTCCCATTCTCGAAAAGCGTCCCCTCAGCCGTGAAGATTCTACAAAAGTCTTGGGGGCCTCCGACTCCCGCAGGCTTCTGGTGGGGAGCGGCTGCCATGATTGCTCGTGGAATGGCCACGACAGAGCTACGAGATGGTAGTGGTCTCATGCTGACGCCAGCTCTAGTCTGAAACATCCAGAAACACTGTAGACTACCAATTCGATCAGTTCCGGTAGCGCCCCAACATGACCCGGAAGAGAAGAACTTGCCCTCCCCTCTTTGACTGATGGTTCTTGTTGCCTGTCCCCTCTGTTGTCATTTAACAGAACTTTTTGGACTGCTGAAAGGGGTTGTGTTCCGAACGCTGGTTGGTGGAGACATTTTGACTATATTCTTGACCTACGTTGTCGCGTAATGCGTTATATGACACGCCGCGTTAGCGCACCCGGAAGTGATCCGAGGCGCGGCGCGCAGCGCGTAACGTAAGCATAACAGGTCATGTGACTTGTTAATAAAACTTTTCATTGGTTCATTTTACTTTTGTTAATTTAATGATGAAAAGCTTGGTCATATGACCTAAAAATTACGCTTTTTATTGTTTTCGAACAATATTTTTTTTTCAAACATATGTTATAATATTCCAGGCTAATGTACTTTCCCGGAAAATTTACAACTGTCTTGCAAGTAAAATATATTCCTTTTTCGAGAAAAAGGGCGTTTCTTCCTTCCATGACGGAGCCGTTGAGTGAAAGAGATTCGGCCTGCTGTCTTAGTCGCCGATACGCCCGATTATCAGATTCTTATCGATCACTTTATATTGCAGACATGAAAAACACAACTGCCCTTGACCATTTATCTTTACTGCGTTCCTACATATTATACCTTTTATCCGTCATGTAATTGGACTGCTTTATTTCACTTGCCTTTTACTGATTCGAAAACAGTGACTAAAAGTAAAAACTTTACCAATGTAAATACTACTACCGTGTTTTGTTTTAAAAACCTTTATTGTGAAAATGTCAGTATACAAATACGGGCCTATAACCACGTGGGCCGGCCACGGACCAAACTGAAATCGTATATGATGAGGAGACATTTACACTGTAGAAGAACGTAACGAGCGGGCCATTAGGTTGCAAGAACAAAGGTGTCTAACAGTTGCGGAATCGGTGGACGTACATTTTGTAATTAAAATACGACAGGGCCACTTACAATAACATTTTCTAGATATACATTTGCGGGCAAGGAGTTACGAGTCCCATTTATACCGGCGCCATTTTGGGCGAGGCCGGGCAGGTCCAAGATATAGTCAAAATGTCTCCACCAACAATCGGCCAGACCAGAACCCCTTTCGGCCCTTTATGCTACAAGATGGTGTCTTCCATTCAGAAAATATTGTTGGCAGCATTTTGAAAGGAAACAGAAACAGCCGTTCTCCTAGTGAGTCTCACATTGTTACATTTAGGAAGAATGTTGAAGAGTAGTATGTGGAAAATCTGAAGCCATTTTTCTGCAAACTCTCAATCAGACTTGGATAGAAAAAAAAAACCTGAAGAATGTACAAACTGAAAACCAATTTTTGTCTGTATAGCATCAACAGTAACGCTTGAGTCAGCTTTGTGTCAAGCCGCCATTTTCATTCAATCAATAGCGTCCCCCTGCACACATTCAGGGACCTTGTCGTGTCTTCAGATGAAACGGATTGTAGGAAAAGAAGCAGAAAGGAAAAGGAAAAAAGTTCCGCCGGACCTCGGGAGCCGGCCGCCTATGTCATGTGCGACCTTTGGCCACACCAGGGCAATAGTGAAGCTGCAGCAGGTGCAAATAAGCTTCAGACAGTCTTACAAGCACTGCTCAGAACTCTCAACTGAGGCACTCAACATCCAGGACTTGCCATTCGGATCTTGGCGCCTTGTGCTGGTTCCGACCTATTCACACATCGGTCCACTACTGACATCACCTCATAAGCCAACGGGGCACCCCACGCCGACTTTCGGCGCAGCATTGTAGGATGGCCACACCAGTGCGGCAACTTGCTGGACACAACATCGGGGCCATCCAGATCTCGGCGCGTTCGACTCACTGTACCGCAAGAGTGACCGCAACTCAGCTGGACATGCCGTCTTTCGGCGCAGCATTGTAGGATGGCCACACCAGTGCGGCAATTTGCTGGACACCACCTCGGTGCCATCCGGATCTCGGCGCGTTCGAGTCACTGTACCGCAACAGTGACCGCAACTCAGCTGGACACGCCGTCTTTCGGCGCAGCATTGTAGGATGGCCACACCAGTGCGGCAATTTGCTGGACACCACCTCGGTGCCATCCGGATCTCGGCGCGTTCGAGTCACTGTACCGCAACAGTGACCGCAACTCAGCTGGACACGCCGTCTTTCGGCGCAGCATTGTAGGATGGCCACACCAGTGCGGCAATTTGCTGGACACCACCTCGGTGCCATCTGGATCTCGGCGCGTTGTGCTGCCTTCGGCCTATTCGCACATCGGTCCGCTACTGACGCCGCCTCACGTGCCAACGGATTTTCTACGCTTTTTGTAGCCCTATGCCGCATAACAGGTCATGTGACTTGTTTATAAAACTTTTCATTGGTTCATTTTACTTTTGGTTTCCTAAAGATGGAAGTCTTGGTCATATGACCTAAAAATAACACTTTTCATTGGTTTAGAACATTTTTTTTTCCCAAACGATGAAAGCCCCACCTTGTTTCTGGATCATTCAGACTGAAGCTGGCGTCAGCATGAGAGCACCACCATCTCGTGCCTCCGTCGTGGTCATTCCGCGAGCAATCATGGCAGCCGCTCCCCACCGGAAGCCTGCGGGAGTCGGGGGCCCCCAAGACTTTTGTAGAATCTTCACGGCTGAGGGGACGCTTTTCGAGAATGGAGCCCAAGCCCTAGCAGGCAAGCGTCCGAGTTCCAAGGTGTCCCAGGGCCATTTCAGTGGACCAGGCCCAAAACCGAGGAGCCGTCCGCCATTTTAAGAGCCATGTGGCAGCCGCCTATCGCTGCACTGCAAGAGTGGGAGCAACTCAACAACATGGTGAGCGAGACGCTGTAGCCGCAAGAGCGGGCGCAACTCAGCTAGATGGCCGCCACCTGGGGAGGCCCGTTCACGCCGCCTCCCCCACGCCCCCTCCCCCCCCGGGCCGCCGCACGCCAATTTTCGGAGCAGCATTGTAGGATACCAAAACCAGTGCGGCAGTGTACTGGACATCACCTGGGTGCCTGTCGTACATGTTGTGTCAGCCATGGGACACTGGACACAGTCCCATCAACATCTCAACGCGTTCTGCTGCCTTGGGACTATTCGCACAACAGACCGCTACTGACGAGGCCTCCCCCCGCACCACCAGGGACGCCCCACGCTGTTTTTCTGTGCTGCATTGTAGGATACCAAAAACCAGTGCGGCACCCAGGCGACATCACCTGGGTCCCGTCCAGAACTCTGCACGTTGTGCTGCCTTGGGACTATTCGCACAAAAGACAGCTTCTAACCATTGTTGCTTTTTGAGTTGAAAAATGTTTAAATGTTTTTAGTTTTTGTTCCGTTCATTATAGTTAAAAGTTAATAAAGTTTTATAATCTTACTTTGTTGGAGTGTTATCTATTTTTTTTAAAACGGGTGAATGGGGCCTTGAATCGGGTTATTGTCATGTGTGGGCTTTGGAAGTGTGCTGCTGCAGGATCGGACATTTCAAACTCAAATGCACGTTCTTTTTCTTACCTTTCCGAAGCATGGAGCGCAATAGCAGGCAGAGAAAGGGTGATGCACGTGTTGAACACTACCTGACCTGGCAAGTTACTGGCAGTGCCCCCCCGCCCGCTCCTGAAAGAGGGCACACACACACCGCCGCCCCGAGTACTTCACAAATCTTTAAAAGACCATGCGCTTGTTCATGAGGCTTAAATGGTTTATCACCTCTTCTAGAACCCCTGCATCGACCCTCTGACGTTTCCTGGAAAAATTACCATGTAACACAATACCAAGCCCTGTCAGCTGAAACCCCCAAGGAATCGTGGGGCATATTATCAAGGGGGTTTATCTCCGCTTTTTTGGCTTTAAAAGCCATGAAAGCGGAGATAAAATTATCTCCCTATTACCAAGCTGTCGCTAACACCAGTTAGTGACAGCTAAAAGGAGATAGCGACCATCTTGGGCCCCGCTTTGCATGTCAGTGATACTTATCACTAATGACATGCAAAGTGGCGTGCCAAGATGTTAGCGACTGGAAACAGTCCCTAACATCGCTATCTCCTATTACCAACTTTTGGAGATATTCGCGCTAAGCGCGAATATCTCCAAAATCTAACACCTGCCCTGAGCAGTTCTTAGCCATGTTATCCAATGGGAGGTGGATAACATGGCTAAGAGCATTTGCTCGATAATACATGAATATCGCTGACTTTTCTGCGATAATAGCAAGGTTTATCTGCGATAAAAATCGCCGATGTGCGGCGATAATTTTTGTCTCTAAACAAGTTAGAGACAAAAATTATCGCTAGTTGTTCGTAATATGCCCCCGGGTTTTTGCTTGCAGAAATCGGGAGGCGGGAGACTAGCACTGAAATCAGTAGTCACACGCCTGAATCGGGAGGGTTGGCATGTCTGAATTCTCTACAGCTGGGGCCATAAACTACATCCGCAGGGGTAGGTGATAGCCTGGGACCAGCCTGGCATCTAAAATGGCTGCCGTGCACGACAAAATTGTGGCATTGAAAAAAAGGCAAGATGGCGCAGCCGCTGGAAGAGATGTATCAACATATATCAGCCTCCTCAGCCACCCTCAGGAAACATAGGGGATTAGGATACGTCTCCCGCACCCCCTTATACCTAGTAATTTAATTAACGAAGCACAAAATGGCGAATTCCCGTTTCGCTACCAGTTTGCGGCCCAGTTCGCGGCCCGTGAAGCGCTTCTACCGTGAAAAATCATTTTTTTTTTATTTTCCCCACGGGACCCTTTAATAACCCCAACAACATTCCTAGGGGGTCAAGAGGGGGATACCTTGCCCCCTTTCATTAAATTCCCCCTTCGTTTTTCACCTCTTCTTCTCTCTCGATCCTACCAAGAGACAAGATGGCGGCCGCTCCGGACTGTCACGCAGCAAAAAAAAAAAAAGCTCACGCACAGCCGCTGGAAGAGATGTATCAACATATATCAGCCTCCTCAGCCACCCTCAGGAAACATAGGGGATTAGGATACGTCTCCCGCACCCCCTTATACCTAGTAATTTAATTAACGAAGCACAAAATGGCGAATTCCCGTTTCGCTACCAGTTTGCGGCCCAGTTCGCGGCCCGTGAAGCGCTTCTACCGTGAAAAATCATTTTTTTTTTCATTTTCCCCACAGGACCCTTTAATAACCCCAACAACATTCCTAGGGGGTCAAGAGGGGGATACCTTGCCCCCTTTCATTAAATTCCTCCTTCGTTTTTCACCTCTTCTTCTCTCTCGATCCTACCGAGAGACAAGATGGCGGCCGCTCCGGACTGTTTAGAATGTTGACAGACACCGGAGAGCCAATCAGCTTTCTGCGCGCAAAGTTCCGAAACGCGAAAAGTAAGCGGACCGGATCGCTGCCCGGAGCGCTGTTACAGATATATATCTTGATTTAAACGTTAATTTCTCAAAATCCACTGAAGCACATATATTGAGACCTAGCAAAGGCACATCGGGCTAACAGTCCCTACAATTTTGCCAAGTTTCGTGGAAATCCATTCAGCCGTTCGGGCTAAAAGTGAGTCCAACCGCCCTATGGAAATTAACATGGGAAAAACACGTTTTGGGACCCCCCTTTTTTCTCAGCCCCCCCTTGACAACCCCCCCCCAAATTTCTAGGAGCTACACAGAAACAAAATGTGCCATTTTCCTGAAAATTTCAGCCGATTCCGTCCACAAACGCCAAAGTTATTAGACATAGAATTTTCAGAAATCCCATAGGGAAAAAATCCTAACTATATATACCTACTGGCGACCGCCAGTAGGTAATATATATATATATATATATATATATATATATATATATATATATATATATATATATATATATATTACCTACTGGCGGTCGCCAGTAGGTAGTTATAGTTAGGATTATTTTCAATACAAAATCTCAACATTCTATTGTGAATAACTTTGGTGCCGGTTGAGGAATCTGCCTGACAATTTCCTCAAATTTGCCTCGCGGCGCCCCGGTCCTTCCCTGAAAGTTTGAGGGGGATTTGTCAAGCGGGGGCCGAGATAAAAGGGGGGTACCAAAACGTGTTTTCCTCATGTTAATTTCCATAGGGCGGTCGACCTTACTTTTAGCCCGAACGGCTGAATGGATTTCCAATAAACTTGGCAAAATTGTAGGGACTGGTAGCCCGATGTGCCTTTGCTATGTCTCAAGATATGTGCTCCAGTGGATTTTGAGTAATTTAGGTTAAAAAAAATATATATATCTATAAGCGCTCCCCGGTACGCGCACCGGGGCGCTAACCAGCGTGCTACGCGAGTTCGCGGGGAAAGCTGATTGGCTCTCGGGTGTCTGTCAACATTCCAAACAGTCCGGAGTAGCTGCCATCTTGTGTCTCGGTAGGATCGAGACACAAGAGGTGGCAAAAACAAAGGGGGAAATGATAATTAAGGGGGCAGAGTAGACCCCCCTGACCCTCTAGGTTTCATGTGAGGGCTATTTTTTTTTATTTGGGAGGGGGGAGCGCCCGGTACACGCACCGCGGAGTGTACCGGGGAGCGTTCCATGGGGAAAAAGAATGATAGAGTTTTTAAAAAAATTGAGCCTTTTTTTATAATTTGGAGGTAGTTCTAAAAAGAACTGTTTTTTTTCTTCTTTTTGTTGTTTTATATTTTTTTATGTTTTTTGAACATTTTGTACTTTTTTTGGCTTTTATGAACTATTTTATATTTTTTTGTTATTTTTATGGGGAGAAACAAAAAACAGGGAATTGAAAATGGCTCAACTGGAGCAAAAACAAATCAGGAAAAAAATAGGGTTTTTTGGGGCAATTGTGGTTGTCACCAGCAAGGAGGATGAGCTTTATGCTCTGCGCACCATAGGAGATGGTTTTACCACAAAAAATACATGTGATCCTGAATTCACCAAACCGTGGTTGTATGCAAGGGATCGTCTCCCTTTTCTCTGGTCCAGATGGAGTGGGTTGCTTTCTTTTGGAGGTGCTGGTTGAAGATTGGGGAGGTTTACTGGCCAGTTCTCTCACCTCTGCAGCAGCATAGTTGTTCGGATGCTTGCTCTGCATGTGCCTAATCATGGTATTATTACCAAATGAATATTTTTTGTTAGGGTTCCCCCTTGACAGTTCAATGCCACAGATTTGGCAAGTCACCTTTGGCGCATTGACTTTCTTCTTGCCCTCTGGGATAGAAAAAAACTCCCATACAATGTGCTGCCTTGGCCTGTATGGGGTATTGTCTTCTGGCAGCCACCTTCTCCCCTCCTCCTCCTCCTCCCCCTCCTCTTCTTCTTGACCACCAATGTGATGTTGTGGTGGTCCTCTTGGTGGTGGTGGTGGTGGTGGTGCGGATGCTCCAGCTGCTGCAGCTACTGTAGCCATTTTAAAGTAGAAAATATTTCTCTTATATCTCCAAACAGGTCTTCCTCAGTCGAAAGGACAAAGTCAGAATAAGGAAAAAAGGTGGGGGCTTTCATCATTTGGAAAAAAAACTGTCCTGAATCAATGAAAAGTGTTATTTTCAGGTCACATGACCCGGGCTTTCATCATTTGGAAACCAAAACTGTTCTGCACCAATAAAAAGTGTTATTTTCAGGTCACATGAGCCGACACGCTTACGCGACGCGCCCCTGGGTGCATTGCGTAAGCGCGTCAGATGCTTAGGTTGCGCGATCGTATTCGCTCGAGTACTTCCGGTTGCGCTTACGCCGTGCGTATCACGCGGACGCAGCTACGCGATACGTCACAATGTTTTCGTTCGTGGCCTTAGCGCTAACGGGACGCTCACCGGTGCGCGAGATGGGGCGCTCCAGAAAACTGCGCTTTCCAGTGCGCACACCGGGGTGCGCACCGGGAGCGCACCAGGGCAATAAAAAAGTATTATATAAATATACAATATAGGATTCATTATGAAAAATATTACATTTCGTAGGTTTGAGGCCTTATATATAGTTAGGAATTAGCATTTAAAAATCCTATGAAATTCACAGAAAAAAACCATAGGTTTCACACCAGTTATAGTTAGGAATTAGCATTTAAAAAACCTATTAAATTCACTGAAAAAAACATAGGTTTCACACCAGTTATAGTTAACTGGAAATTTTACTGACATAAAACCATAGAAATTCCAACGTTATAGTTAGTTGGACTCACTATAACAAGCGCGCCTGCACTGCACTGCTGATGATGTTACATCACTCATGACATCATCAGTGACATCACTCATGACATCACGTATGACACCATCCTTGTGACAGAGTTACAGACCTCCTTTTAGTGTAATGTAACCCTTGAAATAGATATTCAAAAATAGAAACTAACATTTTAAAAAAAATGGAGATACACATACCAGTTACAACAACCAATTCAGTAATTCCACCATCTATATACACATCCACTCATTTACCAACAGTTCTATATAGTCACTCATACATATACTCACTCATCATATGTAGTGATACATCTATACATCCTGTTATACACCGACAGTCATCCAAAAGTTACTCACACACATACTCACACATGCAAATAAATTATTGAACATCCATTTATATGCATATAAAACTATACACAGACTACCTCTTTACTGCTAAGGAAACTTACACATACTTACTCTCTTAAACAATCATTTATATAAACATGTACTTATTTAAACAGGAACTCTTACAATCTCTTACTCTCATATATACTCACTTATATACATCAAAACTCACATACACTAGAATAAAATATATGTTGTTACTAAAAAACACAATAGTTTGACAGTCATTCACTCACTAACACAAACATATACACACTCATCCACCCATACAGTCCTGCACATATGCTGTCTTCAAAACACATACAAACAGTGAGTGAGTCACCAACCCATGCAGCTACTTATACACAAAGTGAAACACTGATACATATATTTCAATATTTAAAAGTTACTCGCTAATATATGTTTTCAATAAAATACACTTAATAAAGCAGTTAACCAATCGTTTTTTAAAAAAAAAAACATCCATTTACACACTTATTTAAACATTTATTCTTCCATCAACCTTTACAAATACAAATATTAAACATATTAATTTTAAAGAAAGACAAATTCACTGGCTGGTGTCATCAGTGATGTCATGAGTGATGTCACTGATGATGTCATGAGTGATATTAAATGTGACATCATCAGCAGTGCATTACAGGCACGCTTGTTATAGTGAGTCCAACTAACTATAACGTTGGAATTTCTATGGTTTTATGTCAGTAAAATTTCCAGATAACTATAACTGGTGTGAAACCTATGGTTTTTTCAGTGAATATATATATATATATATATATATATATATATATTATACATTGTCGCTCCAGGTTGTCCACCTCTTGAGTAGCACACGAGCAGCAGCTTAATTTACGTGTAGGTGAGGACGGGGATCCGCTTGTAGATGCCGCTCCATAATGGATTTGCCCGATGCGTTTCGAAGCTCCATCTGCTTCTCTTCAGGGGCTTTAACGGAAGCGGTGTGCGCACCCGCTGACACACTTCTCCAATTTCCATATGACACACCTGCCGATGGGAGGCTCCGATGAGACTTTGCATTATGGGAAGTGTGGTGCGGAAAGCACACAATCAAGTCCTGTATGGACCCCACAAGTGCGCCCGTTATCGATCCCATGTACGGCTGCTGTTTCACTTCCGTGACCCCCAAGAGTTACAGGGTGGTGCATACTCCGCGGTTGGACTGCCGCATGTAAATTGTCGCTCCAGGTTGTCCACCTCTTGAGTAGCACACGAGCAGCAGCTTAATTTATGTGTAGGTGAGGACGGGGATCTGCTTGTAGATGCCGCTCCGTAATGGATCCGCCCGACGCGTTTCGAAGCTCCATCTGCTTCTCTTCATGGGCTTTAACCGAAGCGGTGTGTGCACCCGCTGACACACTTCTCCAATTTCCATATGATACACCCGCCGATGGGAGGCTCCGATGAGACTGTGCATTATGGGAAGTGTGGTGCGGAAAGCAGACAATCAAGTCCTGTATGGACCCCACAAGTGGGCCCATCCTCGATCCCATGTACGGCTGCTGTTTCACTTCCGTGACCCCCAAGGGTAACGGGGTGGTGCATACTCCGCAGCTGGACTGCCACATGTAAATTTTCGCTCCAGGTTGTCCACTCCGGTACCCTGGGGGTCACTAATGTGAAGCAGCAGTCGTACTTGGAATCGAGGACGGGCCCACTTGTGGAGTCCATACAGGACTTGATTGTGTGCTTCCCGGACCACACTTCCCAGAATGCATTCATTTGAGCCTCCCATCGGTGGGTGTGTTATACATAAAATGGGGAAGTGGGTCGGCGGTTGCGCACACCGCTTCCATTAAAGCCCCTGAAGAGAAGCAGATGGAGCTTCGAAACGCGTCGGGCAGATCCCGTACGGAGCGGCGTCTACGAGTGGATGCCCGTCCTCACCTATACATAAACCAAGCTGCTGTTCGCGTGCTACTCAAAGGTGGACACCTTCGAGCATTGATTTATACGCGGCCGTCCAGCCGCGGAGTATGCACCACGCCGGTACCCTGGGGGTCACTAATGTGAAGCAGCAGTCGTACTTGGAATCGAGGACGGGCCCACTTGTGGAGTCCATACAGGACTTGATTGTGTGCTTCCCGGACCACACTTCCCAGAATGCACAGTCTTATTTGAGCCTCCATTCGGTGGGTGTGTTATACATAAAATGGGGAAGTGGGTCGGCGGTTGCACACACCGCTTCCGTTAAAGCCCCTGAAGAGAAGCAGATGGAGCTTCAAAATGCGTCGGGCTGATCCCGTATGGAGCGGCGTCTACGAGTGAATCCCCGTCCTCACCTATACATAAACCAAGCTGCTGTTCGCGTGCTACTCAAAGGTGGACACCTTCGAGCATTGATCTATACGCGGCCATCCAGCCGCGGAGTATGCACCACCCCGGTACCCTGGGGGTCACTAATGTGAAGCAGCAGTCGTACTTGGAATCGAGGACGGGCCCACTTGTGGAGTCCATACAGGATTTGATTGTGTGCTTCTCGGACCACACTTCCCAGAATGCACAGTCTCATTTGAGCCTCCCATCAGTGGGTGTGTTATACACAAAATGGGGAAGTGGATCGGCGGTTGCGCACACCGCTTCCGTTAAAGCCCCTGAAGAGAAGCAGATGGAGCTTCGAAACGCATCGGGCAGATCCCGTACGGAGCGGCGTCTACGAGTGGATCCCCGTCCTCACCTATACATAAACCAAGCTGCTGTTTGCGTGCTTCTCAAAGGTGGACACCTTCGAGCATTGATCTATACGCGGCCATCCAGCCGCGGAGTATGCACCACCCCGGTACCCTGGGGGTCACTAATGTGAAGCAGCAGTCGTACTTGGAATCGAGGACGGGCCCACTTGTGGAGTCCATACAGGACTTGATTGTGTGCTTCCCGGACCACACTTCCCAGAATGCACAGTCTCATTTGAGCCTCCCATCGGTGGGTGTGTTATACACAAATCGGGGAAGTGGGTCGGCGGTTGCGCACACCGCTTCCGTTAAAGCCCCTGAAGAGAAGCAGATGGAGCTTCGAAACGCGTCGTGCAGATCCCGTACGGAGCGGCGTCTACGAGTGGATCCCCGTCCTCACCTATACATAAACCAAGCTGCTGTTCGCGTGCTACTCAAAGGTGGACACCTTCGAGCATTGATATATATATTATATATATATATTTATATATATATATATATATATATTGCATTTGGCAGAGAGGTAGTCCTCAGTTCCGACTTGTGCCTTTCACTTATATGGTGTCAATCTGTTCAGTAGTTCCTGAGAAAATTCCGGTTAAAATCATGTATATATCTATTGGTGCGGTGGATCCGTGGATTGTGCGACGATTGGCATTGTAGCATAAGCTCACCGTCTTGATCACGTGCTCAGTGCTAATTGCCTGTCAAGTGGTTGTAAACATTTGAAACCAGGAACTGTTGGCAGCCATTTTGTGCCTCGGTAGAAGCGAGGCTGAGGAAGTCAGTGAAATATGTGTTTAAAACGGAGAAAGGGTGCTAGGGAGGGGGGCAGAGAAAGGGGGCAGGGTAGAAATAATTTTATTCTGTAGACCTGCTTAGGGGGTCCTAGAAGGACCCCCAGGACCCACATTTTTTTTATACCGGGATGCGTGTAGGGTGCGTGGACCGTGCTGTAAAATAAATACAATAAAATTGAGGTTTTTTTAAATAATTAATCTACGGGGTGTTAAATTACTGTAGCAAAATTTTTACATTTTATGTGGGGCCCAGAGGGGACCCCCAGCCTCGGGGATCGTCCGTGCAGGGGCTAAAAAGAAAAAAATTGGTGGGGGGCGGAGTGAATGGTCTCAAAAGCAGCAGGAACCATCATCCATTGGGGGTTTATGTATTGTGGGAGGGGGACTACATGGCTCCCCCCCCGGAGCACTTGAGGGCCCTGTTACCCACCAGGGCTACAAAAAAATGAATGGCTAGGGAGGGGGGCTGTAAGGTCTCCAAAGCCCTGGGGACCACCACTCTCTGGGATTTTTGTACTGTAGGAGGGCTGGTTCCTGCAGTTTACCGGGGTGTCCATCCTGCCCACCCATAGCAGGAAAATCTGTTCTCTCTTTCAAAATCAAAAGCAGATTGCTTTTCCACATGGGGAGTTGTATGTTAGTAGCTTGTGATGTGGAAAATTAATGCTGAGTACCAAATGGGTAGAAGTTGTGCATCAAAGGCGCTGGAGTCGCACACTCTACAGATTATGAGTCATGTATCCAGCACGTGCACACCAGGGGGCCGCACTGAGCACTGCGCTGGGTGCGCGACCTGTAATTTTACTGTAAAAAAATAGCCCCTATCAGTAATTTCAAATATCTCCAGGGACCCTATCCCCCATGTTTCTTAAAATAATTTGGGGACCGTACGGGGAGCTACAATGCCCCCACAGTCCTTCCGGCTTCCCACGTTCTCCGGGAATGGGCATCGCTTTTCCGCAAGGAGAGATGCTAACTTGCATTTGGAAATGCAATCTGCTTTTTTTTTTGGTAGTGAGAATAGATTTCCCTGCTATGGCTTTTAAAATGCAAACTGCTGGCGGGGGCCGTGAGACTCCCGACCTCTCAAAGCAAACAGCAGTGTCCCGGGGGTAGGCACCCTGGGACACTGCATAAGCCGGCTGTCAGGCGTTGTGGTCTCCAGGGCTCTCGAGGGCTGTAGGCATACGGTCACGCAGTCTGTCTATCACAATACATACATTTCCAAGTGTGGTGGTTCCCGGGGCTTGAGGGGGGTCGTTGAGGCCCACACACTTCTAATTCTGTAGGGAGGGCTTTGGACGCGAAAGTGGTGCAAGGGGGTTGTAAATCTGGTACACAGTGTTTTGTTTTAGTTTGCTTTCCTTTCTCGTCTTGTAGAGGATCCAGGGTTAATGTAACAGTTTTTGTATAGCCAGTACCTTTCAACTCTACCCCCAAACGGCTTTCTGCCTGTTACCAAAGTAACAGTTCATGCAACACTTAAATGAGCATAGAGGTTAGAAGTTCACCACACTATGTTGGTAATGGAAAAATGTTACTGTGCTGGAGTTTTTAAAGTTTTCCATAGGAACCGTTAGACATAGGTATAGTTCTGGTAAAGAGTTAGCCTCAGAATTATACTTCAAATTTAAATATCATTTCTATTGGGGACCGCTTACCCCCCCCAAAAAAAGACGTATATACTTTTTTATGATTAACTTTTATTAAAACAATAAATAACTGGAAATGTAACTTAAAGATAACAATACAATAAATACCTAGAAACATAACTTTAACAAAACAATATAATAAAAAAAATGTGACATGGAGTCCAATAGAAGTACGGTAGGTAATCTGCAGAACAAAAAAGAAAATTAGTGTTAGATCGGTGTGACTAAATGAGGTCAAACATTACAAGTCAAATTAACAGTTGAAGATATTTCTTTCTTTTAACTTGTGCAGTGTGCCTGATACATTTCACTTGTCTTATAGACTTGCGTTTAAGCGGTGTCTGTATGGAAGAGCCTACTGCCTCGCATTTACATTACAGATCAACAGGTCTTTAAAATGATTAAGAGATGAATTAGGTGAGAGATCAAGTCATTATGCAGGACAATATTCTTTAGGGCTTATTTACAAGAATCTTGCACCAGTTTTGTGTTACTTTTCTCATGTTTAAAGTGTCTCAAAAGTGGCGCAAGGGGCTAGTAAATAAGGTCTTTCATTTCTAATGCATTTAATCTGAGGCATTGAATATCTAGGTCGCTCTGCTTACCTTGTGTAAACACTGTGGCCAACAAAGTTCACAACTTGTACTCAGCTTTGGTTGGTCACGGCAGAGTGGACAACAGAGTCCATAACTTTAAAAGAGAAAGAGAAATGATGTGAGAGGGAGAGAGAGAAAGAGAGAGAAAACAACATTAAAACTGTGAGAGAGTGAAAGTTTTAGATGGAGCAGTTAATAGTGGAGAAAATACTCGTAGCTCGCCTTTTACCATGGTTGTTTGTCCAAGTATGTGCTGATCATAGTGCACTCTCTAGTTTAGTGATCTGAAATATAGTATATACAGTTAGTCATAGTATAGTACATACAAAAGTGGCGTAAGGGGCTTGTAGATTTGCCTTTCAGACTGTTGTAATCTATCTATTGTCACTGCTCAGAGATAATTGTACATTCCTACACAGTAAAGCTGCTGCACCTTACCCACTCTCTCCTTTTACAGATGACTTGTCGTTGTTTCGGAAAGAAGCTTTTTTGCTCACCTTGTGCCATTGGTGTGATTCAAAAAGGGTGCACCACGTGTTGTAGCAGCCTTCTCAAATGTTGTTATGATGGCCACGCATCATCGCAGAATCCTCGAACGTTGAGTTTTAGAGGTGTTGGGGGGACGCCAATTTGTGAAACACAACCTGTAAGATAAAAAAGGAAGTTACCATTGTGTGTAATTTTTTTATCAAAGGAGAGAGGAAGTGAGAGAGTGACTGCAAAGAATATTTGCAGCTCTACTTTCTGTCACCAGTGTGTTTTTCACCACGTGCTGGGACATAATGTACCATGAAGCTCTACATCTAAAAGATAGTAAAAGAAATATGTCATGTTTGGTAATTGTTACTATCTTATAGTGGAGTTGAATTACATCGGCCTTTCACACACGTTCCCCTCTCACATTTAAAATAACTATTGTATAGTTAATATTCGGGACGTTTGAGCGATTATAAAAACGTTTCTGCTATTGGTAAAAAAATTTACATGTAATTTGATACACTATATAGGACTGCGTTTGTCTAAATCGCTGCGTCGCTTTTTTGTATCCAGTCTGCTGCAGCACATCATTTTTGCGATTATGAATCTTTGTTGTACATTCAGTGGAGTGCTGTAGCTGTAGTAATACAGGGCTGTGAAAGGTTTAAGTTACAGTTTTTGGCACATGAAGGGCAGCTAATATATATATATATATATATATATACTTATTTGGTAATTCAGGTACACTGTAGAGCTTGGTGCTGGAAATCAGTGTTCGAGCCTGGGAGTAGCGTCCACATCCTGTTATTGTAGAGTAAGGACGTAATGTACATGTGCCTCAAAATGTATTAGTTTTGGGTTGATTTAAAAAAAAAAAAAAGGAGAAATAGCCCACACTTACTGTCACAGGTAAGATGGTTGCATACGCTATTTATAGCACAATATAAAGTGGTAGGGTGGAGGAGCAGAATTTTACAAACACAATAAATACATAGACACAGATAGATAGTTGAAGTGGGTACGGGCATATGTGCTCAACTCCATTTTATTACGTTGTTGTTGGTAAAAAGTAGAATAGTAATCATCTTATTATATACAGATATTTAATCATAAACGGTTTATGACGTCTGTTGTACAAAGGTAGGAGCATTGTATGTCAAATAATACACAGAAGATTCTACCGTGAAGAGTTCATAAGTTGTGGTGGACTGACGTAGGGGCGCTTTGTGTGGAGCCTGCGATGATGCGTGGTTCTGGCAGACCGCACTGGTAAAAATGTGTTTTGACTATTGAATGTTGCCTTAAAAAGGGCATGTGGCGATTATTTATGGTGTACTGAGTAAGTGTTTAGTCTGGTGTTTATGGTGTGCTCACCCTGCAATGATGTATGGTCTGAACGGGCTGCACTGAAATCATTCACTGTTGCATACTGGAGTAAATGAACTTTGAGGGGGGGAAATACCATCGATGGTTATCAATTGCTGTTAAAACTAGGTGTACTGATTGCTCCTCATAACAAATGACACGATTCTTCTTCATGCAGTACATTGTAACTTTCACAAATTGGGCACACTCCTTGACACTGCATCCGTTCAACTAATATTTTTTTTGCATAATTATAATTGTCCTATTTATGTTCAACCAGACACAATTTTTTTAGGTTGTTCTTCTTCTCTCTGTTTATGGTGGTCAATATTTTCCCCTTTCATCGAATCTCAAATTATGTGGCACCTTATTAAAATGAGGCATTTAGTTAATGTTTTGTTTGTAGCTCGTAGATACAAGGTTTCCGATTTATTTACCCTTCAGTTTCAAAGACTGTACTGCTGCTGGAAGATTAGCCAGATTTATTATCAGTTTATACTGAAAGATTAGAGACTCAAATGGTACTGGTATCGCATTTGCTGTGTTTTTTTTATTTTCGTATGTTTTTTATATTTATATTTTTTAGGTCTAGCCTGGGCAGCGCATGCACTGCTCTGCAAGCCATGCTGTATCGGAGTATATATTTGAAGCCCTGCCCACCCTCCACCCATATTTGTCATTAGCTTATGTCATTATCCTTCGTAAATGCTGGCTTCTGATCCATTATTAGGCCTTGTAGTCCCTCCTTAGTACCTCCTTGTCTTCATTTGTAACCTCCCATGAGGACTGGCCCTTTTACTTCAATTGTAACAATATGGGTCTTCTTTATTCTGCAAGTGCTATTTGCTTAAATAAGTTTCACTTACTGTAGGAGGACAGGAGGGTCTCTCATGCACAGTTGTGACCATCGGCTTGTTTATTTAACTTGTAGCAAACGGGGAGCTCTTCAAGGGTCATGGGAGACAGAAGGGGCAAATCAGCAATAGGTCTCGCATTTGCAAGAGTTTAAACTATTTGCACTGTAAATGACAATGCCTTTCATTTTATGTTTTTAAAACCAAAACATAAATAAAAAGGCATTGACATTTACAATGCCAATAGCTCAAACTCGCGTAAATGCAAGACCTATTGCATTGCAGATGCTTGTTTTAGAATGTATCTTTACAGCAATTCCCTTTCCTTACTGATGACGACGCTTTCAATCCATTTCGACTTTTAGAACTAGGATGCAACGCACATGACTTGCTTAAATACCTTGATTCCCTTGCATTGGATCGGTATTCACTCAAAATATGGAGTCATTAATATCGATTTGCCTAAATATCGAACTAAAAATATAGAATGGACACAATATCGAATGGACAAAATATAGACTACAAAAATATCGAATAGAATAGCAATAATATCGAATCCAAAGTATAGAATGGACAAAATATCGAATGGACAGAATATAGACAACAAAAATATAGAATGGACAGAATAGAGACAACAAAAATATCGAATTAGAGGTAAGTAAGTTAATATTTATTTTTTAATAATATGTAAGTGTTTGTTATGTTAGTATATGTGTTAAAAGTGTATTTTTATTTTATAATTTATTTTAAATAATTAAAGTTATGGTATTTAATTTTTGCGTAATATAATTCCGGAGCGGGTTGTGGGTTTATAGGGGAATAGGGTGGGAAGTAATTTAAATATAATTAATTAAAAAAATGAATTCATGTATTGGTATTTATTTTTAATTAATTGTTAATTAATTTTTAATTGGTAATTCATTAAAATTTAATTGGTAATTCATTTTAATAATTTATTAATTGATACTTATGTTAATTTTATTAAATTGTTTTGTGTAGCGGGTTGTGGGTTTATAGGGGAATAGGGTGGGAAGTAATTTAAATATAATTAATTAAATATTTTAATTTATTGATTGGTATTTATTTTGTATTAATTGTTAATACATATTTAATTGGTAATTAATAAAAATATAATTGGTAATGAATTTTAATAAATTGATTAATTGATAATTATGTTAATTTTATTAATTTATTTTCTGCTGCGGGTTGTGGGTTTATAGGGGAATAGGGTGGGAAGTAATTTCATTGTAATTAATTAAATATTTTAATTTGTGTATTGGTTTTTTGTTGTTGTAATTATAATTATTTTTTAATTGTTAATTAATTAATTGTTAATTGGTAAATAATTTGTATTAATAGGTAATACTTTTTAATAATTAATTTTTATGTGTATTTTTAATTGATTAATTATTATATTATATAAAATTGTTAATTACTTTTAATTAATTTGTAATTGGTATTAATATTTAATTTATTTTTATTCATATATGAAGTATGTTCTTTCCCTACTGTTGCACTCTCTAGATTGGGAATAGTAATTTGTACCCCTACGCTATCCAATGCTTTCCCTACTGTTGCACTCACTGGAGTGGGAATAGTAATTTTTACCCTTTTGCTATCCAACGTCTTCCCTACTGTTGCACTCTCTGGAGTGGGAATAGTAATTTTTACCCTTTTGCTATCCAACGCCTTCCCTACTGTTGCACTCTATGGAGTGGGAATAGTCATTTTTACCCCTACGCTATCCAACGCTTTCCCTACTGTTGCACTCTCTGGAGTGGGAATAGTAATTTTTACCCCTACGCTATCCAACGCTTTCCCTACTGTTGCACTCCCTGGTGTGGGAATAGCAATTTTTACCCCTACGCTATCCAACGTTTTCCTGCACTCAATAAAGTGGGAATAGTCATTTTTACCCTTCTGCTATCCAACGCCTTCCCTACTGTTACACTCTCTGGAGTGGAAATAGTAATTTTTACCCCTACGCTATCCAACGCCTTCCCTACTGTTGCACTCTCTGGAGTGGGAATAGTAATTTTTCCCCTATGCTATCCAACACTTTCTCTACTGTTGCACTCTCTGGAGTGGAAATAATAATTTTTACCCCTATGCTATCAAATGCTCTCCCTACTGTTGCACTCACTGGAGTGGGAATAGTAATTTTTATCCCTACACTATCCAATGCTTTCCTTACTGTTGCACTCTCTGGAGTTGGAATTGTAATTTTTACCCTTCCGGTATCCAACGATTTCCCTACTGTTGCACTCACTGGAGTGGGAATAGTAATTTTTACCCCTGCGCTATCCTACGCTTACCCTACTGTTGCTCTCCCTGGAGTAGGAATAGTAATTTTTACCCCAACGCTATCCAACGCTTTCCCTACTGTTGCACTCTCTGGAGTGGGAATAGTAATATTTACCCTCCCTTTATCCAACGCTTTCCCTACTGTTGCCCTCCCTGGAGTGGGATAGTAATTTTTACCCCTCCGCTATCCAACGCTTTCCCTACTGTTGCACTCTCTGGAGTGTGAATAGTCATTTTTAGTCCTACGCTATCCAACGCTTTCCCTACTGTTGCACTCTCTGGAGTGGGAATAGTAATTTTTACCCTCCCGCTATCCAACGCTTTCCCTTCTGTTGCACTCTCTGGAGTGGGAATAGTAATTTTTACCCCTACGCTATCCATCGCTTTCCCTACTGTTGCACTCTCTGGAGTGGGAATAGTAATTTTTTCTTTTCCACTATCCAACGCTTTCCCTACTGTGGCACTCACTGGAGTGGGAATAGTAATTTTTACCCTTTTGCTATCCAACTTCTTCCCTACTGTTGCACTCTCTGGAGTGGGAATAGTAATTTTTACCCTTTTGCTATCCAACGCCTTCCCTACTGTTGCACTCTATGGAGTGGGAATAGTCATTTTTACCCCTACGCTATCCAACTCTTTCCCTACTGTTGCACTCTCTGGAGTGTGAATAGTAATTTTTACCCCTACGCTATCCAACGCTTTCCCTACTGTTGCACTCCCTGGTGTGGGAATAGCAATTTTTACCCCTACGCTATCCAACGTTTTCCTGCACTCAATAAAGTGGGAATAGTCATTTTTACCCTTCCGCTATCCTACGCCTTCCCTACTGTTGCACTCTCTGGAGTGGGAATAGTAATTTTTCCCCTATGCTATCCAACACTTTCTCTACTGTTGCACTCTCTGGAGTGGAAATAATAATTTTTACCCCTATGCTATCTAATGCTCTCCCTACTGTTGCACTCACTGGAGTGGGAATAGTAATTTTTATCCCTACACTATCCAATGCTTTCCTTAGTGTTGCACTCTCTAGAGTTGGAATAGTAATTTTTACCCTTCCGCTATCCAACGCTTTCCCTGCTGTTGCATTCACTGGAGTGGGAATAGTAATTTTTACCCCTGCGCTATCCAACGCTTACCCTACTGTTGCTCTCCCTGGAGTGGGAATAGTAATTTTTACCCCAACGCTATCCAACGCTTTCCCTACTGTTGCACTCTCTGGAGTGGGAATAGTAATATTTACCCTCCCTTTATCCAACGCTTTCCCTACTGTTGCCCTTCCTGGAGTGGGATAGTAATTTTTACCCCTACGCTATCCAACGCTTTCCCTACTGTTGCACTCTCTGGAGTGTGAATAGTCATTTTTAGTCCTACGCTATCCAACGCTTTCCCTACTGTTGCACTCTCTGGAGTGGGAATAGTAATTTTTACCCTCCCGCTATCCAACGCTTTCCCTACTGTTGCACTCTCTGGAGTGGGAATAGTAATTTTAACCCCTACGCTATCCATCGCTTTCCCTACTGTTGCACTCTCTGGAGTGGGAATAGTAATTTTTTCTTTTCCGCTATCCAACGCTTTCCCTACTGTTGCACTCACTGGAGTGAGAATAGTAATTTTTATCCCAACGCTATCCAAAGCTTTCCCTACTGTTGCACATGTTTATGTATATGTATGTATTTAAGAATTAAATTGTATGTTTATTTATTTTTAACTTAAATTAATTATTTATTCATTTTAAGCTTATTTAAGTATTTTAAGTATGTTTAAGTTGATTATATTTAATATTTTATTATTTTTTATCTAATTTTAATACACTTAAAAAATTCGATATTAGGACTATCTATATTTTTTACAGCGATATTTTTGATTCAATATGTTTGCACTTACCTGTTTGGAGATAGGAGTTCGATATTTTTGTATTCTATATTTTTTCCTCGCTATTTTCTTAATTCTATATTATTGATTTCGATATTATGTCAGTGATCCCATTGGATCACCTGTAAAGATCATGATCTGAAAGTTTAAATTTTTTTCCCTCTTCTTGTGTGCAAACACTGCCATTGAGAACCAAGAAATGGTCTAAGGTCATGATTCCTGTTTTGAAAAAATAAAATCATTTTGGTGTTTAAGAACGAACGCTTTTGAATATATATTATCGTATGCATTTTTGTAACAATTAATAAGCACTAAAAACATACCTCTCTAGAAACACTTTACGATACTAAATGTAGCCATATGCACAATTAGAAAGAATTGCTTGCGTCTCCTAAAATATATTATCTGCTTTTCTTGCAGGCAGCCCTCAGTCATGAGCAATTAAGGAAATAAATGCTTCTGTTTACATGGAGTTTCAACAAGCAAGCACAGAACGTTTATTGTGGATGTTTAAATCCATGTTCACATGCATTTATATGTAGATATAAACCACATAAAACACGCAAATAACAATATCAATCTTGTGCAAATAGTCATAAAGGAATACCAATTAATGCAAATTTATTTTTATGTATAAAATACAATCTAAAATATATGCATGAAATTCGTCAAATCTAATAAAATAGTCACTAACTGCACTAGATAGGTGTTCAAAGATCAATAATTATATCGTTTTCCACACGCACACCCTAAAACAAATACTAACAGGCGTTATGTATCATATTATAACATACTCCATGTAGTCAGATAATTGCATGTGCCTCAGTTCTACAAAACAATATAATCCATTTAAGACTCAATTTTTGATCTATAGAACGAGGCAGCATTCAGTGTAAACCAGTCTCCTCCTTTTGTTGACAATACATTCAACATTTAGTCTATTTACTAAGGTTTTGAGTCATGTTTGTGTCACAAACGTGCCACTAATCAACACAAAATCAATTTTTCCCAGTTCACTTTCTAGTGCAAGACTTGTTTTGCCCTGTAAATTCACCTGAAATTGAAGCAAAGCATCACATAGCACTGCGCTGCATTACTTAGCACCAAGGCGGCGTTCCATGGTGGTGCATCAGCTTACACATGGAATAACGCATGCATCACGGCACAAGGGTGTCTACATTTGCGCTATGCAGCACACAGTGCACAAGTAAAGGTAGAGAGTATAAATGGACCTTATGTTAATAAATATGGCACAGACCTGCTCTATGCAATTGACATGGCAGAGCAAGTTCTCTTGCTGCGTTGTGCTGCTTCAAATATTGATATATCTGACCCCTGGTGTCTCACACCTTTATTTTTAAAAAGCATTCCAGCATACATTTTGTTCATCATCAGTGTCCAAAATTTCACAGAACACTTGTCTGTAAGACGATAATACCAAATGATTCCATGCTAGTATTAAGTATAATATAGTCCTATTACCCTTATGACCAACTCCTTGTATACCTAGATCTAAAAATAGGTGTGTGGTTGATGTACTTCACGGAATCGGAAGTAACTGCTTGAAATATTGCCCTAGCTTTGCAGCACCCCAAAATTTTTAAATCCAGAGAGATCTGAAGCTTGGCCTTTCCCTGTTTTAATTTCAACAACTGGTGAGATGAGGGGTAACATATTTTTATGGCAAAAACCGAAAGTAGCATTATTTGGAACTTTTGCCACCTGATTTAACTAATGGCATTTAGAAAAATACATTCTCCTGTGTTATCAAAATGTTAAACTCTTATAAAACAATTTCATCATTTAAATACATTGAGGACGTGAAACTTCCTGGGGATTCATGCCAATTAACCTAGGGGCATATTCACAAGGAGCTATCGCCAAATTAACGGCACTTTATCGCGGCCAAAGATGTGATAAATTTACCCCACCATTCACAAGCTGGTGCTAACAGCCCACAGCACCAGTTTTTCCACGATAGCAGCCGCAAAAAACATCACCACAGAGGACCCCCACAACTATTGCCAATGACTTGCAGAGTAGGCGTTCCTGTGCACAAAGCCACGATAACACCCCACCTCAACATTCACAACGACCAGACAGATCGGCGATAAGAACACAAAACACGCAATAAGGCGTATTAGCAGCAGGAAATCTACAACTGCTCTGACCTGGTGCAAAGTCAGAAGGCAGCCTGTACCACAGTAGGGAGCCCAGCCCAGGGCATCATCTGAAGGACAACAGACGTCATGGAGCAAATGAACATGCAGCCCGTACACCCAAGAGGGCCACAACACCCACCTGGCACACCCCCCTGACCACCATAGAGGCAGCGCAGTCAAAGACAGTGGCCCCAGAGGAAACGCACCTGCCTCACAGGCACAACATCTGACAATGTCACAATCCACTCCAGGCTAAAAGGGACAACCATCCTACGCATCCTGGCCGTCATCGCCCAACAGGCCAACGGCACAGACACAGCGGACAACCTACATCCCACACCACGCCAAGCTGCCGGCTGTGCTGCACCTGTTGGCCCCTGGCACACCTCAAACAACACCCACCAGAGTCGGCGGAGTCTCAAAGCCAGCCACATCCAAGTCCCCCACACCTGTCCTGGACATCACCATCACCTTGTCACCCCAGGCCCCGTACTGTCAACACAATGCGCAGGAACTGCTGGAGACCAAGCAAGGACAGTACGCAATAGCCGGATGCACGAACATGTTGGGGCAATCCATTGCAGATATGTCCCACCTGTGCCTCCTGGTGACACAGCACACAATCAGGGCAACAGGAAGCACACGTCACACATCAATGTGCAGGCAATATCAGAACCCCGTGGGACCTACATCAATGTCGCCTCCAAAAAACGCAGCCAGTGTTTATGATCCCGTAGCCACTTCAACATGATATCTTGTGTGTCCCTGTGGTCTTGTAGTATGCATGTGGGCCTTGGGCCCTACAACATTACATTGTGCTGTATACATCGGATGCAGACATTTCACCGCAGGCAGCAGGTTGGCGCTCCGACATGTAGCTTTGTCGTCACTCACTCAATTCAAAAGGAGAGTTGCAGGGGCTTCGTAGGCAGATCCAACGTAGGGGTTTGACTGCTATTTGCACGTCCCTGGGCATGGTTCTGTGCTGTGAATGTGTATCGTGATGTGTCTCTATGGCAGTTAGGGTCTCCTCAGTGGGGTGTGGGTGGGCCCTGAAGGACAATAGACCCCTACGTCGCCGTTGCTGCCTACCTGTTGGCAGTGGGTTGGTGCTTGGTTTAGGTAGTCACGTAATGCCAGCGCCTGTTGGCCTCCTGGATTGGCCTCCTCGGCACTCCAACTGCAATCCCGGTGGTCTACTTGTGGGTCAGTTGCTGATAGTGTTCTGTCACCTCCGTGACGCTGGTCTTGTTTTCCTACGGTCTGCACTCCGTCTTCCTCTCCCTCTTCTTCTTGGCCTTCCCCGACCGTGTTGTTCCTTGCTGGCAGTCTGTGGGGGTTGTGGGGTTCGATTTGGCCTCTGCGCTGGGTGCATCCATGTTGCTAAGTACTGTGGCTTGTTTCTGGTGTACTTTTTTCTGGGGTTTTTATGGTGCATTGTCCCGCCCGACCCGTGGGATTTGCAGGCCTGTGGATGATTTTTGCAACTTTTTGTACCGGGTTTGGCATTTTTTTGCGTTCATGTATCGCATTCTAGCGGCGTGGTGTTGATTTTCACACGGACATTTGATACGTTATCTGGTTTCTATTGCATGCTACCACCTTGTTGTGAATTCCACTTTGACACAGGGTTATTTTCCCACAATAGGCTGCGATGTTGAAAGTTGCGTTACACTACTCTTGCGACTGGAGTTTCACTTTTGTGCTTGGCCCATATTGTGTCTGTTGTATGGTTATATAATCCATTCACGACAAAGATGATGAAGTGCACACGAGTTTTTTCATTTCTTTCTTTTCGTTTGCTTAGTTTCTTCTTATTAAGAGCGTGCTACCCGGAAACATGGTCAGCCCAAACCACGCTGTTATGAATAATCCAAAAGAAATTGGAGTGGAACGACACCCCAATCCGGATGCACAGCATTCTTTTGGTTGCATATAACAACATGCCACAACGTTATTTATTTCCCATGTTAATTTTTTTCTTTTTCCAACGTAATCCACTTTTTTGCAATCTTAATAATTTTCACATATCACAAGAGAAACGCTTATTTCTTCACTCAACTCTTAATGTTACAGAAATGCCCATCCAGGCCTTATCCTGCACCACAACAGTGTACATAAGTTAATCCACGATCATTGATCTTATGTTACCCAATGCATTTCGGGCCCATTTTCCGGCCCTTCGTCACGGGTTTTCTACAAATAAAAAGACATCAATTAGACTACATGTTTTACCCCAATGTCGTCTGTTTTACGATTAATATAACAGTTCCTTCTTTTGACGTTTCCCCAGACATCAACGTTTTTTCCCACTAAGAATTGTGATCCAACACTTCCACATCGTGAATACCCATTGCAACCACCCTTTTCCCGTTATGCTATCCATCCAGTCCCATCTTTATTTCATAGCTGTACCCTTTCCACGCTGATCTACAAACAACATTTTTCTTACGATTTATCTAATGCCCCTCAATGTAGTATATCTATTCCAATCCATACCTTTCAAGCCGTCCCTGTAATCGTCCTCTTAACTTTACCACCACACACAAATGAGCAAGCTATACAACTCTCTCACATTTCTACTTTTAACCTTACTTAGCTCCACCCCTCCACTCCACCTGTTACCAATTAAACTGCCTCTAGCTTCCTCATTCCCTCCAATCTCGGTCATTGCCTACAACTCCCACAATGCCCTGCTGTGCATCTGGATTGGGGTGTCGTTCCACTCCAGTTTCTTTGTGATTGTTGTGTGGTTATGTAATAGCACTAAAAGAGAGTTATACCCCATGACGTTACCTAGTGTCATGGGGTTCTGTCAACACTCCTGAAGTCATCAGTAGACTAGCTTTGGGCAATAGGAAGTGTTGGACTTGGCCCTTAAGGCAGGTTCACCCCTAATCTTTTTGCTTCAGATCTGTGATCTGTATGGATGATTTTCTGGTCTGTGCGCACTTTTTCCCTGTGTCCCAGAGTAAAGTGCATGCATGTAGTTAGGCTGGCCTGCTCTCCTATAGAGATGCATGGGGAATGTCTGTGTCCCTAGTAGTTCCTGATGCGTGGGGAGTGCATGCTCGAATTTGGTATGTGCGAGCTCGTGAGAATGAATGCTTGGCAACGGTGTATGTGGCATGTGTGTGTCATGTGTAGAAATGCCACTTCTAGGACTTGGCATATTAATGAAAAATATGCCTGCCGTGTGATTGGCTGGAACTGGCTGATGAGCCTGGCTCCAGGAAGGCTGGATGGGTCTGCCCGGTGGTGAGTGTGAGATTAGCATGTTGATGGCTTGGGAGGAGAGCACCTGGTCCCTGATGGGCCTGGACTTTCCCCACACAATGCTGGCTCCACCCTCTGTAGTGCGACTGATGTCCCTAGCCCTGCCAGTGAATAGAAAGGGTGGTTGAGGTAAACAGAGTGGGCTGCTGCTGCTGCTTGGGCCAGAAGGACCGCCACTTGGCTTGTCTCCCTGCCTGGAGACCCAGTGTGCTGGCTCTGGCCCTGCCTTGCACCCCTGCCTGCCTCCAGCCCTTGCTGGAGCTTTGCTCTTATCCCTAAGCGCTTTTTCTTGCCTGCTAGCGCTGTGGAGCGCTTTATTTTCCTTCTAGCGCTGAGCGCGCTTCTCTTGGCGCTTGAGAGCGCTGTGCTTCGTCCCCGAGCGCTGGGGAGCGCTCGTTGTGCAGCCGGTGCCCACCCGGCATCTGCCCGTTTGGAATTGCCGATTTTCGGCATAGCGAGTGCCTACCTCGCTTTATGTCTTAATTGAAAGCCGGTGCCCACCCGGCATTGCCCCGTTGTTATTTTGTTGTTTGAAGCCGGAGCCCACCTGGCATTGCCCCGAGATCACCGCCGCAGCCCGGGAGCAATGAAAACCGTTGCCGGGCAGTGCCTACCGCGACCCGGAAGTCCCGCCTCCGACCCCCAGGGCCGCGCTGCCATTGGCGGCCCCGGCGGAATTCAGGCAGAGTGCACCGTGACAAGGCCAGGCGGGAGACCAAGGAAGCCGGCTGCCGCGTCCGCGAGGCTCCCCGAGTGAAGAGGAGCCCCGCGCTGCCCAGTGAAGGTGAGCCAGCAGTGTCCCTGCCCTCGCAGCTCCAGCGAGGACCCGGTGAGTACGGGGGCGGGTCCTGTGGGATTCTTCTAGCGGCCCCAGTTGGCAGAGGGCCGCTCCAACGCTGCAGCATTTCTGTTTTCGAGCCTTGAGAGGCTCTGGGGGCAAGTGGTGTTCTGAGCCCTGCGAGGTTCCAACGACGGCCGCTTTTGTTGACGAGCGCCGAGGCTCGAGGGGGCAGTTGTTTTACGAGCCCTGAGAGGCTCCTTGGCCACATCGATTCTGAGCCCTGAGAGTCTCCTTGGCCACATCGATTCTGAGTCCTGAAGAGACTCTCTGGGGGCATATTCCTTGTTTAGAGCGCTGAAGCTCTAAATTGCCTATTTGCTTTGCGAGCCCCTGAGAGGCTCCGTGTCCACCTTTGTTCTTGAGCCCACGTGGCTCCAACGTTTGCCCAGCTGTGATTCACAACTGTCCAGCACTTTGTGGACAGTTGCGACGTTTAGGCTTGTGTTTGTGCTGCCTGCGCAGACCCCCTGACATTGAGACTCAGGGCATTCCGCCCCTTGCGAGGCCAGTTGGCCTGAGGGACAATCCTAGTGTTGTGCTATGTGCATCCTGCACATTGTAAGTTACTGATGTATGTGATTCATGAGCAAAAGTTCTAACCTGCACCTCTGAATGTGTTTTAATGCCTCATGTGCAATTGTTGACGTCCCATTTTATGTTTATCCCCTTTGCTAGATGTGACCTGCTTAGAGGATTGTTGATGTTCCATTTTATGTTTAGGTTTCCTTCCCTTTGCTAAAAGTGACCTGCTTAGGTGATGGTATTCCTTCCTTAGGTCCTGCTGATAATGTCCTAGTTCCCTGTGTGATTTTCCTACAGTGTTTTAGGGTTGCGTAGGAGGTATTTACTCTTTACCAGTGATTGCTGGTTGTGTGCTACATGTACTATTTTGGTGCTAATCATTATATGTTTATATGCTATGTGTATACCTACAAGTATTATTTCTAACAAGTGCCTACCCCTGACAGTGGTCCATGTGGCCCTGTCCTGTACATAATCCCTTGTAAATTCTGCCTGTGCCTCTGGCCCATTGTAAAGTTTGTGTGTTATCTATTGTGTTTTTACTATAATACAAAGGCTATTTTTTTATATAACCTTGTGTGGAGTTTCCTTTGTGGTGGGCCTTGGGTGTTGTTGCTGGGGTGCGTGCGCAAATACTAAACTCATACCGCCTCCAAGTTTAGCCTTGCTGCTCGCGCCATGTTACCTAGAAGGTGAGCAGGGGTTATCTTGGCGTGTAACTCCCTTGCCCTGTCTTAGGAGTGGTGGTCTCTGACTGACTTTGGCGTGAGCCCTGGCCAGCCAGGGACCCCGTTTCTAACATAGGTGGCAAGCGGTGAGGATAAGGATTTGTGTTTCCGCTGTACCAGTGTCGACAGGCCACACTTCAAACCTCCACATTTTTAGATAACCACATTTTGGGGATTATTGTTTTTTAGGTGAAGATCAGTATTGCTTCTCCTGAAAGGTGTCATTTTGTATTTTGTCCAGTACCTTGTTCCCCGCCCTGCTCCCAGAGTTTGGTACCTGTGTCACTTGTGGTCAGGTTGAGAAAATCTGGGGTGGTAGAAACTGCCTTACCAGTCCGAGGGGAGGTTGTGTGTGAATGAGTGTGTGTTTACCTGGACAGTGGAGTGCAAGTTCTCTGAGATAAGAATCTTGCTGAATTTTGTTAATTGTATTCTCCTGTTTAGCTCAGACCCCCAGGTTCCCTGTGTCAAACTTTTCTTGAGAACGTCCGCCAAAATTGAGCCAGTTTTTGATCTCTGTGGTCTTTTTAGATACAGTAGGTTAGAGCTGGTCAGATTCTGTGAAAAGGGAGGCATAGAGGTTAGTGAGTTGGATACTCAGGCCCAGCTTAGGGACAGACTGATCCTGTGGCAAAAGGATCAGTGGGATCTTGAGCACAGTGAGAGAGATAGGGCCCGGGCCACACGCCATGAGGGTGGTGAGTCTGTGGGGAGCCCTGAAGATTCTGATGAAGAATGTGAGTTGGATGGTGATGACAGTGGATGGATGTCAGCAGATAGTGAGGACCCCGTAGATAGGGAGTCCCTTGCTGGGTCCAGTGTCAGTACCAGTGCCCCATCCCTTTCCCTGTCCCCAGAATAGTGGTTGGATAGGAAGGAAGAGAGGGAGCATCAGCTAGCGATGGAACAGCTCAGGTTCGAGCATGCCAAGCTAGAGGCTGAAAGGGCCTTGTTCAGGGTGAAGGTAGCCCAAGAGAGTAGGTTACCCCCTGAGTGCCGTTGTAATTGTCTGGATTCCCCAGGGAGGATGGAGTCCAGTGGTGGCAGCTTTTTAAATGTCAGTGTAAACAGTCCCACTCCCAGTTCCCCGAGTATGGTTCCTGTTTCCCCAGAGGAGGAGAATAGGTTGAGGTTTAGGAACCTTAAGAAACTGTCTCACCAGAAGTGGGGGTATTTTGTGGATGACTGTTCAGATTCAATGTGTGATTGGTTGAGGGCTAACTCGGACAATGAGCTGGACGGTGTGGTGAATATGTTCCTCAAAGAGCAGTTGCTCAGTTTTGTTTGTCCAGAGTTGCGCCAGCACCTGCTGAAGTTGAAGTGTTTTTGTCCTTGGGACCTTGCGGAAGAAGCAGAGCGCTGGGAAAGTGCAAGAGGTTCCTTAGCGTCGCTAGTGAGTGATTCCTACAATAGTGGGTCAGGTTTTCTCCAACCCAGCGTGGTGGAGGAGGGTGAGAGAAGCCCAGCTCGGTCCCAGTATAGTGAGGAGGGTGTAGGGGCTTACTGCCTGTCTCAGTGGAGCGGGAGTGAGTGTGAGACCGAGAGTCCCCAGATGCCCGAAGCCCTGCCTCAGAGCCTGGATGGTTTCTTTAGGGATCACCAGGGTGGGGACCTATGCTTACCTGTTAGTCCACTTGAGGGAGATGTCCTAGTGTGTGGAGGACCTGGAGCATCTGTGAGCGGAGCTTCTATGGTTGTAGAGTCTGGCAGTACCTCTCCAGTAGGGAGAGTACAGAAGTCCAGTGAAACGAGTGATTGGGGGAGAGGATGTGAGTCCCCAGAAGTCCTGGAGTGCCAGGCAGGGATTCCACCAAAGGTTCTCGACCGGAGGTTGGAGGTCCAGGTTCAGGGTTTGCCTGACCTGAAGGGTAGGAATACTGTAATCAGTGTCCTGACCAGTTCTTTCTCCAGAGGTACCGCCCCGGTTGGGAGGGAGCAGGACTCTGGAAGGGGGTGCAGAGGGTGGGAGAGCCCACCTCTGACCCCGGTACCACCTGAGGGGTTAAACCCTAGGTTAGGAGAATGGTGTTTAGAGGGTACCCCTCGCAGGAGGCGGAGAAACCCTAGGAGAAGAGGTAAGGGGAGGAGAGCCTTCCCTGAGACTCCTGGTCCACCTAAGGTTGTAGACCCTAGGCTGGAGAACCAGTGGCAGTCTAGCCCTATCTTGCAGACAGGAAGAGTGGAGCATGGCTATTATGTGCCAGGGGTTACTACCCACCACTTTGTAAGTAGGTAGGAACCAGTGGCACCTGGGTGGCCTTGGGCCTGGTCCTGGCCGAGTGCAGCTGGAGAGTACCAGTGGGGTAGTCCAGTTAGTCCCTACCATAGTTTTAGAAAGAACCCCAGGGGTTCACCGTGGCGTAAAACAGGAGGGTGTCCCTGCAGTTGCGGGCCCACGTCCGTGTTTTATCGCCCCAAGCAGGGAAGCCCATCACGGTGGTGATTGGTCTGTCCTGCGTTTTGGCTGGAAGGGGGTTGTGTTGGACTTGGCCCTTAAGGCAGGTTCACCCCTAATCTTTTTGCTTTAGATCTGTGATCTGTATGGATGATTTTCTGGTCTGTGCGCGCTTTTTCCCTGTGTCCCAGAGTAAAGTGCGTGCATGTAGTTAGGCATGACCTGCTCTCCCATAGGGATGCATGGGGAATGTCTGTGTCCCTAGTAGTTTCTGATGCGTGGGGAGTGCATGCTCAAATTTGGTATGTGCGAGCTCGTGAGAATGAATGCTTCGCAACGATGTATGTGGCATGTGTGTGTCATGTGTAGAAATGCCACTTCTAGGACTTGGCATATTAATGTAAAATATGCCTGCCATGTGATTGGCTGGAGCTGGCTGGTGAGCCTGGCTCCAGTAAGGCTGGATGGGTCTGCCCGGTGGTGAGTGTGAGATTAGCATGTTGATGGCTTGGGAGGAGTGCACCTGGTACCTGATGGGCCTGGACTTTCCCCACACAATGCTGGCTCCACCCCCTGTAGTGCGACTGATGTCCCTAGCCCTGCCAGTGAATAGAAAGGGTGGTTGAGGTAAACAGAGTACTTCAAAACAAGCTGCCACTGGTTTTCCCCCACCCTGCACCCATGAGACAAAGGGAATTTACTGTATAAGAAGGGGCTGTGTCCCCATACAATTTGTCCTTGGTTCTTCTTGTGGATCCTTGCCAGAGGGGGCTGCTGCTGCTGCTTGGGCCAGAAAGACCGCCACTTGGCTTGTCTCCCTGCCTGGAGACCCAGTGTGCTGGCTCTGGCCCTGCCTTGCCCCCCTGCCTGCCTGCAGCCCTTGCTGGAGCTTTGCTCTTGTCCCTAAGTGCTGGGAGTGCTTTTTCTTGCCTGCTAGCGCTGTGGAGCGCTTTATTTTCCTTCTAGCGCTGAGCGCGCTTCTCTTGGCGCTTCAGTCCGCTGTGCTTTGTCCCCGAGCACTGGGGAGCGCTCGTTTTGCAGCCGGTGCCGATTTTCGGCATAGAGAGTGCCTACCTCGCTTTATGTCTTAATTGAAAGCCGGTGCCCACCCAGCATTGCCCCGTTGTTATTTTAATGTTTGAAGCCGGAGCCCACCCGGCATTGCCCCGAGATCACCGCCGCAGCCCGGGAGCCTTGAAAACCGTTGCCAGGCTGCTGCCTACCGCGACCCGGAAGTCCCGCCTCCTGACCCCCAGGGCCGCGCTGCCATTGGCAGCCCCGGCGGAAGTCAGGCAGAGTGCACTGTGACAAGGCCAGGCGGGAGACCAAGGAAGCCGGCTGCCGCGTCCGCGAGGCTCCCCGAGTGAAGACGAGCCCCGCGCTGCCCAGCGAAGGTGAGCCAGCAGTGTCCCTGCCCTCGCAGCTCCAGCGAGGACCCGGTGAGTGTGGGGGCGGGTCCTTTGGATTCTTCGAGCGGCCCCAGTTGGCAGAGGGCCACTCCAACGCTGCAGCATTTCTGTTTACGAGCCTTGAGAGGCTCTTGGGGCAAGTGGTGTTCTGAGCCCGGCGAGGCTTCAAGACGGCCGCATTTGTTGACGAGCCCCGAGGCTCGAGGGGGCAGTTGTTTTACGAGCCCTGAGAGGCTCCTTGGCCACATCGATTCTGAGCCCTGAGAGGCTCCTTGGCCACATCGATTCAGAGTCCTAAAGAGACTCTCTGGGGGCATATTCGTTGTTTAGAGCGCTGAAGCTCTAAATTGCCTATTTGCTTTGCGAGCCCCTGAGAGGCTCCGTGTCCACCTTTGTTCTTGAGCCCACGTGGCTCCAACGTTTGCCCAGCTGTGATTCACAACTGTCCAGCACTTTGTGGACAGTTGCGACGTTTAGGCTTGTGTTTGTGCTGCCTGCGCAGACCCCCTGACATTGAGACTCAGGGCGTCCGCCCCTTGCGGGGCCAGTTGGCCTGAGGGACAATCCTAGTGTTGTGCTATGTGCATCCTGCGCATTGTAAGTTGCTGATGTATGTGATTCTTGCGCAAAAGTTCTAACCTGCACCTCTGAATGTGTTTTAATGCCTCATGTGCAATTGTTGTCGTCCCATTTTATGTTTATCCCCTTTGCTAGATGTGACCTGCTTAGAGGATTGTTGATGTCCCATTTTATGTTTAGGTTTCCTTCCGTTTGCTAAAAGTGACCTGCTTAGGTGATGGTATTCCTTCCTTAGGTCCTGCTGATAAGGTCCTAGTTCCCTGCGTGATTTTCCTACAGTGTTTTAGGGTTGCGTAGGAGGTATTTACTCTTTACCAGTGATTACTGGTTGTGTGCTACATGTACTATTTTGGTGCTAATCATTATATGTTTATATGCTAAGTGTATACCTACAAGTATTATTTCTAACAAGTACCTACCCCTGACAGTGGTCCATGTGGCCCTGTCCTGTACATAATCCCTTGTAAATTCTGCCCGTGCCTCTGGCACATTGTAAAGTTTGTGTGTTATCTAATGTGTTTTTACTATAATACAAAGGCTATTTATTTTATATAACCTTGTGTGGAGTTTCCTTTGTGGTGGGCCTTGGGTGTTGTTGCTGGGGTGCGTGCGCAAATACTTAACTCATACCCCCTCCAAGTTTAGCCTTGCTGCTCGCGCCACGTTACCTAGAGGGTGAGCAGGGGTTATCTTGGCGTGTAACTCCCTTGCCCTGACTTAGGAGTGGTGGTCTCTGACTGACTTTGGCGTGAGCCCTGGCCAGCCAGGGACCCCGTTTCTAACAGGAAGCATCAATTGGAACATCCTATGTATGCTGATGTCACCCAGCAGTCGTGGTTCAGGAGGGGAGAGCAGCTTATCCGGGAGGGTGTTTCGGATATTTGTACATTGATGAGCATCAACAAGCTGACCGCCAACTCTGTATTTTTCAGTTTTAATACCGCTTCTTCGGGCTTTGTTGTACAATTTTCATTGTATCTCTTATTACATTATTTCGAGTCCATGATTTGGTGCTCAAAGGTAATTTCACTTAGATCACAGCAACCCTACGATTAGTGTAAAAATCAAGGGATGTTACTTAGGGCAAATTCCTGAAGCAAAGCTATCCAAAATGTACCTAGCCACATTCAGCAAGTGGCACATTGCTCTTTTGGGAAAAAAAGGCCCCCCGACAAGATCTAGATCACATCCCCAAAACACTGCTGGAAAAGCATGAATTCACCCATCTCAGTGCACCTTATCATCTTAGTGCCATGCTATATCCTTCACGACAAGTAAGTGTTCTAACAATTCAAAGAAAGTTTAGATATTTTTCTGTATGCTGGGTTCCCATCATACATTGCAGCAGGACTAAGATGCGTCAATTTGGAACAATCATTGACTTCTGCGTGATATGTGCTTGTGGCAACATTTTTTAGACGAGTTCCATCTGAACTAGGTAACAGTTTCTGCCCTGATCGAGTTTTAGACTCTGTCACAGGTACACAACGCATCTGGGGTAAGGTCCTATACCTAGTCAAAGTACCCTGCCCACACAAGTCAAATCAGGCGCTTACAATGAGGGACCTCTTCAATGACTAGTATGTTGATCGATGAAACAACATGATCTGGAGGTTACGCTCTAGTGATGGGTACGATAAAGTCTTAAAAAATGCGCGCCAATAATATCAAAATGTTTCAAGTCATCCGGCACAGGTCAATCTCCAGCAAATCTTTTTACTTTTTAGTTACCTACGCTTTTTGACCAATTTTCAGTAACATCTGATTATTTTCGGTCTTTAAATATGAGTCGGTATTTGAGATAGAAAATGGAGTCAAGCGATCACCGTGCACTGATGCATCCACTTGGTTACACATGCATTTTATGCACATCATTGTAAAATAACCAACCGTAGTAAATCATAGCATACAAAATCATAACCTCATCTTGTATGGTATTACATTGAATAACAATGTATTATTGTTGTAAAAAACTTAACAGTTTAGTATAAAATGGGATAAACGTAGTTCAGATTCTCCATTAATGGGTAGTTGACACACTGTAGATAGATTAAATAATGAACGGTATAGGGCAGAGAAAAATGCTCATACATTAGAAAAGTGTGTCTAAATCTAAACTGTAAACCACTTTCAAAATGCTACAATATGATGCATGGAAAATGTTGACATTTAGCTGGCTAGAACTGTACAACACATTTCCAATCATCTTTTAATTTCATACTCATTAATATTGTGATCTTGTAACCAGTTTCAAGAAAGGTAGTTTTTATTTTTTTATGTCCTTCTTTTTATATGTATGTTGTTAGGATTTGGATTTGACCCTGATAAAACCCCCATGTATTTTGTAATGGACCTCTGGTTGTGGACATTTGCTGTGGCATGGGACATCATAATGGAGCCTCAGACACGGTTTGTTCTGTGTTCAAATGAATGTGAGCTTCAACCATCAGTGTCTTCTTCATTTAAAATGAGGTCAGCAACTGTGAACAGCTGGTGACAAGGACTTTCAGCAGGTTTCGTGTGACGTGTATGCACCGAGTAAATGCTGGGGAGGAACAGCTTGTCTGATTCCGCCTGACATGTGCACACATTTATCTCCGTGTGAAGATGCGACCAAAAATGATTCGGTTATTGCTTACTAAGGCCTTCTACTTTAATTGGAAATCTAAAACAAATCTGCCGTTTTTTGGCAGAATGGTAACTCTTCACTATTTGATCAATTGTTCCAAAAATGTAATGTTTGATTGGCATGAGACTAAGACGGTCACTGGTATGTATCTGCCTATCATTTGCTGGGTCACAAACACATATCAAAAGTATCTTCTGCTCTATGAGTTATTTCATTCACATTTTGCATAATTCGCTGAGCCATCCCGTATGATATTCTTGGTTTGCATGTAAACAAAGGCAAGTATAAAATCGAAGCGTGAAAAAAGCAGAATCTGGTTCTGGGATTGTCTTTCCCTGCTGGAAGAGTTAAGTGTTCGGCTGCCCAGCTGGTAGTTCAAATCCCCCCCGACACAAGAGGCCCACTCTTCAGAGGGTAAGGATTTATTTGGAACATTAAGAGAGCGAGGTGAAATATCCCCATTTATTTGGAGCACCACCATCTCAATATAGCTTGCAAAATGTTCACACCTGGAAAAAAGGAACAGGGCAAGGAATTCTCCAGCTTCTATCTCCATTGTCAGGTTCTTTTATAGCTTTAGAGGGAAGAAATGATACCTAGATAGATGAATGTTGGCTCCCAGGAGACACGTGCTGTAACTTTGCTCCATGAAAACACCCTTGATTTTTCCCAGAATGCCCAATGGGTTGGGCAGTGTGTATTCTACCCCTTTGAAGTGCAAATTAGCTGTTGAGAGATAATGTTGCATCACTGCACTCCATGTTCAATGACCACTGCCCTTACTTTTATACCTCTGCAGAACAGGTGAGGAGTAAAGGACCAGGAGGAGCAGGACGATGGACCAGTGCTGCTGAGAAACTCCTAATTGAAGTGTGATGGCCCATCTCTGAATTTGTAGTCCTAGACTCGTGTAGACTTTGTCTACAGACCTATCAGCATTTGCACCCTAATTCCCAGCAAAGACCAGTAAAGGGTGGACTTGCTGGGGACCTTAAAGAAAAGGGGTCTCTTAGAGTTCTCCTAACTGGTCCCATTGTGAGAGCCCTAGGATAGGGAACCATAGTGTTGCAGGGATTCTGCTCGAGAACAGAACTCCACTTGAGACCATAGTACATCAGCATGTAGGCACTGAGTCAAAATACCACATCAGTATCTATGAGCCCAAGTCAGACCAGCTATAGTGCCTCATTTGCACTCCTAACCTGCCCAGAGAGACAGGTGACTTAGCTCCCCAGAACACAACACTCTTGACCCTCTCAGGGATGATGGTAAAAGGAAACACCCTTTCACTCTCTTACTCGTACTTGTCCACAATAAGATAAACAAGAGATGCAAAGAAGGTTTATAATATTTAATGAAACTATTGTGTTCAAAGATGCAGTGTATGCGCCACAATTAGACACCAAATGCATATCAAGAATTTCATTAGCACAGTTAACCAAACATATACCTTAAAAAGCCCTGTCATATTATAAAACAGATCAGCCAAGACCCCCCCCGTTTCTACTGAAGCTGCATTATATTTAAGAGATTTCTGAGATTAGTGGCGGACCCCATACCGTAGCATACATAGATGTATATTCTAAATATCAGTCAATGCAGAAATCTTGCTTCAGGACGTTCGCTCAGTGTGTGTTTTTAGAACTCCAATCCTCAGACATTTGACAAGATATGTGTGCTCAGAAACAGCAGCTGGTTTCTTGTGTTATGTCTAGGTGCTAGTGTCTTACCGGAGAGAATAACATAGGGCATTGCTGTTTGACCTTGTCAATGGTGTTCAGACTAAATCCCAAGAAGAGAACAGAACACGAAAACATATGCAAGTTCTATGTGAAAATACAATTTGGCCCAAAAGCAAGCATGTTTATGCTCTAACATGTGCAAAATAATGCAGCCCACAATGTGCGCAACTAGGCTAAAGTAGGGAAAACGGGCATGGGCCATGCAGGAAACACACAACAATAGTCTCTTGCTGGACACAGGCATCCTGCTGAAGTTTTTGTGTAGTGGAGGCAGGGAAAGTAATCTCTCTTGAACACCAAGGCAGCTACTGTCAGAACACCCCAGGCCAGGAGATCACAAATAAAAGACTCTAGGGTAGATCCATACTCCTACAGCCAAACTGCTGCCATAGAAAGAGATGTCATAAGTACAGCAGGTGGCCCAGATGTGGTTGTTGTGCTCACTGCATAATAGGAGTCAAGGCGCATCCTATTAACAAGGTCCAAAGAAGTTATATGTAGGTTTGAGTTGCATGTGTTACCATTCAGAGAGGACCTAGCCTGGCAGTTCTCTGCCTGTACTGTTGGGGCAGAAACAAGGCTGATTGGCAAATGACGGTTTCCTGTGTAAGATGACATGACGAGCAATAAAATTATGGACTGAGATGCATCGCTGAGTAGTTTCCATTGGATGAGATAAATTCATGCATTCCACTAATCATTTTTTGTTTTTCTTAGTGATAAAGAGAAGGCAGCAGTGTTAGAGGCTGTCGGGAAGCCCAGTGACTCGTCAAGTGAAATTTTGAGGTTCAGAGGACCCCAAAGCGTGCTGTATCAAAGAGAAATCAACAGGTGGAAAAAACACACCATAAGTCTTTGAAGTTTGTTAGAAATTGCAGAGCCAGGAGTATCATAAACTGCTGAGATAGGCTTTGGGGGGAGCCATCAGAAGCAGCAGCAGGCCCCTGAAGTGCCACTCCTACACGAATAATACTATAACTGTAAGTCTTCCAGGAAAAATAATTTGTAGACCCAAGTGAAGTTGTAGCTTATAAGAAGATGCTCCAGGAATGAGCTTTTATGCTGCTCCAAATGTGTTGGGACTTTGTGCCTGTGGTCCTGAGAGGTAGCTAGGCAAACTGGTTAAGAAGTTGATGTATGGATTTTCATTGAAGTGTTTGTATATATAGTGATATTGGTGTGAAATTTTGTCAAAGCTAAAGGGTTTGGCATTATAATAGCGAAGGACCATGTTATCATAATTGTGGTGACACTGACAGGCTTATGAGATTTGCCCTGAAATGTTCATTGATCTTGAAATGCCTATTTTTAATTGCTGTTGAAACTGGTTTTTTGCTCACAAAGGAAAAATGCTGATTGTGCTTAAAATAAATCATAGTTTTGCTGTTTTTATTGGTATGAAGTGTATTAACAAATGCTGTAAACCTGATTTAAATACTGAAATACTGTGAATATGATTAACAGTGCTGGTATGCTTGTCTTTTCATAGCTACATAAACCTTGTGGTTTCACGTGCCAGTATCAACTGGTGCAAGAACTGTGAATGGTGGTTCAGCAATATAAGATCTACTCTGGATTTAGGGGCATGGTAATCCACTGTGAGAATCTTCTAGGGCAATATTTCCCAAACTGCGGGTCGTGAGACGATTTTTGATGGATTGCCAAAATCCAGAAATAAAGTGGCTTTTAAATTCTGTATTTATGGTGCCACATTTGCTGCACTGCAAAGACAGAAGTGAACTGTAAGGCAATGTCTTCTACTACTTAGTTTGTAATACAGAGACTGGTGTTCACAAACTCTTACTTAGTAGATAGACAAAGAAAAATAAAGTGAATGATGTGAAAATCATGCTGGGGTACATCGAGTGTAAAATGAAAGCTGAGGGATGTCATTTTTTCCTAACACCCAACACAATGTGTTGGGTGTTAGGCTCATTTTCACAACTTGTGTGCTACCTTCACTCTCCTTTCTCAACTGTTCCTTATCTCAGGGCGTTGTTCCTCCAATTCTTCCCATCTTAAAAAAACCTGGTGCTGACCCCTCTGCTCCTGCCAACTTTCGACCTATTTCCTTACTTCCCTTTTTAGGGAAAGTACTGGAACGGCATGCGACCAGAGCCCTCACCTCGTTTGTGGAAGAAAACCAGGTTTTAGCCCCCGTCAGGCCGGATTCCGGCCTGCTCACTCCACCGAGTCTGTGGCGCTATCCGTGCTTGACAACCTTAGAGAAGGTATGGATACCAACCTTCCCCAGGCCCTGGTCCTCCTCGACCTCTCCGCCGCCTTCGACACGGTGGACCGACCATTCCATTCTACTCTCCTGTGTCGGGGCGGCCGGGGTCGGTGGAGTAGCCTTGGTCTGGCTTTCCTCCTTCCTGAGGGACCACACCCAAGCAGTGCGGCTGGGCGAGTTTTCGGCTGAGCTCTGTAAGGTTCCTTGTGGGGTTCCCCAGGGTTCCTCCCTTTCCCCACTACTTTTCAATCTCTATATTGCCCCTCTTATTTTCGCCCTTCAACAAATGGAGGTCTCCGTATTTAATTATGCAGATGACCTCCAGCTCATATTCAATCTTTTTTCATCCCCTGATTCTATATCCAACTTTCAAACCACTATTTTCATCCAGGACTGGATGAGCCACAACCACCTGAAACTAAACCCGGATAAAACCGAACTGGTTTTGACAGGTGGTTGTGCCAGTCCCTGGTCCTCTCTCTTTTGGCCCCCTTCACTGGGTTCCCCCCACCCCCCCCTCTCCTTCCGTCAAAGCGCTCGGTTTCAAGATCAATGATCAACTCACTTTGCACGCCCAGGTGAGTTCGGTGGTGTCTTCTTCTTTCCTTTCCCTCCGCACCATCCGCAAGGTATCCCGCTTCTTCTCTTTCCCTGCCCTTAAACTTATTGTACTGGCTATGGTCGTCTCTAAATTAGACTACGGCAACGCCTTATACTGTGGTATGCCCTCCTACAATGTTCGACGGCTTCAACTGGTGCAGAACCAGGCCGCTCGACTAGTCTATAAGTTGGCCAAGTCACATCATGTTACCCCACTCTTGAAATCCCTGCATTGGCTCCCTATTCGCGAACGCTCAATGTTCAAGATGGGTTGCATTACCTTTCAGGCTCAGTCAGGATCCGCCCCTGCCTTTATCTCCTCTGAGATAAAGCTCTATACCCCGGCAAGAGAATTACGATCATCTTCCCAACACCTGTTGGCTGTCCCCCGGTTTCGTCGGAAAAAATGGGGAGGCTCAAAATTCTCCACCATCGCCCCCACCTTCTGGAACTCACTTCCGTTTCAACTCAGGTCCCTTACCCAATATCCTCTGTTCCGAAAAGCATTAAAAACTTTTCTTTTCTCACAAGCCTTCCCCCAATGAGTCTCTTCCTGTCTCCTGCCCCCCTCCTGCTGATTGAGGCTTAGTGTACCACAGCGCCAGGAAACCGTCAGGTGTACGTGCGCTTTAGAAGTGATTTAAACTTAAACTCAATGTGAATACCTGTAAATTAACTGCACATTCAGCCGTTAGAAAAGCAGAATGAAGCACATTTTTTGAAAACTTTGGAGTCTGGCAGAAGCCACGATTTTAGTGGGATCAGAACAAATAAAGGCACTTGCTGGTGCACAAATAATAAATATTCACTGAAACCTGATTTCCACACATTATCATTTGTGTGCAATACACTTTTATCTGCAAATCTGTATATTAATACCTGTAAATTAACTGTGCACATTCAGCAGTTAGAAAAGCAGAATGAAGCACATTTTTTTATAATTCTGAAGTGTGACAGAAGCTAAGATTTTAGTAGTCTCAGAACAAATCAAGACACTTGCTGATGCACAAATAATACATATTCCCTGAAACTTGAATTCCACACATTATCGTTTGTGTGCAATAGACTTTTATATGCAATACTGTATGCCTGTGCACATTTAGAGACCATTTAAATGGAGAATGTGCTGTCTGCAAATAAAAATGTGCTACCACACAATCATTTTTTGCATAAAAAAATCGCCCGTCTCATGTCCTTCAAAGCTAGGTGAGTCACCAACGTTTGTCCTACTAAAAAGGGGGTCGTGGGTCTAAAATGTTAGGGAAACACTGCTCTCGGGTATGGTTTTTTTAACCTATGTAGAGGGATTCTAACTGGTCTTTTCACCAGCCATTTTGTGATTCTTTCCAATTTTGTGTGTATTATTCAGTTAAAGTACTGTCGGTTTTAAATAAAAAAATACTGACTAAACAATGATTTATTGAATATTATTTTTTTTTTCACCTGACATTTTGTACATATTTGGAATTTTGTGCGCGTTACGAAGTTGTATGTGTATGTACTCAAGTACTTTCCCAATGAAAAATTGTAGGAATTGGTAAGATAATTGTTTTCTTCTGCACTTAGCAAAAATGTTTTTAATATTGACTAATATTTATCTTATGGGCCGACAACGTGAACTATTGTTTGCGTCCATTTCTTCATAAGCTTGTGAGTTTGTCAACTGACATATTTTGATTTGAATGAATTAAATTTGCAAGGGAAGCTAAAACAAATAACTGGCTTACATCGCACACAGTCCACCGAGATTTATTCAAGTAGGAATTCTGTTCTTCCGCATGGCAGAGGTTCTTCGTGCTAAGGGAATTGTCCTGTCGCCTTAGTGAGGAAGAAACACTTCGCACACATTTGTTAGGACCTAGAATGGGGGAATGATGATATACAATAAGACTGCATTCAGTGGCTGAAGTTTAGAAGGAGACTCCAAGAAATAGACGCTTTAATAAACGAGTAAACGTGAGTATGATTGAGCGGGAGCAGGGACGGGGTTAGAGAAGATTCCGCGTGTTCTTGACGCATGAATACTTTTTCAGAATGCGCGCAGTTTCTGTTTTCAGCATGATTGGCGATGATTTACTCTCTTTCTTTGGTAAGTCAAGCATGCAGAGGAATGGAAGGCAGCGGAGCATCCTTGGACACTTAGGTTGTTTGTTTCCCTGCCTGAAACATGGCTTATAATTAAATGGGATGTAAAAGGATACACCATGGAGGCACAATTATTTTCTATTTTAGGAACTGTAGCTTACAGTTCTTTCTTCGCGGATACTAAAAGACCAAATGAAATGTACATTTATTGAAGGAAAAGTGGTTAGAAAGATGGTTTGTAGATGTAAAATGCCCAGTCTCCCATCATAGATGGTAATAAATGCCATCATCTCTTGTGATATGAAGTGATTTTCTGATCAAAAGCTAGAATCCACCAAGGTCAAACCAGCCTATCGTCCTTCCAAAGTCAATATTTTGGTTACAAAGTAATATTGTAATATAAACACTTGGCACATTATCATTATCTTAGGCCTGCCAACACATACAGTGCCACTGTGTCTCACATGACATTGCCTCTGTTCATATGGCCTCCGGGCAGGGTCAGAATGGTACAGCAAACAGGCCCGGGCACAAACATAAAAATAACCACTATTGGGGAATTAGATGGCTAAAAAAATGGACCATGTTTTCGAATTGGGGCAGTTTTTAGGTTTTGAAGACATGCTGTAGAAGTGTTTTGCAAGGAATGGGTTAGATATGGGGGTCTCTAGTTGGTAGAGATAGGTACCAGTGACCAAATAGGGACCCTTGCATCTAGTCAGGGTAAGGGGCTACACTTCTAAAATAACCCCTGCTCAACCCCATGGTAGCTTGGCATAAGCAGGCAGGCTTATCTCAGAGGCAGTGTGTAAAGCATTTGTGAACACATAGAGTAATACAGTGACAACACTACAGATGGACACCAGAAAGGTTGTATTATAAAAATAGGTATTTTTATATAGACTTAACACAAGGCCAAACGACAAAAATCCACAATACTGTACTCAAAAATTGACTTCAAAATAGGTTGTTCACTTAAAATCAGTCTCTAGCCACCAATAACTCCAACGTGAGTTATCAAAACGTTGTGACAGGAGAAATGCCAAAGTACAGCGCCGACCGCTCACGGTCCTTATGACCCCAGGGGAGGTGTAGGCTTGGTTCCTGACTGCAGCGCAGGGGAGGTGAGAGGATGGTTCCTTACTGCGTCAAGGAGGTGACATCACAATGGAAACCACGGTTCCTTACGATGTCGTGCTATCGATGGATTCTCGGTCACCCACGTCGAGGATCAGATCAGCGATGCCCATGTCAGCTTCGGAGTCGATGTGGCCCATCAGCAGGTGTCGGGGCCACGGCACAAGTCGGAGCAGCGCTCACAGCTTTCGGCAGGTTACCGCATCGCTCGCTGGCGTCGATGTGGCTCGGCGGCAGGCTTCGGGTCTACGGTGCAAGTCGGAAGAGCGCTCACAGCTTCGGTGTAGAAGACGGTGTCGCTTGCCAGCGTCGGTGTTGCAATTTCCTTCTGAGCAGCTAAAACCTCAGTTCTAGATGCAGGCAAGCAGAAGGGAGGAGATTTCAGGCAGGAGGCAAGCTCAAGTTCAAGCTCTTGGAAATCTTCTTCAAGATGATAAAAGCACACTCAGTCCTTTTCTCCTTTCTTTGGGAATGAAGCCACCACTGCAGGCCAACCCCAACAACATGCAGCTTAGGGGCAGTCTCCTCCGTCAGTTCCAAGGTTCTTCTCCTCAGCAAATAGCTGTTTTGATTCCCAGAAGTGATCTAAAGTTCTGGGGTCTGGGTCCCCTCTTTTATACACCAAAATCCTTTGTCTCTGAAGGCAGAGAGTGTCTGTGCTTAGTCCAAACCAGTTCTGTGCAGTCCTGGAGCAATTTGTTTACAGGACTCCTTTTTTCCTTTGACAGTGTGGGCCAGGGTCATCAGACACACCACAGGAGGTGGAGCTAGCATTGTGGAAGGCAGGTACAGCCCTATTCAGGCCCAGGTACAACTCCTCCCACCACTCTACATGCAGATTGGTCTATTCAGCCCTGTGCTGACTCACCCTGTCTCCTGGAGCCCCCCAGCCCCTGTCACTCACAAACCAGACAAGGAATGCACAACCTGGCAAAGACAGGATGGATAGTTAGGAAAGAAAATTCCTACTTTCTAAAAGTGGTATTTTCAAACACAGAATGTTAAAACCAACTTCACTAAAAGATGTATTTTATCATTCTGAAATTCTACCCAGTTCCATGAGTTAGCTAGGATTGTAAGATGTTATAATCAAACTGCCCGATCTGGCCTGTGGGGAACAGCTAGCCTTGCAATCGTGAAAAACGTAAATGGCTGTAATTCACTATCAGGACATGCCACACACATCGGGGAATGTCCTACCTTTTACCTACAATGCACCCTGCCCCTGTGCCTACCTTAGGGGTGACTAATATGTAGAGAAGGGAAGGAGTAGGGTCTGGCAAGTGGGTGCACTTGCCAAGTCAACATGGCAGTACCAGACAATTTACTATAGGGAGCACTTGCACTGTAGCACTGGCTAGCAGTGGCACAGTGCCCAAAAGCATCTAAAACCATCAGAAACATAGGCAACAGCAGAAAAAAGGAGGGGAGACCCATGTCAATGGTGCCAGGTCTAACAGTATGGAAGAGTACATAGATTTGAGCTTGCTGTAAGCAATTCTTGTTTAATATCAGGGAAATCAACAATAACAACCGGTATAGTAGACCTCAAAACGGCCCAAAAACACAGACAAAACATTGACTTGTCTGACCAGCCCATCAAACACTGCCTGATTACCGGATAGGCACTTCAATCCTGCCTACCAGTTCAAAACTGATATCGCAAGGTAGGGGATAAAAAGAGCTATCCTAGTAAATTAATTAAGTTTAGTGTCCAGCACCTACCCCAATTTATTTTAGACTGGAGTGGGAATAGTAATTTAATTAGATTTAGTGTCCAGCATCTACCCTAATTTATTTTAGACTGGAGTTTGAATAGTAAATTAATTAGTTTTAGTGTCCAGCAACTACCCTAATTTATTTTAGACTGGAGTTGGAATAATAAATTCATTAGGTTTACTGTCCAGCACTTACCCCAATTTATTTTAAAGGGAAAATGGAAGGTGCACTTGTTGCAAAAGTAGACACGTAAGCAGTAGTGCCAAAAATTGCTTCTTTTATTAAATCAATCCTCAAAAAACGGCATACAGCCAATGCGTTTCGTTCAAAGTAGTGCCAACACGGAACTTCATCAGGGCTGCAACAATCATAGACAAAACAAAACATTAACAATACTTTGCCAACATTTAACAATACACACAATATTAAACAGTATGACCCACGACTTTATACAAACAGGAGGATTTGTCAATTGCCTTCCACATTTATATATATACAAACATGTATACACAACATTAAAGCCATCAGCCACATAGTTTGACACAGAAATATGTATGTATCGCACATAGGGCATATTCAATATACGTATATAGATTTTATAAAACATAAAAAGACGTGTGTAAATACATACAGCAGGAAAACAAGGAGAAAAACAACACTAGATTGATAGCATAACAATCAATATTTACAAATGTGTATATGAAGAGGCCAGTGCAATCAAAAACAGGGCATAAAACCAAAAAACATGACATAGTGCAGAGGACACATCTGATACATTATATATAGGTATATTGATTTCCATATTGCAACCTAATAGCAGGTATTATTGCCATTATTTGAAAACTTTTTTATAAAAAGCAATATCAAGAAAGCAAATGATATATAGTGAGGGCAAATATATGGGCGTATCTCACCTCTTAAATATTCAACCAGTTGGCAATGACTAGTAATATACTTAAAAAAGTGATGTCCTGAAAGGCACAATTCGCCTGGAGCAAAGTTGATGAAGATCCAAGATAAAATAAACAAGGCATCCCCATGAAGTACTCGGAAGTAAAATACCTTCAAAAATGAGATAACTCGTTTCTCAATGCATAAATGCTATACATTATACAATGAAGGGGAACAAAGCGCTTACATAGTAGGTACTATTGCTCTAACCCTAAATTTAAAGGCAAAGGCAAAATATAAGGCAACCAACATATTTAAATGATTCTCACCTTTGAGTTATTCAACCATTCGGAAATGATGGATAATAAAATTGAACAGTAACGTCCTAAAGGGCACAGTACGCCTGAGTCGAAGAGGCTGGTTACTGACTATGCATTTGATTGGTCGAGCTGGACCTTGGTCTGTCGTTTGTCTTTCTTGTCTCAATTTATTATAGACTGGAGTGGGAATAATAATTTAATTAGGTTTAGTGTCCAGCACCTACCCACATTTATTTTAGACTTGAGTTGGAATAGTAAATTATTTAGGTTTAGTGTCCAGCACCTACCCCTATTTATTTTAGACTGGAGTGGGAATAGTAATTTAATTAGGTTTAGTGTCCAGCACTTACCCCAAATTATTTTAGACTGGAGTGGGAATAGTAAATTAATTATTTTTAGTGTACAGCACCTGTTGTAAATCAACGGCGATTAGGTTAAGCATTAGCAGAAGACATGCCTTTTTTGACCATTGTCGTAGCAATTGAATGGACTCCATTTTGTATTTATGGCAGCCATTTTGTCTGCCACATGTTGCCATGTGCTCATCATGTGCTTTGTCCTACCTCCTTGTTAACTGCGCCTGCAATCTGCCCAGCAACAGGCCATATTTAGCATCCCCAACTTTCAGCATGCCCAGGCATGCCCAGTAGGGTCTGCAGCTGTTACTAATTAGTTCCAGATAGGAATGTGTTTACTAGTTTCTGAAAACTGTTAACTCTGCCTACTCATCAATTGTGCCTTCCAATATGCCCTTATATGTACATAAAACTAGCTCTTGTATTTTGTACCACCTACTTTTGAGCCCCCTCATTGTGTATAAAAGGGGCCATGTGCTTTAGTTCGGTGTGCTACTCTATGCAATACTGAAGGGTGTTGTGTGGACTGTAGTACCACCTTTAAAGGTTTAATAAACTATGACATTGTATTTCCCAGTTTCTGTGCCAACTTCTTCCTATGGTCTGAGGACTCTGTGCAGAGAAGGGCGAACCCCTTGCACTGGTAGTCCTAGCTGAGGCTTGCTTACTTCACACCTACCCCAATTTATGTTAGACTGGAGCAGGAATAGTAAATTAATTAGGTTTAGTGTCCAGCCCCTACCCCAATTTATTTTAGACTGGAGTTGGAATAGTAAATGGTTTAGGTTTAGTGTCCTGAACCTACCCCAATTTATTTTAGACTGGAATGGGAATAGTAATTTAATTGCGTTTAGTGTCCAGCACTTACCCCATTTTTTTTAGACTGGAGTTAAAATAGTAAATTAATTAGGTTTAGTGTCCAATTCCTACCCCAATTTATTTTAGACTGGAGTCGGAATAGTAAATTAATTAGGTTTTAGTGTCCAGCTCCTACCCCAATTTATTTTAGACTGGAGTGGGAATAGTAATTTTATTAGATGTAATGTCGAGCACCTACCCCAATTTATTTTAGACTGGAGTGGCAATAGTAAATTAATGAGGTTTAGTGTCCAGCACCTACTCCAATTTATTTTATACTGGAGTGGGAATAGTAAATTAATTAGGTGTAGTGTCCAGCACCTACCCAATTTATTTTAGACTGGAGTGGAAATAGTAATTTAATTAGGTTTTAGTGTCCAGCACCTACCCCAATTAATTTTAGACTGGAGTCGGAATACTTAAATTAATTAAGTTTAGTGTCCAGCACTTACCCCAATTTATTTTAGACTGGAGTGGGAATAGTAAATTAATTAGGTTTAGTGTTCGGCACCTAGCCTAATTTATTTTAGAATGGAGTGGGAATAGTAAATTAATTATGTTTAGTGTAGGAAATTAATAAACTTTAAGTATAAATTATATTATGTTTATTTATATAGTTTACTTCGCGAATTTGTAGAGCGCAAGCGAATCATCCCCAAGGGGATCTCTCAGCGCTATAGGAGAAGGTAAATTTCTGAACATGCACACCTAAAACAGCCATGTCTTTAAAAGTTTCTTTAAGCTAGTAAGTTGCCTGCAGGCCCTAATGATCTGAGGCAGTTTATTCCATTGGCTCACTGCCAGATTGGAAAAGGCTCTCACACCATTCCTTAACCTCTGTATCTTCTGGATACACAAATGGTGGCATTGCTGGATCTCAGTTGTCGAGATGGTTGATACCATCTGAGTTTGTTTCTGAGATAGGCAGGGCCTTTCCCCTGTAGTGATCTGAAGACCATGCAGAGCATCTTAAAGATAGCTCGTTTTCTGACCGGGAGTCAATGTAGCTGGTTAAGTAAAGGGGCGAAGGGGTCTGTCCAGGCCTATTGAGGGCAAGGCAGGCTGCTGTGTTCTGCACTACCTGGAGCCATAATAGGAGATCCTCCCTTGCTCCCACTAGCAGCGAGACCCAATCTTCACATCCAGCAAGCACATCACCTTCAATCACACCACTGCTCTCCATTGGACCGACCACAGCTGCGTTCACTTCAACTACAAAAAGACTACAACCCACAACCACCCACAACCAATCCCCCGCAGAAACTGGAACAAAATCACCACCGATCAGCTCTTCACATCGCTTCACCAACACCCTCCTGCCAAATCATCGGACCCAAACCTAGCTGCCACCAACCTCACACAATGGATCACCCACAGTGCTGACGAAAAACCGTCAAATCAAGCAAGGTAGCAAAAAAGCCCCCTGGTTCAATGATGACCTTAAGATATCCAAGAAGATCTGTCGCACCCTCGAAAAAGCCTGGCGAAAAAACCCAACCACCAACAACCTAGCTACCTTCAGGAACGCCACCCGCGAACACCACCAGCTGATCCTTTCCACCAAGAAATCAGCATTCAAGGATCGACTCGACAACAACGCCCACAACAGCAAGGAACTATTCAACATCGTCAAAGAGTTCACCAACCCCACCGCCGGCACCAACGACATCACTCCCTCCCAAGACCTCTGCAACTCTCTAGCCTCGTTCTTCCACAACAAAATTGCTGACATACATAACAGCTTTGGAGACCAGTCCGGAGACCAGTCCACCCCACCCACCTCCCAACTAAAACCCCCCGCCAACAACCTTTGCGCCTGTAACTCACTACTGAAGACACCATCCGCCTGATGAACTCCATCCACTCAGGATCGCCAACCGACCCATGTCCCCACCACATTTTCAACAAAGCAGACTCCATTATCGCACCCCATCTCCGAGACGTCATCAACTGCTCCCTCAACTCCGCTACCTCCCCGGAAAGCTGGAAACATGCCGAACTCAGCGCCCTCCTGAAAAAACCGACAGCAGACCCCACTGAACTTAAGAACTACCGCCCCATTTCGCTCCTCCCATTCCCTGCCAAAGTCATTGAGAAAGCCTTCAACAGTCAACTCGCCGCCTTCCTCGAATCCAACAAATCCCTCGACCCTTCACAGTCCGGCTTCCGAGCCAAACGCAGCACCGAGACCGCCCTCATCGCAGCAACAGACGACATTCGAACTCTACTGGACAACGGAGAAACAGCTGCCCTCATCCTACTTGACCTCTCCGCAGCCTTCGACACAGTCTGTCATAGCACCCTTATACAACGCCTTAGCAACGTCGGAATACAAGGAAAAGCTTTGGACTGGATCATCTCGTTCCTCGCCGGAAGAACCCAGAACGTTCTCCTCCCCCTTTCACATCAGAGGCCACCGAAGTCATCTGTGGCGCACCACAAGGATCATCGCTCAGTCCCACCCTCTTCAACGTATACATGAGTCCCCTAGCATCCATCGCGCGCCAACACAACCTCAACATATTCCCCTACACCGACGACACCCAGCTGATCCTCTCCCTCACCAAAGACCCAAACAACGCCAAAACCAACCTACACGAAGGGATGAAAGAAGTAGCCGAGTGGATGAAGAACAGCTGTCTAAAACTGAACTCGGACAAAATGGAAGTCCTCATCTTAGGATCATCCCCCTCCGCCTGGGACGACTCATGGTGGCCACCGGCCCTGGGAAACGCACCCATACCAACGGACCACGCACGTAACCTGGGCTTCATCCTTGACTCCTCCCTCTTGATGACCAGACAAGTCAACGCCGTCCCTTCATCATGCTTCAACATCCTACGTATGCTCAAAAAAATCTTCAGTTGGATCCCCACCGAATCAAGAGACGGTCACCCATGCACTGGTCACAAGCCCACTGGACTACGGAAACACCCTTTACGCCGGAACCACAGCCAAAATACAGAAAAAACTCCAACGCATCCAAAACGCTTCAGCCAGACTCATCCTAGACATCCCCTGCCAAGCTCACATCTCCGGCCACCTGAAAGACCTCCACTGGCTTCCCGTCAACAAGAGAATAACGTTCCGTCTCCTCACCCATGCACACAAAGCCCTCTACGACCTAGGACCCGAATACCTCAACACGCGCCTGTCCTTTTACACCCCCACCCGCGAACTACCATCATCTAATCAAGCCCTCGCCGCAATTCCTCGCATCCAAAGATCCACCATGGGGGGAAGATCCTTCTCCTACTTAGCGGTCAAGTCCTGGAATTCTCTCCCCATCCACCTCCGCCTTACGCAGAACCACCTCTCCTTCAAAAGACAACAAAAAACTTGGATATTCGATAAGTAAAGTCCCTCCCCTCCCTCAAGCACCTTGAGAGCCTCTGGGTGAGTAGTGCGCTATACAAATTTTAAACTTGACTTGAACCTGATCATAATCCAGCCGACTCACCAGGAGTGACTGGACAAGGGTTTGTCGCGCAGACAAAGGGATCCAGGTAAAGATCTTCCTAAGCATCATCATTGTGACAAAACACGTGCCTGACATTGTTTTGACCTGCTCCTCCATAGATAGTTTATCATCTATCCTGATGCCCAAATTCTTAACCCAGCTCCTAGGTTGGGGGGCTTCACCCAGCTCAGCAGGCCACCACTCCGGAGACCAGATTGCTTTGGCTTTCCTAAACAGCAGAATTTCAGTTTTTGAGGAATTAAGTTGCAAGAAATTCCTCCTCATCCAGATGGCGATGCTGGACATGCAGCTTCTGAATTTCAGTTGAGTTGACATAATGTCCTCCCCAATGGGGACAATTAGCTGTGTGTCGTCCGCATATGAGATGGTCTCAAAACCATGGCCTCTGATAATATCAGCCAAGGGAGTCACATATGCATTAAACAGGGTATGACTCAGCAGAGATCCCTGCTGGATGCCCCTGGCCACCCCTGTAGTATGCGATACAAATTAATCCAACTGGATGCTCTGGGTATGGCCAGATAGCAAGCTTTGAATTAACTTGAGAGCCCTGCCCTTCACCCCAATCCCCCTTAGTATGTCTAGCAGCTTCCTGTGCGAGATAGTGTCAAATGCTGCTGACAGATCAAGGAGGACTAGGATCACAAGGGGTCCCTCTATCCAGTGTCATCCTAGTGGTGTCCGTCATCTCCAACAGTGCGCCCTCTGTGCTATGTGATGAACGGAATCTGGACGGCGAGGGATCAAGAAGGCAGTTTTGTTCCCGATGGAGGGATAGCTGTTGGTTCGCCAGGGTTTCCAGAACCTTCAAACAACAGGGGCCTGCACTAGGAATGGGGCTGGTCACTCTCAACGATAGCTCAAGAGATTTCATCAATGCAATTAGACTAGTGGCATCCGGATTAGAAGGCAACTCTAGGTGATGGTTAAGATCACCTATCAATAAAAATGTATTGGCGTTCAGGACATGAGGTGCCAATCTGACTAGTAATGAGGTGCAAAACTCATTATTACTGCCCCCAGGTGGATGATATACCAGTGCACCTATCCATTCTATGACCTGGTCGTGCTCTACTCTGAATATTAAGAGCTGTCGAAAGACACCCTATCCAACGTCCTGATGTGATAGGGGAGTGGGGTGACAATAGCCAATACCCTCCCCCCCCCGTTTACAGGGCCTTTCCAGTCTCATGACTGCAGAATAGTCTGTAAAGGTCACTGCTAATGCTGATGTGGCATCGTTGTTGAGCCACATTTCGGTAACAATGCATATGTCGGGCTTACCATCCTCTAATAAGTCCCATGTCTCAGTTGCATACTTAGGAATAGATCTGGCATTCCTATATAATCCTTGCAGGCCAGGTCTTTGTCTGTCTTGCCCGGCTCCACTTGTCTCCCCCGGCTGTCGTTGTGCATCCCCTGTCGTGGTTGTTTGCGATATATACAAGGATGAGGGTCAGGAAGGGAGGGTAATTGTGTAACCAGGGCCCACCCACAGTTAGCACATCTGTCATTCCTTGTGGCCCTCTTACCATCATTTGCTCGAAGCTCTTTATCCCCAGTGCATGATAGTGAATACCTGTAGGCCAGGAGTGTCTCTGGTGTGTAGGAGATTTGTCTCCCAGACGGTCCCTGCTGTAAGACTGGCAGCATGCCCTGGTGGCTGGTGGCATTCAGGCATGGACGGGCGCAGATGGGCTTGCCTTTGGCGCACCTTCGGCGCGCCAGCGGCACGTTCGCTGCGCGCCCACTCGGGATCTGGAATTTATGTCTGCGGCGTGTTAGCAACTAGATCGCCAACCGCCTGCTTAGTTCCCAGTGTAGAAAGATTTAATGGCCTCTCTCCACTCAAACAATCGCCTAGTGCGATTGCGGTGGATCGGAGAGTGCCCCAAGTGCCCCAGTGAGATTAAAACAACAGTAGAATTTTAATGTCCCTTATCACAACAGGATTCCAAAATAATAACAGTTAAAATACAATCAGGCTTTCAACGCTGCCCCAGATTCCTTTACTCCTCGAGCGCGCCCGCTCGGGAGCTGGAATTTATGTCGGAAGTGTGTTGGCTACTAGACCGCCAACCGCCTAATTAGTTCCCAGTGTAGAAAGACTTAATGGCCTCTCTCCACTCAAACAATGGCCTAGTGTGATTGCGGTAGACCGGAGAGTGCCCCAAGTGCCCCAGTGAGATTGAAACAGTAGTAGAATTTTAATGTCCCTAATCACAACAGGATTCCAAAATAATAACAGTTAAAATACATTCAGGCTTTCAACACTGCCCCAGATACCTTTCTTCTCCTTATAAAATAACACAAAAAAATGTTACATTGAAAAATATGAAATGGTAGACAATAAATTGGAAATATTCATTTGTTACCATATCTATTAGTTATATAGTGTAGTTTGTATATGTAAAAAAATATATAATACATACAAAAATAACAGAATAATAGTTGTTTTTTATTCTGGAAGCATTAACATATTTTTCTATTGGGTCATTTGGGTAGGATCATTAAATAAAAAAATGTAAAACATCAAAATATTTTGAAACATATTTGTGCATACATTTCTGAAATTAGCTAATGTACATTTACAATAGTATGTATATTTTTTAATATAGAATAATTATTTACAAAACATTAATCATAATTGTTTATTACAAATCATTTTTTTTACAATAACAGAAGTGTTGGACATATTTATACAAAAAGGTGTAAACAGTTTTTATATAATATAAATGTAATCAAATTTTTATTTTTTAACAAACTTATAATACATTTTAATTAATAATATTAATATTTAAAATATCAGTAGTAATTATTGTTACATATGTTTTCCAATTAATACTTGTTTCCAATGTTTATTTTTATAGTACACACAAATAAAAAATACATTTTGTACGTTGTATTTTGATAGTTTTCATTTTATGGAATTATATTATTAAATATTAGATATGTTATAATATTTATTATTATCATTTTAAAAAGGTTGAAAATATTGTAATGTTTATCAAAAAAATGTAAAATATTTGTAGTATTTTAATTAAGTGCTTTTAAAATGTTAACATTTAAAATATCTTTATCATATTTGTTTGGGCCTTCTATTTTGTAACCGCTCGCTGTTGTTTTGGGTCATTTGGTTTGAGAGAAGCTCGCGGTTGGGAGCTGGTCCACTTCGAGCAAGGCAAGCTTTAATGTCTTTCTTTTAAATAAGTTTTAAACCTATTTTTAAATAGTTAGATAGCGTTTAGTGAGTTTAGGGATTTATTAGTGATGCTAGGGAGTGTAATATGTTAACCCCTTCGCTGCGGCGGCTATTCCGCCGCAGCGCTAAGGAGGTAGGGCGGCAGCGCGGCGGTCACGTGCTTGTGACGGAACCGCTCCGTCACGGCTCGCGGGTGAGCTGTGCTTGTGACGGAACGGTCCCGTCACGAACCCGCCTGCCCATTAATTTGTCAGCGCAGGCGCGGAATTTGCACCGCGCAGGCGCGGCGAGTGGGCTGTGACGGAACCGTTCCATCACAAGCACAGCTCACCCGAGGCTTGTGATGGAACGGTTCCGTCACAAGCATGCAAGGGGTTAAAGTTACATATTGTTTGTTTATTTAGATTTTAAGTTATTGAGGCCAGGTTAGAGAGTCAGAAATATGATGTTAATGTGTTATTTTTTTAAATGTAAAGTTAGTATTAATGTTATTAGGTGTTTATATGTTTTTTTATGTGGATGGGAATGTATGTGCTTTTATTTTGTAGGTTTTCATTTCAATAAGTTACAGGTGCCGGAAGAAGTCTGCCTTTTTTTTTTAAAGAAGTGTATATTAGTTTTACTAATTACTATATTTTTAACACGTATTTAATTTTTTTTGGTTTCCTGGAGCGTTTCTTCTTTAGAGATATTTTATTTTTTTTATTTTTTTCGTATGGTCGTTTTCTCAATGGAGGATTTATTTTTTGCCACAGTTGTATTTTTTCATTTTTTGGGGGAAACTATTGTGGATTATTTTATCCTTATTTAATTTGATTGGATCAGAAGAAGTTGGAATTTACAGCTATGGCAAGAAACTCAGTAAGTTTATTGAATGTATTTAATTGTGGGAGGGAAATAATGTTTTGTATTATTGTATTTTATTTTATTACATATATAATTAATGTGTGTCAATATATATATATTTTTTGCTTAAAATATGTTACAAACAGTAATTATATTTGTGGTAAAATAAATACATTTCATTTTTATGTTAAGCTTTAAAGAAGAGTATTTAGGATTCAATTTGTATGGTTGTTTTAAAGTAGAGTTTCAGCTATCATTCCTAGATACTCCAGGCCTCTTGTACTAGGTACAGTTTTACTTGCTGTTGTAGGTATTGGTACATTTGTTTAGTCTGTTTGGATGTTTTTGGTTTTAATTGAGTCACAGATTGCTCCATTCGGAACTCCTGATAACTTTGTTCTTTTTGTAGGAACGTTATTCGTTTTTTTAATGTTGGTCTGAGTCTAACTGTTGTTTGTTGGAAGGCAGTATGCCATCCTTCCACAGCGTTATTCGTTTTGGCTTGTTGATTAATTGTGCTTGTGTATACGTTCCACCAGGAAATTTGAAATTTGGAGTGCCTTCTGTGGCCAGATCTATGTAATCTGCCAACCCAGATGTCTTCAAAGTAGTCTAATAGTGGACTTAGCTTTTGTTCATGTTGTTGATAAAGGGAGCTTTCTATTAGTATGTTATAATGTTCAGCAACATCTGTTACTGGCACATTGGCTAGTGCGATGAACTTTTTAAATTTGGTATGCAAAAGATGTATTAGTTGTGTACTCTACACTTAGGGGCCGATTCTGATCTCGCTCGGACAGCCCCGGAGAGCTGTCCGTAGCCTAACCTTGCGACCGGCTTGTTCCAGGAGCCAGTCTGTCAGGGCGATGAAGTACTATGTGCAAATGTGTAAAAATCCCGACCGGCACGTAGGGTCCGATTCCAGTAACGTTTCCCATATGAGCCGGATCCATAAACGCTGATTCGAGTCAACCGGAAGAAGTTTCACAGCAGTTTCCGGCAGGACAAGTACGATGCGTACTTCATAAGCGCTGAATGGGTCACAACTTCCAGCATGTCACAGCTTCTAGGAGAGCTGTATTGCAGGTCCGATTCACACCACAACACAATCCACGGCTACGAGATGGACCAACTCTCAACGTATACGAGACGGAGCAATGATGTATCCCATCACGCACGTCATCCCAGTGCTGTACATCTAGGACCGGATCAGGAACAGACCCATACATCGCAGACGGTAAGTCAGACACCCACCACACAAACAAACATCACAAACCCACAAAATGCTCCACACACATAGGGGGTGGATATCCCTTCCACCAGCAACAGCCACACCATAAGGGTTGTATGACTATCACTAGCAGCACTCCCCACACATAAGGGGGGGGGGGTGGTCATCACTACCAGTAGTCCCTATTCATAGGAGGCTGGATGCCCATCACAACCAGTACCCCCTTACACATAGGGGACTGGATGCCCATCACTACTACCATTCCCACTCATGGGGGCTGGATGCCTATCACTTCCAGTACACCCTACACATAATGGGCTGGATGTCCATCACTACAACCATCCCTACTCATAGGGGGCTGGATGCCCATCACTACTACCATCCCCACTCAGGGGCTGGATGCCCATCAATACCAGTACCCCCTACTCATAGGGGGCTGGATGCCCATCACTACCATTACCCCCTACACATAGGGGGCTGAATGCCCATCACTTATACCATCCCTACTCATAGGGGGCTGGATGCCCATCACTATTACCATCCCCACTTTTAGGGGGCTGGATGCCCATCACTACCACTACCCCCTACACATAGTGGGCTGGATGCCCATCACTACTACCATCCCCACTCATAGGGGGCTGGATGCCCAGCACTACCAGCACCCCCTACACATAGGGGGCTGAACGCCCATCCCTACCTGTACCCTCTACACATAAGGGGCTGGATGTCCATCACTACTACCATCCCTACTCATTGGGGGCTGGATGCCCATCACTACTACCATCCCCACTCAGGGGCTGGATGCCCATCAATACCAGTACCCCCTACTCATAGGAGGCTGGATGCCCATCACAACCAGTTCCCCCTACACATAGGGGACTGGATGCCCATCACTACTACCATTCCCACTCATGGGGGCTGGATGCCTATCACTTCCAGTACACCCTACACATAAGGGGCTGGATGTCCATCAATACTAACATCCCTACTCATAGGGGGCTGGATGCCCATCACTACTACCATCCCCACTCAGGGGCTGGATGCCCATCAATACCAGTACCCCCTACTCATAGGGGGCTGGATGCCCATCACTACCATTACCCCCTAAACATAGGGGGCTGAATGCCCATCACTACTACCATCCCTACTCATAGGGGGCTGGATGCCCATCACTATTACCATCCCCACTTTTAGGGGGCTGGATGCCCATCACTACCACTACCCCCTACACATAGTGGGCTGGATGCCCATCACTACTACCATCCCCACTCATAGGGGGCTGGATGCCCAGCACTACCAGCACCCCCTACACATAGGGGGCTGGACGCCCATCCCTACCTGTACCCCCTACACATAAGGGGCTGGATGTCCATCACTACTACCATCTCTACTCATTGGGGGCTGGATGCCCATCACTACTACCATCCCCACTCAGGGGCTGTATGCCCATCAATACCAGTACCCCCTACTCATAGGGGGCTGGATGCCCATCACTATCAGTACCCCCTACACATACGGGGCTGGATGCCTATCACTACTACCATATCGACTCACAGGGAGCTGGATGCCCATCACTACAACATCCCCACTCATAGGGAGCTGGATTCCCATCACTACTACCATCCCCACTCATAGGGGCTGGATGCCCATCAATACCAGTACCCCCTACACCTAGGGGGTTGGATGCCCATCACTACTATCATCCCCACTCATTGGGGGCTAGATGCCCATCACTACCACTACCCCCTACACATAGGGGGCTGTATGCCCATCACTACCAGTACCCCCTACTCATAGGGAGCTGGATGTCCATCACTATTACCATCCCCACTCATAGGGGGCTAGATGCCCATCACTACTACCATCCCCACTCATAGGGGGCAGGGTGCCCATCACTACCAGTACCCCTTACTCATAGGGGCTGGATGCCCATCACTTCCAGTGCCCCCTACTTATAGGGGGCTAGATGCCCATCACTACTACCATCCCCACTCATAGGGGGTTGAATTCCCATCACTACTTCCATCCCCACTCATAGGGGGCTGGATGCCCATCACTACTACCATCCCCACTCATAAGGAGCTAAATGCCCATCACTACCAGTACCCTCTACTCATAGGGGGCTGGATGCTCATCACTACCAGTATTCCCTACACATAAGGGTCTGAATGCCTAACACTACCAGTATTCACACACATAGGGTGGCTTAGCAAACCCCCCCTTCCATCTTGGCAAGATTGTATGTTTTTGTGTGTAAAGTGCTCACAACACAGATTCTGACAGTGAACATATAATGTGACTCCTATCACATGTGTGCCCAGAAGGTGATTGTGGTGTTCAAAAATCCAGCATTTTAGGATCATTGTGGTAATGGGGTCTAAACCCCCCATCACTACAGTGACCAAAATGTGATTGTGGGGTTGAAAACACCAGCATATCAGGAACATTGTGGTAATGGGGTCTAAACCCCACATCACTACAGTGACCAGAAGGTAAGTGTGGACATAAAAATAGCAGCATCTTCAAACCAGCATGTATGAATCCTGGTACCAACACCACAAGCAATGTTGTGGCAATGTAGTGGTTGTGTCACATACAAACATAGATTTGGTGAGGCAAAGATTGCTCTGTATCACAAGAACACCCATGATCCCTGTCTAATTAGACTATGTGAAAAGTGAGCATCATGATTAGGACTCCCGGTTTTATGGTATTTATTTTTTTAACATTTCCGTCTGTATTTATCCATATTTCTTTTTTGGCCATCTTATTGGTATTTATCCACATTTATTTTGGTTTCGTGACTATATGGAGTCTTAAAATGGTATATTTCCACATTTATTGAACTGATTAACATGCACTAATACAACGCTGTCTGTCGTGTTTTAGCAAATGAAGCAGCCAAATGTAGTAAAACACTACACCTACAGGAAATATCAGCATTATAGTACAAACATATGTGAGCATACACCTGTATTTAGGGAAATCTCAACCTTTTTTTACATTCCCATGCTGTCTATCTGCTCAGCTGTTGACCTGGAAATTACGAAAAACAGCATGGAGAGTCACATTTTTCCGCTTATAAAAATAAATACAGACAAGAAACACATTGTTTTCTGTCTGTAATTAATCTGTAAAAATCATAAAAACTGAAAATTGGGAGCCTTAATCATGATGCATACACACATATCTTTACGAACAGACACACAAACTAAGGAATCATGTGGAGACTGTAGATGTTAGATGACCAAGTCCCACACTATGGCAGCAATGGGACATACCAAACATGATGAATGTGCAGGACGATGATCTAGAAGACACAGGGACACTAGGAAAAAACCTCCAAACAACATCCAGCCAATGGACCGCAAACGCATACCAATGAAGTGGTGCAGATGCACAACCACAGACAGGCAGCCCCACACTGCATATCATACACAACATGTGTGTGTGTGTCAGTGTCCCCAGACTACTACATAATACATGAGGGTGTGTTGAGCTCCAATGACACAGATGTGCACACAGTGTCATACAAAAGTAACTCATGCACTGTGCAACCCTTTGTGGACAAGCAGGCACTGTCAGATGAGTGGGATCCCAACAGATTCATGTGACACAAACTGGGCAGAACAGCAACCAACACAGCAAGAGACACCCACTACAGCGCTACCCTCAGGGACCCTACATTGGGGTGACAGTAGCTCTTATGACAATCCCACTGTGATGACAAAGTTAGATGTTGCCCCTACTGTGGATCACAGTCATCTGTGCGCACTGGGCCATGTGTCCTGACCAATAAACATCTGTCATACCCACACAAATCACTGGCCATAGCCTGTTATCAATGAGCAAAATGTAGGTAGGGGCCTAGCCATGAGACAACTCACATTTGGCCACTCTCAAGACCACACACATTGATTTGCACCAATGTGCATCAGCTAAGCACACATGGACTGGTGACATTGCTCATGCTCCCATGACAATTCCAGGGGCGGTGGGGGGTTCTAAGGTACCCATAAATCCTCAGACATGGCCAGTCAACAACCCTTGTGAATGTTTGCCACACTGCACAGTATGCGGTACATAGGCATGACGTGAAATCTACCAGAATAATTGGGATCCCTGCCACACACCTACACCAATGAGGAACCAAAGGAGAGCCACAAAGAACACATCTGTGACACCTATCAACATCGCAGCTCTGATCCTGATGAGTGGGAGTAGTCACACACACATACAAGTGACCCCCTCACTGACAGATACCACATAGGGAAAACAACATGATGTTGGTAACACAGAGGTGCCAAAGGGAATCCTTAATGCGTCCCACCTGCATTCAACAACATCCCCAGACCTTACAACTAAAACACTAGGGATGACACCCTAATGACCGGTAGTTTGCAAGGCACCTACATCCCAGAAAACCCAGGGCAAAGATGTTGGATGGATATTGGACACATCAGCAAGCGCCACAAACAGGAACATCTGTAGGGAACACAGGCTGTATAGAAAAAGGTAAGGGAACACACACACACGTGCTCACACAACACACACCATGGGCTCAGGCAATGTCATGTAATGACACACTGCCATGAGGGGACTCCACTCCTGGGGACAGTCAGCTGTACAAAACGTTGTCTATGGAGGGCTCTGTCATGTCAGCATAACATTTGCTCAGTAAGCCAACAATTACAACACAATGAAAGCTCTGGTCACATCAGCCTGTGTACTGGAATGTCCCTTAAGTCATCTGCACATACGCAATACACATGTATAGCAAGTTGCACGGATGACACAGATGACTTGTGTACCATTGATGCACAAACCTGCCTGTCCAGTGGAGATGGGCCCAGTCAGGGAATCTTACAATGTACACAAATGTAAGCCCAACATATGCGCAACAGTGTATGTCAAAGATGTGAAGTAGCAAACAAAAGGAGAAAATCCTGGTCCCAAAATGTTGCTATCATTACACCCTGAAACTGCAGCAAAGGATGTCATGGAAACATACCAGAATAGTACACATATTCCATGGACCACATGGAGTCCATCACATCAACAAATCAGTTTCCTATTCCTTTAAAACACCATTACAACAGCAAGTTAATGATACTCATCATTAACATCATGTATATTAGGTGCAACACTAATGGATAACAACAATTGGCTTTATTCAGCACATACATCCTTGTAACTGCTAAGTCAACAATGTCAAAAGACCTGCACTGCTACGGGCAGGGGACATCTCCACTTGGAGGGGCATAGAAAAGGGCAGGCCAGGCACCGCAGAGACAGGATCAGGGGACAGCAGAATAGGGCAGGGGAGGGGTGGTGGGTGCAGGAGTGTCACTGGCAAATGCAGTGGAGGTGTCTGAAACAGTCAATCAATCAATCAATCAATCATATAATTTGTAAAACGCACTACATACCCACAGGGGTTTCAAGGCGCTGATGGGTGGAGAGGAAGGGGGTGCTGTTGCTACTGGTCGAACAGCCAGGTCTTGAGTTGTCTCCTGAAGGTTAGAAGGTCTTCGATTTGTCGTAGGATGAGGGGGAGGGTGTTCCAGGTCTTGGTGGTGTGGTGGGAGAAGGATTCGCCTCTGGCTGTGGTTCTACAGATGCGTGGGATGATAGCCAAGGAGAGGTCTGCAGAGCGGAGTTTCCTGTTGGGTACGTAGAAGGAGAGTCAACTGTTGAGATAGGCTGGGCTGGTCTCATGGAGTGCCTTGTATGTGTGGATCAGGAGCTTGAAGGAGATTTGTTTGTTGACAGGGAGCCAGTGCAGGTTCCTCAGGTGGGGAATGATGTGGTCGCGGCCCGGGACGTTGAGGAGCAGGCATGCTGAGGCATTCTGGATTCTTTGCAGTCTGTTGATGAGCTTTGTACGAGGCTCCAGCGTAGAGGGCGTTTCCGTAGTCAAGTCTGCTGCTGACTAGGGCCTGGGTGACTGTTTTCTTTGTGTCTGTCGGGATCCATCTGTAGATTTTGCGGAGCATACGGAGGGTGTTGAAGCAGGAGGAGGAGACAGCGTTGACTTGTTTGATCATGGTGAGTTTCGAGTCGAGGATGACTCCCAGGTTGCCTGCGTGGTTGGTGGGTTCGGGGGGTGTCCCCATTGATGCGGGGCACCAGGAGCCGTCCAAAGCTGAGGGATTGGGCCAGAGGATGAGGATCTCCGTCTTGTCTGTGTTCAGTTTAAGGCGGCTATCCTCCATCCAGTCGGCAACGGCCTTCATTCCCTGGTGGAGGTTGGATTTGGGGGAGAGGGGGTCCTTGGTGAGGGAGAGGATCCGTTGCGTGTCGTCGGCATAGGAGATTATGTTAAGGTCGCGATTTTGGGCGATTTGTGCGATTGGCACCATATAGACGCTGAACAGCGTCGGGCTGAGGGAGGATCCCTTTGGGACGCCGCAGATGATCTCAGAGGCTTCAGATCGGAACAGGGAGGTGGACTCTCTGGGTTCTGCCAGAGAGGAAGGAGGAGGCCCAGTCCATGGCCTTGTCTCGGATCCCTGTGTGATGGAGTCGTGTGCGTAGTGTGCAGTGGCATATGGTGTCGAAGGCGGCAGAGAGGTCCAAGAGGATGAGGGCTGCCGTCTTGCTGTTGTCCAGTAGTATCCTGATGTCGTCTGTGGCGGTGATGAGGGCGGTCTCAGTGCGGTGGTTGCTGCAGAAACCTGACTGGGAGGGGTCCAGGATGCTGTTGTCTTCGGGGTAGCGGGTGAGTTGGATGTTGACTATCTTCTCGATGACCGTGGCTGGGAACGGAAGCAGGGAAATGGACCAGAAGTTTTTCAGTTCGCTCAGGTCCGCCTTGGGCTGCTTCACTAGGGCGTTGATCTCTGCGTGTTTTCAGCTTTCAGGGAAGCTCGGGTCTTGAAGGAGAGGTTGATGATGTTACGTAGGTGGGGTGCGATGGAGCTGCCGGCTTTGTTGAAGATGTGGTGCGGGAAAGCATCAGACAGTGAGCCTGAGTGGATTGTGCCCATGGTCTTGATTGTGTCTCCGATGCTCACGTTGGCCCAGGTTGTCAGGGGGTCATCGTCGGTGGAGTGAGGTGGTTCAGGCATGTTGGGGCCTGTTAGGGACATCAAGGGGTTGAAGCTATCAAGGATGTTGGCGATCTTGCAGTGGAAGAAGAAGGCGAGGGAGTAGCACAGGGCTTCCGATGGTAGGATGTCGTGGGTGTCATCACCACTGCAGGGCTCAAGTCAGATGTAGTGGGTGCCATCACCAATGCAGGGCTCAAGTCAGATGGGGTGGGTGCCGGCACTTCTGCAGTGGGCAGGTCAGATGGTATGGAAGGGGTCTGCACTGCAGTGCCCAAGTCAGACGGGCTGGATGTGCTCTCTACTGCAGTGCAAATCTCAAAAAGAGTGTGATGGGGTTCAGATGAGGTGGGCACGACAGAGGAGGTAACACAAACAGAAAAACTGCATGAAAACGACGCACTTTTCACAGGCCCCCACGGGGGTGCTCTATAAACCACAATAATCTATATTATCAACTGTTGTAACAGTACATTCAACCAAATTATAATCAATGCGTTTTTTAGCATTCAAAAAACAATGAAGATCATTTAAATGAAGAACATCTTTTTTATTTGAAGTTTCCTTGTCTTGTAGTTAGTTCTTTAGTCTTGGTACATTACTTCATGTACATCCATTCATCTTTTTCAGTAGATCCCAATGCATTTCGGTATAGCAATACCTTCATCAGGGGAATACTATAAACAAAATCAATACAATAACAATAATCAGGATTGGAAATATGGGAGCCCCACGCTCCACCTCAAGTGTATATCACCTCTAATGCAAGTTTGTCAAAACGAGTACCAGCTTAGCTCTACCTCCACCAGTGTGTCTAAAAGCAAAAGGTGAAAGCCACCACGCGTCACGTTGTCCTCAAATCCAGAGAATATATGTATGAAATTATACCTGACTCGATGCTGTAAACGACTCTACTGTGCCACGTATGTTGTTCCTGAGTAATGAAACAAGATGGTGACTGACTGTGCTAACCATATGTAAAATCAAAAAGTCGCCAAAAACCGAAACCAACAGCCGCCTACCTATATCGGTGACTGTTCTCCCCCAAGTCAAACGTCTAAGAGTCTTGTCTTTCGTATCCTGCAACTACAAAAGATGCGCGATGCCATTAATATCCTGCTAACGGGTCTGCTGATCTCCCAACCCTTAACCCGCATTCCGTGCTACTCATACCTCGCTATCAGGAACTGTTTGCTTGTCTCGTCGTCTTGCGCTCAGAAACGCCGACTCTAACCTCTCCTAATGTGCAGACTGCCATTTCCGGGTTGACACTAAAAACGGACTATTGAAACTGACTACGGGCGCCATGTTTGCCTAGTCAATAGCGTGTAGGTAACAGAGAAAGGAACTAAAACGAACTAAAACGAATGAGACATGTATTAAATATGTAAGCAACCTCATGTCGGGTCTGATGACAAAATCTATAAGAGAAGTGCACAATAACTGAGTGTGAAGGGTAAATGAATTACTAACATACACCACTAAGTGAGTGCTGGTTATGACAAAGTTGCCCTACAGACAATGATAATAGCAATACTCAATACATATGTTTGTATTACAGAAAACATGCAAATTCAATTTTATCATTGAGTCCCTGCGGCTCTACCGTATTCAACCTGCGAATCCAGTATGTCTCCCTTTGCAATAATTGGCGATTGGTGTCAGCATGTACCTCCTGATTAATGCTTTCTAACATTGTGAAACGCAATTGTGGGATGGTATGTTGTCTCTCTTTCCAATGCATGGCTAGGTTAGATTTGGGATTCCCTGTTCTTATCAGGCTCTTGTGCTCCGTTATATGGACCTTAAGTTTTCTTGTGGTTTTACCCACATATACCAGCCCGCACGGGCATTTAATGGCATAGACTACTCTGCTCGTGTTGCAGTCTGATGTATGTCTCAACTGTATGTGTTTGCCTGTCTGTGGATGTGTGAACACATCCCCCGTCATTACGTTACCGCAGTGACCACAGTTGTGGCACTTTATCATGCCTCTATGTCGTGCAGTGCCTGTGTTGGTCTGGGAGTGTTTTAATATCTCTTTTATGTTCTTAGATCTGGTGTGTGCAAATAGTGGTTTGTCAAAAAACACATCTTTAAAGTCTGTCTCTTGTTCAATCACTTCCCATCTTTTTAAAATGCTTTTCTTAATGAATCTGCTCGATGTGGAGTGTTTGATGACAAATACCTCCCTCTGAAGTGGTGGTCTGACTATTTTTACAAGCAGTTCCTGTCTGTCTTTCTGGCTGGCTTTGAGTTTAGCCTGCTGTAATACCTCGTGTGGATAGCCTCTCTCTTTGTATGCCTGAATCATACCCTCCATCTCTTGAATACCTTGTTCTTCCTGTGAACAAATTCTGCGTGCACGTAAAAATTGTGAAAAAGGTAGGTGATTTTTTAAGGATAGTGTGTGAAAGCTGCTATAGTGTAATGCACTATTGCGGTCCGTGGTTTTTTGGACAGTCTTGTTTCTAAGCCATTTCCTTTATTTTCAATGAGTATGTCCAAATAGTTAATGGATTTGTCATCAACGGAGTACGTGATCTTAATTTGGTCATGACAACGATTTAACTCTGTCAACACGTGTTCTAACATCTCATGTCGTCTATGTACCTGACATAAAGCTTAAGGTGTTGTGACCGTTGGGGGTTTTGCAAAATGTTCTCGTTCTCATACTTTGCCATGAATATGTTAGCAAAAGTTGGTGCTCCAGTAAAACCCATGCTAGTGCCTGTCCTTTGTAGATAATAACTGTCTTGCCATCTGAAATATCCATGGTACAAGCAAAAATGCAACAGTTCTAGGAGAAAAACATTTGTGCCCTCATCGTAATCATGCTGTAATAACATCCATTCGACTGCCTCTATGCCCTCCTGATGAGGGATAGAGGTATACAAGGCAGATATATCCACAGTGCATAGCAAAACATTTTCTCCTGGTGTTATAATCACTTCACTAATCCTTTTTAAACAGTCCGTAGTGTCTTGTATGTACGTTCTCCATTGTTGTACTAATGGTTGTAGGTAATGATCTAAAAACTTGCCTAGTGGTTCATGCAGAGACCCACATCCTGCCACAATTGGCCTGAATGGGGGGTCTGTTGGATTCTTGTGCATTTTTGGCACCATGTATATATGGGGCCTCTTGGGGTATTGAACAGTCAAAAATTTGCGGGTTTGTTCATCTATCCAACCCATCTCATGTGCTCTTTCAAGAATCGTGTTCAGGATGGTTTGAAAACGAACTGTAGGGTCGGTATCCAATTTAATGTATGTGTCTTCATCGGTGACATGCTGATTGACCTTTGCCAGATAATGAGAATGGTTAAGTACAACCAGGGCTCCTCCTTTGTCTGCCGAGACAATTTTTAACATACCATTCTGTGCCAATTTTACCAAGGTTTGGTGTTCTGATTTGGTCAAGTTGTTATGTCTAGTCTTTGTGGTTGAGATCTGTTCTATATCTTTCTTTACCAAGGTTTCGAATAGGTCCAAAGCCTTATGTGAAAATGGAGCCATGAAAGTGCTCTTGGGTCTGAAGACCTGTGGTTGTTCTGGTGTGGTGGCTGGGGTTGCGGACTCTTTGTTAATGGTGTGGAAAAACCACTGTAACCGAAGTTTTCTCATGAATTTAAATAATGCAACTTCAGTTTCCAATGTGTTAGTGGAATACGTCGGAACAAAAGACATGCCTTTGTTCAAAACCCTAAGTTCTGTGGGATTCAATTGGTAATCTGAAATGTTCATCACTAGTTCCTCCTGTTTCTTTGCTTTTTTTGTTGAACCTTGTCCCCTCCTTGTCCGTTTATTTTTGTCTGGGATTGTTCCGTGGGGGGGTGATTGGAAGTCTTGCCCCCCTCTAAAAAAGCCGGCCCAGGGGTAATGTTCGGGCCTCCCTCAGCTCCTGTCTCACTGCTTGTGCTAGGGGTTGCTGCTAGTGGCGTACGAGTGGGTAAAGTATCTTGTTCAGTTGCCACACTCTCTTCCGAAGAAGAAGCTTGGGGTTTTTTGTAAGCTCTTCTTTGGGCGTACTGATCTGCCCAAGAATAGACCTCATCTAGCTTGTAGTCTATTGTGTCGCACTTAAACTTGCGCAGTTTTCGTTCGTGTTCTTCCCTAGTATGTTCTTCCAATTGATCATTGATCTTCTTAAGGGTGGTGGCCAGTTCTTCCTCCGTTAACCTTGATGATAATTCAGTTTTTAGTTCTTGAATCTCATTGTCTAATTCTTTTAGAATATTGGACAGCTCTTCCACTATAAGTAAAATTAAATCTAAAGAACACTTATTAAGTATCGCATACCACCTTAGCATGAAAGGCTTGTTAAATTTGAAAAGCAGTGGTCTGAGGGATATACGCAATCCGCGTGGAATACGCTTTACTTTATGGTATTGAATTAGGGTCGTGGCATGTAGCCTTTGGTTAATTTTTTTCCTTAAAGTGTATTGCAATTGTTTTATCATTTGTGGGGTGGATCCTGGTTTTCCCTGAAAATCTCTAACATCTTTTATCATCGAAATCCATAATATGCGGGTTTCCAAGACATATATTTGTTACCCCAGGTGCTCACTCCTGGCACTCAGCACCCGCATATTATGGATTTCGATGACATTTCACATTTGACAACTAATCAAGCAGATGTTAAGGCATATTCAGCAGAGGAAGCAGAGAGTGTGTATGCACTGATAAAAGATGTTAGAGATTTTCAGGGAAAACCAGGATCCACCCCACAAATGATAAAACAATTGCAATACACTTTAAGGAAACAAATTAACCTAAGGCTACATGCCACGACGCTAATTCAATACCATAAAGTAAAGCGTATTCCACGCGGATTGCGTATATCCCTTAGACCACTGCTTTTCAAATTTAACAAGCCTTTCATGCTAAGGTGGTATGCGATACTTAATAAATGTTCTTTAGATTTAATTTTACTTATAGTGGAAGAGCTGTCCAATATTCTAAAAGAATTAGACAATGAGATTCAAGAACTAAAAACTGAATTATCATCAAAGTTAACGGAGGAAGAACTGGCCACCACCCTTAAGAACATCAATGATCAATTGGAAGAACATACTAGGGAAGTACACGAACGGAAACTGCGCAAGTTTAAGCGCGGCACAATAGACTACAAGCTAGATGAGGTCTATTCTTGGGCAGATCAGTACGCCCAAAGAAGATCTTACAAAAAACCCCAAGCTTCTTCTTCGGAAGAGAGTGTGGCAACTGAACAAGATACTTTACCCACTCGTACGCCACTAGCAGCAACCCCTAGCACAAGCAGTGAGACAGGAGCTGAGGGAGGCCCAAACATTACCCCTGGGCCGGATTTTTTAGAGGAGGGCAAGACTTCCAATCACCCCCCCACGGAACAATCCCAGACAAAACTAAACGGACAAGGAGGGGACAAGGTTCAACAAAAAAAGCAAAGAAGCAGGAGGAACTAGTGATGAACATTTCAGATTACCAATTGAATCCCACAGAACTTAGGGTTTTGAACAAAGGCATGTCTTTTGTTCCGACGTATTCCACTAACACATTGGAAACTGAAGTTGCATTATTTAATTAAATTCATGAGGAAACTTCGGTTACGGTGGTTTTTCCACACCATTAACAAAGAGTCCGCAACCCCAGCCACCACACCAGAACAACCACAGGTCTTCAGACCCAAGAGCACTTTCATGGCTCCATTTTCACATAAGGCTTTGGACCTATTCGAAACCTTGGTAAAGAAAGGTATAGAACAGATCTCAACCACAAAGACTAGACATAACAACTTGACCAAATCAGAACACCAAACCTTGGTAAAAGTGGCACAGAATGATATGTTAAAAATTGTCCCGGCAGACAAAGGAGGAGCCCTGGTTGTACTTAACCATTCTCATTATCTGGCAAAGGTCAATCAGCATGTCACCGATGAAGACACATACATTAAATTGGATACCGACCCTACAGTTCGTTTTCAAACCATCCTGAACACGATTCTTGAAAGAGCACATGAGATGGGTTGGATAGATGAACAAACCCGCAAATTTTTGACTGTTCAATACCCCAAGAGGCCCCATATATACATGGTGCCTAAAATGCACAAGAATCCAACAGACCCCCCATTCAGGCCAATTGTGGCAGGATGTGGGTCTCTGCATGAACCACTAGGCAAGTTTTTAGATCATTACCTACAACCATTAGTACAACAATGGAGCACGTACATACAAGACACTACGGACTGTTTAAAAAGGATTAGTGAAGTGATTATAACACCAGGAGAAAATGTTTTGCTATGCACTGTGGATATATCTGCCTTGTATACCTCTATCCCTCATCAGGAGGGCATAGAGGCAGTCGAATGGATGTTATTACAGCATGATTACGATGAGGGCACAAATGTTTTTCTCCTAGAACTGTTGCATTTTTGCTTGTACCATGGATATTTCAGATGGCAAGACAGTTATTATCTACAAAGGACAGGCACTAGCATGGGTTTTACTGGAGCACCAACTTTTGCTAACATATTCATGGCAAAGTATGAGAACGAGAACGTTTTGCAAAACCCCCAATGGTCACAACACCTTAAGCTTTATGTCAGGTACATAGACGACATCCGTGTGGTGTGGGATGGTACACATGAGATGTTAGAACACTTGTTGACAGAGTTAAATCGTTGTCATGACCAAATTAAGATCACGTACTCCGTTGATGACAAATCCATTAACTATTTGGACATACTCATTGAAAATAAAGGAAATGGCTTAGAAACAAGACTGTACAAAAAAACCACGGACCGCAATAGTGCATTACACTATAGCAGCTTTCACACACTATCCTTAAAAAATCACCTACCTTTTTCACAATTTTTACGTGCACGCAGAATTTATTCACAGGAAGAACAAGGTATTCAAGAGATGGAGGGTATGGTTCAGGCATACAAAGAGAGAGGCTATCCACACGAGGTATTACAGCAGGCTAAACTCAAAGCCAGCCAGAAAGACAGACAGGAACTGCTTGTAAAAACAGTCAGACCACCACTTCAGAGGGAGGTATTTGTCATCAAACACTCCACATCGAGCAGATTCATTAAGAAAAGCATTTTAAAAAGATGGGAAGTGATTGAACAAGAGACAGACTTTAAAGATGTGTTTTATGACAAACCACTATTTGCACACACCAGATCTAAGAACATAAAAGAGATATTAAAACACTCCCAGACCAACACAGGCACTGCACGACATAGAGGCATGATAAAGTGCCACAACTGTGGTCACTGCGGTAACGTAATGACGGAGGATGTGTTCACACATCCACAGACAGGCAAACACATACAGTTGAGACATACATCAGACTGCAACACGAGCAGAGTAGTCTATGCCATTAAATGCCCGTGCGGGCTGGTATATGTGGGTAAAACCACAAGAAAACTTAAGGTCCGTATAACGGAGCACAAGAGCCTGATAAGAACAGGGAATCCTAAATCTAACCTAGCCATGCATTGGAAAGAGAGACAACATACCATCCCACAATTGCGTTTCACAGTGTTAGAAAGCATTAATCAGGAGGTACATGCTGACACCAATCGCCAATTATTGCAAAGGGAGACATACTGGATTCGCAGGTTGAATACGCTAGAGCCGCAGGGACTCAATGATAAAATTGAATTTGCATGTTTTCTGTAATACAAACATATGTATTGAGTATTGCTATTATCATTGTCTGTAGGGCAACTTTGTCATAACCAGTACTCACTTAGATGTGTATGTTAGTAATTCATTTACCCTTCACACTCAGTTATTGTGCACTTCTCTTATAGATTTTGTCATCAGACCCGACATGAGGTTGCTTACATATTTAATACATGTCTCATTCGTTTTAGTTCGTTTCAGTTCCTTTCTCTGTTACCTACACGCTATTGACTAGGCAAACATGGCGCCCGTAGTCAGTTTCAATAGTCCGTTTTTAGTGTCAACCCAGAAATGGCAGTCTGCACATTAGGAGGGGTTAGAGTCGGCGTTTCTGAGCGCAAGCCGACGAGACAAGCAAACAGTTCCCGATAGCGAGGTATGAGTAGCACGGTATGCGGGTTAAGGGTTGGGAGATCAGCAGACCCGTTAGCGGGATATTAATGGCATCGCGCATCTTTTGTAGTTGCAGGATACGAAAGACAAGACTCTTAGACGTTTGACTTCGGGGGAGAACAGTCACCGATATAGGTAGGCGGCTGTTGGTTTCGGTTTTTGGCGACTTTTTGATTTTACATATGGTTAGCACAGTCAGTCACCATCTTGTTTCATTACTCAGGAACAACATACGTGGCACAGTACAGTCGTTTACAGCATCGAGTCAGGTATAATTTCATACATATATTCTCTGGATTTGAGGACAACGTGACGCGTGGTGGCTTTCACCTTTTGCTTTTAGACACACTGGTGGAGGTAGAGCTAAGCTGGTACTCGTTTTGACAAACTTGCATTAGAGGTGATATACACTTGAGGTGGAGCGTGGGGCTCCCATATTTCCAATCCTGATTATTGTTATTGTATTGATTTTGTTTATAGTATTCCCCTGATGAAGGTATTGCTATACCGAAATGCGGATTGGTGTCACTACAACGCAGGCTATTACAACGCCTGCTGTTACAACGCGATTTTTACATCGCATACCACTACAACGCATAGTGCTTTTAGGCGCTGGATAGTGAATTATTTAATTTACTATTCCAACTCCAGTCCCCGTGGATAGTAGGGAAGGTGTTGGATAGTAAATTAAATATATTCCCTATCCTAGAGCGCCCCCCAGCGCAATGCGTTGTAATAGTTTGCGTTGTAATGGTTGCGATGTAATGGTAGTGCGTTGTAATAAATGCGTTGTAAGTGATGTTCCCCCCGAAATGCATTGGGATCTACTGAAAAAGATGAATGGATGTACATGAAGTAATGTACCAAGACTGAAGAACTAACTACAAGACAAGGAAACTTCAAATAAAAAAGATGTTCTTCATTTAAATGATCTTCATTGTTTTTTGAATGCTAAAAAACGCATTGATTATAATTTGGTTGAATGTACTGTTACAACAGTTGATAATATAGATTATTGTGGTTTATAGAGCACCCCGCGGGGGCCTGTGAAAAGTGCGTCGTTTTCAGGCAGTTTTTCTGTTTGTGTTACATGTTATGTTACTGACTTGAGCCGGTCAGATTAAGCGACAGCACCTAAAAAGAAGGAGTACTAGATTCGCATTTTCAAAAAATAGGAGTGCAGAGTGTCAATTCCAAGACACGACAGAGGAGGGGCACAGTCTCCACACTAGGTGTGGGCGGCAAATTCCGTTTCCGCTCGTGGAACTTGCGAAACTTTAGAATTTTCGCATTCCGTGATCCGTGGCGGAACGGAATTCTGGGGCATGACAGCAGTAGAAAGTACTCCTGTTGGATAAATATGCAGGGCAGGATTCATTCTGGCACGGTGCTCCTGTCACAAAAATTAAACCTCAACAGGAAGCACTTACAGACATAAATAAAGAAGGTGCCCGAGTTGAAGCTCAAATTCAGTAATATATGTATTAATCGCAGCTCAAAAAATTAGTGAGCACGGTCGAGGCTGGGCAGGTGTGCTTTCTCCCCATATCTGCAGTGGAAATTAGCTGTAATCCTTGATGGAGGTCTTTGCATCCAAGAGTTTCTTGAGCACAATCCCTGTGTAGTTCCTGTGACCAGGAGGCTGCTTTCCCCTCATCTGCTGCTCTGATCGGTCTCTGACCCTATCAAGAGGCATGTGAACTCGCAAAGAAGCCCCGCCCTCGAAATCCCTGCAAGCATCCAGAATTTTGTGAAAGGCAATTTTACGAATTCGGCCCACCCCTACTCCACACCATTGGCAGGAACAGGCTGGGCATGTGAGGTTGGGGTGGAAGTACATGTGGTATGGGGGAGGGCCTAAGCATTTTTGGGATGTGGTATCGGTGTGTAGGGCAACCTAGGGAAGGGTGTGGCGGGGGACCTGTAGAGTGGTGAACTTGGGGCTGCAGGACAGAGACTGTGTGGTGGAAGTGCAGGACTGTAGTGGGTTCTTGCATTTCCTGGTCTGAGGGGATTTTGCATATGTGGGACTCAGTGTTTGTGCACCTAGGGGAGGGTGTCCGTGTGGCAGGGGAACTCCCCTGTGTGCATGGAAACTTCCTCTTACCCTTGTAAGTTAGATGGATCAGTGGGGAAGAGGCCAAGGTCACAGAGGAAGAACTGCTGGGAAGGGGGGTTGCAGGTGAGGCAAGGGAAGGGGTTTTGGAGCTAGAGGCATCTGAGGACTGTGGAGTGCTCGAGGATGCCTGTTTGTGTGTCTGTGACCAATCTCCTATGTGTGTGCCTACAGTCCCGGGAGTGTGAATGCTTGTGGGTCTGGATTTTGTTGTAAGGCTGTATGTTGCTTGTGTCTGTTGTAGTGTGTGCCTGTGCCGGTGTGTGTTTTGTTGGACAGGTAGGGTGGTGGGGATTGTGGATGTGGCAGAGGTAGGAGGGGTGAGGGACTGTTGGAGGAGGGACACTGCTGCTGTCTATGTGGAGGCCACGGCCTGAATGGTCCGATGTAGGACAGACATGTTTGATGAGATGCCCTCCATGAAGGACACCAGTTGTGTCAACAGACTGGTGTGAGAATGGAAGACACTCAGCATCGCTGTCTGCCCTTCATGGATCTGCTTAAGCAAGTCCACTGACTCCAGACTCACGGCAGCAGGGGAGATAGGGCAGGGGGTGCGGTGCCTGGCACGAAGGAGACATGCTCCCTTACAAGGGAACCTCCTCAGACATCTGGCATGGGAGCAGATGGGAGGGTGGAGATGGTGGTGGTGGCGGGGACAGATTCGCTAGGAGTTGTCTGGAGTCTGCCGACACCCGCCTCCACAAGGAAGTCATCACTGAAGCTGCTGCATTCCTCAGCCAAGGTGGTTGTAACTGACATCTACTCAGTGCAAATACCCTCACCCTCCGTGCCACTGGATCCCTCCGACTCCTGTGCAGCGGAGCTGTTTCCTCCAGTAGCCATCGATGTAACTGCAAACAATCAGGATAAACAGATCCACATCAGTCACCTGTATTGACCTGACATATCATAGTCAGTACAGCACATTACAGAGCACACCTTTGCATCATTTGCAAAATATTGCAAAAAGTGCTGACACATATTTGAACAAGACACTGTCAGTCTGCCAGTCGACCATGCCTCTCATATCCTTCCCGTCCATTGACCCATCTGTCTGGTGCATGTAGTATGCCACTACTCTTATGTGCACACATGCACCACATAGACAGTTGTATGAACTGCAGGATTTGTGATTGAAATGTGTCAGTACACACATATCCCACACACATACCTGTCGTGGTCCATGTGCAACATGGGATTACCCTGAACACTAGACATGTATCTATGCATGTGTGACACACATGATGTACATTCTTTTGAGGTCTCACATGCTGCATGGGTGTGTGGTAAATACACTAGACACAGATGGTGAGTCAGAGTAGAAATTAGAACACATTTTAATGGCCCACACAGACTACATGTCAGATTTCTGGCAATGTGCAGACACATGTCAATCAATTGCCTCACTAATGAAACAAAAAACAATGCACCGGTAGCAGATGCTGTTTCCAACCTTAACCTTGGACAACAGCAGGGACACACAACCCAACCGAAACAAGTCACAGACGCATCGGCCCTGTGTGCAGTGTTTGCTGGGGAGAACGGGGACGCAGCGGGACTACCTGTCCCAGGAGGCTGCGAGGAGAGGACCGGCAGCCCCATCCCCTGGACACCGGGGATGCAGAAATACTTCTCGCGCCTCCCGCTTCGCGGGAGATGCATCGGCCCTGTGTGCAGTGTTTGCTGGGGAGAACGGGGATGCAGCGGGACTACCTGTCCCAGGAGGCTGCGAGGAGAGGACCGGCAGCCCCACCCCCTGGACACCGGGGATTCAGAAATACTTTTCACGCCTCCCGCTTCGCGGGAGACGCATCAGCCCTGTGTGCAGTGTTTGCTGGGGAGAACGGGGACGCAGCGGGACTACCTGTCCCAGGAGGCTGCGAGGAGAGGACCGGCAGCCCCACCCCCTGGACACCGGGGATTCAGAAATACTTCTCGCGCCTCCCGCTTCGCGGGAGACGCATCGCCCTGTGTGCAGTGTTTGCTGGGAAGAACGGGGACGCAGCGGGACTACTTGTCCCAGGAGGCTGCGAGGAGTGGACCGGCAGCCCCACCCCCTGGACACCGGGGATTCAGAAATACTTCTCGCACCTTCCGCTTCGCGGGAGACTCATCGGCCCTGTGTGCAGTGCTTGCTGGGGAGAACGGGGACGCAGCGGGACTACCTGTTCCAGGAGGCTGCGAGGAGAGGACCGGCAGCCAGACCCCCTGGACACCGGGGAGGATTTATTCAACGTCTCAGTTCTGGGACGCGCGCGGGTGGCGCCGGGCGAAGCCCGGGCAAAGGGAGGGCCGTCTACGGCCCTCAGAGGCCCAGAAGAGGACGGGACGGGCCACCCCACTTGACCTTTTCTAAGAGGAGGTACTGAGTTGCTTCTTACCTATTGACTATTTTGGCGTTTCCATTACCATCTCAGTAATTATGTCCCTCTGGGAGGAACTTAACGCCCTGTGTGGCACAAAGTATATTCCCGACGCATTAACCCCTCCTATTAAGGGCACTAACTTTGATATCTCTAATGATATCCCACGGGACCTAGCTTCACCTTAAAATAAAGAACACATTCTAGTAAATGCACTGTCCCTGGATACTAATACTAGAGGGAATCATGACAGTGATATTGTCAATAAGAACTACGTCACTATAAAAAATAAGTGTAACAGTCCTACATCATCCCCCTCTAGCCTAACAACTTCAATGGAGGTCATGGCTGTGGACAAAATAGACGACCCTGTGTTGTCCCCCCAACTGCCCCTTCTGGCCCTAATTGAGCAACTGCTATTATCTGAGATTTCACCTTTGGTTATGAAAATTAGCTACTTGGGGGACAGGTTGACAAGTATTGAGGAAATTATTAAAAATAATTCTCCTCCAACTAATATAATGGCAACATCTGTCTGCCCTAATCATCCCATCGCCCCCGTAAAGCCTAAGTCTGTTATATGTAAGAACAGTGAAATTTAATTACAGCCTCTCAATACACCTACCCCAACTAGCCCTAAAGTAACATTAACATCTGAGCTAATCACCGATACAGGGGCCAGACCCACTCTGGTAAGAATGCCACGCATTAATTTACCTCCTGAAGCCGCCCCATATGTAACTGTCCTCTCTGGGGTCCCCGCACTAAGTCAGGGAACACACAAATCACATCAGGACCTGCTAAATAAGGTCATTTTTTAGCTACAGAAAAATAGACCCTTGCCACCCCAGCTAGATGGTGGAATACTGAGTGTCAGGAGGGTGGGGTGGCTAGGTATGCTGCCCAAAGACATTGCGGGGGACCTGGTGCTTATTAAATTTAAGAACAGGAATATTGTCCCCTACCTACGATCTACCCGAGCCTCCCACACATCCCGTTACAAAGACCAACGGTAAGGCAATACAACACTTGGGGAAGGGGATCTTGTGCTCCTCGTGCAATTAACCTTCTAGCCTCCAATAGATTTGAACCTTTGCCCAGAAATTCTATTAGACCCCACCACAAAGAGGCCATCCATGAGCTCGAGTTTATTTGACAGGGCAGTATGTAACAGTATGTAACTAATAAGACAGAGGTTTGCCTGATGTTCTTCCCCGGCTCCTTAGTTTGTATGTATGACTCTTTTGTTTTTAGACCTGTCCCACTGATATTGAAACGTTTCCATACTGATTAGCTGATCTGTTATACCTATTTAATTTTGTTTTTAACAGCCGATATTAACTTTGTAATGAAATGTTAAGGTCTTTGTATTTGTATTGTTGTTGCTTTTATGATTTTTAAACTAAAATCGAATAAAGCTAATCTGAACACTGAACACACAAGTCACAGACTGAAAGGGCCACACCTGTGTATCAGATGAGGATGGGCCATAACCTAATTTAGGCACATGACTCTTGTTCAAGCAGACAGACGAACTGTGGGAGTGTAACCAGGCTGAATGAGTTCAAAGAGCATGTGAGACACAGTTCACAGAAAAGGCATGCACTTACCCCTTCTTGCTGCTGTCTGGCCTTTAACTGCCCATTCAGGTCAGGGAAGACCACCATCAGAATCAGGAGCATGTGGGGGGTCAGGATCTGTTGTCCGCCCTGTTTGCCAGGAGGCGACAGCTTCAGCAGGACTCTTGTGATCCGATGGGTCCAGCCACGAAGTCCTGCCACCTCTTCTGGCAGTTGCAGATGCGGCCCCAATGGACCCTCACAGGTCCAACTGCCCGTACAATGGTCAGCCTGATCTCCTGTTTCTGATGGGCATCAACCTGTGAGGATGACAAAGTTAAAAGAGCATTACTACACATGCAACATGTTTGTGCTTCACACAGTTGGATATACATGTTATATTCGCAAGGGCATATGATGTACGCAGACAGTGCAACTATGGTGATGGACAGTTGTCCTGCTTTAACAACATGGAAACATTGCCTGGGTATTATAACCATGTAAAAATGCACTTTTCCAGGACAGTACCTGTTCACCTCAGGTACCTACACAATTTGGGTGTTACAACTACTCAGTGAGCATGCTAGCCACAGGTGTACACAATGCCATTAGTGCTAGTCAGAAAACATGCACAATAAAAAAGGATGTGGACTGCACACTCACCTGCTCCCCTGGTTTCTCAAACAGCTTGCTGTACTGTGGAAGGAGGCTGTCCAGCATTGCCTTGTTCTCTTCCTCTGTGAAGGCTGGGGCCTCCTCCACAGTGTGTGCCATTCTTGGAGACAGAGGATGCAGAGACAGCAGCAGTGCTAGCAGAGATGTAAATCTGGAGCATGTAGTGCAGGCAAGTGAGCTGTCAGGGGAACAGACAGCCTTATATCTGTGCTACAGAGGCAGAATCTCTCCCATGCGTCCAAAGCGATAGATCTGACACGTTTGCATCCTATGAATCTGGCTAACCCATCGCATTGCATGCCTCGTACACACCTTCGGCGTCGTTTAAAAATGTCACCTTCGTGACACCAAGGAGTTTGATACATTGCTGTAGGGAGCCAACGGATTTTTCAGCACACGAATCGTACAAGTATCAAATCTGCGTCCGTCTCTATGATAGTCAATAGCCAATGCGAGCGCACGGATCGGTCCCTAGGTGTACGATGCATATTTTGAAAACTCACATGCACCCGTCTCCATGATAGTCAATAACCAATGCGTGTGCATGGATCGTTCCCTAGGTGCTAGACACGTAATTTGAAAACTCACACGCACCCATCTCCATGACAGTCAATAGCCAATGCGTGTGCACCTATCTGTCCCTAGGTCTATGACTCGTCTTTTGAAACCTCACACGTACCCGTCTCTATGATAGTCAATAGCCAATGAATGCGCATGGATCAGTCCCTAGGTGTACGACGCGTCTTTTGAAAACTCACACACACCCGAATCCATGATAGTCAATAGCCAATGCTTGTGCATGGATCGGTCCCTAGCTGTACGACGCGTCTTTGAAAAAGCCACCCACGTCTGTCACCATTGCAGTCAATAGGCAAAAGGATGCCACCTACCACAGCTTGCCAGGGACCCATGTACACACCAACATCAATTCAGCCTGTGACACAGTATATCAAAAGGCATGTCAGGCTGTATTACCTACTGTGTATGTGGCTCAACACGTGATTTAGTATGTGGAATTTAGTGGCACCCACTCCCAGGCTGTGCAAGGTGGCATGGGGACCGATACCTTTGTGTGTTGTGCACATAACCACTGTGATTGCGAACTGTACAGTGCTGTCAGGGAGCGTACCTGAATTCCTTTGAATCCGTGGGAGCAGGTGACCAGGAGGTTCTTGCTAGATGCTAATTTCCCAACTCCCCTACACCCCTGTGCCCAGAGGACTCTGAGCCCAGGAATGAAAGGGAAAGGGGAAGTGGATAACAAACAGAGAGACTGCCACACAAATAACCTTCGGTTACTCTTCATTCAGGAAGGACATCTCCTGTAAAAGTAAGCACAACATTACTACAGTTCCCACTACACTCGGGCACTATCACCTAACTCTTTCTACCAAACACCTTAACTCAGTACCTGAATGTGTGTAGACTTTAGCCTCTCTCTATGAATGAGACTGGTAGGAGAAAGTCAGGTAGGAAGAATGAAGTTCTGACTTGTGTTGAGTTTAAACAGTTCTGGTAGTTTCAATCCTTGCTGCTGTATTCACGGTGGTATAACACTGTATAATTAATATGCATATCAACATATACAACCCTATACATGATGTCATTCAAGGATGAAGGAAACTTGCTGCTTAATCCAAACTCCAGTGAGTCTCTAGCTTTAGTAGTGGTCAAACTCTTTAACGCAGTCAAAAGTCTTACACAGGTATAGAAGAACGCCTATGCTGTCATTACTGCTTCAGAATAGTTTTCCAAATCATAAGTAAGTTCTGAGCGCCAGAGATGGACACTCGCGGTGCAAGAGGATCCCAGGAGAATACTGGATACAATGGGAACCAATTGAATCAAGTTCAAAATCCTTTGGTCCTTACCTCCCTCAGGAAGACCAGGTCCCAAAAAGATGAAGAGTCCTACCAGGACCTGGAGTCAGGAAACTGCGTAGCTCTTGAAGCGGAATTTCGGGACCAGGAAATGAAGTTGCGCTCACAAAATACGCAGGGGATAGCGCAAGGGACTGAGGCTGGGAAGGGAGACTATGACCAGAGCAGAACGGGCGGGAAAGCTAAACTCGAAAAGACGCGCTAACAGAGATGCGTCTTTCCCTGAGGAAAATGACCGTTGAAGTGCGCCGAACGAAAGGCACGAGTGCACAAAATGGCCGCCATGAAAGACTAGAGCGGTAACGCAACTAGTCAGTGGCGCAATCAGGAAGGGTATCTTTTTGCCGGGATTGAGCAACTAACTGCCTCCATACGCAAGCAGTGCGTGTGTAGTTGGAACCAGACTTGATTTTAAACAGTAGTCTGGGAGCAGCACCCTTTACCACCTGCTGGGACCTGACAGTACCCCCCACTAAAGCCCCCTCTCTAGGCTTCTGCGGATGTGTCTTGTGAAACTCAGCTACCAACCGCGGGGCGTGAACATTCTTGCTAGGTTCCCATGATCGATCTTCAGGACCGAAACCCTTCCAATCCACAAGGTAAAACAAAGTGTTTCTTTTTAATTTGGAGTCCAAAATTCTTTTAACCTCAAACTCCTCGGCAGATTCGACTTGAACAGGAGCAGGAGGATGGGTATGTCGAAAATTTGGAGGGTTTTGTTTAATTAGGGAAACATGGAAGGTAGGATGAATCTTCATAGACTTGGGAAGAGCTAACCGCACACTGACTGGATTTACCATGTCCACTACAGGATATGGACCTACATATCGAGGCTGAAACTTCCTGTTTCCAGTCAATCGCATATGGCGAGTGGACACCCAAACCAAATCTCCTGCCTCAAAATCTGGACTCTCCCTACGCTTCTTGTCTGCCTGCTTCTTATAGTTCTGTTTTGCTTTAGCTAGATTCGCAGATGCTGACTGAAAAGCTTTATGTAAATCTTGGATTACCTCTTCTGCCGCAGGGGCCTCAACCTCAACTCTTCCCACTAACATATTAGGGTGTCTACCTGAATTAAGGAAGAATGGGGAGTAACCAGTGGCTGAATGGACTGAATTATTGTAAGCAAACTCCGCAGTACTCAATAGAGAGGGCCATTCTCCCTCTTGATCCATCAAGTACAAACGAAGGTACTGTTCCAAATCCTGGTTCACCCTCTCCGTCTGCCCGTCCGTTTCTGGATGGAAACTGGTGGACAGACGAGAATCCACCCCCAAACCTTTCAAAAATGATCTCCAAAACCGGGAAACAAACTGCGGACCTCGATCAGAAATCACTATCTTAGGGATTCCATGCAGTCGCACAATATGTTGGACCAACAATTCTGCCAATTGGGAAGCTGTTGGGAGACCCTTTAGGGGGATGAAATGACTCATCTTAGTGAACTGATCAACCACCACCCAGATTACAGAATAACCTTGACTGGAAGGTAACTCTACAATAAAATCCATAGAAATGGTATGCCAAGGAGAAGGTGCTATGGGCAAAGGCCGAAGTAACCCTTGGGGTGGCTGTCTAGAACTCTTCCCTTTGATACATTGTTCGCAAGTGGTGATGTGCTGTCCAATCTGTGCTTCCATGCCAGGCCAATAATAACTCCTCTTCACCAGCTCCAGCGTCTTAGCAGCTCCTTTGTGTCCTGCCAGTGGATGATCATGAAACTGTTGGATAATTGCTGACTGCAATTCTTCAACGGGAACAAACAATTTCCCTTGAAAGTATGGTTTCCCATCCTTTAATTCTCTTTCTGGACCTTCTGATATCCAATTGCAAAATTCTTTTCCTTGGAAGGCTTCTCGCACCTGCTTTTCCAACTCACCCTCCACGATCACTGCAACAATCTTATTCTGGGGAATGACAAACCCTTCCTCCTTCTTTTCGGTAACATCTCCCAGGCTTAGACGGGAAAGAGCATCCGCCTTTCCATTGGCCGATCCAGGCTTGTAAGTCAAGACAAAGTCATAGTCCGCAAAGAACAGGGACCATCTCAACTGACGGGGGGAAAGAGTTCTGACTGACTTTAAAAACTGCAAATTGCGATGATCAGTGAACACAGTGATGACATGTTGGGCTCCAAGCAGGTAATGCCTCCAAATCTGAAAAGCCTCTTTGACAGCCAAAAGTTCCTTATCAGAAATGGGGTAATTTATTTCAGCAGTCGAAAGCTTCCGAGAATGATAGGCCACAGGATGTAATTGACCTGTTTGTTTCTGTCGCTGAGATAAAATGCCACCAATAGCAAAATTGGAAGCATCCGCTTCCACGAAAAATGGTTCCTTCAAATCAGGGTGTTGCAAAATGGGTGCAGATACAAAAGCTTCCTTTAACTGTTGGAAGGCCTCTTCAGGTTCTTTTCCCCAAACGAAACGCTCATTCTTCTTTAGAAGTCGAGTAATTGGGCTAACCTTCTCTGAGAAATTCTGAATAAAACGCCGATAAAAATTGGCGAATCCTAAAAAACTCTGAATTTCCTTGATGGAGCGGGGAGCAGGCCAGGATCTTATAGCTTCTAATTTAGAATCATCCATGTTGACACCTTCTGGAGAGAGTATGAAACCCAAAAACTCCACCTTAGCAGTATGAAAGACACATTTCTCCAGTTTCACATACAATTGATTCTTCAGCAGCCGATCTAGGATGACTCGCACATGCTTAACATGTTCTTCCAGATTGTTTGAGAATATGAGGATGTCATCAATATAGACCACGGCAAAGCGATCCAAAAACTCTCTCAAAATATCATTTACAAAATGCTGGAAGGCGGCTGGAGCGTTGCATAATCCAAAAGGCATGACTTGATACTCAAACAGACCCAAACGAGTGCGAAACGCTGTCTTCCATTCCTCACCCTCCGCCATTCGCACCAAATGGTACGCTCCCCTCAAATCCAATTTGGTGTAGATTCTAGCACTCTTTACTTGATCCAGAAGCTCTGAAATGAGAGGCAAAGGATAGCGGTTCTTTTTGGTAACCAAATTTAAAGCACGATAGTCTATGCAAGTTCTCAACGTCCCGTCCTTCTTAGGAATGAAAAAGAGGGGTGAAGAAACTGGTGACTGAGAGGGTCGGATGAAACCACTCTCTAAATTCTGTTCAATATACTCTTTAAGATGCTGGTTCTCTGGTTCTGATAGTGCATAAATGCGACTACACGGTAAAGTAGCTCCCGGCTCCAACTCAATACGACAATCATATTCCTGATGAGGAGGTAATCGCTTGGCTTCTCTTTCGTTGAAGACCTCCTTCAAGTCTAAATAAACCTCTGGAATCTCCGGAGCTTCCACTGCACAAACCATGGGCATCACGTTTGCCAAATTTGAAGACATCGAAGTTGGCGAAACATCCACCCATGTATGAAAACAATGTTCAGTACAAAAATCAGAAGTCATCTCAACTGTCAGTTTTGCCCAATCGATCCTTGGGTTATGCTCAGTGAGCCAGGGAAACCCCAAAATCATTTGAAACATCTGTCAGGGAGCGTACCTGAATTCCTTTGAATCCGTGGGAGCAGGTGACCAGGAGGTTCTTGCTAGATGCTAATTTCCCAACTCCCCTACACCCCTGTGCCCAGAGGACTCTGAGCCCAGGAATGAAAGGGAAAGGGGAAGTGGATAACAAACAGAGAGACTGCCACACAACTAACCTTCGGTTACTCTTCATTCAGGAAGGACATCTCCTGTAAAAGTAAGCACAACATTACTACAGTTCCCACTACACTCGGGCACTATCACCTAACTCTTTCTACCAAACACCTTAACTCAGTACCTGAATGTGTGTAGACTTTAGCCTCTCTCTATGAATGAGACTGGTAGGAGAAAGTCAGGTAGGAAGAATGAAGTTCTGACTTGTGTTGAGTTTAAACAGTTCTGGTAGTTTCAATCCTTGCTGCTGTATTCACGGTGGTATAACACTGTATAATTAATATGCATATCAACATATACAACCCTATACTTGATGTCATCTAAGCTCAGGAAGGATGAAGGAAACTTGCTGCTTAATCCAAACTCCAGTGAGTCTCTAGCTTTAGTAGTGGTCAAACTCTTTAACGCAGTCAAAAGTCTTACACAGGTATAGAAGAACGCCTATGCTGTCATTACTGCTTCAGAATAGTTTTCCAAATCATAAGTAAGTTCTGAGCGCCAGAGATGGACACTCGCGGTGCAAGAGGATCCCAGGAGAATACTGGATACAATGGGAACCAATTGAATCAAGTTCAAAATCCTTTGGTCCTTACCTCCCTCAGGAAGACCAGGTCCCAAAAAGATGAAGAGTCCTACCAGGACCTGGAGTCAGGAAACTGCGTAGCTCTTGAAGCGGAATTTCGGGACCAGGAAATGAAGTTGCGCTCACAGAATACGCAGGGGATAGCGCAAGGGACTGAGGCTGGGAAGGGAGACTATGACCAGAGCAGAACGGGCGGGAAAGCTAAACTCGAAAAGACGCGCTAACAGAGATGCGTCTTTCCCTGAGGAAAATGACCGTTGAAGTGCGCCGAACGAAAGGCACGAGCGCACAAAATGGCCGCCACGAAAGACTAGAGCGGTAACGCAACTAGTCAGTGGCGCAATCAGGAAGGGTATCTTTTTGCCGGGATTGAGCAACTAACTGCCTCCATACGCAAGCAGTGCGTGTGTAGTTGGAACCAGACTTGATTTTAAACAGTAGTCTGGGAGCAGCACCCTTTACCACCTGCTGGGACCTGACAAGTGCAGAGCATGAGACATGAACACAGTTCCAGGGGTACATTGTGTATTACATGTGACATACACCCTGACTCTTAGGTGGAATGGTATGTGTGTCACAGGGTGTCCCAGTGCCACAGGGTGTCCCAGTGCCACAAATGTGATGTTCATCCACAGTATGTATGCATTTTGCAATGCAAAGGACTCTGATTTCACGTGCTCAATGTCAAACGGTCACCACATCCATGTGTTTTGTCAATGTGAGTTGATGTTGCGGCTGTGTGTCACAGACATCCATATATGACCTGCAAACAAATCAGGTGACACATCATGTGGGTGTCATGTGTTCGGTGTGGCGTGTACATGAGATGCTACATCATGATAGTGTTCTTGTGGCAATACAAGGTCCCTGTGTGTGTGTCTGTCAGCGTGTCTGTGATGTGGGGAAGACATCTGTCCTCACTAGTCACTGTGGTGTCTTTTTGGACACTCATACTGATGTACTGTGAGAGAGCTCATAAATTTGTCACAGCACAACATGGACCTTGTTGTGTAGATATGTAGAGCTGAGATGTCAGATGATGGGCATGTAGCTGACATATATGCCCATACCCAACATCACACACATCAGGTACTCGTGTCCTGTTATGAATTTTCATGTGCTATTTAGCAGGGACGCTGGCACATAGATAGGGGAACTGACAATCTTTATTTGCTCATCAATGTACTGCAGGAGCCCAGCTGTCCACAGACCGTTCCCTGACCTGATTGATGATTTGGCAGAGCAGTTGGCCTTACACTTGCAACCTGGCCAGCCATACCTTACAGCGCTGACCCCCAAGGTGAAGGTGATGGCAACCCTACACTTCTTTGCCACCTGTACCTTCCAATACACTGTGGCTGCTGGTGGTGGGATGTCACAGACCATGTTCAGCCATGTGCTTCGAGATGTGTTGGAGGCAATGTTGCATTTCCTCAATCACTACATCTATTTCCCAACACCACAACAACTCACTGACATCAAGAGTGACTTCTATGCACTGGGAGGGATGCCACATGTAATTGGCTCCATTGATGGCTTTGGTACCACCACAGGCACATGAGCAGCCAAATCTGAAACAGGAAGCATTTCCGCTCAATCAATACTCTGGTGCTATGTCTGGAGGACATGACCATTTCACATGTGTGTGCAGGGTTCCCAGGTTCAGCGCACGCGCTTATATCATGAGGAGTAGTCGCATCGCGTCAATGATGTCTCAGATGCAGTACCAGCATGCCTGGCTTGTCGGTGTGTACTGACTGTTTACCATTGTGTGTGTTTGGTAAAGTTGTTTTCCACCCTCTTTTCAAACTCATCTAATGTGAAGTTGTCTGTATGTAGGTGACTCCGGATACCCCAACATGCTGTGGTTGCTGACACCCCTCAGGAACCTGTGACTCTGGCAGAGATGCGCTACAATGAGGCACATGGTCGGACCAGGAGATTGATCGAGTGGACATTTGGTCTTTTGATAAGCAGATTCCGCTGCCTGGACAAGACAGGAGGGCCCCTCCCATATGCACCTTCTAAGGTGTGCAAAATCTTCATAATGTGCTGATTGCTACACAACCTGCCAGTGAGGAAGAAGTTAAGTAAGTAAGTAAGTAAGTAATTTGTTATTGTATAGTTAGTAAAAACTGTAACAATTCACGTAAAAACAGCATTCAGCAAAAAAACCCCCAAAAAACAATAGAAAATAAAATTTCCATAAAAATACTTTCATGTTCGTGAACTTGCATAAAACATAAAAAAGCTATTCTTACGTTGGTATTTACAAATGTTAATAAGAGACGTCGATCTGAAGTGTTCAGATAAAATTATTTTGTTAAGGACTCGCTTACTTTCAAAAGTTTTTCATGAGCTTGCAAAAACTTTATCATTCTACAGTTCATTTGGGGGTCAGTTGGATCCAGGCCTCCAATAAGGGCGGGTCTACATGAACGTATTCTCCTGTCCAGGAAGACTTTCTTCACAAAAGTTACACGCTCAGATTGCAGCTTCTTGCGATGGCACATTAGATTAATTAAGTCTTCCTTTTCATAACCACAGAGACGGCATTCTTTTGACTCAATATGCCTCCAAGATGGTTCGTCGGATAAGGTTGGAAATTTGCCAAAGCGCAAAGCCATAAGTAGTTTTTTTAATATAAATAGAGAACGTTGTGTCTAAGTAGGCCACCGGTTAAAGAGTTTTATAATTATTAATCACAGTCCAAGATTGAGAGCGATGGGAGAAAATACCTTTATCTGTTAGCAGCGAATGAAGTTTTGCAGCTCTATTTAACGCCTGCTTAAATGATAAAAAAGGCACATTTTTATTGCAGAGGTTAAAAGAGCATGTTGCCTCCAGTGCACTGGTCAAGAATTAGTTGGCCTGCGATTTCTTTTGCGTTTCCAATTCCTGCCATAAAAATTTGTTGAGGTTGTTTTCACTAGCGGTTTGCTTGATTCGGTACCACACCTTTATATAAGTATAAAGTTTACTCAGTGATTCGTTCCTTAAACCAAATTCTAATCGTATTTGTGCTGCTGAGGCAGAACTCGGAATTTGAAGAACCTTTTTATAATTTTTTGTTATTAAATTGTTAAGAATTTCAGAGTCTTTACTGTGCATGGCGGCACTGGCATATGATAAGGTAGACGGTGCTTTGCCTGAGATAATTGTCAGGAGCGGCCTCAAAGATGGCCCTTCCAGCTTCTTTGCTAGTGAGCTAACTGTAAATATTAAGGCCTCCGCTCTCTTAGTCATATAATTTTTCTGATCTTGTAGGGATAACTTGTCATCTATGTAGTATCCTAAGTACTTTTTTTTTTTTTAAATCTGTTTATTAGCTTAGTTTCAAGAGCAGTAGCAGCATACAGTTTATACATACAAGCGCAATGTTAATCACGGTGTCACATGCATGCGTTCGCTCAGAGCATATATAGGAACAAATTACATTCGATTTTCTTCTTTATGCTGTCGATGAACCAGATTTATCTAACAAACCCCGTCTAACCCCAAACCCTCCCTCCACCCCAACAACATCCCTCCCTTCACTCTCTGGGCAGGTACTTATGTGAGATATCGATATATGGGTCTCCAGTAACGTTCTGACGCGCAGTGTATGTTCTGATGTAACACACAGGTAGGGTGTGAGAATGTAATCGTATGTTCGGAGGGCGTCCGAACCCCATTGCTGTGCACCGTGGGTTGTGAACGTGTGTGGGGAGGTGGCTCGTGGTATAGTACTATTCTAAGCGGCTAATCGCTAGTGTCTTCTTCCCCCTCGCCATCGCCAACCTCAAAGACCCTCAAAGTGTCAAACCACTCCAGTGATATCGGGGTTTTCCGAAGGCCTCTACTCTCCTCCCTCTGTAATGCCTCGCCCTCAGCCTTACCCCAGCACACCACTTCCGTCCGCCATAAGTCAGGGTTAGGTGGCGTAGATGATTTCCATCGCATCGTGATGGCACGCTTCGCTAGCAATAGGGCCAGGTCCGAGAAGCGCGCCGTAACTGTTCTGGTGCGTGTCGTCGGTCCTAGTCCTAGGAGTGTACTCTCCAGTGTAGGTGGTTGGGGGAGGGTACCAGTCGTCTCAAGCGAGGCATGGACAGTGGTCCAGAAATACCCCAATTTAGGGCACTGCCATAGCATATGTACCAACGATGCGTCGTCTGCGTCGCATCGGGGGCAGTTACTCCTGGTTGCAGGGAACATCACATGCAGGCGGTGTGGAGTCAGGTAAGCTCTATGTAGTATCATCAGTTGGATGAACTTGTATTTGGGGTTCCTAGCTACTTTCCTAGGGAATTGAAGTATGCGCTCCCATTCTTTGTCTCGCAGTGGCCTCCCTAGGTCTATTTCCCACTTCGCCCGCAGTGATGCCAGTGGAAGTGCCCTACCTGATTTGATGCAAGCTGTGAGCCATCTGGTCAGGTGGCCGCCCGTTCCCATGAGGTAGAGCATTGAGACGAGGGGGTTCGTAATAGGCTCCCGTCCGTCAGGCGACCATGTGCGTTCGATGTAGTGTCGGAGTCCGGCGTACAGGAGGAAGGAGCCGTTGGGGACGCCCTGAGTGGTTCTGAAGTCCTCGAAGGATAACAGGTGGCCCTCTGCAAACAGGTCACCAATGTGTGTTGCACCTGCGTCATGCCAGGGCTCCAGTAGGGTCGCCGTGAGTGTGCCCGAGCCTAGTGGGATGCCCAGCAGTGGGACCGTGGGGGCATAGGGTGTCCCGGGGGATGTGTATTTCAGCGCCTTCCGCCAATACGTGATCGCCAGTTTAAGAAGGGGCAGAGCGTTTCTAGGTAGGACCGAGCCAGGTAGGAGCAAGATGTGCACTCTCCCTTTAGCATGGTCGTCCACCGACATATTAATCTCATGAAGATTGCGGCCTGCCACCCAGTAGGCTAGCCATTGTAGCTGGCACGCGTAATTATAAGCTCTGAAGTCCGGTAAACCCATGCCTCCGGAGCTGGAGGGGAGTTGCAGTTTGGCTAGACCTATGCGTCTGCGGCCACCTCCCCAAACAAGTTCGATGAGCAGGGAGTCAAGGGCCTTAAACGTTACTGCCGGGATCTGGAAAGGCAGGTTGGTGAAGTAGTAGACAAGATGGGGGAGCATCACCATCTTGGAAACCGCCACTCTACCGGGTATCGAGAGCGGCAACGTCAGCCAAAATTGAACCTGTGACTTCAGCGATCTAATGGCCTTTCCCAAATTGCCATCTATCATCATGCCCGCCTCCCGGTAGATCTGTATTCCAAGGTATCGGAACGTGGTTTCCGCCATCTGGAACACATGGGGGGCGAAAGGTAAGGGGGCCGACCCATCTATGGCTGCAAAGGCAAACCCGTAGGACTTAGATTCGCTGATGGCGAGGCCAGAGATCTCCCTGAAATCCTCGAAAACCCGGGAAACTGGGCTCAGGTCACCCCTCAGGTCGCGGAGATATAAAATGATATCATCCGCATATGCAGATACAATGTGGTCTACACCATGCCGTCGTATGCCATAACGGGGGGCCATTAACCTGAGCCTGCAGAGCAAAGGTTCGAGGGCAAGGACGAATAGGAGAGGGGAGAGCGGGCAGCCCTGTCTGGTGCCCCTGGCAATGGCCATGGGGCCTGAGATTTGGCTGGACGTGCGCACCCGGGCCGTGGGGATGGTGTACAGCAGTCTGACCCATGCTAGGAATTCGGGCGGTATCCCGAATCTCGATAGGGTGGCAAACATATAGTCCCACCTTAAGGAGTCAAAGGCTTGTTTTAGGTCTAGAGAAATGCATCCTTCGGAGTCTGCGTCGATGTTGTCTCCGAGCATGAGTTGGGCCAAGCGCCTAAGGTTCATGGCCGTATTACGGCCCGTTACAAACCCACATTGATCCGGGTGGACCAGATGGGGCACGTATCGCACGAGTCTCGTCGCTAGCACCTTGCTCAATATTTTAGAGTCAGTATTGAGAAGGGACAGGGGTCTGTAATCGGCCATGTGTAGACCATCTTTGGATGGTTTCAAGAGGGAAGTGATCAGCGCCTGCATGGATGATTGCGGCAGTGAGGACGTGCGCAAGGCTTCTAGATAAACCGTGTGTAATCGTGGGGCCAGGAGGTCAATATAAGTGGCGTAGAATTCCGCCGGCAGGCCGTCCGTACCAGGGGCCTTACCCTTTGGAAGGGCTCTGATTGCTTGTCTGATTTCTGCCACCGATATAATACGTTTCAAGTCTTTGTTCTGGTCGATAGTGAGTTGTGGGAGAGCTAGATCCTCCATGAAGGCCGTAAGTGCGGGTTCCGATAAGGGTTGCGGGGGGCTATATAGCGCAGTGTAGTAATCCTTAAACGCCGTGTTGATCCCTATTTGAGTGGTAGCCGGGCGGCCAGACTGGTCCAAAACTCTCAGGATGGGGTGGCTGATCGGGGAGTCCCACAGGAGGCGTGCTAGTAGGGTACCGGCCCGGTCGGCCTGCGTATGCTGTCTGTTTGTGTACTCCCTATAGTCTATTAGCCGCAGTTCCTCTAGTAGTTCCGCGTGTCTGATATGCGCCTCTTGCAGTGGTGTAAAGGGAACATTGGTACCCGCTGCCTCGTTTTCTAGGGACGCTAGTGAACCTTCTACCTCCCTTAGCTGGTCTATCACCTCCCGTTTTCTCCCCACCTTAACAGTCATAGCAGTCCCCCTGAGACAGACTTTGAAAGCGTCCCACTCTATCTGCCGTGAGCTGGCTGTGTGTGCATTCGTGGAGAAGTAGGTATCTATAGTGTCGGACAGAGCAGATCGGAAGACCGAGTCCTCCAGGAGGTCAAGAGACAGTCGCCAGGTTGGGATGGGAGCCAGGCGCCTTCCCCACTGCCAAGTGATTTCCACAGGGTTGTGATCTGAGAGTGTCTTCCCCATGTGTTGGGCCTGGACAATCAGTGCTGTAAGGGGACGGGAGCAGAAGACATGATCAATTCTGGTATGGAGCTGGTGGGGAGGGGAGAAGAAGGTGTATTCCCTTTCTATAGGGTGTATGCTGCGCCACACATCCGCCATGTCCCAACCCTCAGCCCAACTCGCAAGCGCATCAGCCTGTTTCCTGCTCTCGGTAGCCTGCAAGGGAGGGTGCGACCTATCTAACATGACATCAAGCACAGCATTGAAATCGCCCCCAATAATCCAGCTATGATCAGCCCAGTCCGCAAGCACCCCGTTGACAGTAAACAGGAAGTCCGACTGATTAGTGTTAGGTGAATATACACAACCAATGACAACCGCCTCCCCGTCCAACAGTCCCCGCACAAAAACATATCGACCCTCATGATCAACCCGTTGTTCCAGCAGCTGGAAGGGAAGAGAGCCACGTAACCAAATCGCCGCCCCCCTCGAAAATGCAGAATATGAGGTGGCGAAGAGTTGTCCCCTCCATTTCTTGCGCAACTTCACCGCCTCAGCAGCGTTCAAATGTGTCTCTTGCAAGCATGCTATCTGAGTCCCCCTTCGGTTGAGTTGTGCCAGAATTCTGTGCCGTTTATGCACTGATCCCATGCCACGCACATTCCAGGTGCACAATTGGTAAGTGTTAAGAGGTCCCATTCCCATCTGTGTGGTGCTGTAATATGTACCAACTGGGCGACCCCATATGTCCTGCAGTGTTAATAGGTGAGAGTGTCTCGCAGTCAAGTGTTCCCTGAACAAAAAGGTCCCTGAGCCAACGTACCCAGGGGCCAAACCAAGGTGCCCAACGTGGGCACAATTCAGTCAAGTTCGTGTGCATACCGGGGGTGGTAGGCCTCCGTCGATGGGCACTGAACTGTCTGCGTGGGCACGACAGCCCACTTTACAATGGGCCCCTGCACATGCAACCCACATTGTGTAAAGGAGGGGAATAGTCATACGTTACCACCTTGAGAGGATCAATCGCGTCGTAGTTCAGAACTCTTCTGCCATCTGGGCTGTGATCTTCGGGAAGAGCTGCAAGCTGTCGATTGAACCAGACACCTCAGTGTGGGTGTCGGTGGTGACGGTGAGTCTGTCTCCGGTTGCCCCCGCGTCGTGGGCGGCCAGTGCCTCCTCTGTTAGACGTTGATGTAGGGAGGTAGACAGATGTCCTGCTGCCCGGCGTTCGGGAGGCTGCGCCGTCGCCGATGCGCCGTGGGGCGAGTGATGTCCGGGGCTGCGAGCGTCGTCCTGCCGGCCCGGCGAGCCCCCTCGGGTGTCGCTGTGGTGGTCGGTGAACGGGTCCTGTGATGCCGGCGGTGTCAAGGTGACCTCCATCCACTCCGCCGCTTCCTCAGGCGAGTCGAAAAAATGTGACTTCTTATTATGCAGGATTTTGAGCCGAGCAGGGAACAAAAGCGCGTATTTCATGTTTCTGTCCCGCAACTTGCGTTTCACCCCCAGAAAGTCGGACCTGGCTCGTTGCACCGTGGGCGTGAATTCGGGGTAGATCGAAATGTTCCTGTCCTCGAAGCGTATCGGTGCGTCCTCCCTGGCCGCCCGCAGGACGGTGTCGCGGTCTCTGAAGTGGAGGAGACGAGCGATCAGGGGACGAGGGGGTGCCCCTGGTTGTGGGGGCCGCGACGGCATCCTGTGGGCCCTCTCCACACTGTAGAGGGCGGTGAGATCTCTCTGGCCCACCAATTTCTTTAGCCAATCTTCCACGAATTGCGTGGGGTCTCTCCCCTCGCTCCTTTCCGGAATGCCTAGGATGCGGACGTTGTTGCGGCGGGCACGTCCTTCTGCATCGTCCACTCTACCCCACAGTTGCTTCAATTGCTTCTCAACATTCTCTAATTTCGTGGAGTGTTCCGTCTGCTGCGGGAGTAGGTCGTCCAGCGCTATTTTTTGCTCCGCCACTCGGTCTGCCAGCTTGTTGTGGTCGGCCTTTAATAGGGATAGGCCGGTCGCCATACTATCTATGCGCGATTCTAGCGCCTCGCGCGTCGCGCGTATTTCGTTCAAGATCAGATCCAGTTTGGCATCTTGCGACCCTTGCCCGGTCAGAGGGATGATGTCCACGTTGGAGGAGGCCAGCGGGTCCTCAGAGCCCGTGGATTCCATGTCCGTTCGGGCGCCCTGGTCCTGGGGTCTGCCCCAGTTCCTGCCCATAGTTCTCGTTAGCAGGGTGGCGCTGCAGTGGATACAGCAGGCCGCCGCGAACCCACGAAGAGACCGGCAGAGGATGTGCGAGGACCAGCCACTTACTAGGTAGAGGCAGGCATGGCGCGGGACCCAGGGCTGGCGGGGGCGATGTAGATTATCTTGGCAAGGTGTCTGCGTGGGGTGAGTCGGCGCGACGCCGAAGGCTTTGCATGCAGGCGCGACCCCAGCGCCGTAGAGGCGTCGTGGGAGAGGAGGCGATGGGGTCCAGGCCATAGGAAAGTGCGTCCGATTCGCCTTGCGGAGGCGCGGCAAGGGTCAGGGCTGCAGCGCCGGAATACAAGGTCTAGGCTCGTGGCGCTCCACCCCCCCAGGCCCCAGCACCTGCTGTCAGTGGATTCGCAATATGTGACACCTTGCGTCACGTGTCCGCTCCCGGTCTTCGTTCCGACGTCTCTGAGGCATACAAATGGGGTCCGTCAGGGTTCAAGGGCCTTCACCAGGCCCCTTCGTGTAGGTAAAATAGCGCCTGAATGTTTCTGATGTCTGGCCGATCCTCTAGTATAATGCGGCGTAGGCAGCCGGGTCACGGCGTTGGTGGTAGGGTGATTGCGCCGCTCGCACCGATGTCCCAGTCGCAGCGGCGGGACGCTGGAGGCCCGCTGACCCCTTGGGCAGGCGGGCGGGAGGATGGTCCGGTGGTGCCCCCGCGTTCCAGAGGGGGCCGTGCAGTAAGGCAGCCCGTCAGTGCTGGAGTGGCTGTGCGTGGAAGGGCAGCGGAGACGCAGTGCGGGTTAGCACCGTGTCGCACTCCGGAGTCGGGTGGGAGAGCAGCAGAGTTCCGAGTCTGGGTCCTGAGTGGACCGCGAGTGAGGCTGTGGGTGGGCCGGCCAGGCCGAACACTTCAGGCCGGGGCTTCGCTTTGGCTTGAAGGCCGCACCAGGTCCCGCCGCCGGACCTCAGCAACGGAGACGTCTCAGAGGGGCTAAGTCGCACCGCTTCCCTCAGTCAGCCCCCGGAGACAGCTGTTGCCGAAATTAGGTGGGTTGCAGGCAGGGAAGTGCAGGATATTTAGCTCGTGTTTAGGGCATAGGACGGAGCTAACGAACTACACGTCCACCATTGATGGCTCCAGGCCACGCCCCCTCCTAAGTACTTTTAACAAGATACTTTTTCCAGTTGTTTACCTTCTAGCCAGATGTTATGATGTGCGGCTTGCTGATTAGTAAGAAGCATTGTTTTTGTTTTAGATGAGTTGAGTTCCAACTTATTTATAGACAGGAAATCTGAAAGTACAATTAGGAGCCTCGTCAAACCAACTTTAGTTAAGCTCAATAGCACAATGTCATCTGCACAGGCAAGGTGAGAAAATTTTAACTCGCCTAATTTCGGGGAATGTGTAATGGTATTGTCTAGTTTTCCGGAAAGATCTGAAAAGATTAAATAGGTGCGGGGCCAGTACGCACCCCTGTTTTAAACCTATAGTTGTGTTCACTTTTCTTGATAGTATGGCACCTTCCCCAAGTTTTACTTGAGTCCAGGTGTCAGTATAGAATATTAACAAATCCCTCAGTATCCTCTCTGGTAATTCCCATGCTTTCAACTTTGCCCACAGCAGATTCCGGTCCACGCTGTCGAAAGCTGCTTTTAAGTCTATGAAACACAGGTGCAAATCCTGTTTCTCACACTAGCATTTTTTCAGCAACCATTGTAATAGATAAGATGTTGGAGGTGGTTCCAATCCCTTTTCTAAAGCCTGTTTGATTCATTGGAATCAGGTTTCTTTCACCGGACCAATTGACCTGATCTTCCAGAAGTAATGATGTAAAATATTTAGCTTCTACGTCCTGCAGTGCAATTGGCCTGTAATCAGTTGGGTTTGGACTTTCTCCTACTTTATAAATGGGGGTTATAATCGATCCTTGCCAGCTGTCAGGTACTCAATTGTTAGTCTGTGCTTCAGCGAAGAGATTCTCAAAATGTGAGCTCCAGTATTCAGAGGCGTGTTTGTAAATCGCTTGTGGAATGCCATTCGGCCCTGGAGCCCCATTACTTTTACCCTTTTTGATTATATTTGCTATGTCCTCTGCTGAATAGATAACATGATTTACTACTGGCATAGATGATTGGAACAGGTCTGTTGGTAGGGAATGACAGCTGCCTTCTTCTGATTTCAATTTATTCTGATTTTTGGATGTTAATTGTTTCCGTGGAACGTTTGCTAGCTTTTGTTTAAATTTTTGCGAATGGAAATTCACCCATTTCCGTTTCCTGAACGTTTGACGTTAAGATGTTTCGATGCCTAGTCAATTGATTTATTGTGTTTCAAAATGTATTTGAGTTTGGATGCCTAATGCTGAATATCAATTTAGTCCAAAAGTTTTCAGTTTTTCTTTTTTGAATTCCCAAATCTTCTTTTTGTATGGTTTTCTTTGTAGGAGAAATGTCTCCAATAATGGCCCTTCTGTGTTATTTGATTGTAACTTCTTTTGTGTTCTTCTTAAGGCCCTTCTTAGATCTTGCACCTCTTTCGGGAGATTAGTAATTGGATTGTGTATTTTGTCCTTCATACTCGAAACTTTCATTTTCGTCTTTAGTTTGCCTAAGAAGAGAGACCAGGCTTGAATCTTATTTGTAGGTTTGTTTCCTAATTCAGCCAAGATATCCTTCATTATTGAAAACCACTCAATTTTGTTTGTATTTGTCAAATTAATATGTTTTTGATTAGTTGTATTTAATTGGCCCTCCAGTATATTAGATGATTGGAATCTTTCCATGTAAAAATTAAATTTGATGTGTTGAAACGCGTGATCACTCAAGGGGGTGTAGTCTATATAAAAGCTGACTAGTAATGGCATTAGCAAAAGACTTATAATTGTAAAATCAGGTATTGATTGTACCCGAGGGCCGTAGTATGTCTTTTTTGGCGGACGGTCTTCGTCTGTCCTTTCATTAAGCTCTCGCATGCCTTGATATTCAAGATCTGTCACTAATTGCTGGCCCAGTCGATCCTTACGTGTCCTCACCCCAACTTGAGATTGCCGTGGAACATACCAATGCATATTATCTGCTGTCAAGATTTCGTCTTCTTACGGCGCGAATATCAAGTTTGAATTAAAGTCTCCAGTCACTATTATACTCTACGAAGGCTCAGCACTACGTAGACCTATATTTACTTTACTTAGTAGGGCATTTTTTTCCTTTCAGATCTTCGGTTGTGTGTAATAATTAATTAAAATTATTGTTCTTTTGTTAGCTATGTTTTGATCCGAGAATGTAATTAGTTGTATATTAGGGTCAGGAGATTTAAGCTGTTCCGTTTTAATTATTAAAGCTGTAGATGCATAGACTGTCAGGCCGTCTGTTGCACGGCCATACTGCTTATATTTTTCTGCTGCTACAGTGTAGTGGACGAAGCCTGATATCAGGAGATCTTCTTGCAACCATGTTTCTTGCAGGGCAATTACGTCGCAATTAGCCCACTCCTTTAGAGGTAGTCCTTCCTCTAGCAATTTCTTCGCCTCAGCGATGTTCCATGATAGCAGATGTATACTTTCGGATTCTGCATAGATCCCCCTTTCACTCTTTGGTCAATTTCTCCTCTTATTACTTAGCAAGCTGGGAATCCAAATCCATTGATCTAAGTTTGAGGTGAACTCCCATGCATTAGCTATTACTGCTCTCTCTGAGGAGTAGGCTGTGTCACTTCTACCTTTAGCGTTTTGTAAAATTGAGTAAACCTTAGTTTGTGGTACCCTCTTATCTAGTTTCCTGTTAATTTGCTGTCTGTGAGGTTCTTGTAAAGGAAAAGGGTAACGAGGGATAATGGGTACTGATAATTGTATGCCCCAGGTTAGAAATAGATTCGATCTTCTTAATATCATTTGCGCTAACTCTGGCGTTTTCCATGTGGTTAATGTTTGTTCTTTTGTTACTTTGTTATTCCCTTGAAGAAATTGGACGGCTACTAGGTCTATTGATTGAATGTTACTTAATTCCGTAATTTCAGCCATAAGTTTAAAAATGTTACTTCTGTTCAGTGTATCATGCCTACCCTGCGTTTCGTATTCCGGTGTCCATATTATCTGTTGATGTATCTTGTTGTGTTGCGGAGTTCCCCTTTTTATATCCTTATCATCATGATTATTCGAATGTAAGTTTCCCTGATTTGATATACAGAAGCTTAGTTTGCCTTGTTTCAAGCTACATTGCTTTGCTGCCGTAGATCTTGATGTTGGACTTTGATGTACTTCTACAGAATCTTGATCACCCCTTTCTTTCAATGTCTGTGGTGATGAGGCAATCTTTTTATTTTTCCCTGCTTCTGTACAGTTATCCGTGATTGTTTGAATGATTCCACAATCTATTTCCTTGATTATGGGTCAGTCCAAAGCAGATTTTTGGGAGTTCAGCTGGGTTTTGGGCTTTATTGTTGTTTTTAACTCAATTGTTTTAAGGTGCCCCTCTATATAATTACTTCCTATCTCTTTTACCTTATCTTGAGGCTGCGTACTCTTCTGAGTGCGATTGTCTGAATTTTTTCTTCACTATAACAATGGCTGACTATGTCGTCTGCCAAATTTGTGGTTCGTATGTTTTTTCACAATTTCCTGTCATAACTACGGATTTACCGGTTAGCACCTCTTCTTTCCGGAAGTCTTTCGTCGATTGTAAGGAACAAGCCTCTCTTTCCAATGTTTTTGAACCCTTAAGTTCTTTTTTTGGAGTCTGGGTTGTATTAATATTCTTATCTTCTGTTCCTGCAGTAGAAGAGGTGGAGTTACATAAAGATCTGTCCGGTCTAGTTTCACAAATAAAATCCTCTTTCGGACTTCCTGCTTTGGATTTAGAAAAAATAGAGTATACTTTGATGCCAGGCTGGGACTCAAACACAGGTTTTTTGTTTATTGCTTTTCTTTCCTTCTTTCGTTGTCTCCTTGATTGTGTTGGCTTTGTTTCTTGTTGGTCATTTGCCTCATTTGTTACTATTTCTTTTTTATTTTCCCTATATTACGCATTCCCAAATTTAGAGAATTGTGCTTTGTTACTTTGCTCTGAACTGGAGTAAACATTTGCTTGAGGTTGTGGCTGATTTGTAGAAGCTCCGAGTTGTTCTGTCTTAAGTAATGGGATGATGAAACGTTTATTCAAAGTAAGTATCTGTTCTAACATTGTTGGTAATTAACTTAATTTATCTAAAATTGGTCCACAGGTGCAGACTGGTTCCTGCGGAGGATAAATTGATTGTACTCATTTGATTAAATTGCTTAAATTGTCCAGTTTCGTGTTTATCCCAGCTATGTATGATGCAATAACATTCATTAAGTCTATTTTTATATCCAATTTATCTGATTGCATTATTAACGTTGCTGTTGATGCTTGCAATGCTTGCAATAACGGTGTAACAAAATCCAGTTGCCATTCAGTGTTTCTGGAATTGACCTTTTCCTCTTTCTTTGACGTCTTGCAAGATCTCTCAATTTGTATTAGCAATGTATTAACTCTGGCATCTGTTAGTCTATATTGACTTCTGTTGTGGCATGTACTGGATATTTTGTTCTTAGCTTCTTCACTTCCTGTGTCCTCCTCTAATGTCACCTCCTTGTCTATTGTGGTTTTGTCTTCCAGATGTTCATCCGTTTTAGCTTGCGAGTAGCATGAGTTAAGCCAAAGGTGTGAAAGGTCCTCAGTATTTGAATGAAAAGATTGTGTAGAATTCAGTTGATCTTTCCTTATGGCTTCTGAATTGGGACTCACTATGATATCAGGGATTTGAGTTTTTGGAGTTGTAAACACACTAGTTAACATGCTGTCTCCATTGGTTAAACTTAGGGTAAATGGGAGCTCTTGCTGCACTGTTGTAATTTTAAAATCAGTTTATCATCAACAAAATTGGACACTTGTTACACTGTTAGACTGTTGGTTCAGTGCAAATAAGGAAACCCTCATAGAAGTCAGTGTATGTGTAAGGTAAGCGGTATATTAGCTTAATCCGCCCCACACTGACATTCATGCAGTTATCATCGGGTTATTCCTCTTGGTGTGTACTGCTAGCCTCATCCAGAGGCACCTCCAGTCTCAAGTGCAGTGTCCAGAGACAAAAAGGATTTTCCAAAAGGGTCGAATAAAAATGAAAAAGGTTACCCCAAAATTTTTTTAATGTTGGGCAAACTTCACATTATTAAAAGAATTTGAATACTCTTGCAAAGTCAAGTTACGGGACTATGTGGTATTACTATGGTGGTATCGTCGACATGTTTCAGCTCTATTGGGCCAGGCGGTCTGTAGAGCTTTCGTCAGGACTAACAAGGGGGTAGGTACACAACAAACAAATAAAAGCTACTCACACGAGTTGTGCAGTAATCCCACTACTCAATGCATTGAATAGAGTAATGTTATCTTCTGAATCTGTCGTGATTACGACTTCTACTTCCTCCTGCCTTGTGCTGACTCTGCCTCCGGGGGCAGAGTCAGCACAAGGCAGGAGGAAGGACTCCATGCGGCTCTGTGGCGTTTAAAGGCACCCCTGTAGGAAGTAGAAGTCGTAATCACGACAGATTCAGAAGATAACATTACTCTATTCAATGCATTGAGTAGTGGGATTACTGCACAACTCGTGTGAGTAGCTTTTATTTGTTTGTTGTGTACCTACCCCCTTGTTAGTCCTGACGAAAGCTCTACAGACCGCCTGGCCCAATAGAGCTGAAACATGTCGACGATACCACCATAGTAATACCACATAGTCCCGTAACTTGACTTTGCAAGAGTATTCAAATTCTTTTAATAATGTGAAGTTTGCCCAACATTAAAAAAAATTTGGGGTAACCTTTTTCATTTTTATTCGACCCTTTTGGAAAATCCTTTTTGTCTCTGGACACTGCACTTGAGACTGGAGGTGCCTCTGGATGAGGCTAGCAGTACACACCAAGAGGAATAACCCGATGATAACTGCATGAATGTCAGTGTGGGGCGGATGAAGCTAATATACCGCTTACCTTACACATACACTGACTTCTATGAGGGTTTCCTTATTTGCACTGAACCAACAGTCTAACAGTGTAACAAGTGTCCAATTTTGTTGATGATAAACTGAATATTTTTTGGGGAAAGAAACGGACACTGTAAATTCCTCATCCCTCCCAGTTGATTAAATTACGTAATTTTAAAATCGTCTGAGGCCATGTGTACTGTCGCTATTGTAGTAAGGCTATTTTGTGTTGGTATTTCCCCGATTGGATTTTTTTTGTTATCTATTTCTTCTGTTTGTTCCGTCCTTTTAAGCATGTTACATTTTCACTAAGAGTTAAGTTTGATTTCTCAAGGGTTGTCATTTGAATTTCATCTTCCCTCTTCGGATCTCTCCCCAATAGATGTGTTAAGGGTGCCAAAGGAGTCATCAATCCTGACAATTCCCCTGGAATTGCACAAAAAGATGATCCGGGGTCCTTTAAGAATGGAAATCTTAGGTTCCGTGTGATTTTTTTATTTGGTTTAACCTTTTCAAACAAGGAGGCTATTGGCGAGATTAACGGGCTTTTTAAGGTGTAGCTTGCCTCGTTTACATTTGTTTTTTCGACTTTTCTCCGTTTAGAGAGTCCCTTTAGGGCAGCTGCCTTCTCACCCAGTGTCTTCCTCACTCTGCCCGACCGCATAGTTGCTCTGGCTCTGACTATGCTCCTCTCACCACACTCCGCCCTCCGCATTTAGCCTTGGCAACGCGGAAAACCAATGCTGAGGTCAGTCGCCAACACCCTTTGTATGTGCTTACTGAGGCGCCTGGGCTCCTGCCCCTTAAGTTGGCTACATAAAAAGTCTGTCTGAACTACTGGGCAGTGACTTAAAATCACTGTTAGCCGCCTTGATAGAGGAAAGTGGGCACCCTGTGGACCCCCTCCAGACAGTTAAAGAAAACTACAGCAGCAACTGCAGCAACACCGCACGGCAGCAGCACTGCAGCGCAGTGAAAGGGGATCGGAAAGAACGACCCGCAAGCCCACAGGTCAGAGGTCAGGTCCGAGGTCCTCAATCCTTGGTCCGTTTCTAGGTTCTAGGTCCATTCTAGGTCCTCTCTGAAGCCATCTGAAGCCGCTCTTGCTTCAGGGGCGCTCAGGAGACTCTGAAAATGAACCCCTAGAGTCTCTGAATTGTCTTACACAGGCCCCAAACTCAGACTCAGACACAGAAGTCTGTAAGGCTGCCAGAGGACGCCACCCCGTTCTGGGGCCCAGGTGAGCTTCACTACCCTCAGTGCTGAAGCTAGAAGTACTGTCCTGCTGACCAAAAGGAGGGGCCAAAATAAGCTGATGTAAGGAGCCCGGGCTGAGTATGAGCGGCAGGGTGCAGCTATGTGCAAAGTGCTGCCACTCCTCACCTCCTTTCCTTCCCCCTATTGTATGGCTCCTGGCTCCCAGCGCCCACCTCTTCGCTCACCTGTATTGATTGCAGGGTCGGAGTGGAGCAAGGGTAGCGCTGTGCAATATCCTGTATGTCCTGTATCTCGTATGATACAATCTGTGTTTACTGTCCTGACCCGCCCCTCTCCGAACCTGCCTCCCGGCTGTGCTTATGCGGGAATGAGGCTCGGACTGGGGCTGTTAGCTGTGGGTCAATTAATCCGGTAAACGAGCCTATGACAGCTCGTCACCTCCTGTAGTCGGCAGTCGGGAGTCAGGATTCGGGAAACGGGAAACGGGAAACGGGCGAAAGTACGTTCTGCCGGACTGCCTGCTGATCCTGCCCAGAACAGCGATGTAAGTCCCGCTCCGTGTCCGCTCCGTGTCTCCGTGCACCACTCACACCAAGCTCCTGCTCCTGCTCCTGCTGCAACAACACAACAACGCTCTCTGTGATTGGATCAGCCGAGTAAGTGAAGTGAGGAAGAAGTTGCCTCTCATCCAAGATGACGATGACCAACATCCACCAGCTGTGGAGAATCCTGCCCTGGGGCATGATGCCAGTGATGATGAGGGTGATGTTTGGACCCAGCTGATCCACAACTTCTTCACATGAATGTCAGTGTACAGTGATGTGTTGTCAAAGTATTGTGTTTGCCTAATATGGTGGTGCACTGGTACTGCTTGGGTGTGGCTGTGTTCTACTTGACTGGATGCTTGCAGGGATGTGTCCTTTCAGGTAGTCTGTACTCCCAAACAGGGTTTACCTGATTACGAGGTTGTGTTTACATAGCTTGGGATTTGTTTTGGGCATGTATATTGTAGTATGCTGTAAATCTGTGTTTTTGATTTTGTTTTCTGTATGTCCTTCACAGGGTACTTTGGCTGCTGTATGATGAGGTCTGAACCCTGACAGCCAGGTTCCAGTTCCAGAGTGCAAGTAGTCATTGTCCCAACAAATGATATGCCACACACCCCAGGACTTTCATTGTGTACCACTTGATCACTTTTTGATCACTGTCACGTGAGGTTACCTTGCATCAGTTGTGGATTTCTCAGGTTGTGAATTCTTAATAAACCTGTGCTTCACGTTGGGATATGTTTAGTATGTATCCACACATCCAACAGTCATTTGCATTCTCTATAACCCTGGGTGTAGTTTGCGTAGTAGTGCCCCTCGCACTACGCACGCTACGCGTAGCTACGGGAACTGTGCAGTGCGATAGGGAAATGTTGTTTGCACTGATTTCACTGTGCCGGATGCTTGTCCACACTGTGCAATCATTGCAAACGACATCTTGCACATTATAAGCGGTTGTTTTCTGCCGCTCTAGTAGATTTGTAATTGAGCGGTAGCTTTCTTAACACAGACTGGTAGTTTCTCATCGCGAGCGGTCGTGAGCATATGCAACCACTCGCAATGAGAAACCTGGCCTCCGCGCGCTGAGAATCTGGCTGGGTGGTTTATTTTCCCCACTCGCAACTGGCAGCTTGATGTTGCTGATCGGAATGAGGAAAAAGTCTCACCGGGATATTGATTTTGCTCACTCGCGGTCGCCTACTTGACGTTGAGGACTGCGAGCAAGCAAGCAAAAAATGCCTGCTACGCTACTCTTTTTGCACTGTGCTACGTGCAATTTGTGTAGTGCGTAGTACACAAACTACGCACACTCCGCGAGCGTAGCATAGTTCTACGCCCAGTATTAATTCTGTACCTGTGGGCTGATTGCCACTGAACTATAGATAATGGCCGTGCACTGCACGTCTGTATGTGCGGTTTAAGGCGTGTTTTGTACTCCTTAGGGATACTCCCAGCTCAGGAGTATATGAACAATAACTGAGGACAGCACTGACACTCTATGTGCAAGTGTCTCCTAGGGCACTGAAAAGTTGCTGCTGAGAAAACCAGCGAGTGTGTAATCCATAAAGTTTTTCAATGAAATTTTCAAATAAAGTTTTCTACACTTTGAATCTTCTTAAGTATTTTATTCATACTTTAAGGACTTGTTCAATGTAATTCCATAATCACATTTGTTGATTATCCATCAAGGATCATATATATCCAACTTTCTTATTTTTTATGAATCAAAACAACATTCCTTCCAATGCATTTCGGCCAGGGGACCTTCATCGGTGAAGTCTGTGAAACAAAAAATGTATCCATCACTCTTTTATCTAACACGGGAAAATATCAATATAATGTAAAACACAGTATTACTCCGATGTAACAACCCAGATTTTCTAACTAAAGAATGTCTGGTTTAAATACGAACACTTGTAAATAAGCACATGGCTGCCCAGTGTTGTGGGGACTGTTTCATATAGCACCCCTCCCATTGGGGTTTCACAATGTTGCAATTGAAATCGTATATATTAAAACGCCTTCGCGTATAAAGATGTGTTGGCTAAACGTACTCAGTAATGGTGATATTAAACTGTGAGCATTCGTACCCGAACATGTTAGAGAGTTACGCGCTTGATTATAATTTAATGAGCTCCGCGTCGGTTGCTTACCGGGTTAGTATTTCTTGTGGCGTCCTATGACGATGCGTTGTGAGCTACCATCGGTGCAGGAAAGTTCGCGTGTGACGCGTTGGGTGTGTCTTTAAACATAATGTTACGCGCGTGTTTGCTTAAAGGGGCCGTGCGGTGAGATTAAAGGTGTACTAACTTCTGGAGTACCGAGGCATTTTAAAAGTGCAACATAGTATATGTATTATGTCAGTGACCTGGTTGTTCGTAACTGTACAATCATATAAAAATTAAAACACAATAAGGGAACTTTGAAATGGGATATACTGAAATCAAAAGAATATCGATATTTAGCACAGCACAAAATATCTCTTAATACATTATATTGTAACGTTCATAGATAGCAACTAAATTCTGTCCGTTCATTGATCCCCTTGGGGCTCAAAGACTGTAGGTAATATATCCAGTGGTTTTCACGTTTTAAGAGAGTTTTTTTGTTGTCTCTTTCTTCGTTTCTTTCCACAACTTCCAATATGCAGCCTTATTTTGATTCACTTGGTGGTTATCTTCAATAAAATGGGTTGCCACTGCTGATTTTAGAACTTTGGTTCTAATGTTTCTAATGTCCGTTTGTCCAACATAGGCTTTTCCGCAAGGGCACTTCATCATGTATATAATGTTTTTCGTGTCACACGTTGCATTACCATTTAACTTGATTGCCACTGACTCAGGATGGGTGTGATGTATGTGCAATCAACTGTATTTCTTTTCAACATCAGTGTAGGCAATGAGTTAGATGGCCCTGGTGAGTATGTGTTGTGTTGCCCCAGTGGTTTGTCTACCCCATATGTGTCACATTACCATGGCTCATATAACGCTGTTCACATTGATGTAGTAGTTTTCATGCACAGTGTTCTTTATCAGATCATCATCTCCATGACACAAACCAAGTTTAAATCACAACAGAGGCAAATATTGTGTGATTGTGATTTTATTTACAAACATGTGTGAGTATATTAAACGTAATTGGAAGTGCTGTACAGTGTGATGGTAATCCAAAGTTCACATGTGAGATTGGAAGTGTTGGAAGATGAAATGTCCAGAGTAAAGTCCACAGTAATTTGATGCATTGTCACAACTTAGACCCTCCATGTCAAGTGGGTGAGTTGGTTGTCAGGCAACAAGGTTAAATGGTTTTCACACAAAGGACGATATTAAGAACAGGTGTTGAGTTCCTGGGGGATGTGCATGGCCATCAGCATCTCACTTGCCCTTCTTCAGACGACCCATCTTCCTTCTCGGGCACCCTCAAGTGCTGGCTGCTGCATTGACAAAGACTCTCCACCAGAGTCCTTCTCCCTCCCTGTGGTGGTTGGGGATGTTGTGGCAACAGATGTCGTGGGCACACAGGGAGGTGAAGTCATGTTGGCGCTGATCTGGCGGAGGCATGTCAGTATGTCCCAATGGAAAGCAGTTAGATCATCCATTGTGTCCCACTTGGTCTCCATGCGGGACATGTGTGTCTCCACCCGGGACATATGGGAGTCCAAGCGGGCACAATCAGTAGCCTGCTGTTGTTTGAGGTCCTTGAGGATCTCTACTACCTGGCCAAAACCTCAGGTGCTTTCATCGTACGCATCTATGATGCCTCCCAGGTGTGGGTCATCATGCAGTCCAGCAGCCTCTGTAGGCTGTGTCCTCTGCCTGCCCCCCTCCCACCACCATTACTCACACGTGCAGGGCTTTCCATGAAAGTCACACGCGACACTGGGCCCCCTAGGGTATAGGCTCTGGTGGTGTTGTCCATCACTTCCAGAGTGCCTGTGTACCTGTGCCATCAGTCGTCTGTGGCATTGATCTGTTGGTGTGGACAGGGGTACTCTGTCTGTTCAGATGTGGCAGGAGTGGTTGCAGGGGGTTTTACTGATTCATCTAATGTTGTCTATTATGTTCCACAAGCTCATTCGCCACCCCACCACTTGTGCTCCCTCTGAATTTTGTAATATGTTTACAACATTCGAGATATCATTATAATTTGATCTGAAGTTTGTTCGCCTTTTAGTCTTTCGCAGACTATGTTTTGAGTTTTCTAGTCCAATACACACACTACACTTTGGTTTTTGATATTTGAACTGTGCGAAGTCACTTTTACTATTGTTTGTAAGCTCTTTCCACTTCTCTATAGGGTTTCCACACACATGAGGTGTTTTCTGCGCTGATTGACCTCCGTGTTTTTAAATTTCTTTTGGATTTTTGAACCTGTACTGTACTATGTTATTTGTTTATTCCCAGCCCTGAAGAGTTATGGGTACATTGCCCGCTTGACGAAACACATGTCGGCTGGTTTTTTTCTTTGATGTCATCTATATTTCACCTTAAAAGAAACTGTCTACTGGTGCCTACTTTGTCTCCATTCCTGTTGTTACTTTGTGTTTCTTGAAACAGACACTCGCTTATATGTACCTTTAACTGTTGGCTGTGACTGCAACTCCCATCATGCTTTTGGCTACACCCTCCTTTCCACAATACCTACCCTTCCTTCCTGTGATTAATTGCCCCTGTGTAGTGGTGTGCCTGTGCTGACAAGATGGCAGACAGTGGTATCCTGGTGTTTGTTTGAACACAAGTCCCAACAAGCCCATGTGCTTCACACAGCAGAACTCATTGTGGCAAATCTTTTGTGAGATATTTTAATTAAGTCTGAAAGTTGGATTTTCCCAGGTGAGTTGTGTGAAGTTTGTGTTAAGGGGTGTGTGTGTAGAAGATCCTGCTGGTAGATGTAGTCAGAGCTGGCAGTACTCCTTCCCACTAGGCCAAATATCCCACCATGAGGCATGCTTCCTTTGCAGGGAGTGCAAGTTACCTTTCAGATTGTCAGGCACTGGGGTCCTGTTGTTTGTTTGAGCACAGGTCCCAGCAGGGCCTCATGCTCCCCACAGCAGGGCTAGTGTCAGCCATCTTGTCAGTATGTTTGCACTCCCTGTGAGGTGAAAATGGTTCAGTGTGAGCTTGCCTCGACATGTGGGTAGGGAGCTGTTCGCTGTGACTGCAACTCCAATCATGCTTTTGGCTACTTCCTACTTTCCAGCATACCCAACCTACCTTCAGTTTGACTCTTCTTCCCTGCGAGTGAGTGAGATAGAAATGGCAAGATGACTGACAGTGGTGTCCTCTTGTTTGTTTGAGCACAATTCCCAGTAGGGCCTAATGCTCCCCACAGAAGAGACCATTGCCAGAGATCTTGGAAGTGGTTTTTCACTCTCTCTCTTGTGGAGCATGATCCCAGGTGTGTATTTTGGTGTTGGTGGGAGGGGTGGGTGTGACAGGGGCTGCTGGTAGAACCCTCTACCACATCTTTGTTTTCTGTGACATGGGGGTCTGTTGGACCAATGTGCCAAACAACTGTGGCTCTACTTTGAGGATGTCATCAATCATGACTTCCAACTGACTATCTATGAACCTTGGATTCTTCTGCGGGCATGGTGCTGGGTGGTTGTGGGGATTGATGTGTGTGTGAGGGTGTAAGTGAGTGTGGAGGGTGTAAGTTTATCTGTGAATGTATGATTGATTTTCTGAGAGGTGCAACTGGTGTAGATGTTGTGTGGTGTGTCTCTGCAGTGTGGTGGTGTTGTCTGCTGTCTATGACTGTCTAAAAGCAGCCCAGGTCTCACCCATTCTAAAAAAAAACCGAATGCTGACAAATCTGATCTCAATAATTTCCGTCCTATCTCCAACATCCCCACTCTAGTGAAACTTCTTGAAAAATGTGTGCAATCCCAACTCTGTGCTCACATAGCGACTTACCAACTTCTTGACCAAGATCAATCTGGTTTTCGGAAGGGACACAGCACAGAATCAGCCCTCACACTCGTTATGGATGACATTCTGAAAATACTAGACAAAAATGAATCCTGCCTACTGATCCTCCTTGACCTTTCTTCAGCTTTCGACACGTTTAATCATGACATCCTCCTATCCATCCTACAAAACAGAATGGGTTTCTCGGATCGGGTCTACTATCGTTCTCATCCTTCGTTCGGCATCGAATACAAAGAGTCAAGGCAAATAATTCTCTCTCTCAGCCCTCTCCAGTACTCATGGGGATCCTGCAAGGATCCACCCTTTCACCGATCCGCTTCAACCTCTTCTTGGAACCGCTAGCTAACGCACTAAACTCCACGAACATTCTCTTCCACATGTATGCCGACGACACTCAACTCTATCTGAAAATTTCATTCCCGGAAAGCATCATCTCACTTAGCTCGATACTCAAGTTTACGCAAAATTGGTTAACTGAGAACCATCTCCTACTCAAAGCCTCCAAAACAGAGTTCTTGCTCATTTCTCCCCCAAACCACATCCCCAAGCAAAATCTATGGCTGTCTTACCTCACTGCCTTCAATTGCACTCTGATCATCATTGACATTGCTTGGGGTTACCTTAGACAAGCACCTGAATATGAAGTCTTGTATCAGCAATGTATGTAAGGGTACAAACCACTTGTTGAGAACCTCTCAGAAATATTAAACCTTTCCTGCCTCTAAGTGATTTCAAGCAGGTAGTCCAAGCGCTTGTTTTGCCAAGGTTTGACTATGGTAGTGCTACTCTCTGTGGCCTACCCAAATATACCTTGGCCCTACTCATGGCATAACTGAACACCGCTGCTAGATTTGTTACAGGCGACAAAAGGAATGAGCATATATCCTCAGTCCTTACATCTCTCAACTGGCTACCCTTTGAGGCCCGAATTCAGTTCAAGATTGTAGTCCTGAGGCACATAGCCCTTCACCTCAATACTCCTATGTACCTGGAGCAAAAACTTGAACTATCTTGTGATGAGAGGGAATCAAGAAGCGCCTCTACTTTTCTCTTGAGACCTCTCGTCCTTAACAAAAAGAGAACTTGTCACTGAGCTTTCTCCGGGGCTGCCCCAAAGATATGGGACTCTCTGCCACTTGATGTACGCAGCCTCTCCTCGACGACAGCGTTATTATTATATTATTATTATTATGTTTCTTATATAGCGCCTGAATCGACCCCCAAAGGGATATCTCCGCGCTTGCCTTGGGAACCCGTCCTGGCTTTTCCCTGTGAGATAGCCCCTACAGGGCATCCCCAAGGTGAAAGCCAGGCATCCCGCCGCGGGGTGGGGGGCGTTGTGGAGATTAAGCAAGCTTAATGCCCAGAGTTGCAGAGTGTGAACCCATGATTAGGTCAGGCACCGAAGCGAGAATTATGGAGTCCATGGACATTTGAGCTCAAGACCCTGCCGCGTCGGGAATTTAACCCTGGTCCCGGGTCTGACCTCTGCTTCAGGGTCTGCTTGCTCTAACCAGTGAGCCACACTTCTCCAATTGGAAGCCAAAAGATTCCTGATTAGCAAATTCTTTCCGTAAGGGGAGGAGGTACATCCAACTCGTCTGACTTTGTTCCTTTCACCTTGGTGCCTCCAGCTACAATGGATCATATCATCTCCTCTGTACTATCTTCCTTTTTTTTCCTTGCTGCTGTTTCCCAATTGATGTTGATGTTTGTACTACCCCCTTGTTCTTTCCTTCTGCCTACTGTAAAGCGCTCTGATATCCTTTGGGATCTTGTTCGCGCTATATAAAACTTTATAAATAAATAAAGAAAATAAATAAAGGATCATGGTAGGGAATTTAGGCCTTTATGTAGGTGGAGTTGTGGGTGTGTCTGTGTCTTTGTTCCATTTCTTTTTTTCTTTTTATTTATTGGCTTTGTCATTGCTTGTTTGGTCCTTTTTTTCTTTTTTACTTTGGTTTTGTTGGGCAAGATGGAGACATGCATTTGACCGGGACAGACGCTGCCAGTGGCTCTTGCGGAGTAATCTGTGTCCGTCACACTGACATTCCGCATCGGTCGCAAAGGAGTCTATTGTTTGCTAGTCACTGTTTTCTGTACCTCTCAGTCTTCCGGATTGTGCTCTGTATAGTCGGTCTTGTTTCACACGCATTGCATCGTACTACGCGGGTCATACAGCGTGGGTACATGTCGGTCGGGTCCATTCCTGATGCGTGTCGGTCAGTACCATTCCAGGTATGTTTACGGGCGAATCACTGATTTCCGTACGAGGGTTGAATTGTTTTTGTTAGGTAGTAATGCGTAAATAAGGGAATATTACAATTTTGATGTAGCCCATGGATTGCGTAAAGTTGGAAGAATGGCTTGGGACATGTTGTGAAAGTCCCATCCATCATCCATATGTCAGCTTGTTGCAGTTTAACTAAATTAGTTGTTGTGCCAAACATTATTAATCTTTTTTCACGGCAAGTGTTATTATGGACAATAAATGGTTCCTTATTGAAAGTTATAGCTTGTTCAGGGCTAATTATAACTTTGTCAAATGTTTTAGGAGTTGGGGTGGATGTTGTTGTAGCCATTTTAGTGTGCGCTATTGTTCTTTTCAATGAAGCTATGGATGGCATTTGTGCAGTAGCTTCTTTGGGAAATTTAGGCCGCTAATCTTTTAAAATTGCACTTGTTGGTCTTTGTGGTCTTGTGCTAGCATCTTTTATGGTTTCAAGTGCCCCTATAACTTCTATTTCTGTAATTTTTGGGGAATGACTATGTTCTCTGGTGTATATTACAGTGGTTTTTCTTGTTGTAGCACGGCCATAACATTTATTGGAATAATATTTTGAACATTTCCAATTGACTTTTAAGCCAGTTTGTTTCTCCTGAGTGTAAACATATCCCATATAACATAATAAAATGTTTCCTTTCTGAGATGTAATAAACTGTGCTCTTTTAGTCATTTTGATGTTGGAAAATGTTTATTAAATGTATATAAGAATTTCTAAATATGTTGTTATATATATATTTATTTATTTATTTATTTATTTAAGTAGCTTATACAGCGCGCAGCTACCCCCGGAGAGTTGTCCCGGCTCTAAAAACAGAAACTCAGGAAAGAAGGAGAGAATCAAGCCGATTGTAGGACTAGAATCATGATCTGGAGAACAGCCATGTTTTTAATTTACTACGGAAGATGGATTCAGACGGGCAGAACCTGAGGTCGAGTGGGAGGCAGTTCCATAGTTTAGCAGTAATTACGCTGAACCCTCTGCCGCCTATTCTGGAACGTCGAAAGCGAGGTGCAATCAAGAGGCGTAAGTTGTTAGATCTCAGTGATCTGACAGATTGAGATATTACCACTCGCTTTTTCAGGTATCCAGGCCCAAGGCCGTTGATAGCCCGAAAGGCGAGGGTGAGGATCTTGAATTGAATGCGGCTTGAAATGGGGAGCCAGTGTAGCTCTTTGCAATAGGAGGCAACCGACTGACGGTAGGGGATATTTCCAATCAGTCTGGCTGCCGCATTCTGAACGATCTGAAGGCGATCGATCAGATATCGAGGGGCACCGGCATATAAGCTGTTGGGGTAGTCTAGATGAGATGTGATGAGGGCCTGAGTGATCGTTCTGCGGGCGTCCAAGGGAAGGTAAGGAAAGATCTTTTTAATCATGCGAAGTTTCGCGAAGCAGGCTGAGGTGACCTTGTTAATTTGCGCTTTGCAAGAGAGTGAGTCAACGAATTGAAAGCCCAGGTTACGTGCTGATTGAACAGGGGTGGGCGCAGGGTTAAGTACTGTGGTCCACCACAGGCTGGGGGATTTTGGAGTTTTCTGGTTAAAAAACAGGACTTCTGTCTTATCAGCATTAAGTCTAAGGTGGTTGCTGGTCATCCAGGCACAGATGTTGTCCAAACATTGGCGGAAGTTGGCAAAGGAGGAGTCTGAGTGGTCTCTAAAAGAGAATATCAGCTGAGTATCATCAGCGTAAGAGAGCACTCTGACTCCACAAGACTCCACCACTGCGGCCAAGGGTGCGAGATAAACGTTAAAAAACAGAGGGCTCAGGGCAGAGCCCTGCGGGATACCACACAGCAGGGGTTTACCCTTTAATTTGAAAGGTTTGAGCGCCACCTTCTGAGTGCTGCCAGTGAGGAAGGACTCAATCCAGGCGAGAGCAGAGCCATAGATTCCGACCTGCTTTAGACAGTTTAATAGGATTTTATGTGAGACCGTATCAAAAGCGGCGGATAGGTTGAGGAGGACCAGCATGGCCTCCTCACCCCTATCCACACACTCACGGACAGTCTCAGCCACTTCCAAGAGAGCGGTCTCAGTGCTGAAGCCTGCTCTGAAGCCGGATTGGGAGTCGTGTAGTAAAGAGTTATTTTCTAGATATTCTGTCAGTTGCAGCTGCACGGCATTTTCCAGAATTTTTGCGGGTTTGGGGAGGAGGGAGATGGGGCGATAGTTGCAAAATTTTGTAGGATCGGCATCAGGTTTTTTCAGAATGGGGACCAGCAGAGCTTCCTTCCAAGCAGTTGGAAAGATGCCATGATAGAGGGAGGCATTCCAAATAGAAAGAAAAGGGCTAGCCAGTGAGGGGGCCAGGTCACCCATGACCTTGGCAGGAATTGAGTCGGAAGGAGAACCAGATCTGCACTGGGTGAATAACCTGAGTGCGGTCTCAAGAGACAGCTCGTTATAAGACTGTAAAGAGGCAGATTCCGGGGCCATCACAGGGGGAACCGGGGGGGATTCCTCAGTAAGAAACGAAGTTCTAATTTTATCAATTTTTTCAAGGAAATAGTCAGACAGTCCATCGCATAGTGCCTGGCTAGAGGGGATCTGCGAGGCCCTGGCGGGGGGGTTTACAAATTCTTTGACAATGTTAAAAAGGGTTTTAGAGGAGTTCTTAGCATTAGAGATTTGTAGTGAGAAGTAGTCTCTCATGGTAACTTTTTTTTGTTTAAGAAATTTTTTTAAGGGCGGTTTTGTAAATTGCTTTGGATTCAGGGTCATAGTTCTGCCGCCACTTGCGTTCAAGTAGTTTGCAGCAGCTTTTTCCTCACGGAGGGTCGGAGAGAACCAAGGGGCAAAGGGGCGTGTTCTAGCAGAGGTGAAGGGTTTGAGAGGGGCGATGGAATCGATGGCAAGGAGCAGCGCGGAATTGAGTCTGGATACATTTTCATCAATGTCACTAGATAGAGGGTATGGCTGATAGTTGAATAAGGGGTCTAAGTTTGCACAGTTAACTTTATGCCACTTTCTTCCCAGCTCTTTCCTAAGGACAGTAGGTGTGGGTCTCGAACTTAGCTCTAGGTCGAAAGGGACAAGATGGTGATCAGACCAGGTGAGAGGGAGGGAAGGAAAGACTGTGATATTCGAGAAATTAGCAAAGATAAGGTCAAGTGTATGCCCAGCTGTGTGTTGGGCCCTTGACTAACTGAAGCAAGTTCAGGCTCTGCATCGTTTCTAGCAAGTTGTTAGCTTTCGAGAAGAGAGAGTTGTCCACGTGGAGGTTGAAGTCTCCAAGCACCAGAAAATGTTGGTGCTTGAGGGAGAGATCAGCCATCAGGTGGGTAAGTGCCTTTAGAGAGAGAGTCGAGGCAGTAGGAGGGTTATAGACTAGAGTACCCGCCAATACTACTGCCGCGGTATCCGAGATAGTGAAGTACATAGCTTCAATCATCCCGATATTCGTCAGTTTGGTGATAGACAGATTGAGATGGGATTTTAGGATAATGGCAAGACCGCCTCCTAATTTGCCCCTTTCACGATTGATGCCCTTTAAGAGATAGCCCGGACGGGTAGCTAGGTGGATATCGGGGGTAGAGGTATCTCTAAGCTAGGACTCAGTAAGAAACAGGATATCCCAGGCGTCCGAAACAATTGACGTCCAGATCTCGTTGGAATGGCGGGGCAAGGAACGACAGTTAATCAGACCTGCTTTCAGCGTCAGAGGGTGGGACAGGCGTTTCGGTTGGCTGAGGCAGGGAGAGGGGCGAAGGCTCCAAGGCGGGAGGGTAAAGTTACATTGTGGGCAGTAGAAAGGGGTGTCCTCCAGGTGACAGGGACTACAACGTGTAGTGGGCGGGCAAGTTGTGGGTTTTAGAAGGAGGAGCTGGGATCTGGTCCAGCAAGTACGACCAGAAACAGACCGACAGCCAGGGGGACTGGCCCTAGGCACGGGCCAGGCGCGGACGGGCGCAGAGGGGCTTGCCTTAGGCGCTCCCGCTGCGCTCGTCCGCTGCACTTGCATGGGAAGCACATTTATAGAGAGAGGGGGTGGGCGTGGCCTGACGGGTGGGCGTGGCCTCGCGTTTCAGCAGCGATGGCGGCCGTGGGATGTTTCCCTCTAGACAGCGCTAAGATCCGTTGTTTGTGGGGTGAGATGGTATGCCTGCTAGGCGGGAATAGCAGAGAATAGCTCTGGGTAGGTGCACAAAGTTAAAAATAATGTTAAACACAAATCACAAAATTTTTAAAAAAGCGAGTGAGAACACCTCCGGCTTCCGCCTCAGAGGTCTGAAGTTTCCTAATGACGCGCTATCAGTCAGCGCTTACATAGGCTTGGGGGTGGGCGTGGCCTGACGGGTGGGCGTGGCCTCGCGTTTCAGCAGCGATGGCGGATGTGGGATGTTTCCTCTAGACAGCGCTAAGATCCGCTGTTTGTGGGGTGAGATGGTATGCCTGCTAGGCGGGAATAGCAGAGAAAAGCTCTGGGTAGGTGCACAAAGTTAAAAATAATGTTAAACACAAATCACAAAATTTTTAAAAAAGCGAGTGACAACACCTCCGGCTTCCGCCTCAGAGGTCTGAAGTTTCCTAATGACGCGCTATCAGTCAGCGCTTACATAGGCTTGGGGGTGGACGTGGCCTGACGGGTGGGTGTGGGCGTGGCATATTAATGTTTACAAATATACATTTTGTTAAAGCATACTTACAAAGTTTGTCTATGTTGTTGAAATTGATGATGTTTATTCTTTAGGTGTGGAATGTTCAATTGTAGTTTCTTTGTCTGAAATGAAAAGCAAGTTTATTTTATTATTCGTTTATAACAATTTTATATGGGGTGGGGAGGGTGTTTGGGATGAGTTTTGGGTTTTGGTGGGTATTTTACAGCTTTATTTCATACATTTTGGAAAATATTTACTTTGTTAGTTGTATCTTTTTTTGGTGTTTTCTGTAGTTTTTTAGTTTTCTTTAGAGTTGTCTGTAGTTGGAAAATAAAATAGAACTAAGATATAAATTTTTTTACGTTTCTATATTATTGTTTAAAGAGTTTTACTTTAGTCTTATTTAGTATATTTCTCCTTCTTCAGCTTTGTTCATTTGAGGTTTGAAATAGGAGTTAGGTTTGTTAGTTAATATAGTGTTTTGGGTATTGTTACTTTAATTTTATTGGTTAGTTTTAAACTTGTGTTTCTATTGGTTAATTTGCATTTGTTGTTTTGGAAGTTTTTTTCCCTCTATGGAAAACGCTAATTAAGAGTTATTTGTTTCTTTATTTGTATTTATATTTAAATAGTTTAGTTAATATGTTAGATTATATAACTAAAATTAAAGAAATCCATTTCATATGAGGAAATTGATATGTATAAATGTTGTTCATAGTGTTTTATTGTTTTAAATATTTTGTTATGTTATTTTTGTTCGAAAAAATGTTTATTAAAATAATTTGATTTGTAAGGTATTTTTAATTATTTATTTATATTTATGCAGTTTAATTAGATTTTTTCTCTAGTTTTGTATAGTCGATATATTTAAAATAACAATATTTGTGTGGTCGAAGTGTTTGTAGTCGATATTTTGTGCGTAGTCAATGTTTTTAATCAATGTGCGATATTTATGAAAATCGATAAATATGTTTACGATATTTTCATTGTCGATGTTTTTGTAAAATGATATTATTGTTTCAATATTTTTGTGTTTTTTTTAAATAGGTATGTATGTTGATATTATTGTTGTCAATATTTTTGTGTCAAAATAACTTTAGGTCGATATTATGTCTGTCAAAATTATGTCAGTGATTCCTTTCAGCTAACTGAGGTAACTTAGCACCAAAAGCGGCCAACTCGAGTTTCAGGAAAGGCAAATACTCACATACATCTTTTAAACAATAAAACCACTGTTCAGCAAAGTGACATCTGCTATTCTTATCTTTGTCAGCAGGTATGTAGACAAGCTCACAGAGTGAAGGCCGGCTGCTCCTCCCTGTAGTTTTTAGCGAGAGAAGATGATTACATATCTGTATGGCCCTGCTGTCTAGAGCCTTTGGTACAAAGTTCCTCTCTATCTAATTACACTGTTTTAGTCTATATATTTTATCTAACTTTGTTGAACATTTTCTGAATATACAATTAGCAGAAAGGCCTTGGAAATCTTTCACTTAATTTATATGAATGCTTACTTTTACAAATTGGGTTACTGGTTAACTGGAGTGTGAGTACTGGTCCAGCAACCACAATACTAGTCTGGGTAAGGCACAAGCAAACCCCAAGTTAACCAGTGCTCAACCCACAGTAGCTTTGCACAGAGCAGTGAAGCTTAACTTAGAGGCAATGTGTAAAGCATTTGTCCAACACTTCAAACAGTAAAACAGTAAAAACAGCAAACAAAAAGGTCCCACACTAGGTTAGATCAATATCAAGTTTTAAGAAATAAAACAAGACGGGCTAAATGTTGTGTGATATTTCTATTGATTGCACCCTAATTGGTATGAGTTTTTCTATACTTGAAAAGCTACCTCTTTTTGTTCACAGAATTTTGACAATGATGAACGTACTAATGGGCAATGATAGAGAAACCAAAAGCAGTGGGCGAAGGAGCAGGTATAGTTGCTCATGAAAATGAGCTACATTATTTTCAGAGGTATTTTAGGAAAGAGAGATGTTGATGAGTCTGGAAGAAATAGTAGAAATTGCTGATCAGTGTGCTGCATCCTGTGTTCACAATAACCATTGAAATTGATAACATGCTGGATGAATGTATGTCATGAATTGTTCATTTAGTTGTATAATTAAATCAGTAACAATAGTATGTATAACGTGCAACATAATTCTTTGTTAGTGCTTAACAAAGGGTGGGAATTTTCTTTCATCTCACTGGAACTCATGTTACCTATTGCAGAAGATGAAAATCAGTTTGTTCCTCCTTGATTTGAAAGTGTCACCCTATAGCAGGTTAGACAGAACTCTGCAGGAAATGTATTAATACACTTAGATATCTTACCAGCATGGAGGATTTGCCTAAACTCTCTGTTAAAAGGCAATGAAAAAAACAAGCATTGGCAAAGCCAATATGTCTGGTGTTGGCCACCAGCCTTCTGGCAATTCTTGTTTTGTTTTGTCATCGTTGTTATGAAACTTCATCATTTGGGAATATGCTGGGCCTTCGTCTATCTGAAAAAAAATAATTGCTACAGGCAAAAAACGTTTTTTGGTATGTTGTGAAATAGAAGTAGTCCGAAAACCAAAAAACTCCAAAAGGAATTTACAAAAGCATTAGCAGGAGATCAACTCTGATAAAGATGTACTGTGACCTCTGTTCACACCAGAAGCACCCTGCTATCATGTCAGGCTTTAGACACAAAGGCAACACTAAAGTAATTATGAAGTAAAAACAAAAACACTGGCACTGAAGAGAACCTGCTTGTGTGTGGATGTGTTCCTTCTGAGAGAGGAAAATACAATCACTCAAAGTGAAGTGAACCAGTGGATGAAGTAGGCTGACCCATTACCCCATGCAATATGCTGTCTTGTGTGGAAGCTAAATGGCAATCGCAAAACAACAGACCAATGGATGACGAGATGTGGCTGAAAGCCCCTGAGTGTATGTATACTATACATATTTTAGTAAAATCAAGAGGGCTTGGCTAACAGCAGTCTTAAAAAGGAGTGAGGTGGCCCCATGATAGGTGAAACACATTCAAGTGGTCCTTGCTTTTAAGTGAATAGCATTTACCTCCTGTATTTATAAACACATGCATAGAACTGTAAAATGAAAATGACAACTACCTGAATGTGAAGCATTGCTTGTTAAAAATCCAGAGCTAGGTTAAGACATCATACACATAATTCTTCACTGGGCAGCTATGAGTCTCAGCACGGATGTTTTAGCACATAGTGAAAGTTTGAAATAAGATATGTTAGAGCTCTAGGATTGTTTCAGTACGTAAAGACCATTGCTAGATGCAACAATAAAGTTGTATTTTAAGTGCCTTGTGGATGCCTCAGCAATTCAGTGGTAGTGAATGATAGATCAGCATTGGGGTGCATTTTGAGAGCTCACTGGATGGCTTGGTCATGGGGCTATATTTATTGTGGTATGTAAATTAGAGGAATATTTTGAGATCTGTGGATTTTTCAGTAGTGGAATTGAAATGAAAGTCAATATCGAGGTGCATCATGAGAACCATATGAATGTCTTATCAGCGGGCTATCCAGAAGATTAGTATGAATGTTTCTCAAGCGACCACTGATGTTTCAATTGTTGAAAAGTATAGCATTTTGATACTGCTTCTTTTTCCGCACACACATATTTGCTCCTTTGTACACAATTTTAGGCAGCTACACTATTAATTCGTGTTGGGAAATGGGCTCCTTAATTTGGAATAGCTCCCCTTCAGAACAACATTTGAATAGATAATGAAAAATGTGTTCTGGAGTGCACCATATAAAAAATGTGTTTCACATTTTTGGAGGGGAAGGATCCTCCTTCTCCCACCAAACCACACGTGTAGTGGTCAGGCTTGGGCGCTGCACTCACTTCTTATGCACCTTATGGGGCCTGGCCTGACAATTTGCCAGTCTGCTTTGGGTACCTAGTCCAGCCCTGAGCATAATTCAATTTTCTATATGTTCATAAGTATAATATTTTTTCAGTTTATAAACTTTATTTCGATTTAAAAGAAATCCCAAAAGTTTTCACAGACAAACATCAAATCCGGGTTATACAAGCCCAATTGTCACTTTAAAGCCATACTTATTTAGACGAGACATATACCATTTATAAAAGGATAAATATTCAATAACACATGAAAATATCCTCGTTTGATTGGCGGGAACATGCATAATAAAAAGCAACCTTAAAAATCCTAAAAAAGAGCATCTAGTCACAAGTTAAATTCATCACATTTAATAATAGAAGGTAAAGAACAGTAAACATAGGGATGATCTCAGTTAGTAGTTATAGAGATGGCTTTGTCTAATCTCCTGTCCATCCATTGAGTTAACCATACCCGACTAAAAAATGTAGCTGTCGCTATCATAATTGGACCCTATACTGTGTTCTAAATAATCTAAACGCCTCAATATATGACCTGATGCCCAACTACTGTTATCTGCTTTGAACCATTTTGAAATAAAGGCATTAGTGGGTAGATTTCCTACTCTGAACTGTTGAAATAATTTTCTGTCCCGTGAACAAGTGATTTGGTCCCAATACATCTCCAATTTTGGTTCATGTTTAGTCCCCAGGAAGATGCTAGACAAGGTGGATTTGGGGGGGAACAGTATACGGTTTAAAATTGATCAAGTTCAAGTTCAAGTTCGGAGATTTGTATAGCGCACTACTCACCCAGAGGGTCTCAAGGCGCTTTAGGGAGGGGGGGTGCTTTACTTGTCGAATAACCAAGTTTTTAGTTGCTTTCTGAAGGCGAGGTGGTTTTGTGTAAGGCGGAGGTTGGTGGGGAGAGAATTCCAGGTTTTGGCCGCTAGGTAGGAGAAGGATCTTCCCCCCATAGTGGATGTATTGATGCGTGGAATAGCGGCGAGGGCTTGATTGGACGATCGTAGTTGGCGGGAGGGGGAGTAGAAGGACAGTCGCGTGTTGAGGCAATCGGGTCCTTGGTCGTAGAGGGCTTTGTGTGCGTGGGTGAGGAGGCGGAACATTATTCTCTTGTTGACGGGGAGCCAATGGAGGTCTTTGAGGTGGTTAGAAATGTGAGCTTGCTGAGGAATGTCCAATATGAGTCTGGCTGAGGCGTTTTGGATTCGTTGGAGTTTTTTCTGTAGTTTGGCTGTGGTTCCGGCGTAGAGGGTGTTTCCGTAATCCAGTCGGCTTGTGACCAGTGCCTGGGTGACCGTTTTTCTTGTTTCTGTGGGGATCCAACGGAAGATTTTTTTGAGCATGCAGAGGATGTTGAAGCAAGATGATGAGACGGCGTTGGCTTGTCTGGTCATTGAGAGGGAGGAGTCCAGGATGAATCCCAGGTTGCGTGCGTGATCCGTAGGTCTTGGTGCCGTTCCCAGGGCTTGTGGCCACTCTACTTGATGTACTCAAGTAGAGTGATGAATGCTAACCTACCTAGTGGGGTATACTTCATCATTGGGTTCCATATGTTACAATGGAAAGCTTTCAATATACTGGTGTTCTGTAGTTGTACAGTTTCCCTGTAATGGGTTGCCTAGTTAGGATGGGGTCATGCCACTTGTATTGACATTCATGTGCTACCTCTGTTAAACTGTCAGATCTATATTCAAGGCCACTGGAATTATGCAGCGGAGGAGGTCAAATTGTGGGGCCAGGTTGACTAAATTAGGCAGCAAGAAAAGACAAAGTATGCCCCATAATTTGGCACATTGTGTATTGATATTACCTCGTTATTTTGACATTTGTACCCATGTGAACACTTTCGGGACAAAGGTGTCACCTCAAAAGTACAACTTTGAAACTCAGGTACAGAAATAAGGAACAGAAAGGTGACCAGTGAACCTTTGAGAAGACCCTTTTACTTTGTGTTGATGGAGCGAGTTTTAGAAATTAAATACGTTTTGACTCGTGAAGTTAATCTTCCATAATGATTTAATTATATTAATAAGTTTTTGCACAAGTGTATATTAATCAACCTAGAATAATATGCATTCATAACACGAGGGTTTAACATTATGTGCCTTTTGTTGCACTTGCAAGTTTGTTGAAATAATTAACTAACTTTCACTATTTGTCTTGTCAACATTAAATGCGGCTGTTCAAATAATGACATGTGCTTATTTTTAAATGTGCTTTTGTCTATGTCGTGTCTTTTGTGTGGCAAAGAACTCGTGGAGAATCCTGAGGCCCATGTGAAGAAGGTCTATATAAATGCTGCTTATTTGTGCTTATTGCTAGGTAACATAAACTAATGGGTTAACATTAGTAATGGGGGTGGGTAACAGAATGACTCAAATTAATTAATTTTTTGTGTTCCTTTGCATACTAGTTCTCGAAAAAGAGGTCTGAGGCCTAGCTTTTGAAAGGGTGTTTGGAATCCTGTTGTGATGAGCCGAGCACAGCTAAGGACGTGGAAAATGTTGCCACAAAGATGTCCGTCAGTTAAAAAATAATATGGAACTGTGCAAGATGTGCTCTGTAATTTCCAAGGACAGGAAGCGGCAGAACCGCCAAGCTGAGGAAGCAGCGAACTGTTGTTTAATGAAATGTTGCAACATCCTCGGAAGCTAATGTCGCTCGTGGACAAAAGACAATGCCGTTTTTGAAAGGCATAATTTTGGATCGAAAAAGGCAATGAGCTAATGTTCAAGTTCAAGTTCAAGTTCAGGAATTTGTATAGCGCACTACTCACCCAGAGGGTCTCAAGGTGCTTGGGGGAGGGGGTGCATTATTTATCGGATAGCCAGGTTTTATGTTCCTTTCTGAAGGAAATATGGTTCTGAGTAAGGCGGAGGTGAATGGGGAGAGAATTCCAGGTCTAGGCCGCCAAGTAGGAGAAGGATCTTCCTCCCATGGTGGATCTATGGATGCGCGGAACTGCGGCGAGGGCTTGATTGGAGGATCTTAATTGGCGGGTGGGTGTGTAGAAGGACAGTTGTGTGTTGAGGCATTCGGGTCCTAGTTTGTAGAGGGCCTTGTGTGCGTGGGTGAGGAGACGGAACGTTATTCTCTTGTTGACGGAAAGCCAGTGGAGGTCTTTCAGGTAACCGGTAATATGATCTTGGCGAGGGATGTCCAATATGAGTCTGGCTGATGCGTTTTGGATGCGTTGGAGTTTTTTCTGTAATTTGGCTGAGATTCCGGCATAGAGGGTGTTTCTATAGTCCAGTCAGCTAGTGACCAGTGCATGGGTGACAGTCTTTCTTGTCTCGGAGGGGATCCAACAGAAGATTTTTTGAGCATACGAAGTACGTTGAAGCAAGAGGAAGAGACGGCGTTGACTTGTTTTGTCATCGAGAGGGAGGAGTCTAGGATGAAGCCTAGGTCACGTGCGTGGTCTGTGGGAATGGGTGCTGTGCCCAGGGCCGATGGCCACCATGAGTCGTCCCATGCAGAGGGGGATGATCCTAGGATGAGGACTTCCGTTATGTCTGAGTTACGTTTTAGGCGGCTGTTTTTCATTCATTCGGCTACTTCTTTCATGCCTTCGTGAAGATTGGTTTTGGCGGTGTTAGGGTCTTTGGTGAGGGAAAGGATCAGCTGGGTGTCGTCAGCGTAAGAGGTGATGTTGAGGTTGTGTTGTCGCGCGATGAATACGAGTGGACTCATGTAAATGTTGAAGAGGGTGGGACTGAGTGATGATCCTTGTGGTACTCCGCAGATGACTTTGGTGGCCTCTGATTTGAATGGGGGAAGTCGGACTCTCTGGGTTCTACCGGCGAGGAACGAGATGATCCAGTCCAAGGCTTTTCCTTGTATGCCGATGTTGCTGAGGCGTTGTATGAGGGTGTTATGACAGACAGTGTCGAAGGTGGCAGAGAGGTCGAGTAGGATGAGGGCAACTGTTTCTCCGTTGTTCAGTAGTGTTCGGATGTCGTCTGTCGCTGCAATGAGGGCGGTTTCGGTGCTGTGTTTGGCTCGAAAGCCGGACTGTGAGGTGTCGAGGGAGTTGCTGGATTTGAGGAAGGCGGCGAGCTGGCTATTGACGGCTTTCTCAATGACTTTGGCAGGGAATGGGAGGAGGGAGATGGGGCGGTAGTTCTTAAGTTCAGAGGGGTCTGCTGTGGGTTTCTTCAGGAGGGCGCTGAGTTTGGCGTGTTTCCAGCTTTCTGGGAAGGTAGCGGAGTTGAAGGAGCAGTTGGAGACATCACAGAGATGGGGTGCGATGATGGAGTCTGCTTTGTTGAAGATGTGGTGGGGACAGAGGTCGGTTGGCGAACCTGAATGGATGGAGTTCATTAGGCGGATGGTGTCTTCAGTGGTGATTGGGTTCCAGGCTCTGAGGTTGTTAGAGGGCGGTTGCCTTTAGCTCAACTTTACTTGGAAATGTGCTGACCGCGGGGTCAGTCCACAGATATCTTAACCCCAGTTCACAGATAATGTTTTTAACACAACTAAACCATGCATTTTTTTTGTTTACATCCAGCTCCCGAACTTCCATCAAGACTAAAGCATAACTGGCCAGCTCTGGGGATACCCAGAGCCTCCTCCAGTATATCAAGAGCCTATAATGTGCAACATCCCTAATGGAATGACAACCCAGGTCTAAATATAAAGGGAGCAATGGGATTGATTGCGGGAGGCCAATAACTGATGTTAAAAACTTATTTTGACCCACCACCAGATTTGCATACCCCCACAGTTCTACTCCATATAGGATAGAGGCACTTATTCTGGAGTTATAGATTTGGAGAATGGAGGCTACAGGTTTAGTGTACGAACATCTATGCTCTTTAAGGAACGCAACAGAAAGTTGAGCATGTCTCATCAATAGGCTGTCTATTTGCGGCTTCCAACTTAATTTTTTGTCAATGTGTATCCCTAAATATGAAAATGTCTCAGCTTGCTCTAACGGGCCCTCCAACATTCGTACTTCACCGATGGATTTGTTTGAGTTCCGGAGAACCATAAATTGTGTTTTAGCTACATTAACAACAAGATCATGGTCTGAACAGAACTCCTCTAATCTCAATAATGCACGTTGCAGTCCCTGTCTTGTTTTAGATAGAATAAGGGTGCCATCGGCGAACATTAGAAGTGGAATCTTACTTCCTAGCAAGGTCTGGGCATCCGTAGGGTAATTTTCAAAATATTTCAATACCCCATTGATGTATATTGAAAATAAGGTAGGAGCCAATACACAGCCCTGCCTTATGCCCTTTTCTACATGGAACTTCTCTGTAGTACTACCCGCCATGTCTCATCTGACTTGGGCAAAGTTATCCGTATGGAGTTTGATAACAAATGCCAAAATGTCCAGAGGCATCCCCAGTTTTAAGAGGCATTGCCAAAGTTTCGTACCGGGGACTAAATCAAACGCGGACCATAGGTCCACGAAGGCAGCCTAGATTGAGCCTTTATCCAATATGACAGTGCGCCAGTAGATTAGAACAAACCTCAAAACCTGGTCCACTGTGCTAACGCCTTGACGAAACCCTGCTTGTAAGTCAGAGAGTATGCCGCATTCTTCTAACCAAATCTGCATTCTGGCTAAGATCACCCTTGCCGATACCTTTTGAATGCAATCAATCAGGCTGATGGGCCTATAATTACCTGGCTGGGAACGGTCTCCCTTTTTAAAAATGGGGAGAATTACAGCTCCTGCCCAGGAACTAGGAATTGGAACTCCCATATCAATTGCATTCATTAACTCTTGAATATATGTTGCCCATATGTCTTTATCCTGTATAAAAAGATCTCCAGAAATGCCATCAAGTCCAGGAGCCCTACCCTTTGGGATCTGACCGAGAGCACTTACTACCTCTTGCTTAGTAATATTGAGAGCGGGGGGAGAGGGAGGCATTGTAAAAATTAACTGGGGCCCAAACCCTTTTCAAACTGGCTTTTAAAATGACGGACACACAGATCCGGTTCCACATGGTTGGTTGGCACTTTCCTCGGATCCCCACTCCCCTATTTAACTAGATGCCAAAATATTGTCAAATCTCTCCCACTACAGGCACTAAGCAAATCTGCCAAATGTGCTTCATGCCACTCCAGTTTAGCCTGTAGTTTCACAGACTTGTAGGCCTGCCTCTTCTCTTTTATAATTGGCTGTTCTTTATTCCTAATTGTTGCTGCCAGAGACTTATAGGCCTTATGCCAATTCGTATTATACCAGGCAACGTCCTTTTGGTTTGACGTTATAGGACTTTTTTTACTCTTAGTTATAAAAAAATCTTTACGTTGGTTAAAAAGATGCTCATGAGCCCAACCAACTCTGTCTAAATGGACCCCCTGTTCAGTAGCTTCCTTAACTACAATTAGTGTATTAGCTACCAGATTATTAAAATCTAGCAGTTTCTCAGGGTTCATGGCAACCTTGGCCCAATTTAAGCGTCTTGTGTCATTGGACAATTGGCCTGCTACGAAATCAGCATGGGGGTGGTAGTGCATCAATATACATTGTATCATATTGATTAAGTGATCTGGTAAGGCTAACATCTAACAGAGTTTATGCACAGCTGTTAGTTCTATTGAAGCATTATTGTAGGTTGTATGTTGATCAATACATATGATGCATTTCATTTGAATGTTTGGCTTTTAACTGAAATTTGTTTGAGATAATGCATTCAATATTGATTGAGAGGAACAATATGTTTGCACAAATGTAATGTAAAGTTGTGTGCAAGCATACATTCTGTGCTGGAAATTCTGTACCGACTCTGAAAGCAACAACGACTGCCATACCTCCCACCTTAGCCCTTCAACTCTAGCACAGGAAACAAAAGAAGATGCACAGGTTATCATGATGAGGCAGTAGGTGCAAAGGTAGGCAAGTCATTATGAAGGAGACTCGAGGACAGGGAGGGACAAGGTATCATGACGAAGCACAAGTGACAGAAATGGGACAGGACTATGTCCAATGTATTTCGTGCCTGACTACATGTGTCAGTTTTTAGTGCAGAGATGAGGGAGAGCTGGAATCCCCAATTCCAACCAGTATCCCCACATAAATTACTATTCTGAGTGTTCTCCATAGAATGGGGAATAACCTAATGGACTCAGAAATGCTGGGGGCAGATTTACAAGCCCCTGGCACCACTTTTACACCGCCGTTGCGTCACTTTTGAGACACAGCGGCGTCGTAAACAATGTACCACGGTGTGAAATATTTACAACGTGATGCATCCATGGAGATGTGTCACGTTGTAAAGCCCTGGGTCATATTATACCTGCGTCGGGTATAATGTGTTCAGGGTGGGCGTTCTGCCGCAAGAAAGCCTCGTAAAAGTGAATCAGTGAAATCTACAAGATTTCACAGGGTCACTTTTACCACGCCACTGCGTCAAAATCTTATGCTTGCTTGAAGCAGGCATAAGGAGTGATGCAGCATGATTGAAATAGGCATTCCGAAGCATTGCTGGAGTTGTGTTGTGCTTGCGACAGGACTCTAGCAATTTGTTGCCTTACAGGCAATAGATACGTCCCACATCACTGTCAAACCTTACACTACGGTGCACTGCATTGTAAATGCGATTCATCGATGGTGACAAAAGGTATTTTTTCCTGAAATAAATTAACTGACGCATCTCTGCTAATATGCAGAGATGCGTCAGTTCTTGTAAACTTGTCCCTGAGTCCTATACCTTAAATCTTGTCTACTCCAGTGATGAAACGGCTGACATTTCCTGCCTGCTTTAAGCCAGAGGAAAGTGTGTGTTGGAGGTTAACAGAGATGGGGTACAGGGTACAGGGCATACTTATGCCTGTCTGGGAGGATAATCTGCTCCTGCACACTGCTGTAGGGGTAAGACAGGACCTGGCTCTGATGCCGCCCCCAGCCCCTGCTCTGCCAGCAATACAGACAGGCTAGGTGTCTCTGGACCAGGAATAATCAGGTCCAAAGTGTAAAGGCCCAATAGTTATGGGTCTAGAGATAAGTGTCTTGTAATTACACTGAGAATTATTTCCATGGGTGAAAAGTCCAAACTCATAATCCTGGATTCACTATTTTTTCCCTGTCCCTGTCTTCCAAGAACAGTAGTCAAGGTCACAATGGGGCATTCTATTTCATTTTACTCCAGGTATAATCACAGATCGAGAAGATTGTCGACCTCAAGATCAATGATCTTCTGGATGCATCCTAATCAAGATTCTGCACAAACCACAGCACAGAAACCGCTCTGATCATAGCCACTGATGCTCCTAGACCGGGCTGCCCTTATCTGCCTTGACCTTTCAGCTGCCTCCGAAACATGTCCCACCACATCCTGATCAAGAGACTTCATCAAATCTAAATCTAAGAGGACAACCTCAAATGGACTGCAGAATCGCCTTCCACCATTCACCTTGTAGCCCAAGAGGATCATCTGTGGCATCCCTCAATGTTCACCTCACAATTCTACTCTGTTCCGTGCCTGCCTACATGACCCCCCTGGCCAACTTCATAAGAAACCATGGAGGGAAGATTATCTCCTATATAGACGACAACCAGCTCATCCTCTTTCAATGTGAAGACCCATCCACCATGAGGGCCAACTTCTACCTGTGAATGACTAGCATCGTCGACTGGATGCAAAACAACTGCCTCAAGCACAACACAGACAAGACAGAAGTAATGGTCTTCAGGAACAACACCTCCCTGTGGGATGTCTCCTGGTGGCCTTCTGACCTGGGACCTTCTCACACCCCCACGGACTACACCCGGAACCTCGGCATCATCTTGGAAAACAAACTCACCATGGAGAACCAGATCAATACAATCCCCTCTGCCTGCTTCCTCAATCTACACCTGATCGGAGAGATCGTGAAATGATTCACAGTTTTCCACCATAGGCTCTGTCACTCAAGGCCTTGTTGCCAGCCGCTTGGACTATGGCAACATACTCTATGCAGGACTTACAACATACCTCCCGAACAGACTGCCAACCAATCAGAACTCAGTGGCCGACTTATCCTCTAACTTCCCAGATGGACACACATGACTCCTTACCTGAAGAAACTCCACTGGCTCCCTGTCCACAAGATTTGCCAATTCAAGATTCTGCCTTACACTAACAAAGCCCTGCACAACCAAGGACCAGCATACATCAACCACTGCCTAGGCTTCCAATCAATCAATCAGGAATTTGTAAAGCACAACTACTCAGCCGTGGGGGACTCAAGGTGCTAAGGGAAGGTGGGTCCATTGAGCGCTGGGGTAATCCAAAGAGCTAGGTCCTGACGTCCTTCCTGTACTGGAGCACTGCAGGGATTAGCCAGAGATGGGGGGTATGAATGAGAAAGTTCCAGGCCTTGGCTGGAACGTTGTGGAGTCTGGTGGCTAGTTTGTAGTGGGAGAAGATGTTGAAGGCAGCTGAGAGGACCAGGAGGATGAGGGCTGCCATTTGGCCCTGGTTGAGGAGGGAACAGATGTCATCAATGGTGGCGAGTAGGGCGGACTTAGTCCTGTGGTTGCTGCAGAATCCACAGTGAGAGAAGTCCAGGACGTTGTTGGCTTTGATGAAGTTTGCTAGCTGGGTGTTGACAGCCTTTTTGATGACCTTGGCTGCAAATGGAATCAGGAAGATGGGCCTGAAGTTCCTGAGGTCCATTGGGTCTGCGGAGGCTTTCTTCAGGAGGGGGGGTGACTTTAGCGTGTTTCCAGTTGTCGAGGAATGTGGCGGTTCCAAAGGAACAGTTGATCATCTGGCATTGTTTGGGTGCAATGGCTGTGGCGGCTCTGTGAAAGATGAGGAGTGGGCAGGGGTCTGAGGGTACTCCTGAGTGGATACTCTTCATGGTCTTTAAGGTGTTTTCTTCTGTTAGCAGGGTTCAAGTGAGCAGGGTCTATTGGGTGGCATTACTGGGGGTTGGAACTAGAGCAGACCAGAGATCTTGGTTGTCGAAGTTGTCGTAGATTGTCTCAATCTTGAGGTAAAATAGGTGCTGAATCTGTTGCAGAGGTCTTGGGAGTTGTTTCACCTCTGGGTTTTGCAAAATCCTTGATGCTGGAGAAGAGTTATTTAGAGTTGTGGGCATTGGTGAGAATTTTGTCTTGGAGGAAGTTGTTCTTCTTTGTGGATTTGATGAACTGGTGCTGTGGTATGGTGGCTGCTTTGTAGGCGGTGCGTGTTTCTGGGGTTTTGTTGTTCCTCCATGTCTTTTTGAGTCATCGGCAGGAGCGTTTGGATTCTTGGAATACCGGTGTGAACCAGCTTACTTTTTAGATGTGTTGTCCTATGGCTTCAGATTGAGATTGAGATCGCAGTGGAATGAACAGTGCATTACCACTCACCACAAACAACACTGAAATACATCATACTGGCCACATTCCTGCTGCATTCTTTCTCAATGGAACATAACGATTTAGTGAAAGGCTATCCAGACTATTTCTTCTCTTTACCCCACGTCTAACTGAAGTAGAGCTTCTAATGTAAGGATATCAGCCCCACTCTGGTCCTCATGCACAAAACCAGTACTTCCCAAGTGGGAGACACAGCTGTCCAGCATACTTCAAACCAAGTGTGCAGAATGCACAACCCCAATAGGGTGCCTACCCAAGGTATGAAGGTCCAGGTTCCAAAACTTTAACATGGGTGGGTTTGAGTGCGATACAAAGGACTGCTATTTGTGGCACAGCTAAACAAACAACATTGTTGATCAACTTTTGCATGTCAAAGCATTTTTGTAACAGAGGTTGACTAGAGCTCAGAGCTGAAATTGCGTTTCATAGTGGGAAACCTTTGAAAATCTGAGAACAATAGCTCCAATGTAAGGTGATAGCCTATTCTGATGACACTCGGCTTCTCTTTACCATGGAAAAGGATGAGGACTCTGTATCCTTTGTTTAGCACTGCTTGTCTTCGGTTTTTGAGTGGCTTGCGGCGGCCCAACTCAAATGTAACGAAGACAAGTCAGAGATCCTACTCTACGGTAAATTCCCTTCAGGCTTCAGAGACACGATCTGCCTCCTGCGTTCCTTCGACCAACCTCTAATGGAAAATCCACTAAAAACCTAGGAGTGTGGTTTGAGGATAACATCTCCTTTTCTGCTCAGGTGAAAAAGCTCTCAGGCAGCTGTTTTGGCCTTCTCAAAACACTAAGGAGTTTTTTAGATCTCCTCCCTAGGCCTGCCAAAGAGACGGTCATCCATACCTTAATCCTTTCTTGATTGGACTACGCTAATGCATTGTACATGGGTATCCCTGGATAATCTCTCAATAGACTCCACGGCCACACAGAATGCGGCCGCCAGGCTGCTCTTGGGAATCGTTAAAAGGAGCAGCATGCATGAAGATCTCTGCATTCTCCACTGGCTTCCCTTGGCGGATCGTGTCACATTTAAATCCCTGGTCATTGCTCATCGAGCCCTCTACGATCATGGGCCTGCCTATTTACAAAGCGGTTCTCCTTTTATGTCCCGCCGAGACAACTATGTTCTTCAGCTCTCCTTCTAGCTAGGGTGCCCTGCTTCATCCGCCACAAGATGGGCGGTTGCTCCTTGGTCGTTAAGGCTGCCCAGGTTTGGAATGCCCTTCCGTTTTCATTGCGCAATACTCAAGATCTGTTAGCCTTCAAGAAACTTTTAAAAACTGACCTGTTCCCATAAATGATGTTGGTGTAGTTCAGTGACTCGTCTTGGATCCGCGCCGGGACACCCCTCGGAGTAGCTGTTGCGCGTTATAAGAGCACTTACCATAACAATGGGATTGAAAAAGTACTAAAATTTGTGAGCTTCCATACAAAGACAGATAAACTAAAGTAGTTGAATCTTAACGCTATATGAAGATAGTGCTCTACTTCTAGCAAGCAAGAGCATTTTGTTCTTGAATGCTCAAAGCGAAGCACAATTTCCATTTACACACAGGAAGCTGTATGTTAGCAGTTCCCTATGTGTAAAAGCAATGCTGGCTTGTGCAGGAGGCAGGAAGCTGGTAGGGACAGGCCCCCACAGTCCCCATTAGTGGCAGTGGGTGCCATAGATGGGACACCCACACAGGGCACCCACACTACAGGCCATGGCCCCCTCCCATTACTTTAAAAAAAAGGCCTGGGCCTGAAGACTGTGTTCCTCGGGTCAAAATCAGCCTGCAATGATGGCTGCTCAGCACCCCTCCCTATGAATAATATTTTTTTTTAAATGGCAGTGCCCCTGGGGATGAAGTCCTTGGGGCAACAATTGGCCCACGGAGGGTGCTGTATGGTCCAACCTTACCCATAAAAAAAAAACAGGGCCTGGACGATGGGGTCCCCCGGGCCAAAAATGGCTGATGGAAGCAGGGCCACGCATCCCCCTCCCCTAAATTGTTTTAAAAATATGTGAATAAAAAACAATGTCCTCTTCACCACCAATCTGCAATGCACATTCCTGGAGCAGTGGTGATTGAGGGATGAAGTTCCCTAGGATGCTGAGGGTCCTTGGTGTCCAGGAACCCCTACTTTTACTTCAAGCGGGATTGCTGAGAGGAATTGAAGGCCATGCTCCCTTTTTCTACCCCTCTGCCACTGTGCCTCCTGGCATGCTGTTAGTTGGGGAATTAATTCCAGTTTACTCCTGTGGACCTCAGGACTAAAGTTGACTTCTTCCACCAACCAGTAGTGTGCCAGCAGGCATATTTGCAGAGGGGTGGAGAAAGGGTGTGTGGCCTATGATGACCTCTCAGCAAACCGGCTGTGTGGGTCTTACTGAAGGTAACAGGATAGGAAGTTGCCCCCCAAGGACCCTCAAGAGCCAAGGGGACTTCATCCCCCTATACGTAGTGTGCCAGGATGTGAATTTGCAGAGTGTTGGAGAAAGAGAGCAGGACCACCGAAAACCTCTCCGCAAACCCACTGTGTCGGACTTACTGGAGGTAACAAGAAGGGTAATTGGCCCCTAAGGACCATCAATAGCCAAGGGGATTTTATTCCCCTTGTAGTAGTGAGCCAAGAGGTGCATTTGCAGAGTGGTGGAGAAAGGGGGTTTGTCCTCCGAAAACTTTTCATCAAATCTGCTGTGTGGGACATACTGGAGGTAACAGGAGGCGTAGTTGGCCCACAATGATGTCCTTGGGTGCCAACTACCCCTCCTGCTACTTCCAGCAAGCCCCACACAGCAAAACTGCTAAGAGGAGTCCACTCCCCCTTTCACAACCGCTTTGCAAACACACCCCCTGGTGCACTTCTGGTTGGGGGAAGAAGTCCACTTTACTCCTGAGGGACTTTGGGGGCAAAGAAGCCCTCCTGGTACCTCCTGTAAATCCTACACAGCGGCATTCCAGAGAGCAACTGACTACAACATAAAAAACCATAGGAATTCACTAAAAAAACTAAAGGTTACTGGCACATTATAGTTACGAATTTGCATTTACATTTTTTTAGAAATTCACTGAAAAAAATAAAGGTTACAGGGACGTTATAGTTAGGCTCAGATTTCACTTGTTCATAAAACAGTGAAATTCAGCAGTTGCAGTTAGCTGAGCTAACTATAACTCGTGCCCCCCTCAATGCATTGCTTATGACCTCACATATTACATCACTCATGATATGGTCAGTGACATCACTGATGATATCTCTAATGACATCTACTTAAAGGGGCTGACAGCCTGCCCTCTTCATGCACTGAATGTTTGCTGTTTCATTCACATTTTCCTTTTTCCTCTACAGCCCACTTCAGTAATTGTCTAACTTGACTGCGAGTGACTCAATTCTGCTCTTTCACAAAGAGAATATTGATGAAAAGTTCTTTTCAGTACCTGGGGCTATTACAGTTTATGTGCTTTTTAAGACAACAAATCTTTTTGCTTTTAGCCAATGTAAATTTTCTACATTGGGAAGTGTCTGGCAGCTCTTGAAATATATAGTTTTACAAAAATGAAAAAAAGGCAAACAAGCATTTATGAAGTCAAAAAGCCTTGCAGCCAATGTCAATTGCTTGTTTTAAATACAACCCCAATACAATGCAATGTGTGTCTAAAATTAAGTTTTGAACATCTTCTCTTCAGGAGCAATTGCAAAGAAAACAATCTAACTATGTGTCAGCTATTTTAATGAACACTGCTTTAAAAAATTGATTGAATTGAGTAAAAAATGTATTACTATTTGCATCAGCGGCATTCTTCAGATGTAATCGTATTACAGGTTACTTTCTCCAGAAAAGATGCTGTAGTTAAACTCCTACTGAAGATATAGTGCACTGTACCTGCTGTGCTGAACAACCATTTCAAGAATCTATTACAGCACAGCAGGATTTGAGTGCCATCATTGACAGGAAGTAGAATTCACCTTCGGTGTTGACATGGCTGAATGGCAGTTAAATAATTCTACAATAAAAAAAGAGATACTGATGCAGAAGAGTTTATTAAGTGTACTGTATGCTGAGTCGTTACTGAGAAGCAACATAAAGCTTATTTTTATAATGAAAGGATCAACACAGCTCTTTACCGTTACCAAATAATAAAGTACATCAACTGTTGTTATGGCTATATTTCTCTTTAACAATATCAAAATAATTTTCTTGTTTGAAAATGGAAATTCTGAGGCATGGCTTCTGTAATGTTCAAGATGGCAGCAGACGTATGAGCACCAGTGTTTTGTGTGGCCCTATTCTTTTTTTTAAACATATTTCAGCCTTTCAAACATCTCCTCCTAGGCATGCCTTTGGGAGCCTTTTAACTCCCAACTCGGGGGATTTCAATGCTGTCCTCTTCGGAACCTGCCACTACGGTGATCTCCTAAAAGGAATGTGAGCAGCCATAATTTTCTTAGAGCGCCATTCGCATGTCCTTTTTTTGCTTCATATAGTTTCCACAAGCGAAGGTAGTTTAAAAAAAAGGCTAGGAACTCTGGAGGATTAATTTTAGACGCCACTATGGATTTTCTTACCATGTGGATAATGTGAGTCTCCTCTACATACAATCTATTTATTTCACCTCACAAGATGACGTTCCTATATAACCAGGAACATTGATTGATTTCACTTCAATGCTGTTATAGTTTATCATGATGTTTGATGTTGCAATTCTTAACTAAACATATTTCCTATGTCCAAGAAGGAAATTGGCTATGAGTTGCTTAATGTAGTGGTAATGTCCTCATTTTATTTTGTCTACAAGCTACGCCTGAAGTACTTTAATTAACAGGTTTCTAATTGTTGACACTTTCTGAGTTTTTAAATGACTTTTATGGAGTTTTATTGGATACCTAATACCTTTTTATGATTGAAGATTGTCCATTTTCTAGCTTCATTACATAATACTTCATTCTTCTTGATGTTATTTTGGCAACTATATTGTTATCATTACTTTATTTTGTAGTGATCCTCTATCACCCATTATGTCTTCTAATAATCCAGTTCTGGACTCCATCCTTGAAGAGGTGAGGGGCTTTCAACCTTTTGTTTGTGCAATCAATACAAAACCTCAATAGATTGAGGATCAATGGGTCGTCATGGAGGAGAAAATGGTTGAAGTGGAGGAACATGATAGTTCTCATCAAAATATGGCTACTAAAATCCCTTTCCGTGAACAGGAGATCTTGAAACTCAAACTTCATGAAGAAGATTTAGAAAACAGAAATAGTCATAATAATCTCCACCTCTATGGTCTGCCAGAAGCACTTGCAGTTCTCAATCTTTTTGACTTGTGAAAAAGTTAGTTCAGGTAATTCTTGGCCTTCCTACTGCTCCTCCTCTCAATTTGCAATGAGCCCATCATCGGGGCCAACTTGATCCTCCTTCTTCTAAACCTAGAGGAATTATTATGCTTTCTTTTGAATTGTCAGACCTTCTACATGTCCTGAAACCCACCCACGATAAACAATGTCTTGTTTGGTCAGGCCATAAACCCTTCCATGCTCACCTCAGCCAACAGAAGACAGGAGCACTCCCTCCCCAGTGCTGCAAATGGCCAACGGCCGCCACAACCCCACCCACTCAATAGAACGCCCGCACCGCAGCGGACTTGCCACCGCGGTTAAGGTGTTAATATATTCACATCTCTAGATGTCTATACTATGACCAATGCTCAGCAGAAGGAATTACTTGCCTTGAGACCTAAACATGAGGCAGTTAAGCATACAAAATTATATTCTCCACACCTGCTTATGCGAGATAACATATGAAGACACTTCTAAATCATTTGATCATCCTGTTCAATTAAAAATGTTTCTCCAGAATACTATGTCTCATGTCAGGGCCACTACTGATCAGAAATCCTAAGAGACTGTTTTTTTCTACTTTTCTGTATAATTTTTTTATCCATTGTCTTGCTCTCTGCTGTAGTTCTTGCTGTGGTGCGGACACGTCTGGTACCACTTCTCTGTAATTTTCTTTTCAGATCTGGATATTTATCCATGATTTGCTCTTTTTTCTGCTGTTTTATGTATCTGTTCAAAAGGTAATTTCTCATTTATATGAGCATTGATTCCTAAATTGCTTTTTTACAGGAAACTCATTGTAATGCTTTTGAAGGTTACATTGAAATGACAATGCGTTGGTCAGGACTTTTTTTCTCCTGCAAATGATAGTAAGGGTGGTGTTGCTATTCTTGGTCATAAGGCTCAAAGGTTATAGCCGCTGAATATGATACCAATGGTCGATGGGTGCTGGTCAATGCTATTATTCATAACACATATTTCTCTGTTGAAATTTTATGGCCCAGTTAATTCTGACTCAGATTTTTGGTACACTATTAAGGTAAACTTGCCAATATTTGTAATTCAATATTATCATGGCAGGCAGCTTTAACCAATCGTTGGATCCTTTTATGGATGCAATGTCTAAATATAAATTTAAACCAGACAAATCTCATAAGGCAGTCCAATCGGCCACTGCAATTCGTCCATTATTTGATGTTTGTAAAATGTACAACCATAATTACATTGCGGAAGGCGGAGGTATCGAGCAGAGGGCCTGTTCACTGCACTTTCGAAGGGTTCAAGGAGCCCGTCACTGCATCTGAGGGTCAGTAATCCTTACAATAAACATCACCTTAATGATCACAATGTCCCTTTCCAGCTGCCCTTTCATTGGGGGAGGTCATCCATGAAAGGGCACTCAGAAAGTTACTTTGGGGGCCCCTAGCAGGCACTCCTACCCACCTAGCACTTCTCTATGGAGCCTGCCACACGGCGCAGGTATGTTTTCAAAATGTTTATTTTCTGTTGGGGCATGTGCTGCAGTTCGCAGCACACCCCACAGTAGAAAATATGCACATTGCGACCGCCCTGAAGGCGTTCGCATCAGAATCAGGACTGGCGACTTCTAGTCGGGTGGTCCTGCTTCTGCCACGGTGTCAATCAGACAAGATCCGATTGGCATCGTAATCAGACCCTAAATCCTTTCTCACTGCCTTAGAATACTTTGAAATAGGCTCCATTTTTATATCTGATCATGCCCCAGTATTGTCCTCTTTTGATTTTTCCAATATTTACTCTAAAACAGGCAGTTCGAGGTTCAATAACATAGGTTTCAGGGACGTTATATTTGGTTGGACATTTCACTCTTACAAAACCAGAGAAATTCGTGCCCCTGCAATGCACTGCAGATTACGTAACATATTACATCACTCATGACATGGTCAGTGACATCGCTGATGACTTCACTGATGACATCTGAAATGGATCACTGATGACATCATCCAGTGACTGTGTGTTTCTGTAAAGGATAAATTATATATATATTTTTTTTTTTTGGGGGGGGGGAAGAGGCGCAAGGGGAGGCTGTTAGGCAACAACTACCCCGATGGTGACACGGAGTGCTTCCAATCGAAGGAGAAGATAACTCAGGTGGAAGATAATAACATCATCAACTTGTCAAAAAGAACTCTGACAAGAGATAAAATTAAGGTACTGAAGAAGGGTTTAAGCTTCTGCCCCTCAAGCGAATTCAATCTTGTGGATACAAAGATAGACTTGTTCAGATACATAAGAAAACTGAAATTTAAAAAAATATTCCTCCAGCATCCGAAAAATGTGGAAGTGGGAATACACTCAGATTCGACCACGGTAGAATCTTCGGATGAGACATCAGAAGACACTCTTTTGAATGTTTTATTGACCCCCCACACAAGAAATTCAGAATCAGGGGTCACAATTGGAGGAGATCAACTTTGTATCTGTAACGCAAATAAGAGACCCGAGCAATCTGAAGAATAAATACAGAAAACTCCCTAATGCGTCCCATGATGCAATCGATGTTTTTAATGAAGCTGTAATTGCAGACTTGGAAAAAATGGCGAATGACAAAATGGACATGAGAACTTCCAATATTACAAGAAAGGAATGGGAAGTGATAAAATCTCTCAAAAACGATAAGACAATTGAAATAAAGCCTTCGGACAAAGGTGGTAATATCGTTATTTTCAGTAAGGAGAATTACGAACAAGAAGCACTAAGGCAATTAAAAGACACTGAGTGCTACATCACTGTAAAAAAAGAACACTATGTAAAGAGCATCATAGAATATCAGACCCTATTGAATGGATTGAAAGAAGAAGGCATGCTCAGTTCAGATGAATATACTTTTCTCCAATGTGAATCACCAGTGTTGCCCACCTTTTATCACTTGCCAAAAATTCACAAAAATGCCAAAAGACCACCAGGGAGGCCGATTGTATCGGCAATCGACAGCCTTCTAGAGAACACTTCCCGCTTCATTGATTCTTATCTTGCCCCTATTGTGAAGGACCTACCCTCATATGTGAGGGATACACAAGACTTCCTTCGCATAATGGACAGCATCTCATGAGAACAAAACATGCTCTTAATAACATTAGATGTTGTGAATCTATATACGTGTACTGATCACGAGAGTGGACTGAGAGCGACAAAGTGGTTCCTGGATAGGAAACCTGATAAATTTCAGACACATAGTGGCATGTTATTAAGTATGATGAGATTCTGTTTCTGTAACAATGTTTTCCTTTTTTCTGGCCAACTGTATAAACAAATAAGGGGCACTTCTATGGGCTTGTGCTTCTCCCCCAGCTACGCGAACGACGCAAGAAGAGACACCAATGTAATGTGGAATAAAAGGATCTTGATGTGGACAAGATACATAGATGATCTTTTTATTGTGTGGTGTGGTGATCGAACCTCGGCGGAGGAATACATCGCCACCCTGAACAATAATGAGCTTAATCTAAGATTCACCAGTACCATCAGTGAAACAAGCTTATTTTATCTTGATTTGGAGGTCATTGTGGAAAATGATAGTCTCCAAACTAGACTCTATAGAAAGCCGATGGCGGGCAATGCAGTATTACACGTGGCAAGCCACCATCCTAGGAGTCTCATGAAGAACGTACCATATGGTGAATATCTACGCCTCAAAAGAAATTGTTCAGCTGAGAAAGATTTTCGAAATGCAAAAAATTATGCAAGCAATAGGTTCCTAGCTAGGGGCTATTCCAATAACATCTTAAAACAGGCAGCTGGGAAAGCATCATTAATCAATAGGAGGGATCTCCAAGTGGTGAAAGAGGCGCAGACAAAAAATGACCAAGTAAGAATGATCACCACTTTTAATATCAAATCAGGTGATCTAGTCCACACTTTTAAACAGATTAGGAAAATCACCAAACATCTCAACTGTAATTCTGAGTACACGGTCTATTGTTTAGAGTGCCCTTGTAAGAAACGTTACATAGGCAGTACTATCAAACCCACAAAACTGAGGATCCTGGAGCACATGAGAGCGATCGTGAATAAGGATAAATCCAATACGGTAGCTCGTCATTTTGCCGAATATCATCGAAGCAATAGGGACCTCCTTAGTTTTTATTGCATAGACCAAGTCAAACGCTTAGAACAAGCTGGGGACAGGGAAAAGGCACTCCGCATCTCAGAATCTAGGTACATCATTGACCTAAAACAATGACACCGTGGGGTCTTAACAATGATGAGGAGATGTGGGTGCATCTTTAGATAAGGAAGAGATGTCCTCCAACGGTTCGAAACTGGTAAATAGATAAAATTAGACTATTATGACTATACTTTGAAACTCCAACAATGTGACATTGTAAGCTATGAAAGTACCAGTTGGATTCGAGCCCATACAGGGCGAGACAACAACTCAAAATAATTAACAAGTTATTAAGTCCCTATAATTAAAAGTATATATATATCTAGGGGATACACCCCCGATAACAAATACAAATGTTAGTTAAAACCTACGTTTGGAAATATTTTTTGATTAGCACTTATAACTTGACCAATTTAATGAAATGATGTGTGCATGATAATAATGAAATGTTTGTTGCTGTTAATGTTTTTAAATTTGCACTAGAGCACTTTATATTTGCCACGATAACCAATGCATTGTATGTAGAATGCTACACTACAAGATGGCCACCACTTTCACCTAGATTTACCATCTTCTATGTTGCTGGAAAATGAAATGTGTGGTGGGGTTTAAAATGGCGATCATTCCTATGCACAAACTGACACTGACGTAGCTTTTACTGCAAAACGCGTCTGTCGGGGGTGAAGGGGGTTTGACATAAACAATCTGGAAACAGGATACCTGTGTGCTTGCCGTTTTGCCGACTAAACTTGTTGATAAGTGCTGCTATATATATATATATATATATATATATATATATATATATATACACACATATATACATATATATATATATATATATATATATATATATATATATATATATATATATATATATATATATATATATATATATATATATATATATATATCCATCAAAGTTTACGCGCTGCTACTGCGACGCAATCCAGGCCACACCAGCACTTCTCTTCAGGTTGCATTTTATTTAAAAATGAGTATTTCAGGCGTTTCGAGTCCCATGACTCTTTGTCAAATGCCAGTTACTTCTGCACCAGTGGGCTCGTTACAGATTTAAAAAACGTAGCTTCATAAACACTGAAAAGGGACCAAGTCCAAATTCTTCCAGCATTAAAGGGACAGTTCAATCACCACTATATATATTTATATACATGCCAAGGTGTATTGAAGAATGAGTGGGTGTATAAGTGTCTGAATGGATGATTTTGTAGGTGCGTGACTGCCTGTATAAGTGAGTGATTAAACGTGTCTTACTGAATGAATACATTTGTGTCTAATCTGTGTGAGTGTCTGTATCAGTCTGTAAGTTGGCGTGTAAGCGACTTGCTGGGTTGGTGAGTAGCTACATGAATGTCTGTATGGGTTATTGATTGTTTGTCTGAGTATCTGTATGTGTACCTGAATGTGTCTGTGTGGGTAGATGGGGTGTGTGACTGTGAATGGATGTGTGAGTGGGTGATTCACTGGGTGTATGGGTTCAGAAGTGTATCTGTGCAGGGCTGAATGGATGGGTGAGTGTGTGTATGGGTGTGTTGGTGAGTGAATGGATGTCTCATGTGTGAGTAACTACATATGTGAAAGGCAGTATATGTGAATGTTGGAGTATATAAATCATAAAATGTGAGAGTAAGTGATTGTGAGAGTGGATTTATGGATGAGTGTGTGCTTGTATCAGTGATTGTATACGAGAGTAAGTATTTGTTAGTATCTGTATAAATAAGTGAGGTGGTGTGTATAACTGTATAGCTGAGTAAATGGGAGTGTGTATGATTCTTTGCATGATTGACTAAGTGTGTGAGTAACTCTATGGATGAATGGTGATGTTTGAGTGTCTGTATAGGTGTGTGAGTGTAAATGATCGAGCTGTTTTGATAAGTGACTGCATGTATGAATGACTGTATGGGTGAATGAGTGGACGTGTGTGTAGGCCTAGGGATCCGTAAGTGGGTATGTAGTAATTGGTATTAGTGCATCTATGGTTTCGAAAATGGTATCCTGTATTTTAGAGTGGGTGTTTCAAAGGTTATATTAGGGTATGAGGAGGTGCATCAGATTATCTTGTGGATGATGTAATCATTGATGTCATTTGAGATGTCATCAGTGATGTCATCAGTGTTGTCACTGATCATGTCATGAGTGATATAAAATGTGATGCCATCAGCAGTGCATTGCGGGGGCGTGAGTTATAGTTAGCTCATCTAACTATAACACTCGCATTTGTCTGGTTTTGTATGAGTAAAATGTCCAACTAATTATAATGTCCTTAAAACCTATGTTTTTTTCAGTGAATTTCAAAGTTTTTTTAAATGCTATATTGACCCTAAAACCTATGTTTTTTGAGTGAATTTCAAAAGTTTTTTAAATGCTAATTAGTAACTATAACGTCCCTGAAACCTATGTTTTTTTCAGGGAATTTAAAAGGTTTTTTAAATGCTAATTTCAACCTATGCCTACATAGGTAGGACATATGCAGAAAGAGGAAGAAAGACGCAGAAAGAAGCAAGAGAAATGCAGAAAGAGGCATCAGAAGTCCAGAAAGACAACAAAAGGTGCCGAAAGAATCAAGAGCTATGCAGAAAGAACCAACAGAGGGGCAGAAAGAGGCCTTGCTGCAAAGTTGTCCTGTGCCTCCAACTTTTTGCTGATAGGTGCTGGTGGAAACTGAGCCATGTTAACCATACCTAGAGCCAGGGCACTGCTAAAAGACACTCAGAATACAGTGAAAACACCTACATATACTAGGGTATACTATGGGTTGGGGTTCCCTTGTGATTATGATGACCTCCCCTGTGAGGCCCTAATACATAATAGGGCAGGGGGGGTTAAAACTACCTCTAAGTCAGAGGTGCAGAAAGATGCTTCTTTAATTAGTAGTCGCATTTGCAGAGTGATAGAGAAAGGGTGCTGGGCCTCCGACCAGCGCTCAGGAATTCCGCAGCATCAGATTTACAGGAGGTACCAAGAGGGCTTCTTGGCACCCAAAGTCCCTCAGGAGTACAGTGGACTTTATCCCCATCCCTTAGTCTGCTAGGAGGTTCGTTTGCAGAGTGATGGAGAAAGGGGGCGTGGCCTCTGAAGACGTCCTAGCAATGCTGCTGTGTCAGACTTATTGGAGGTAGCAAGAGGGGTAGTTGGCCCAAAGGACATCCTTGGGGGCCAACTACCCCTCCTATTACCTCCAGTAAGTACCACACAGTAGGATTGCTAATTTCTCATTCCAGGCTACAACCCTTTTTCCCACCACTCTGCAAAAGCGCTCTTGGATGGGGATTGAAGTCCCCTTCACTGCTGGGGGTCCTTAGGGGTGAGTAGCCTACCTCTTACCTCCAGTAAGCCCAAGACAGTGGGATTGTAGAGAGGTGGACACAGGCCACGCCCCCTTTCTCCATCACTCTGCACACATGTCTGCTGGTCTGCTCTTGGTTGGGGGATGAAGTCCCCTTTCCTCATGAGTGTCCCTGGTGGCCAACTAGCCCACCAGGTACCTCTAGTAAGCCCCACACAGCTGAATTGCACGGAGTGGTCTGAGGCCATGCCTTCTTTTTACACCACTCTGCTGCTTGGGGGATGAAGTCCATTTGTGTCCTGGAGTCATCCCTCTAGTTGGGGGCAGAGGGGGGAGATCAAATGCCCCCACGGTCCCTGCCAGATCCCCACCTCCTGCTGGAGCTGGTATTGCTTTTGGGCAAGGGGAGTCACTAACAAGCAGTTCCCCTTGCCCAAAAGCAATTCTGCTTTGCTTCGTTTAGCTCATACCCTGCCATAGCAAACAGCAATATCCAGGAGCCTTCCCTGGGGTGATGGTCATTCTGGGCCATTAGGGGTCCCAGGAGGGGAGCCACACGAACCCCTCCCAACATGCAAATAGCCCCGGGTGGTGGTGGTCCCTGGAGCCCCACAACAACTCCCCGTATTTCAATAAACAGTGCCACTGGGAGGTGGTGGTCCCTGTGGAAGTGTGGGGGGCTAGAGCACCCCACACTAAATATTTGAGAAAGCCCTGGGGTGGTAGCAATCCCGGGGGCTTTTAATATGCCCGCAATGCTGCCCATTAGAATAAAGCCCCAGGGAGGAGGTGGTCCCTGGGGTTGTGTGTAGTGGAATTATGTGGTATGTTGCGCAGTGAAATTATGTGGATAGACAGTATGTGGTATTTAAGGTATAGGATTAAGTAGAGTGGGATTATGTGTTATAAGAGATTAATTATGTGGTATGGTAGTCTGTGTTTTGGAGTGGTAACCTCAGGTTTAGTCTTACTCATGTCCATAGAAGCTCAACTACGTACTCAGTGAGACAAAAAAAGATGGAATCACTGAGGAGCAGTTGTGGACCTAGTCAGAGGTATGAGCAGGGCCACTCGAATTATGTGACTGTTTGTCTACACGGACTTTCGCACGATTATTCCCTTTCTGCATTAGCCACATAATTCATCATCTGCCCCCTAATCTGCAGATTTAAACAAAAAAAGCCTTGTTTTGAGCTCAAACGGCTGAAACGTTACCAAAAATGCAGCAACAAGTGTTACAGCATGGCGAAAGGCCCTTTGCAAACGTAGAATGGTCATATGTTACTTACTGCTAAATGTAGGTGTTCAATTGTTACTAATTATGTGCAAGCTACTCTTGCTTCCCTCTGCTCCTCTCTTGCCTCTTTTGACATTTCTGTTGCTTCTTTATGCACGTTTCTTTCATTTTCTGCACTTCTCTTGACCTTCTTCTGCAAATCTCTTGTACTTTATGTACTTTTCTTCCCTCTTTCTGCGAGTCTGTTGCCTCTTTCTGCACCTCATTTGCTTCTTTCTGTACCCCTCTTACGTCTTTCTGCACCCTGTTTGCCTCTTTCTGCACCTCTATTCCTTCTTTTTGCACTTCTTTTGTTTCTTTCTGCACCTGTCTTGCTTTTTTATGCACCCCTCTTGTCTCTCTCTCCACCCCTCTTCGCTCTTTCTGCAGTTCGCTTGCCTCCTTCTGCACTTCACTTGCCTCTTTCTGTAATTCTCTTGCCTCTTTGTGTACCTCTCTTACCTCTTTCTGCACATCACTTGCTTCTTTCTACAACCCTTTTGCCTGTTTCTGTACCCCTCTTCCCTTTTTGTGCAACTTTCTTGCTTCTTTCTACACCTCTCTTCCCTCTTTCTGCACCACTCTTGCCACTTTCTGTACCTCTGTTCCTTCTTTCTTCACCTGTCTTGTCTCTTTCTGCACCCTTTATACCTCTTTCAGCACCTCTGTTGCTTCTTTCTGCAGTTCTCTTCCTCTTTCTGTACCACTCCTGTCTCTTTCTGTACCCCTCTTACCTCTTTGTACACCTCTCCTAACCCTTTCTGTACCCACTCTTGCCTCTTTTTCCACCTCTGTTGTTTCTTTCTGCACTTCTTTTGCTTTGTTCTGCACTTCACTTGCCTCTTACTGTACCCCTCTTGCCTCTTTCGACACCTCTATTGGTTCTTTCTGCATTGCTCTGGCTTCTTCTTGCACCACTGTCACAAATGTCTACATCCCTCTTGCCTTTTTCTGCACCCCTCTTCCCTCTTTCTGCATCTCTCTTGCCTCAGTCTGCCTACCTATTCACTCTTTCTGTACCTCTTTTGCCTTTTTCTGCTAACTCTCTTGTCTCTTTCTGCAGTTCTTTTGCCTCCTTCTGTACCTCACTTGCCTCCTTCTGCACGTCTGTTGGTTCATTTGCACTGCTCTTGTTCTTTCTGTACCTCTCTTGCAAATGTCTGCACCTCCTCTTGCCTCGTTCTATACCCCTTTCACCTGTTTTGGTGCCTCTCTTGCCTCTGTCTGCACCTCTGTTCCCTCTTTCTGTACCTCTTTTGCCTGTTTCTGCAACTCTCTTGCCACTTTCTGCATTTCTCTTACCTCCTTCTGCACCTCTGTTGCTTCTTTCTGCACTTCTTGTGCCTCTTTCTGCACACCTGTTGCTTCATTCTGCACTTTCCATGCTTGTTTCTGCGCCTCTCTTGCCTCAGTCTGCCTACCTGTTCCCTCTTTCTGTACCTCTGTTGCCTCTTTCTGTACCACACTTGCCTGTTTCAGCACCTCTGTTGCTTTTTTCTGCAGATCTCTTGCCTCTTTCTGCACCTCTCTTTTTTCTTTCTGTACCTCTCTTCTCTTTCTGCACCTCTCCTGACTCATTCTGTACCTCTCTTGACTCTTTCTGTACCTCTGTTGCCTCTTTCTGCACTTCTCTTGCACTTTCTGTACCCTTTGCGCCTCATTCAGCACCTCTGTTACTTCTTTCTGCACTTCCCCTCCTTCTTTCTGCACCCCTGTGCCTCTTTCAGCACCTATGGTACTTCTTTCTGCATTCTTCTTCCTTCTTTCTGCACCCCTCATGACTCCTTCTGCACCTCACGTGCCTCTTTCTGGACTACTTTTGTTTCTTTCTAAACGTCTGTTGCTTCTTTCAGCAATTCTCTTGCCTCTTTCTGCACTTCTCTTGCTTGTTTCTGTACCAGTCATGCATCTTTCTGCACCTCTGTTACCTCTTTCTGCACTTCACTTGCTTCTTTCTGCACCTCTCGTACCTCTTTTGGCACCCCTGTTGCTTCTTTATGTACCCCTCCTGACTCTTTCTGCACACCTCTTTCCTATTTGTCCAACTCTCTTGCCTCTTTCTACACTTCTCTTCCCTCTTTCTTTACCACTCTTGTCTCTTTCTGTACCTCTGTTGCTTCTTTCTGCAGTTCTCTTGACTCTTGCTGCTCCCTTCCTGCCTCTTTCAACAGCTCTGTTCTTTCCTTCTACACTGCTCTTCCATCTGACCTGCTGACCTTCAGGAGGCTACTCAAGACCTGGCTTTTCGATCAGTAGTGCCCGAGGTGCCTTGAGACCCCCACGGGTGTAGTACACTCTACATATGTTGTTGATTGATTGATTGATTCTTTCTGCATTCCTCGTGCCTCCTTCTGCACCTCTATTGCCTCTTTCAGCACCTCTGTTGGTTCTTGCTGCACTGCTGTTGCGTCTTTCTGCACCTCTGTTGCCTGTTGCTTCTTTCAGCAATTTCCTTGCCTCTTTCTGAAGTTCTCTTACCTGTTTCTACACCACTCTTGCCTCTTTCTGCATCTGTCTTCCCTCTTTGTACAACTCTATAGCCTCTTTCTATACCTGTCTCTCCTCTTTCTGCACCACTCTTGCCTGTTTTTGTACCTCTGTTTGTTTCTTTCTGCACTTCTCTAGCCACTTTCTGCACCCTTTGTGCCTCTTTCAGCACCTCTGTTGTTTTTTTTCTGCACTTCTCTTCCTTTTTTCTGCACTCCTCATGCCTCCTTCTGTACCTCTGTTTCTTCTTTCTGCACTTCTCTTGGATATTTCTGCACTGCTGTTGCCTATTTCTGTATTCCTCTTGCTTCTTTGGTGAGCACCTCTTTTGCTTCTTTCTGCACTTCTCTCTCCTCTTTCTACACCCCTATTTCCTCTTTGTGCACCTCTGATGCTTCTTTCTGCACTTCTATTGCCTCTTTATGCACCTGCCTTGTTTCTTTCTTCAGTTGACTTACCTCTTTCAGCACCTCTCTTGATTTATTCTGCAGATCTCTAGCCTCTTTCTGCACCTCATTTGCCGGTTTCAGCACCTCTGATGCTTTTTTCTGCAGATCACGTGCCTCTTTCTGCACCCCTCCTTTTTCTTTCTGCACCTCTATTACGTCTTTCTGCCCCCCCTGTTCCCACTTTCTGCACCTCTCTTGACTCTTTCTGTACCTCTGTGGACTCTTTCTGTACCTCTGTTGCCTCTTTCTGCACTTCGCTTGCTCTTTCTGCAACCTTTGTGCCTCTTTCAACATCTCTGTTACTACTTTCTGCACTTCTATTTCTTCTTTCTGCACCCACGTGCCTCTTTCAGCACCTCTGTTACTTCTTTCTGCATGCCGCTTCCTTCTTTCTGCTGCCCTTGTGACTCCTTCTTCACCTCACTTGCCTCTTTTTGCACTTGTCTTGCTTCTTTCTCAACTTCTGTTGTTTCTTTCAGCAATTCTCTTCCCTCTTTCTGTACTTCTCGTGCTTGTTTCTGCACCTCTCCAGCGTCTTTCTGCACTTCTGTTGCTTCTTTCTACACATCTCTTCCCACTTTCTGTACCACTCTTGTCTCTTTCAGCACCTCTGTTGCTTCTTTCTGTACTTCTCTTCCTTCTTTCTATACTTCTCGTGCCTCATTCAGCACCTCTGTTGGTTCTTTCTGCATTGCTGATGCTTCTTTCTGCAACTCACTTGCCTCTTTGTGCACTTCTCTTGCTTCTTTCTAAACCGCTGTTGCTTCTTTCAGCAATTCTCTTGCCTCTTTATGCACTTCTTTTGCTTGTTTCTGTACCTCTCTTGCGTCTTTCTGTACCTCTTTTGCCTCTTTCTGTCCTTCACTTGCTTATTTCTGCACCTCTCATGTCTCTTTCGGCACCCCTATTGCTTCTTTCTTTATCGCTCCGGCCTCCTTATGCACCCCTACCTATTTGTGCAACTCTCATGCCTCTTTCCACACCTCTCTTCCCTCTTTCTGCACCACTCTTGACCCTTTTTGTACCTTTTTTGCTTCTATCTGCACTTCTCTTCCTTCTTTCTACACCCCTTGTGCCTCTTTCAGCACCTCTGTTGCTTCTTTCTGCACTCCTCTCCCTTCTTTCTGCACCCCTTGTGCCCCTTTCTACACCTCTGTTGCCTCTTTCAGCACCTCTGTTTATTCTTTCTGCACTGCTCTTGCTTCTTTCTGCAAATCTCTTGCTTCTTTCTGCACTTTCCATCCTTCTTTCTGCACCCCTCTTGCCTCTTTCTGAACCTCTCCTGCCTCTTTGTTCAGCTCTCCTACCTCTTTCTTTATCCTTCTTGCCTCTTTTTACACCTCTGTTGCTTCTTTTAGTATTTCTCTTCCTTCTTTCTGCACCCCACCTGCCTCTTTCTGTACCACTCTTGCCTCTTTGTGAACACCTTTTACCCTTTTCTACACACTTCTTGCCTCTTTTGCACCTCTTTTGGTTATTTCTGCAATGTTCTTCTTTCTGCCCCTCACTTGCCTCTTTCTGCACCCCTGTTCCCTGTTTCTGTACCTTTCCTACCTGGTCATGCACCTCTGTATGCACCTCTGAGTTAGAGGTAGTTTCAATCCTCCTGCCCTATGTTGTACTAGGGCCTTACATTGGAAGTCATGCCAATCACAGGGGTACCCAAACCCATTGTTTATCCCAGTATACAAAGGTGTTTTCACTGTCTTCTAAGTGTCTTTCAGCATAGCACTGTCTCCGCCTGATTAGTCAGTTACCACTAAGCATGGGCATAAAATTCGTTCCGCTCGCGGAATTTGCGGATTTTCTGCAATTTCGCGATCCGCGAATCTCGCGAAATTGCAGAAAAATCTGCGAAATTGCGCGGAACGAATTTTGCAAAACTGAAAGCACTTAGCAGGTGCAAAAGTTCAAGCTAATTTGTAGCCATTCCCTGTAGTGCTTCTTGAGGGGCCCCTCCAGAGTTCAGTTGCCTACTTGCAACTATTCTCTGACCCTGCTCTGACCCTCAAAGCAGGGTCAGAGAATAGTTACAAGTATGGCATAATGCTCCTGTAAAAAAAATTAACTGCAACAGGAAGCACTTACAGCTAAGGAAGCAGGTGCCAGACTTGAAGCTCAAATTCATTGACACATTAACCAGCCCCAAATTAATTCATATCAGTTGAGGCTGGGCAGGTGTGCTTTTCCCCCCATAATCTACAGTGGTGAACCAGAGGGTGCTGTGATGAACCAGAGGGTGGCAGTGCTGAACCAGAGGGTGGCAGTGATGAACCAGAGGGTGGCAGGGGTGAACCAGAGGGTGGCAGTGGTGAACCAGAGGGTGCTGTGATGAACCAGAGGGTGGCAGTGCTGAACCAGAGTGTGACAGTGGTGAACCAGAGGGAGGCAGAGGTGAACCAGAGGGTGACAGTGCTGAACCTGCCGTTATCTCCCTCGCCCAGCCGATTTAGGGGCTGGGGCGAGAGACGGCCGCCATCTTGGGGGAAGGCAGGGCAGCGCGCTAGTCGCTGGCTAACTCCTGCCCTCCAGGAAGCCTATAAGAAACGCTGCACACTTACAATCCGACCTTTGGCTGTTGGTCACGCTGGGGGGGGGTGCTGATATAAGCGGACACTGATTGTTTGATTTTACTGCTAATTTGCACATGTTTTGAGCAAATTTTAAAACATTTGTGTATTCTTATTTTGCTAACTTTTAAATTGTGCAGGACCCTTGGGAAGCATCCCGCTAGCGCTCGTAGCGCTTTTCTTTCACCTTACCTGCCGTTATCTCCCTCGCCCAGCCGATTTAGGGGCTGGGGCGAGAGACGGCCGCCATCTTGGAGGAAGGCAGGGCAGCGCGCTAGTCGCTGGCTGACTCCTACCCTCCTCAGCTACCTATAAATGTGTATCATGGGCAGACGGCGCAGCGGGCTGGCGCAGTGGGCGCGCCGGAAGCGCGCCGAAGTCACGCCAAAGTCCAGCCCATCTGCGCCCGTCCGCGACGGTAAGGGACCAGGGACTACAACCCCTGCTCGATCCTCCATTACCGTACCCTACACAAGTAAGATTTCATACACCAGTCATGAGCTGAGGAAGATCTACTATAAGTCGCCACACAACACTCACGTTTGTGCTTGTGTGGGTCCACTAGAGACGCAGGGTCCATTTAGCTGCTATAACTGTAGATGGGAAAGCGTTCCTAAAGAAAGTCATGTGCCATTGCAGACCTGCATGTTGTTTGTGAATGTCAGATCTCTGCCCAAACATTCCACATACATTTGGGATTTTTTAAACGAACATAAGCCCGACTTGGCTTTTTTAACAGAAACATGGCTGGATGAACATAACACCCCCGACATAGTCACAGCCCTCCCTCCAGAATATAAGATCTTGAATGTGAATAGAATAAAACAAAAGGGAGGAGGTGTCGCTCTTTTATTTAGAGATTTTCTTACCTGTAAGCAAGAGACGAGTATACAAGTAGAAAGGTGTGAATCTATGGCATTCTCTGTGTCCCTGAATACTAATGTATTATTTGGAGGAGTACTAATCTATAACCCTCCTGGTTGTACATTGAACTTTAGTACACAACTACTGGAGCAAATGATGCCAGTTTGTTTGAAGAACAAAGATATCCTCCTCCTTGGAGATTTCAACATACATTTTGATAAATTTAACAACCCCTTAACAAAACAATTAGTGGAAGATATGGAAATCTTGCAGATATCTCAAAGAGTCAACCAACCTACACACTCGGCAGGTCACATACTGGACTTGATATTTTCTAATATAGACTCCATTGACATTAACTCCGTAACATCTCTGCTATGGACAGATCATCATCTGATCACTTTCTGTATCAATTTACCCACTATACATACGCGAACATTGGGATCTAGTGTAACAAATACGAGGAGCTGGAAAAACTTTTCAATAGATAACTTCAAACAACACTTTGCACACCCAAACGTAGCAGGTACTGACATTCATGAAGAAATTGAGTCACTTCACACAAACATTAAGACTGCTCTTGAGTTTTGTTCCACCGTACGTGTTCATCACAAACCTAGAACCACTAAATCAGAAAGGTGGTACGGACCAGAGCTGAAATCTCCAAAGAGAAAATGTACCTCTCTGGAACATAAATGGAGACTAGGCAAATCTGACGAGACTAGAAGCGCATATAAACAAGCACTAGTACTCTACAACAAAGCAATTAAGAAGGCAAAAAAGGAGTACTTTACACGCAGAATAACTGAAAATAAAAATTCCACTAAGGAACTTTTTAAAATTGTTGGGGAACTATGCAATCCAACAAATCTCTCAGTAAAACTTACTCCATCACAGGAGAACTGCAATAAATTAAATGATTTCTTCTGTGAGAAAATTGATAATATCTACGCCTCCTTCTCTAATTGCACGCCAGAAATCATCGAGAACAATGTACCAACTACGACTCAAGTTACTTGTACAGGTTTTGTCCCATTCTCAGAAGCTGAGGTGGGCAAAGCCATGCTTGAAGTCAAGTCAGGATCCCCACTAGATCCATGTCCACACCACATTTACTCTCAGCTAACCCCTGTAATTTGCCCTGCCGTAACAAAAGTTCTGAATCTTTCCTTATGTTCTGCTACATTCCCAAGATCCTGGAAGCAGGCCCTAGTTACTCCACTAGTAAAAAAGGCATGATTAGATGTTAATAATCCTGCCAACTACCGGCCAATATCCCAGTTACCCTACCTCTCTAAAGTGCTGGAGAAATTGGTCAACAGACGGCTTTCCAGCTATCTGGAAATTAATGAACTGTTGGACGATTCCCAGACGGGTTTCAGGGTGAACAACAGTACTGAAACAACACTTTTGGCGGTGATGGATAACATTAGGGCCCAGGTAGATCAAGGCAAGACAGTCGTTCTGATACTCCTTGATTTATCAGCGGCTTTTGATACCGTTCCACACGACCAATTACCGAAAGCCCTGGAAGGGAAAGGTATACGAGACAAGGCATTGGGATGGCTAAAATCTTTTCAGGAGGAACGAACACAATCAGTGTGTTTGGGTGATTTCATCTCTCCCCCGCGAAACATTAAATATGGGGTTCCCCAGTGGGCCTCACTCAGTCCAACTTTGTTTAATGTTTTCTTCTCCTCATTGGCAGCCATTGGAAGACGGTGGGGTGTCGAAATGTGTTCTTATGCTGACGACACCCAGTTAATGGTTACCATTGATGAAAAGGATGACCCTAAAACCCGACTGATAAACTGCCTGACTGAACTGGCCAACTGGATGCAAGAGCATTGTCTGACATTAAATGCAGACAAGTCAGAAATCCTCTTGTTTGGCAAAAATCCCCGGCTCTGGGATATTAGCTGGTGGCCAAGCAACCTGGAGTTGCCTCCGAATCCCACCCCAAAAGCAAAAAACCTGGGAGTGGTATTGGACAGTGCTCTGTCCATGAAATCACATGTCTCCACTGTCTGCGGCAAAAGCTTTGCATTGCTGAAAATGCTCAGACGAGTTTTCCCCTGGATCCCGACTGAATGTAGGAAAACTCTGGTTCAGTCATTGCTGATGAGCAGATTGGACTATGGCAACTCACTGTGTCGGAATGGCAGACTATCTCTTTTCTAAACTGCAGATAGTACAAAATGCAGCGGCAAAGGCTGTCTGTAATAAAAAGAAATTTGATTCGGCTAAAAGCTGCATGCGAGAGCTTCATTGGCTCTCGATGCGACAAAGAGCCAATTTTAAATTACTATGTATCACACACAAGGTGCTATATAACGCAGGCCCTACCATTTTAGATAATAAAGTTGAATTCCACAGACCACCGAGGAACCTTCGATCCAGCACATTAGGAAGAGCTACCACCACCCGGGTGAAGACTGTCAGGATGGGAGAGCGAGCCTTCTCGCATCTGGCGGCTACTAAGTGGAATGAACTTCCTCCCAGTCTTAGACTGACAGATGACCTCCTGTCTTTTAGGAAACAACTAAAGACACTACTCTTCCCTAAATCAGAATAAATCATCACTCAGTGTGGTTATCGTACCTCTCAGCATCCAACTTTAGCGCCGTGATATCCTACTCAGGATGATTGTTAGCGCTCTATAAATAAATTAAATACAAATACAAATACAAACCAGAGGGTGGCAGGGGTGAACCAGAGGGTGGCAGTGGTGAACCAGAGGGTGACAGTGATGAACCAGAGGGTGACAGTGGTGAACCAGAGGGTGACAGTGCTGAACCAGAGGGTGACAGTGCTGAACCAGAGGGTGGCAGGGGTGAACCAGAGGGTGGCAGTGGTGAACCAGAGGGTGACAGTGATGAACCAGAGGGTGACAGTGGTGAACCAGAGGGTGACAGTGATGAACCAGAGGGTGACAGTAATGAACTAGAGGATGGCAGTGGTGAACCAGAGGGAGGCAGTGGTGAACCAGAGGGTGCTGTGATGAACCAGAGGGTGGTGTGATGAACCAGAGGGTGGCAGTGGTGAACCAGAGGGTGCTGTGATGAATCAGAGGGTGCTGTGATGAACCAGAGGGTGGCAGTGGTGAACTAGTGAGTGGCGGTGAGGAACCAGAGGGTGGCAGTGGTGAACCAGAGGGTGACAGTGATGAACCAGAGGGTGGCACTGATGAACCGGAGGGTGGCCGCGATGAACCACAGGGTCGCAAACAGGCTGGACATGTGGAAACAACATGGTCGCGACCGTTGCGACCACGCAAGTAAGTTCGCGTACCCGAACTTGTAAAAAACCCTCGCGAACTGGCAAAAACCCTTGCGAACTGGCAAAAATAAATCCACAAATTCGCACAAATTTGCAGATTATGCAAATCGCAAATTCGCTTTCGCACGAATTTGCGGAACGCGAATTCGCAAATTTTGCCCATGCTTACTTACCACTAGTACAAGTCACTAAAATGTTGGGGGCACAGGATGACATTGCAACAAGGCCTTTTTCTGCGCCTCTGTTGGTTCATTCTGCATATCTCTTGCTTCTTTCAGCACTTTTCTTTGTCTTTCTGGACTTCTGTTGCCTCTTTCTGCATTTCTCTTCCTTCTTTCTGTGCATTTCTTCCTGTTTCTTTACACGTCCTACCTCTGAAGTTACAGTTAGAAATTATCATTTAAAAAACCCTAGTAATTCACTGAAAAAAACATAGGTTTCAGAGACGTTATAGTTAGAAATTATCATTTGAAAAACCTTTGAAATTCACTGAAAAAACCATAGGTTTCAGGGACAATATAGTTAGAAATTATCATTTAAAAAACTTTTGAAATTCTCTGAAAAAAACATAGGTTTCCGGGACCTACCATAGAAATTCACTGAGTTGTTATCATCTGCACCCTCTCTGATGTTGTGTTCCCAAAGGAACATAACATCAGAGAGGGCGCAGGTGATAACAACTCAGGGCTCAGATCCAATACCAGGGATGTTGACCCAGCTGTTCCTAGAGATTAAGGAACGTTTTTTCATATCAGATGTAAACCAAAAAAAGATACAGGATACATGTACTAATTTAAAGGAGAGCATTTCTGCATTAACGTGTCATATGAAAGAGTTAGAGAACAAGTGGGAGAGTTAAGTTTCGATGTGAAGGGGAACACTCTAGAAGTGAGTAGGTTGAAGGAAAAAGAGAGAGACCTCTTGGAAAAGACTGGAAAGACTTGAGAATAATTCAGAAGGAATAATATCAGAATTCTAGATCTAGCTGAAGGAATGGAGGGGGATAATATCAAGAACTTTGTTATAGAGATCCTGACCAACGCATCCCCTCAGGTTGCCGCTGCATCTATTTGGGAATATGAGAGTCAGCGAGTTCACAGGGATCCATTTAAACTAAATCCTGGAAGGAAGAAGCCCAGGAACATTTTGGTGTATATAGAATCATATCTTCTCTTGGAACAACTACTTGGGGCAGCTCTGAAGCTTAAAACCATCCAAGTGCAAAGCCCATCTTTCAGAATAAGCTCAGATATCTCTTGTATTACAGAGGATAGAAGGTTGGAATTAGGCAAGCAGATAGATTCCCTAAAAGAGCTAGGTGCACAAGTGCAGTTAAGGTTTCCGGCATTTCTAAAGGTCATGCTAGATAATAAAATGTATAATTTTAGATCACCTGAAGAAGTGGACAGTTTTGTGGCAGATAAGAAATAAGCAGCTAGCTAAAATTGATGTATACCTGTAGTGAAGGGAGTTCTGTTTTTTTGTTATAGGTTAGTGGGCCCGGCCCACAAAGGCAAATTATTGTTTGCCAATGAAAGGTCAGCGAGCGTTCCCAAGGGTGGGGTGGAAAGGGAGGAGGTTGTTGCATGTGTGTGGGTTTGGAGCATTGGGAGAGAATAAAAAAAATGAAAATCCTAATTGAGACCTCATGTGACTTAAGTTTCATCTGTAGATGCAGCTTGGGGAAGAATAAGGAATATGACAGGGGGTAGATTTGGGTCAGGGGATGAGCGCCTTGACATTCTATGTTACAATGTGAATGGTTTGAGAGTCAAGAGATGGCAAAGACTCGTTTTGCAACATCTCAAGGATAATCCGGCCAGGATTCTCATGCTCCAGGACACACATTTATTTATAATTTTTTAATTTATTTGAAGTTTTTATAGAGCACGAACTTGACCCATAAGGGTATCAGAGAGCTTTACAGGAATCAACAATAATATACAACATACTTGAGTGGTGGGCTGGGTACACAAGGGATAAAGGACAAACAATTAAATTTACATTTGCATTTTATGAGACAATGTAGGTCCCTGGGTACATGGAGGGATTCCTGGAAGTTTGGGGTGGATAGTGTCAAGGTACTCCAGGGGAATGCATTAGCCGGAAGTAGGGCAAGGTCTCTGGATGAGTAGGAGGAAAAGATTAGGCGAGGAATTTCCCCATAAGGAAGGTTTTGGCATCCTTTTTGAAGCAAGCCAGAGAAGGGATTCTTCTAATGGTTCCATAATCTCGGTGCGGCTCCAGAAAAGGTCCGATTGTAAGTTTTCTTTTTAAGAAAACGTGCAGGTTAGAGCAAAATGTCTCTGGTGGATCGCGTGTTTCTGGTTCCTCCGGATAACACAAGTTTCTGGGCAAGATATGCAGGGGAGTTTGAGTATAGTGCCCTGTGCGTGATACATATTTACAACAAGGGGTGGTGAGGGACAGAGTCTCTGAATTAAGCAGAAAACTCTCACCCAGTCAAGAGATCAGGGCTAGATCCAACACCGTTTTTTAGCTCACTGCACCATCCCAGTTTCAGAACCTGGCTGTATGCAAATTAGTCTGTTCCTGTCCCAGTGCATGATGGGAACAGGGCAAACCAAACTACAAAAGCCAATTCTTACACTGGGAAGGAAACAAGCTCCCGGGGACCGGTTTCTGGCATTACAGCCGTCTTCGGCCCGGTTTGCTTGAATCCTGATGGTGCAATGAGCAAGGGACTCATGTCTGAGTATACCCTTCCACGCTTAGGGTGGACAAAAATATTTACAACAAGGGGTGGTGAGGGACAGAGTCTCTGAATTAAGCAGAAAACTCTCACCCAGTCAAGAAATCAGGGCTAGATCCAACACCGTTTTTTAGCTCACTGCACCATCCCAGTTTCAGAACCTGGCTGTATGCAAATTAGTCTGTTCCTGTCCCAGTGCATGATGGGAACAGGGCAAACCAAACTACAAAAGCCAATTCTTACACTGGGAAGGAAACAAGCTCCCGGGAACCGGTTTCTGGCATTACAGCCGTCTTCGGCCCGGTTTGCTTGAATCCTGATGGTGCAATGAGCAAGGGACTCATGTCTGAGTATACCCTTCCACGCTTAGGGTGGACAAAAATATTTACAACAAGGGGTGGTGAGGGACAGAGTCTCTGAATTAATCAGAAAACTCTCACCCAGTCAAGAGATCAGGGCTAGATCCAACACCGTTTTTTAGCTCACTGCACCATCCCAGTTTCAGAACCTGGCTGTATGCAAATTAGTCTGTTCCTGTCCCAGTGCATGATGGGAACAGGGCAAACCAAACTACAAAAGCCAATTCTTACACTGGGAAGGAAACAAGCTCCCGGGGACCGGTTTCTGGCATTACAGCCGTCTTTGGCCTTGTTTGCTTGAATCCTGATGGTGCAATGAGCAAGGGACTCATGTCTGAGTATACCCTTCCACGCTTAGGGTGGACAAAAATATTTACAACAAGGGGTGGTGAGGGAGAGAGTCTCTGAATTAAGCAAAAAACTCTCACCCAGTCAAGAGATCAGGGCTAGGTCCAACACCGTTTTTTAGCTCACTGCACCATCCCAGTTTCAGAACCTGGCTGTATGCAAATTAGTCTGTTCCTGTCCCAGTGCATGATGGGAACAGGGCAAACCAAACTACAAAAGCCAATTCTTACACTGGGAAGGAAACAAGCTCCCGGGGCCGGTTTCTGGCATTACAGCCGTCTTCGGCCCGGTTTGCTTGAATCCTGATGGTGCAATGAGCAAGGGACTCATGTCTGAGTATACCCTTCCACGCTTAGGGTGGACAAAAATATTTACAACAAGGGGTGGTGAGGGACAGAGTCTCTGAATTAAGCAGAAAACTCTCACCCAGTCAAGAGATCAGGGCTAGATCCAACACCGTTTTTTAGCTCACTGCACCATCCCAGTTTCAGAACCTGGCTGTATGCAAATTAGTCTGTTCCTGTCCCAGTGCATGATGGGAACAGGGCAAACCAAACTACAAAAGCCAATTCTTACACTGGGAAGGAAACAAGGTCCCGGGGACCGGTTTCTGGCATTACAGCCGTCTTCGGCCCGGTTTGCTTGAATCCTGATGGTGCAATGAGCAAGGGACTCATGTCTGAGTATACCCTTCCACGCTTAGGGTGGACAAAAATATTTACAACAAGGGGTGGTGAGGGACAGAGTCTCTGAATTAAGCAGAAAACTCTCACCCAGTCAAGAGATCAGGGCTAGATCCAACACCGTTTTTTAGCTCACTGCACCATCCCAGTTTCAGAACCTGGCTGTATGCAAATTAGTCTGTTCCTGTCCCAGTGCATGATGGGAACAGGGCAAACCAAACTACAAAAGCCAATTCTTACACTGGGAAGGAAACAAGCTCCCGGGGACCGGTTTCTGGCATTACAGCCGTCTTCGGCCCGGTTTGCTTGAATCCTGATGGTGCAATGAGCAAGGGACTCATGTCTGAGTATACCCTTCCACGCTTAGGGTGGACAAAAATATTTACAACAAGGGGTGGTGAGGGACAGAGTCTCTGAATTAAGCAGAAAACTCTCACCCAGTCAAGAGATCAGGGCTAGATCCAACACCGTTTTTTAGCTCACTGCACCATCCCAGTTTCAGAACCTGGCTGTATGCAAATTAGTCTGTTCCTGTCCCAGTGCATGATGGGAACAGGGCAAACCAAACTACAAAAGCCAATTCTTACACTGGGAAGGAAACAAGCTCCCGGGGACCGGTTTCTGGCATTACAGCCGTCTTTGGCCCGGTTTGCTTGAATCCTGATGGTGCAATGAGCAAGGGACTCATGTCTGAGTATACCCTTCCACGCTTAGGGTGGACAAAAATATTTACAACAAGGGGTGGTGAGGGACAGAGTCTCTGAATTAAGCAGAAAACTCTCACCCAGTCAAGAGATCAGGGCTAGATCCAACACCGTTTTTTAGCTCACTGCACCATCCCAGTTTCAGAACCTGGCTGTATGCAAATTAGTCTGTTGCTGCCCCAGTTCATGATGGGAACAGGGCAAACCAAACTACAAAAGCCAATTCTTACACTGGGAAGGAAACAAGCTCCCGGGGGCCGGTTTCTGGCATTACAGCCGTCTTCGGCCCGGTTTGCTTGAATCCTGATGGTGCAATGAGCAAGGGACTCATGTCTGAGTGTACCCTTCCACGCTTAGGGTGGACAAAAATATTTGGCATCCTTTTTGAAGCAAGCCAGAGAAGGGATTCTTCTAATGGTTCCATAATCTCGGTGCGGCTCCAGAAAAGGTCCGATTGTAAGTTTTCTTTTTAAGAAAACGTGCAGGTTAGAGCAAAATGTCTCTGGTGGATCGCGTGTTTCTGGTTCCTCCGGATAACACAAGTTTCTGGGCAAGATATGCAGGGGAGTTTGAGTATAGTGCCCTGTGCGTGATACATGCCTACTTGATTTGGATTTTGGCTTGTAGAGGAAGCCAATTCAGAGCTTTATGGTGAGGAGAAATATGGTTGAATTTCCTCGAACCAGTTCGTAGTTAGGGGGCCGCGTTGAAGCAGGCTTTTAAGGGTGCCAGGGACATCTTGGGTAGACCGAGAGGGTAGAGCAGCCATATTCAAGTCTAGAGATGACTAGAGACTGGACTGCCATTTTTAGTTCGAGAGTATCAAGGAAGGTTTTCTGTTTTCTGAGGTAGCTCAGGAGGAATCTGTTTGATTTGGCCATCGAATTGAAGTGGTCCAGCATTCTCAAGTTGCAGTCTAGAGTTATTCCAAACAATTTGGCTGAGTCCACGATGGTTAGAGGGCAGTTTAAGTCTGTGATGGCCCTAAGCCAAACTTGAGTCTAAGGGTTCATATTGGGTGGGAAAATTAGAAGAAATTCTGTCTTCTTTGCGTTCAGTTTGAGTTGATTGGCGGAGAGCTATTGGACAGTCAGTTTCAAGGCTTCATTCAGGGAAAGAAGCTCCTCAAGGGAGAATATTTTGATGTAGATCTGGGTGTCCTCAGCATACATATGGTAGGAGATATTTGCAGTTTGCAATACTTCGCCAAGCGGTTTGAGGTAAAGGTTGAAGAGGGTAGGGGACAGGGTTGATCCTTGGGGGACTGGAAGTGTGACCAGAGAAGGAGCAGACAGCTTACCGTTAATTAGAAAATCTCTGACATCAGTTAAGGAGGAAGGACCGAAAGCAATCTAGAATAGAGCCATCCAATCCCATCATGAGTTTGAGGCGTTTGAGTAGTTTTTCCTGGTTGACCGTGTTTGAAGGCTGAGGATATATCAATAGATCAAGGAGGATTAGGAAACAGGTTTTGCTTTGGTCAATGGCTTGAAAAGCATCATCCACGATCTAGAGAATGGTGGTTTCCATGCGGTGCCCAGGCCTGAAACCGGATTGGAAGTCATCTAGACGGTGGATGTTGGTGATGTGTTGGCTCAGCTGCTGTTGCACACACTTCTCCAGAACTTTGGCTACGAGTGGGATATTAGAAATGGGTCTAAAATTGTCAGGGGAGGCAGGGTCAAGCGCCGTTTTTTTAAAGATTGGTAGAATTTGGCCGGCTTTCAGAGAGCCGGTATAGATCCCTGAAGCCGGGAGGCGTTAATTATTGCAGTCCAGCTAGGGATGATGGATTGGGTGGTGGCAGCTAGGCAGTTGGAGGGGAGTGGGTCATTATAGTGGTTGTTTGGGTTTAAGGTGAATAGGATTTTCGCAATGGCGTGTTTGTCATAGATTTTGAAGTCGGTCCAGTGCGCTTCGTTTTTAGGAGAGGCCTGAGGAGGCGGCTTAGAGGGAGGAGGCAGATCTGGAAGGGGTTGAGAGGAGTTGGCTGATCTGAGCTCAATACTTAAGGCTATGATGACAGAGAAAAAGGAGGGGAATTCCTCTGATGATATTAGTGACTTGGGAGTGTTTTTCGATGTTTTGGCCAGTATGTTATATTGGCGTTAAACCAGTTTGAAGAGCTTGTAAGGTCAGTTCTTGGCGTTCCCCAGTTCAGAGTTGAGGATGTTCCTGTTTTAGGCATTTCTGGCATGGCGGAGAAGTTTAAAATGCGCAGCTGAGGGGTGCTGTCTCCAGATTCTTTCTGGCTGCCGGAGGAACTTCCTCTCACTGTTGAGGGACCCATGAACTAGAGGTTTCTGTCTTTGATTTGTTGTCTTTTTAGTTTTAGCTGGGCAAGGTCATCAAGAATGTTTGTCATAGTCACAGAGTAATGATCATTGAGGTCACTCACCGTTGTGATAGGGGGGAGTGCAGATCTGCAATGGGCTGCCAGTTCGCTAGGATCAAGGCTCTTGGTCTCTCTAACCCAGCGTTTAGGGATCACCTGTTGCAATGCCCTCGTCTTGTGGGTGCCAGGTAATAAGAAAGTGATAGAGTGGTGGTCCAGGCAGCCACAAGGGTCTGTAGCGATAAGCTTGACTGTTGATTCCTTAGCGATGATCCAGTCGAGAGTGGCGCCTTTCGAGTGTGTAGGGAGTGAGCAGGCTCGGTTTAGGGCTTGGTTGGTAAGGAAGTCTTTGATGGCGTTGACTTGAGGATCTTTGGGGTCATTCCAGTGCAGGTTAAAGTCACCAAGGAAAATGTCCTTAGAGTTGGAGATTCGTACCTGGGGGGTGGCAAAAGATGTGCAGATTGCACAGTTGGGTGGTGTTTCTGCATATGAAATTGCGAGGTATTCACAGGAGTCTGTGGTGTCTGCCAGGAGTTCCGTGACAAGGAGGTTAGAGTGGTAAATGCAGGTGATGCCTCCCCCTTTTGTGCTAGATTGTCTGTCCAGCCTTGCAATGTTGTAGTTGGGAGGGACTAGGAGGTTCTGGCATGGAGACGTAGATTCGTTGAGCCACGATTCGGTCAGGATTGCTAAGTCAAAGTTATGGTTCAGTGTGAGATCTTAGATATCGGCTGCATCAGGGTGGTCGGAGAGGGTGTCGTGCGAAGGGGCGGACAGAGGTACTGGCACTAGGTTGTTGTCAACCACACTTCTGTTTCAGTGGGTGGCCGATCTGTTAGGGTTGATTGCGACCGTGCGGATAGCATGTTTGACATTCACATCTAGTGGGTTACTGGGGCGGAGTTATAGGAAGGGAGCATGGGTAGAATTTCCTCTTCAGTAAGGTCTAGCAGATTAGGGGTGACAAGAGTAGAGGGGTAGGAGAGGAGGAGAGTTAGGATTTCCTCCTGCGAGAAGTGGCATGGTTGCTTGTGAGAGCGAAAGGTATCTCAAGGATTGTGGTAATAGGTGATTAAGGGGGCTCTGTGATAGGAAGGGGGGGTGTTCCACGGTGGCTTGAACTTTGGAGAAGGAAAGTTTAGTGAGGTGAAGGAGGTTCTTTAGATACAGAATGGAATTATGGATGCTCTGCATTAATTTTCCTGCTCTGTGGTGCAGAGATTCGATATCAATATAGGAGGGAGGCACTTGAGGGCAGGGAGACAGTGGTTTAGTAGCAGTTCTATGGCATGCTGTGGGGGTAGGCTAGAGAGGTTGGGACGACTTGTATTGTTGGCCAAAGGAATATTTTCAGCCTCAATGTCAAAGGGAGGCGCTGGTGGGGAAGAGACCAGAGGCCTGGGAGCAGTTATTTTGATAGGCGTAGGTGGAATGATAGAGGTGTTCGGTTGAACAGAGTTGTACACATTTACTGCAATCAGAATGTAAGGCTTTGTTTGGGAAACAAAGATGGGTTGAGAGGATTGTTGCCTCAGATCAACAATGCTGCTCAAAAGAGGTGGGGTATAATCTTTAAAAGAATCTCAGGCGTGGCAGAGGACGGTGGGCAATAGCAGAGGTAAGGACCAAAGGTACTGGATATACTTTAGCTAAATATTATGGCCCTAACAATGATGACACTGCCCCCCTGAATAATGTATATGTAGCCTAGGCAGACTTTGAGACCCCCCCTGATTTAAGCTGGTGACTTTAATGTCTTGCTCAATAATAAGTTAGGTAGATCTTCCCCTAGAACACAGATCGCGGTACCATGTGTTAAAACTTATTTAGCCTCAATGCTAAAAAAATTCAATCTCTGTGATGTGTGGAGGAAAAAAATGGGTGAGGTGAGGGAATATTCTTTTAAAGTAAAAAAAATTGCCATTAATCCAGAATTGACTATATATTTATTGATCTTTCAGAGTTAGAAACAGTAAGGTTAATAGAATATCTACCTATCAACATCTCGGATCATTGAGCTAGTTGATATCTGATGAAAATTATTCCGGTCTGGCTGAGATTGTTCAATGAAATCCTTAGAGGAAGTTCGTATTTTCCGGATTCAAGGAGTGAGGCTGTTATCACCCTTATTTAGAAGCTCAGGAAGGACCCAACTCAGTGTCATTCCTACTGACCCATATCATTATTAAACTGCGCTTATAAAATCTTTGCAAGAATACTGAATGCTTGGCTTAGTAAGATAGTGGGGTCAATAATCCACCAAGACCAAAAGGGTTTTCTCCCGGGCAGACAGATGCTGGACTTGATTTACACACTAATTGGCTCAGTTGATCTGGCAACAATGCAGGGGGTTCCTCTTTCATTTATCATGGTTGATGCAGCAAAAGCCTTAGATCAAGTTAATTGGCACTACTTAAATAACACCCTAAAGGCTTTTGGCTTTGGAGACATTTTTAGGGAAGTTCTTAAAAAAACATATAAAGTCCCTCGGTCCCAGATCTTGGGTAATGGTAATCTTACTGCGGCAGTAACAATGCAGCGTGGTTTGAGGCAGGGATGCCCATTATCCCCCATTCTTTTTTATATGTATATCGAGCTATTGGCCCAAAGACTAAGGCAGAATGATAATATCTCTCCCTTTAAAGCTAATGGGTTTACTAGGAAGGTAGCATTGTATGCAGATAACCTCATTTTATTGTCATCGAATGTCAATCTCACGTTATCTGAGTTACTGGCTGAAGTTCAGGCTTTTGGGAAAATGCCAGGACATCAAGTTAATCACGACAAAACAGAAATTATGGCTTGGAATTCTCCAGCTCAGGGGACTAGGCTGTCCATGGAATTAAGATATTTGGGAGTAATAATAATTCAGGACATAGGAAAGATCCTTAAAACAAATCTAGAGGAAGCTTCTAGGGAGGTAGAGATCTTAACACTATCACTGCTGCAGCAATTCCCCCTCTGTGCTGCAGATACATGGAATACATTGTTTCATGACGAGCTCAGCTCGTCATAAGCACACGACCAGTGTACTGCATGACGAGCTGAGCTCGTCATGAGCATCGAAGGGGTTTAAGAGATGGCAGAGTATCCCTCTATCTCACTTTGGGCGAGTCAACCTGATTAAAATATGTGTCCTTCTTAAGTATGCCTAACTTTTTAATATTATATACTTGAGATTTGATTAAGGTGATCTTAAAATACAGGGTAAGATCTCTCGGGGTGGGCGGAATCTTCGTAGTCACGTTACGCAAAGCTCCACAAAACGGTAAAAAATCTCCGCAAGCATGCAAACGTTCAGCGGACACACAGAATTGCTTGTTCAGCACAGTCACAGTGCTTTTTTCCTGTTCGCGTGAACAAGCAAAAATTTCCACAAAGCTGCAGATCGCAGAATTTTTGGCAAATCTGAGTTCTCCGCTGAACGTGAAATTACCCAAATTCCGTGAGCGGAATGGAATTTACAGCCCTGGCCTAAAGCTCTCCTCATATATATCTGGTCATTTAAAGGGATTAGATTGTCCTGGAAGAAACAAAGGCAGAAACTTTTACAGGAAGGAATAAGCCTGCCGGATCTTCAGTTGTACTGCTGGGCATATCAATTAAAAAACTGCAGGATGCTACTCTTAAAGCCAGATAGCTCCCTGAAAGGCAGCATGTTTAAAGATATGCTCATAGACCTAGATGAGGTAGGATTTAGGTATAAAGAGAGAGAGATGGAGAAGCCAGGATGCTATGGGCCCCGGATTGGTGGCCACAGGACTTGGGAGCAGCTCCAGAACCCAAGCAGATAGTGAAAAACCTGGGGGTCCGTTTGGACCAAGAACTATCATTAAAACAGCACTCCAATTTCATCTCGGGTTCTTGTTTCCATACCATCAGCATGCTACGTAAAGTCTTTCCTTTACTGCCAGATTCCTTTAGGAGGACGCTAGTACAGGCACTCGTGCTAAGTCGGATCGATTACTGTAATGGCCTGCTGCTTTCTGCCAATGAAGGCGTGTTGGCTAAGCTCCAGGTCATTCAAAATACAGCGGCCCGCCTGGTTCTGAATGCTCCGCCAAGAACTCCATCTAAACCCCTTCTTGAGCAACTACATTGGCTCTCAATCCGGCAAAGAACAAAATTTAAGATAGCCTGCCTGATACACAAATGTCTTCATGGACAAGGGCCTGCATATCTGGAAAACAAATTTATTCCCTATATTCCATCACGGACACTAAGATCAAGCAACAATCTGCTCCTAGTGGTGCCCCGCGCTAAGAAAGCGAGGCATGGGAATAAAGCGTTGTCAATTGCAGGACCTACATTGTGGAACAAACTCCCTCTGTCCCTAAGACAGTGTACTGAGCACTTAAAATTCAGAAGGCAACTGAAAACTGTTCTATTTAAAAATGAAATCTAGCATCTGCTCCAATCTACATCTTCTGTTTAGTTGGCACCATAAGCGCAGAGATACTCCATCTGGAGTTGATTCGAGCGCTATAAAAACCAGCAAATAAATAAATAAAATAAATAAATTTGGTGCTCTTAAATTCTATAAAAAGGTCAGATTGAAGACTTTATATATGGAGGCCAAGGTATGGTCGGAGTGCCAGGTTTTTTGGGAATGTCCTACTATAGAGAATGGGCTCCAGTGTGGGACTCCCCAGGAACACCAGAATACCTTTTGGACACTTTAGCTCAGTCACTAAAGGAGACTTTTTACACAGTCTGTATGTGGGTCAGACTGTGCAAAAAGTGAAAGCCTGCATCGTGCAGCATTGCAGTAGGATATGTTGTAATGTTAAAGGAGGACCCCTGGTGAGACATTTTGATACGTTTGGTCACCCCCCCGGAAAGCTTGAGGTGGTGGGTGATTGAAAAGGTCACCATGAACCCACAAGATGGGAACTTGGCTAGTATCCTCAGTACCAGAGAGTGCAAATGGATGCACATTTTTGACACTGTTAATAGGGGCCTGAACGAGAATGAGGAAATCACAAGACGGATGGCCACTCTGAAAAATGGCTAACGCAGGAGTCTCTTGATTCATGTTCTTGTCCAGTGCAATATACCTATGTAATAGTACACACCAGCCTTAAATATGTTTATATAACACTATTTTTATCATTGTCCCCTTTTTATTATTGTCTGTTACTGTGTTCACTATCATTATTCTGAAGTGTCAGATCCTTTCTTACATACAATGCTGTAACTTCGAGTCAATGTGATCCATTTTGTGAATATATTGTCACTGATTTATATCTCTCCCTACACCAATCGTATATTATGTAAACATCATTGTAAATATGCATATTATGCTATCTCTTTGTAAATAAAATATAGTCTTCACTTTACTATGTGCTTTATTCTGTTTTTGTGTTGGCTGGCTAATCAATACATCCTCTCCTTGTGCATTAATCCCATTCGTATATCATGTATACATCATTGTAAATATGCATATCATGCTATCTCTCTGTATAAATAGTCTGCACTTCACTATGTGCTTTATTCTGTTTTCTGTATTGGTTGGTTAATCAATACATCCTCCCTTCGCACATTAGAGCCCTTAGTATGTCTTCCATATTTACACGAACACTCGGCACGGCGCATCAACACCGTAGCGTTTTACCGAGCAGGCACGCAGCGCGCCTCTTATTTAATGTATAAGGCGCTCATCCTTCGGGTTGTCTGTAAGACGGAACCCATGGAGGTCATTGCATCAGCTATTTAGCAGGGATGTGAGGGTTGCTTCATAAAATTTCTAATAATTCCTGCCCCCTCATCAGTTTTGTACTTTCGGGATTCAAACGCACTGACATCGCGTTGGGTTCATTTTTGTTTTCCCGCAGATCCCGAGTTTGACTGTGCTGACTAGTGGCGAATTTAAATTTCTCTCATCCCATTACCCACAGCTGGTGAGTGGAAGCTTCTATTGCTTTGGGCATATGTATGTTGTGCTTTAGTCTGTATGATTGTGTCGCTTTTTGGACTATGTACTTATTGTTTTGTCACCATGTTTGTTTGCTTTTAGAACTACAAGTAATTCATTTCCATGTGTGAAGGTCTGTATTAAGTCATATATGAGTCGTTTGTTGGAGTAATTTGGCACACCATTGACGGGTGAGTGTCTTCTCCCATGAAACCCGTGTGGTTTCTATTTTGCCCTCTTTGTCTGATCGATGCGGACACTAAGCCTTATGCTTTTCTGTTTTAGGTGGCCCACCCTATCGCTGGGGGTGTTAATTGTGTCTACCTAGGTCAGTACCCTTACCCTTTGGGGTTCTTTAATTATGTCTCAATGCACTTTCCTGAATTGGATTTTGATTGATATGGTTACCCCCATAGTTTCCTTACCACCCTTTCCTGAGGAAGACCTGTAGCTGAGGTGTTTATCCACCCTTACTGCGTCTGGGTCGAAACATCGACGATCTCCCCCCTTTCTGGGACCTGCACCCCTGCTGCTGATCCCCCGCACTCTGACTAAGCATGGGCGAAATTTGCAAATTTGCGTTCCGGGTATTCGCAGATTTCTCAGTGAAATCGCAAACAAAATCCGCGAATTCGCAAATTTTCCCGCGAAATCACGGATTGTTTTGCGATTTGCCCTGCAGTACTTTCTACTGGCTAATCCAGTAAGTGCTCCCTCATTGGATAAATGTATAGTGCTTTAACTACACTGCAGCTGCGTAAAGGGCCAGAAGATGTGTCTCCATTGACCATGTGTGCCTATAACACAGGCACAGGCACACATGGTCACTGGAGACACATCTTCTAGCCCTTTCACCAGCTACAGTGTAGTAAAAGCACTATGGGGCAGATTTACAAGCCGCTTGCGCCTCTTTTGCGCCGCAGTTGCGTCACTTTTGTGATGCAGCGGCAGCACACAAGATGCGCCATGGTGCTGGGTATTAACAACGTGACGCTTCTGAGAGATGTGTCACGTTGTAAAGCCCTGCGCCATCAGGAGGTGTTCCGGCGCAGGGGAGGGCGTTCCTGCAGGAACGCCTCCTAAAAGTGGCTGAGTGAAATCTACAAGATTTCACTCAGTCGCTTTTAGGCCAATGCTGCGTCAAAACCCTTCACCTGCTTGAAGCAGGCGCAATGCTTGATGCAGCTCCAGCAATGCGCTGCTTTTACAACAAAGAAGCGTGACTCATCTGTGCCATTTTTGCCACATGGTGCGCCGCATTGTAAATGTGGCGCACCCTGGGTGGCGGAGCTGCAGCGCACAATAACTGGCGCATCCCTGGGGATGCGCCAGTTATTCTAAATCTGCCCCTATACATTTAGCCAATGAGGGAGCACTTACTGATTAGACAGTAGAAAGTACTCCAGTTGAGTAGAGGTATTGCACAAAAAGGTGGCATCTTCGTGGACAAACACGCATGGCGGGATTCCTTCTGCCCCCTGTTAGACTTGTTTTTTGTGCCCTTCTGCCCTCTGTTAGACTCGTTTTTCCCTTGTTTTTCTGCCCTTCTGCCCTCTGTTAGACTCGATTTTCCCTTGTTTTTCTGCCCTTCTGCTCCCTGTTAGACTCGTTTTTGTGCCCTTCTGCCCTCTATTAGACAAACTTTTACCTTGTATTTCTGCCCTCTCTGTTAGACTCGTTTTTTGTGCCCTTCTGCCCTCTGTTATTCCCTTGTTTTTGTGCCCTTCTGCCCTCTGTTAGACTCGTTTTTTGTGCCCTTCTGCCCCCTGTTAGACTCGTTTTTGTGCATTTCTGCCCCCTTTTAGACTCGTTTTTTGTGCCCTTCTGCCCTCTGTTCATCTGACTTGTTTTTCCATTGTTTTTCTGCCCTTCTGTCCTCTGTTAGACTGTTTTTTGTGCCCTTCTGCCCTCTGTTAGACTCGTTTTTCCCTTGTTTTTCTGCCCGTCTGCCCTTTGTTAGACTGCTTTTTGTGCCTTTCTTCCCTCTGCATCACCACATCATCACTCAGCGCTACCCCAGCATCACTCAGCACCACCACATTATCACTCAGCACCACCACATTATCACTCAGCACCACCACAGCACCACTCAGCACCACCACAGCATCACTCAGCAACACCACAGCATCACTCAGCACCACAACAGCACCACTCAGCACCACCGATGACCTGATGTCATCGGTGGTGGCGATGAGGGCGGTTTCGGAGCTGTGGTTGCTGCAGAAACCGGACTTAGCAAGGGTCCAAGATGTTGTTCTCCTTGAGGTAGCGGGTCAGTTGTTTGTTGACGATTTTCTCTGTGACCTTCACCAAGTATGGAAGCAGGGAGATGGGTCGGAAGTTCTTGAGGTCCTTGGGGACCACCTTGGGTTTCTTGAGTAAGGCGTTGATCTCGGCGTGCTTCCAGCTTGTCGGTAAGGTTGCTGTCTCAAAGGAGATGTTGATTACTCTCCGGAGATGGGGTGCGATGGCTGTGCTGGCTTTGTTGAATATGTAGTGAGGGCATGGGTCTAATGGTGATCCGAAGTTAATGGTGTTCATGATTTTGCTGGTGTCCTCGTCGTTGACACTGGTCCAGGATAGCATGCGGTTGGTGCAGGGGGTGGTCATGGGGGTGGTGGTTGCCGGGTTAGTCATGGTACTGAAGCTGTCATAGATGTCGGTGATCTTGTGGTGAAAAAAGGTGGCCAGTGAGTCAAGTAGGTCTTGCAAAGACAGCATGTTGTTGGTGTTGGAGCTGGAGTTGGAGAGTTCCTTCACAATGTTGAAGAGCTCTTTGCTGTTGTGTGAATTGTTATCTAGGCGGTCCTTGAAGGAGGCCCTCTTGGCGGCTCTGATGAGTTGATGTTGTCTGCGGGTGGCATTCTTTTGAACTGTGTAACTGTCCGGTGATCGTTTGCGGAGCCGGTTCTTCTCCAATTTTCAGCTTGTTTGTTTGGAGGTCTAGATGTCTTGGGTGAACCAGGTGGCTTTCTTGCTGGTGCCGCTGTTGGAGGGTGATTCGAGCGGGCGAGGGTGTTGGCGCAGTCGTCGATCCATTTTCTGAGGTTGCAGGCGGCGGTGTTGGGATCAGTGGAGTCGGCGGGCTGGTGCTGGGTGAGGGTGGTGGTTTGCTGGTCTTCGGTGACTTTGCTCTAGCAGTGTCAAGGCCTCTGTTGAGCGTGGTGGTACGTGGTGGGCTTCCTGAAGGTGAAGTGGATGCAGTGGTGGTCTGTCCAGTGGGGTTTAGTGGTGTGGTTGAAGGAGACGTGGGTCGAGAATGTAGCAGGCGGCCTGAGTGGGTGTTGTTACAAGCTATTTGAATCCGAGGTTGGCAAGGTTGTCGATCAGGGTGGTGGAGTTGGCGTCGTTGTTCTCGAGGTGGAAGTTCAGGTCTCCTAGGAGGATGTAGTCTGTGGAGGCGAGGGCGTGCATGCTGATGAAGTCGGCGATGGAGTCTCTGAACTGCGGTCAGGGTCCGGGGGGTCTGTAGATGAGGGTTTCTGTTATGGGGGTTTCGGGGTCGGTGTGGATCTGGAAGTGAGGGGCTGGGGGCGGGGCTGCAGGGGATGCAGCGGTGGGAACCAGCGAGGGAGAACAGAGGGCAAGAGAAGGGGGACAATACAGTCCAAGGGGGCAACAGGAGCCAAATACAGAGACAGAGAAACAAGTACAAAATGCAGAAAAGCAACAGCACTGAATAAGAGCACAATACAGTACAATACCTTGAAGAAGGAGCGCAACGGAAGCAGGCAAGGCGCGCAGAGACTCACCTACAGCCCACCACTGGGCCACCAGGGATGAGGTGCAGGTGAAATCCTGCAAGTGGAGGAGGGCCTCGCACTTCCAACAGTGGCTGAGAGCAGGGACACAGCACAGATAGGTGGTGCTGTGCGGCGTGGGGAGCGACCTGCCTGGAGGCAGTGTCAAGGATCGCTCACCACGCAGCGGCCGCCATATATGGGGAGGTGGGAATGAGGAGCAGCTGGGTGGAGGGAGGCAGGGGCGGTGAATGGACAGGCAAGGGGGTGGGGCCACAGGGACGCAGCGGCAGGAGAGCGGGTAGCGGGCAGCAGATAGGGCACAATACAGTACAAGGGGGCAGACAGGAGCAAGTTACAGAAGACAGAGAACCAGTACAGAATGTAGAAAACAAAACAGCAGTGACTAAGGGCACAATACAGTAAAATATCTGGCAACAGAGAGTGAGAAACGGGCAGCAGAGAGGGCACAATACAGTACAAGAGGGCAACATGAGCAAAATACAGAGACAGAGATACCAGTACAAAAAGCAGAAAAGCAACAGCAGTGAATAAGGCCACAACACAGTACAATACCTGGGAACAGAGCGCAACGGAAGACAGGCAAGGCATGCAGAGACTCACCTACAGCCCACCACTGGGCCACCAGGGATGAGGCACAGGTGGAATCCTGCGGGTGGAGGTGGGCCTCGAACCTCCAACAGCGGCGGAGAGCAGGGACACGGCACAGATAGATGGTGCTGTGCGGAGTGGGGAGTGACCTGCCTGCAGGCAGGGTCAAGGATCACACATCTACAAAATCATCTATTCAGTCACTTATGCACCCACTCATTCTTCAATAAACCTTGGCATGTATATAAATATGAATATATTATTATTCATTTACAGAAACACACAGTCACTTGATGATGTCATCAGTGATGCCATTTGAGATGTCATCATGGATGTCATCAGTGATGTCACTGACCATGTCATGAATGATGTAATATGTGACATCATCAGCAGTGCATTGCGGGGGGAGAGTTATAGTTAGGTCAACTAACTATAACAGCCAAATGTATTTTGTTTTGTATGAGTGAAAGGTCCAACTAACTATAATGCCCCTGAAACCGATATATATATATATATTCACAGAAAAAACCATAGGTTTTAGGCCATATATAGTTAGGGATTTGCATTTACAAAACCTTATTTTACTCGCATAAAACCATTGAAATTCGCATATATAGTTAGATGCGCTAACTATATATCGCGCACCCGCAATCCACTGCTGATGATGTCACATATTACATCATTCATGACATGGTCAGTGACATCACTGATGACATCACTGATGACATCATCCAGTGACTGTATGTTTCTGTAAAGTTAAAATATGTCTTACATATTGAAGAATGAGTGGATGTATAAGTGTCTGGATGAAGGATTTAGTAGGTGCATGACTGACTGTATGAGAGAGTGATTAAATGTGTCTCACTGAGTGCATGGGTTAGTGACTAAACTATCTTAATTTGTGCATCATTATATCTGTTGTTCTATGAACTGCTGCATGTGTTGATCAGTAGCTATATGAGTAACTGTATGGGTTATTGATTGGTTGCCCAAGTATTTGTATGGAAGAGTGAGTGTGTGTGTGGGGGTGGCTGGGAGGTGTGTGACTGTGCATACATGTGTGAACAGTTTATTTACTAGATCTATGGGTTCAAAACTGCATGTGGAAACAGCTGTATGGGTGGTTGACTGTGTACGAGTGTATTGGTGAGTGAATGGATATCTCAGTGCTACATGTCAAAGTAAGTACATATGTAAAACACAGTACATGTGAAAGTTCACATATATAAATTACTGTGTATAAGAGCCAGTGAATGTGTGAGTGGCTGTATGGATCATTGTGAACTTGTATCAGGGATTGTATAAAAGAGTACATATGTGTTAGTATATGTTTGAATAAGTAAGGTGTGTATAACTGTATAGTTGAGGATATGGAGGTGTGATTGATTCAGTGCATGACTGACTAGGTGTGTGAGTAACTCCATGGATGAGTGACAGTCTGTGAGTGTCTGTTTACTCTGAGTGTATCTAAGGTTATATTAGAGTCTGAAGAGGTTGATCGTATTATCACATGATTGATGTCATCAGTGATGTTGTCAGTGATGTCACTGACCATGTCATGAATGATGTAATATGTGACATCATCAGCAGTGGATTACGGGTGCGCGATATATAGTTAGCGCATCTAACTATATATGCGAATTTCAATGGTTTTATGCGAGTAAAATAAGGTTTTGTAAATGCAAATCCCTAACTATATATGGCCTAAAACCTATGGTTTTTTCTGTGAATTTCATTGGTTTTTTAATAGCAAATATCAAATGCTGTCAAATGTCAAGTACATGATAGGTAAAAACATTTTCGTGTTTATGCACGCTGATGTGCTTTGAACGCTGCCCCCCCTCCCCCCCTCTTTTCTCTTAGCAGTACTCTCTCTTTGCAGATAGTGAAGGGTAGTTAACGCAGGCCTTTGCCCCCGTTGTAATCCGTCGTGCATGCTTCTCTCTCTATTTGATGGATTGTTATCCAAGCATTTACTGTTTTATAATTGGTTCTCTTTGGTTCATTCTGTATTTACAAACAAGCACAGAGTTGCAATACTCTGTTTAGTCTTTGCAGATAGTGAAAAATCGTTAAAAAAACAAAAGGAATCGAGCAAAATCAGTAGGCCACTAATGGGATCTCTTTTTGACCTCGCTAAAATAGAAACATTATGAACAACCCCTCATGAGAAATACGAAACTAGTGAGAGCGATAGGTGGCTGCTACAGGACTCTCAAAATGGCGGCCGGCTCTTCAGATTTGGGCGTGGTCCACTAAAATGGCCCTGGGACACCTTGGAACTCAGACGCTTGCCTGATAGGGCTTGGGTCCCATTCTCGAAAGCGTCCCCTCAGCCTTGAAGATTCTACAAAAGTCTTGGGGGCCCCCGACTCCCGCAGGCTTCTGGTGGGGAGCGGCTGCCATGATTGCTCGTGGAATGGCCACGACTGAGCTACGAGATGGTGGTGCTCTCATGCTGACGCCAGCTTCAGTCTGAAACATCCAGAAACACTGTAGACTACCAATTCGATAAGTTCCGGTAGCGCCCCAACATGACCCGGTAGAGAAGAACTTGCCCTCCCCTCTTTGACTGATGGTTCTTGTTGCCTGTCCCTTCTGTTGTCATTTAACAGAACTTTTTAGACTGCTGAAAGGGGTTGTGTTCCGAACGCTGGTTGGTGGAGACATTTTGACTATATTCTGGACCTACGTTGTCGCGTAATGCGTTATATGACACGCCGCGTTAGCGCACCCGGAAGTGCTCCGGTGCGCGAAGCGCAGCTTCCCGGAAGCGATCCGGGGCGCGGGGCGCAGCGCGTAACGTAAGCATAACAGGTCATGTGACTTGTTAATAAAACTTTTCATTGGTTCATTTTACTTTTGTTATTTTAATGATGAAAAGCTTGGTGATATGACCTAAAAATTACGCTTTTTATTGCTTTTGAACATTATTTTTTCTTAAACATATATGTTATAATGTTCCAGGCTAATGTACTTTCCCCGAAAATTTACAACTGTCCTGCAAGTAAAATATATTCCTTTTTCGAGAAAAAGGGCATTTCTTCGTCCCATGACGGAGCCGTTGAGTAAAAGAGGCTCGGCCTGCTGTCTTAGTCGCCGATACGCCTGATTATCAGATTCTTATCGATCACTTTATGTTGCAGGAGTGGAAAACACAGCTGCCCTTGACCATTTATCTTTACTGCGTTCCTGCGTATTATACCTTTTATCCGTCATGTAATTGGACTGCTTTATTTCACTTGCCTTTTACTGATTCGAAAACAGTGACTAAAATTAAAAACTTTACCAATGTAAATACTACTACCATGTTTTGTTTTAAAAACCTTTATTGTGAAAATGTCAGTATACAAATACGGGCCTATAACCACGTGGGCCGGCCACGGAGCAAACTGAAATCGTATATGAGGAGGAAACATTTACATTGTAGAAGAACGTAACAAGCGGGCCATTAGGTTGCAAGACCTAAGGTGTCTAACAGTTGCGGAATCGGTGGACGTACATTTTGTAATTAAAATACGACAGGGCCACTTTCAATAAAATTATCTAGATATACATTTGCGGGCAAGTACCATGGGTGACGTTAATTCGAACTTTCAATAGTACAGTAATCAATAACACATCAGAACTTAATATCAATAGGGATGTCGAAATATTCAATCAATTCTCGTCCCCGCCCGCCATGAGCATCAAAATTGCATTCATATCTCGTGATATCAAAGTTGTTCAACCAGTACACAACAAGGAGTTACTTGTCCCATTTATACCGGCGCCATTTTGGGCGAGGACGGGCAGGTCCAGGATATAGTCAAAATGTCTCCACCAACCATCGGCCAGACCAGAACCCCTTTCGGCCCTTTATGCTACAAGATGGTGTCTTCCATTCAGAAAATATTGTTGGCAGCATTTTGAAAGGAAAGATAAACAGCCGTTCTCCTAGTGAGTCTCACATTGTTACATTTAGGAAGAATGTTGAAGAGTAGTATGTTGAAAATCTGAAGCCATTGTTCTACAAACTCTCAACCAGCCTTGGATGGAAAAAAAAATCCTGAAGAATGTACAAACTGAAAACCAATTTTTGTCTGTATAGCATCAACAGCAACGCTTGACTCAGCTTTGTGTGAAGCCGCCATTTTGATTCAATCAATAACGTCCCCCTGCACACATTCAGGGACCTGGTCGTGTCTTCAGGTCAAACGGATTGTGGGACAAGATGCAGAAAGGAAAAGGAAAAAAGTTCCGCCTGACCCCGGGAGCCGGCCGCCTATGTCATGGGCGATCTTTGGCCACACCAGGGCGATAGTGAAGCTGCAGCAGGTGCAAATAAGCTTCAGACAGTGTTACAAGCACTGCTCAGAACTCTCAACTATGACACCACCTCGGTGCCATCTGGATCTTGGCGCCTTGTGCTGGTTCCGGCCTATTCACACATCGGTCCGCTACTGACACCACCTCACAGGCCAACGGGGCACCCCACGCCGACTTTCGGCGCAGCATTGTAGGATGGCCACACCAGAGCAGCAACTTGCTAAACACCACCTCGGTGCCATCCCGATCTCGGCGCGTTGTGCTGCCTTCGGCCTACTGTAGCCGCAAGTGCGGACGCAACTCAACTGGATAGCGAGTGAAACACCAAGGGGCTCCCCACTGCAGCCGAGTAGCCTCCATCTTGGGGGCGACGCACAGCATCACCAATGCAGTCAGATCCTCAAACAGCCCCCACTGACTGACGCGACCTCACAGGCCAACGGGGCGCCCCACGCCAACTTTCGGCGCAGCATTGTAGGATGGCCACACCAGTGCGGCAACTTGCTGGACACCACCCCGGTGCCATCCGGATCTCAGCGCGTTCGAGTCACTGTACCGCAAGAGTGACCGCAACTCAGCTGGACACGCCATCTTTCGGCGCAGCATTGTAGGATAGCCATACCAGTGCAGCAACTTGCTGGACACCACCTCGGTGCCATCCGGATCTCGGCGCGTTGTGCTGCCTTCGGCCTATTCGCACATCGGTCCGCTACTGACGCCGCCTCACGTGCCAACGGATTTTCTACGCTTTTTATAACCCTATGCCGCATAACAGGTCATGTGACTTGTTTATAAAACTTTTCATTGGTTCATTTTACTTTTGGTTTCCTAATGATGGAAGGCTTGGTCATATGACCTAAAAATAACACTTTTCATTGGTTTAGAACATTTTTTTTCCCAAACGATGAAAGCCCCACCTTGTTTCTGGATGTTTCAGACTGAAGCTGGCGTCAGCATGAAAGCACCACCATCTCGTGGCTCCGTCGTGGTCATTCCGCGAGCAATCATGGCAGCCGCTCCCCACCGGAAGCCTGCAGGAGTCGAGGGCCTCCAAGACTTTTGTAGAATCTTCACGGCTGAGGGGACGCTTCCAAGAATGGGGTCCAAGACCTAGCAGACAAGCGTCCGAGTTCCAAGGTGTCCCAGGGCCATTTTAGTGGACCAGGCCCAAAAAGGAAAGAGCCTGCCGCCATTTTGAGAGTCCTGTGGCAGCCGCCTATCACTGAACCGCAAGAGTAGGCGCAACTCAGCTGAATGGCGGATTTTGGCACAGTGTACCAAAAGCCGGCGGAATGGCAACTGAAACGGTAAAGGGGCGCCCCACTACAGCACACGATCCGCCACCTGGGGAGGCCCGATCACGCCGCCTCCCCCCCCCCCCCGGGGCGCCCCACGCCATTTTTCGGAGCAGCATTGTAGGATGCCAAAACCAGTGCGACAACTTACTGGACATCACCTAGGTGCCATCCACATCTCAGCGCGTTCTGCTGCCTTGGGACTATTCGCACAACAGACCGCTACTGACGAGGCCTCCCCGCGCACCCCCCGGGACGCCCCACGCCGTTTTTCGGAGCTGCATTGTAGGATACCAAAAACCAGTGCGGCACCCAGGTAACATCACCTGGGTGCCGTCCAGAACTCAGCACGTTGTGCTGCCTTGGGACTATTCGCACAAAACACAGCTACTGACCATTGTTGCTTCTTTTTTCAAAAAAATGTTTAAATGTATTTACTGTTTTTGTTGCGTTCTATATATTTATAAGTTATTAAAGTGTTATAATCCTACTACTTTGTTGGAGTATATTTTTAATGTGACACATAATTGTAAAAACTTTGATGTACAAAGAGGCATCCCTGGAATCCTCCGCTTCAGGCTCGGTCCCACACACCCTCACAGTGAGAATCCCCTCCCCAAGCACAATACAGGATGGTTATCAGATAGTAGGAACCCGTATGGTGTGACGGATCTCATCGGGTGGGGGCCTTGATCTACTGTAACTCCTTTGAACAGGGGTGATTCTCTACAGCTGGAGCCATAAACTACATCAGCAGGGCTAAGTGATAGACTGAGACCGGCCTGCACAATCAGACACAGAGGAAGAGGAGTGTCAGAGAGTGCGGTAGTGAATAGGATGAAAGGGGGGTGTGATTCTCAGAGAAGAACAGCGCAGATGGGAGGAGGTTTCTGGCCCATGCATGAGAGAGAGAGCGGGGGTAACCAGTGCGTGGGGGAGATGCTTGCGAGGGTGGGGAGCCGTGCTGAGGATCGACGGCGTGCAGAGAGTGGGTCTGGTCAAGGCATCTAAAATGGCTGCCGTGCACGACAAAATTGTGGCATTGGAAAAAAGGCAAGATAGCGCAGACAATGTTTATCAATAAGGATTAATTTATAACAAAATATTTTATCGCAGTGACAAAATGGCGGTCAACAGTTCCTGATTTCCATCGAATCCAACGTTAACAGACATCACGCAGCAAAAAAAAAAAACGCTTCTCGCAAAATATACTCCAACAAAGTAGTAGGATTATAACACTTTAATAACTTATAAATATATAGAACGCAACAAAAACAGTAAATACATTTAAACATTTTTTTGAAAAAAGAAGCAACAATGGTCAGTAGCTGTGTTTTGTGCGAATAGTCCCAAGGCAGCAGAACGCGCTGAGATGTGGATGGCACCCAGGTGATGTCCAGTAAGTTGTCGCACTGGTTTTGGCATCCTACAATGCTGCTGCGAAAAATGGCATGGGGCGCCCCTGGGGGGGGGGGAGGCGTCGTGAACGGGCCTCCCCAGGTGGCGGATCGTGTGCTGTAGTGGGGCGCCCCTTTACCGTTTCAGTTGCCATTCCGCTCGCTTTTGGTACACTGTGCCAAAATCCGCCATTCAGCTGAGTTGCGCCTACTCTTGCGGTTCAGTGATAGGCGGCTGCCACAGGACTCTCAAAATGGCGGCAGGCTCTTTCCTTTTTGGGCCTGGTCCACTAAAATGGCCCTGGGACACCTTGGACCTCGGACGCTTGTCTGCTAGGTCTTGGACCCCATTCTCAAAAGCGTCCCCTCAGCCGTGAAGATTCTACAAAAGTGTTGGGGGCCCTCGACTCCTGCAGGCTTCCGGTGTGGAGCGGCTGCCATGATTGCTCGCGGAATGACCACGACGGAGCCACGAGATGGTGGTGCTTTCATGCTGACGCCAGCTTCAGTCTGAAACATCCAGAAACAAGGTGGGGCTTTCATCGTTTGGGAAAAAAAAATGTTCTAAACCAATGAAAAGTGTTATTTTTAGGTCATATGACCAAGCCTTCCATCATTAGGAAACCAAAAGTAAAATGAACCAATGAAAAGTTTTATAAACAAGTCACATGACCTGTTATGCGGCATAGGGCTATAAAAAGCATAGAAAATCAGTTGGCACGTGAGGCGGCGTCAGTAGCGGACCGATGTGCGAATAGGCCGAAGGCAGCACAACGCGCCGAGATCCGGATGGCACCGAGGTGGTGTCCAGCAAGTTGCTGCACTGGTATGTCTATCCTACAATGCTGCGCCGAAAGACGGCGTGTCCAGCTGAGTTGCGGTCACTCTTGCGGTACAGTGACTCGAACGCGCCGAGATCCGGATGGCACCGAGGTGGTGTCCAGCAAGTTGCCGCACTGGTGTAGCCATCCTACAATGCTGCGCCGAAAGTCGGCGTGGGGCGCCCCGTTGGCTTGTGAGGTCGCGTCAGTCAGTGGGGGCTGTTTGAGGATCTGACTGCATTGGTGATGCTGTGCGTCGCCCCCAAGATGGAGGCTCCTCGGCTGCAGTGGGGCGCCCCTTGGTGTTTCACTCGCTATCCAGTTGAGTTGCGTCCGCACTTGCGGCTACAGTAGGCGGAAGGCAGCACAACGCGCCGAGATCTGGATGGCACCGAGGTGGTGTTTAGCAAGTTGCTGTTCTGGTGTGGCCATCCTACAATGCTGCGCCGAAAGTCGGCGTGGGGTGCCCCGTTGGCCTGTGAGGTGGTGTCAGTAGAGGACCGATGTGTGAATAGGCCGGAACCAGCACAAGGCGCCAAGATCCGGATGGCACCGAGGTGGTGTCATAGTTGAGAGTTCTGAGCAGTGCTTGTAACACTGTCTGAAGCTTATTTGCACCTGCTGCAGCTTCAATATCGCCCTGGTGTGGCCAAAGATCGCCCATGACATAGGCGGCCGGCTCCCGGGGTCCGGCGGAACTTTTTTCCTTTTCCTTTCTGCATCTTGTCCCACAATCCGTTTGACCTGAAGACACGACCAGGTCCCTGAATGTGTGCAGGGGGACGTTATTGATTGAATCAAAATGGCGGCTTCACACAAAGCTGAGTCAAGCGTTGCTGTTGATGCTATACAGACAAAAATTGGTTTTCAGTTTGTACATTCTTCAGGATTTTTTTTTCCATCCAAGGCTGGTTGAGAGTTTGTAGAACAATGGCTTCAGATTTTCAACATACTACTCTTCAACATTCTTCCTAAATGTAACAATGTGAGACTCACTAGGAGAACGGCTGTTTATCTTTCCTTTCAAAATGCTGCCAACAATATTTTCTGAATGGAAGACACCATCTTGTAGCATAAAGGGCTGAAAGGGGTTCTGGTCTGGCCGATGGTTGGTGGAGACATTTTGACTATATCCTGGACCTGCCCGGCCTCGCCCAAAATGGCGCCGGTATAAATGGGACTCGTAACTCCTTGTTGTGTACTGGTTGAACAACTTTGATATCACGAGATATGAATGCAGCTTTGATGCTCATGGCGGGCGGGGACGAGAATTGATTGAATATTTCGACATCCCTATTGGTATTAAGTTCTGATGTGTTATTGATTACTGTACTATTGAAAGTTCAAATTAACATCACCCATGGTACTTGCCCGCAAATGTATATCTAGATAATTTTATTGAAAGTGGCCCTGTCGTATTTTAATTACAAAATGTACGTCCACCGATTCCGCAACTGTTAGACACCTTAGTTCTTGCAACCTAATGGCCCGCTCGTTACGTTCTTCTACAATGTAAATGTCTCCTCCTCATATACGATTTCAGTTTGCTCCGTGGCCGGCCCACGTGGTTATAGGCCCGTATTTGTATACTGACATTTTCACAATAAAGGTTTTTAAAACAAAACATGGTAGTAGTATTTACATTGGTAAAGTTTTTAATTTTAGTCACTGTTTTCGAATCAGTAAAAGGCAAGTGAAATAAAGCAGTCCAATTACATGACGGATAAAAGGTATAATACGCAGGAATGCAGTAAAGATAAATGGTCAAGGTCAGTTGTGTTTTCCACTCCTGCAACATAAATTGATCGATAAGAATCTGATAATCAGGCGTATGGGCGACTAAGACAGCAGGCCGAGCCTCTTTTACTCAACGGCTCCGTCATGGGACGAAGAAACGCCCTTTTTCTCGAAAAAGGAATATATTTTACTTGCAGGACAGTTGTAAATTTTCCGGGAAAGTACATTAGCCTGGAACATTATAACATATATGTTTAAGAAAAAATAATGTTCGAAAGCTATAAAAAGCGTAATTTTTAGGTCATATCACCAAGTTTTTCATCATTAAAATAACAAAAGTAAAATGAACCAATGAAAAGTTTTATTAACAAGTCACATGACCTGTTATGCTTACGTTACGCGCTGCACGCCGCGCCCCGGATCGCTTCCGGGAAGCTGCGCTTCGCGCACCGGAGCACTTCCGGGTGCGCTAACGCGGCGTGTCATATAACGCATTACGCGACAACGTAGGTCCAGAATATAGTCAAAATGTCTCCACCAACCAGCGTTCGGAACACAACCCCTTTCAGCAGTCTAAAAAGTTCTGTTAAATGACAACAGAAGGGACAGGCAACAAGAACCATCAGTCAAAGAGGGGAGGGCAAGTTCTTCTCTACCGGGTCATGTTGGGGCGCTACCGGAACTGATCGAATTGGTAGTCTACAGTGCTTCTGGATGTTTCAGACTGAAGCTGGCGTCAGCATGAGAGCACCACCATCTCGTAGCTCAGTCGTGGCCATTCCACGAGCAATCATGGCAGCCGCTCCCCACCAGAAGCCTGCGGGAGTCGGGCCCCCAAGACTTTTGTAGAATCTTCAAGGCTGAGGGGACGCTTTCGAGAATGGGACCCAAGCCCTATCAGGCAAGCGTCCGAGTTCCAAGGTGTCCCAGGGCCATTTTAGTGGACCACGCCCAAATCTGAAGAGCCGGCCGCCATTTTGAGAGTCCTGTAGCAGCCGCCTATCGCTCTCACTAGTTTCGTATTTCTCATGAGGGTTTGTTCATAATGTTTCTATTTTAGCGAGGTCAAAAAGAGATCCCATTAGTGGCCTACTGATTTTGCTCGATTCCTTTTGTTTTTTTAACGATTTTTCACTATCTGCAAAGACTAAACAGAGTATTGCGACTCTGTGCTTGTTTGTAAATACAGAATGAACCAAAGAGAACCAATTCTAAAACAGTAAATGCTTGGATAACAATCAATCAAATAAAGAGAGAAGCAGGCACGACGGATTACAACGGGGGCAAAGGCCTGCGTTAACTACCCTTCACTATCTGCAAAGAGAGAGTACTGCTAAGAGAAAAGAGGGGGGGCAAGGGGGGGCAGCGTTCAAAGCACATCAGCGTGCATAAACACGAAAATGTTTTTACCTATCATGTACTTGACATTTGACAGCATTTGATATTTGCTATTAAAAAACCAATGAAATTCACAGAAAAAACCATAGGTTTTAGGCCATATATAGTTAGGGATTTGCATTTACAAAACCTTATTTTACTCGCATAAAACCATTGAAATTCGCATATATAGTTAGATTCGCTAACTATATATCGCGCACCCGCAATCCACTGCTGATGATGTCACATATTACATCATTCATGACATGGTCAGTGACATCACTGATGACATCACTGATGACAACTCAAATGACATCACTGATGACAACTCAAATGACATCACTGACAACATCACTGATGACATCAATCATGTGATAATACGATCAACCTCTTCAGACTCTAATATAACCTTAGATACACTCAGAGTAAACAGACACTCACAGACTGTCACTCATCCATGGAGTTACTCACACACCTAGTCAGTCATGCACTGAATCAATCACACCACCATATCCTCAACTATACAGTTATACACACCTTACTTATTCAAACATATACTAACACATATTTACTCTTTTATACAATCCCTGATACAAGTTCACAATGATCCATACAGCCACTCACACATTCACTGGCTCTTATACACAGTAATTTATATATGTGAACTTTCACATGTACTGTGTTTTACATATGCACTTACTTTGACATGTAGCACTGAGATATCCATTCACTCACCAATACACTCGTACACAGTCAACCACCCATACAGCTGTTTCCACATGCAGTTTTGAACCCATAGATCTAGTAAATAAACTGTTCACACATGTATGCACAGTCACACACCTCCCAGCCACCCCCACACACACACTCACTCTTCCATACAAATACTTGGGCAACCAATCAATAACCCATACAGTTACTCATATAGCTACTGATCAACACATGCAGCAGTTCATAGAACAACAGATATAATGATGCACAAATTAAGATAGTTTAGTCACTAACCCATGCACTCAGTGAGACACATTTAATCACTCTCTCATACAGTCAGTCATGCACCTACTAAATCCTTCATCCAGACACTTATACATCCACTCATTCTTCAATATGTAAGACATATTTTAACTTTACAGAAACATACAGTCACTGGATGATGTCATCAGTGATGTCATCAGTGATGTCACTGACCATGTCATGAATGATGTAATATGTGACATCATCAGCAGTGGATTGCGGGTGCGCGATATATAGTTAGCGCATCTAACTATATATGCGAATTTCAATGGTTTTATGCGAGTAAAATAAGGTTTTGTAAATGCAAATCCCTAACTATATATGGCCTAAAACCTATGGTTTTTTCTGTGAATATATATATATATATATATATATATATATATATATATATATATATATATATATATATATATATATATATATAGGAGGAGGAAGTGAGAGCTGAAGCTGCTGTGGCCCGCACTGCAGTCAGTAAAGTCTCTGGGAGGCTTTCCTTACATGGGGAACCTTTTTTGATTTATAATTGCCACCATCCCAGCCGCGAGGAAAGTCCGCCGCATCAAAGCGGATCCTGGCATCTGGAAAACTCCGGAAGTCATTAAAGGAGCAGAGATGTCTGCAAATGTGGGGTGACGTACACCAACAAAGACTGTTTTTTACTTTATCCCTGACCACTTGGAATTTTATTTAAGGACTATGAACACTGGCACCAATCCCACTTGGGACAATATCGATTTTTGCCTGCTGTAACCAGAATGCACTGCGTGCAACAATATGCTGAGAGGCAAAAGTATACACCCACTGGGGCGGAACTTTTTGAATAATAAAGAGCAGGTGTGTAAAATTGTGTGGCTGCTGTGATTCCAGTCCTTAGGCTCGTGAGCAAGGGCGGAGACCCGAAATGTGTAGAGCCGCGCACGGAGGAGGAAGTGAGAGCTGAAGCTGCTGGGGCCCGCACTTCAGTCAATAAAGTCTCTGGGAGGCTTTCCTTACGTGGGGAACCTTTTTTGATTTATAATTGCGAACATCCCGGCCCGTGAGGAAAGTCCGCCGCATCAATGCAGATCCTGGCATCTGGAAAACTCCGGAAATCATTAAAGGAGCAGAGATGTCTGCATATGTGGGGTGACGTACACCAACAGAGACTGTTTTTTTCTTTATCCCTGACCATTTGGAATTTTATTTAAGGACTATGAACACCGGCACCAATCTCACTTGGGACAGTATCGATTTGTGCCTGCTGTAACCAGAATGCACTGCATGCAACAATATGCTGAAAGGCAAAAGTATACACCCACTGGGACAGAACTTTTTGAATAATAAAAAGCAGGTGTGTAAAATTGTGTGGCTGCTGTGATTCCAGTCCTCAGGCTAGTGAGCAAGGGTGGAGACCCGAAACGCGAAAAGCCGCACATGTAGGAGGAAGTGATAGATAAAGCTGCTGGGGCCCGCACTGCAGTCAGTAAAGTCTCTGGTTGGCTCTCCTTACATGGGGAACCTTTTTTGATTTATAATTGCGACCATCCCGGCCGCGAGGAAAGTCCGCCGCATCAACGCGGATCCTGGCATCTGGAAAACTCCTGAAGTCATTAAAGGAGCAGAGATGTCTGCATATGTGGGGTGACGTACACCAACAGAGACTGTTTTTTACTTCATCCCTGACCACTTGGAATTTTATTTAAGGACTATGAACACAGGCACCAATCCCACTTGGGACAATATTGATTTTTGCCTGATGTAACCAAAATGCTCTGCGTGCAATAATATGCTGAGAGGCAAAAGTATACACCCACTGGGGCGGAACTTTTTGAATAATAAAGAGCAGGTGTGTAAAATTGTGTGGCTGCTGTGATTCCAGTTCTCAGGCTCGTGAGCAAGGGCGGAGACCCAAAAGGCGTAGAGCCGCGCATGGAGGAGGAAGTGAGAGCTGAAGCTGCTGGGGCCCGCACTGCAGTCGGTAAAGTCTCTGGGAGGCTCTCCTTACATGGGGAACCTTTTTTGATTTATAATTGCGACCATCCCGGCCGCAAGGAAAGTCCGCCGCATCAACGCGGATCCTGGCATCTGGAAAACTCCGGAAGTCATTAAAGGAGGAGAGATGTCTGCATATGTTGGGTGACATACACCAACAGAGACTGTTTTTTACTTAATCCCTGACCACTTGGAATTTTATTTAAGGACTTTCAACACTGGCACCAATCCCACTTGGGACAATATCGATTTTTGCCGGCTGTAACCAGAATGCACTGCGTGCAATAATATGCTGAGAGGCAAAAGTATACACCCACTGGGGCAGAACTTTTTGGAATAATAAAGAGCAGGTGTGTAAAATCATGTGGCTGCTGTGATTCCAGTCCTCAGGCTCGTGAGCAAGGGGGGAGACCCGAAACGCATAGAGCCACGCATGGAGGAGGAAGTGAGAGTTGAAGCTGCTGGGGCCTGCACTGCAGTCAGTAAAGTCTCTGGGAGGCTTTCCTTACATGGGGCACATTTTTTGATTTATATTTACGACCATCCCGGCCGCGAGGAAAGTCCACCACATCAACGCGGATCCTGGCATCTGGAAAACTCCGGAAGTCATTAAAGGAGCAGAGATGTCAGCATATGTGGGGTGACGTACACCAACAGAGACTGCTTTTTACTTTATCCCTGACCACTTGGAATTTTATTTAAGGACTATGAACACTGGCACCAATCCCACTTGGGACAATATCGATTTTTTTGCCTGCTGTAACAAGAATGCACTGCGTGCAACAATATGCTGAGAGGCAAAAGTATTCACCCACTGGGGCAGAACTTTTTGAATAATAAAGAGCATGTGTGTAAAATCATGTGGCTGCTTTGATTCTAGTCCTCAGGCTAGTGCGCAAGGGCGGAGACCCGAAACGCATAGAGCCGCGCATGGAGGAGGAAGTGAGAGCTGAAGCTGCTGAGGCCCGCACTGCAGTCTGTAAAGTCTCTGGGAGGCTTACCTTACATGGGGAACATTTTTTGATTTATATATATATATGGCAAGCTTCGGTCCGCTCCTTTCCAGAAAGTGTTGGGGTGATTCGTCAAGTGGACCGAGAAAAAAGTGGGTCCCAAAATGTGTTTTCCCCATGCAATTTTCTATAGAAACCTTTCAACGTGGCTACAGTCCGAACTGCTGAACGGAATTACACCAAATTTGTTAAAGAGGTAGTCCTTGGCTCAGACTCATGCCTTTTGCTTAAATGGTGTAAATACGTTCTGTAGTTCCTGAGAAAATTACATTTAAAAGTACATATATATCTATGGCTGCGCAGGATCCGCGCACCCTAAGAGCACCCTGCCGTGCACAAGCTGTATTCTAATTGGCTGTCAACACACCAAATCAGGAAGTGCTGGCAGCCATCTTGGGCCTCGGTAAAACCGAGGCACAAGAAACCTAATAAAAAAACGTGCGAAACGCAAAAAGGGGGAAGGGTAGAAACACCTTGACCCCCTAAGCCGGTTTTTGAAAAGAAAAATCGGCAAAATCCACGCGACAAATTCCCCTTGAATATTGGGGGTCCCTGGGGGCCAACTAGCCCACTAGAAGTCAAGTCAAGTCAAAGAATTTATATAGCGCGCTACATACCCAGAGGGTTTCAAGGCGCTTGAGAAGGGGTGGGGAATTACTTGTCAAATATCCAGGTTTTAAGTTGCTTTCTGAATGCTAGGTGGTTCTGGGTAAGGCGAAGGTGGGTGGGAAGTGAGTTCCAGGTTTTAGCTGCCAGGTAGGAGAAGGATCTGCCTCCCATGGTGGTTTTGTTGATGCGAGGTACCGTGGCGAGGGCTTGGTTGGATGATCGTAGTTGGCGGGAGGGGGTGTAGAAGGACAGTCGTGAGTTGAGGCATTCTGGTCCGATTTCGTAGAGTGCTTTGTGTGCGTGGGTTAGGAGCCGGAAAGTGATCCTCTTATTGACGGGGAGCCAGTGGAGGTTTTTCAGGTGACCAGAGATATGTTCTTTACGTGGGATGTCTAGTATGAGCCTGGCTGAGGCGTTTTGGATTCGTTGGAGTTTTTTCTGGAGTTTAGCGGTAGTACCGGCGTAGAGGGTGTTTCCATAGTCCAGTCGGCTCGTGACCAGAGCGTGGGTGACCGTTTTCCTAGTTTCGGTGGGGATCCAACGAAAAGTTTTTTTGAGCATGCGAAGAATGTTGAAGCAGGATGAAGAGACGGCGTTGACTTGTCTGTTCATTGAAAGTGAGGAATCCAGGATGACGCCCAGGTTCCGAGCGTGGTCCGTTGGGATGGGTGCTTTTCCAGTATTCACCAGGGGGCTGCGTGCAGAGATGTTTTCTGAGACCACGCCCCTTTTTACACCTCTCTGCGACGCAGCTCCGTGGCACTTACTGGAGGTACTTGGGGGCTAGTTGGCCCCCAGGGAACCTCAGGATTCAAGGGGACTTAATCCCCTTGAACTAGTACAAAATGCAGAAAAGCAACAGCAGTGAATAAGGGCACAATGCAGCACAATACCTGGCAACAGAGCGCAACGGAAGACAGGCAAGGCGCGCAGAGACTCACATACAGCCCACCACTGGGCCACCAGGGATGAGGTGCAGGTAAAATCCTGAAGGTGTAGAAGGGCCTCGAACTTCCACCAGTGGCTAAGAAAAGGGACACAGCACAGATAGGTGGTGCTGTGCGGCATGGTGAGCGATCTGCCTGCAGGCAGGATCAAGGGTCGCTCACCTCACCACGCAGCGGCCGCCATATATGGGGAGGTTTGAGTTTTGGAACTTTAAAATATTCACCTAAAATCATCCAAACAACGAATTCCGATTTACTTACCTGTTATCAGGAGATAACCCAGTGCTGCGTCTTTTAATCCGTACAAAAGGGGGTGGTGATGGACGGAGCATCTGAATCAATCAAACACTCACACCCAGTCAAAAGATCTGGGTTTAATCCATCACCGTTCTTTAGCCCACTCTGCCACCCCAGTTCAGACATGGCTATATGCAATTCAGTCTGATCCTGTGCCTCATGGGAATGGTCCAGCCCGAACTGCCAAGCCATATCTTCCCTGGACCGGAAACAAGTTTCTGGCATTCCAGCCATCTTCAGCTCGGCTTGCTTGAATCCAGTGGCAACGTGAGCATGGGACTCACGTCTGAGCATACCCTGCCACACTTATGGTGGCCAAAAGTGGTACAAAAGGGGGCGGTGATGGACGGAGCATCTGAATCAATCAAACACTCACACCCAGTCAAAAGATCTGGGTTTAATCCATCACCGTTCTTTAGCCCACTCTGCCACCCAGTTCAGACATGGCTATATGCAAATCAGTCTGACCCTGTGCCTCTGAGGAAATATAAATTTTTGGTCAAGTTATGTTCCCTATCGTGTACCCCACCATCTCCATGTACGAGTTAAAGTGCATGTAACTTCCCTCCTGTGCCAGCTATGAAGACGCAAATACATTTGCGTCCAACGTTAACATGTCCTCTTTCAGACCCACCCTGAATGGGTTGGATAGTCCGTTCCTAAGTATGCTATGCCAACGTCTTTTTGTAGTGTACTTTACATGTTTTTCAGCTCTGGCAAAGTAGGCCCTGAATTTCTGCCATCGAGCCTCTTTCTTCCTTCTGACTCTGAAAGCCTCAGCCCAGGCTGCCCAGGCTGCCCCCGTACCTGTGAACTCTGCCTTACTTCCAGCGCGGCCCACCGCGCTTAGCTCAGCCTACTGCCTGCCAAGAATGAATTCAACCTTCAAGTTATCTGTTCCGCTCCCCGAAAATACATTCCTGCCTACTAGTTTCAGTAAACATTCCCCAGCTGCAGAGCCGAAGGGCCGGCCTGTCTCCGTGCAAGTAATTCATAGCCTCTGTTACCATGCTCCCATGGAAGGCCCATGCCCCCACGCTTCTCATGCAGACACTCAGGCGCTTCTACACGCACTCACAGTCAGTATAGAATAGCTTCTGCCCCAGAGACCTTTCCGCCCAGATAGCTCAGTTCCTAAAACATCAGATATCAGATATGATAGAAGCACAAGTTGATCTGACATGCCAGACTTCTGTCTCTTTCCGTCAGTGTAAATGTCAAGCCCCCTGCACCCTCCAGTTTCATGCCAATCACACGTCATGCAGCTGCGCGCTCATCCAAGCCTCCGATTTCTGCTGACATTGCAACATTTCTGTTTAAGTGCCACCCACATGTGACACCTACCTGGGACGTTTCTAGAGTACACCTCCAGTTACGCCTAGTCCACGCCTTCTGATTACGTACTAGTAACACGTGGATGCTGTTATCTTGTCTTCTCTCAGCTGTTACGCCTACTATATTGCTTTCTATGATGTAAATTAAGTATATAAGCTATGTACTGTCAATAAAACATTGCTCTATCCCTTCCTGAACCCTGTGTGGTTGCAGGAACATGATATCCAGTTCCGGAACGATTCCTTTTTAAGGAATAAAACCCCTAAGAACTCTAACACCACGGACTCTGTTTTCTTTCTTTCCGATTGAGTTATTATTGATTAAGTACTTACCTGCATAGAAATTAAGATGGTAAATTAAATATTTACGACATTTTGGCGCCCGAACAGGAACCCCTCCCCCACCTCACGCGCCGGTTGGTGCATTGCAAGCTCTGTCCCCTGCCATCAGTTAGAAGGAAACTACGCGTACCAGCAGGATTTCCTGTATCTCCCTCTGGCCCACGGAGGTGACGAAGATTGCGATCAGTACCCAGACGAGGCGGTGAGGAGTGCGGAGGATCCCGACCAGAGCCTAGCCGAAAGAAGCAAGGTCCGAGGTGTCAAGAGGCCCACCAGTTTTCCGAAGTATCCACGTGTCGAGTCGAGTCCGGTCCAGTCCAGTCCAGTCGAGTTTTCCGAGGCCTTCTGTTTTCCGTGCTTCCCGGTGAGTACCATTGCTGGGACGTATCTAGACGGGTTTGGGTACACAAGTCCGGTCTGCACTGTTTTAGACAGTGTATCTGTACTGTTTAGCAGTATATCCGATGATTCAAGTTCTTGCACTGTTCTCAGCAGTGTATCTGTGCTGTTTAGCAGTACATCCGATATAGGGGGTAGTCATATATGTCGCAAATGTCTTTTTTTTTTATGTGATTAATGTCGTGGTATGAGTGTGACTGTTTTAATGTGCATTATTGTGTTCTTGTATAACTAGCTGTATCCAGTATTAAGTAGCAAGGATTGAGCGTTCAGTACTAAGTAAACAGGATGCCGTTTTTCAACAAGTTAAAGCAGATAGGAACTAGGAAAGGGATACTAGAGGAAGAAATTCCTATCCCCCCTAGGGACACTCCTGGAAATGTTATGTACCATAAGCATGGCATAGATGCCATAGTGTATCTAGATTTATGGGCCGATTATACTAAGCATCTAGATGAGAGACACAGATGGCCAGTTACTGGAACATGGGATGCAGAGTGCATCATGAAGGTAGAAGAAGCACTATGGAAAAAGAAAGCCAGACAATCTCAGAAAGACGCCATAGAGTTTTGGCGTAAGGAATCACATAAGCGTACTGAAAAAGAACTACGTAGAGAGGACAGACTTAAAGAATCAGATAAAGCCCAAGAAAACGAATTAGTTACTGAGGGGATCCGAGTAAAATCAGAGCAAATAGACCGTGCACGAAATAACCTCGTAAACCGTATGTATCTCGCGGCCAAGGGTTCGCCTGAGGCCATTTCAGAAATACCGAAAAATCTGCCGTCACCATTGGTTCCAACTAAAGTAACTCACAGGATCACTAAAGACATATTCTTGAATTCCTATCTAGAGGATGTAGCACCCGCTTACACCAATCTGCCCGTCCGCGCCCTGCCTAACGACAGGGACGGGGGTGGTAACCCGCCCCAAGATCATATTCCGCCAGTACCACAACAGATCCCCCCTGTTCCCCCACCTCCACCACTTCCCACACCTAAAGTTAATCTACTGAAGCCACGTCTATCTGACCCTACTAAAGGACAAATTCAAGTACAGATACAGACTCCACAGAGAGATAATGCCCAAGCTTCCGCCTCAGGAGGTGCGATGGGGGGTCTCCGGACCCCGCCATTGACGCGCAGGTTACAGCTCGGGGACTTGCAGAGTCCCTTCACGTTCAAATCACCCCGTCTCGACATACTCAAAGGACAACTTACAGTTTGCAGATATGATCCAGTACCCGGCAAAGACGATAGAATGATACTGGCATCACTACTGTTACGATCTGCTACTGATTCCCTGCTGATGTTTTCAGGAATGAAAGAGTACCTAGATAGAATATATCAGTTTATTCAGACTGGGAAAGACCCCGACAGTATTAAGGATGCCATGGAGCATCAGAAAGTTGACGTTCAAGGACAGATACTACGTTTTTTCATAAATTGCCTAATAAGAGAACGAGACAGGCCCGAGACAGATCAGGGTGAATTAGATGCCCTCAGCAAGTAGGGTCAAAATATATCTGAAGGAAAACACGACAAGGGGACTTGCATAGCCAGTATGTATAGGAAAATAAGGAAAGCAGTGATAGACCTACACAAAGAAGAGAAAGAAAAGGCTTCCTCCGAGGGGGAAGAAGAACCTGAAGAACCAGAAAAGACTACAGACACTATAGCGTATGTAGGTAAGGGAACTTACCTTAGGAAAGGCATTCGTCCAGAAAGCAAGAGAGTTTTCCTCTCTGCCTTAACAAACCCGAATTCTGCTGAACATCAGTTCCAGGAGACTGATAAAAGGCTTCGAGACCGAGTAGGGTACCATGTACTCAATTCTATGGATGAACAAGAACTAGCCCGGTCAGCCATATTATGGACTGACAATCCGGATATATACAATGATGACACCGTAGCACAGACATTCCTGAACCTTTCCCCAGACGAGCAGAAATTAGCAGGTGTATACATGATTCAGCACCTCCTCACGAAATACAGAAATCAACATTCTGATCCAGGTCCCTTACACGAAACATTAGAAGAACTACTCATGGATAGATGGAGAGGTTTAAGCACCAAATTAATTCAAATAATTCTAGAACAACGCCATAGATATGACACTTTCATAAGCTCCGAATATGTTCCCGCCCCGCCCCCAGAAAGGAAAATGTATCATATAGAACGTCGGCATGGCATTGAAAGTCAGAACCCCTTACGAGAAGTGCATCCAGTTATGGGTGACGATCATAACTTGAAACGAGTGTATGTACACACGCCTCTGACTAAGTTAGAACTGTTAGAAATGAAGAAACTAGTCCCGTGCCATGATAAAGACCCTGCAGGTTTTCATAGAGAGCTTAAAGACATGTTACTGATGGGGGATTATACGTACGAAGATATCACGAAAATGTTAAAGGTACTGTTGCCCACGGGCATCTACGAGAAACTAAAAGAAAAAGAATGGGAGGTGGGAGAGAAAAAGATTGTATGGGCAGAAATAGAAGACGAAGAGAACAAACGTGTCCCAGGGGTAGGCCTTGGGGAGAAAACTAAAGCATTGCCAGGTCTGATAGTACAGGTTCTGCCAAGATTATTGACAACTAGAAAAGAAGACTGGGATGCAATCTCAGCCTGTAAACAGAAACCCGACGAAGATACTAGTGACTTCTATTCAAGATTCGAGAAATGTTTCATTATTAATAGTGGTCTTAAACCAAGTAGCGAGTCGTACCCGCATCTTTTTGTATCAAAGTTAGTCGAGAATTCTCTGTTAGCAGTTAAAAACCGTGTATACAAGGTCGAGAGTACATGGCAAGCCAATACGCCATCACAGATGTTACAAATGTTACAATACCATCAGAACAGAATTAGAGAAGAGCAGGATCAGGAACAGAAACGTATGAAAGACACGAAAATGAAAATGCTAGTAGCCCAATCGGTCCCAACCGACGGCCACAGAAAGGGTACGACCCAGACAGGTCACACCGCAGCTCCCGTTAAAGGGACATGCAATTATTGCAAGCAGCCAGGTCACTACGTACACGAATGCCCAGTTCTGAAACATAACATAGCAACAGGTAAAACTAAAGAAAGACCGCATCCGCCTAGACAAGATCATAACCAGCATCAGTCTTCACAGAATATACAGCCCATGCAGAATACACAGCCTATGCATGCTTCACCACCTACAGCACAGACAGTAGCGGTATCACAGCCGCAGCCCATTGCCGCAACTCAGCAAGTTTCACAACAGATGTACCAGTATGCCCAGTCCGCTTACCCCGATTATCCACGATATACATGAAACAGCCTAGAGAGGGAGGGTGGCTTGCCTCTTATTGAGATTCCTGTAGATCAAGAGGGTCCTTATGTACATAGTCAAGTATTGGGAAAATACAGAAAGTTTTTAATTGACACAGGGGCAAGTCGCACCACAATCAGTCATGATGAAGTTCCAGGGGCACCCCTCTCAGGCTCACAGAATGTTTCCCTTGGTTTTTCAGGACAGCCCATTGTAAATGAGGTATCAGAACCAGTTCCCCTGGCTGTGGGTCCATTATCACGTGTTACAGACTTGTTACTTACGAAATCATGTCCAGAAAATCTGTTAGGAATTAAGACATTGAAGGCTCTAGGAGCTATAATATGCTGTTCCCCGGAGGGAGTCAGACTCTTTCTGCGGGATTTCAAGGGTCATTATATGTTACGTGAGTTTGATGTCAGATTGAAAAATGTACCAGATCACCTGTGGGCAAAAGGCCCAACTGATGTAGGTTGTATGCACATTACCCCATACCGTGTTACACTCAAACAAGGTGTAGTTTTACCCAGAATCAGACAATACAAGTTACCACCCGATGCTGTAGTGGCTTTACTGGAAATCATTGAAGAGCTCATTGCCCAGGGAGTGGTCGTAGAGACCGACTCCAATATCTGTAATTCACCCATCATTCCGATTCTTAAACGTACTGATCCCAATGCACCGCCAGTATATCGGCTGGTGATTGATCTAAGAGAACTGAATAAATGCATTATTCCACAGTACCCTGTGGTTCCCGACATCTCATCCTTATTGACTGCTATTGATTCAGAAGCGACGTTCTTTACTGTAATTGACCTCAAGAACGCCTTCTTCAGTGTACCTATTGATCCAGAGAGCCAATATCTCTTCGGATTCAGTTTAAATGGACGAAGTTTCAAATTTTCACGCGCACCTCAAGGATTCACAGAAAGCCCCAGCATCTATAGCCAAGCACTGAAAAGACAACTTGATTGTATCACAATGCCAGTTAACACCGCTTTACTGCAATACGTCGATGATCTGCTGATCACCGCACGAAGTGAGCCCGAATGTGAACAAGCATCACTGACAGTTTTACATTTTCTGGCCGGCAAGGGACACAAGGTGTCTCCTTCGAAGCTACAATTCTGTGTTCAGCAAGTTGTGTACTTGGGTCACTTGCTGTCCAAAGTGGGGAGACAGCTCACTCCCGATCGCATTCAGTTAATTGTAAATATGCCACAACCCCAGACACAAAAGGAAGTGCGGGCCTTCATAGGCCTCACCTCGTACTGCAAACAATGGATTCCTCAGTATGCATTTCTAGCCAAACCACTTATTCAGTTAACAACACAAGAGGCAGCGACTTCGATTGTCCTTCCCTGGACTCAGGAACATACACAAGCCTTTGAGGAATTAAAGAAAGCATTATGCCAAGCACCAGTTCTAGCGACACCATGTTACAGCAAACCTTTTACACTTTTTGTTACAGAACGTGAGGGTACAGCACTGTCTGTCCTCACTCAAGACCAAGCAGGTTCACATAAGCCTTGCGCTTATTTTTCAAGCACATTGGATTCAGCAGCCCAGGCACTCCCTGCGTGCTTAAAGTCGGTAGCAGCAACAGCATTAGCAATCAGACAGAGTGATTCAATTGTTTTAGGACATCCATTAACAGTTCAAGTTCCACATTCTGTAGAGGTTCTTTTAAACAGAACCCAGACTCAACACTTGACCATAGCACGATTGACAGGTTATGAATTGACACTATTCCAGCCACACATAGAAATCAGACGCTGTAGCATTCTGAACCCCGCAACATTGTTACCTGCGATTATGACAGATCCAACACCGCATGATTGCATAGAGATCATTAATACAGTAACAAAACCTCGACGAGACCTAACAGATGTTCCACTGACAAATCCAGACCTGACACTTTATGTGGACGGTTCATGCATGAGAACAAGTACAGGAGAATTAGTGGCCGCGTATGCAGTGACCACTGAAACTGAAGTTAAAGAAACACACCGTATTGACACATTGTCTGCTCAAGCGGCGGAGCTCATCGCTCTGACCCGAGCTTGTATTCTAGCCAAGAACAGAAATGTTAACATATACACTGATTCCCGCTATGCGTTCGGAGTCGTACACGACTTCGGCATGTTATGGCAAGAAAGAGGTTTTCTTACCTCTCACGGTGCCAAGATCCAACACGGTCCTCTCATTCAAACACTATTAGAAGCAATACATTTGCCCTCGGGCATATCAGTCATGAAGTGTAAAGCACATACTAAGGTTACAGATTCTGTGTCCCAGGGTAACGACCTGGCAGACCAGACAGCAAAACATACAGCATTGACTCACACCCGGACTACTGATGTGACAAAGACAATAGTACCAACTCAGTGTATGTCAGTCAGGGATCCCACCCTAGACGTAATCGATATTCAGACACATGCCACTTCAGATGAAATAAAGAAATGGACTGAACTAGGAGGGATCCAGACAGATCAAGGATGGGTCACAAAGGGAAAAACTACATGGTTCCTCCCCGACTCCATGGTTCAAATCATGATAAATACAGCACATAGTCCTGCACATCTAGGAGAAAAAGCTATGTTAGACAGTTTACAGAATCTCTGGTACAACAAACACTTACGAGCAGCAGCAAAACAGAAAGTGCGTACTTGCATGATCTGTTGTCAGTTCAATCCAGGTAAAAGCGTCCCTGTAGAGCAAGGTGGATTTCATCCTCCCGATCATCCTTTTGAAGTCCTCCAGATGGATTATATCCAGATGGACCGTTGTCGAGGATTCAAATATGTCCTCGTAGTTGTTTGTGCACTTTCTCGTTGGACCGAAGCATACCCAGTCTCAGATTACACTGCCCCGACCACTGCCAAGCAGCTGGTTCGAGAATTCTTCCCACGATACGGCCTGCCTCGTGTCGTGTACTCAGATAACGGACAGCCGTTCTCATCCGAACTCATGAAGCATGTCTCCCTTTTGCTAGGATATCAGTGGAAATTCCATTGTGTCCGACATCCCGAAGCCGCAGGCCTTGTAGAGAGGCATAACCAGACACTTAAGATCCGCCTTGCCAAAATATGCCAGGAGAAAGGGGTCGACTGGATAGTCGCCCTGCCAGTTGCACTGTTCTATATGAGAATGGTTGCACATTCGAGATCAGGACTATCCCCGTATGAAGTGGTCTTTGGCAGACCACCGAATATGTGGGGGACGCCCATTCCTAAGAAAATTACCGATGTTGATTGTAACATGTTGACAGATTACCTTGCCTCCTTGATGTCTGCACTCCAATCATGTCGTTCACAGGTTGCCGCAGCCTTTCCTGACAACACTGATGTAAAGCCGCATGATGTCCGTCCTGGCGACATGGTCCTAGTGAGGAACTTCGACAGGAAAAGCCCGCTGGAGCCCCGCTGGAAAGCGCCGAAGACCGTCCTTCTTACTACGAGGACCGCAGTGAAGTTGGAGGGCAGAAAGGGGTGGGTCCATACGAGTCATATTAAACTATGCAACGAACTGAAACCAGACCCTGACTCGCCCACCCCCATCAAAGACTGTATTAAACCTAGTGACTTTAAAATACCCGAACGAGAGAAAACTCCCCAAGAAGAGTATCGACTAAAGCTTCGATCTAGCAAGTCAGACAGTTTAATTGTTTAAGTCTTCCCCTAGGTGAATTCGTTAAATAGTTTCTGACATGTATCCCCTAGATCGAGATAGAGAGAGAGAGAGACAATTCAAGAAACGTACATACTGCAAATCACTGCGTAGTCACTGTGTAGTGACATTATTAATTATGTTTTTTCTAAGTATTCTGATTATTGTTGCAAGTATATTTCTTCCTATCTATTGCCCTATTTTCAAGCGTGAACAATCTGCTTACAATGTTTCTGCTGAACATTCTTTTAGTAAGTTACCTCCACATGAACTTTCTTACAGACTTGCGCTGCGCAACAACACATTCATTAGTATGTTACATCACTCCCATCAGACTAATAACGCTACAAACTGCTGGATATGTGGCCGACTCCCTCCCTACCAGAATTACAAGGGAGCTCTGCCCCTCTTTCAATACCCGTTCACTCACAACGGCTCCTGTGGTGCATGGTTTAAAATAATTAATTCCTTAGATCCTGATATTGCTGTTTTCGACGGGAGCTGGGTTTGGGGAAATCTGAACTTAGTCCTGCTCGACGTCTGTTACCCTGATAAGGAGGGACTTCCCATTAGACTAGGAACTGATCTAGAAAATGAAGTATATGGATTAAGTAATTACACAATTAACCGTATGATTCTTACTGTTGAATCCGAAGCTGCACCAGTTCTGCCCGCTATGTCAGTATTACCAGTCACTGGTGAATTATGTGTCAGGAAGAAAGGTTCAGTACACTTAGGTCATAGTAAATGTACTACTGTGGTCGAATTCAGTGATCATGGTAAATCGTCCTTTAAAGCTACCCGTCATTCTTATTTTGTTTGTGGTCATACCGCAAACATACGTTTACCTCCAGATTGGAATGGTACCTGTTATATTGCATTCCTTCTGCCACCTGTTTTTCTAGCCCCTCCTGATTATCACAGAAACACAAATCTAGTAAAGAATAGACCCTGAAGAGATCTCCCGCTTGTCGACTATACAGAAACGGCATGGGAACAATACACCGATTTTAATAAGGGATTCTTTTTCTTTTTAGGCCCCGTCCAAAACAGTAAATTAATACGTAAATTAACTAGAACCCTTGAAGCAGTAGTACATGAAACTGCCTCCGCCTTAGGTAACCTAACAGAGGAGCAATCCGCCATGCGGGTTGTTGTCCTTCAGAATCGACTTGTTATTGACGTCATCTTGGCAGATAGAGGTGGAGCTTGTAAGGTCATCGGGTCAAGTTGCTGTGTTTTCATTCCAGAAAACGCGCCATCTGTATACAAAGCTATTACACGTCTTCACAAAATTGCAAGTTTAATACATCAGAATCCAAGCACCTGGACTTGGTCCGGTTGGTTCTGGACAACGTTGTCCGCTTGGGGATGGAAGATCCTATCCTTCCTAGGCGTTGGCCTGGTCATAGTATTCAGTTGCTGCCTGTGCCTACAGTGTGGGCCAGCGATATGTGGACTGTGTGCCACATCGTGCATTGAACATTCCAGTTTTCTCTCAAACAGACAACGGAAGAGAGACGAGCAAATGATGTTACAAGAACAAACTGATCAATTCATGAGGATCGATATATCATGAAGGGTCCGTATGGAACAAGGAGGGAATGAGGAAATATAAATTTTTGGTCAAGTTATGTTCCCTATCGTGTACCCCACCATCTCCATGTACGAGTTAAAGTGCATGTAACTTCCCTCCTGTGCCAGCTATGAAGACGCAAATACATTTGCGTCCAACGTTAACATGTCCTCTTTCAGACCCACCCTGAATGGGTTGGATAGTCCGTTCCTAAGTATGCTATGCCAACGTCTTTTTGTAGTGTACTTTACATGTTTTTCAGCTCTGGCAAAGTAGGCCCTGAATTTCTGCCATCGAGCCTCTATCTTCCTTCTGACTCTGAAAGCCTCAGCCCAGGCTGCCCAGGCTGCCCCCGTACCTGTGAACTCTGCCTTACTTCCAGCGCGGCCCACCGCGCTTAGCTCAGCCTACTGCCTGCCAAGAATGAATTCAACCTTCAAGTTATCTGTTCCGCTCCCCGAAAATACATTCCTGCCTACTAGTTTCAGTAAACATTCCCCAGCTGCAGAGCCGAAGGGCCGGCCTGTCTCCGTGCAAGTAATTCATAGCCTCTGTTACCATGCTCCCATGGAAGGCCCATGCCCCCACGCTTCTCATGCAGACACTCAGGCGCTTCTACACGCACTCACAGTCAGTATAGAATAGCTTCTGCCCCAGAGACCTTTCCGCCCAGATAGCTCAGTTCCTAAAACATCAGATATCAGATATGATAGAAGCACAAGTTGATCTGACATGCCAGACTTCTGTCTCTTTCCGTCAGTGTAAATGTCAAGCCCCCTGCACCCTCCAGTTTCATGCCAATCACACGTCATGCAGCTGCGCGCTCATCCAAGCCTCCGATTTCTGCTGACATTGCAACATTTCTGTTTAAGTGCCACCCACATGTGACACCTACCTGTGACGTTTCTAGAGTACACCTCCAGTTACGCCTAGTCCACGCCTTCTGATTACGTACTAGTAACACGTGGATGCTGTTATCTTGTCTTCTCTCAGCTGTTACGCCTACTATATTGCTTTCTATGATGTAAATTAAGTATATAAGCTATGTACTGTCAATAAAACATTGCTCTATCCCTTCCTGAACCCTGTGTGGTTGCAGGAACATGATATCCAGTTCCGGAACGATTCCTTTTTAAGGAATAAAACCCCTAAGAACTCTAACACCACGGACTCTGTTTTCTTTCTTTCCGATTGAGTTATTATTGATTAAGTACTTACCTGCATAGAAATTAAGATGGTAAATTAAATATTTACGACACCTCATGGGAACAGTCCAGCCCGAACTGCCAAGCCATGTCTTCCCTGGACCACCCTCTTTTGTACTGCATCTTTTAGCCCAGCACTGACCCTGAAAAGTAATTCTACCCGTACTTACCAGCAACTTGTATTTCCTTCTAAAGGAATCCATTGTCTGGTTTTCACCAGACAAGTTTCTAAGTGTCTATTTTCACAAACTACGAATATTCCTTAAAAATCGACTGTATGACTTAAACACATTCTTTTCACTATTTACAGGAGATGCACCAGTGTTGGATCCAGGATCCACCACTGAGTAAGAAAAAGTAACAATAACAGTACTTACCTGCTAAGTGAATTTCCTCCCATAGGATAACATTAGTGATTCTATGTGAAAAAATTTCTACGTGTCAACTGAAGGAGAACTACGCATAAAACACTCACATACTACGCTATGCTATAAGTGTTTGTTTTCATATGTATATTGTGTCTACAAAAATCAATAAAAATATTTAAAAAAATAAATAAAATACAATAATATTCCTTAAAAATCACTACTGTAACCAAAACGCTTTGACTCAACTGTTTACAGAAGATGTCCCAGCACTGAATCTAGGATCCAGTCCTGTGGTTAGTAAAGTAATCCATAAAGTAACTAATTGCATTTAACTAGAAATTCCCATTTAGCTCAATGTTGCATTGTGTTTGAAATTGTGTGGCCCATTACAACAACTGTAACTACTGTACTTAAAAGGCTATTGCCTATTTGCAAAGTAATTAAACTAAAGTAATTCAGTCTGAGAAAGTATATTTTGTAATGAAATGTATAATGTAATTTTAAAAATAAAATATTTAAAAATAGTGTAACAAAATTTAGTAAATCAGTATAAAAAATAAATATAACAATAAATACATTTAAAAATTGTCATTTACAAAACCTTTGAAATTCACTGAATAAACCATAGGTTTCAGACATGTTATAGTTAGGAATTAGCATTTAAAATCCTTTGAAATTCACTGAAAAAACCATAGGTTTCAGACATGTTATAGTTAGGAAATAGCATTTAAAAAACCTTAGAAATTCACTGAGAAAACCATAGTTTTGATGGGTGTTAACTCGACATTTCACTCTTACAAAACCATTGAAATTCCTCCCTTATAGTTAGTTGTACTAAGTATAACTGGACCGCCCGCAATCCACTGCTGATGATGTCACATATTACATCTTTCATGACTGGTCAGTGACATCACTGATGATATCACTGATGACATCATCCACGTGATAATCTGATACATCTTATCATACACTAGTATAACCTTTCAACACTCATTATAAAATATGCAGTACCATATTTGAAACCATTGACACACCAATACCAGTTTCTAAAAACCCACTTAGTGATTACTACAACTACACACACATCTAAACACTTACCTAAACATTTACTCATACATCCTAACAAAGATCAATAGAACACTATTAAATATACGTATACACCTACATTGACATTACACACCAGCACACATCCTATTCGCTTATGCAGTCCTCCTACTCACTTATGCAAACAATTGATCATACTTACATTTACTAAGCTACACACATACAAACACCACTTTATTTATTCATATAGATAGTAACTCATACTTAGTGTGTTATCAAATCACTATTACAAGTGTATAGTTTTCAATACAGGCACTCATACAATCACTGAGTCTTATTTGTACTTATTTATATACAACAGCTGTCACATACACTGCCTTTTATATTTCTAGTCTGTTGGACATGTATCATTGAGAAATATAATTACTCATCACCACACCCATAAAGAGATTCACGCACCCAAACAACTGTTTCCACATACAGTCTTAACCTCAGATACCTACTAAATCAACTATTTACACATTTTTGGACAGTCACACACCTCCCACCCAACCACACACACATTCGCTATCCCATACAAATACTCACTTAACTAATTAATAACTAATATAGACTTTCACATAGTTACTAACCAACTTATGTAGTAGTTTACACAACAAGAGATAGAGTGATACAGGTAGTCGCACAGTTTAATCTCTATTTCATATATTTAGTGAGACACTTTAAATTAGTCACTTAGACAGTCAATCACATTGCTACTAAATCCTCCATTCAGACACGTATACATCCACTCAGTCTTCAATGTAGATTGGTATATATATATATATATATATATAATACTTATTTAAATATCAAACCAAACCACATTCACTGGATGATGTCCCCAGTGATGTGATCGGTGATGTGATCAGTGATGTCACTGACCATGTCATAAATGATGTAATATGGGACAACATCAGCAGTGGATTGCGGGCGTGCGAGTTATACTTAGTACCACTAACTATAACAGAGAAATTTCAATGGTTTTGTACAAGTGAAATGTTCAGCTAACTATAACACCCCTAAAACCTACGTTTTTTTCAGTGAAGTTCTAAGGTATTTTAAAGCTAATTCCTAACTATTTAGAAAAGGGGGTGGTGATGAACAGAGTGTCTGAGTTAAACAGACTAAGCATGGGCGAATTTTGCGAATCTCGCGTTCGCGAATTTTGCGGATTTGCGAACTCGCAATCCGCAAAATCCGCGAATTCTCGCAAATTTGCGGATTTTTTTTTTTTGTGTTCGCACGGGTTTCTGCCAGTTCGCGAGGGTTTTGTACAATTTCGCAAACGCGAACTTACCTGTCGGGTCGCAAGTTTTGCGAACTTGTTGTTTCTACGTGTCCAGCCTGTTTGGGACACTCTTCTTCATCACTGCCACTCTCTGTCACCACTGCCACTCTCTGACTACTCATGCCACCCTCTGGCCCACCCATGCCACCCTCTGTTTCATCACAGCACCCTCTGGTTGTCCAGTCAGTGTACATTATTGTGGCAAAGCAAAGCACACCTTCCCTGCCTCAAGTGACCTGAATTAATTTGGGGCTGATTAATGTGTCACAGAATATTTTTTTAGCTGGCACCTGCTTCCTTAGTGCTTCCTGATTAGTGATCTTTTGCACTTGCTAAGTGCTTTCATTGTTGCAAAATTAGTTACAACACCTGCCCTGCCCCAACTGACAATAATGAATTAGGGGCTGATTAATGGATTTGAACTTCCAGCCTGGCTCCTGCTTGTCTCCCTTAGCTGTAATTCAGGACCTTTGTGGCATATGTGTAACTATTCTGAGGTTCAGAGCAGGGTCACATAATAGTTGCAACTGGCAACTGAACTCTGGAGGGGCCCCTCAGGAAGCACTACAGGAAATGGCTACTAATGATGAGCCTGAACTTTTGAACCTGGTAAGTAGTTTCAGTTTTGCTAAGATCGTATTTCTGCAATTTAGCGTTTATTTGCGGGGCGCGAAGTTGTACTGGGAAGCCGCGAACTCACACGAACAGTGCGAGCAAGCCATAAAATCCGCTGCTCGCGGATTTGCGGATTTTGCGGGAGATTCGCGAATCTCGCGGATTGCGAATTTACCGAAAATCCGCAAAATCCGCGAGCGAAACGGATTTTCCGCCCATGCTTAAAACAGGCCACTCTTACCCAGTCCAAAGATCAGGGCTTGATCCATCACCGTTATTTATCTCACTGCCCCATCCCAGCTCAGAACCTGGCTATATGCAAATCAGTCTGTCCCTGGCCCAGTGCATCATGGGAACAGGGCAGACTAAACTACCAAGCCAATTCTTCACCAGAAAGGAGACAAGCTACCGGGGACTGGTTTCTGGCATTTCAGCCTTCTTCTGCCCGGCTTGCTTGAATCCTAATGGAGCAGTGAGAAAGGGACTCATGTCTGAGTATACCCTGCCACACCTATAGTGGCCAAAAACGATTTAGAAAAGGGGGTGGTGATGAACAGAGTGTCTGAGTTAAACAGACCACTCTTACCCAGTCCAAAGATCAGGGCTTGATCCATCACCGTTATTTATCTCACTGCCCCATCCCAGCTCAGAACCTGGCTATATGCAAATCAGTCTGTCCCTGGCCCAGTGCATCATGGGAACAGGGCAGACTAAACTACCAAGCCAATTCTTCACCAGAAAGGAGCCAAGCTACCGGGGACCGGTTTCTGGCATTTCAGCCTTCTTCTGCCCGGCTTGCTTGAATCCTGATGGAGCAGTGAGAAAGGGACTCATGTCTGAGTATACCATGCCACACCTATAGTGGCCAAAAACGATTTAGAAAAGGGGGTGGTGATGAACAGAGTGTCTGAGTTAAACAGACCACTCTTACCCAGTCCAAAGATCAGGGCTTGATCCATCACTGTTATTTATCTCACTGCCCCATCCCAGCTCAGAACCTGGCTATATGCAAATCAGTCTGTCCCTGGCCCAGTGCATCATGGGAACAGGGCAGACTAAACTACCAAGCCAATTCTTCACCAGAAAGGAGACAAGCTACCGGGGACCGGTTTCTGGCATTTCAGCCTTCTTCGGCCCGGCTTGCTTGAATCCTGATGGAGCAGTGAGAAAGGGACTCATGTCTGAGTATACCCTGCCACACCTATAGTGGCCAAAAATGATTTAGAAAAGGGGGTGGTGATGAACAGAGTGTCTGAGTTAAACAGACCACTCTTACACAGTCCAAAGATCAGGGCTTGATCCATCACCGTTATTTATCTCACTGCCCCATCCCAGCTCAGAACCTGGCTATATGCAAATCAGTCTGTCCCTGTCCCAGTGCATCATGGGAACAGGGCAGACTAAACTACCAAGCCAATTCTTCACCAGAAAGGAGACAAGCTACCGGGGACCGGTTTCTGGCATTTCAGCCTTCTTCGGCCCGGCTTGCTTGAATCCTGATGGAGCAGTGAGAAAGGGACTCATGTCTGAGTATACCCTGCCACACCTATAGTGGCCAAAAACGATTTAGAAAAGGGGGTGGTGATGAACAGAGTGTCTGAGTTAAACAGACCACTCTTACCCAGTCCAAAGATCAGGGCTTGATCCATCACCGGTATTTATCTCACTGCCCCATCCCAGCTCAGAACCTGGCTATATGCAAATCAGTCTGTCCCTGGCCCAGTGCATCATGGGAACAGGGCAGACTAAACTACCAAGCCAATTCTTCACCAGAAAGGAGACAAGCTACCGGGGACCGGTTTCTGGCATTTCAGCCTTCTTCGGCCCGGCTTGCTGGGACAGGAACAGACTAATTTGCATACAGCCAGGTTCTGAAACTGGGATGGTGCAGTGAGCTAAAAAACGGTGTTGGATCTAGCCCTGGTCTCTTGACTGGGTGAGAGCTTTCTGCTTAATTCAGAGACTCTGTCCCTCACCACCCCTTGTTGTAAATATTTTTGTCCACCCTAAGCGTGGAAGGGTATTCTCAGATGTGAGACCCTTGCTCATTGCACCATCAGGATTCAAGCAAACCGGGCCGAAGATGGCTGTAATGCCAGAAACCGGTCCCCGGGAGCTTGTTTCCTTCCCAGTGTAAGAATTGGCTTTTGTAGTTTGGTTTGCCCTGTTCCCATCATGCACTGGGACAGGAACAGACTAATTTGCATACAGCCAGGTTCTGAAACTGGGATGGTGCAGTGAGCTAAAAAACGGTGTTGGATCTAGCCCTGATCTCTTGACTGGGTGAGAGCTTTCTGCTTAATTCAGAGACTCTGTCCCTCACCACCCCTTGTTGTAAATATTTTTGTCCACCCTAAGCGTGGAAGGGTATTCTCAGATGTGAGACCCTTGCTCATTGCACCATCAGGATTCAAGCAAACCGGGCCGAAGACGGCTGTAATGCCAGAAACCGGTCCCCGGGAGCTTGTTTCCTTCCCAGTGTAAGAATTGGCTTTTGTAGTTTGGTTTGCCCTGTTCCCATCATGCACTGGGACAGGAACAGACTAATTTGCATACAGCCAGGTTCTGAAACTGGGATGGTGCAGTGAGCTAAAAAACGGTGTTGGATCTAGCCCTGATCTCTTGACTGGGTGAGAGCTTTCTGCTTAATTCAGAGACTCTGTCCCTCACCACCCCTTGTTGTAAATATTTTTGTCCACCCTAAGCGTGGAAGGGTATTCTCAGATGTGAGACCCTTGCTCATTGCACCATCAGGATTCAAGCAAACCGGGCCGAAGACGGCTGTAATGCCAGAAACCGGTCCCCGGGAGCTTGTTTCCTTCCCAGTGTAAGAATTGGCTTTTGTAGTTTGGTTTGCCCTGTTCCCATCATGCACTGGGACAGGAACAGACTAATTTGCATACAGCCAGGTTCTGAAACTGGGATGGTGCAGTGAGCTAAAAAACGGTGTTGGATCTAGCCCTGATCTCTTGACTGGGTGAGAGCTTTCTGCTTAATTCAGAGACTCTGTCCCTCACCACCCCTTGTTGTAAATAATTCCTAACTATAACATGTCTGAAACCTATGGTTTTTTTCAGTGAATTTCAAAGGTTTTTGAAATGCTAATTCCTAACTATAACATGTCTGAAACCTATTGTTTTTTCGGGGAAGATAAATATATATATATATGTATATATCTATATATATATATATATATATATATATATATATATATATATATATATATATATATATATATATATATATATATATATTCACAGAAAAAACCATAGGTTTTAGGCCATATATAGTTAGGGATTTGCATTTACAAAACCTTATTTTACTCGCATAAAACCATTGAAATTCGCATATATAGTTAGATGCGCTAACTATATATCGCGCACCCGCAATCCACTGCTGATGATGTCACATATTACATCATTCATGACATGGTCAGTGACATCACTGATGGCATCACTGATGACATCACTGATGACATCATCCAGTGGCTGTGTGTTTCTGTAAAGTTAAAATATGTCTTACATATTGAAGAATGAGTGGATGTATAAGTGTCTGGATGAAGGATTTATTAGGTGCATGACTGACTGTATGAGAGAGTGATTAAATGTGTCTCACTGAGTGCATGGGTTAGTGACTAAACTATCTTAATTTGTGCATCATTATATCTGTTGTTCTATGAACTGCTGCATGTGTTGATCAGTAGCTATATGAGTAACTGTATGGGTTATTGATTGCTTGCCCAAGTATTTGTATGGGAGAGTGAGTGTGTGTGTGGGGGTGGCTGGGAGGTGTGTGACTCTGTGCATACATGTGTGAACAGTTTATTCACTAGATCTATGGGTTCAAAACTGCATGTGGAAACAGCTGTACGGGTGGTTGACTGTGTACGAGTGTATTGGTGAGTGAATGGATATCTCAGTGCTACATGTCAAAGTAAGTACATATGTAAAACACAGTGCATGTGAAAGTTCACATATATAAATTACTGTGCATAAGAGCCAGTGAATGTGTGAGTGGCTGTATGGATCATTGTGAACTTGTATCAGGGATTGTATAAAAGAGTAAATATGTGTTAGTATATGTTTGAATAAGTAAGGTGTGTATAACTGTATAGTTGAGGATATGGAGGTGTGATTCATTCAGTGCATGACTGACTAGGTGTGTGAGTAACTCCATGGATGAGTGACAGTCTGTGAGTGTCTGTTTACTCTGAGTGTATCTAAGGTTATATTAGAGTCTGAAGAGGTTGATCGTATTATCACATGATTGATGTCATCAGTGATGTTGTCAGTGATGTCATTTGAGTTGTCATCAGGGATGTCATTTGAGTTGTCATCAGTGATGTCACTGACCATGTCATGAATGATGTAATATGTGACATCATCAGCAGTGGATTGCGGGTGCGCGATATATAGTTAGCGCATCTAACTATATATGCGAATTTCAATGGTTTTATGCGAGTAAAATAAGGTTTTGTAAATGCAAATCCCTAACTATATATGGCCTAAAACCTATGGTTTTTTCTGTGAATTTCAATGGTTTTTTAATACCAAATATCAAATGCTGTCAAATGTCAAGTACATGATAGGTAAAAACATTTTCGTGTTTATGCACGCTGATGTGCTTTGAACGCTGCCCCCCACCCTCCCCCCCCTCTTTTCTCTTAGTAGTACTCTCTCTTTGCAGATAGTGAAGGGTAGTTAACGCAGGCCTTTGCCCCCGTTGTAATCCGTTGTGCCTGCTTCTCTCTCTATTTGATTGATTGCTATCCAAGCATTTACTGTTTTAGAATTGGTTCTCTTTGGTTCATTCTGTATTTACAAACAAGCACAGAGTCGCAATACTCTGTTTAGTCTTTGCAGATAGTGAAAAATAGTTTAAAAAAACGAAAGGAATCGAGCAAAATCAGTAGGCCACTAATGGGATCTGTTTTTGACCTCGCTAAAATAGAAACATTAAGAACAACCCCTCATGAGAAATACGAAACTAGTAAGATGAACTTAGCTCCACACCATGAAGGCTGCAAGACAGCTCGACTCTGCCGCCCACCCCACCCCACCCAAAATAACGACAAACCCTATGCAAATATTATAAATATATACAACACACCAGCAAAGTAACAGGGTAAAACATTTTATTAAATAACTATTTACATAACTATTTTATACTTTTTGTTGCCCGATCCGGCTAGCTCAATCGATCGAGCATGAAACTCATGCACTCTGATAGCAAGCGTTGCTGCTGATGCTATGCAGACCAAAACTGGTTTTCAGTTTGTACATTCTTCTAGATTTTTCCATCTAAGGCTGGATGACAGTTTGTAGAACGATGGCTTCAGATTTTCAACATACGGTGTGGTGGTGCGGACTGGGAGGGGGCGCTTGGCTCCTGCCCCCTCCCCAAGTAAGATTTTCATACGTGAGTGTACGTTCATGGTTTTGGTCCATGAGTTGCTTCCAGGTCACTGCCATGCTCAAATGGCATAAGTCCTGGATGTTGGGTGCCATAGTTCAGAGTTCTGAGCAGTGCTTGTAACACTGTCTGAAGCTTATTTGCACCTACTGCAGCTTCACTATTCTCAAAGTAAGTGAGGGCCGTTTGTGGACCTGACTGCATTGTTAAACAATGTGATGCGGTGCCTCCCTGAACCGCTTGACGGAGGTCCCCGAGGGGCGGTGAGATGGCACTTAGCTCCTGCCCCCTCCCCAAGTCGTGTTGCCCTGGTGTGGCCTGAGATCGCCCCCGACATAGGCGGACGGCTCCCGGGGTCCGGCGGAACTTTTTGCCTTTTGATGACTCTTCCATTCTGGACCTTGTCCCACAATCCATTTGACCTGAAGACACGCTGTAGTGGGGCGCCCCTTTACCGTTTCAGTTGCCATTCCGCCCGCTTTTGCTACACTGTGCCTCTTCCGCCATTCAGCTGTTTACCGCCCGCTCTTGCGACTACAGCGTCTCGCTCACCATGTAGTTGAGTTGCTCCCGCTCTTGCGATGCAACAATAGGCGCCACAGGACTCTCAAAATGGCGGCCGGCTCTTCAGATTTGGGCGTGGTCCACTAAAATGGCCCTGGGACACCCTGGAACTCGGACGCTTGCCTGATAGGGCTTGGGTCCCATTCTCGAAAGCGTCCCCTCAGCCTTGAAGATTCTACAAAAGTCTTGGGGGCCCCGACTCCCGCAGGCTTCTGGTGGGGAGCGGCTGCCATGATTGCTCGTGGAATGGCCACGACTGAGCTACGAGATGGTAGTGCTCTCATGCTGACGCCAGCTTCAGTCTGAAACATCCAGAAACACTGTAGACTACCAATTCGATAAGTTCCGGTAGCGCCCCAACATGACCCGGTAGAGAAGAACTTGCCCTCCCCTCTTTGACTGATGGTTCTTGTTGCCTGTCCCTTCTGTTGTCATTTAACAGAACTTTTTAGAGTGCTGAAAGGGGTTGTGTTCCGAACGCTGGTTGGTGGAGACATTTTAACTATATTCTGGACCTACGTTGTTGCGTAATGCGTTATATGACACGCCGCGTTAGCGCACCCGGAAGTGCTCCGGTGCGCGAAGCGCAGCTTCCCGGAAGCGATCCGGGGCGCGGCGCGCAGCACGTAACGTAAGCATAACAGGTCATGTGACTTGTTAATAAAACTTTTCATTGGTTCATTTTACTTTTGTTATTTTAATGATGAAAGGCTTGGTCATATGAGCTAAAAATTACGCTTTTTATTGGTTTCGAACATTATTTTTTCTTAAACATATATGTTATAATGTTCCAGGCTAATGTACTTTCCCGGAAAATTTACAACTGTCCTGCAAGTAAAATATATTCCTTTTTCGAGAAAAAGGGCGTTTCTTCGTCCCATGACGGAGCCGTTGAGTAAAAGAGGCTCGACCTGCTGTCTTAATCGCAGATACGCCTGATTATCAGATTCTTATTGATCACTTTATGTTGCAGGAGTGGAAAACACAACTGCCCTTGACCATTTATCTTTACTGCGTTCCTGCGTATTATACCTTTTATCCGTCATGTAATTGGACTGCTTTATTTCACTTGCCTTTTACTGATTCGAAAACAGTGACTAAAATTAAAAACTTTACCAATGTAAATACTACTACCATGTTTTGTTTTTAAAACCTTTATTGTGAAAATGTCAGTATACAAATACGGGCCTATAACCACGTGGGCCAGCCACGGAGCAAACTGAAATCGTATATGATGAGGAGACATTTACATTGTAGAGGAACGTAACGAGCGGGCCATTAGGTTGCAAGAACTAAGGTGTCTAACAGTTGCGGAATCGGTGGACGTACATTTTGTAATTAAAATACGACAGGGCCACTTTCAATAAAATTATCTAGATATACATTTGCGGGCAAGTACCATGGGTGACTTTAATTCGAACTTTCAATAGTACAGTAATCAATAACACATCAGAACTTAATATCAATAGGGATGTCGAAATATTCAATCAATTCTCGTCCCCACCCGCCATGTGCTTCAAAACTGCATTCATATCTCGTGATATCAAGGTTGTTCAACCAGTACACAACAAGGAGTTACGAGTCCCATTTTTACCGGCGCCATTTTCCGCGAGGCCGGGCAGGTCCAGGATATAGTCAAAATGTCTCCACCAACCAGCGGCCGGACCAGAACCCCTTTCGGCCCTTTATGCTACAAGATGGTGTCTTCCAATCAAAAAATATTGTTGGCAGCATTTTGAAAGGAAAGATAAACAGCCGTTCTCCTAGTGAGTCTCACATTGTTACATTTAGGAAGAATGTTGAAGAGTAGTATGTTGAAAATCTGAAGCCATTGTTCTACACACTCTCAACCAGACTTGGATGGAAAAAAAAATCGTGAAGAATGTACAAACTGAAAACCAATTTTTGTCTGTATAGCATCAACAGCAACGCTTGACTCAGCTTTGTGTGAAGCCGCCATTTTGATTCAATCAATAACGTCCCCCTGCACACATTCAGGGACCTGGTTGTGTCTTCAGGTCAAACGGATTGTGGGACAAGATACAGAAAGGAAAAGGAAAAAAGTTCCGCCAGACCCCGGGAGCCGGCCGCCTATGTCATGGGCGATCTTTGGCCACACCATGGCGATAGTGAAGCTGCAGCAGGTGCAAATAAGCTTCAGACAGTGTTACAAGCACTGCTCAGAACTCTCAACTATGACACCGCCTCGGTGCCATCCGGATCTTGGCGCCTTGTGCTGGTTCCGGCCTATTCACACATCGGTCCGCTACTGACACCACCTCACAGGCCAACGGGGCACCCCACGCCGACTTTCGGCGCAGCATTGTAGGATGGCCACACCAGTGCGGCAACTTGCTTAACACCACCTCGGTGCCATCCAGATCTCGGCGCGTTGTGCTACCTTCGGCCTACTGTAGCCGCAAGTGCGAACGCAACTCAACTGGATAGCGAGTGAAACACCAAGGGGCGCCCCACTGCAGCCGAGGAGCCTCCATCTTGGGGGCGACGCACAGCATCACATTGCTTTCCAATGCAGTCAGATCCTCAAACAGCCCCCACTGACTGACGCGACCTCACAGGCCAACGGGGCGCCCCACGCTGACTTTCGGCGCAGCATTGTAGGATAGCCATACCAGTGCAGCAACTTGCTGGACACCACCTCTGTGCCATCCGGATCTCGGCGCGTTGTGCTGCCTTCGGCCTATTCGCACATCGGTCCGCTACTGACGCCGCCTCACGTGCCAATGGATTTTCTATGCTTTTTATAGCCCTATGCCGCATAACAGGTCATGTGACTTGTTTATAAAACTTTTCATTTGTTCATTTTACTTTTGGTTTCCTAATGATGGAAGGCTTTTGTCATATGACCTAAAAATAACACTTTTCATTGGTTTAGAACCTTTTTTTTTTCAAAACGATGAAAGCCCCACCTTGTTTCTGGATGTTTCAGACTGAAGCTGGCGTCGGCATGAAAGCACCACCATCTCGTGGCTCCGTCGTGGTCATTCCGCGAGCAATCATGGCAGCCGCTCCCCACCAGAAGCCTGCAGGAGTCGAGGGCCCCCAAGACTTTTGTAGAATCTTCACGGCTGAGGGGACGCTTTCGAGAATGGGGTCCAAGACCTAGCAGACAAGCGTCCGAGTTCCAAGGTGTCCCAGGGCCATTTTAGTGGACCAGGCCCAAAAAGGAAAGAGCCTGCCGCCATTTTGAGAGTCCTGTGGCAGCCACCTATAGCTGAACCGCAAGAGTAGGTGCAACTCAGCTGAATGGCGGATTTTGGCACAGTGTACCAAAAGCGGGCGGAATGGCAACTGAAACGGTAAAGGGGCGCCCCACTACAGCACACGAGCCGCCACCTGGGGAGGCCCGTTCACGCCGCCTCCCCCCCCCTCCCCCGGGGCGCCCCACGCCGTTTTTCGGAGCAGCATTATAGGATACAAAAACCAGTGCAGCAGTTTACTGGACATCACCTGGGTGCCATCCACATCTCAGCGCGTTCTGCTGCCTTGGAACTATTCGCACAACAGACCGCTACTGACAAGGCCTCTCCAGGGACGCCCCACGCCATTTTTCGGAGCTGCATTGTAGGATACCAAAAACCAGTGCGGCACCCAGGTGACATCACCTGGGTGCCGTCCAGAACTCAGCTCGTTGTGCTGCCTTGGGACTATTCGCACAAAACACAGCTACTGACCATTGTTGCTTCTTTTTTACAAAAAAATGTTGAAATGTGTTTACTGTTTTTGTTGCGTTGTATATATTTATAAGTTATTAAAGTTTTATAATTCTACTACTTTGTTGAAGTACTATATATTATTAATGTGACACATAATTGTAAAAACTTTGATGTACAAAGAGGCATCCCTGGAATCTTCCGCTTCAGGCTCGGTCCCACACACCCTCACAGTGAGAATCCCCTCCCCAAGCACAATACAGGATGGTTATCAGATAGTAGGAACCCGTATGGTGTGACGGATCTCATGAGGTGGGGGCCTTCATCTACTGTAACTCCTTTGAAGAGGGGTGATTCTCATACATGCCAACATTTCAGAAGAGCAAAGTGGGAGATTTTTTAAAAAAATCGGGAGAATGGGGCCTTGAATCGGGTTATTGTCATGTGTGGGCTTTGGAAGTGTGCTGCTGCAGGATCGGACATTTCAAACTCACCTTTCCAAAGCATGGAGCGCAATAGCAGGCAGAGAAAGGGTGATGAAATCGGTAGTCTCACGCCTGAATCGGGAGGGTTGGCATGTCTGGATTCTCTACAGCTGGGGCCATAAACTACATCCGCAGGGCTAGGTGATAGCCTGGGACCGGCCTGGACAATCGGACACAGAGGAAGAGGAGTGTCAGAGGGTGCGGTAGTAAATAGGGTGAAAGGAAGGTGTCGTGCGGGCACGGGGTGTGATTCTCAGGGAAGAGCAGCACAGATGGGGGGAGGTTTATGGCCCATGCATGAGAGAGAGAGCGGGGGTGATCAGTGCGTGGGGGAGATGCTTGCGAGGGTGGGGAGCCGTGCTGAGAATCGACGGCGTGCAGATAGTGGGTCTGGTCAAGGCATCTAAAATGGCTGCCGTGCACGACAAAATTGTGGCATTGGAAAAAAGGCAAGATGGCGCAGACAATGTTTATCAATAAGGATTAATTTATAACAAAATATTTTATCGCAGTGACAAAATGGCGGTCAACACTTCCTGATTTCCATCGAATCGAACGTTAACAGACGTCACTCAGCAAAAAAAAAACGCTCACGCACAGCCGCTGGAAGACATGTATCAACATATATGAGCCTCCTCAGCCACCCTCAGAAAACATAAGGGATCAGGATACGTCTCCCGTACCCCCTTATACCTAGTAATTTAATTAAATCGAAACACAAAATGGCGAATTCCCGTTTCGCTACCAGTTTGCGGCCCGGTTCGCGATCCGGGAAGCGCTTCTACCGTGAAAAATCAATTTTTTTTTATTTTCCCCACGGGACCCTTTAATAACCCCAACATCATTCCTAGGGGGTCAAGAGGGGTCTACCTTGCCCCCTTTCATTAAATTCCCCCTTCGTTTTTCACCTCTTCTTGTCTCTCGATCCTACCGAGAGACAAGATGGCGGCTGCACCGGACTGTTTAGAATGTTGACAGACACCGGAGAGCCAATTAGCATCGCTTCGCAAAGCTCCGTGACGCGAAAAGTACGCGATCTGGAGCGCTATCTGGGACGCTGTCACAGATATATAAATTTTTTAAAACGTTAATTTCTCAAAATCCACTGGAGCACATATATTGAGACCCAACAAAGGCACATCGGGCTAACAGTCCCTACAATTTTGCCAAGTTTCGTGCAAATCCATTCAGCCGTTCGAGCTAAAAGTGAGGCCAAACGCCCTATGGAAATTAACATGGGAAAAACGCGTTTTGGGACCCCCCTTTTTTCTCGCCCCCCCTTGACGAAACCCCCCCAAATTTTAAAGGGCTGCTCAGAAACAAAATGTGCCATTTTCCTGAACATTTCAGCCGATTCCGTCCACAAACGCCAAAGTTATTAGACATAGAATTTTCAAAAGTTCCATAGAGAATTAATCCTAACTATATATACCTACTGGCTATCGCCAGTAGGTAATATATATATATATATATATATATATATATATATATATATATATATATATATATATATATATTAGGTAATATATATATATATATATATATATATATATATATATATATATATATATATATATATATATATATATATATATATATATATATTACCTACTGGCGGACGCCAGTAGTATATAGTTAGGATTTTTTTCCTATGGGACTTTTGAAAATTCTCTGTCAAATTACTTTGGCGTTTGTGGACGGAATTGGCTGAAATTTTCGGGAAAATGGCACATTTTGTTTCAGAGCAACCCTTGAAAATTTGGGGGGGTTTCGTCAAGGGGGGGTTGAGAAAAAAGGGGGGTCCCAAAACACGTTTTTAACATTGAGTTTTCCATAGGGCGGTTGGACTCACTTTTAGCTCGAACGGCTGAATGGATTTACACGAAACTTGGCAAAATTGTAGATATGGTTTGCCCGACGTGCCTTTGCTATGTCTCAATATATGTGCTCCAGTGGATTTTGAGAAATTAACGTTTTAAAAAACAGATATATCTGTGACAGCGCTCCGGTTAGCGCTCCGGTTCGCGTACCTGACGCGTAACGGAACTTCGCGAAATGAAGCTGATTGGCTTTCCGGTGTCTGTAAACATTCTAAACAGTCAAGAGTGGCCGCCATCTTGTGTCTCAGTAGGATTGAGACACAAGAGGTGGGAAAAACAAAGTGGGAAATGAGCATAAGGGGGCAGAGTACATCCTCCCTGACCCCCTAGGTTTGATGAGGGGGCTTTAAAAGGGCCTCGCGGGGTTAAAAAATAATAATTTTTATATCGTTTCTTTTGCAGAGGGGGGGCGCTCGGTACGCGCACCGGGAAGCGGTCCGGAAAGCGTAATATTGGGAAAATAGGATGAAAGAATGTTCAAATATTGTATGCTTATTGATTGTTATTTTTGTTTTTTTTTTATTTATTTTATTTAAGTACCAACATGTAGGTACCCATGCAGAGTCTAAAAATAAAAATACATTGTTTCCTTTGTAGATATCTTGCAGGTTGTTTCAGAAGTTATTGAGGTATATGGAATTCATAGCGTAGTCTGTCAGGAAAGCAGAAACACCATGGAGGCAGGAGATGATAAAGAGATGTTAAATACACATTGGAGATGATATAGTGGAAGAAAGGAAGTAACTATGAGCAAACTTAAAGTTGCACAGTATATTTAAAGTCTGATTTTACATTAAAATCAATTTGCTACTAGTTTAAAAAATACATATAAACTTATTTAAAATGATGGCACTCCAGCGCCTCCTCTATGCTCTGGAAAACACCCCAGATGTGATCCCGCCCTCTTACTTTCGTAAAGTCACCGCAATAGTGACCAATCTGTTGTGGGGTGATCAGCCACCGAGGATAGCCCATGTTAAACTTAACCGCGGGTGGTACGATGGAGGAATAGCATTACCGAATGTACAACTTTATTATTGGGCATCCCAACTCAAAGTAATTCTTCAATGGATCCACGCCCCACACGACGACCCGGCATATCTGGCGGATAGGACCCAACTGGGAACGCATAGTTTGTTGGCCCCGCTATATAACCCAAGTCTCCTTAAGGGACTGCTCGGCCCGACCAAGCACGCAGTTACTTTGTGGTACAAGGCGCTCACGCGGTTAAAGTAGAAGGGGGTCATTACAAAGCTGACTTCACTTTGGGACACTAAAAAGTTAGGCTGCCTCAGTTCCAGTAAGGGGTTTACCCAATGGGACAATATTGGCATTTCAACGGTGGGAGATCTCTGGACATCTGCAGGGGTACTCCCTTTTCGCAACTACAACAACAGTACGCACTAGGCCCCACTGAAACTCACAGGTACATCCAGATAAGACACGCATTGCTGGCAGTACTGGAACCAGGGTCCACTGTCCCAGAATCCTCACCCCTAGAAGACCGGCTTCTTACAGACTTTATGCAAACACGTGCCACCTCACTCACATACTGCAAATTGCTAAACAACCTCCCGGACCCCTTACAGCGTTTGAGAGAGAAATGGGAAACTGAATTGGGAGCTATGGACGAGACATATTGGAATGCTACTATGGTGTCGCCAAGAGAGGCGGGGGTCTCGGCCCGGTTTAGGCTCATACAGCTAAAAATACTACATAGAGTGTACTACACAAGGACCGCTCTTTATAAAATGCACAGGGCTGAAACCCCATACTGTCTCAGGGGATGTTGGGAAGAAGGTACACTACTGCATACACTGTGGGACTGCCCGTCCATAAGAAGTTACTGGCAACAGATCATGCGTACCATCTCCCAGACCCTCGACACTTCCCTAACACCAGAGCCACGCCTGTGCCTGTTGAATATTTGGGAGGTAACTGATTTGAATCTCAGGCAACAGCAATGGGTCACTATCGGGACAATGGTGGCCAAGCGCGACACGGCGCAGAGGTGGGGGATACCGGAGGTGCCTACGTTAGCATTATGGTGTAGGACAATGGACAAATTGATGTTAACTGAACGTACAGTGTATAAAATGAGAGCTAACCCCAAAAAATGGAACAAGGTGTGGGAGGCATGGAATAGATACAGGGGAGATATATGTGAACCACTGCCAGAGGATGAGGACGACGATTCGGAGGATGAGGAGGAACTGACCGATTGAATCGGGAGGGAAATATGGGGGTGGATGGGGGGGCGTAAAATTATCTGACAGGGATTTTAACTTTGTTTGGTGCTTGGAGAGGGAAGGGTATCTACCAGGGGAATTGGGATCGGCACTTCCACTGACATTGAATTCCACTTTGTGACTATATATCAAAGATGAGCCATCAAATTTTGTTCTGTTCACTTTCTAAACAAAACAAAAAACATAAAAAGTAAGATTTTATCTCTTCGATCATTATATCCTTATTGCATTTCGCATAATGTCGAACATTCGCTGCTGGACCGGAAGGTTGTCGGCTGAATAGCTGTGTGACAGTACGAGCCGTTGCATTATTTTGTAACATATACGACTGACAAGATGTACTGATGTTGTTTTGATGGCAATTGTCAATAAAAATCTTACACAAAAAAAAAAACAAATACATATAAAAATGAATAATGTCTCAAACAATTTTTGAATTATTATATATAAATGTATTATTCTGATTTATTTTCAAAATTAAAAAGAACTTCTAATAATTCTTGGTCAGATTTTGACTCATTTTCAATTAAGAAATCCACAGCTTCAACACATTGCAGAAGTTCTATGTCCATTGATTGATCAAAGAATTCTGAATCATTTGCTGTGTCTTGGTTGCATTCTGCAACAATTTCCATGTTATTTTTCTGCTCTCCTTCCATTTTGTATGCTGTAAAATGAATTTTAAAAATATATATCAGTACAGATAGGGCACTGTTGGTTTAAGTACAGACAGGTAGTTTGGTTCTTTAAACAGTGATTTTTTCGTTGGGCAGTGTATGGTATCAAACTGGAAGTAGAAATATCAAAAAACGTATGAAATAAACTCTAAGTCAATTCTTAATTATACAAGACAAGTCAACTCCATCCATAACTAAAACAGAGAAGTCTATTTTATTCTATAAGTATTACAGAGGGATAGTATATAACTATCAGAAAATGTTTACCTAATTAACTTACAGTACAGAACATACTTCAGTTTTTAAAATAACATCTTACCTTTCAAATAGAACTTTAAGTTATCAGTTGAAATGTACTTGATATGTACTTCAAGAAGTAGTAGTCAAAATGGCTGTGTTTCTCTCTCTTTCTTTATATATATTCAGGTACATAACCAATCAAATGTCATGAAATAATAGAAGATATTGAAAGTAGCATTTTGATTGGTTGTCAATTCTCACACTTCAAAAGTGTTTTGGTTAGGTAATTTACCTTAGGATATTTAATCAGGCTTACAGCATAATTTTCACAATGAAATTCCATCAAATTTGGGGAAATGGTAGGGACTGCTATGTAGTAGGGGCTATTCTATATTTGATGAAAGTGTCTGTAGTGGTTTTTCTGTAAATTACTTTCCCACCTTTTTTTATCGAGAGCTTACCGGTGCGCTCCCCGGTACGCGAACCGGCAGCGTTACGGGAGTCCTCCATTTTGAGTATTGGTAGAATTGAGACACAAAATGGAGGACAAACAATGTTCGGAATGGGTAGAAGGGGGCACGGTAGACACTTTGTGACCCTCTAGGTTTTCGGAGGGAGGATTAAGATGCTGATACATGCAAAAATAAAGAAAAAAAAAATTAAAAATTTAACCGGGGGAGCGCTCGGTACGCGCACCAGTAAGCAAAATGGGGAGCGTACTTTGGAGGAAAAAAAAAAGAATACATTTTACAGCTTTTGATATTTGCTATTAAAAAACCATTGAAATTCACTGAAAAAACCATAGGTTATAGACCATATATAGTTAGGAATTAGCATTTACAAAACCTTGAAAATTCACTGAAAAAACCATAGGTTATAGACCATATATAGTTAGGGATTAGTATTTTGAAAACCTTATTTTACTTGCACAAAACCATTGAAATTTGCATATATAGTTAGATGCACTAACTATATATCGCGCACCCGCAATCCACTGCTGATGATGTCACATATTACATCATTAATGACATGGTCAGTGACATCACTGATGACATCACTGATGACAACTCAAATGGCATCACTGACAACATCACTAATGACAAATAAAATGACATCACTGATGACATCATCCAGTGACTGTATGTTTCTATAATTTAAAATATGTCTTACATATTGAAGAATGAGTGGATGTATAAGTGTCTGGATGAAGGATTTAGTAGATGCATGACAGACTGTATGAGAGAGTGTTTAAATGTGTCTCACTGAGTGCATGGGTTAGTGACTAAACTGTCTTAATTTGTGCATCATTATGTCTGTTGTTCTGTAAAATGCTGCATGTGTTGATCAGTAGCTATATGAGTAACTATATGGGTAATTGATTGGTTGCCCAAGTATTTGTATGGGAGAGTGAGTGTGCGTGTGTGGGTGGTTGGGAGGTGTGTGACTCTGTGCATAGATGTGTGAACAGTTGATTCACTAAATGTATGGGTTCAAAACTGCATGTGGAAACAGCTGTATGGGTGGTTGACTGTGTGCATGAGTGTATTGATGAGTAAATGGATATCTCAGTGCTATATGTCAAAGTAAGTACATATGTAAAACACAGTGCATGTGAGAGTTGAGATATATAAATTACTGTGTATAATAGCTAGTGAATGTGTGAGTGGCAGCATGGATCATTGAAAACTTGTATCAGTGATTGTATAAGAGAGTAAATATGTGTTAGAATAAGTTTCAATAAGTAAGATGTGTATAACTGTATAGTTGAGGAAATGGAGGTGTGATTGATTCTTTGCATGATTGACTAGGTGTATGAGTAACTCTATGGATAAGTGACAATCTGTGAGTGTCTGTTTACACTGAGTGTATCTAAGGTTATATTAGAGTCTGAACAGATTCATCGTATTATCACATGAATGACGTCATCAGTGATGTTGTCAGTGATGTCATTTGAGTTGTCATCAGTGATGTCATCAGTGATGTCACTGACCATGTCATGAATGATGTAATATGTGACATCATCAGCAGTGGATTGCGGGTGCGCGATATATAGTTAGTGCATCTAACTATATATGCGAATTTCAATGGTTTTGTGCGAGTAAAATAAGGTTTTCAAAATGCTAATCCCTAACTATATATGGTCTATAACCTATGGTTTTTTCAGTGAATTTTCAAGGTTTTGTAAAGGCTAATTCCTAACTATATATGGTCTATAACCTATGGTTTTTTCAGTGAATAGATATATATATATATATATATATATACACTGGAAAAACCATAGGTTTGACACATGTTATAGTTAGCTGGACATTTTACTCATATAAAACCAATGAAATTCCCCGTTATAGTTACTTCAGCTAACTATAACTTGCGCGCCTGCAATGCACTGCTGATGATGTCACACATCACATCACTCATGACATCATCTATTAAATGGGTTAGTTTTGAAAATTACATATATTTTATATATGTAGATCAGAAAGTTGGTTGAAAAAAAAATTGTAGTATATAAGTGTATAAACGGTTGCTTTTTGGGTGACAAATAGATTATATAACTGACTGATTAAATATATCTTAATGAGTACATGTGTTACTGAGTAATATTTAAATATATACCTATCTGTGTCTGTCTATCAGTTTCTATTTTATTGGCTGAATGTGTTGATGAGTAGCTATATCATTGAAACATTATATCTATATAGGTTATTGTTTCTTTATTATTACCAAAAGTATCTCAGTGTCTAAGTGTTAATATGCTACATTAGAAGATTTTACATATTCCATTCATGCAAGAGTCAGTGACATACTATTCCTATATGTTGTAGGCAGCATATGTGAGATACTAGATATTATCAGTGTTATCAAGAGTAATGTCACTAACCATGTGATAAGTGATGTAATATGTAACATCATCAGCAGTGCATTGCGGGCGCGCGAGTTATAGTTAGCTGAAGTAACTATAACGGGGAATTTCATTGGTTTTATATGAGTAAAATGTCCAGCTAACTATAACATGTCCAAACCTATGGTTTTTCCAGTGAATTTCATAGGTTTTTTAAATGCTACTTCCCAACTATAACGTGTGTAAAACCTAGGGTTTTTTCAGTGAATTTCATAGGTTTTTGAAATGCTATTTCCTAACTATAACGTGTGTAAAACCTATGGTTTTTTCAGTGAATTTCATAGGTTTTTTGAATTCTAGTTCCTAAGTATGAAAGATATACCTAAAATAAATATCAACATACCAATCTTACGTGCACAACTGAGTGCACGCACCCACCTATTTATTTCATGAAAGCTTTCCAATTTAAACCTAATGAATTTCTTCATAGACCAATGAAAGAACTTATACTACGTTAAGACACTGAACCTAGGCTTTTTTTTGTCATACAAACCTTTTAATTAAATGGAGCCGAATTTTTTTTAATCGTTCGTGCGTGACTGATTGTACACACCTTAATATTTTTTTTAAAAAATATAAAAGGTTTTATAATTTAATAATTGTATACTTAAATCGAGCTCTAAAAATATGTGAAATCCGTATGTGTTTGAATTCACTTCTTTTCACGTTTTTAAACTTCACTAAAGAACATCGCTACTTCCAAATCACGTTCATAACTAGATAGTGTCACCGCCTACACGTCCTGAGAAGCGCATGTAAAGTCATGTGACTTGAAAACAAAACTTGCAATTGGTTGTTGGTAGTTTCTATTCTGGAATTTACACGCAGCACTCCACCCACTTCCATCACTTTCTTTTCTACTCTCAATAGAGAACAACGTCGAACATCTTCCCGAAGACTTTGCTGCAATGGCTACCGTTCCGCATTCATCTTCCGAATCTGAAGGAAATGAGCGACCACCTTTGACTAGAAAAACGGAGGCCACGCTATTACCATCAGAAGTGACCAGCACATCTTCTGCAGAACGACCTGTATCTCCATCGAGTGCTGACATGGACTTGAAACCATATCTGGCGAACGGGCACATGAAATGCAAGAACTGTGGAAAACTTCTTGTATACGGAGAGCAAAACTTTATTGTAACTAAACACAAAATTGAGAGTCATAAATGCTCCAAGAAAAGTTAAATTTCTTCACTTTATTTGGATAGTATGACATACTGAAAAATGTCGTAGCAACTTTAAGAAATCAAAAGCATCATAACACTTGTTTCCAAAAAAAAAAGTTCTTTTCAGAACTAACTCTTTGTACCAAAACGAGCTCCAAGAGCATATTAGCTGATAAATTTCTCGCCGCTTTTTTTTAGTGCGCGATCGGGTGCGCGCACCCACGTATCGCGTAGAGGCAGCGACACATGCATGTGAAGTCATGTGACTTTAGAACAACACTTCAATTGGTTCTTACTAGTTTCTATTCTGCAATTTACACGGAACACTCTACCCACTTCCCTGGAAAACCAGTTTATCAAAAAACTTTTAAAGCCTCCTCTTATGAAACATTCGACATCATTCACATAGCAGTGTAGTAAATACCACTATATACACTCCGTCCCTTAATTATAAGAGACTTATTGCTATGTGAGAACAACTTTTGTTTTCACGCGATAATGTGAAATGCTGAGCCTGTTACAGAATTTTCTTTCACATATATGGTACTATTCTCCTTCGAGCACTAACACCGTAGAAAATACCACCAATAGCGGTGATATTTTTTACACCGAGAACGGGCGATTTGTATCGCTTGGACCCCTTACAATTATAAAGTTTTATTTCCTAAGTCTCTGATCTCCAACTGTGCAACGTGGCTCCCCTGTGTCGTAATGAGGTCCATTGACAAAAACTACAGGGCCAGCATTATACACATGCACAGAACCACAAAACCACAAGAGCCACCATGTTAATATATATCCTTAATATAATAAACCTCTGAGAATGGATACATATTTCCGTGGCACCCCATAACAGAAATGTGGCGTCCTCTGACTCTGCTCCATTACCAAACACCCTAACCCCCCGCCCCCCTCACTCTTCACTAAACTCCGCACTCCACCCCACCCGGACCCCCTATTACAAACCCCCAACCTACCCTTCCTGCCCAAGCCCACCATGAACCTCAAACCGCCCCTGGAAAACTTATAAGACACAGGATTACTAAAACTCAAAGAATAGGCAACAGGCAGATAATCTAAATAGTACATAAAGGCACATATTTTTTCCATAATACTATTGAAAAACATGTTCTATTTTTTATAAATCTATCATGCATCTGACCCTCTAGAACCGCTTTCAAAACGTGAACTATAAACCTCTACATTTCATTTTCAAACCATACACTTTCAATTACATTTTTTTTTTTTTTACAATTCATGTAATGTTACACACCTTTTCTAAAATACACCAGTCCCTGTTATTTATAAGGATTTATTTTCAGTCTTCATCAGTGACACTTTTTTAACATATAATGAAAATCACTGTAACTTTTTAAACGACAATGCTAACGCGGTAAAAATAACCCTCCATTTGCTTTCCTTTAAGAATGTAGACTATCTACCCCACGCATGTGTTTCTTGATCTTTGCATTTGGCAGCGAATACCGACCTTCAATTGGAAGACATGAACAAGAGCTCCATTGTCACATTTAAAACTGAACGTAGCATCTGCTCACACACATATCTTTCACTTAGCTAACATTCACAGAAAACAGCATTGATGTAAAAAAAAATTGCCCTTGCTTTACAACTTGCTCAAATGACTCCCTTATTTTTTAACGCATCCTCCACTTCAAGACAGGCTACTTTTTTGATAACTACTAAGCAATATTTAAGTGACTAGACTCCTAGAAAATTTGTCAAGTCATTCTGCTCCTCTCCACTGCATAGCCGGCGACCTAATTCTGTGGAGTTGCTATACAACCGGCAGTGCTGCGCCGTTTCCTTTACCATCTTGGGAAATTCAAAATGGATGTCCCTCCTGCCTTCGCAAACGAGCCGGACCACTTAGAACTATTTCGCCAGAGGATGCTTGACTACTACGGCATCTTACCACTCTCGACTTTGAATGCATTATATCGATTATCATTTCGATATTCGTATTTCACCTGTGTGCAGCCTGTATTTCATTGCCTGAGCTGTGATTTCACGTGGGCCCTGGATTTATGTCTCTGCAATTTGGTACCTCCTGAAGCGAATTACAATCACCTCATGAATCCGTTACTTGATCATGAACAGCTTTGTTACAACAGAGGGTTTATGGCCTTTGCAGCGATACAAGGAGTTCTGGGTCTTCGGAATATATTCGCAGCGGCGCAAGATTTCCTAACAGAGAGCTACATCGAAAACCCACCGAGCTGCCCTATGATGGTAAAAGACGCTCCAATAATGACAGATCATGAATGCTCCTTTCCTCTTCTCAATTGGATGGCTGACATGTTTTCAGATGATAACAGTGATTTCCTGTTAGAAGCACTTGCTGCCTATTTTGCCTACACAATGGACGGTTAACTCTTTCCTAACAGAGAACTACATCGAAAACCCACCGAGCTGCCCTCTGATAATAAAAGAGGCTCCGATTTTAACAGATCATGAGTACTGCTTTACTCTTTTCCATTGGATAGCTGACATACTTTCAAAGGATAAAAGTGATTTCCTGTTAGAAGCAGAAGCTACCTATTTTGCCTAAACAATGCTTCAATAACTCTTATACAAGCCATTGACGTCCTCATTTCCTTTTGCTTCCCTATATTCTTCACGTTCTTTTCCATATTTTCTTTTGAAGAACAGACCTATTGCCTTTACTAACAGTGGACATTATGATTTCGTGCTGGTTAAATTTTGTTCTTTTATGTGGACTACATTTGTTTCTTCAGCTACTCGATTTTCAACTTTATTTTTTTACAGTCTAATCTCAACAATTCTATTGCATATCTTATCTAAGGTTATTTCAAAAGTACTCGATGCAAAACTCGCTAATATATGCTACATGTGCCCTTATTAATGTGTAAATTTTAAACGAGTTTTTTATAACTGTAAACGCCATTTCGCATCTCAACTGCTTATTTCCGCCTCACACGCCTCTACTCCTTTAATTTCCTATAAAATTATGTTTTTAAAATACTTTACAGAAAAATATGTTCTTTCAACAATATTTCCATTATTACTTGTGCTGTATTTCAAGTGCAATACTGCACCCTTCAAAATATATCTCAATACAGTAGTTCTCCTCAATAGTGATTTGCGCAGCATCCAACAGATTACATACATGCACCTCTCACCATTTCATCGCTTTTGGCGCCTTTTTTTTCCCCTCACACACTGACATAACACAAACTTGATAGTGCTTCGCATGTAGACAGCTGATTGATAAAGTAATGATGTATAACCACTTGCATTTTCATATATCGTTCCCTAACTGAAAGGCCAGACACCTCCTTCCATTTATTAAAATATGATATACTTCCTTATAAGAGTGTACAATGTTTTTTTCCAACTATATTCATTTTTCTTCAACTATAGCGTTTGTATTCCATGTACTACTGACAATACCAATTACTGTGTTTTTTGCAATTTCTGTACTCATATTACATAATGATTTGCCTTTAAAACAGTACATTTCTAAAGAAACATTTTAAATATTCACGGTTTCTCTTTTAATCCATAATCTCAACTGAAATGATTTCATATTGAAAAACTATTCATGGGTTCCACATAACCTTAATTGTAGTCACTGTGGACCTTATTTATGAAGACCTTCCGCCGCCGGTGCCTCATTTTTTAAAATGGGAAAAAGTGACGCACCGGTGGCGCAAGTCCTTCATAAATAAAGTCCTGAATGTTTTCTTTTCTCGACCTCACTTACTGATACTAGAACCTGCAAGCCAATTGCGGCCCGTGAACTCTTTCTTAGTAGGTCGCGCACCGTACAGACAGTTGTACCTCTGTTAAAAAATTGTTTTTACTGTTACCAAGCACCGCCACAGTTCCGCTTCACTCAGAGTTAATCACTGCTCCCACGCTTCTACAGGCCAAACGCTATGTCGTATTTCTCTCCTTATCACCCTTTCATCTCCACAATAACAAACAGTTCTCCGCCTGCCACCACAGAACAGAGTGCAGATGCAGAGGCACCAAACAGTGAACCCATCACCAACTGCCATCTCCGGCTGTTTCCATGGTTACACCTCATTCTGCACCTTGCTGAAGGCAGAGGTCAAAAGTTCATGTCTCAACGTTCTACAGCAAACTAAGAAGACTGTTTTCCCTCCAGAAACACCTGCCAATCCACAACTCTGTTGCATGTCTTTGTTTTTTCACACCCAATAGTACTTTTCGTTTAACATAAACATTAACATGCAACGTACTCTTCAATCTCCACTTATTACAATCAACCAATCATTTTTATCTTTTTAACCACACCCAGCCTCTTCCTTTTTCTTTATTTAGAATTTCAACTTCTAACTACCATTCCACTTCCAGAACCGATCGGAGGACGACTACAAATCCCTTGAAAATGAAGGTCTGGCTATTAGGACACAGTTATATTCACTGGAGTGAAAAATATGTAGTAAGCAGACGAATTTGCAACCTCGGCTTACCAAATGTACACATAACATGGATTGCCAAAAGAGGATTGAAATGTCACCAATTGATTCCATTGGTGAAAACTTTTATGCATCTCCCAGAACCAGACCTTATAATTGTGCACTGTGGTGGGAACGATCTAGGCACAATCACTGGGGTAGGTCTGGAAATGCTTCTAAAAGACACCTTTCGACAATTGATGACACTTTTTCCTCGATCTGCCTTGGTATATTCCAATATATGCCAAAGACAGAAATGGAATTGGTCCAATCAACATTGTGCACAATTTGAGAAAGCAAGGAGACATGTAAATAAATCTGTTTCTGCGTTCCTCAGAGATTATAGCATGGGTTCTATTTACCACAACAACTTGCGATACCACATGCAAGACGTCTATAGGAGAGATGGTGTTCATTTCACGAATGCAACATCAGGCTCTGCATCGGTACTTACTTATAAATGTAGAAAACACTCAATTAAAACAAGGGCTCTTTTCAGAGCCACCTTATATCTAAGCACTCAAACTTCTGATTTATCTCCATTTTCACACTCTTGTAAATAGGTTTGCGCGACCGGGTGCGCGCACGCCGTTTTTTTTTTTTGAAAAAAAATTATATCTTTTCGCATTTAAGGGCCTTACTGCACACCCCGAGAAAACCTACGCAGCAAGACAATCTCTACCTTCTCCCCTTTCCATGTTTCAACGCTTTGAAATGAACAATATATTTACTCGCAGTGACAAAATGGCGGACAAAACTTCCTGATTTCCTTCGAATCGAACGTTAACAGACGTCACGCAGCAAAAAAAAATTCCGCTCACACGCAGCCGCTTGAGTGCGCGCACGCATGCGCGCCTATAGAAATATAATTGACTTTAACTTTAATTTTCTTAACAACTACTGAACAGATTTACACCATTCCAAAAAAGCGTAATCTGCGAACCGGACTCTACAGTTTTGAAAATTTCTTATAATCCATTCAGCCGTTCGACCTGTAGCCGAGTCTAAAGGTCCTATGGAAAATAACATGCAGAAAACACGTTTTGGGACCCCCCTTATATCTAAGCCCCCACTTGACCAATCCCCCCAAACTTTCAGGGAAGGAGCGCAGCGAACCGAGCCATCTTCTTTAAGAAATTCGCTAAGATTCTTCAACCAGGGCCAAAGTTATTCCAAATAGAATGTTGAGGATTTCCTATGGAAAACAATCCTAACTATAACTACCTACTGGCGACCGCCAGTAGGTAATATATATATTATATATATATATATATATATATATATATATATATATATATATATATATATATATATATATATGTCCGCACTTGCACCCTTGCTGTGACAGACCTTCAATCCTCAGCCATCGACCAGAAAGAACACGGAAGACCCAGAGTGCAGGTGAGTTTTTTATTTCTCAGCACACCACGCCAGCATGTATATATATCTTCCCCGAAAAAACCATATATATATATATATATATATATATAGATAGATAGATAGATAGATAGATAGATGGATAGATATATAGGAGAACGCTTGGTTGGTGGCAGCAACCTGGCTGTCTTGGAACCCTGCGAATCACTTCTGCTCAAAGCGCAGTCATTGGTAGACATTGTCGCTGCTCTGGCGTGATTAAGGCGCCAGCGCATTTGAAATATTTTATGCTCATTTTTAAATTGTGAAAATCATTTCTTTAACTTCACCTACCGATTGTACTGATTTAATCTTTGCAGCCCGCCCTGTTCCATCGCGGCTGGTGCCGTTTGCATGGAGGGTGAGGCGAGCCGCCATCTTGGGTGGAGCTGGACCGGATCTAGCGGTCTAGTTCTCCCGGGAGGCAGGCTACAAAACCAATGTGTATTCAGGAGCGCAGCGGACGAGCACAGCGGGCGCGACGAATGCGCGCCGAAGTCGCGCATAAGTCAAGCCCGTCTGCGCCCGTCCGCGGCCGACTGGGGCCTGGGGCCGTAATCCCTGGTCAAAATTACAAATACTCCTCCCTAGAGTTATTATTACTTAGACCCTCTGATAGTGCGGGACCCGCCCCACCTGCTTATGCCTTAAAGCGCGCCGCCACCTATGGTATTTCGAACCCAGAGTTCATCACCGATAAAGCCTCCAGGCCAAGCCCCTTTTTATCTCCCTCACCCTCTCCTGGCCTAGAGACCACTCTTAAATGCTTTTACTTAAACACTAGGTCCATGGTTAAACACCATATGGACATTTTCCTCCTGCTTCAAGCCGAGCAACCTGATATTTTACTCCTCACAGAGACTTGGCTTGATGCAGACTCTTTGCCCGACATTTTAGCAGCAGTTCCCTCTAACTATTACATTCTGCATGTTGACAGACCTGCTGACAAAAGGGGCGGAGGGGTTGCTGCGATTATTCGCAACTCCCATAAAGTCTCTCTTTTACCGTCCCTTGACCTCATAGGATCATATAACTTGATTTTTAAAATGGACACCAATAGTGGATCACTACTTATGATCCTCATATACCGTCCCCCTCAAAACATGCCCACTTTCGCGGCATCTTTAGCAGAACAGCTTGCCCCTTTAATAATCTCTCACAAAAAAATCGTGCTGCTGGGTGATCTTAACCTTTGGCTGGACTCTGCTGAGTTAGACACTCAGGCAGCTGCGCTGAAAGAGACCCTTCTAGACATGAACCTTACCCAACAGATACATCTCCCAACCCATGAAAAAGGGCATAGCCTTGATCAAATCTGGTCTCAGAACATCTCCCTGGCTTTCAATTCCATCACGCCCTGCATCTGGTCGGATCACTTTTTGATCAACTTTACCATGACTACCGAAAAAAGTAGGAAGCCCCCTTCTCAGAAAGGAGGAAAAACCAGAATATGGAAGAATGTCGATATCCCCGCTTTTATTGACACCTTAACTACTTCCCTTCCCCCATTAGATCAGGATATCGAAGAGATGGAAGAAGCCTTTTCTAGGTGGCTACTTCAGGCAGCTGACGCACACGCCCCCTGCACCAATTTTCCCTGCTCTCGCCCCAATGACGCTCACAGGTGGTTTACACCTCTTCTGAAAACTTTTAAACTTGAAGTCCGTCAAATGGAGCGAAAGTGGCGAATAGCGTACTCAGAACAAGACAGAACCAACTATTGCAAGGCCCGAAAGGACTATCAAAAACTCATCCAGAAACATAAAACAGACTATTTCTCGAAAAAAATCCTTAATGCCCACAATAAATCAAGAGAACTGTTTAACATCGTGGAAAATCTTAGCGGCAGCGATAGAACCTCTCTCCCAGTGGTCCTCACTCAGGAGCTCTGCAACTCGTTAAACTCCTTTTTCTTCGATAAAATCTGCACCATAAAACAAAGTATCCCCACCACTCAGTTCCCCCTCCTTCTGGCTGACACCTTTCACAACTCTGCGACCCTGGAACTTTTTCCCCCTATTGATAGTGTCATTTTATCTAAACTCCTCGCTAAGGTTAAATCAGGTTCCCCTGATGACATTTGCCCCCCTCACATTCTGAAAGAAGTGGGAACCAGCATTCCCGTGGGTATACTCTCTATGCTGAATGGATCGCTCGCACAGGGCAAAGTCCCAGATAATTTTAAAAAGGCCCTCCTTATTCCCCTGATAAAAAAGCAGGAGTCAATCCGCTAGACCCGCTTAACTATAGGCCCATATCCTTGCTGCCTTACTGTGCCAAACTACTGGAGGCTCATGTTTGTGACAGCATTTCCAAATTTTTGGAAGAATCAGAGTATCTCGCACCTAACCAGGCTGGCTTCCGCCCTTGTCACTCCACTGAAGCAGTCATTCTTTCGGTGCAGAACACTTTGAGGCGGAACGCGGATTAGGGGATCCACCACGCCCTGGTTCTACTGGACCTCTCAGCTGCGTTCGACACGGTCAACTATACCATCTTGGTCGACCGTGTCGAGCAGGCAGGTCTCAGGGGCCCTGCGCTGAGTTGGATCCGCTCATTCATCACTGGCCGTACTCAATCTGTCAGACTGGGTTCCTTCACTGCCCCTACTATACCCACCATCTGCGGAGTACCTCAGGGCTCTTCCTTGTCACCTTTGCTTTTTAACTTGTACCTACGCCCCCTTCTGTACTCCCTTAGGAAAGCAAAAGTTACCATCTTCAACTATGCAGATGATTTGCAGCTCATCTTCCCTTTAAACACTAAGGACTCTGTGGTAGAATTCCAAAACACCATGCCCCACATTTTGACCTGGATGAACTGCAATCATTTGAAACTTAACCCAGGCAAGACCGAACTGGTCTTGCCTGGACAGAGTGCACTTAGTTGGAACCCCAGCTTTTGGCCTTCTAGCATGGGAGCCCCTCCATCTAAGTCATCCTCGGTTAAGAGCTTGGGAATCTTTATCTGCGAGGACCTTTCCCTAAAAAAACAGGTAGGAGCAGTTGTGTCATCTAGCTTTTTCCAGCTGAAGAAAATTAAGAAAATTGCCTGCTTCTTCTCTCCGGCTGCCCTTACACAGATCGTCATCTCCCTGGTCCTGTCCAGATTAGATTTTTTCAACAGCCTTTATTTTGGGCTTCAAACTGGAGAGCTAAAGCGCCTCCAGCTGGTTCAGAATCAGGCAGCCAGACTTCTTTTGAATCTCTCTAAGAGGCAGTCTGTTAGACTTGGCCTGAAACAGCTACACTGGCTGCCTGTCGAGCAGCGTGTAGCTTTTAAAGCCGGGTGCATCTTATTCAAGTCTCTGCATGACTCTGGCCCTCTATTCATTAGAGATTTATTCAAGAGATACAACCCTTCCCGCAATCTCCGGTCCATCCACAAATCCCTTCTGATCGTCCCTTCCTACAAGAGGAAGCGCCTCGGAGGCAGCTGTTTTGACCATCTTGCAGCTGCCTTCTAGAACTCTCTCCCCCTTCAACTAAAACTGAGCGACAATATCCTCAGTTTTAGACACTCCCTTAAAAAAACCTGGCTCTTCTCTCAGGCGCATTGCTGAGCTGCCTCATTTATACTGTGACCGACGCGCTACGTTCCTTCCTACAGCGCCATGAAGCCCCCGGGCGTACGAGCGCTTAACAAATCCATATTAACATTAACATTAACATTAGATATATTTATATATATATATATATATATATATATATATATATATATATATATATATATATATATATATATATATATATATATATATATACACATATATATATATATATATCTTCACAGAAAAAAACATAGGTTTCAGGGACATTATAGTTAGTTGGACATTTCACTCATACAAAACGATAGAAATTCCACTGTTATAGTTAGTTGAGCTAACTATAACTTGTGCCCCCTCAATGCACTGCTGATGACATCACATATTACATCATGATGAAGTCCAGGAGGCAAGACACATTACTTCCAGTGCGACCCGTCCACATCAAGCATCATCACAGGCTCATACAGTCTCAAGGCTTCTGGTACCACTAACCCTATTTAACACAAACCAATCCCACATGTGTAACTGTGCCCTGAGTCCTGAACGGCAGTGACCCCAACTTTGTGGCAGTGACCACAGCACCAGACTCCCCTTCAGTCTTATTTGTTGTTCTTTTCTTTAAATAATTTGTTTATATGTAAACCTATACATGACTAAGATTCATCTTTCTCCAACCGCACAGGGACACTTCCGGGCCCAAGAAGGTTGTCTGGGGTATGTTGGTAATGTGGGAAGAGGGTACGTTACCTGCTAATGTGGGGAGAGGGAGCGTCAAAGGGGTATCACTCACAGAAAGAACTCTGATATGTTTCACAAATGCCTCAGACAGATGCCAGCTGATGGACTGAATCACAAAATGGTTTCTCAATACTTATGTAGTGTGAGTTATGAACAGTTTGTACCCACGCTCGCAGAGGGACAGCTGCGGCACATCCGCTTGACTCCCTGACGCAGTACTACGAGCCGTCCGCGTCATTGTGTCTATCCATGCCCTGTTCCGTCATATGCCACGCCACTCCACTCTGATTACGTTCCAATGCTGGCCCCACATAGCTACCTGTCGAAGGCGTACTGGCTGTTGGTGTGCAGGTCAGTGGTCTAGTTCTCAACATCTCACGGTTCACTCCCTGAGGGCAGGTTTGCTCACACACCACACCCATCCGGCACAGGCCATGTGACCACGCAAATATAATAGATTGCCAACATCACATCCTTTATTGCTGGTGCTCACTTGCTGGCGAATGCTCCATGGGTCTCAACCAAAAAAAGTCCATGAAAAGTTGCACAGAAGGTTAGTTGCACCCTCAGCTGTATGGCCGTCAGCTGCCTATAATCCCCTTGGCGCGGACTTCATATGAATAGGGTTAGTGCCACCCCAAATTCATGTGGCCATCAGGAGCCTACCACCACGTGGCACGAACTTGAGTTCCACAGGCTTAGCGGAACCAAACCCTGAGGTGGTTTCCGCCATTGACGACTCAGGACTAAGCGACATGTGTGAGATCTGCCGGGCCATGGAGAAGTGTAGTGGTCTCCACCATTTAGGACTCAGCGACATCTGTGAGATCCGCGAAGAAGCTGATGTGGTATCCGCCATTCAGGACTCAGCGACATCTGTAAGATCCGCGCAGAATCTGATGTGGCCTCCGCCATTCATGACGCGGGACTCAGCAACACATCTGAGATCGGTGGAGTATCTGATGTGGTCTCCGCCATTCATGACTCAGGACTCAACAACACATCTGAGATCGGCGGGGTTTTGACAGGCACGTTGAGTCTTCCCACTGCTGCACACACCACTGGCACTAGGTAATTATTTGCTCATGGAAGCGCAGAGGCATCAGTCTCTCTCTCACTTCCCTCTCTTCTCTCTCTCTCTTTCTCGCTTCATTCCTTTCCTTCTAACTCTCTCTCCCTTCCCCCTTTCTCACTTCTTTTCTTTCCTTCCCTCTCTTTTTCTCTCTGGCTTGTTTTTCCCTCTCTGTTTCTCTTTCTCAGTCCTTTGATATGCGCATTAGACATGTTCTTATTCCGTGCTTTATTTTCCAGGCTCTGTTGTCGACATCCATGGTCCCCACAGGAGTCTTCCACCTTGTTGTTTTCTATTATGTTTGTTAAATTTTGTTTATTGGTTAGTTTTTATATATATATATATATATATATATATATATATATATATATATATATATATATATATATATATATATATATATATATATATATATTACCTACTGGCGATAGCCAGTAGGTATATATAGTTAGGATTTTTTTCCTATGGGATTTTTGAAAATTCTATGTCGAATAACTTTGGCTTATGAGGACAGAATTGGCTGAAATTTTCAGGAAAATGGAACATTTTGTTTCTGAGCAGCCCCTGAAAATTTGGGGGGGTTTCGTCAAGGGGGGGCCGAGAAAAAAGGGGGGTCCCAAAACGTGTTTTTCCCATGCAATTTTCCATAGGGCGGTTGGCCTCACTTTTAGCCTGAACGGCTGAATGGATTTACACCAAACTTGGCAAAATTGTAGGGACTGGTAGCCCGATGTGCCTTTGCTATGTCTCAAGATATAGGCTCCAGTGGTTTTTACGAAAATTAACTTTGAAAAATATATATTGGGCTACATTGGGCTATATATATGTTGGAGCCCAAATGTAGCCCAATGTAGCCCAATGTAGCCCAATGTAGCCCAAAGATGGCCACCAGAGACAAAAAAACCAAATGTAGCCCAAATATCAGCCAGATGTAGCCCAACTATAGCCCAATGACAGATTTTCCCAGAGTGTTCTAAAGAACAACTAGAGTGCTAACAGTCCTACTTATTACAAAGGTATGGCACACCTGAAGCCATCTTGATTGGAATAAAGTGGTAACTCTTAAAACATTTAATTTAAAAAGGAACAAAATGAGGGGGTTCATTTTGCCATAGAAAGTATGATTAGCGAATATATGACGAAATCCCGCATACCATCAGTCCGCAAAAAAAATCCCGCATGTACTATTAGGCCGCAAATTAAAATAACGAAAACTTTTAGAACGAATATGCCTTTAGCATACACTAAACAACTAAACTACCCTAAACCCTAAAACACTACCCCCAGCATGACCCTACACTACACAAACAGTACAACACTACCCTAAACCCTAAAACACTACCCCCAGCATGACCCTACACTACACAAACACTACAACACTACCCTAAACCCTAAAACACTACCCCCAGCATGACCCTACACTACACAAACACTACAACACTACCCTAAACCCTAAAACACTACCCCCAGCATGACCCTACACTACACAAACACTACAACACTACCCTAAACCCTAAAACACTACCCCCAGCATGACCCTACACTACGCAAACACTACAACATGACCCAAAACCCTAAAACACTACACCCCAGCATGACCCTACACTACGCAAACACTACCCTAAACCCTAAAACACTACCCCCAGCATGACCCTACACTACACAAACACTATAACACAACCCTAAACCCTAAAACACTACCCCCAGCATGACCCTACACTACGCAAACACTACAACACAACCCTAAACCCTAAAACACTACCCCCAGCATGACCCTACACTACGCAAACACTACAACACTAACCTAAATCCTAAAACACTACCCCCAGCATGACCCTACACTACGCAAACACTACAACACTGCCCAAAACCCTAAAACACTACACCCCAGCATGACCCTACACTACGCAAACACTACAACACTACCCTAAACCCTAAAACACTACCCCCAGCATGACCCTACACTACGCAAACACTACAACACTACCCTAAACCCTAAAACACTACCCCCAGCATGACCCTACACTACGCAAACACTACAACACTACCCTAAACCCTAAAACACTACCCCCAGCATGACCCTACACTACGCAAACACTACAACACTACCCAAAACCCTAAAACACTACCCCCAGCATGACCCTACACTACGCAAACACTACAACGCTACCCAAAACCCTAAAACACTACCCCCAGCATGACCCTACACTACGCAAACACTACAACGCTACCCAAAACCCTAAAACACTACCCCCAGCATGACCCTACACTACGCAAACACTACAACGCTACCCTAAACCCTAAAACACTACCCCCAGCATGACCCTACACTACGCAAACACTACAACGCTACCCAAAACCCTAAAACACTACACCCCAGCATGACCCAACACTACGCAAACACTACAACGCTACCCTAAACCCTAAAACACTACCCCCAGCATGACCCTACACTACGCAAACACTACAACGCTACCCTAAACCCTAAAACACTACCCCCAGCATGACCCTACACTACGCAAACACTACAACACTACCCTAAACCCTAAAACACTACCCCCAGCATGACCCTACACTACGCAAACACTACAACACTACCCTAAACCCTAAAACACTACCCCCAGCATGACCCTACACTACGCAAACACTACAACACTACCCAAAACCCTAAAACACTACCCCCAGCATGACCCTACACTACGCAAACACTACAACACTACCCAAAACCCTAAAACACTACCCCCAGCATGACCCTACACTACGCAAACACTACAACACTACCCAAAACCCTAAAACACTACCCCCAGCATGACCCTACACTACGCAAACACTACAACACTACCCAAAACCCTAAAACACTACCCCCAGCATGACCCTACACTACGCAAACACTACAACACTACCCAAAACCCTAAAACACTACACCCCAGCATGACCCTACACTACGCAAACACTACAACACTACCCAAAACCCTAAAACACTACCCCCAGCATGACCCTACACTACGCAAACACTACAACACTACCCTAAACCCTAAAACACTACACCCCAGCATGACCCTACACTACGCAAACACTACAACACTACCCAAAACCCTAAAACACTACCCCCAGCATGACCCTACACTACGCAAACACTACAACACTATCCTAAACCCTAAAACACTACAGCCCAGCATGACTCTACACTACGCAAACACTACAACACTACCCTAAACCCTAAAACACTAGCCACAGCATGACCCTACACTACGCAAACACTACAACACAACCCTAAACCCTAAAACACTACCCCCAGCATGACCCTACACTACGCAAACACTACAACACTACCCTGAACCCTAAAACACTACCCCCAGCATGACCCTACACTACGCAAACACTACAACACAACCCTAAACCCTAAAACACTACCCCCAGCATGACCCTACACTAAACAACCACCACAACTCTACACTACACTAACACAACACTACACTACACAACACTACACTACACTACACAATCACTAACCCACGAAAAAATTAACACAAACCCACTTACCTCTCTCGTCATCGTGGTTTTCACAACGCAAATGCATTTACCATACATGCCTTTAAAACGTAATTCTTTGTAAAGGCATGCGCGATAAATGCACATGCGTTTTGAAAAAATGCGGGATAATGGTATGCGAGCTCAATGACCTTGCGGGTTAATGGTATGCGGACTGAAAGTCTGTGGGATAAAAAATGCGGGAAAATGGCTGCAAACCATGATTAGCAGCAGACTTCCCTGGTGAGCACTAGCTTTACTACAGTGATCTAATGAGCAACTAGAGTGCTAACATTCAGAATTTATGGCAAATATGTGACACATCTGAATGCCTTCTTGATAGAACCAAAGTAAACAAGCATTGAAAATGCAATAGATCTCGCCCTCGTTTAAGTTAAAGCCATTCTGTTTGTAATGAGGTGGCTTTTTAGCTTTGCTTTTATTAGTGTTTTTAAAACTTTCATGTAAATAACATGCATATGTATGCATATATGTATATGTATGCATGCATTTATATTTATATAGATATGCAGATTACATATATTTATATATGTATATTACCTACTGGCGATAGCCAGTGGGTATATATAGTTAGGATTTTTTCTCTATGGGATTTCTGAAAATTCTATGTCTAATAACTTTGGCGTTTGTGGACGGAATTGGCTGAAATTTTCAGGAAAATGGCACATTTTTTTTCTGAGCAGCCCCTGAAAATTTGGTGGGGTTTCGTCAAGGGGGGGCCGAGAACAAAGGGGGGTCCCAAAACGTGTTTTTCCCATTCATTTTTCCATAGGGCGGTTGGACTCACTTTTAGCTCGAACGGCTGAATAGATTTACATGAAACTTGGCAAAATTGTAGATATGGTTTGCCCGACGTGCCTTTGCTATGTCTCAATATATGTGCTCCAGTGGATTTTGAGAAATTAACGTTTAAAAAAATATATATATCTGTGACAGCGCTCCGGTTAGCGCCCCGGTTCGCGTACCTGACGCGTAACGGAACTTCGCGAAGCGAATCTGATTGGCTCTCCGGTGTCTGTCAACATTCTAAACAAACCGGAGCGGCCGCCATCTTGTCTCTCGGTACGATCGAGAGACAAGATGTGGTGAAAAACGAAGGGGGAAATGAAGGAAAGGGGGCAAGGTAGACCACTCCTGACCCCCTAGGATTGATGAGGGGGATATTAAAGTGCCCCGCGGGGCAACATTTTTTGCGATTTTACGCCGTAGAGGCGCGTCCCGGTACGCGAACCGGGCAGCTCACCGGGCAGCTAACCGGGCAGCTAACCGGCAGCGTAGCTGTCAACATTGTAAACAGTCCGGAGCGGCCGCCATCTTGTCTCTTGGTAGGTTCGAGAGACAAGATGTGGTGAAAAAAGAAGGGGGAAATGAAGGAAAGGGGGCAAGGTAAACCCCTCCTGACCCCCTAGGATTGATGAGGGGGATATTAAAGTCCCCCGCGATTTTTCGCGGTAGAGGCGCTTCCCGGTACGCGAACCGGGCAGCTAACCGGCAGCGTAACGGGAGTCCGCCATCTTGTGTTTTTGGAGCGTCCGGTTCGCGTACCGGGTAGCGTCCCGGTAAGCGTAACAAGGGGAAAACCAAGGGAAACAGTAAAAAAAAATTAAGGGAATAGATTTCCAGCAAACTTGGCAAAATTGTAGGGACTGTTTGTTTGATGTGCCTTTGCAAGGCCTCAAGATATGTGCACGTGTGGATTTTGTCTAATTAAGGTTAAAAAAAATATATATATCTGTAAGCGTGCTCCGGCACGCTTACGTTACGGGTTTTGTTTGCGCTGCAGAACCGATACGTCACGGTTATGCGACGCGTCATGAGGCGTCTCACGTGGCTACGTGATACGTCACGTAATAAAGAATATATTTTACAGCTATAGATATTAGCTTTTAAAAAACCAATGAAATTCACTGAAAAAACCATAGGTTATAGACCATATATAGTTAGGAATTTGCATTTACAAAACCTTGAAAATTCACTGAAAAAACCATAGGTTAGAGACCATATATAGTTAGCTGGACATTTTATTGACATAAAACCAATGAAATTCCATATATAGTTAGTTGCACTAACTATATATCGCGCACCCGCAATCCACTGCTGATGATGTCACATATTACATCATTCATGACATGGTCAGTGACATCACTGATGACATCACTGATGACATCTCAAATGACATCACTGATGACATCACTGATGACATCTCAAATGACATCAGTCATGACATCATGACACACCAATACCAGTTACTACATACGCACTCACTGATTCCTACGTCTACACACACATTCACTCATTCACCCATACAATCACTCATACATACAGTCACTCATTATTACAACACTATCATATGCACTCATACACCTATGCAGACACTCACACACTGCCACTCATCCATGGAGTTACTCACACACCTAGTCAGTCCTGTAAAGAATCAATCACACTTCCATTTCCTCATCTATACAGTTAAACACAGAACACCATACTTCAGTGACATCACTGATGACATCACTGATGACATCTCAAATGACATCACTGATGACATCTCAAATGACATCACTGATGACATCATGACACACCAATACCAGTTACTACATACGCACTCACTGATTCCTACGTCTACACACACATTCACTCATTCACCCATACAATCACTCATACATACAGTCACTCATTATTACAACACTATCATATGCACTCATACACCTAGTCAGTCCTGTGAAGAATCAATCACACTTCGATTTCCTCATCTATACAGTTAAACACAGAACACCATACTTTTCACACATATACTAACACATACTTACTCTCTTATACAATCACTGATACAAGTACACATTGATATGCACAGAGTCACACACCTCCCAGCCAGCCACACACACACTCTGACTTCCATACATCCACTCATTCTTCAATATGTAAAACATATTTAAACTTTACAAAAACACACAGACACTAGATGATGTCATCAGTGATGTCATTTGAGATGTCATCAGTGATGTCATCAGTGATGTCATTTGAGATGTCATCAGTGATGTCATCAGTGATGTCACTGACCATGTCATGAATGATGTAATATGTGACATCATCAGCAGTGGATTGCGGGTGCGCGATATATAGTTAGTGCAACTAACTATATATGGAATTTCATTGGTTTTATGTCAATAAAATGTCCAGCTAACTATATATGGTCTCTAACCTATGGTTTTTTCAGTGAATTTTCAAGGTTTTGTAAATGCAAATTCCTAACTATATATGGTCTATAACCTATGTTTTTTTCAGTGAATATATATATATATATATATATATATATATATATATATATATATATATATATATATATATATATATATATATATATATATATATAAAAACACCCAGTTCCCATATCCACGGGCTGTTCAACAATTAAGGACACTCCAGTCAGAAATGTTGTAGTCCTTACGCCTGGTTTATTTTCTTGGGTGTACACTCATCCAGTACAACAAACGCGTTTCGGCGTTGCCGCTTTCGTCAGTGTTCGTCAGACAACACTGACGAAGGCGGCAACGCCGAAACGCGTTTGTTGTACTGGATGAGTGTACACCCAAGAATATAAACCTGGCGTAAGGACTACAACATTTCTGACTGGAGTGTCCTTAATTGTTGAACAGCCCGTGGATATGGGAACTGTGTGTTTTTGTACATATACGCACTCCACCGTGCGGTAAGGAGACACCCGAGGGGAAGAGGAGCGACAGTTGGTGACAGAGTGTTTTTGGATACATATATATATATCAGTGATGTCATCAGTGATGTCACTGACCATGTCATGAATGATGTAATATGTGACATCATCAGCAGTGGGTTGCGGGTGCGCGATATATAGTTATTGCATCTAACTATATATGCAAATTTCTATGGTTTTGTGCGAGTAAATTAAGGTTTTGTAAATGCTAATCCCTAACTATATATGGGCTAAAACCTATGGTTTTTTCAGTGAATATATATATATATGTAATAAAAAAATAAATTTAAAACTAGTTTATGGTTTATATATGTTTATAAAAAAATAAAGTTTGACAAAAAGAATTATTAACCCTTTCGGTTGTTTTCTTAACTGCTGTGTGACTCTTTCTTGTTCTTATTACTGTTATTTGCTGATATCCACCATGGTGTTAAATTTTGGAGCACTTATCATGGGAATACTGGTAATCTCTGCAGTTTTCACCAACTACTGTGTCAGATTTATCTCAACTTTAGTTGCATTAAAGTGCTGATAATGAAATGCGGAATAGCCGTCCCATGCAAAAAGACATGAGGTGCACCTTTGTGATTTATTCTGAATACTAAAATCCTGTATTGAATTGCCCTGAGGTATTCCTGCACTTACAGTGTACACACAAAATCAATGAAGAAATCCCATTATAGTTATATTGATTAGGAATAGTGTTTCAGGTGCTGGATCTTGACGGGATACACTGCCCTGTTTTTATATTTTTCTGCACACGAGAAAATGACATCACAACTTTCACAAATGCAATGCAAAATTAATTCCAGGAATTTTACACCTGCTTTCTGCTGGTCTTAAGCAGGACGACTACCTGCAGCATGAAAGGAAACATAGCCAAGAGCCACACCAGAACACCCACAGGTGCCTTATAGTCAATGAGCACGATACAGGGATACCCATGAGGGCCACCAGACTCATTGAAACAACCCCAGGACCACCAACACCCCCCAATCCCACATCTGAGCAAGTGTGTTCATGTGGTCATTGTGTTAGCATGAAAGGCACGGGCCCTGCAACATTACATTGTGCTGTCTTCAGCAGATGTTATCATGTCACCTCAGCGTTAGCAGTGACCCTGGACATGTAGCTCCACACACATCTACCTGCAAGCACAACACACGTGTGCTGGTCTGGCGTACACAGGTCAGCGCAGGGGTTTTCCTATCTGGCAAGGGAAACGGGGTGTCTTAGACATGTCCATGTACAGGAAGTGCGATAAGTGTGTCTCTGTGTTCTGGTGATGCCTGCCACAAGGGCTGCAGCAGACAATGTTGTAAAGTGGGATACACCAAACAGCACTCTCATGGTGTAGTTTGAATGCCGCAGGACATGCCAGAATAGGCATTACAATGGTGTGCTGTACGAGTGCACGGGATACAACAGCGCAACGTACAAAAGTGTGGGGGCTCGTAGGAGGGAGGAGCATCTGTTTGGCAACATAATGCACAGTGAACCCGCCCATGTGCCACGTGCTGGGCATCTCATCCATGATGACCACAGTCGCAGATATCCCACAACACCCACGAACGGCCTTTGTACATATCCTGTATGAATGCAGAGTGGTTTTCACTTCTATGCACGTTCAGTGGTGTGATGTTGCCAGGTTGTGTGACTTATGCTCCTTGTTGGTGCGTTTCATTTTGGCCATTGTTTGTCTATACTTGTGCTTTACTTTATTCTACATGTGTGCCTTTGTGCCCATCTCCCCCCGTCCCCCTACTCCCTGCTTCTTCCTCTTCCGGGTGCTGTTTCTATAATTTTGTTCCTCCACACATAAATGCATGTAAAGAACAAATTAGAATATTTATTTATTTATACAAATTCTAAAGCGCACTACCACCTAACAGGCATCTTGGTGCTAGTAACTCAGAGACCATGTCAACACAAAAGGGGGCTAAGGCACAGGCCTAGTTCTTAGGGAATAACCACGTTTTAAGGTTCTTTCTGAACACAAGAAGATCCTTGTGTTGTCTCAGTTCAGTATGAAAAGTGTTGCACAGCCTGGCCGCAGCCACCCCAAATGATCTGCCACCAGCTCTAACTTTTTTAAAACGTGGGACTTTAATTAACTTGCTTCCTGAGGAGCGGAGCGTTCATCCCGGAACGTACCATTCAAATTTTTTCTGGAAAGAGCCAGGTCCTTTACCATGTAGGGCTTTAAATACTAGACACAGGTATTTAAATGTAATTCTTTGTGTCACGGGGAGCCAATGCAGCTCCGCCAGTGCTCCAGAGGCGGAGGACTTCCTTGACCATCCTAGTACCAATTTAGCAGTGGCAGATTGCATCCGCTGTAGCCTGTCTAGCAGGAATTTGGGGGACTCAAGGAGCAGGGCATTACAATAGTTCGCCCAACTAAGAATCGTGCTCTGTGCTATCAGGACGCGGGCTTGATGGGGTAAAAGAATACTTCCTTGATTCTTTTACGTTTCAAAACTTGTCTTTTAAATTTTCCATATAAACAGTTTTTTTCATATTCAATGACACACAAAGTCAGCAGTGCAACATATTCTATCAACACACTTTCTAGAACATTCTACAACAAGTGCAACTTAAAAGTTAATAAATTCTTTTAAACCTAATGATATTTGTTTGCAACATTTTCTCGAACATTTAACGGCACGTGCAGGTTAAAATTTCACGATTGTTTTAAGTTTGAACGGTGCCTTCCAAATGCAAGTGTCGTTGAGTTGAGTTGAGCAAATGTTATCTTATAATATATACTCCACGTTCAAACTGCTTTTTCTTAACCAATCACAAAGATTCTTTTCCACAAAATGAATCTGCACCCTACTTTTAAAAAACAATACTTTTCATCTACCAATCAAGTATAGTTTTGTATGTGAAAAAAACTAGTTCCCCATCTTTAAACATATCTCTTATTCTACGAATAAACTGCATGAGCTACTGACATCTTTCCATACCTTCCAGCCATACCTTCGAATACTAGTGTGGATCGTAGGACATAGCTATGTTTTCTGGTGCAAGCGGTATGCAGAACAGAGACGTATTGACTTAGACCTAGGTTTACAAAATGTGGACATTAAATGGGTTGCACAGAGAGGATTGAAGTGGCACCAATGGTTGCTTTTGGTTAAAACCCTGACCTCATGATTGTGCACTGTGGTGGAAAGGACCTAGGCACATTGACTGGGGTAGGTTTGGAAATGCTTATGAAGGACACCTTTGGACAATTGATTTTCCTTTTGCCTCAGACTGTCTTTGTCTATTCCAATATATGCCAAAGACAGAAGTGGAAATGGTCAAAACAATTTTGTCCTCATATTGAAAAATCTAGGAAGAAAGTCAAAGAAGCTGTGCCTGTATACCTCAGAGACCACAAACTGGGGTCCATCTCCAACAACAACATTCGTTTTGATATGGCTGATATCTACAGAAGTGATGGAGTACACTTCACAGATCAGGGAAATCGAGTTTTCCTGAATTTATTGAAGCTGTGCATCCGCACTTATATGTAGCTCCAACTAATAAACACAACGGCAACTCCCGGACCCTCGCCAAAATGTATTCTCCACATAGCAGTGGTGCAGCAGCCACACCATCTCAGTTTTAGCACAGAGCTCTCGCTTTGATCGCCGGCTCTACTCACCCATAGGGGTCAGTAGTTTGCGCTTTACATATACCGTATTGATTTACCTTCGCAGTCCCTATACAACAACACCTAAGTACCATATACAAGTTGGACAGGTGTGGCACAGCGCCCAGAGCACATGACTTCACAGCATAGCACACACAGTTTAGGCTCACGGTTTCATCCCCGAGTCCAGCAGCAGCTCAATTTAGCAGCATGACACTCTAGGCAATACCTCACCTAATTTCCATACCCAGCACTTTCAGACCAGTACGGGTCAGTAGTTTGTCCTAGTAGATATAAGCACATGCTGACACTACTTCCACAGGTGTAGTGCAGCGGCCATGGTGCATGACTTCACAGCATAAGATACACAATTTGGGCTCACCCTTTAATCCCTGAGTCCCGCACCAGCTCACCTTAGCAGCATCAGACTCTAGGCAATAACTCACTTAAACAGATTGCTTTTCCACAAGGGGAGCTGCATGTTAGCAGCTACCCTTGTCGAAAAACAATGCGGGCTCCCGCAGGAGGCGGGGCGTGGGCTGGGACCGTGGTAAATTTGGGGCTCCCCCCACGGTCCCAGTGGGTATGCCTCAGGGGGTGGGTTCCCCAAGACAGAATTAAACAATTTATAATAGGGGGCAATCTTTTTTTTTTATTTTGCGTGCTTGGAGTCATGACTCCATCACGTCCAGGGTTGACCCCCAGTGTAAATGCGTTTGGTTCATAGCTCTATAAAAGAAAATGTATGTTTTTAATAGGTAAGATTAACTCTTGAGTTATAGGGTGGCTCTAATAAGAGCCCTTGTGTTTATTTTTGAGTTTCTTGTAAGTACATGTACGTGCAGATGCAGAGCTTTAGGTTGTTGAGAAAGAGTCTGTTTCCGTCATCTGTAAAGTGTACTCCGTCATTCTTATAGATGAACTCCATATAAAAATATATATTGTTGTTATATATGGATCTCATTCTATGGTCTCTAAGATAAGCAGAAACAGCTGTATTGACATTTTTACTAGCTTTCTCAATCTGTGGACAAAAATTATTTGACCTGTTCCATTTTTGTCTGTGTCCCACTTGAATCTGTATGAATAACTGACTACAAAACCTTTATACTTTATATTAAATTTTGTCCGGCTGGACAAAGAATATAGTAACTATTTAGTCTATATTTATTTTTCAACGCATAACTTGATTTGTCTTTAGAAACACTATAAGTACCCAAGGTCCCTGACCAATTGCTAAATTGGGTTTCCCTTGTACGTTTGTAACAATTTTTGCCTTTGGCCTATGTTAGAGTAGACAAAGATAGTTTGAGGTAAAAGCAACATCAATTGTGCAAAGGTGCCCTTCATTAGCATTTCCAGACCTAACCCAGTCAGTGTGCCTAGGTCATTGCCACCACAGTGCACAATCATGAGGTCAGGGGGATGGAGATGCAAAGATGTTGTAATCCAAAGGCATCATTTTGTGCCACTCTAATCCTCTCTGTGCAATCAATTTAATTTCCACATTTTGCAAAGCTAGGTGTCTTTGTCAATACCTAGTCATTCAGCATACCTTTTGCACCATAAAACATAGCTGTGCCCAACAATCCACACTGTAAGCATCATAGAAGTGATGTCCGGAAGTAATGAAAAGATGTCTGTAGTTGAGGTAGTCACTTGGTAGAATGAGAGTTATCTAAAATGGTGGACAAGATGCAGTTTTAAAAAAAGAAGAGAAATGATTGGCTGTTTAAGAACATTGTACATTCAAAGTAGGGTGCATTCAACTTTTTGTTAACAGCATACTTCTTATTTGTTAGCAAAACATGTTGGGAAAGGTATAGTTGAAAGGATAAGCTGATATTTTGCAAATGTCAACCACACCTGCTGTTTGCATTTGCAACATTGTGTGGTGTACTTGAAAAACCTGTGAACTTGTGTCCTGTCAATGCATTTGAGTGTTCCATGATCTGTTACTATGGAAAGGGGGGTCCTGCAGAATGGGGGTAGCGTTAAAAGTTAATGGTGGCAATAATGTGTGATTTTGTAATTTAAATAAAAGTAGTATGTTATTACAGTGACATTTCCCAAGTCAGTACTACCTTTAAAAGCGGTTTAATATTACAAAATAGTGGTACATTTATGTGTGGTATATGTTTGAACTCCTGAATAGGGGTCCCATCGCTTAGCTCCATGGTGGAGTCGTAACTCCTAAAACAATACAGAGGCAGTTTGGTTAGTATTAGAAGTCAGTTTGTAAGGGTTGATATGTCTAACCAATAGAAATGCATTTTAGAATTTGAAATAATCTGGGAAGAAAAGTGATTTGTTACTTACATGTATTTGTGTTGAAAAAGAGACGTCAACTTTGCCATTACTGGTTTTGCTTTGCTGAGAGAAGTGCTATACATTGATTGTGTGCAAATGAAAATCGATTCTGAGTTTTTGATATCTTATATTCTACAAATCAAATTTGGAAGGTAAGTTAAACATTTGTTAGGTATATTATGTGTTACCTTTATTTTTAAAAGAAATAAATTATTCATGAATTTTAATGTTTGAAATATATTATTAAATGTAGAGATGATTCTTATAGTTTGTTCAAATGCAGTTAACTGTTGTTTAAAATACATTTTGTGTAGTATTATGTGTATACTCCTCGCTTTCAGGAGACAACTCAAGACCTGGCTGTTCGAGCAGTAGAGGCCCCCTTCCCCCAAGCGCCTTGAGACCCTTCCGGGTGAGTAGCGCGCTACACAAGTGTTATGATTGATTGATTGATTGATTGTATATTTGAATATGGATTACTGATCATGGTAGTTTGTTTTAATGTGTGGATATGTATATTTGTACTATACCACATAATTGTAGCTAGTCCTTTAAGTTTGGAGATGGATTCTGACAAATATTAAGGAAGGCATGGAGTTCTGTCTCATGTATCTTTGTAGTTGTATATGTATTTTCATATGTCTTATATATTATATGGTGTATGAGGTATAAGAAAGAGCTATTGTAGCATTTTTTGTAGTAGGGTCCAGAGTGTGAGTACTAGTAGAATGGTGTATGTGCAGCACACAAATGTGCTTTGAAGGATGTACACATAAGGTATTAATAATTAGGTTTCTTTTTTGTATTTTTTACAAAAGTATAGTTCAATGATGCTGCATAAATTTAGATAGAATGGTAAAGATGCTGCACAAATGTGTGCTTTTAAAGATGCACTCACTTGCTATCTACTTCAGTAATCCTCTAGACATTACTCATGCAGGCTAGGAATCATTCAGGGGTCTACTTGCATGGTACCCCCTAGAGGTTATTCAATGATGTAGGCTGTTGCTGTGTAGTCGTCTCATTCCTACACACTATGCTTGCAAAATAAAGACACAACACCTCTGTTTGGAAAAATACCGTTACCTTTTATAAAAATAATATGGCTCTTTGGATTTTAAATAATACAGGTTACAACATCAATTTCTTTTAGGAGTCAACATTACACTTTCACTAGGGAAATTACTTTTCCCTCTTCCAGCTGTGGAAAAAGCAGTAAATCATATACTATTGTCAAAGATTCAGCAGTACATAAAGGTAACTCTTTGGATAATGAATTGAAGCTCCTAAACTTCACACTATGCAGGGTTACTTTACATTAATGCACAATGACACCAATTATTCAATAATAAAGCCTGCTAATTCATTGGTTATGTTATCACAATCAGGGTTATGCTTTCTAACCCCTTCTCTTCTATGGCACAGAATGAATCTCAAGGGAATTAGAATGGTCAAGGCACCTTATCTGCTTATAGACCTGTTAAGGTATCTGTTAACCTTATACCCCTTTGTGCTCAGCACTTCCCCTTTTCACACCCCCTCTCTCCTTACTGTCTGGGTGGCAGATATGCCACAGTCCACAGGCCTTCAGCTGACACCTGCCTCTTGGGCTCCCCCGACCAGCTGCTTCCCTGTGCTGGCGTGGGGAGAACCTTGCCGACCTCCTCAGCCCAAGCGCGCTTCCGCCTGTCAGCGCTGGGCTAGGGGGCCTCGTTTCAGGCTCAGCGCGGTGTTTTCCTGCTTCTGTGGGTCGCTAGGGGTTGGATGGGCGGTCGTCTGCTCAAGCGCTAGTTCCTCCCGTGAGCGCTCTCAAGTAGGGAATTACCGCTGACAACACGGCGCTCAGGAGAGACGTCTGGCGCCACCTCAGGCAACCCGATGGACGCGCTGATCTCTGGAGCATGCGCGTCACTCCGCAATGGCTCCGCCTCTCAAGTCGCGCTGCTCTTCGGCGCCTGCGTGTTCCTCACCGGACCTCGTCACACAGGGAACACTGCACCCCTGGGCCTGCTCGACCCTAGGCCCCTCCTGCTTTAAGTAGCGGTCGCGCTACTGCCTTGCGCGGAAGCGTTTCCTAGCTTCCCCTGACGCGCCCGGTGCCCCCGGGGTCCCGCAGACAGACCACACAGCGCCGCTCCTCACACGCTGTCACTTCCCTCACCCGGCTCCAGAGAAAGTATCTTCCTGATCGGGCACTTGCTCCTCCGGGTGCTTCAGGCTCCGCAGTTCCCCAACCACCTCAAGGCGCTTCAAGGGATCCACAACTGACTCGACACCCTGGTAGGTGCAGCGCTGGGCAGGGGATATGGGATTGAGTTTCAGAAGGCAGGTCCTGTCAGTTTTTACAGGAATGCTGATCCAGAAGGGTCTTCTTTCTCACGTAGCTCGATTTCTTGGTCAATAGTTGATATCTTGAGAGAGGGATCGGTCAAGGGCTGAAGGGGGAACAATCCTCTGAAGTAACTGTCAGCCTCAATGACAAACTAGCTGCTCTCAGTGTGTCCACCTCCTCTCACCACTGCCTCACTCCTCTACTCTGGGGTCAGCACAAAATGGCTGCTGGTCACTGGCCTTATATAGGGTGGCCTGAGACCTGCAGAATCCTCTAGTGTATTCTAGAAAGTTCCCTAATGTTAACCTATGGACCTGTCCTCCAGTAGTGTCCGTTATGGCAGTTGGTGGACACCATTTTAGGTCTCTGGAGATCCCTAGATTTTCAAGGGAGCTGACTAGGCCTCACAGGTTATGAGGGAAAAATGGCGTCATCGCCAAGGAACACCTAGCCTCCTGACAGCATTAAAAAACTCCTGATGGACACATGTAAAAATAAAAATAGAAACTCTGGGAGGCTAAGGGGGACAAAAATAAATCATGGTGGTTAGAGTCTTCCCAGAAGCAGACAGGTCTAACACGCGTCCCCCCCAGCTGAAAGTGGGGAGAACTACCCAACCCCTTGGGAGTCCTCATCACTAAGGCGGAAATACCTGGATAGACCGTCTGCGTTGGCATGGTCTGCCCCAGGTCGATGTTCCACCCTAAAGTCCATTCCCTGTAGGGAGATGGACCACCTTAGCAACTTGGGATTTTCCCCCTTCATTTGCATCAGCCAACGAAGGGGGCGATGGTCAGTCTGAACCAGGAAGTGCGAACCAAACAGGTATGGTCGCAGCTTCTTCAGAGCCCAAACCACCGCAAAGGCTTCTCTCTCAATTGTACTCCACCTCCTTTCCCTGGGGAGTAGTCTCCTGGACAGGAAGACCACGGGTTGATCCAAGCCCTCATCATTTAGCTGCGATAACACTGCCCCAATGCCATGTTCTGACGCATCTGTTTGGACAATGAATTCTCTAGCAAAATCAGGGGCCTTGAGAATGGGAGCGGAACACAATGCTTGTTTCAAGGTCATGAAGGCTCGCTGGCAAGCCTCCGTCCAGACTACCCGTCGGGGTTGCTTCTTGGAAGTAAGCTCAGTGAGAGGGGCCACGATAGTGCCATACCCCTTCACGAAGCGACGGTAATATCCAGTGAGGCCCAGGAAGGCTCGGACCTCTGTTTGAGTCTTGGGGGGCTCCCAGGCGATGATAGCCTCAATCTTTGCCTGGAGGGGCTGCACCGTCCCTCTGCCCACCAAGTGACCTAGGTACACCACCGACCCCTGTCCGATCTGACACTTGCTGGCCTTGATTGTCAATCCAGCCTGTTGCAGGGCATGTAGAACAGCTTGCAGATGCTGCAAATGGTCCTCCCAGCTGCTACTGAAGACAGCAATGTCGTCCAGGTATGCAGCAGAAAAAGCTTCCATTCCAGAAAGGACCCTGTTCACCAGCCGCTGAAAAGTGGCAGGGGCATTCTTGAGCCCAAAGGGCATCACGCGAAATTGGTAGTGTCCCTCAGGTGTAGAGAAGGCTGACCTTTCCTTCGCCTCCTCGGTAAGGGAAATCTGCCAGTACCCTGAAGTTAGGTCAAAGGTACTTAAGTATTGAGCAGCTCCCAGCCGGTCAATCAGCTCATCCGCCCGTGGGATAGGATGTGCATCAGTTTTGGTCACTGAGTTCAAGCCTCGGTAGTCCACACAGAACCTCAATTCCGGTGTGGTGCCTGGTGGGGCAGCCTTTGGTACCAAAACCACCGGGCTAGACCAAGGGCTTCCAGAAGGTTCAATCACTCCCAGTTCCAGCATCTTGGCGACTTCACCCTTGATGCTGGCCTTCACCTTGTCCGACAGCCGGTAGATTTTAGACTTCACAGGTGGGCTGTCTCCTGTGTCCACGTCATGGGTACACAGGTGGGTCCTACCCGGGACAAGGGAGAACAGAGAAGAAAATTGCTCCAGGATCTGGCGGCAATCACCCTGCTGTTCAGGAGTTAGGGATGGCGAGAGAATTACTCCCTCCACCGACCCATCCTTTTCTTGGGACGAGAGAAGATCAGGGAGAGGTTCGCTTTCTTCTTCCTCTGCTCCATCGGTTACCATCATCAAGACAACCGCGGGCCTCTCATGATGTGGCTTGAGGCGATTGGCATGCAGCACCCTGTGGGGCTGCCTCGGGGCCTTAAGATCCACCAAGTAGGTGGACTTCCCCTTCTTTTCCAACACCTCAAAGGGGCCTGTCCAAAGGTCCTGGAGGGCATTTAGCTCTCCAGGTTCCATCACCCACACCTTCTGTCCAGGCTCCAGTTCCACTGGGTGAGCGTTGTGGTCATACCACTCTTTCATCACTGCTTGGCTGGCCTCCAAGTTGTCTGAAGCTTGCTTCCACAACTTAGCCATTTGGCTCCGGAAGGCCAGCATGTAGCTCACCACGTCCTGGGGAAGCTTTCTGGGAGTCCGTTCCCATCCGTCTTTCACCAGGCTGAGAGGTCCCCGTACAGGGTGCCCGTACAAAAGTTCGAAGGGGCTGAAGCCCACTCCCTTTTGTGGCACCTCCCTGTAAGAAAACAAGAGACAGGGTAGGAGGATGTCCCATTTCCTCCGCAGGCTCTCAGGTAGACTCCGTATCATACCTTTCAAGGTTTTGTTAAACCTTTCCACAAGACCATTGGTTTGTGGGTGATAAGGAGTGGTAAACCGATAGGTAACTCCGCACTCCTTCCACATAGCCCGCATGTATGCTGAAAGGAAGTTAGTCCCCCTGTCGGACACAACCTCCTTGGGGAAACCCACTCGGGTAAAGATCCCCATCAGGGCCCTTGCCACCACAGGTGCAGTGATGGTCCTCAGAGGTATTGCCTCTGGGTACCGTGTGGCATGATCCACCAAAACCAGTATGAACCGGTGACCAGCTGAAGTTGGTGGATCCAATGGCCCCACAATGTCGATGCCCACCCTCTCAAAGGGGGTGCTAACGACAGGTAGTGGTTCCAGGGGAGCTTTAAGCTTCACTCCTGTTTTCCCACTAGCTTGGCAGGTCACACACGTCCGACAGTATGTGTCAGACGCCACTTTCATTCGAGGCCAATAGAAGTGGGGGACAAGCCGGGCAAAGGTCTTGTCCTGTCCTAGATGCCCTGCCAATGGTATCTCATGAGCCAGTTCCAGTAGAAAGGCTCTAAAGCATTGAGGGACCACCAAGGCTCTGGCTGAACCATGGCCAGGTGCCTTGGGCTCACTGTAGAGGAGTCCATCCTCCCAGTAAATCCGGTAACTCCCTTCAATGTTTCCTGCTGCCTGGGCGTTGGCCTGTTGCCGCAGCCCCTCGAGAGTAGGACACTCTTTCTGGGCTTCACAGAATTCTTCCCTGGAAGGACCTCCCTCCACATGCCATTCAGTAGGGATGGGTAGGTTCTCCAAGGAAGCAACATTCTCCCCTGTGGACTCCAGATCCACCTCCGCAGGTGGTCCAGCTGTCTCACGAGGTGGAGATGTCGAGGCAGGGTCCTCCGGCCTCTGGTCCTTCTCCTCTCTGGCAGCTGGCTGGGCCATTGTTCCAGGCTCCAGCGTAAGCAAACTTCCCCTTCGGGCAGTCGCTGACCTTGTGCTAACACAAGTCCAGTCAGGGGGTCCCAGCATCGCAGAGTGAGTCTGGTACTCCACCCTCCTCCAAGCATTGTGCTCCATATCATTCCCTAACAGGCAGTCAACAGGCACGGCAGGGCTTACGGCAACTCGAAGTGGACCTGCAACCCCTCCCCACTCAAAGGGAACCTCAGCCACAGGGTAGTGGCCCAATCTGCCATCAGCCATTACGGCGGGATGGAGTACATCTGGGATGACCTGCTCTGGAGACACCAGCTGACTCCTTACCATAGTCATGCTGGCTCCTGTGTCTCTCAGAGCCTCCCCTCTACGGCCATTGATGGTGACCCACTGCTCATACTTAATAGTATTGGAGGGCAGCTGGGTCTTGGGAACCATCTCCTTATCTCCCAGGGACACTAAAGTGACACCCGCCCGCTCCCCTCCATTAACCAAAGGCATCTCCTCCCCGAGCACTACACTAGTGATTCCCGGGGCTTTTCCTCCAGTGGGAGGGGGTGGTCTTTTTGGGCATCTCACATCTCCTTTATAGTGTCCCACACCACCACACTCAAAACAATGAACAACCCTTGGCTGCTGGCTTTGGCCAGGGGTAGGGTTGTGAGGGGGGTTACTCTTGGGGATGAATCCTCTGCCCCTTCCTTGCGAAGTATTTTGTGGCCCTTTTGAGAACTCCCTCTTAGTTTCCCCTCCCTCTTTCTTCTGGGGGGCGCCCTGTCCTGGCTTCTGGGAATTCCCTCCAGTCCCCTTAGTCGACACCCGGGTACTAACCCAGATGTCCGCCTCCTCAGCAAGCTTCCTGGGGCTGGTCAGCTTGCTGTCCACCAGATGCTGTCTTAGCTCGGGAAGACACTTCTCGAGTAGGTGTTCCTTGAGTATGAGGTCATATAGTCCCTCATAGTCTCCTACTTCGCTGCCTCTTACCCAACCCTCCAGGGCCTTCCTGGAGTAGTCCAAGAAATCTACCCAGTTTTGTGTGCCCAGCTTGTAGCTGCCCCGGAACTTTTGCCTATATTTCTCAGGGGTCAACCCAAACTTCTTGAGCAGCGCTGATTTCATAGCCGGATAGTAGGTCTGTTCACTCTGGTCAAGGGCCAACAAAGTATCCCTGCCAGTGGGGGGCATGTATTTGTATAACCCACCTCCCCAGTGGACTTCCAGAATCCCATGGGCCCTCAGCGAGACCTCGTAGGCGGCTAGCCATTTAGCAATGTCGTCACTGGGTACATAACAAGCCATAATGTCTTTTGGTAGGTACGGTCTAGGTTCCCTGGTGTTGGTTTGGTTATCGCTGCCACCATTCTCTGGTTTGGGGGTACGTAAATTCAGGGCTTGCAAATCCATCTCTTTGATGGTCCGCTCATGCTCCAACCTCTTTTCCTCCCTCACCATGTCCATCCTGGCCAGTTCTATCCTCATCCTCCTCTCCTCCCTCCTGTCTTCTAACTCGGCGTCGGTCAGGCCCCTCTCTGACACACTACTGCCCACTCTAGAAGGGGTTCTAGGACCTGTTACAAGGTTCTCCCCTCCCGCCTGGTACAGTGTTGCGGTCTCCAGGACAGTGTCCTTGTCACTCCCCTCAGGATCTACCTCCTCCCCGGAATGAGCCTCTACCCATGCCCGAATACTGGTCAGCAGCTCAACTTTTCTGGCGCCTTTCTTGAAAAACACCCCCTGCTGCTGACACCATTCCTTCAATTAAGGCACAGTATAATTGTCTAGCTCTTCCACATTTATCTCCATTTTTATTTGAAGTATAAAATGCTACACAGGAGAAACCCACAGAGTGACCTGAGGTCAACCTCCACCCACCGCCAGAAGTCAATTTAGAAAAACCAAAAATGTAAATTAGGAGGGCCGCAGGGAGAAAACTCCAGGTGGGGTCTCGTGGTTGGCACTGCGTTACTAATAAGTAAGTGTAAGTACAAATCCGCTATCCCACCGCTGAAACACCAATTATGTTGGACCTAGATTACCCAAGCCTACATATGGTAGCTTGGCACAGTAGTGGTCTACAGCTAACTCCAGGCGTTGGCTAAGTACTTACAAGTCTTACCCACAGTAACACAGTGATGAACCACCAAAATAAAGACACAACACCTCTGTTTGGAAAAATACCGTTACCTTTTATAAAAATAATATGGCTCTTTGGATTTTAAATAATACAGGTTACAACATCAATTTCTTTTAGGAGTCAACATTACACTTTCACTAGGGAAATTACTTTTCCCTCTTCCAGCTGTGGAAAAAGCAGTAAATCATATACTATTGTCAAAGATTCAGCAGTACATAAAGGTAACTCTTTGGATAATGAATTGAAGCTCCTAAACTTCACACTATGCAGGGTTACTTTACATTAATGCACAATGACACCAATTATTCAATAATAAAGCCTGCTAATTCATTGGTTATGTTATCACAATCAGGGTTATGCTTTCTAACCCCTTCTCTTCTATGGCACAGAATGAATCTCAAGGGAATTAGAATGGTCAAGGCACCTTATCTGCTTATAGACCTGTTAAGGTATCTGTTAACCTTATACCCCTTTGTGCTCAGCACTTCCCCTTTTCACACCCCCTCTCTCCTTACTGTCTGGGTGGCAGATATGCCACAGTCCACAGGCCTTCAGCTGACACCTGCCTCTTGGGCTCCCCCGACCAGCTGCTTCCCTGTGCTGGCGTGGGGAGAACCTTGCCGACCTCCTCAGCCCAAGCGCGCTTCCGCCTGTCAGCGCTGGGCTAGGGGGCCTCGTTTCAGGCTCAGCGCGGTGTTTTCCTGCTTCTGTGGGTCGCTAGGGGTTGGTTGGGCGGTCGTCTGCTCAAGCGCTAGTTCCTCCCGTGAGCGCTCTCAAGTAGGGAATTACCGCTGACAACACGGCGCTCAGGAGAGACGTCTGGCGCCACCTCAGGCAACCCGATGGACGCGCTGATCTCTGGAGCATGCGCGTCACTCCGCAATGGCTCCGCCTCTCAAGTCGCGCTGCTCTTCGGCGCCTGCGTGTTCCTCACCGGACCTCGTCACACAGGGAACACTGCACCCCTGGGCCTGCTCGACCCTAGGCCCCTCCTGCTTGAAGTAGCGGTCGCGCTACTGCCTTGCGCGGAAGCGTTTCCTAGCTTCCCCTGACGCGCCCGGTGCCCCCGGGGTCCCGCAGACAGACCACACAGCGCCGCTCCTCACACGCTGTCACTTCCCTCACCCGGCTCCAGAGAAAGTATCTTCCTGATCGGGCACTCGCTCCTCCGGGTGCTTCAGGCTCCGCAGTTCCCCAACCACCTCAAGGCGCTTCAAGGGATCCACAACTGACTCGACACCCTGGTAGGTGCAGCGCTGGGCAGGGGATATGGGATTGAGTTTCAGAAGGCAGGTCCTGTCAGTTTTTACAGGAATGCTGATCCAGAAGGGTCTTCTTTCTCACGTAGCTCGATTTCTTGGTCAATAGTTGATATCTTGAGAGAGGGATCGGTCAAGGGCTGAAGGGGGAACAATCCTCTGAAGTAACTGTCAGCCTCAATGACAAACTAGCTGCTCTCAGTGTGTCCACCTCCTCTCACCACTGCCTCACTCCTCTACTCTGGGGTCAGCACAAAATGGCTGCTGGTCACTGGCCTTATATAGGGTGGCCTGAGACCTGCAGAATCCTCTAGTGTATTCTAGAAAGTTCCCTAATGTTAACCTATGGACCTGTCCTCCAGTAGTGTCCGTTATGGCAGTTGGTGGACACCATTTTAGGTCTCTGGAGATCCCTAGATTTTCAAGGGAGCTGACTAGGCCTCACAGGTTATGAGGGAAAAATGGCGTCATCGCCAAGGAACACCTAGCCTCCTGACAGCATTAAAAAACTCCTGATGGACACATGTAAAAATAAAAATAGAAACTCTGGGAGGCTAAGGGGGACAAAAATAAATCATGGTGGTTAGAGTCTTCCCAGAAGCAGACAGGTCTAACACTAAGCAAAACTCAATATCTGATGAATCCCTTCATCTGCTACTTATACAGTTATCCATGCCCTGGATGTGTATGTTTGCACTCATGAAATTAGCCAATCACTTTTCCTCCTGTCCTATATTTACCCAGTGATTTACAGTTGACTTATGTTATAGTGTGCTGTATTGTGCTGGGCTAGGCCCAACTGTTATGCACTTATAAAAACACCCAAATACTCACCATGCATTCTTACAATGATGCAGGTGCAACATATGCAGTGCTGTAATCACCTATGCACTACTTCTGCACTGATGCAATCACTTAGGCACCATTTGTGCGCTTATGAAATCACCCAATCACTTGCTATCTACTTCTGTATCTCCCAGGTATTACCCTTGCAGGTTAGGAATCACTCAGGGGTTTACTTGCATAGTACCTCCTCCAGTTATGCAATGATGCAGGTTGTTGCTGTGTAGCCATCTCATTACCTACACACTACCCTTACAGTGTCAAATCATACGTGGTTCTACTGCAATCAGGTATTCACCTAAGCAGTACTCAATGACTGATGAATCCCTTCAACTGCTGCTTATAGAGTTATATATCAACTGGATGTGTATGTTTGCACTCATGAAGTTAGCCAGTCACTTTTCATCTTGTCCTGTACTTACCCAGTGACTTACAGTTGACTTATGTAATAGTGTGCTGCTTTGTATTGGTTAGGCCCAACTGTCATGCACTTATGAAAACACATACGAAATCTCTCCATGCAGTCTTGCAATGATGTAGGTGCTACATATGCAGTGCTGTAATCACTCAGGCATTACCTCAGCACTAATGCAATCACTTAGGCACTATGTGTGCACTTAAGAAATCACCCACTCACGTGCTATCTACTTCAGTAATCTCACAGATATTACCCTTGCAGGCTAGGAATCACTCAGGGGTCTACTTGCATAGTTCCCCCTACAGTTATGCAATGATACTGGCTATTGCTGTGTGGTGATCTCATGACCTAAACACTACCCTTGTAGTCTTCAAATCACAAATGCTTTTCTGTTGCATTCAGTTATTCACCTAGGCAGTACTCAATGTCTGATGAATCCATTCAACTGCTACGTATACAGTTATCCATGCACTGGATGTGTATGTTTGCACCTATGCAATTAGCCAGTCACTTTTCATCTTGTCCTGTACCTACCCAGTAAATTACAGTTGACTTATGTTATGGTGTTCTGCTTTATACTGGGATAGGCCCAATGGTCATGCACTTATAAAAACACCCAAATACTCACCATTCAGTCTTACAATGATGCAGGTGCAACATATGCAGTGCTGTAATCACTCAGGCATTACTTCAGCATTGATGCAATCTCTTAGGTACTATCTGTTCACTTATGAAATCACCCATTTACTTGCTTTCTACTTCTGTAATGCTCCAGATATTACCCTTGCAGGTTAGGAATCACTCTGGGTCTACTTACATAGTACCTCCTACAGCTATACAATGATGCAGGCTGTTGCTGTGTAGCAATCTCATTACCTACACACTACCCTTACAGTTTTCACATATGTGTTTGTGCTGTATTCGGGTATTCACCTAGGCAGTACTCAATGACTGATTAATCCCTTCAACTGCTACTTCTAAAGTTATCTATGCACTGGATGTGTATCTTTGCACTCATGAAATTAGCCAGTCACTTTTCATCATGTTCTGCACTTACCCAGTGACTTATGTTGCAGGTATTCTGCACATACACAGAACTATGCAGAAGAAACCAAGACCTTGGTGTGCAGCGGTGTACCAGAAAACCCACCTATGTGCCCAGAACCCCAATCCAACTAGCTATAGTCTCTCATTCGTTCTCCGTACTACAGCAAAGCATGATTAGACATCCTAGTACATGTCACTTCGTCCTTCTCAGAAATTGCGGGAAGAAGAACACTTTTTTGTTCAAACACTCATACTTGTCCACAACGTGAGTAAACAGAGACCTGGTATAGTTAAAAATGTTTATTTTAACTAACTTGCTCTATAATGCAGTACACAAGCCAATACTAGAAGCAAAATTCATAAGAAAAATATAATCAGCATGGTTACAATTCCATAAATCACAAAAGGGGAAACCATATTGAAATGACAGTGGAAACAGGTCTACAGCACCTTACCACCCTCCCCGTGCTATAAGCTAGTTTATTATAATTATAGAAGATCTCTGAGCTGTGTCTGGGGGACCCCATACCTCCAAGTTTAGATGCAAGGAATCACATCTCAGGACAAGCATAGCTCTTCTTCGTAGGAATGAATGTCTCCAAGTGTCTTTTCATGCACACAATGCAATGCCATATTAAAAGCACCCAACTTTCAGTAGTGCAGCTGTGTTCTATGTTGTGTCTATGGGCGTGGGACTGGCCAAAGTGAATCAACAGTATACATTGCGTTTTTTACCTTGAACAGGCTGTGCAGCCAAGGAGCACAGTGTACAGCTAAATGTGTGAAAGGCAGACAGTTCTCATGTGAAAATTCACCAGCACCAGCAGTCTATCCACAAGAATAAAGCCATAGAGTAACATGTGCAAAGCGGCAACATGGCTGCCATGCATATACTCACTAATGCTAATTTAGCAATGTCTGCAGTTAATCCCATGACCTCACTACACCCTCCCCTGCTCAGGCCTTTGGACCGAGGTTTATGAAGAACACAGATTTCAAGAAGTATGAGCTAGAAGTTAGAGTATCGATCTTTAAGTGAATTGAGATTCTGGCATAACATTTTGGGAAGGAAAAAAAATCTTTTGTCATTCAACAAGGTTGACATATACAAAATATCAAGAAAAGAGGTTAAAAGTGAAAAGAAACAAAAAAATCCTGCAGATGATCAGTGCCAGCCAGGTTAATCCATCAAAGTGTATGAGCAGTAAGTTGCAACAGCCTCGAAGAGGACGTCATTGTTATCGTCAGAAAAAAGAGTCACATTCCGCTCAAGCAAACTGAAAGAAAAAACATGTTCCTCAATAAGTGGTGCCTCCAGCACCATCAGAGGGCAACTTGATGTAACTTTGTAGTAGGAAATCCTGTGCCCCTGTACAGATATCCAACTGTGCCAAAACTCCAAGCGCAGCTGTCAGGCCATAATCCCAACACCGGAACACTCTTACTAATGAGACTCTAGGGGACTCATCAGCAGATCAAAATCCAGTGCAGTAGATACCGTAGAGACAAAGGTCCAATGCCCATTCAAATGACCATTCCAAGCAGGTGAAGACAGGTTGCACGCAAGTGTCGTATGCAAAATTAAAGAACAATCCGTAAGCCACGCTGAGTGTGGCCAGGGGCAGAGTGCCATAGCATTCACACATATGGTTATGAAACATCTGCAGCCGATCTTGGCTGTGTAGTGCCACAGGAAGAGCAGCCATTGCGCAGCAGGCAAATTAACAGCAGTACTCCAGGAGCTAAGGTGAGGAATAGTGGCAACCCATCGAAGACGCTGGAAAAAATAGAATGAATAAATGCCGGTATCACATCAAATATCAAATATAGTTTGAAAAGAAGTCAGTAGGCCAGATCACACAACTTTAGAAAAAATGGGCCAAGTCGGTAGTATGAGAGGCACTGAAAATGGAATGATTTAAAGCACCGAAATGCCACAGGAGATCAGTATTAGGAAGGGCTTGCACCTCTGATCGGGTACTGACCGCATGAAGGACGAATGCTTCATGTGCAGATATGAGAGACATTTCTTTTTGGGATTACAATGCTCTAATTCTGCTCATCTTATCGAAGCCTGCCCTCAAGGTCGGAATGGAAAAACAGACCGAGTTATGGGGGCAGAAACAGTACATTTTTGCAGCAAACCACACGTTGCAAGACTGTCACAATGTAAGGGGTGCCAGTAAGCATATTGCAGAATTCCTCATTATTTAAAAGCAGATAACTACAGTTTGCAAGCAGAGAGAAGTAGGTGTAATAACTGCCACTGGAATACCTTTCAGAATGCATTCTAGATTTGGGGCCATAAGGTTACAGGCTCTGTATGCTGTATATTTTTGCAAACAGAGAATGACCTATGGTTAAATTGCACAATTCTTCAGTTAGGTAAACTTTGTTGTCATCCCGCAAGCATCTGTAAGCAAATGGTAAGGACCACACCTCATGAAGCAAAGCACTGCCTAAGGGTTCATAGCAGCCTAGGGGGTAATGCTTCATACAGAAGCTAAATTTAAACAAAGGAAATGGTAAGGTTATTACCCCATGGAGGAGCTCAACAGCAGCTTCAGTTTCGGCCACCGAAAAAGGCAAAAGTTCTAATTTTTCAATATGTAAAAGAGTGTATGTAGCTTCTTTCATGGACATAAGTCGTTGTTTGTCTGTTAAGTTAAAAGGCAAAAACAAAGATGACGGGTTCAAATATTCCCAAGGAACTTTTCCCATTTTTTTTTATAAACAACTTTATTGTGTTTTGGAAATACAAGCACCAACAGCACAGCAGTGGAAAGCACCAATATTGACATAGTACAGTAAAAGAAACACAGTCATCGCATGTCAATCCCGCTCTCAAGCTGTAGACATCCACTTCTCGTCTAAAGGACAGGCTAGTCCATGGCTCCCAGCCACTTGCCCCACACCCTCCGAGGTTTCTTAGGGCATCCTCGGGCCTCATACATAGGTTTTTCCTGAGCCACGCACCAATCCACCCCCCTTCGCCATGTCTCCAAACTTGATTGTGTGGGAAGTTTCCAGGAGGCGGCAATGTCCCTCTTGGCCACAACCATGGCTGTATTGTAAAATACCTTCTCGTTCCAGGACCCGTCTATGCCGTCAGTAATCCTGAGAAGGGAGTGACATGGGTCATGCAGAACCTCCCACCCCAGAACCTCGGACAATTCCCCCTCGATCCCCCCCAGAACTGTGCCAATCGAGAGCATGCCCACACCATGTGATAGAAATCAGCCGGGTCCTGACCGCATCTCATGCATGCAGCGGACGGGAAAAGCAGGCTTGGTGTAAGCGTTGCGGGGTCAAGTAAGCCATGTGAATGTAGTATAATTGGATCAAGTGGAGTTTAGCAGATGTGTTGACCATTTTGGGGGACATGAGGGCATCACGCCAGTCTTCCTCATCCAGAGCGCCCACCCATTCCTCCCATTGGCCCCTGAGTTGGTCGAGTGAGGTCAGGGTGTTGTTGACCAGCATCTTGTTGATGCGGAAGATGCCCCCCTCCCCAGGTCACCCATCATGATCTGCGCCTTGGGGTGACTGTATTCTGGGACCCTGGTATCCTCTGATATATGTACGTGGAGGGCGTGTCGCAATTGTAAGTATTTATAAAATTGTGACAGATGCAGGGAATATCTGGACTGGAGGTCCTTAAAGGAGCGCATGTGGCTGCTAGCCCACACATCGCTAAGCTGAGAGATCCCAATAAGTTCCCACGTTTGACATCCCTGTAGCACACTGACCGCTCGGAGACACGCGCCGTGCCATAGAGGCGTAAGTTGAGTGAGCTTGTGCGTCCATTTGGTGTGTCTTAGGGCTGCTCTCCAGGCTAGAAGTACGGAGCAGGAGACATCGGGCAGGGTGGACGGGATGGGTTGCCCATATAGTACAGATTTGATCTTGGGCAGGCCAAGCACATAAAGTTCCAGCATGTAGGCTGGGTCGGACCAACCCCCATTAAACCAAACGTGTATATTCAAAAGACGGGTTGCTAAGTACTAGAGATATAAATGTGTCATCGCCTTGCCCCCATCGAATGATGGGATCTGACAGGTCCTTAATGGAAACCAGGCCCTCCCTCCCCCCAGAGGAAATTAGCAGCCGTTGTGTCCAGTTCTCGAAACCAGGCCAGTGAAAAACAGAAGGGGGTATTTTGGAGAGCATACAATCTGGGAAGGATCACGATTTTGATTAAGTCGAACCTCCCCAGGGGGTTCATGGGCAGTGTTTGCCATTTGTGAAGGTCACAAAGGGGAAACTTTATTGACAGTCCATTTGTGAAGGTCCGCCTTGGCTTTCTTCACAAGCGGGGCAATATTAAGGGACCACCCCAATTCTGGGAGAAGCACGACCCAGATCCAGAGATACTTAAAACGTTGAAGCAGTGTTGTGGACTGCCAGTCATAGCATTCTCTGGATAGATGGAACGGGACCAGGTCCGACTTGTTAGGATTCATTCGGAGACCAGAGGGCTGCCCGAATGAGCTCAGGATCTGGAGACAGCGGGGGCCAGACTGGGCAGGATCAGTTAAGAAGAGCAGGATGTCGTCCACGTAAAGGATCTTGTCCACTTCAGAGCTGGGCATTCCCATTCCCGATTGAGGCTCGTGGACCGAATCCCGGATGGGAGAGGCTCCATTGCCAAGGCGAAGAGAAGAGGTGACAGGAGGCACCCCTGTCTCGTTCCTCACTGAATGGGGACGGCGCCAGAAAGAGCCCCAATAACCAGAACGCGGGCCTGTGGCCGGGTGTAAAGAACCCCAACCATCCGTCAGAACTGAGGGCCGAAGCCCATTTCCACCAGTACATTTCCACTAATACATCTTCTAAATACGACCAGTCCAGTTTCCCCATTTTAAGAGTTTGTAAGTCCTGCATTACTGAACGCAATTGATTCTATCCATGATACGAAACAGACACATCATCTTGTACAATATCAACAACAGATGAAACAATACTGTCCAACGTGTAAATGAGCGAAATAAAGTGTGTTAATATTATTATGAACAACAGCAAGGACTTTTTCTAAATTAGCCTGGTCTATCACCCTTAAACGGGAAGCAGCCTCAATTTGAAACAGCTTCCATATTTCAGTATAGGCTGCGTAAATAAATCATTTCGATAAATGTTGTTTTACTGACGACAGTGTTGAGTGTTTAACTAGTTTTTACATACTTTTCCAACAGAGTAGGTGGAAAACGAATGGGAGTTAGAAAAACGTGTATCAGGCCTATCCTGTGTATAGCCAGGTGCCTTGTCATGGAAACGGAGTTGGCAAGAATCTGAGCTGGTCTGCCAAACCAACCAACCAACCTTGGGGGTCTAAAGCAGAAATATTAAAAGTAACATTTTGAATCAAGGATTGCAAATTGGCAATAGAATAATCAGTATGAATGGTCCAGTTAAGATAACTAGCCAGAGCAAGAATGGCAGGGGCATTCATTTGCTTTGAAGTAGCCAATCCAAAACACGTAGTCTGATAGTCAGAATCATTCAAAAATAAAATTTGAGTCGGGATGAGACACGCACGATGTAAAGCTTCAGTGCCCTGCACCTGCCAGGATCTAGAACCCCACATAGATTTAAGATCTACTGTGGCCTGCCACAGATCATAGCCACCCACTGACAATTCATGGACGAAACATTTGATTTAAAATAAATATGATTCCGGTTTGAATTTAAAAAAATCTGTAAAATATGTAAATTTGTTCAAAAATGTTTTTGAGCTACCTTCCAATGGAGCCGGTCAATGTTCCCACTGTGTGTTATTAAAAACATTTCTAAATGTATTAGCTGTATTCAGTTAATGATGGCCATTAATGCTGGTAGCAAATCAAATCAGCATAATTTGCAGTATTCAAATACAAATCCTCAGCATCAAATGCAGCATAATACTTCAAATCTGAAAACAAAGATTGTATGGCTTGTACATCCCAATCATCAGACCGTATATTGTGTTTAACTATATCAGCCCTGGAAACACGAAGTATATTTGGTACGTTAATTATCCACTGCATCCCAAACTATTCCATCCACAACTGGCCAGTCAGAGATGTTGACAAAAGTCAGGTCCATTTTCATGATGTGAGAAGACAAATGCGGGGCCAAAGTTCCATCGAACAGTTTCACAGCAGAACAGTCAGGTATGTACTAGTGACCATTTATGACGAGGAATGTCACAAATCCAAATGACATAAATAGAAAAATGGCAAAGTGGACCATCCAGATGTGTGTCCAAGGCGGAACCAAATAAGTCTTTTCAAACCAGGCCACAAAAATGGTGAATTTGGTAGGGGTAAATGATGTTGTAACTTGACATTGTCCACTGAGACGTTTCTGTTCTCTTTCCGACCAGGAAGTGGTGGTAAAATGACTGTACAAGTTCCCTTCATGCCAAGCACTGGGAAAGGCACATGATAAGAGGGGCCAAACTCTTTTTTGTTCTTCATCTACTCTCGGACCAGGTCTGTATGGAGACAAAAATTTGACCTACACTCCCAAAGACCGAATGGCCTCCTTGAACGCCTTAGAGGCAAATGCTGGACCCTGGTCTGAATGGACAGTGCCACATGCAAAAAATCCAACAAAGAAACGCAAATCGCTGATGTCAGTTCTAGCTCCAGCACTGCGTTTTGGCCACACCCAGAGAAAACGAGTGCATGAATCAACTGTATCTAAGATGAATTTATAGGCAGTATCTGAAGAAAAAGAACGGCAGTGATCCAAATAAACACATCCAAAAGGCCTATTAGATACACACAGCAGTGTTTGTGGTGGACGTGTTACAGTAGATGGCTTAATCTGTTGGCAAATGTCACACAAAAGCACACAAGTACAGGCTTGTTTATATACACCACGCTACCAGTAATGCTGCTGTAAGATGGAAACAGTCGCAGACACTCCAGCATGGGCCAAAGCCAAGCCTTCATATGCGGCTGTTATCAGTGAAAGTCTGCGGTCCACGTTGGGAATCAACCTGCCACACACGTCATTAATCCTCACGTAAGGAACTTTATCTGGACTTAAGTGATAGGAGTATCTCGACGGGAAACCCTGCGGGTAATTGCCACCCTTCTCTGTAGCAGCAATTGCTGCCAAGATGTCATTATCAATCTTATTCATGGATCATGTAACCGCTGCAACTAAAAATGTGGCTACTGCAGATTTACCTGCTTCCTCAGCCAAACTATTGCCAACTGCGTGTACTCCTACACGCTGGTGGCCAAGAGTATGAATTGTATGTGTGAGTGGCAGACGTTCATTAAGATCTGCAACTCGAACCCAAAGCATCTTATGCTTAATTGTGCTGCCTTCAGAATCACGATAGCCATTTTGTGACCAAAGGAGTAAGTTGTCATTGAAAGACTGAACACAGTAATAAGAATCAATTACAATGAGAGTAGTCACATACGGGTCTGCAAACTCAAGTGCAAGCACCAGGGCACGTAGCTCAGCTAATTGGGCGGTACAGTCTTCTAGTGCCTGAGTGTGTACGACACTTGACTTGAACTCGCCATTCACTATGGCACCTGCCACAATTGCGCATGCTGCCGAATAAGACTGCTTTGACCCTGTTGCCAGCTGCTCTGAACCGTCAGTGTAAATGATACAATGGTACTCCTCCAATGGATGCATAGACAGAGGAGCAGGATGAACAAATTCATACTGTAAAATATCCTGTATTTGCAGGGAGGAGTCGAAGATGAAGGTGACATCCAAAGATGTCAATGAAGTAGTCCATTGTATCCAAAGCGGATGCAAAGCTTTTGAGTTCGGTACACTTGCCTTCGTCACTGCTTCTAAATCAAGATATGGTGTCACAACCAAAATGCGCTTCCCCTGTGCCAGTGCGTGTTCCTTCAGGATCGCCATCTGGACAGCTGTCAAAATCTTCTCAACAGTGGAAAACCGCAGTTCAGCCGAAGTGTACAAATGTGACTTGTAAGCAATTGGCACTGTGTCACCTTCATTAAACGTCAAGTATGTGAAACCCACTGCGCCTGGCATGATACGTAATTACCAGGTTAGTGTGGTTATCATGTGTCAACAAGTATTTAGATTCAAGAAGATCAGACTGCAAAGATTGCAAGATAGCTGAATGTTCCAGCAGGCTTTAGAAAAAGTAGGTTGTATCAAGGCATACAATGGTTTGATACGCTGGGCATACACAGGAATATAGGTTCGACTGAAGTTTAAAACTTCCAGCAAAGACTGTCATTTTTTCAGGGTTGTAGGAGGTCACAAACGTTTGTATTTCTCCAAGAAGTGAGGCGTCAAGCCTCTACCTTCATTATTGAGCGCGGAGCCCAAGAACAACGCTGTGTACTCTGCAATGTGTGATTTCGCAAAGTTAAACCTATAGCCGTAGTCCACCAACAAAACTATGATGTGGTCCATTCAACAAAGATGCGGCCATCATTTTTTATCTGTGTGATAAATATCATCAATGTATGAGTCCGCATCAGGGTCTATGCCGTCTAACGAAGAGACTACATGGACGGCGAATACACCTGCGCTGTTCCTATTGCCCATTGCCAAGCGCCGTAATTGTTTCTGTTTTCCGCCAGCTCTAAAAGTAGTCCATTGACTGCTTTCAGGTGAAAGGTTGTGACTGAAAAAGCTGTTGGAAATATCCTGGATAGTTTTATATTTTTGTCCACTAGAGCAGAACTATGGGTATTCTGAACTGCACAGGTGCAACAATGAGAATTCAAATGTCGGTAATCCAAAAGTAAGCGGTACAACCCATCGGGTTTGGTTACGGTAAACTGAGGGTTATTCATCGGTGACACAAGTCTCAATGACTCCTTGATACTCTAAGTGATCTAGAGTCCCAGAAATTGGAGCTTTTGCTTCCTGCCGGAGGGGATACTGGGTTTGTGGCTGTGGCATAGACCGTAATGGTATCTCATGTCGGCAAGAATCTTTATGCCAGCCCACCTGAGTACAGTATAGTGCTTAAACCAAAAAACCTTTGCATGCTCCTTGGAGACGTTATGTGAAAAACTCAGGAGTATTACTTCCTCCCCCCTAGGAGCGGCAAGATCAAAATACGGGGACAATCTGCCTTTGCCAAAAAAATGTCATAAGAAGAGGTCAGTTTTTCCCAAAAAATCCCTTTAATTACCCGCTGTATGTCACCTTCAATCATTAGGACTATGTCATATATTCTGTCAATGTTAGAAATGGGGTTACCAATTCTACAGGGGGTAGAATGGAGCAGAGCGGCAGGCCAAACTTCAGAGGACATGCGTAAAGCATCCACGCAGTACACACAGACGACACACAAGGAACACTAAAAAAGAGACAGAACACCGCTTCTGGTTGGAAAAAGAATAAGTTTTGTATTATCTCCAACCTGCAAAGGTAAAACACATTAAAGCCCAGTAATCACAAAAGGACGTCAACGGGTGCCAGGGCAATGGGTCTCAGGGGGATTATTTACAAGGAAAATGGGAAAAAGAATAAAAGGTAAGTAAGTCCATTAGTGCCCAGCTGAAATGGAAAGGATGTTAGCAAATGCATAAACATAGGGTCAATATCGCATGGCCAACACAGGTTTTAATCCCTAGCATCACCTGGGTAGAAGGCTGTAGCGTAAAATAAATCATTAGGCGTGAAGACCCCTCATGCATGGCATCAGCATACAAGCAATCAATAGGCCCAAAATATTAACCTCATTGGTAACATCAGTCTGCAGATAACAGCCCTCTGCATAAAGATAAACATTAGTCATGGAAGCCCCTTGTGCATAAACTCCTTAGGCCAGCAACACTGTGCAAATATGAATAGATCAACAGCTTTAACAGCAGGAGGTAAATCTGAAACCTTACAGGCCTAAAACACCTTTAACAAGGGACTTCAACATCAGCACCTGGGGCATATATCTCCCTAAACCTCAGGGGTGTACTGAAGATGAACCTGGGGGCATACAACCACTAGACTTAACTCAGGGCATAGGGCATCCTCCTCGATGTGAGTACACCATTTAATACATAAACCCTAGGCATCTGTTCTATTGATGCCCAGCTCAGGAGCCTCAGTTCCTTTTGGGCCGCTTCAGTTTACCAGGGGTCTGGCACAACTACAGTCTCCGGGGGGTAGGACGGCCTCAGTGGTAGCCAAACAATAATCCCGGGGGCAATGAGGGGTAGACTCCCTCCTTGAACAACTCCCCATGCAGGCGCCACAGATCCTTGAGAGCACAATCCTCCCAACACGGTGCTCAGCAGGTACAGCGCTTAGAGTACACAGCGGCGCTCTGGGGGCAGTCACAACAGCGCTGACAGCGCTCAGGCCCGCAGCAGGCAGTACAGTTCAGGCAGTGTGAGACCACCTAGGGCTTCTGCAACACAGCACTTCCACGATTATAGCGCTTAGCAGGCACTCAGCAATTTAATTCACAGGCCCAAGTGGCGGTATCCCCTGACAGCATGTCCCCTCACATTCATGTCCCTGCTCTGACTCAGCACATGACAACTCTACTGCTCTACCTACACCAGAGAGGCTGAAAGCTCCTAGAATTCTCAGACAAACTAGTTCTAACTGGCTCAGGGGGAGGAGTAGAGCACCATTGGTGCCAGGCTTTCCCTCCAAATGCAGGGATCGCAGGGTACCTTACAACTAGACTGCTAACCTCCTGCAGTCAGGGGGCACAACGCACAGCCTTGGCATCCATTTCAAATGCAAAACACAAATGCAGCATTTCATCAGAGTACATGTTTACAATGGGGGAAAATAAGTGTACACACCATTGTATTGCATTTTACATTAACATGGCATCTCACATCACACATGGCCTATTCAGTGATCTTTACCATGGGGGAGACATCTCAAATTAGGGGGGCAAAAAGCGAAACATTTTTGGGGAAAAGGGCCAAGTCCAAAAGTCAGGGAGAGCCACTCAGGTGTTGTACTAGAGCTCTGTGCACCTCAATTAAGGAGGCGTGCAAGACATGCACTTCTGCTACTGCTACTGCTAAATAACGTGGATGTGGTGTGTACCCGGCCAAAAGCTGGCCAAGTGGCCCCTGGATTTGACCTAAACAGACCGGAGTCTGTAGAGCGCCATTAAACCAAACACGGTGTTGCCATGCCAAACTCGGAACTTCAATTTATTTATTTATTTATGTATTTATTATTGCAATTTATAAAGCGCAACATATGCCCGTAGGCGTCTTGCCGCTGTAACTTCAGTTATAGTCTAAGAAGGCTAGCAAGCTGTCATTGATGAAAGAGAGCGGACGCGTTACTGGTCAAACAACTATGTCTTCAACAGTTTCCTGAACTGGAGAAGAGAGTGACTTAATCTAATAGTTAATGGAAGAGAGTTCCAAAGTTTGGCTGCTATAACCGTAAAACGTCTGTCTCCCCAAGTGACAGTCCTTTTGCGCGGTACCGTTAGTTGATGCAGCGTCATAGATCCTAACTGTCTAGTCGGACAGTAAGCAGAGAACTGCTCTTTGATAAACTTTGGCCCTTGTTTGTGAAGCACTTTGAATGTCAGGCATAACGTTTTAAATTTGATCCGATTTTTAATCGTCAGCCAGTGGTAGCTTCTGATTATTTGGCTAATCGGTTTAAATTTAGGGGTCCTAGAAAGTAGTCTTGCCGCCGCTTTCTGAATCGTTTGTAATTTGGAGACCACTTTGACTTGGGCATTGGCAAATAAGCCATTGCAATAATCCAATGAAGAGAGCACAAGTGAACATTTACAGTTTTACCAGCGCTTTCCGGATGAAAAGGGGTTATCTTTTTTATGAGCCTGAGTTTATGAAATGCATTAGATGATGTTTGGTTTGCATGGGTGACAAAATTGAGCTTCTCATCAAAGGTAATTCCCAGAATCCTGACCCTTGGGACTGGATTTGGGAGAGCTCCAAGAAATGGAGGCCACCAAACCATGACGGGGAAATCTTCCCAAAAATGACCACCTCCGTCTTCTCAGAATTAAGCCTAAGGCAGTTAGCGTTCATCCAATTTTTAATCGCCAGCATGCCTTCTTGGAAGCGTGCAGCTACCTCTTCTCCATCGTTGTTAATGGCGAGCAGAAGCTGAGTATCATCAGCATAGGAGGCAAGGCTCATCTGGTAGGTTTTAATAACCCTTGCTAAGTCCGACGCATAGATGTTAAAAAGTGTCGGACTTAGACTGAGCCCTGGGGAAACCAACATGGTAACGCCAGTTCCGCCGATTTAAATGGTCCTAGCATTACGGCCTGTGTTCTACCAGATAGAAAAGAGGCAAGCAGGTCCTTTGCTCTGGATTGAATGCCCATATTTCCGACACGGTCAATCAGAATGGAGTGATTGACCGTGTCGAAAGCCGCAGATAAGTCCAGCAGTATAAGCACTGCTGTCCCCCTCCCGGTCCCTGATGACTCTGATGTCATCAGCGGCTTTAATAAGAGCCGTCTCCGTGCCGTGGAGCTTGCAAAACCCAAACTGTGAGTCATCTAATAGATTGTTTTCTTCGATGTAATTAGACAACTGACATTCATTGGCCTCTCAAGCACTTTGGCTAGAAACTGCAAGCTGGTTATTGGTCTGTAATTCTTCAGCACGTCTTTGTCTAAGCTAGGTTTTTTGAGGAGAGGTTTTAGGAGAGTGTTCTTCAGCATGTCCGGATAAATCCCTGACGTAAGTATCACATTACAGACTTGAGTAATGACTTCACTGACGAAATCAATTACAGGAGGGTAAACTTTGGGAGGGCACGGATTTAACGCCAATCCCGTTTTTATGAGTTTCATGATGTCCATTATTTGTTCCTCCACAAGTTCTTTAAATTGAACTAGTGAGCAGTCAGGGGGTGCGATGTAAGTATCGAACATAATAGGTTTGTCACTAGCTGAGAACTCTGCATAAATATCATTTACTTTGGCAAAGAAGAAGTTAGCCAAGGAGTCACAGAGAACCTGAGAGGGAGAGGGAACCATATCTGGAGATTTCCCAGCCAGTTGTTTCACTACATCGTATAGTTGTTTACTAGAAGGGATGAAAGAGGTAGCCGAGTGGATGACGACCAGCCGCCTGAAACTGAACTCAGACAAGACGGAGGTCCTCATCCTGGGCTCCACACCCACCGCCTGGGACGACTCCTGGTGGCCCCTCGCCCTGGGCACCGCACCCAAACCGACAAACCACGCACGCAACCTGGGCTTCATCCTGGACTCCTCCCTCTCCATGACCAGACAAGTCAACGCCGTCTCCTCGGCGTGCTTCAACATCCTGCGCATGCTACGGAAGATCTTCTGGTGGATCCCCACGGAGACCAGGAAGACCGTCACCCAGGCCCTCGTCACCAGCCGACTGGACTACGGCAACGCCCTCTACGCCGGAACCACCGCCAAGCTCCAGAAGAGACTCCAGCGAATCCAGAACGCCTCAGACAGACTCATCCTCGACATCCCACGAAACAGCCACATCTCCGGACACCTGAGAGACCTGCATTGGCTCCCCGTCAACAAAAGAATCACCTTCCGTCTCCTCACCCATGCACACAAAGCCCTACACGATCAAGGCCCGAGCTACCTCAACAACCGAATGAACTTCTACGCTCCCAAACGCCACCTCCGTTCAGCCAGCCGTGCCCTCGCCACAGTCCCACGCATCCGTAGAGCGACAACAGGAGGAAGGTCCTTCTCCTACCTGGCCGCCAAGACCTGGAACTCCCTCCCGGCCGACCTGCGCCTGACCCAAGACCACCTCTCCTTCAGGAAGAAGCTCAAGACCTGGCTGTTTGAGCAGTAACGGCACCCCCCCCCCCCCTAAGCACCTTGAGACCCAACGGGTAAGTAGTGCGCTCTATAAATGTCCTTGATTGATTGATTGAATTCTTTGCATTATCAATTTGTTCTCCAAAGTACTTCTTTTTTGCCTCAGTAATCATTTTTTTTGTATGTGACCATTGTCTCCCTATCACTCAATTTACTATCCAGGTCAAGAGTTCTATAAGGCCGAGATACATTAGGTGTTGGAGTGGGAGTGTATACATGGAACAAGTTATCATCTCCATTCACTGCTGGAAAAGTTACCCAAGAATAAAGCACCTCAAAGTGGAAAGCTGGAACAGCGCCAACCACAAAAATAAGTTCGATACCCATGTCCGGCACTCCATATGCGTGCAAATGACGACGGACCGGTGAGGGGCTATGTGCTGAAATATCGACCTCAGCCATAAGGAATAGAAAGGAAGAACAAGGTAATGCATGGCAGCGCAATATAGGGTAGTAATTGAAAAGAGGCAGAGGCAATCGGGTTTTTAGGAGCCTCCGGGCCTCTGTCGGGAGACAGGAGGGATGGCGCTGGAGAGCTACGGAGGAGACGGACCGGCAGAGGGGTGATCCAGGCGCACACTGCAGCCGAAGACCCGCAGGAAGCAGCTGCCTGAGCGTGAGACCCGGAAGGAGAGTCCAGGAGAGAGCGCCAGACGCCCGAGCATGGATGGGTGTAAGCGGTGTCTGGAAACAGAGGGTAAACAGCACTGGAACATGTTGTAAACATAACGAAGGGGCATGCACATCACAGTCATGAGAGCAGAGACGCTCCACAGAAATTGACGCAGCAGACCCCAAAGTGCCATGCCGCGACTCAGGACCCCCAGGTGCATGGGCAATGAGAGTGGGGACCAGAGAGTACTGGGACTCCTGTTGGATGGGATAGAACCCAATTAAACAATTACCTGCCAGGTGTGGGCTGATAGACACTATTGTGGTGAGAGATCGCACGCCATGCCTGACCCTAAGATGGCAGTCTGGCTTTGAACACAGATGATTGAGAGAGACTCCTCCCAGCTCCTGACTTGCTGCCTCGTTCACAGTGGTAGAGAATCAATATAGCAGGACCTGTGCCCTGCCTGATCACTACGCAACCTCAGGGGCACCCCACAAACCTGATTCTGTCAGCTACTTGACCACCCTGCTGAGGAACCATGACGCTCTTTCAAAATGGCACCCATCGGTCGGCGATTGACGGAGATTCATAATGGTCAATAATATACACAGAGCCGATGATGCATATCATCTGCCATGGCTGGTGGGGTAGGTTTCCACTTACGACAGCGGTGGTGATGGGGTGCGAAGGGTGAGCAATTGTGCACGCAGGCTGGATGCTGTGCGTGCAGTCCGGGAGAAACGCTGTATGGAGCGACTGCTTCTGCAACCCTTGATGACTGTTATGGTAGAATACATGACCCTAAAATGGGGGTCTCATAACGACCTGGGTCATATTGCTACACTGGCTCCCCTCCAGCTGTGTCTCTCTGAGTCCAGGGGATGGAGGTGCTCCCCCTCCACCCTGGCTCACCCACCTTGACATTGACTTTGGGACAATTCTCTGACCGCTGAGACCTATCTAGCTGACCGATGCCCGGTGGAGGTTCCTGCTAACTGAAGAGGAGCTGGGCTGTGGATTTCCCCAATGACCATCACCTGCCCAGCCGGACATTGGGCAGACTTTCATTCATCTCTCTGTCATTTTTATCCCCCTACCCATTTCCTTTCCCCTACTCCCTCTACGCTCCACTTTTCTTGTCTTCCTATACTCTTTCAAAATTTTTGCTTCTTAACAAAGAACTTGCAGTTTGGCCCTGGTCTAGTGGAGCTACCTGATAGCTAAAGAGGAGATGGGATTTGGACTTCCCCCCTAGCCGTCACCTACCCAGCCAGACACGGGGCAGACTTACTTCATCTCTCTGTCCAATATTCCCCTTCCTCACCTTCCCTACCGCCTTACCCTTCTTTGCATCTATGCTCTTGAAATGTGTTCTAGCAACTGATGTTACCTAATTCTAATGTACTGTTTAATTTTGTGGAACCTTATGCAATGCGCTCTGATACCTTCGGGTCTAGCCAATGCTATATCGAGCATTTAGTCCGACGCCCGTTGGAGCTGCTCTGTTCAGGTAATTGAGGAGATAGGCCTTAGTTTTTTCACTGACCGTCAACTGCCCAGCAGGACACTGGACACTGTTTCTCCCCTTCTCCCTGTCTCGCCCTCCCCCCCTGCATATTTCTGCCGTTCTACCTTTCCATGTCTCCTTTCTTTTCATGTTTCTGACTGATGACAGTTGGAGCTTCCAAGAGAGCTATAGAGGAGACTGGCCTTGGATTAGCTCCCTGGCCATCACCTACCCACTCGGTCTTTGGGCTGACTTTCCCTTTATCTCTTTTCCGTCTTGTCCCTCGTCCTCTCCCTTCTCACTCCACCTCCCCCCACTCCCTCTCTATTTGTCTCTCCGGACATTGGACACAGTTCTTTCTCATCTCCCTGCCATGGCTCCTTCCTCCCGTCCTTTCCTATCAATTCTCTCAACTGTGTTGCTTGTTTACTGTACCTTTCTACGCTATTGTAACTGATGTAATTTGTAACGCAATGTTCCTCTGCTATAGCGCTCTGATACCTACGGGTCTAGCCAACACTTTATAATCCTTTTGATGAATCTTTTAATACAACATTCCCCTAAATGCGCTCCGATACCTCCGGGTCTAGATAGAGCTATATAACCTTCGTAAATTCAAATAAACGAAAAACAGTTTTTTCCTGAACGCTGAGACCTGAGCCACATGGCCGATGACCGGTGGAGCTGCTTGACAAATAATGAGGAGTCTGGCCCTGGTTTTCCCCTTTGACCATCACCTACCCAGCCGGGCATTGGGCATTGTTCCTCCTTGTCTCCCCGCTTTTACTCCTTCCTACGAATTTTTGAAACATTGTTTATGTGTACTGTACCTTACTATGCTCTTGTATCTGATGTAACTTGTAACGCAACAATCCTCAATGTAAAGTGCTCTGATACCTTCTTGAGTCAAGTTCGAGCTATTTAAAACTTTATGAATAAAAACAAAAACATCAAGATAGGTAGGTTATGCCGTCACAACTGTTTACCGGAAAACAGAAGTGAGGGTATTGTGGATAAGTACCAGTACTACTTGAGTGCCTCGTAAATAGGAACCAGACCAAACGGTAGGTGCACCATGTTGCAGGGATTCTGCACATACACAGAACTATGTGCAGGAAACCAGGACCTTGGTGTGCAGTGGTGTACCAGAAAACTCGGTGCCCAGAACCCCAATCAGACTAGCTATAGTGTCTCATTCGTTCTCCGTACTACAGCGAAGCTACCAATGATTAGACATCCTAGAACATGTCGCTCTGTCCCTCTCAGGAATCACAGGAAGAAGAACACTCTTTCGTTCAAACACTCATACTTGTCCACAACGTGAGTAAACAGAGACATGGTATATTTTTAAATGTTTATTTTAACTAATGTGCTCTATAATGCAGTACACAAGCCAATACTAGAAGCAGCATGCATAAGAACAATATAATCAGCATGATTATAATTCCATAAAGCACAAAAGGGGAACCATATTATAATTACAGTAGAAACAGGGCTACAGCGCCTTACCACCTTCCCGTGCTATAAGCTAGTTTATAATAATTGTAGAAGACCTCTGAACTTTGTCTGGGGGACCTCATACCTCCAAGTTTAGATACAAGGAATCACATCTTAGGACATGCACAGCTCTTCTTCGTTGGAATGAATCTCTCCAAGTGCCTTTTCATGCATGCAATGCCATATTAAAAGCACCCGACTTTCAGTAGTGCAGCTGTGTTCTATGTTGTGTCTATGGGCATGGTACTGACCAAAGTGAATCAACAGCATACATTGTTTTTTGACCTTGAACAGGCTGTGCAGATGAGGAGCACAGTGTACAGCTATATGTGTGAAAGGCAGACAGTTCTCATGCGAAAATGCACCAGCAGTCTATCCACAAGAATAAAGCCATATAGTAACGTGTGCAAAAGCTGCAAAATGACTGCCATGCATATACTAACTAATGCTAATTTAGCAATGTCGGCAGTTAATCCCATGACCTCACTACACTAACAATTGACTTATGTAATAGTGTGCTGCTTTGTATTGGGCTAGGCCCAACTGTCATGCACTTATGAAAACACCCAATTACTCTGAATGCAGTCTTACAATGATGCAGGCGCAACATATGCAGTGCTGTAATTACTTCAGCACTGATGCAATATCTTAGGCACTATCTGTGCACTTATAAAATCACCCATTAACTTCAGTAAAACCACAGATATTACCCATGCAGGCTTGGAATCACTCGGGGGTCTACTTGCTTAGTACAGTTATGCAATGATTAAGGTTGTTGCTGTGTATCTATCTCATTACCTACATACTACCCTTGCAGTATTCAAATTATGCTTGCGTTTCTGCTGCATTCAGGTATTCACCTAGGCAGTGTTCAATGCCTGATGAATCCCTTTAACTGCTACTTATACAGTTATCCATTAGCTGGATGTGTATATTTGCACTCATGAAATTAGACAGTCACATTTCATCTAGTGCTCTACTTACCCAGTGATTTATAGTTGTCTTATGTTATAGTGTGATGCTTTGTACTGGGCTCGGCCGCTTTCTCATGCACCTATAAAAACACCCCAATACTCACCATGTAGTCTTACTATGATGCAGGTGCGACATATACAGTGCTGTAATCACTCAAGCATTACTTCAGCATTGATACAATCACTTAGGCATTATCTGTGCACTTATGAAATTACCCACTCACTTGCTAGCGACTTTCGTAATCCCCCAGATATTAGGCTTGCATGTTAGGAATCACTATGGGGTGGAGATATCAATCATTGGAATGTAGTAATTATATGTATTGTCTGTTTAGTATAACATGGAAGCAGTGTTATGGACTTTAAACGTTTTTAGAATTTGTATACATTATTTTTTTTAAAGAAAATAACAAATATAGAATAATGTGTTACTAAGATTGGTTTTGTTTGAATTTCAGAACCATTGGGAAACATTTATTGTAAATTGTCCTGATGAAGGTGGTTAACATTAAATATACCGCCGAAACGCGTCAATGCACAAGGAGGAATACGTGAAAAAACAAACTAAGGAAAATTCTGAGCTTTTGTTGGAATTTAGTCCTTTACTTGTACCTCCTTTTTTATAGGAATGTTGAATTTATTTCATTTATAGTGTTCCGTTTTGTATATGTTTCCCATTTTTAACAAAATATAGTGTAGGCTAATAAACTGTGCAGATATATGTTTATTATAGTGTTTTCACAGCTTTTTTTAATTTTTATTGCTTCCTTGTTATGATCTGACATTATTGTGTTTTATGTGTATGTTTGCAAGACTTTGTGTTTCTATGGTAATTTGCCCAAAGGGAATTATATTTTGACTTGTGTCACTAGCAGATGGGACTCCATTTAAAGGTTTGCAAACACAGAGCCAGTTACCGGTCTGTCATTGACACCAATCAGTTTCCGACTGCTAAATTAAGTCTGGGAACCATAGGTTTGCAGAGCCATACATAGAACATTTTAAAGAAAATGTTCCACCTCCGCTAAGGCATAAATGACCTGCATAGTCAATTTCTGTACATTTCAATGAACACAATTGTGTATAGTATATTCGAAGGCAGCAACATGACTCATAACAAAAATGCAGACATTGTTTGAATAATGCTGTTTCATGGTCGCAGATGAAGCACACCAGTATTGATTTTTGGAGAATTGGGTCTTATGTTTTTTATCATCAGACTTTGACTAAGAGCTACAGAAAGAAAGGCGCAAAAGGAAGAAAGAGAGAGGAAGCAAAATGTAGTGAACAGTGAAAAAGGGAGAAAAAAGAGATGAAAAAGAACCTCAAAGAGTAATATAAAGAGACGGGAAGTGGCGCTAGCAAGAGGAATGAAGTGGGATCGAGATGAGACAGCCTTGATATTCAGCATCTCTGGTATTCAACACCGCCGATGTCAGGCTTCTGAGAACAACTGTGGCCCCATCACTTTTTTTTTGTTCAGCAAACCAAGCACTGGCCTCATGGCGTTTCATGGTTCGGAAACATGCTGTAATTAATCATTATAGTTCCTCTGAAATACTTCTGTGCTTAGTTTTCAATTGGTTCAGGTGTTTGGCACATCTCATTTCTGTAACGTTGTTAAGGAAAAAAAATCAAGTTTCTAAAAGACTCTCAAGGTTGTGCAGATTCAAAAAATGGCTGCTCCGCCACATGGGAAGAATAAGTGATAATGCCACGTGGAATAGAAGTGCTCAGGCAGCATCGGTGCCAGCAAGCAGCAGTCTCTGGGAGCGGCAGCACAGGGAAAGGTCACCATGATTATGCTAAGCACATGTTTAATAGAAATGGATCCTGGGAAGGGGTTGAAGGAGGGCTGTGACAGCTGGAAAGGAAGGGCACGGATGAGAGCAGCATAAAACACTCATTTTCGCATGTAAATGCTTAGCTTTGTTGTAAAAAATCAGCTTTGCTTCTTGTTACAGAAATAAGTTGCATGCATGAAATGGTCAAATTAAAAACTGCACATCAGGCAGGAATTTAAGCTTGAAAGTGGTTGAAAATGAGATCAATTTAATGTTTTTAAAACAGCTGTTCCAGTGATAATCGCTTGTTCTTTGAAAGAGAAGGAATATTGTATGGTAAAATAAGCGATCACGTCCAATCTTTTTTTGGTGAGATTTTAGCAGCATTAAAAAGTACTAAAACTGAATCAAAGTGATGTAAAACTATTGGAACATAGCATTGTACATTTATGGGTGTTCGCTTAAAATTAAATACCAATAATTCACACACTTAAAGATAAGCTGGAACATAGGGCAAAATGTATTTAGTATAAGAATAATAATATTGTGTCTGATTCACATAATTTTTACACACATACGTATCAGTTAGATACCCAAATAAGGTTTGCAATTCTAATCTCGAAATTATTAATACAGAACGTGAAATTTTAATATGGTACTATGCAGATACAACAGTGAGAATTCTACCAGTGTAGAAGTGAAACTTGATTTCTGCCATTCAAATAGATGGGATATTAATGTAACACCCACACACATACCCATTCAGATATATATATATATATATATATATAATACCGGCCTGGGATCACTCAAACTGGCATATTCTTAAGGAGCTATCGCGGAGTTATTGGCACTTTATCGCAGCCAAAGTCACGATAAAACAATCACCCCGTTTCACAAGCTGGTGCTAACAGCCCATGTCACCAGTTTACCTGAGATAGCAGCTGCAAAAAACATCGCCACAGACGACCCCCTCAAATATCGCTAATAAGATACAGAGTAGGCGTTCCCGCTCAAAAAGCTGAAACACCACCACTCCGCAACATTCTCAACGACCAGCCAGATCAGCGATAAGATCCCAAAACAGGCCATAAGGCACGCTAGCTGTAGGAAATTAACACCTGCTCTGACCTGGTGTAAAGTCGGACCACAACCTGCACCAGAAAAGGGAGCCAAGGCCAGAGCCACACCTGAAGGGCAACACATGCCATTGAGCCACTGATTATGCAGGTCGGACACCAAAGAGGGCCACAACACCCACCGCCACCACTCCCAGAATACCTCCCACTCCCCAGAACCCCACCGCCCCCCACCGGACCAACACCGAGGCAGGGCAGACCAAGATAGCGACCCTCAGAAAATGCACCAACAACACAGACCCAACACCAGAGAATGTCATTGCCCACTACAGGCTCAAAGGGATAACCATCCTCCGCATCCTGACCACATTGCCCACAGGCTGACGGTACCAACACAGCGGACAACCAACATACCACCTCAGACAAAGCTGCTGGCCGTGCTGCATGTGTGGCCCACTGGTACCCAGATGTTCAGTCCATTTGTCTGTGACAGTGAAGATCCCTCTGAATTTAATTAACTTTCTGGGCACAGCCCTAATGGTCAGTCTGCCAGAGAAACAGAAAATGTCTCCACACCCAAGGCCTTTGTCCCAGGTCCGGGAGCAAGTTCACCCACCTTTAAGGAGGACATTCATCTCCTGGGTGACATTTAGAAGTTCATGCAAGTGGGCTTCTAGGAGCTTTAGAGTAACATTCAAAATGTACCTGTTCTAAAATGTTTATTATAAATCTGTCTTTATCAATGAATTGGGGTTGTAAGAAATATTTTAAAAAGTTCAAGACTTAATTCTGTAGCAATATTGTATTCCAATGCTTTCCTATAAAATAAAAAACCACCTAACCCTGCTACTGTGAAAATAGCCTTTTGGGTCTTTTTACTGTAAGTACGTGTTTAACATGTACCTTTTACATTTTTTTTGTGAATTTATTTTATTGAAGTCCTTAGTGACATCATAACTCATGACATAAAGGCACATTTAGCAAAAATCATAGCATATAACAAATCAGGCGGGGGATACAAGCATCAATTAACTCTGAGCATAGAATTGCTTTTTCTAACTCTTTTTATTTTCTGAAGCCATTCCTGCACCGATGGAACCTGCTCTGAACGCCAATTCTGCAGTAACAAAGATCTAGCCACTGCCATTACAACATACACAAGTTTTGAAAGCTGGTCTGAAAGTTTAAGATCCGGATCTAAACCATACAACATTAATTTAACATTCAAGAAAATCATAATCTTGTAATGAGTTTGAAGAAAAACAAAAATTCCATCCCAAAATGCCTTAATTTTAGAGAAGTGGACCATTATGTGAGACCAGTTAGCCGGAGCATATTGTAAGCATCTAAAGCAGTTAGATGGAGTATTAATCAATAAACAGAAGCAACCAGCAGCTGACCAAGGTTTCGCACATCCACTTCTTCTGTTTCAAAATTATTAGGTGGTGCGGCTACTCTCACCATCCGCTGCCAAGGATGTGTATCAGACCAATAGTTTATATAAGAGCAGAGAGGCGCACACAGTGAAGTCAGTAATATAAGGGAGTCCAAAAAGAATTGTAGATCTTCAGTTCTTATTTGTAAAAGTTGTCTTTATTTTCATGTACAGCGGCACAGCCAACGCATTTCATTCCCATTCGTGCCTTGGGAATTTCATCAGGGCATATTTTAGACAGTCTAGTCTGTGCGGTTACTCTCGATATCGTACCTCTTCAAGAACAGTTTGAAGGACAGTCACAGTAGGTCACAATGTGTACCTGCAAGATGCTTTGTATTAAGGTCCAAGTGGAATGAAGGTCCAAGTTCCCACGAAATATCAGGTCACTGTCACTATGATAAATCAATAAAAGTAGAGATTCCGGACCCCTCGGGGGAAATCCGGAGGGGAAGGGGAGTCTGGGCGCCCAACGAAGTCTCCGGCTTCAGTAGGGTCCGCAGAAGCCAATATTCGTCCAATATTCCAGGAGGAGGAGCAGTGGAGAACGGGGGCCATACTAAAGGCACCGTGGCGTTACTACGCTTCTGCGGACCCTACTGAACCCGGAGACTTCGTTGGGCGCCCAGACTCCCCTTCCCCTCCGGATTTCCCCCGAGGGGTCTGGAATCTCTACTTTTATTGATTTATCATAGTGACAGTGACCTGATATTTCGTGAGAACTTGGACCTTCATTCCACTTGGACCTTAATACAAAGCATCTTGCAGGTACACATTGTGACCTACTGTGACTGTCCTTCAAACTGTTCTTGAAGAGGTACGATATCGAGAGTAACCGCACAGACTAGACTGTCTAAAATACGCCCTGATGAAATTCCCAAGGCACGAATGGGAATGAAACGCGTTGGCTGTGCCGCTGTACATGAAAATAAAGAAAACTTTTACAAATAAGAACTGAAGATCTACAATTCTTTTTGGACTCCCTTATATTACTGACTTCACTGTGTGCGCCTCTCTGCTCTTATATAAACAGATGGAGTATTAATGTACATTTTGGCAATAGCCGCCAGAGAACGGTATACAAGCCATTTACTGATGAATAACATTCTGCGCCAATTGGCTCCCCATAATACGCTAAAATTAAATTTATTATTGGTCTTCCAAATATTGAGAGATAGCCCATACTTTTCTTGTTCATGCCATTTTCTAATTGCTTTGGAACTTGCAGCCTGATTCATGAAGTGAAATTGCGCCCGCAATCGCTGCGAAAACGCAATTGCGGGCGCAATTTCCGTAATCGGCATCCAACAACAAAATAGCGAATTCGCTAACACATATTTGCGTAGTCGCTAAAATAATCGCAGAATCCCTGCCGCAGAGCATTAGCGAATCGGAATTAGCGACACACCACGGAATCTGCGAAAATAATAGCGAAATCGCAATAGAAACTCGCTATCGGCATTCAAGAACAATCGCAATGTGCGAAAAAGCCATAAATCGCTATTTGCACGGCGCAAAATAAGGACAACTCAAAGCAGGTGGTAACCATGAAAGGCATAGAAATTTTTTTTCAAAAAACCGTTGACCTATCACCAACAGGGCCGGGCCTGACCAATCACACATAAGGACATTCAGCAGCAGCATTAGGCTTTCCACAATGCCAGGGATGTACATGGTGGTGAGGCGGCGAAGGCTACAGCGAGCAGCACGGAGGAGACGCATGAGGCAGGCAAGGATTTACCGGCTGCGGGTCACCTTGCTGGGCCAAACCAGAGAACAGATTTATGCTAAATACAGGCTGAATGGGGAAATGATCACCTGGCTGATACAAGAACTCGACCCCATCATGCAGCACCCAACAAGGCGAAACAATTCTGTGCCCACACATGTGCAGGTATTGTGCAGCCTGCACCTCCTGGCCTCCGGCAGTTTCCAGGGCATAGTAGCCGCTGCTGGGGGGATATCCCAGCCCACCATGTCACGCTGCCTCCACACTTTTGTTGACGCCATGCTCAGCCAGCTCCACCGGTACATCACATTTCCCACGAGCCAACAGGAATTGGACCTCACTAAACTACAATTTTATAATGTTGCCCATTTTCCTCATGTCCTCGGCTGCATAGACTGTACCCACGTCGCCATCTGCCCACCAGCTGGCACGGAGTATATGTACCGCAACAGAAAGTGCTACCACTCCCTCAACATACAGATGGTCTGCAATGCCAAGAGCATCATCACTGACATTGTGGCCCAGTACCCAGGGAGTACCCATGACTCCTTCATCTTCAGGCACAGCGGACTCCACACACGACTGATCAGGGGAGAGTTTGGGGAAGGACACCTACTTGGTAAGTACACTTTGTCGACAATGTCACATTGCTATGAAGTAACTGCGCTGCACAGGCAATCAACATCTGCTCCTCTCATTCAGGTGACAGTGGCTACGCCCTACGGGAATACCTCCTGACCCCTTACCTCAACCCTGCCACACCTCAGCAACGGCGCTACAATGTTGCGCACATCCGGACAAGGAACTGTATAGAAAGGACATTTGGCCTGCTCAAGAGCAGGTTCCGTATACTGCACAAGACAGGTGGGGCCATGTATTACAGTCCTGCAGCGTGCTGCCGCATTGTGGCTGTCTGTGCTATGCTTCATAACATTGCTACCAAGCGGCGGATACCAGTTGACATCTCAGGCAGTGAATCTGAGGGGGACGACCGGCCACCAGCAAATGCGCACCATGCATGCGGGGAGAACCCAGCTGAAGGCCACAGACGTCGCAACCACATCACAGATAACTATTTCTAGCCCACCCCCTTCCCCCACCCCACATATCACAAATGCATGCTAAATATAATGATAACACAAGGCAAATGTATGCTTCAAAATAAATGTATTTCTTTGATTCACAACAGAAAAGGGACATGGAAATAACTATTTACATAAAAAATACAGTATTCCTGCATACTGCATGTTATTTTGCTTGGCAGGCTTATCCTCAGCCTGTGGCTGTGTCCCTGACACAATGTCAATGCTGCTTCCTGCGCACATTTCCAAGCCGCCTTTGAGGCTCCTCATCCTCATCCAGCCCAGATGGACCAGGCGTTGCCCTGGTGCTGCGCCTAGGTGGGGGGGCCTGTGTGGCAGAGTTGCTGCTCACACTGGAGGCTGCCTCACTCCCATCGTCTCCCCCAACGACGGCCGGTACCACAGGTTGGAGCAGTGGGACCACGGCGGTGGTCAGGTGCTCCAGCACTCGGGTGACCTCTTCGCAGCACTGGACCAGCTGGTGCTGCTGTGTCATTGAGCGTCGGGAGAGCTGGGAGGTGGCATTTGCCGCCACATAATTGGATCGACTGTAGGTTGCCATCTGGCTCACCAGATGGTGGTGGCGCCTGCGTGCAGCACTGCGCTGCTTCCCCAGCGTAGCTGTGTTTGCCTCCATAGCCACTGCCATGCGCTCAATGGCCGCCGTCATGCGGTCCACACGCTGGCCCACTCCTGCCACATTGCGGCCGATCTTCTGCAGCTGGAGCTGGATGGCTCCTTGCTGCTGTGACTGCCTCTGGTGGAGACGGAGCATTCGCCGCTCCACGGACATGCAGGCATGGAGATGCCCTTTGCCCCTCCTGCTCTTTTGCCGCTGTGCTACGGATGTGCCTGGGCCAGATCTTGGAGGACGAGCTGCAGGTGTCGTGGCAGCTGGCGTCGCAGGTGCGGCAGGCACTGTAGGTGCGGCAGGCACTGTAGGTGCGGCAGGCACTGTAGGCACATTGGTGGGGGGCCTGAGCTTGGCTGGCGGTGGTCCTGCGGATTTAGCTGCAGGTAAGGTGGTGGGCCGGGCTGCTGGTGTTGCCGCAGCGGCAGTGGATGGTGGCAGGGTGGCGGGTAGGGATACCTCCTCCTGGGCCTCCTCGACGATCACCAGCCTCTCACTGTCACTGCTGTCGTCTGCACCTGTGAGGGTAAGTGGATACTCATTAGGTGCATGTGACTGTCAGACGTGCAGATGTTACATGCATGCTGGGTGACATTCCCTGGATGGCTGTGGATATGTGCGCTTAGGCACCTTTCAGGCCGCATAGTGGTACGACTACATTGTGGACATACTACGTCTCCCACTATGCCTCAGGGCATTTCCTGCTGCACAACATAGGCATGATAAAGGGCCAATGAGTTAGCCTATTTGGGCAGGGACGGTCATAAGGGACAGGGTCGCAGTCGCATGCCACTTACCTTGGGTGTTGTGGGTTGGCCGGGAGGAGTCCAGGGAGATCACACCAACACACGCCTCCCTCTCCAGAGTGTCCTCAACCTGGTCCTCCAGGGGGGTGTTGGGTGGGACAGTCGGTCCACCACCTCCGGTGCCTGATGACTCTCCGAGACGCGCCGCCACCCTCTCCTTGGCACGCCCTCGGAGGTCGTACCAGCGCTTCTTGATTTCTTCCACCGACCTTGCCGCTACGCCAACTGCGTTCACGCTGGAGGCAATCCCCACCCAGATCCTCCTCTTCTCCTGTTCGGGGACCCTCCTTGAGTTTGCACCAAACAGCTGGGCGTGGTGGGCCACCACCCCTTCAATGAGGCTCTCCAACTCCGACTCGGAGAATTTCAGCTTGCGCTTTCGGCTAGCGCTGTTGCTGGGGCCGGGCAGTGGTTCTTCAGCCATGGCGGACGCAATTTCTGCCGGTTCGGGAGTCGCTATCGGCGGTTAGGCGGCTGCTTTCCGTGGAGTCGAGTCGGATGACTGCGTCACTGTGGTGTTTGGAGGAGCGATTTGGCAACTTCCTGGTTGTGATGTCATCACGGTGCTCCGAATGCGTAATCCCGTATTTCCGGATCCCGCGATAATGCGACACGCAATCCCGATCGCACGGGATTGCGAGTCGCTATCCCGTGCGATCGGGATTGCGTGTCGCAATCCCGATCGCTGGTGGGCGAAAATTGCGATTTTTCTGCGTTTTTTGTAGGTCGCTAACGGCATTTGCGCCCGCGTGCGAGTCGCTATTTTTTCCCATGAAAATACATGAATGCCGTTTTGCGTGTCCTCAATAGCGATTCGCTATGAATCGCTATTAGGGACACGCAAAACGGCCCGTACATGAATCAGGCTGTTGAATCCTTCTCCCTACTCTGTGCTAAACAGCATTTCCAATCCCCAGGTTTCTTTAACCGTGAATCCACAAAAAGATCATTAGTCAATTGGGTAGATTGACTAATCTGTGTCGGTCCATTTGCCCCAGAGTTTTATAAATCAGATTATAAGAACCTATCAGCAAAAAATTCCCATGGATTAAACGTGTCATCTCTTTCAGGGTTATCCAGGATCCATTCCTAACAAAATCCATTAGCGTGGCAAACCCAGCCCGCCCCCAATTTTCAACTATCTCCGGTCCTATTTTAATCCCTATGAATGAAAATACACTTATCAGGGGCTTATTAAATTAAAGAGGGGAAGAGAATATCTTTTAAGCATAACACAGCGTCTCTTAAAAAACAGGGTCAATGTCTTATAGCGTACAAATTTGGGTAATTTAAGTACCTGAAGGGGGGGAGGGAATCTGAATCTCAAGGCAAATTGAATCAAAAAAGCAATGTATAAAAAAATTCTGTCCGTGAGTTTGGTTTTTGAATCTTGCCAGATACTGTGCGAAATAAGCATTGTAATAATCATTAAGATTTGGTAGGGAAAGACCTCCTTGATCCGTGTCCTCGTAGAGAATCCCTATTGCGATTCGAGGCGTCTTTTTTGCCCAAACAAAGGCTGAGAACAGAGATTCTACTTTAGAAAAAAACGCGCCGGGCAAAAAACAGGAGATGGTGGAAAACAAGAAATTAAATAGAGGGAGGACGGACATTTTTATCAATGCAACCCGACCAAGGATAGATAATGGCAATGAATTCCACCGTGCAAACATTGTACAAACTTTTTGAAGAAGAGGATCAAATTAAGTATATACAAATCTTTGCAGATTGAAGCAGAAAAAAATACCCCTAAATATCTCTTAGGTCTATTATTAATACAGCTGCCTATATCAGGATGGAGTTCTTGATCTATATCCCCGAAAACCAACATTTCTGTTTTCTTTTTATTAATCCAGTATCCCCCCAAGGCCTCAAATTCTTCAAAGATCTGTAGAACCTGCATTTGAGATTGCATATCAGGTTTGATTAATAACATGATATCGTCGGCATATAATTTAATCTTGGCCATAGAGGTGAAGGGGGGGAAATATTCACACAGTTCCGGATTGCCACTGCTAGTGGTTCAATAAAAAAAGCAAAAAGAACAGGTGACAATGGGCATCCTTGCCTCGTGACCCGCTTAACTGACACTGATCCCACCATGGCTGTATTAATAATAACATTGGCTTTGGCACCCGTGTAAAGATTCTGAATTAAGTTAGTGATTTGTTGGGGGATCCCAAAATGCTGCAAAATAGTAAAAAGTGTTGCCCAAACCACCAAATCAAAAGCTTTTTCCGCATCTAATAATAAAATTAACGCAGGGACCCCCCGTATCTCAAAATAATCTAAGGCCTCAATCAAATAATTTGTATTCGTGATCAATTGTCGACCTCCGATGAAACCATTTTGATCAGGATGGATCAAATCTGCTGAAATATTATTTAAACATGCTGATAATAGTTTTGTGGTGATTTTATAATCGGAATTTAATAATGTGATTGGTCTATATGAATTGGGATCCTTGGGTTCTTTACCCTTCTTCAAAAAGCTCACCACGGTTCCATCCCGAAAAGAATCTGGAATTGGACCGCCATCCAACATAGAGTTTAATAATAGCAAAAAGAAATCGGAAAAAGAACTAAAAAAAGCCTTAAAAAGCTCAGCAGGAAGCCGATCAGGGCCGCCAGCCTTACCATTTGGAAGGTCTTTTACCACCAGCTCGATTTCTTCCCTGGAAAATGGGCTCGCCATTATCAATTGGTCTGTTTGAGAGAGAGTGGGCAATGCATGTCTACCTAGAAAGTCAGTTAACTTTTGATGGTCTATGTTATGTTGCCTGCTATAAATCTTATTGTTATGAGAGAGCATTAACAACCCTATCTCGGCTGACTCTGATGTCTCCATATGAGTAACTGGGCTTTAAATTGCTTTCTTCGTAAAGTTTTAGCGATTGCCTGTGAAAAATCTCTTCACTCTGGGCAGAAGAATTTGCACTGAGTTCCCACTTGGCTTCATTTAATTGACTTTGAACACTTCCAGAGGGGTTATACTGTTGTTCCTTTAAAGCCTGTATTTTTTGCTGCAGCAAGTTCTTTATATTCCTAGCGGCAGACAATTCTGCTGCATACTTCCCTATAACTACACCCAGAATAAAGGCCTCCAAGGAGTCCCAGACAATGTGAAGAGGAGCTGTGTCGATGTTGCGGGCGATAAAGTCTATGATCTCTAGTTTTAATGATGCAACCCATGTTTCATCATGCAAATATATCTTATTGAATACCCATCGTTTGAGGACTCTCGTATTTTCCCCAAAGCAAACTCGATGACTAGCATCGTGTGGTCAGAGAAGCCATTATGTAAAGTTTTCTGATAGGAAAACTTAAGTTGTCTGGAAACAAGAAAAAAATCAATGCGACCAACAAGTAAACTCTTTTTTTTTTTTAACAAAAAAAGATGTTTTATTGCATGAAATCAGCCCTCTTAGAGAAGCCCCCTTTCAGGGGAGGGTGAAAGAAAGAACATATATTTGCACAAGATGCAAGAAGTGCCTGTGAACAGGCATCCTCAACCCTTTAGCACCGCGTTTGGATTTTATTGTTGGGGCAGGCTCTAGGATGAATGTCTTGCAGCCATTTCATTGGCTGTCAGCTGATTGAATGCCAGAAGCACTGGGAGTCCATATTGGATTCTGGCCCATGGCGTCCGCAAAACCCATTAAAAAAGTAAACTATTTTTTAATGGGTTTTGCGGACGCCATGGGTCACAAAGATCAAGTGTTGTCAAGTTATTGGAAATAGATCTGAATGATTTAAGTTTAAGATGCTTTTTTGAATAAGTGGTAGAATCCAACTTTGAATTCATAAGAATATTAAAATCGCCTCCAATAACAATATCCCCTCCCACCATTAGTAGAGACTGAAACAGGTCCTCATAAATCCCAGAATTTTCATCCACTGGGGCATAGAAACTGAAAAAAGTAATAGGTCTTTGTCATTTTTTAATTTTACATGTAGCCCAGCACCAACGGCCCGAACCACCCTCTTCTGTCTGTATAATTTCGGCATACACATTCTTATTTAGGAAAAGCGCAACAACCCGCTGAGACTCAGTAAATGAGGAAAAGCCCATGCTTTGAACATAGAAAACTCTTTGATTTTTGCAACTGGGATATGAGTCTCCTGTAACAGTATAACAGACGGATTTTCAGTCTTAATCCACATTTCTATGGCTCGCATTTTTTTCTTATTGTTTAAACCGTTGACATTAAAGGAAATTATTTTCAGACCTATTCTAGTAGACATTCAAAATCGTATAAACTTTGAGAAAAACATTTAAAAAATAATACACATTCTCTGTCTATCCACACTTTTTTTTGTCACATGCATCTGCTCAAAAAAATACCTTAGCCCAAGAAAAGCTAAAAAAAAGGTAGCACCAAGGACTTCTTTTTTTGTTCTTTTTTTCCACCCCTCCACCCGTGTCCCTAACCCCTACGTCCCCCCCGTCCTGTGGCCCTTTTCCTACTCCTACTTCCCTCCCCCACGCAAGCCACAAAGCCTTAACCCTCAACATTGAGGTGTCGTGTTATTACACTCCTTAACCCCACGGACCCCCTGCACCTCACCCCCCCTCTCCACAAGCCTCTAAGGGCACATTTTCAGCATTTCAGAAGAGAGAAAAAAAAGAAAGAAAGAAATTCAGATAGCTGAACAAAATCAAATCCTTCTAGTCATGCGTAATCTTCCTAAGCAGCTCCTGCGCTTCATCAACATCTGACAAAATATTAAATTTGCCCTTAACCAAGACTTCCAATTTCAACTGTTGGGCAATCGTGGCTTGGGTTCCCTTGGCTTTAAACAAATGGAGAATTTTAACAAACTCCTTCCTTCTGCGAGCCGCGGCTGCTGACATATCCAAGAAAATTCGGCATTTAGTAGTTGCATTGGCTGCAAATTGTCGCTGTTGAATAGCCCTGGACAGAATTGTTTCTTTTATCCGGACATCTGAAAAGTTTAACAGAATAGTACAGGGGAGTGTGGAATTAGGAAACAACTGGGCCGGGACCCGATGGGCTCGAGTAATCGTTAAGTCACCCTTGAATTCTGGAATCACTTCATGTTGGAGAAAAGAGGTGACCCAAAGGACCATGTTAGATCCCTCTATTCCTTCCGGAACCCCCACTATTCTGAGATTTGATCTTCGATTGCAGTTTTCCGAATCGTCCACTTTTGTTTTCAATGCCTTTGAGGTCTTAGACATGACTTTGACATCCTTCTTAACCTCTGTCATTTGATCCTCCAAACTAGAGATTCTGCCCTCAGCCTCTTGCAGACGGGCAGGGAAAGTGGACACTAAATCTTCAATTTTATCCAATCCCTGGTGTATTGAAGCCAGTTACATTTTTTGGAACCTTTTCATCTCCCTCACCTCATCTAAAATCAGATTTAGCATGTCTTTGACTGACATCTACAGCTCCCCCACAGTCTCGGTGTCCATATCAAGAATAGTGCTGAATGGATCCACAACACCCGCAGATCTAAGATCAACTTGTAACACTGCGGCATTTACCAAATCACCCCCTCTTTGACCTACAAGTGGTGAGCTTTTTTCAACGTGCGGTGAGGAGTTGACAGGCATTATATTAGCTGCCGCTTTTGACACTGGACCCAGGGTACCTGGTACCACCGTAGCAGCTGATGTTGCTGATGTTTCTGAAATGTGGCTTAAACCCAAGAAAATAACAGGCTGAACCGGACTACTGGCTTTGAGACTTTGGGCGCCCCGGCGTCTTAACCTTTTTTTGCTTCTTTCAGACCTTCTTGAATGGATTGCCCGGTCTGAGCCACCTCAAAGCCAGTATTTGTATTTGTTTCCCCCGTTTCCCCTGTCTCCACTAGCACCAAATTACCTCCTGGACCAGTTTGAGTAGGAAAAACTGTAAGGGACCCCTCCAAGTCGTCCGAACTCTCAGAAGAGTGTATAGAGACCTCCTCCTTGCAGTCATCTTTACCCGCCAATTTAGCGGCATCTGCTGCCTCTTTAGCTTGCTGACGGCGGGCTTTCGCCTTAATTTGTGCATTCAGGAGTTTGCCCATAATTTAGCTTCTCCAACGGTAAGTCTTTAGGTGAAAAAGAGAAATAAAAAAGGGAGAGGCAAAGAATTCTGGATGCTGAAGTCCTGAACGAAAATACAAAAAGCGTGCTGATACCGGATCACCAAATATCAAAAAAAGAGAGGAGGGAGAAGGATTCTGGATACTGAAGTCCCAAGCAAGAAGGAAATGCAGAAAGCTTAGCAGACACCAAATCACCCGAGGCACGAAGATCAGGGTGAGAAATCAAGATATATCCAGGGTGTCTCCAAATGCAGAGGCAATTCTCTTCCACCTCCTTCACACGTGCAAAAAAAACCCTGAGCCTGCCACTGCCGCCACCGCAGCACAGCGCACGAAATTCTGTGTGAAAATGTATTAAGTGAAAAAGGACTCACCCGAAACCGAAACCACTAAACAAAAGAGTGAAAGTCGTTTGGGGCAGGGAGACAAAAAGTCTGCAGGCCAGCAGTCTCTCATCCACAAATCCTGTGTATCAATAGGTCTGCGGGGCTCAAGGCAAGGCAGGCACGGTGATCGACGCTTTACAGCTTTACTGCCCTCACTGCAGTCTGCCAAAGTATCCTCGAAATTATGTTTTTTTTCGTTATGAAGATTTTCCCCGCTGCAACTCACAAATGCCTCATAAGCGCTATAACACGTTAGCCACTTTAACGCTCCCAGACGCCGAAAACAAACAATTCGTTCACGGAGAGCGGGAGCCGTCAGGACGCCAGCTACCTGCCGCCATCATCCTCGTCGGGGGGAGAAGCGAAGGAACAGGGTGCACAGGTGCTACGTGAAGGCGTGGAACTCCACCGTAGCCGTCTCCTTCTCCATGTACCTTTTACATGACCTACCCTTAAATAATATGCACTTTGTCTTCACGGGCAATAGTCTATTTGGGGGTGGCTTATTAATATTTAAAAGACAGGTTTAGGTTTGTCAAAAGTGCTTGATTTGACAGGTCAAATTTACAGGCAAAACATTCAGTGATATGCCATACATGGCAAGCTTGTTTTCCCTGTTAGCACAATGTTTGCTGCAGGCTAGTGCTGACATTTAACTTACAGGCCATCAATACACTTTAGGTACCATATTGTATAGAGTTATAGGCAGTTTAAAAATGCCAATAAGGCGCATGTCAATTTCCTATTGTTGAAAGCTTGAGCACTGGCACTTTATCACTAATTAGTAGCCAGTTCTACAGCCAGCAAAAACTGTCAAGGCAAACTTCTTGGGGTACACAATGCAAAAGAAGGTCATTCTCAACACCTTCTATTGACAGTGAGGCATTTCCAAGGGATGAAGTTGCTCTTACTTCGCCAGTCTTTTGTTTGATTTGCCTTTAAAGCCAAGCAGTTGGCCCGGCCTTCCTTTCCGGAGATTAAGTATGAAGACGAACAGTGAGGCATGAGCTACAAAGGGTTTCAGCAAAGGAAATGTGAAAAGTAGATTTCTAATGCAGGCAACAGCACACACTTCAAAACACTGACAAACATAAACAATTTAAATCGTAAAATGTCATTGGTCTCCTTGTGTAAGTACCTACACTCTGAATTTGAAGTTTCAATGATCTTTCAAAGAAAAGATAGGAAATGTAAGTGTCTTGTCTAAGTCACATTTACTTTAAACACGCCTCTGCAGACTGCTTTATAAATGTGCTTATAAGCATGTCAAGCTTTAAGATGTGGGAGGGAAACCATCTTTCACTCTTGTATATCATGTTTTAGTAAATAATATTGAGTCAAAGAGAGTTTCAAGCGTATGCATCGAAACAAGTTTATAAGGTACAAAAGGAAATGAAAGCAAATATGGTAGCCTGACATTGTCCCTTTCGTACATACAGATGCGAGCATATCGAATGAATGAATAGTTCAAAATAGCCAGGAAATAACTTACAAAGCCCTTTCAGATCAGAATTCCTTCCACTATTAGAAAACTTTAAGACGATACGATACAGTGCATTATAACAAAACACAGTTGGAATGCAGTGCAGTGCAGTGTGCATCGGCTACATCAATTTCCATATATACAAATATCCTAGGTAGGAAATATTATATGGGAGTACCTGTGTATCCGCAGGGACTTGTACAATAATAATACATGTAAGACCTAGGTTTTCACTACCCCTGCCCTCCGACGTTCAGGGATGGCCAGTGCATGAATGTAACAATGCTAGTGTCAAACACATCTTGAACCCATGGTGATTTTTAAGTATGTGCTTCATATTTAAGCTATCTTCACAGGCGCACAACCTTAACATACACACGGTTTATGAATCAGGCTCAGCATTTTGTTTCTGCAGCAACCTCTTTTACCATATTTATATGCAAAAAAATATTGTGACTCACCCTCGAATTTGTTTGAAGGTTGGAACCAATCCTAAACCTTTAATGTTCTCTCTGTAGATATTTTGCATTACTGAATCTGGTTGTGTTACACCAAATCTCTCATTTTCAAACTTAAAGTAAGACAACTACCAATAATTGCTAATAATAGTCAATAAAAGAACACTATTACCTTCAGGATCTGAAACCTCTTCAAGCTCCATTTCCGGTCAGTGTTGACCTACTGTCCACCATTGCAGTTCCCTCCCGCTACAGTACAGGCCCTCCCCTGTGCCTCAGTGCTCAGCAATGGCGGAATAACTGATTCTGACAAACACTGCGGCATTGAATTCCTGCATTAACTTTCCAGTCTTGAATAGCAGTGTTGAACATATTGCTGCTTCAACTTATTCATTCCGTGTGAATCCATTGGGTTCTTAAACCACGAAAAAAGACATGTCTTTCCTTGTCGGCGAGTGTCACTGTACTAGGTTGTGACAAATAAGATTGACATTCTTTAAAAATTCCTGTTGGGAGGGCGCATTTGCAGATCTACAGTAAAAAGCCTATATCTTTTGCATGTTTTTACTGGAGTAGACAGTAGACCCCTTGACTAATGTCAGGATATTTTTGCAAAGGTCAGCGCTGCAGTACCAAATGAAAGACAGGAGTCATGCAATTTTCCTTGAAAAAAAAAATCTAAAAAATCTCACCATTAACTCAACAAGGGCATCCAGTACAGGAGTATTTTTCATACTTGTTTTTAAAGTGGCAAACAGCCCTCTGGGAGAGTCAGGACTCATACTATTGAGAATTAATACATTATAGAGAGGGAGAGAGAGGGGGCTCTGGGAAAATTGGAAATGATGAAAATAGTCTACCGTTTCACGAAAAAAGGGCAGAGAAGATTATCCCATGCATTATTTTTAAGCATGTGAGGGCGAAGTAACGTTTTAGAGCTCGTGTGACCTTCTGTTGTATACATTTGCATTAGGCGCTCCACAAACCAGGAGGAATGCGCTTGAACCAGACGGTTCCATGTGTGCTGCTTTCTGTCTTTATTTCAGCGGGGAAGGCCATTATATGAACTAATAGATGCTTTCACAGCTAAAAGTGGGTGTATTTCACTTCACCTTTTGAAAGGAAGCCAGCTTTTCATCATTAGGCGCCTCACACCATTGCACTGCGGAAAACAACATATGGCATGATGTTCCCTAGTGGGAAAACCAGGTTCCTTGCTGAACAAAAAAACTCTTAAACTTCCAGCCTGTCACACTTGTACTAAACAAAGAATGCCAGCATTCCGGAGGTTTTCAGCGCTGCACAAAGGTTCTTGCGGAAAAGGGTCTTCTTTGTGTTCACAAAAGTAAAAGGTGTGGAAATTATATATGGTGTCAGTACCCTTAACAGTACATGAGACGGACATTTCAATTCATAATTAGGTTCAGTGACCAAATCTTATATAAGGTCACCCAGCTCTGAAGTGTCTTGCCTTATTTTTTTACCTACCTTTTGAGTTACTTTATTCCTTATTATGTATGGGTCTGTGCAGGCTCAACGAATGCCGGCTCCAAAAAACTTAAGACCAATTTACCTTTTTACCCCTTCGCTGTTGCCGCGATTTTACCGCTGTGCGGTAAACAAAAGAACAGGGCGGGCCGTGACGGCTGGGGTTCGTCACCAGCATGGGAGGGGTTAAGGTCTTTCCATTCCATATAATGACTGCAAACAATGTGAGTTGTTTCTCTGTTTGCCTATGCTTGCAGAACACTTTGCACTGCTGTGAGTGTTTTGCAGCCAGATGGTCAAGGATTGCGCCCAATCACACCCCCAGACCCGCCCACAGTGAGGAAGTGTGAGTGGCCCTGCTAAAAGTCACCCCTTCAAACCCAAATGTTCACAACTCGGCAAAATGTGAGCAATGTGTTGAGAAGCCTGCCACTTGCTTTCCTTGATTGCAGACCCCTGGTCGCAGCATAATGCTGAGTAAGACGAGGAAGTGTGAGGGTTGTTGCGTGAATCGTGGCATCTGATGACTCATGTGGCATTACTAGCTGTTGTAATGGAGCACAAGAAGAATGCTATCAGAAGCTGTCACTCCTCTAATTCTCACTAGTGTAGGATGGCCAGTGGAAAGTCCAATGGATCTGCTCTCCTGATTGAAGACTCAGTGACAAGCTCCAGTATGTTGTGTATAACTAACCAGTATGAAACTCCAGTGTACATACTAAATATTACAATCAGAATATTGATAGTACACAATATAAAGAACCGAATATCAAGGAAAAAAAATCAACTGGTAAGTCTAGATTTTCTATAACTAAATCCATATTTATATATATTTATATACCGATCCTCAAGGTACATAGATGTGGAGTTAGGAGTAATATATCTGAACTCCCCTAGACGCACTAACCTTTTGAAACTGATAGAGCAAATTTCCTCATTTTGCCAATTATATGTTTTAAACAAATCTTATATCCTCCCTTACCAGGTTCCTGTCGCAAAAACGGCGATAATTTTAACGAGGTTCTTGCTAATATGCACCCACTTCTTTTACTCTGGCTCAATGGTACACTGTGAACACTTTGCAAAATAAAAATAACGTAAACTTTGCTGTTATAAAGTGTAATTTGTTATTCATCCTTTTGATTGTACTTTTGGTGTGGTGCAAAACAAATTGGGGAGCATTTCACCATTGTACGTCACGAGTATGTTGAGAGGTGATCGAGAATATCAAGAGAGTATTTACATCTTAAAATCATATTAATACATTCTATTGTTTACATCTTCGACACAAAGACATTAAGTGGTTTGCACAAATCACATGATTTTAGCCAAACACCCAGGACAGGATTCAAACTACTGGTTTTAAGTTAGTCACACAGTCACTGGACCATTAAAGCATACATATTTACGATTTTGCTGGTCAGCAAAGGCCTGACTTTATAGTTTGATGGCTTGGGATTCCATCAAAAATATGGCTGATATCGTATCTGCTGGATTACAAGTGCATTAAGATATATCGTTCACATTTGTGATGGACTGACTTGTCAGACAAAATCTCAATCAGGCTCCAACTCTGCTCAATGTCTGATGAATCTAAACTTGCACTCCCTTCCTTTCCAGCAAAATGTGAACAGAGGGACACATTTATCAATGCTCTGTGCCAGGCTTGCATTACAAAAGTGATGCAAGAGCAAGTCATACTTTCCACTGGAAAGTAGCCGCAAAGTAAAGAAAAGTAGCACTTTGTGTTACTTTGTGCTACTTTGAGTCAGTGGGCCTTACCATGGATGGTAATGGGTATTCCCATGCACCCGCCAATGGGTCTTGATGCAAATTCCATTTTGCTAACATTGGTAGACAGAGATCTGCACACCTACTCCAGGCAGTCGTGATGTTAGAGAAAAGGTTTTGGCTGTACAGCAAATTTACAAAGTATTACAAAGTTAATCTATGTCAAAGCATAATACTTTGTAATGGAAGGGTGACTTTCCAGTACAAAACCTATGCTTGATATAAAACATGCATCCTTGCACTATGGGGCAAAGGTTTGTGCATTGCCGCAGGGCAGCTTCAAATGTGCCAGCACAGGGAGACAGAAACAAGCCCTATTTCTTAGTAGATTTGTGCCGTTCTTCTCTTTCCCTTCCACACAACGTAGTGCAGAAACTTTGGTTGTTGTGCAGTGTTGCGTGAATTATTTGTAGATATGCCCCAGAGACTATGAAATTGGATTCATAGAGCGAAGGCCCATTTGATAAGCCAGTGATCTATAGTCAACTTTTAACTCAGTTTGATATGCACACGGAAACTATTTCGTTGATCCCACGAAATGTGAGATCTGTTTAGAAGAGCACACAGAAATTACAGTGCAGATTGGAAAATCAATCCCTCCGAACTGAATAAAATGTATCTTAAATAACATCCCCCAAGGACAAAAGCTTAAAAAAGAGTTATATCAGCAGCTTGATTGAATGGAATGGCAAGTCTTCATTGTTTTCCACGAAAAAAATATGGATCTTCCATTAGTGCAATAATGATAATGTTGAAAGTCCTTTTATGATTTTTATCTTAACAAGTCAATAGACCTGAATCCTCATTTCAGGGATTGGATATTCGCTTAGACAGTCATTAGAATCTCAATTAGCTAATGTGCATCTACTTGGAACATCAACAGGTTAAAAAAAAGCGGGAATGAGGAAAGAATTTCCTGCTTGTCTTGTTTCTGCTGTAAATTGGACATTATCCAGACTTACTAAGACTTTGAGCAGGCAAAAAGTGATGCAAACTTTTTTATTTTATTTTGTATTTATTTATTTAGTTTGTTATCATGCCGATGCTCTTGTTTCAACATATCTTTAAAATTATGATGCATCAAAATTAATAAAATCAACAATCAAGATATCCATTGTTTTTGTAAATACATTTACTGCCAAAACTTGCCGTCTGGAAAGCACTATCTCTTGTCTGTTGTGTAAAATGGAATCAACAAAGTGCTAAAGACAGCTACAACAGGGCAGAGACGGACCTCGACTCTTTGTTATAAGGGATAGACCAATTAAAATTGTGAGGGTTAACTACAGTACAATAATAAACTGGACACAGATGCAGGACAAAACTCTTCTGAAGAGAGCCTATGACATATTCTAAAATTACCCTATGGTATGCAACTACAGATCAAAAATGCACAAAAATGCTAGCAAGTTTGTGCAAAGTACAATTCTAGCATTATAATTTTGGCAAATGAGAGTGCAGTCATTTTGTGCAAAAATCACTTATCACATAGAAAATATACGTTCTTCGAGAAATAAAAATCAGATATGATCCAAAGAAGAAATGAAAAAAATAAGCTAACAAAATACATACATAGAATAATTCAGGTCTTATTTAAGCATGTCTCCCTAATAATTAAAATAGGTTTCATAGAGACCACCAAATCAAAAATTCATTGACCCAAACCTCAACATACTCTATATGTGCATATTACATTAGGAGTTAGTCAAGAAAGCTAACCTTTCGGTGACTACAGAGAAGAATTTTCACAAAACACAACACAGAGTCACATTTATTACACTTTAAAATTACCATCATTAGATTGTTAATGCTACGCACCGGTAAAATTCTAAAAAACAGACAATAACAAGCTTCTTATTAGGTTATCAAAACATACCCAAAAAAAAGTTATATGAGAGAGAGACAATGCATCTGATTAGCAGAAGGGAAAATGTAATTCTCCGTCCCGGCCGGTTGGGACCTATCCCAGCCTAAGTTCAAGGCCAACCTCTTGACATATCTACTTTGTATGTCATGCAGATAAGCCTGAATTTGTCCACTATAAATTGCCCCAATAGGTGTTGCAGATTGACTCTTTTGCTTACATCTGCTAAGTCGCTAGTTCCAGAGTACTCCTGTATCAAAGTTTTTAATGCTGGTTTCTGCTGGAAAACCGAGGTTTAGAGGCGCAAACGACAGTGATGACTGAATATCTTGCATATCAGCGACCCATTGGCCTACTTCTTCTCGAGCAAATAGATTTTCATGATGTGCTGTAGGGAGCCCTCTTCTGAATTTAAAAGACAAGCTCAATTATTAAGGATCCGCTGTTTTATTTTTAAATTACATGTTATTGAGGTCCAGCTCTCGCCTCAAGGCACTGTTCTCTGAGCCTCTGGGTAACCCAAGCCTTCTTTTCCAGGTATTAGGATTTGCAGATGTTAAATGTTTCTTGAATGTCGTAACCTCACACCCATAAAGTAGTAGATGTACAATTTAGGGGTGTTGGTCTCTCTTAGGCCTTGAACAGACTTATTCCCAACAGCTAGATGTAGTCTTTATGAAGCACCACTAATAGCCGTGGAACGCACCTCATGAAGGTCGATATGAGATTTAAAGTTTAGATTATAACTGAAACGAGGCCTAAATATATATCTATATTCTTTTACCACCTCTCAACCAACACTTAAACCTAATAGTCAGCATTCTTCCTTTGGAAAAGTCCATAACCTTCGTTTTATCCATATTTATTGTCAAATCATTTTATCTTACAATGTTGTGAAAAAGCATCCATTTGCCTCTGAAGAACAATTGGTGTAAGGTCCAATAAAACCGTATCATAAGCGCAACACAATGCTGATATAGCCCTAGCTCCAAATTTTGGTGGAAATGACCGAACCTGTGTTACTCCTACCATAGCATTCACAATATAAATTGCCCCCAAGTTCCACTCTAGTCCACAAGCCCTCGTGCAATAGTATTATCAACTTTAATAAATCCATTGGACAGTTTCATCTAGAAATCTTTCTTTTTTTTGACATAGGCCTGTCTGCTTAGACCTGGAGGATCACACCAAGGGCTACCCTTATCCAGGTACGGAGCTAGTGCCCTACCCTGGAGTTAAGTGACAGGAGTGCATGGTTGCAACGTACCACTTATGTGTTGAGTAGAATCGGCAGGAGCGGCCTGTGCAGGTAAGGGCAGTGGGGTGGTGGGGCGGGGTTGGGGGGTATTCAACAGACGACCACAAGAAAAATTAACTAGATAATTGATTTTCCATTTTTGTCTTTTGAAATCTCCCCCCACACCTCCACCTGGCCCAATCGGTCTTACTTGCACGGGCTGCACTTGCAAATCTATAATGTTAACAAGCCTTCTTACCTGCATCACTGGAGTGAAGCAGTGTCTTGGAGCAAGTGTTTAGCTAATAACTGTTACACACTAATAGCAATTTTATCTAAATGTAGTTATTGTATTCATATCTATCCACACATTTTGACAGATGATCCCTCCCAGCGCTCCATCCATTACCTGACCTTTGCTCACACTTATGTACTATGAATTGAATTGTGCCTAGCTAAGTAACGGTAAGTCGAATCCGAACTCGCCCAGCAAAGGGGGAAAAAACAGCCCTGACCCAATTGATCTGATACTCAGCAGATTGGATGAAGTAAGGGATCTGGCAAAGGCAACCAAAGAGGAAGTGGCGGCGATCAGGCAGGACAACCGTGACACCAATGCAAAATTGCTGGAAGCAGAATCGAGGATTAGCAAACTCGAAGATATGGAAGTCAAATCATGCGCAGCCATTAAACGTCTGTGCATAGCGGCAGACCAAACGACACGGAAACTCGCGGAGTTGGAGGACAGGAACAGAAGGGGGAACCTACGGATTTTTGGTATTCCGGAAGGTTCGGAGGATCAACAGGGGAGCTGTGTGGCTTTCCTAGAATCATGGTTTACCCAAGCCACTAACATGACCTTTGTCCATCCGTTAGAATTTGACAGAGCGCATAGAGTGCCGGGCAGGATAAGTAAGACTCAAAAAGGCCCTAGAGCCATTGTGTGTAAACCATTACGCTACCAACATGTCGAGCAAATTCTCAGCTTTATGCGGAAAAATAACCATATCCTGTGGAAGTCATCTAAAATCTACATATCACAGGATTTTAGCAAAGAGACAGTTGATGTTAGGAAAGCGTTCTTGGCACTCCGACCGATGTTGAAGAAGAGAGGTTTCCAGTATGGCTTCATGGGCCCAGCAAAGTATCGTGTGATTATCTAAGGTTCTCCGCACATCTTTTCAGATCCATTGAAACTGAAACGCATGTTGGAAGGACCTGAAGACCTAGACATGGAAACAAACAACATTGAGGACTCAGCTGGCCAGCCTTCAGCCTCAGGTTACAAGTGAAGGATCTTATCCACGTTTTCCATGCAATTTTGCATGTGTGTTCTTTTTTCTCAACATGGAGGAGCCCTGATCCTCTAACGTTTACTATGTTCAGTTACAATTTAGCAGCTTTTTGCGATGGTTGCAATTGTTATTGATTTAATGGATAAGGAGAAAGTTCTATAATGCCGGCTGGCATAATGTCGTCTGTAAGGTTTGCAATTGATATTGTTCCATTGATTAAGGAGAATGCTATATCATTGCCTGTTAGTACAATGTTCATCAGGTACTGGATATCTGTCCGTAAGCGGCTGCGATTACCATCTGTGCTCTGAGGGGCTATGTCAGCTAATATTGTTGTTACTTTCCTCAGTTGCCTTAAGATCAACAGGAACTATGATATGCACGCCTCTTCTCGAAGTCCCTAGTTGTGAGTCTCTAGAATGTTGTTTACCCAGGTTACCCTAGTTAGCGGCAATCCACTGGTATGTTGTGGGAATTGATTTGTTCCAAACTTGATCAAACATGTACACGCACGGGGAGGAGGCACTGCAATCTCTCTCCAGTCACCGTGCCTACTACGTACAGGTGGGGTGGGGAGGGTGGGGGGATGTGGGGATTCTGGGTTGGGATGTATGTTCTATGTCTCTTGTTTTTCTTTCTTTGTGCTTGCATATTAATTACTGTCTTAATACTTGGCGGTGAGGGAGGTTGTGGGCTCTGTTATCGCACTAACACATATATGGGCCTTATTGATCTCGAGGAATTTTGTCTCTTTGTCATGATACTGCTGATGCCTTGTGTGATATATGACTCTGCTATGATGGTCCATTTTATTGATGACACATAGAATTGTTAGTACTCCGTTAGGGGTAGGTAATGTCGATAAACTGAAGGTATTATCTCTTAATGTTAAGGGTATGAACCAACCTGTTAAGAGACAAAAGATCTTAGACTACATACGGAGATTGAGAGGTGATATTGTCTTGCTACAAGAGACGAAACTTGAATCTAAACAGTTCTACCATATGAGGAACAAATTTTATAATGAGGTTGTGGGTGCAGAAGCTGTGCAAAAAAAGAATGGTGTCTTGATTCTTGTGGCGAGGAAATCTAAGATTGAGCTACTGTCCTCTGAAGCGAGTGATGATGGGAGATGGGTCACGGCCAAGTTGAGTAAGGACAACACAGAGTTTTACGTCACAAACATTTATGCTCCTAACACTAGCGATCTTAGTTTTTGGGAGGCTCTTAACAAGCATATTGAAAACATCCCAGACAATGCTCTTCACATACTGGCCGGAGACTTCAATCTCCCTATGAATGCAACGTTAGATAGAGACTCCCATTGTCCCTTCAAATCAAATAAATCACATAAAGCCTTTATCAATTTATGTCAACGATTTCACCTAGTGGATGCGTGGAGGCTTCAAAACCCCACAGGGAGGGATTACACTTTTTACTCCGCGCCACATGATTCGTACTCCCGAATCAATTATATCCTCATATCACAGAACGGTGTACCTAGAATTGAGTCCACTACCATAGAACCCCGAGTAATGTCTGATCACTCTTGCATCTCCTTGTCCATAGCAAATGTCAAACCCTCTTCTCGTCAGACGTCTTGGCGTCTAAATGACGAAATCCTAAGTAATGAACAACATCGGGCCACAATACAAGAGGAGATTTCCTCTTATCTACAGGTCAACAAAGAAGGGGATACTTCTGATCTCATTAGATGGGAGGCCCTGAAAAGCACCATAAGGGGGGTCTGTATCAAAATCAGATCAGCAATCAACAAAAATTATAACTTAAAGCTGGAATCCTTAGAAAGTGAAATTGCGAACCTAGAGAGTAAACATTTGAAAGACCGAGATGACATGTCTCTTCATGCCCTGGCAAATAAAAAATACGAATACAATAAAATAGTCAGCGAGAGAGCGGGTGTTTGGCTTGACAACAGAAGGAGGTTCAAGATCTGCGATTCTAATAAAGCTGGTAAAAGTCTAGCGTCATATTTGAAGTTTAAAATTCAAAAGAACTCGATCAGTGTCATTAAAGACGCAGTAGGTTCCTCGCACTCGGACCCAGACAAGATAACAGAGGTGTTTAAGGTATTCTATGAAGACCTTTATGCCAAGAATAAAACGGTGGAGGAAGACAAGATTAAGTGTTACCTAGACGAATGTGACCTTCCACGACTTTCTGCTGAGGACCAGACTAGTCTTAATGGCCCGATTAGTGCTCTAGAAATAGGGAATGCAATTAAAAGTTTGAAATCAGGGAAAGCACCAGGCCCGGATGGCTTCACGGCTAAATTTTACAAAACTTTCCCCTCCCTCCTAATAGAACCCCTACAGCATCTATTTCAAGAAATAAATGATACAGGCGAGGTCAGAGGCACAATGGCAGAAGCAATAATTGCAGTGCTCCCTAAAGATGGGAAAGACCCTTCGCTCCCGAAAAACTATAGACCTATATCACTGATCAAAATAGACTGCAAGATCCTGGCTATGATACTGTCCGCCCGCCTCCAGAAGGTTCTTCCCCAGTTAGTCCACCCATCTCAAGCAGGCTTCCTTAAAAATAGGTTGTCCAGTGATAATACAAGGATTCTGGCTCATGTCTTAGAAAAGGCGAAATTGTTAGGTACACCTACAGCAGCGATAACACTGGATGCTGAAAAAGCCTTTGACAAGGTTGATTGGTCCTTCCTTGCAGCAGTCCTTCATAAGTTTAACCTAGGGGACACCTTTACTAGACTAGTGATGTCCCTATATTGCTGTCCGTCAGCGAGAGTGAGAGCCGGCGGATCCTTTTCTTCTGCCTTTTGTCTAAAGCAGGGCACAAGACAGGGATGCCCCCTGTCTCCATCATTGTTCTTATTATCTATCGAGCCGTTCTTATACCATGTAAGAAACAACCCCAACATTGTAGGCATCCCTTTTGGAGACTGCACGGTTAAATTAACGGCATATGCGGACGATGTCCTTGTTCTGTCCGAGAAAACCGATGAGGCAATACCTGCGCTCTTGTCTGATATTGAAAACTTTTCCAGGGTCTCTGGGTACAAACTCAATAAAGACAAGACGGAGGTTAAACTTCTGAACAATATTGGCGATAAGGGAATCATTGGGGACTCCGGCCTTACTTGGCAGCCTAAGTGTTTCAAATACTTGGGGTTAGACTTTGACAAAGATTTGATCTCCACCCTGAAAATAAACGAAGAACTGACTCTAAAGAAGATAGCCACACTGCTCGAAGGCTGGTCTCCAAAATTTCTCTCTTGGTGGGGTAGAGCGGAGACGCTTAAAATGATGTCTACTCCGTTGGTTAACTACCTGGCTAGCATGCTTCCTATGACATTCTCGAACAACTTTATCACCAAGGTGGACCAGCTGTTTGGTAGCTTCCTGTGGCGTGGGAAGAAAGCAAGGGTATCACTAAAGAAATTACAATTGGCCAAAGACAAAGGAGGCCTGGGTCTGCCTCCGTTCAGGAACTATCAAACAGCCTTCCTCTGCAAACAGGGAGCCCAATGGTTAATTAAATCACCAAACTACACGCCCATATGGATCAATATTGAGGAATCACTAGTGAACCATGCCCCACTCGAGACCCTTCTTACTATGGACCTATCACATTTACCACACTCCAAATACATATTGCTAAACACTAGACGGGCGCTGCTTAGACTTGATCAGACACACAACACTAAGCTGACATTCGCTAAATCCTCTTTTCTGTCACTTTGGAGAAACCCATATTTAAAGTATAATGGTGATAGACTCTTCTGGAATTCATGGTCCGAGAAGGGCATTAACATGGCAAGGGACTTATACGATGAGAAAGATCCTCTCTCATTCTCGACTCTGCAACGGAGGCATGATCTCACTCCGATGGATTTTTATGACTTCCTGAAAATCAAAGCGATGTTAACGGCACGTAACTTCTCCCCATACACACCATGGTTAGTAACTCATCTTCCACGTCTTGTACTTGCAGGTCACTTCGTCTCTAAGGTGTATAAACTTTTACTGCCCTTGCCCAAGAAAACTCACAGAAAGGTCGAATTGAAATGGGAAGCTGAGCCGAATTCGACAGGCATAGAATTTGACTGGGAGGTGATCCATGAGACGGCCCTTACCCATAAAGTCTCACCTATTCTATTCCAAACAAAGTACATGCTAATAAACAGGGCATTTTGGACTCCAGATAAGCTCTTCAAATGTAAATTAAGAGATTCGCCTACCTGCTGGAACTGCCAGTCGGGCTCAGGCGACCTTGCGCACATGCTTTTCAGTTGTCCTTCTCTACGTATATATTGGGGGAAAATATTTGATTGCATTCAACATGTATTCAAGATACGGCCTGTACAGGAATTTGTATATGTAATCCTAGGGGCGCTTGACCCACAGTTATCAAATGACCAAGACCGCCTGCTTTTGGACTTAATGATGACACTGGCGTGCAAAGTAGTTCTATGCAAATGGAAGAACGCGAAAGAGGTAAACTTTAAAATTTGGCAGGAGTGGTTAACATTTCTTAGAGGTGCTAATAATCCAGCGTTACAAGCAGCTTCATGGAAACCATCCAATGGAAAGCTGTGGAAATCGCTAGATGCATCCTCATTTCACTACGATCCGCCTTGATGCAATACATGCGACTCTATTACAACGGCCTATGTCACCTGTGAGTACGTTTGTTGTCATCCACTAGAGCCTATAATGCCACTCCTACGCACTGAGAGTTATGTCTGTATGTGTTTTATAATAATGCAAGCAAGAGTTGATTTATTTTTATATTAAGTTTATTCTCTGTATGTGATTATCGATAGATGAACCGAACATTTTGTATACTGGAAGAAATATTGTACTGTCTTTTCCTTTTGTTTTCCTATTTCAATAAAAACGACTTGAATTAAAAAAAAAGAGAGATACTTATTAGGTTGCCAGGATAGAAATAAATTCAAATCAACATTCACGCCCCAAAGGACCGAATAGCGCGGTTCCGGGGGCAACGAGAGACTGATACCCCGCAGGAGCCGACAGACAAAGGGGTGCTCACCAACTGAAGAACCCTACACCGGGTAATGAGCAGCCAAAATCGCCGAGCGCACTGCGATAATAGTGCGATAAGCTAGCCCTTCTGAGGCTAATTCGGCCAAGAAGTTCAAGATGGGAACAACACCCGCGACCATGGGATCCAAATCCCGTGGAAGACACCAATGCACCCACCTATTCCAGGCGGAACGGGAGCGCTTAGCGGTGCTTGCGGCCCAGGCCTTGGACATAAAATCCTCAGCTTGTCCCGAAAGGCCTGGGAGCGGCCAGCGTCGCCTAAAAGTCGCCAAGCCATGAGATGAAGAGATCCTTGAATTATGAGGGGATGTGATTCCTCCTCCAGATTCAGAAGAAGACGATGAAACCGGTTGAGTAGGATTGGAAAATCCCAAGAAAGTTCCACAAGAACTGGAAACCAGACTTGAGATCTCCAAACTGGCGTGATTACCGCCAGTTCTGCCTTCTGGCGGCGTACTTGGGCCGCCATCCGTACCACGATCGAAAAAGGAGGGAACGCATAAGCTTTTTCCTGACTCCAATCTTGCAGAAAAGCGCCCGTGGCCTCCGCTAGAGGGTCCAGCCTTCAGCTGAAGAATCGAGGAAGCTGGTGGTCTAGACGGGAAGCAACCAGGTCCAATGAAAAAGGACCCCAGAGGTTGTTCAATCGCTCGAACACCCCGATGTCCAATTTCCACTGGCTGGAATCCCGCAGATGTCTGAAATGCCAATCCGCTACTTGGTTGGCTCGGCATGGGAGATACTCTGCTGTTACGGAGACGTGATGAGCCAGGCAGTACTCCCAAAAATCCTTCGCCAAATTCGCTAGTGCTCAGCACCAAGGACCGCCCAGGTGGTTGACGTATCGAACCGCCGAGACATTGTCCATTCGCAGCAGCACACACGAGCGTACTGAATCCCGGGTCCCGACGCGCACTGCAAAAGACCCCGCCAAAAGTTCCAGGCAATTGATGTGTAAGGTTTGATCCTCCGAAGACCAAGCGCTGCCTGTGGAGTACTCGCCGCAGCGGGCGCCCCAACCTGACCTGCTGGCATCGGATTCTGTTACTAGATCTGGGATGGAACCAAAAATCGCACCCCCGTTCCAAGCCTCCATGTGAGTGAGCCACCAAGACATTTTGTCCTTCACCTCTGCGGATAGAGGAACCAACTGATCGTAAGACATACCCCTCCTGAGGTGATGCGTTTGAGGCGTTGGAGAGCCCGATAATGAAGGGGGCCCAGAAAGGTCACCTGGATGGATGAGGAAAGAAGTCCCACCACCCTGGCGATCTGACGGAGGGAGGTATGGGACTTCACAATTGTCTGACGCAAGACATGTCTGATCTTGGCCATCCTCCAAGACCGAAGGCTCAAAGAGGCCTGCAAGGAGTCCACCACGAAGCCCAGAAAAACCCCTTTCTGAGACGGAGATAGGTTAGACTTGTTTTTGTTGATGACGAAACCTAACCCCTGAAACAGAGAAACCGTCTGCTGAAGTTGAAGGCCCAGTTGTTCCGGACATTGGGCCATCAAAAGGATGTCGTCCAGGTAGACAATTATCCGAATACCCTGACTCCGCAGGAATTCCACCACCGGATGGAGAATCTTGGTGAAGCACCAAGGGGCAGAGGAAAGTCCGAACGGAAGGGCCGTGAACTCGAAGGTCTGACCCCCCACAGAAAAACTGGAGGAAACGGCGGTGAGGAGGATGGATGGGCACCACTAAGTATGCATCTTCGAGATCGAGGCGCACCATCCAATTGTTCGGAAGGAGAACATCTCGAAGAAGATGGATTCCTTCCATCTTGAAGTGCCGGTAGATCAACCATCCATTGAATTATTTAAGGTTGATCACCGGCCTCTTGCCACTGTCTGTTTTTTCCACCAGGAAAAGATTTTTGAGGAAGACCGCTGGATGTTGAACTGATCGATGAATGGCCCCTTTACGTAGCTGTTCCGAGACCTCCCCATCAATCAGCTGTGCATCCTCCTCCGAAAACACGAGAGGCCGTGGGGGCCTGACTTGAAAGGGGCAATCGTAGAACTCTATGTGGAATCCGCGAATCGTTTGCAAGACCCATGCGTCCGCCGTAATGGCCGCCCACGCGTCTGAAAATGCAGCTAGCCTGCCGCCAATACGCACCTGCTCTGCAGGGATAACACTTACTGCCAGAATTGTTTTTGCCGGAGTTATTCTTGAAGCCTCTCTGGCCTCAGAAACGTTGACCCCGGGTGGGGTAAAAGTTGTTATAGTTGGCTGAGGTGTTGTACTGCCCTTGCCCGGAGCCTTGACCCTTGGTAAAATTTTGACCGCCACCGCTGGTCGCGAGGCCCCTACCGCGACCGACCCATGAGAGAAATGCTGTTGGAAAACTCTCTTAATACTGGACTGGGCCTTGTCCAGAGAGGTGAATGTCGATGCGAATTTGCCTAACTCTTTGATGAATGGGTTTCCGAAGAGGCCCCCTTGGGCTACCGCTCCTACCTCCGAGGAGGCCAAGTCCCCCAACTTATGGTCCAACTTAATTTGGAGTGATCGCTGCCGCTCTGTCGAGAGGGCGCAGTTGGCGTTTCCCAGGAAGATGACTACCCTCTGCGCCCAATTCGACAAGACGTCAGGCAAGATCGCGGCCCCGGACACCTTTGCTTCCTCTGCCATGTCAAGTATTTTCATAATGGGTCCTATAGCGTCCAGCAGTTTATCCTGACAGGAACGCAAGGAGCGGTCGATACCTTTGCGTGGATCCTTAACGAATTTTGCTAGAAATGTGGCCATTTTAGAATCCACCTCGGGCGTCATAGCTACCTTGCCCTCCAAAGTAGAGCGGGGGCACTCTCCCAGCAGGCAAATCTGTGCCTCCTTCTCAAGGGGCTTGCGAAGCCGTCCCGCAACGAACTTCGTCACCTTGTCTCCGGGACTCCAGGCCGCGCACCGCGGATGGACGATCTCATCCGGGACCAGCATCCTCGTACCATCCTGAGGCAATGAAGCGGTTGAGGTGGACGGTCTCCAAGAATGGACCAAGTCTTCGTCATCGTCAGTATCCGCCAGTAAGACCACTCCAGGTGAAGAGGGAGCCGCCCCCAAAGACACCGAGGGTACTGGGCCCGACAATGGCGCAGGGGCGGGAGAGGTCACCTTGGCCAAAAACGCATCGCGTAGGCGTTCAAAGGCATCTCTGTCCACACCGTGCACCCCGCCAAGTTCCCCTCCCTACAGGGTCTCTTCGGGGGGAGGCTCCTACCCTGCAGGAATCGGGGCTGTACCCGGCGCAACTGAGTGACCCTGCGCTAATTTAGCACACTCCTCCACAATGCCGGAAGACAGGCGGTCCTCCATGGGTCCTACTATCTCCGTGACACATCAGTAAATGGAGCTGTCAACCGCATTGTAACTCCTCATCATTGAGGTACTGGTATTCCTCCTCCTCATAGTATCCCTCCTGCTCCATGCTCGCAGGACCTGGTTACAGGGACGTAGGGTACACAAGCAACACAAGACCCACAGAGGGTGAGGAAGGCGACTGAATTGGCCCAGTCAGGTGGTGGCCGGAGGCCCTTGAATTAAACAGCCCGGTTGGAAACCGGAATGAAGGCAGCACCACCTTCCTGGTTTGCAGACCCTCCAAAGGACCAGGCCTTATCCACCTCCCAGCGCGCCATCTGGGCAAACAAGAACCCTCAAGGGTATGTGGCCACTAAGACCTTCCGTAGGCCCAATGCGGTGAAAAAAACACTAAGTGCTGAAAACAACTGCCCGCAGGCGTTTAGCGTGGTAAACCCGCAATACAGACCCCGCGCAGGGCGTAAGCAAAACTCAGGGCAAATACAGACCCAGAATACTGGGCGTTCCGGTGAGGCGGTGGGACAAGGCTCCGAGCGACTCTCTCTCCTCAGCGCTGCTCCTCTGTGACAGGAAACCGCACCGAGGAGCAGCAAGATGCCGCAGAGCCCCCTGGTGGCCGAGACCACCGCACACTGTGAAAGATCGTGTGAGGAGCGACGGAGCGCTCCCGCGATCAGAGCTCCCCAGTCAGCGCATAGAATCACTAGGTTGAATTAAAGTAGTAGAGCCTAAACCCCCTAGAGAAGAGAAAAAAGGCACCTAACTGGCTGCGAAGCAGCGAAGAAAGAGGGGGAGGACCTAAGATGGAATACCTATCTGCGTGTTATGGACATTGTTGAAGGACTACTATGGGACTCCGCTCTCATGTAATGATGGCAGTTGTAGTTTGTTGGACACCAAAGATCTATTTGTTTTGTGGTTAATGCTTTCTTTACCTGGTTTCTAGTATATATAAAGCATTTATTGAGTTTTTTCTGAGCTGCTGTGAAAAGTTTATGGAATAAAGAGCGAAGAAAGTATAGCATAATCCGAAGCCTCCGGTCCTGACATAGAATTCGTGTGAAAGTACTTTCTGTTTGGGATGACCTTATCGGTATGGGATTTTATGCCAAGAAATGTGCCTGTTTAACACCCATACAACACACATTTCTAGCCCTTCAAAACTCTCCAAAAGAACATTCTCCTTCACTGTAGGCCTGATTCACAAAGGTAAACTTACACAATTATTTTGCACAATTTTTAATGCGATGTATTTAATCTTGATGGTGTTTTGTATTGGTATTAGCAACTAATCCTGATGTTTTTTCACTGGGCCATGCATGTAACACTCAGACAAAGCACAACAGTAATTTATGGGATAGTCCCAATGGATTTTTCTGGCCCCTAATGAATCGTACAATGTTGTTAGTATTGATTATAAACAATGTGCTCAGGTCCTGCTGTAATTCTTTATCTTAGCAGGCTTATTTTTCTTTTTATGTACATTTTATGGGTGTTTTTGTTATATTTATCTATGTCTCCTTTCCCTGTGGCTCACATGGTGTCACTACGCTTATAGCTATAAGGTTGTGGGAGCTCAGTGTCCCAAATGTGTTTCACAGGGCATTAAGTAATGGAAGCTAAGTGTGGTGGTGAGTGCCCTTTTGTAGTTGGTGTGGAAGCTAAATGCTCCAATTTTCAGTTCACAGGGTGTTGTGTTTATTTTCAAAAGTATGGTGTACCCTGTTAAATGTTTGGTTATGGTTCATGGTGGTCCCAGTAACAGTTCACGGGGTCATGTGTACCCTGTTACGGAGCGAAGAGTGCTCCAATTTTGGTTCACAGGGTGATGTGTACCCTGTTACACGTTTAGTTGTGGGCTATGGTTGTCCCGGGTGTGGTTCACGGGGTCATGTGTACCCTGTTATGGAGTGAAGTGTGCTCCAATTTTTGGGTGTTGTACTGTTACGCCGTGAGTTGGGACCTTTATGCCACTTACTGACCTGGCCAGTTGGTTTGTTTGGTTTCTGGTTTTAGTTTGTGATGCGTGGGCGTAATAGTGTGTGGGTTATTTTGTTGTGCGGGTGATGTCTGTGTTAAGTGTGTACCCTATTATGTTTTTGTTGGCGGAGCAGAATTTACTCCGGTTTTAGTTCACAGGGTGGTTCATACCCTATTACAGGTGTGGTGACGGAGAAGAAACCAAATTAGTCTTTATGGTGGTTGTGTTGTGTTGTTTTTCCCAAGGGAAGGGGATGGGACTAATTATCTGTGAATCTAATGTTAATATTTCCTTTTCAATATAAATGCTTTATTTTCAAAAGTATGGGGTACATTGATGTTGATGTGTACACTGATGTTGATGTTGCTTATTCTAATACCTCTTTTATAATTTCCCTAAAGAAAGGAGATGTGTTATATTTATCTATGTTTCCTTTCCCTGTGGCTCACATGGTGTCACTGCCAGAATCCTCAGTGACATCATGGAATGTTGGGTGCTCAGCCTGTGTGTCATCTGGCAGTTGGCGCAGGCAGGCTGAGTGGCCAGGAGGTCACTCCTGGTGGGGTTTTACCTTTCCATCTTAATATCTTGACCAGCAACTCAACTTAAATAAAGATAACCTAATTATACTACTGGCTCATGGACCTCTATTTACAACAGTTTTGTATTAAACCTTGTTGATATATTGTTATGGTTTTTATTAACTAAACAATAAATATATCCTGATTCTGAACTTACACGATTGTGTAAGTTCAGGCTTTTCAGTAAGTTTAGGAGTGCTGAGACTCCCCACATAAAAAGACAGGTGTGTCCATTTGCAAAAACTTCCCCTAACCCGCTCGACGCTCATGATGAGCTCAGCTCGTCATGAGGGCACAGTGGAGCTGAGTGGAGCTGAGCTCATCATAATAGCCGCAGAACGCAAACTAGGGCATAATTCCCCTCCTGTGCGGTGCGTTCCATTGAGTGGGCGAAGTTGTGATGAGCTCAGCTCGTCATGAGCACAGCTCCACTGTGCAGCGTGACGAGCTGAGCATGTAAAAATCTCCGTGGCGGCACGCGCTGCCCCCTCCCCGCGCCCTGCGGGGGAATTAGCTCCGCGTGGAAGGGGTTAAGGACACTATTGATGACTTTGGCATAAGACTTATATAGGGATATTCACAAGGACTCAACTCAGATTTATCTCCACCCTAGTGCAACAAATGTGGCGCTAGATTTAACACCCCATTCACAAGCTGTTGCAAACTGCAGACATCACCAGTATTCCCACAATAACTGCCCCCAAATTTATCACCACGGTGGACACCACCAACTAACCCTAATGAGATGCAGAGTAGCGTTCCCGTGCAAAAAGACCCAGAAAATCCACAGCACCACTTTTACAACAAAATGCAAGATCCGCGATGCTAAACAAACACAGGTGATAAGCCGCAGTAGCAGCAGGGAATTAATACCTGTTCATTGCTGTTGTAAAGTAGGATGACTACCTGCAGCATGAAAGGGAGCCCAGCCAAGAGCCACACCGGAAGATCCACAGATGCCATGGAGACAATTATCATGCAATGCCCATACCCATGATGGCCATAACACCCACGGAGAAAATTACAAAAAACAGTTTGATGGACAGAATGTAGATCAATGTCTTACATTCACCCCAGTACAAGGATCTGGGCCTAAATCCATCGTTTTTTGCACTCCACACCACCCTGGGTCAGATAATGGCTTTATGCAAATCAGCTCTGACCCTGTGCCCCATGGGAACAGTCCAGTCCGAACTACAACAGCCATATCTTTCCCAGACCGGAATCAAGCATCCGAGGACCGGACCGGTTTCGAGGTAACACCTCTCATCAGCCCGGCTAGCTTGACTCCAGTGGTGTGGAGGCTCTGGGACCCACGTCTGAGCTACCCCAGTACACTCAGGGAGAAAATTACAAAAAACAGTTTGATGGACAGAATGTAGATCAATGTCTTACATTCACCCCAGTACAAGGATCTGGGCCTAAATCCATCGTTTTTTGCACTCCACACCACCCTGGGTCAGATAATGGCTTTATGCAAATCAGCTCTGACCCTGTGCCCCATGGGAACAGTCCAGTCCGAACTACAACAGCCATATCTTTCCCAGACCGGAATCAAGCATCCGAGGACCGGACCGGTTTCGAGGTAACACCTCTCATCAGCCCGGCTAGCTTGACTCCAGTGGTGTGGAGGCTCTGGGACCCACGTCTGAGCTACCCCAGTACACTCAGGGAGAAAATTACAAAAAACAGTTTGATGGACAGAATGTAGATCAATGTCTTACATTCACCCCAGTACAAGGATCTGGGCCTAAATCCATCGTTTTTTGCACTCCACACCACCCTGGGTCAGATAATGGCTTTATGCAAATCAGCTCTGACCCTGTGCCCCATGGGAACAGTCCAGTCCGAACTACAACAGCCATATCTTTCCCAGACCGGAATCAAGCATCCGAGGACCGGACCGGTTTCGAGGTAACACCTCTCATCAGCCCGGCTAGCTTGACTCCAGTGGTGTGGAGGCTCTGGGACCCACGTCTGAGCTACCCCAGTACACTCAGGGAGAAAATTACAAAAAACAGTTTGATGGACAGAATGTAGATCAATGTCTTACATTCACCCCAGTACAAGGATCTGGGCCTAAATCCATCGTTTTTTGCACTCCACACCACCCTGGGTCAGATAATGGCTTTATGCAAATCAGCTCTGACCCTGTGCCCCATGGGAACAGTCCAGTCCGAACTACAACAGCCATATCTTTCCCAGACCGGAATCAAGCATCCGAGGACCAGACCGGTTTCGAGGTAACACCTCTCATCAGCCCGGCTAGCTTGACTCCAGTGGTGTGGAGGCTCTGGGACCCACGTCTGAGCTACCCCAGTACACTCAGGGAGAAAATTACAAAAAACAGTTTGATGGACAGAATGTAGATCAATGTCTTACATTCACCCCAGTACAAGGATCTGGGCCTAAATCCATCGTTTTTTGCACTCCACACCACCCTGGGTCAGATAATGGCTTTATGCAAATCAGCTCTGACCCTGTGCCCCATGGGAACAGTCCAGTCCGAACTACAACAGCCATATCTTTCCCAGACCGGAATCAAGCATCCGAGGACCGGACCGGTTTCGAGGTAACACCTCTCATCAGCCCGGCTAGCTTGACTCCAGTGGTGTGGAGGCTCTGGGACCCACGTCTGAGCTACCCCAGTACACTCAGGGAGAAAATTACAAAAAACAGTTTGATGGACAGAATGTAGATCAATGTCTTACATTCACCCCAGTACAAGGATCTGGGCCTAAATCCATCGTTTTTTGCACTCCACACCACCCTGGGTCAGATAATGGCTTTATGCAAATCAGCTCTGACCCTGTGCCCCATGGGAACAGTCCAGTCCGAACTACAACAGCCATATCTTTCCCAGACCGGAATCAAGCATCCGAGGACCGGACCGGTTTCGAGGTAACACCTCTCATCAGCCCGGCTAGCTTGACTCCAGTGGTGTGGAGGCTCTGGGACCCACGTCTGAGCTACCCCAGTACACTCAGGGAGAAAATTACAAAAAACAGTTTGATGGACAGAATGTAGATCAATGTCTTACATTCACCCCAGTACAAGGATCTGGGCCTAAATCCATCGTTTTTTGCACTCCACACCACCCTGGGTCAGATAATGGCTTTATGCAAATCAGCTCTGACCCTGTGCCCCATGGGAACAGTCCAGTCCGAACTACAACAGCCATATCTTTCCCAGACCGGAATCAAGCATCCGAGGACCGGACCGGTTTCGAGGTAACACCTCTCATCAGCCCGGCTAGCTTGACTCCAGTGGTGTGGAGGCTCTGGGACCCACGTCTGAGCTACCCCAGTACACTCAGGGAGAAAATTACAAAAAACAGTTTGATGGACAGAATGTAGATCAATGTCTTACATTCACCCCAGTACAAGGATCTGGGCCTAAATCCATCGTTTTTTGCACTCCACACCACCCTGGGTCAGATAATGGCTTTATGCAAATCAGCTCTGACCCTGTGCCCCATGGGAACAGTCCAGTCCGAACTACAACAGCCATATCTTTCCCAGACCGGAATCAAGCATCCGAGGACCGGACCGGTTTCGAGGTAACACCTCTCATCAGCCCGGCTAGCTTGACTCCAGTGGTGTGGAGGCTCTGGGACCCACGTCTGAGCTACCCCAGTACACTCAGGGAGAAAATTACAAAAAACAGTTTGATGGACAGAATGTAGATCAATGTCTTACATTCACCCCAGTACAAGGATCTGGGCCTAAATCCATCGTTTTTTGCACTCCACACCACCCTGGGTCAGATAATGGCTTTATGCAAATCAGCTCTGACCCTGTGCCCCATGGGAACAGTCCAGTCCGAACTACAACAGCCATATCTTTCCCAGACCGGAATCAAGCATCCGAGGACCGGACCGGTTTCGAGGTAACACCTCTCATCAGCCCGGCTAGCTTGACTCCAGTGGTGTGGAGGCTCTGGGACCCACGTCTGAGCTACCCCAGTACACTCAGGGAGAAAATTACAAAAAACAGTTTGATGGACAGAATGTAGATCAATGTCTTACATTCACCCCAGTACAAGGATCTGGGCCTAAATCCATCGTTTTTTGCACTCCACACCACCCTGGGTCAGATAATGGCTTTATGCAAATCAGCTCTGACCCTGTGCCCCATGGGAACAGTCCAGTCCGAACTACAACAGCCATATCTTTCCCAGACCGGAATCAAGCATCCGAGGACCGGACCGGTTTCGAGGTAACACCTCTCATCAGCCCGGCTAGCTTGACTCCAGTGGTGTGGAGGCTCTGGGACCCACGTCTGAGCTACCCCAGTACACTCAGGGAGAAAATTACAAAAAACAGTTTGATGGACAGAATGTAGATCAATGTCTTACATTCACCCCAGTACAAGGATCTGGGCCTAAATCCATCGTTTTTTGCACTCCACACCACCCTGGGTCAGATAATGGCTTTATGCAAATCAGCTCTGACCCTGTGCCCCATGGGAACAGTCCAGTCCGAACTACAACAGCCATATCTTTCCCAGACCGGAATCAAGCATCCGAGGACCGGACCGGTTTCGAGGTAACACCTCTCATCAGCCCGGCTAGCTTGACTCCAGTGGTGTGGAGGCTCTGGGACCCACGTCTGAGCTACCCCAGTACACTCAGGGAGAAAATTACAAAAAACAGTTTGATGGACAGAATGTAGATCAATGTCTTACATTCACCCCAGTACAAGGATCTGGGCCTAAATCCATCGTTTTTTGCACTCCACACCACCCTGGGTCAGATAATGGCTTTATGCAAATCAGCTCTGACCCTGTGCCCCATGGGAACAGTCCAGTCCGAACTACAACAGCCATATCTTTCCCAGACCGGAATCAAGCATCCGAGGACCGGACCGGTTTCGAGGTAACACCTCTCATCAGCCCGGCTAGCTTGACTCCAGTGGTGTGGAGGCTCTGGGACCCACGTCTGAGCTACCCCAGTACACTCAGGGAGAAAATTACAAAAAACAGTTTGATGGACAGAATGTAGATCAATGTCTTACATTCACCCCAGTACAAGGATCTGGGCCTAAATCCATCGTTTTTTGCACTCCACACCACCCTGGGTCAGATAATGGCTTTATGCAAATCAGCTCTGACCCTGTGCCCCATGGGAACAGTCCAGTCCGAACTACAACAGCCATATCTTTCCCAGACTGGAATCAAGCATCCGAGGACCGGACCGGTTTCGAGGTAACACCTCTCATCAGCCCGGCTAGCTTGACTCCAGTGGTGTGGAGGCTCTGGGACCCACGTCTGAGCTACCCCAGTACACTCAGGGAGAAAATTACAAAAAACAGTTTGATGGACAGAATGTAGATCAATGTCTTACATTCACCCCAGTACAAGGATCTGGGCCTAAATCCATCGTTTTTTGCACTCCACACCACCCTGGGTCAGATAATGGCTTTATGCAAATCAGCAACTGCCCCAGGACCCCTCCCCCCAGGACACCGCAGAGTCAGCGTACGCAAAGACAACAGGCCCACCTGAAACGCATCTGCCGCCCACAGTCATGCAACTCATGACACTGCCAATGGACACGCAGCACAACTACATCCAACAGGGCCTCTGTATTTGAGGAGACGCTTCACTCTGTATGCACCTAACCGCCCTCTCCGGTTGGCCTTTCAATACCGGCTGGTTGTTCCACGCTTTAGATGGGCACGCCTTGGCAGTCAATCTATCGCAGTGAAAGCAGCCACAGCATGGAACGCCCTTCCTGTGAAGTTACGAGCTTCTCAGGATTTCAATCTTTTTAAAAAAGCACTTAAAACTCATCTTTTTAAAATGATGGCTTAACCTTCCAATCTATTTGCTTACTGGCTATCTGCATGTGTTCGCGCCAGGCGCGCTATAAAACTACTTATAACATAACATAACATGACACACAACATGCCAACAGACTGGACATGACAACACAACTCCATAGTGAATTGCCATGCCATGCCATGCCCACAACCCAGCCACGGCATGGAACCACAGACACACACATAATCCACATTTGTAAAGCGCACAATCACCCTTAAGGTTCTCTAGGCGCTGGGGGCCGTCGGGAAGATTAAGCAAGCTATTGCCCAGAGTCACATGGTGCTGGGCTAATCTGCCGCTAGTGCCGGGGATCGAACCGTGCTCCCCAGATTCCGGAGTCAGTCGCCCTAGCCGCAGCGGCTCACCTCTTCCCACAATAGCAGGATGTGAGGAGGGGCATGGAGCAGGCATGTGAAAGAGTGGTGAGTGACAAAGGAATGTGAACCTACCCAATGCCAGGTGTGGCGTGGACGTGCCGGACAGACTACAGAGTGCAAACCACAGAAATAGTCATGTGGAGATCAATTGCTGGTGCATGGAGTGTAGTGGCCAGCGGACGCTACCAGGTCCCCACAGGTTGTGAGGCAGAACGTGGAACTGTCACACATTACGTCCCCACTTGCATGCACGTGGATAGTGGGTTGGACCTGCGTACACCAGGCCTGCGTAAGGGTGTGAACTAAAAGGCCTTGGACTTGGTTCATTCGGAATGGACAATGCATCAGCCAGGGCGGCACCTCTCAGCCGGCCACGAGTCCTATGCCGAGCGCAGTGGGGCCTGCGGCCTTGAGCGCCTGCTACACCCTGGGCTGCCAGTCCCCAGACCCACCATGCCTGCCCCAGCACACCAAGAGGCTCCATCCACCTGCCTACACCGGCGTGTGGCAAACAGGGCCCACCACATGCTAGTGCAAGCTCCAAGCAACAGTCCCGTGACCTCTGCTGCGGCCCAGTAGGTCCCACATGTGGAACTGTGTCCTGAGTCCCGGAATGGCAGTGACCCCGAATCAGTGGCAGCGGCCACAGCACCAGACCACTTTAACCAGTGAGGCATAATTCCATATTGCAGGCTGGCCACATGAGGTGCCACTAACCCTGTTCATTGCCAGCCGGCCACACGAGGTGCCACTAACCCTGTTCAATGCCAGCCAGCCACACAAGGCGCCACTAACTTTATGCAATGCCAGCCAGCCACACAAGGTGCCAGTAACTTTGTTCAATGGCAGCCGGCCACACAAGGTGCCACTAACCCTGTTCAATGCCAGCCAGCCACACCAGGTGCCACTAACCCTGTGCAACACCAGCCAGCTACATGAGGTGTCACTAACCCTGTGCAATGCCAGCTGGCCACACGAGGTGCCACTAACCCTGTGCAATGCCAGCCAGCCTCATGAGGTGCCACTAACCCTGGTCAATGCCAGCCAGCCACATGTGGATGAGGGCCCAGGCCTACCCTGCGGACCAGTCGGTCCCACATCCAGCACTAGTTGTGACTCATGAATGGCAGTGTCCCGACCAGTGAATGCACTGATAAGAGGAAGAGGAAGAGACGGCTAAGTCCAGACGAAAGCAGGATCAGAGTCATGGAGGTGTTTGAACACTTACAATGATTGACCTGGTGCCATCAGTCCTGTTCACCACAAGTCACCATCCCGTGTTGGCGTGCATGTTCCGGCCGCAGTTCCATCGGAGCCACTGACTCTGTGCTGGTCACGTCCAGGACCCTTCTTCAGATATATTGGATGACCTTTGTGACGGTGGTCTTGGGCTCATCAACGCCATGTGTCGGTGGCCCTGCGCCGACCGCAGCCTCAGGCCTAAACTGCGGCTCAGTAGGTCAGACATGTGGAACTGTGTGTTCGGTAAGATGTGGAGGAGTCCACACTATTGGACACGCCTCATCGCAGCCGGCATCCCTAACAGCACTGGTGCCACTAACTCTGTGCGCAATGAGTCATCAGCACTTTCTGGTTGTACCTTGGTGGCGTCTGAGTCCATGGACTGGTAGTTTCCTGCATCTTCCAAATGCTGGACCCGACTTGATGTCCGACATTTTTCTGTTCTATACGTCATTGCCAGCTCCTTTCACATCTACGAGAACCTGCTATGCACTTGTGACCCTGCCCCAGTGCCCTGCAAGTCAGCATCCCGTGGCGGTAGGACCGTGCAGGCTGCTGTGCATCTGAGGCCACTAACTCTGTGCAGCAGAAGTCATGGGACCTTTATGGTTGAATGGTTGTGTCCTTTGAGATGTACACTGTTGTTGATTTGTGACTGCACCAGGCAGCCCTTGCCTGCTGGTGTGCACACACCCCACATACATCCAACACAGAAGTCACTCAGTATGTTTGCCTGCTAATAAATGTGGCTGTGCGCATGTGCACATATCTATTCACACCATCTGAGCAAGTGTGTCCTTGTGGTCATTGTGTCAGCATGATGGTCATGGCCCTGCAACATCACAGTGTGCTGTCTTCAGCAGACATTACCATGTCACCTCAGCGTTGGCAGTGACCCTGGACATATAGCTTTGCACGCACCCCCCTGTGTGCACAAGCAGTGTGTGCTGGTCCGACTTACATCAGGTCAGCGCAGAGGTGTGCGGAATTGGCAGGGGGAGCAGGGTGTGGCTTGGGCCTGGCCTTGGGCAGGAAGTTTTTCGCTGTGTTGGGGTGTAGTCGCCACCAGGGCCACAGTAGTCGATGTTGCAATGTAGCATGCACCAGGAGGCCAGGTCTGCTCATACGGGGACATGTAGGAGCGCTAAATCACACGGGGTGTTGGCACATGCATGCCAATTGTTTGGTGTATCAGCCCTGTGGATGCTTGAGTCATTTGACTGGGCTCAGTTGCAGCGCGATCCCAGCAAGTCATGGGCTGTACACCTGTGTCTGCCCTGTCCAGACAACTGACGTGACCCTTCACCTTCAAAGACCAGCGTCACAATGTTCCCAGGGCTGCGGACATCCCTCCACACCCATGCCAGGCCCTGTGCATCTTCTGTATGCATGCAGATGGTGAAGTAACTCTGTGGATGAAAGGTCCTAATGTGAACTATCAGGCGGTAGCACATCTGCAGCTCCGAGCAGGAACTGGCCTGTGGCCAAGACCTCCTGACAGATACAATGGCATTTGCTTGCGACTCCCACACTACGCACTGCCTGAAGTGAGACCAATGTGTACACATCTCACACAAAGTAGTTCTTGGTCGTAGTTGGCGTGCATGAAATGGCCTTCACTCGTACTCTCACCCCACCCCAGGCCTGCACCCATTGCACACAGACACTGCTCATTGCACCAGGCTGTGCCATTTCATCCACATGACTGGCGCAGGGCAAGCCAGTGCCGCTTCTCACAGAGCCACTGACACCATGGCAGAACATCCCGAACAAATGCCCATATCTAGTCATGTGGACCTGTACCATGCACGTCTGCTGTATGTACTAGGGGCACTGCCGTTGGCCATCTTGCGGATCAGATTCAGACTGAGCTTCTGCCTAGTGGACGTCACCTGTGTTCAGCCTGTGTTGAATTTTCGCTCATGCATATATTTGAGTGGTCCATGGATATCTGCTTCTCCAACGTAATGATAGCTGACCTGGATTATGGCGTGTGTTTGCGCCCCCGTTGGTCCACGACCAGGAGTGTCACTGTAATGCCCGTTTGTGGCATGCATGGATGTTTGGCATGCAGGCTGGACACTGGACCTGGGAGATTGCACAAGTCCTCGTGTGCAGTGAGCACATTGTGCCGCTACCCGATTGGGCTTTGGTGCACATTGGGGCCAGTGGTTGGACTCAGCACATCTGTCTAAGTCAGCTGATGGATTATGTCAACGACATGTCAGATGTGGTGGACGACGAGAGCCCATTGCACTTATCCTGATGCCTGGTTGCATGTTGGGAATCTGGTCACATGTCCCAAGATTACAGTGGGCATGGCTGCTTTTGCCTGGACTCATGATCCATGCGCAGACAACCAACGCAGGTTGGCACAAACTTGTGTTGGTGATGGACTCCCCCGAGATGAACATGGGCGCTGTCCTATGTTCCTCACTCAGACATGCTGCTCAATTGGTCTGAATATCGTGGCACTTCTCTTGGCCGTACTGGCATGCACTTGTTGATAAAGTTTCCGCACTTTAATTGTTTCCAACTGTGTTGTGTCTTGATTTGTATGCCAATGTGTGTGTCACGGACTCTCTGGCTCCCTGCCATACGTGTATTGCTACCTCATCAGTACTGTGGGTTTGTACTTGTGCATTGTCATGTTCGTGTCTCGTGCTTAGCCAGTGTCCTGCGTTGGGTTTTGCAAATGTTGGTGTTTGTGCCATATTCTGTTTGAGGTTGTGGTGCTCTGCTTCCTATGTGTGTGTGCTGCTTTAAGTGTGATATGTTCCTTCAGCTCTGATTTGGCTCACCCTTCTCCCCTTCAGGTAGTGTAGTTTCTACTTCTGTGCTTGTTCTGTGGTGTGATATTGCCGGGTTGTGTGACTTGTGCTCTTAGTTGGTGGTGTCCCTCTTGGGCATGGTCTGTCTGCAGTGGTGCTGAGCTTAATTGTGCATGTGTGCCATTGTGCGCATCTCCCCCGGGTCCCTGCTGGTGCCTCTCCCTGTTGCTGTTGTGTCTGTTCTGGTCAGTTTCCGGTCCTGGTCCTGCCACCGTCTCCAGACTGATATGTTCGACAACATGTCATCCAGCTCCAGGTGTGACGCTGGCCTCAAACCTCCGGTGTGCATTGCTGCCTTCTTGTTGTCGTTGTGTTTCTGATTGTGTTTCTGATTGTGCTTTTCGCATCATTCTGGAAGTTCTGGCTTTCTTCCGTTGTCCACCTCCACTCTCAGGCTGCATTCACCTTGTCCGAGATGGCCTTCCATGTACAATGATTTGTTGCCAATGGGGCTTGTGGGGTTGTATGCTGGCTCGGGTTGCCTCCATTGTGCTTGACTGTTGTTTTCTGTTTGGATTGTCGCTTTTTTTAAGGCTTTTATTGTGCTTATCCCCGCCAGCCGTGTGTGTTGCGGGCCTGGCGGTGCTTATCCCTGCTTTCCTCATCGTGAATGGCCTCTTTGTATGTTTTTTTGTATTGTTGTTTGTGTTTTATCTCCATTGAGGTGGTTGTATCGCGGACATTGGCCGCAGTTTCGGTAGACTATTGCATGCTATCGCCTTGTTGTGCATTCCACGTTGACACATCAGTTATTTTCCTGCGATAGGCTGCCATGTGTAAAGGTCCGTTAGCATTTTTTGCCACTGTTTAACACACGTTCTTGTGAATATTCCCCGCATATAGAAAACAAACAAGAAATATTTGTAGCATTTTCAAATTCATACATTCAAGAGAAAGGAAACATTTGACTCATTACCAACTAAAATATTACCATCTAGGAGCAGAAACAGTCTGCCTTTAGACATATTGCATTTGAAGACTTACCTTGTTTGTTTATGTAAAATTAATAATGCAATATCAGGTTTTCTAGTACAAGTTAAAGAAACAAACATTACTTAGCTTACGAGTCAGTAGCAGTTCAGCCAGATCACAGTGAAAAATAGAAAAATATGTACTACACCTGCACCGCATAGAAATCGAAATGAGATAATAGCTCCAATCCCATTCACACCCGGGCCAAATGAGTCACACAAATCAATGAATATCTTCTTAGCGGATTTGATTGGCCTATTCAGCGTACATTTAATCACACGGGTCACAGGAGTTTATGAAAACACATTTGTATGTGTATAACAGAGAAAATCAAAGGTATGAGTGGGAAGCAGAATTCATTTATTTTGCATTTTGATTTAAAAGCCTGTAGGACGCTAGCGCAGATTATACAACTCTACCTTCATGTCTCTTATGCAAAAAATAAATCATTATTTTGTTCTGGAAAATGTCCAGATGGTGTTTATTTGCTTGATGTGCTGTCAGTCTGTATAATTAAAATAGAAAGTAAACACTATGGGAACATAGGATGTGTGTTTTCTGCCTGATAGTTTCATTTTATGAAAACATCTATAATTATTTAAAAGAACAAGTTCGGTAAAGTTCAAAGAAGCGAGCTATACATAAACTTTGAACATCTCACTTTGCCCATAGTAGTTACCTATTGTAAGAGATTTGCTCTCCTCTCTCAGTTATTTCTTAATAGGCACTCACTGGAGTGGGAATAGTAATTTGTACCCTCCCGCTATCCAACGCTTTCCCTAACGTTGCACTCACTGGAGTGGGACTAGTAATTTTGAACCTCCCGCTATCCAACGCTTTCCCTATTGATGCACTCACTGGAGTGGGAATAGTAATTTTTACCCCTATGCTATCTAACGCTTTCCCTACTGTTGCACTCACTGGAGTTGGAATAGTCATTTTTACCCTCCTGCTATCCAACGCTTTCCCTACTAATGCACTCACTGGAGTGGAAATAGTGATTTTTACCTTCCCGCTATCCAACACTTTCCCTATTGTTGCACTCACTGGAGTGGGAATAGGAATTTTCACCCTCCCGCTATCCAGCGCTTTCCCTACTGTTGCACTCACTGGAGTGGGAATAGTACATTTTACCCTTCCGCTATCCTAGGCTAAAATTATTTAATATTTGTTAATATTATTATGTTAATATATATATGTATTACAAAATAACAATGCATGATTTTTTATTATTATATTAATTATTTATTAATTTTAAGGTTATTTAAGTATGTTTTACTTAAATATATTCATTATTTTATTATTTTACATTACTTTTTAGGCATTTAAAAAATTCAATATTTTTACAAACTATATTATTTACAACGATATTTTGGATTCAATATTTTTGTACTTACCTGTTTGGAGATAGGAATTCGATTTTCTGGCATTCTATATTTTGTCATCGATAGTTTGCCAGGTCAATATATTGCTCCTCAATATTCTGTCAGTGATCTGATCAAGAGATTTTCTGTTGTTCTCAAATTGAACTGTAGAAGTGTCCATTCGCTGTTCAATTCAATTCAAAATTCTTTATTCGACTGTGTGAGATACAGTCATAAAAGTGCAATAAAATACATATATATACAAGTCATATTTAAAAAAGTCAACACATCGGAAACAGATAATCACGGGAAAATGTATGGTATCACGGTCAAATGTAAGTATACTATTTATCAGAGACATATTCACGGGGGTAATATAGTTCGGCTGGGAGTTAACCTTCCATGCTTTTTCTGAATTTCAGGGCTGTTTTTAAAAAGTTGCATGTAAAGAAAGTGCTATCACAGTGCAGCATTTGGAGGTATAGTAATGCTGGCATCATTTGCACAAAGTTCAATTTCTTAAGCAGGGGTTCTAAAAACATTTTCCGCAGTGTCGCATAATATGAGCATATGAATAAAAAGTGTGCCAAGTCTTGCGGAGACTTATTGTCGCAGCCGCAAGGTGGCAACACTTGCCCTCTGTGGGCTCCACTCGGTACGGCTAGCATCAGGTGAAATAAACCAAAACGAAATCTGCTCAGTAAGAAGCGCTCATATCTGGAAATGGGCCAGGATAGGTATGGTTCAATTTGTATACATGTTTTGGTTAAAATATGTCTCATTACACTACCTTTCTTCAGTTCAGTTTCTTCCCTAGCAAGCTGTCGGTTCAACAGGAAAGTGTCCTTTACATATGTTACATCGTGCTTGGATACATGCTGAGGTGTTAAAAAGAGATCCAGCCTGCCCAGAACTTGAAGGCAGTTTCTGATGTATTTTAGCCAGGGTATCTTGAATTTCCCTTCCCAGGTGAGTGCTTCGAGAACGATGTTATGGGTTAGTGGTATTTCGTCGTTCAGCCAGCATTTCAGCCAACAAAGCAGAGGATTTACAGCAATCTTGTCCCCTAAGTGTGGCATACCCAATTCCTCATGAGTGGAGAAGTTAGCAGTACTCTTTGGTAGACACAGGACCTGTTTTAAAAAGTTATTTTCAGTGGTTGTAAGGACGTCCACTGGGGCAAAGCCCCAGAGTTCACTTCCATAACAGGCGACCGCAATACTTTTAGCTTGATATAATTTCATCAAGGCGGCCACTGGCGTGTTGCCCATTTTGCGTGCAAAGTCCATTATTCCAGCATTGGTCCTTGTTAATTCACCTTTCTTTTTGTTTATTGCGGGTCCCCATGTGAGTTTATGATCAAACAATACTCCAAGGTATGAAAAGGTTTTTGTTGTTGGTATTTTTTCCCCGTTGACAGAGGAGGGGTAGGACTTTTTTAATCCAGAGCCTACCTTCATAACAAATGATTTGGAGTTGTTGATGCTCAGGCCCCGCAAATTCATAAATTGGAGAAAGGAGTCTAGTAATTTCTGGAGGCCGAGTGCGGTTCTGGAGATAAGGACGGCGTCATCTGAATAAAGCAGAACAGGGACGCCCTTTTTCCCTATACGAGAGTAGTCCGTGTCAGTTTTTAAAAGATGCTCCTCAAGACCGTTCATATATAGGTTAAAAAGAAAAGGCGCTAAAATACAGCCCTGCCTAACCCCCCGATTGATTTTGAAGTCTCTAGTTACTTTCAAGTCTTTGGTGTAACGAACATTTGCACGTGTATCATTATGGAGGTCGGCCAGAAAATTAATCAGATTGTTTTCAACTCCCATGTTCAGCAAGACGTCCCAGAGTTTGCTTCTGTCAACACAATCAAAGGCCGATGAAAGGTCCATGAAGGCCATGTATAATGTTCCATTTCAGGCCAGGGTATACTTGCCACTGATTAAGTATAAATTCAGGCATTGAGTTGTTGTTGAATGCCCCGGTCTAAAGCCATATTGAGCGGGTGCCATTAAGTTGTTATTTTTGGCCCATGTGGTCAACCTGTTTAAAAGAATCCCTCCCACTACTTTGGCGACTGAGTTTATCAGGGAGATTGGTCTGTAACACGCTGCGTTAGTTCTGTCGCCCTTCTTGTATACAGGAACGATGGTGGGCGCTCCCCAAGTCTTTGGAGGCCCAATTGCGGCCCCGGCATTGACAACCGCTGTGAGAATTGGGGCCCAGAAAGGAATGTTTGATTTGAATACGTCCGGGGGGAGGCCATCTGGGCCCGGGGCCTTGTTACTGGTTAGACCACGGATCCCCTTTTCAACTTCTTTGACTGTAAAGTGCAGAGATGCACCTTCAGGATGTTTAGGAACTTGTGTCATTTGTGGGACGTCGCTCTTGAAAATTAAACTGAAATGGGAGATCCATTCGTTCTCGGGTATAACAGTTCCGAGGCTGGCAGCGTTGGGATCATCGAACAGTGGCTTGTTGATTATGCTCCAAAACTTCGAGCTGTTACCCAAGGTTGCGGGATCAAGTAAAGACTCCCAAATGTTCGTTTTTATGATCTTTTTGCGGGATGCCAGGGCTGTTTTATATTCTAATCGCAAGACCTTGATAAGTGCGGGGTCTCTTGGTTTATTCTTGAGGGCGATTTTCAGTTTTCGACTGGCTGATGAGCAAGTTGATCAAACCATCGTGGTTGTTGAGCAATTGATCCATTTGTTGATACAGAGAGCACTTGATCGATTCTTTTTGTAAGTACAACAAAGGCAGATAAGATGGATTCAGGGGGTGTGGTATTAGAGGCACAAAGGTTGAGTTCTTGTTCACAGCTCTTTATGACAGACTCATGCAAAGTGTCGCTATTTATCAAGGTCCATTTCAGGCAACGGTTTCTGTTAACCAGTTTTAGTACTCCCGGGTCCTTGTGGTTTTTCCGAAGTGCAAAAGGACCGCGATGCAACTCAAGGTAGAGCGGGTTATGGTCGCTATAAGTGCTTTCAAGTATGTCAAAGTTTAGGGCCAGGTTTGCCACGTCAACTGAAAGAAGTATGTGATCTATATAAGAACCTGACTCTGAGCCTTTAAAGGTTGGTGTTTTAAAGATGAAAGAGTCATCTTTCAGAGACAGTGCAATACTCAGGTTCAGGACATCTGTTAGAGTGTTCATATTTGTTCCTTGAGGGCAATGTGCAAAGTGAGGACCTGGTCTATTTCCACAGCCCAGAGAGCCCAGGGATGTCACAGATGGATTTCCACAGATATGCGTGTTAAAATCTCCAACAATTATTTTATTCCAGGACAGTTTTGTCGAGTTGTCGCAGAGATAGTTTTGGAGTTTGACGATATTACATTCTCCTGATGATGTAACAGAGTTGTAGAAGTTGACCAGGGTTAATACTCTTTTGCCCTTCCTGAGATCCAGTATCTGAATATTCCTACTATCCATCTGTGTGTTTTTTATCTGAGATATGAGAGACAGGCTGATAAATGTTGCTAGGCCCCCCTTTGCCCTTCCACTAGGTGAAGGAGATGCGTGGACAAAGAAGCTTTGGTAACCCTCAATGAAAACGTTATTGTCTACAAGCCACATTATGGTGTAGTTTTTGACAAAGGTTACCCACATCGAGTCGTTTGCTTTAGCAGCCAGTCCTGCGATGTTCCATGACAAGATTTTGATGGAGTTGAAATCGTTGTGATCTATCAGTAACTCTGTGGTCATGTTGGGTGGGGGATGCGGTTTTGGGTTAACATAACTTGCTATATCTGTCAGTTGACTTCTGGTAGTGGGTGAGGAGTGAAGGGCTATGGAGGTAGGAGAGCTACTTGCTTCAGGTAGGGGGGGGATGGAAGCGTGATCTAAGGGGGGCTTTCGGAGCAGAGGGTTATCGTCGTTGTTACAGTGTTGGCTGGTATAACACCTGAGAGGTCAAAGGTTACTGCGGGGTTAACCTTACATGTTGTGTTAGAATAGACTTGGGTATCTAACCGGTCAAATGAGGGACCAGGGGGTAAAACGAATGGCAGTCAATCCACCTCGTCCAGATAATCATAGGTGTATAGGGCGTCGTATATGTTTGATGTTGGGATCCCAAAATGATTATAGGGCAGATTAGAGTGTTTATATTCTCGTGTGTGTGGATATTGAGTGGGCCCTGGTCTCTCAAGTGTTGCTGGGGGTGGGTAGTTGTACGTTCTACCTTCCCAAGAATGGTCATATGTGTGTGATTCTAAATCCACAAACATCCCTTGTATTGGATCAAAAGGGGGAGCCCGTGGTTGAAGGTGAGGTTGCGGTGCAAGGAGCCCTTCTTGGACATAGTGGCGTTTGTAATTATTCCTTTGGCCATCTGAATGATGGAGATAAAAATAACTTAGGCCCATTGTTCGAATCAAACTATTTGTCGCGGAGCTCCTCCAATTTGCATTGAATTTCGCCGCTCCTCTGTTTTTAAAAGTGACCACGATACAATCACCCTCTGTAGATTTGAATCGTGTGCCCACCCAATCTACTCTCTTCACGTGGGAGATGGTTCCTATTATGTTGGAGGGAAGTGGCCTGTGGGTAGTTAGCCATTGCATCACCTTGTTCTTTAATTCCACATAGGATTCCCCCCTGTTTTCGGCTATTTTAGGTACCCCGATCATGAATATTGTGTAGGCATTTGACTCGGGTGGTAGGTTTATGTGGGTAGGTGTTCGTGTCGTGGTGGGTATGGGCTGCTGTGCCCCAGTTGCTTTAGTAGGTATATTTGCGGTTGATAAAATGGGATGTCTTGATGTCTCAACAGAAGCTGTAATTGCATCTGAAGGGTAACCCTCCGCAGCCCACTGACTGTCGTCGTCATCCTCACGTGTGTGAGTAATTTGCGTGTTGTTTATGGGTGTAGCTACAATCTTCTCTGAGAGGGGTGCTGTTTGTGAGGTTAATGGTAGATCATTAGTAGCAGGGGGGCCCTGTTGCTGTATCTTTTTCTGTTTACCCGTACTTTTTAATGGGTCACTTGAGTTTTTTACAATTTTTTGATTTTTAGCATTAAGGGTTGTACTCGCTGGGACAAAGGTAGGGCTTGTATTAGGCATTTTTAGTAATTTGAGAATGCTAGACGATATTTCATTTTGTGCTCTCTCAAATTTACCTAAAGCCTTTTCAATATTGGCAATCTGTTGGCTAATAGGTTGTAAGAGAGATTTAACCAAGATTTCGATCTCACTCATGGATGGTGTTTTCGTGGTGGGTCTCTTGACTATGTGCCCTGTCTGCTCATTGACCTGGATACTCTCTGCGTTGTTCTTGTTGTCTCGGGGTGCGTCCAGGACCTGAGAAGGGATCAATGGGGACCCCGTGAAGGTGGATTCAGTGGGTTTCCCCTGAGTTACATGTCTTTAATTGAGAGTTTCGGTATGCCTAATAGGCAGTGGTTTTTTTTCATAAGGTGTTTTGTTTTGCGTTTTTTCCTGGTGCACTTGGAGTTACTGGCTTGTTTGGAAGTTTGAGCTTCTGTCAAGTGGGTAACCGATGTGTGGCTCTCAGTTAATTGAGCATCGGGGTCTGGAAACGATGTGTGTGCACAGTTTATGTTGTTACCGCGGTTAGTTAGAATCAAAAGGCTACTCTCCAAAGTATTCACTGTGGGACCGGTAAACAAAGATTTTGGTGTATTATCCTTGACATGCGACCTTTGTAGGTCTGTAAATGATTGCATCAGTAGGGATTCCTGTGAGATAGAGGTATCGTCCATATTGTGGGTATTGTTTGTAGTATGTGAGGACAAGTTTGGAAAGCACAAGTCTGGTGTCAGGGAGAGTCGCCTCTCTGTATCCTGGATGGCATCAGCCACTATGCTAATTGTTTTTTGCAACATGATGTCAATGGCAGTTATAGTGGGTAGTGGTGTACTCACAGTTTTTAGTCTGGTGGTAGATCTTGTTGCCATCGGGGTTTTCTGTGCTTTGGTCATCCTTATTCAATATATGTTTATCCACACTCCGTGTGTTCTTAACATTATTTTGACTTAGGGATCCGAACTGTCGGTCTTAAGGAGGTGGCCCGTCCCGGCCACTTCAGGCCTCTGAGGGCCACAGAGGGCCCTCCCTTTGCCTGGGCTTAGCCCCGGGCGCTCCCGCGATGCGGGGGTGACGCGTCTTTTAAGCGCCGGCTGGTGCGCTGTTCTCCCCTCTGTTCCCTCCGCTATGGGCGCTGGGAAGTGTAGTCCTGCAATGCCCCCTCCACTCGGCGGCCGCGAGGTTATCCGATGTGGTGGCGGGAGGGGGACGTTGGTACACAGGCACAAGGGGTCTCATGTCTGCCCAATGAGGATTCTCAATTATCGTCAGGTAGGGAATAATTTTTGCCTTTCCTGCTCCGCTCGCGTCACCCGCTCCACCGGGGTGACGCGTCTTTTAAGTGCCGGCTGGCGCGCTGTTCTCCCCTCTGTTCCCTCCGCTATGGGCGCTGGGAAGTGTAGTCCTGCAATGCCCCCTCCACTCGGCGGCCGCAAGGTTATCTGATGCGGCGGCGGGAGGGGGACGTTGGTACACAGGCACAAGGGGTCTCAGGTCTGCCCAGTGAGGATTCTCAATTATGGTCAGGTAGGGAATGATTTTTGCCTTTCCTGCTCCGCTCGCGTCACCCGCTCCACCGGGATGACGCGTCTTTTAAGCGCCGGCTGGCGCGCTGTTCTCCCCTCTGTTCCCTCCGCTATGGGCGCTGGGAAGTGTAGTCCTGCAATGCCCCCTCCACTCGGCGGCCGCAAGGTTATCCGATGCGGCGGTGGGAGGGGGACGTTGGTACACAGGCACAAGGGGTCTCAGGTCTGCCCAGTGAGGATTCTCAATTATCGTCAGGTAGGTAATGATTTTTGCCTTTCCTGCTCCGCTCGCGTCACCCGCTCCACCGGGGTGACGCGTCTTTTAAGCGCCAGCTGGCGCGCTGTTCTCCCCTCTGTTCCCTCCGCTATGGGTGCTGGGAAGTGTAGTCCTGCAATGCCCCCTCCACTCGGCGGCCGCAAGGTTATCCGATGCGGCGGCGGGAGGGGGACGTTGGTACACAGGCACAAGGGGTCTCAGGTCTGCCCAGTGAGGATTCTCAATTATCGTCAGGTAGGGAATGATTTTTGCCTTTCCTGCTCCGCTGGCGTCACTCGCTGTTATTTAGGGGAGAAATTGCCTCGAAAGAAAGGTCTTAGCTTCCTTTTTGAATCGTGAAGTGGACGGGATTCCCTAATGTCCGGGAGGAGCACATTTCAAATTCTTGGTGCAGCTCCAGAGAATGCTCTATCATACGTTCTCTTCTTACAGAAGAATGCAGGTTTGAGTAAAAGATCTCTGGTGCCCCGAGAAAATCTACTCCCTCCCGATATCATAATGTTTTTTGGCAACGTAAAGTGGTATTTTGTAGTGTGATACTTTGTGTTTAATACATGCCATCTTCAGTTGGATTCTTGCTTTGTATGGTAACCAATTAGGCGCTTTGAAATGTGGAGTGATGTGGTCAGGTTTCTTGATCCTGTTATGAGTCTAGTGGCTGCATTCAGGCACGCTTTTAGTAGACCTGTTAAAGTTGGGCATCCTACTCAATCCTCAAGATGACCAATGCCTGGAAACGTATGAGGTTTTTATGAACAGTTTCAATTTTCTAAGATGGAAGTCGGCCTTTTCTGCCATTGTGGTGATGTGGGTTTACATTTTTAGTTTCTTATCCAGCATAATTCCTAGAGACTTGGTTCAGTTCACTAGAATCGGGGTACAGTTTAGTGTAGTGATCATATTGGTCTATTCCTTTATCATTGTGGAGCTTTTGGGGGGAAATCAGAAGGAATTCTGTTTCCTGCCAGCAAAATTTAAGATGATTGTTGGGTAGCCATTGAACGGTCCTCGTTTATGCCTGGTTCATCGTGTTGATCTCTTCCATTGAAATAATCTTCATGTACAGAAGTGTGTCATCAGTGCCTAATTTGTAAAATATTAAGTGCAGGTGCTCAATTTTTTCTAGGAGGCCACACCCACTTTCACCAGCTCCACCCACTTACTCCACTGGCTCTACCTCCTTACTCCATTGGCTCCACCCGCATCCTCATCTGGCACTGAAAGCCAGATGTAATACCCAATCTGAATTTCAGCAAAGCACGTTGTTAATAACATCAAGGCTGTTAGACCTGGCATTTTTGGTAACCCCCTATCTTTTTGCCTCTACCTCCTGTATTTTTGATGCTGTGCTGGATTTCGTTTTTGCTGGTTTAGATGCTTTGGGCCCTTTGCCACTACTGTTCAGTGTCAAAGTGCAAGTGCTCCCTCTGTAAATTGTTATTATGATTGATTAAAACTAATTGATTGGCATATTTGTGTCACCAAGAAGTCCTAGTGAAGTGTACTGAGTGTGCCAGGGCTGGTGATAACAAATGCTACTAGTGGGCTTGCAGCACTGATTGAGCAACCCACATGAGTAGCCCTAAAATGGTGTCTCAGGCCTGCCACTGCAGTGTCTGGGTGCAGTCTGTGAACTGCAAATGTCGTCCTGGTCAGTGTCCCCACTGGTCAGGCCTAACTCTTTCGTTTCTGTACACATTGGACACCCCTATGGAAGGTCCAAGGTCCCCCCTTGGGCAGGGTGCAGTGTATGTGAAAGGTAGAGCATGTACTTGTGCATGTGACATGCTCTGGTGGTGAGTTACAGCCATTTTCGTTTTTCACTATTGCAATGCTATCTTGCCCCATAGGCTATCATGAGGAATGCTGGCTACAGTGGCTACCAGCATATCTTCCCATAAGAGCAAGATAGGACATAAACGTCTGGTATCCCTGAACTCAGAATTTATTAACACATCTTTTAGGAAAGGTTGTTTTTAAATCCTGTCTTTGAGAACAGCACTTTTAGAAAGTTGCTGTTCTCTTGTCTGACCTTTCTGTGTGCCTTGGCCTGTTTGTGAATTGACTATCTGGTTTGTCAGTGACAGGGGCTGGGTGGCTCCCAGAGTCTGAGTGGGCCATCCCTGGGCTGAATAGCTCCATCTGCTTCTAGAGTGGTGGGAGGGGATAGCAGCTGGGCCTAAATAGGGCTGTGACTGCCTTCCACAATGCTGGCTCCACCTCCTGCTGGGCGGCTGACAACCCTGCCCCTCTCTCTGAAAGGAAAGGAGAGGCCGGGAAAACAAAGTGCTCCAGGGACACCCAGAACTGACTCAGACCGGGCTCAGAGCCCTCCTGCATGAAGGGATCAAAGACTTTTAGGGGTATAAGTACAGGGCCCCTGAGTACAGAAGATCAGATCATCCTGGAATCAAGAAGGAACCTCTGCAAAGGAGAAAGCTGAAACTGAAGAAGGAAGACTGTCCTGCTGTTGCTCTGCTGGACTGACCTGCTGTTGCTTTGCTGCCAAGGAGAGGGGAAGGACTTTGCTTTGTGCTGTGTCACCTTGCTTGAAGGAATCTCCAAGGGCCTGAGAAGAGCTGGCTCCCTGTTTTTGAAGTCCCAGGAACACAATGAGTTCACCCCCAGCTTCCCTGAACTCTGCTGAGAGAGTTCTGTCCTTCCTAGAGTGCTTGGGCCAGATGCAGTGCCTCTGGAAGTTGTACCTGTGTTGGGAAGCTGGAAACCAAGCTTTTAAAGACTTTCTGCAGGTTTTGTCGCATTGCTCACTTGCGGAGCGCATCCCCGACAGTGCTAGGAAATTCCCGCCGCTACAAAGGTCGAGGTCGTCGCAGCGCCTGTTGCCGCTGCCAGAGCCATCTCATCCTTCGTTTGCGGGATGCACCAGACTGTTGCGGGAAGATTACCATCACGGCAAGTGTCGTCGCAGAGCCGGTCGTCACTGGGTGAGATCGCCGCACCGCTTGCTTGCTGACCACATCACGTCGCTGTAATTGTCGTTGCAGAAGCCATAGCACCGAGGAGCTGTGAGAGAGAGATCATCGCTGGTCCGCGCATCGTTGCCCCGGAGACCGTCGCTACTCCAAAGATCATTGCATCGTGCCTTTGCGAGAGAAAACTTCCTACGGAACCTTCGCACCGGAATCCATACAAGTCCGCCTTCCTCCCCATACAGACCGGATTCGTTGCAACACGCCCACTGCTGCAGCGGGGTTGTCGCATCGCCTCCCCAGGGTCTCAGGAGCATTGCTTGTTTTCAACCGCACCAGCTTCTGCTTTGGAACTTTGTCGCTTTTAAAAGGTACTGTTGGCAAAATGTGACGCAACTGTGAACTTTTCACGCAACTGTGGATTATTTTATCGCAACCTTAAGAACTCTTTAGCAACCATATTCTTGAACTGTGTATGTTGGATTTTTGTCGTTTTGGTCTTTAGATTAAATACCTTTATTTTTCTAAACTGTTGTGGAGTCAGTTTGTGGTGTTTTCACTGTGTTACTGTGAGTGTTGGTACAAATACTTTTGGATAAGCCTGACTCCTGTTGCCAAGCTACCAAGGGGGTGAACAGAGGTTATCTAAAGAGTGCTTCCTCCTTACTCTGACTAGAAGCAAGGGTCCCTATTTGGACAGTGGTACCTATCTCTGCCAACTAGAGACCCCCAGTTCTAACAAAGGCAAACCCACGAAAGAGACTGGATGTCATAACCTTTGGTACCAATGATAATGAACTTTTTCTGACCATGAAAGGCCTAACTCTAAAGTTATGCTGGATACACTATCTACCTCTGTTGTTTTTTGTGTCTCCCCAGGCTTGAATTTCAAATAACACCCTAAACTGCCCCAAACCAGGCTAATAGTAGAAGAGAGTACCACACTTTACAAACTTCTCATTATTTTGCTCCGAGAATTTAGGGAATTCGCATTCCACTGATTTATATGAACATCGTGTTACCAAAGAATATGTGATATTATAGAGCTGAGAGGAACAAGCCCACTAAAAAGGCATCTATCACATGAAGAACATATTGAACTACGCTGGATACACCGTATGCACCTCTCTAGCATATGCCTTACCTGTAACTAATTTATACACATCATTCAGGGCTGTAATATGCCCAATATGGACATGTAAAACCTGTGATTATATGCATATATCGAAAAATGTGTGTATATTATAGGCTCATGTAAAATGTAATGTCACAGGTATGCCTATAGTATGCAATTTAGACCCTTTGTATATGCACAGTATGTAATGCTGTAGTAAAGTATCTGAAAATTGCACTTTTCAGATATGCAGATAACTTAAGCTTTACAGTGCATATAATGGAGGTCTGCAAACCTCACATACCCAAGTCAGAAATGTCCACCTGTGCAGGCTTCTGTTTGGTTGGCCTATTATATATTACAAGTTGTGAAAGCCTCTGCATATGTACATCATATGGGTAGCTGATATTTCCCCACTTCTCAAAGCCTCTGGCATATTCATATTATATGGCCAGCTGTTATTAGTCGAGTGTTTCAAACCTTTGGCAACACACATATTTTGTGGACAATGAGTGCCCAGTAGTGCATACTTCAGGCATTAGGCATATGCATGTTATGTGATCAAGGAACACTCGCCCACATTGTGTTCACATCTAATATTCAGGGATAATGACTTGTGTTTTCAATATTTAACACTGCAGCAGCGCACTAATATTGCTGCAAATACCGTATTTTCTGGCGTATAAGACGACTTTTTAACCCCTAAAATGTTCTGGAAAGTCAGGGGTCGTCTTATACGCCGGATGCTAAATTTGAAGGAATGTTTTCATGCGTTTTTACATAGCGCGGACTACACCCGAAGGTGTCAGACTGCTTCTGCATTATATAAAAATGGGCTGATGTGAGCAACAATAACAATGGACAAATTACAAAAGCAAACATTAAGTTACATGGATCAAAAGTGACAATAGCGAGCAACCAAAATACATGAGGTAGCAATCGGTACATTCCTGGAGAAAAAGTGATAAGTGTGCAGGTTACAAAAGCATACAAAGCATACAAAGTACGAGCCAAAATAAAATAAAATACATTCTCAAAATGGCTATGCAGGACTGCGTTGGACTGCACTGGAAGTGGGGGTAGTCTTATACGGCGAGTATAGCACGAAACCTACATTTTATTAAGCAAAGTAGGGGGTCGTCTTATACGCCGGGTCGTCTTATACGCTGGAAAATACGGTAATCTCAGTGTTGCCCTCCCATTTCTCATTTGAGAGGTGCTGTTTTGGTCTAAAAGAAGCATTTTCATGGAAGTTACATGGACAATAAATACAGCATGTCTCTGCAAAAAGTCCATAATAGACTCTCACATATCACCCATATTAAAAAGTGAAACAGTATTTAAAACAACTTGTTTAAGAATTAGTCAAGGTAATCACGAGAAGGCTCTCTGCAGAACTGAGCTGGCTTTATAAGGTGGCCCCCTGAAAGAACAAGAGAGAGCAAAGACAGAGTCTGAAAGAGTGATACAGACACAAAGAAATGAAAGTAATCACAGTAATGAAGACAGGGTGAGTGCTATGAAGGGTGGAAGCAAAAGAGAGATATAGAGACATATGGGAGAAAGAGGATCTAAAAAGAGGGAAATAGAGTACATCTGTTGAAAAAAATGGAACTTGGGGAAAAATGAGCTGGCAAAGAAAGACATATAAACAAGAGTGGATTTACAGGCAAAGTAAAGAAGGGGCGGATACACAAGAATGGAGGCGGAAAGTTATTTATTGTTTTTCAAATAACATTGTTGAAGAATATTGATGCCCTCTCTGACCCGGTGGAATGTGGGTTAAAAAAACACAATGATGCTCATGACGTGGTGCGCTCTGGTTTTGTATGGAGCAAAGGTTGATGGCCAGATCAAATGATGGTTTGCTTTAATCACAGGAATAAATCACCCCAACGTCACCCATGGAAACCAAGGTACTTTACTGGTGTTGCTAAAAAAATCCACCTAAAGGGATGGTGTTGTGTATTTACTTGATGGCTTTTCATCATTAGGGAAACGCTAATCCAGTCATGTGCTTTTATTTTAGTAAACTGTGTAATCTAGTTTTAGTACAATTGGTATCATTAAAGTAACCCAAGATTACAGATCCCAGAATGCAATAGGATGTTAAAGAAAATCCAAGTTGAGAGTCTTGTCTTACAAGTTACAAGAAGTCACCCAAATATCCTATACATGTACCATATATTGAACTGTGTGAACACCTTAGCCATGCCTCTGACCACCATAAGCGGTGGGCAGCCATTGTGAAAAACGCAGGCTCATTCAATCAAATATTCGAGATCAACCCAGCTGCCCACCTTTCCAAAATACAGAACTGGTAAATAAGCCACGAGAATAGTTTGGGGAACACTTTTAACATGGTTACCATTGCTGGGGAAAAGACTTTCTTGGTAACTAACTATACTACACCTGACACTGTAAAGCTTGATTTTTTCCTTCTTAGACCTATGTCCTGATCACAAAGTGGACGTTATTGTGCGTAGAATTTATTAAATGTGCCTTGTAATGAGCTGCGATTTCATTAGACCGATTCCAAGACACATTTTTGACATACTCTATTGCACTCACGTTTACCAAATGTGTGTATTGTAGTATTGTTTAATACAATGTAAAATAATTATTTTATGGACATAGTTTAAACTGTAACTGCAATTATGACGTGGTTTATCCTTTAGTAATTCTTGGGTCACGAATACTGCAATCTCCAGCATCCATGATTCAAGCAACCTCGTCCTCCTCATTCCCTATTGCCATTGGTTTCACTTTCTCTTCATATGCCCTAGCTCTCGGCTCAGCGTGGTTTTTCCAAATATCTGCAGACTCCCATGTAAGGTGGGCGGCTGCTGCTGTGTATGACCTGGTGAACTAGAGATCAGACTTTAAATTGTATCTTGTTCCAACAACTGACAATCAAGTAATGCCCATGTTGAATTACATTACATAAGAGTTGAACTGGTCTTGTTGATCGAACAAATAGTAAAACACAGACTGGATTTCGCACCCAGAAGTATGGACATAAGCGTGGTTGAAATTGATTACATGTGAATGTTCTTCATACATATTCGTTTTACACAGCCTGAAAACCTGATTGGATTGTACTCAGTGTTTTACATTCAATTATAGAAGTGCGGATACTCATAATATAGAGTACCTCGTTGCTTTTGAGATGTGGCGATACTCTCACATTAAATGAGTTTTCAGCAGTGTTGAGAAGTGCAGGTACTCAACCTTTCAAGTTAAAGTGCAGGAACTCTACCTTTAAAGTTAAAGAAGTGCAGGTACTCAGTATTGGACAGCAGCTGCCAATTTAAATTACTGATTGTACTGTTCGGGGGTGGAGGTAGATGGTGTACATGTAAGCCAGACTTAAGTAAAATGCAAAACATTCCATCAAAGAACCTCCACAAACAAACCAACAGTGGCGTCAACTACTTCATGTGCATGCCTTTATGCGCTTGTAAAGAAGAAACCAATAAATGGCATAGCAATAGGCTTTTATACATTTAGGCACGATTATGTCATGCTAGAGTATTGCAAGGCACATTCTGATCCCCAAAAAGAATGCCCAATTGAGGGACTGGTTATGTTTAGTATTAATTTATCTTAATTTATAATTCGTCTGGCACTCCTGATTCTTCTTTTACTGTTAATTCACAGGTTCATTTATGTGCTACTCACTCCTTTGGTGCTTTGTCTAAGGGCACTTTTTCTTCAATGAATACAAATAGAGAAAATGGAAATTCCACTTGCAGGTGGAGGTGTGCACAAAGTTAACATGACCGCAGTGGTCTCATATTGATCCTTTCATCATTTGTATCAAAAAAACTCTTGATAACTTCCAGTTTAAGATTTTTCATCATTATTTTTTATTTTCTTCATTTTCCAAAATCAGTATGAATTAATTCATTTATTCATGACGATTTTTTGCTTAAACATTTAACTTCTACCCAATGCATTTCGGGTCGAGGATGACCCTTCCTCGGGGGTCTGTGAGGGAAACAAGGAATTTCATGAGCATTACAGCTATTCTATCTGTTTTTTACATTAATCAATTTCAAGCGATTCAATTTACCATATTAGCAACAAAGTAGCAACAAAATAACTATATTGAAAAATAAGATATACACCACCCTCTTACGTTTGTCATCCTGCTTATTCACGAGTGAAAGCGAATTGCACCCAATACCATGATCTGTTATACACAAATTCCATTGCCGTTTAAAAATGACTTGTTTTTGGCAATTTCAAAAGGACACCTTACTTCAACGTTTCCTAACAATGAATTAAATAGAGTATTCTACTCGTAAATTAAACTTTACCGAGCTATGAAGCAAGCGTTTCGTTCTTACTTACAGTTAAATGTCAATTATCGCGCGCCGTTTTCTTTCCACCAATCGCTATGCGTGAAACATTTCCTAATGTATTTTAACTAGTGATGACATCAGTAATTGGTTCCTATCGCGATCACGTGATCGCTATTCGATTTCTAGCGAGTTGTTCTTTTAATATAATACAAACGATGATTCTAACACCAATGAGTGTCATAAGGCATAGCGAAAAAATTTAAACAGCTGTTCATGTGCAAACCAATATTTACGCGATGTACTCAGTGACTTTTAAAAAATTTCGGCAATATCAAATAAACTGTAAACACGAACATTACCCAGTTCATATATAGCAACGAATCATTAAATAATTTGCTCTAAGGAAAAAACATAAACAAAAATGTTAAACATTGAGACATGTAATTACGTGTCAGCCATCTTGGAATGGGATCATGGTTCAATGTTCAATATGCTATTAGCAGGAGTTTACTAAAGCTTTTCTAAACTGTTCATAAAAAACAGTATAATTCTATCCTGTCATTCAATCCCTGTGGATGTAGACTTCCCAATCTGTGAATCCAGAAATATTCAGATCTTAGTCTCTGCTTATGAGTGTCTTGATACAGTCTTGATTTAATCACCTCTAGTATAGTGAAACGTAACTGAGCTATATTATGACCTGCTTCAGCCCAATGAGTTGCCAATGTTGACTTGACATTCTTCAAGCGAATATTGCTTTTATGTTCTGTGATCCTTATTTTAATCTTGCGCTCAGTTTGACCAATATATAGCTTCCCGCATGGGCATTTGATTCCATAAATTACTCCCTTTGTGTCGCAAGTGCTTGAATGTGTTAATGGAATCTTTTTTCCGGTCATAGGATGCGTGAACATTCTTCCCACCATCACATTATTACAATGCATACAATTTTCGCATTTCTGCATGCCTTTATAAATTGTACCCAAATCCTCAGATGTTTTCTTTTTCAATAATTCTTTCATATTCTTTGATCGATGATATGCAAATGTGCTATTTTTAGAAAACAGTGATTGTAGATCTGGCTCTTCCGTGATCAAACACCAATGTTGTCTCATAATGTTCGCAATTTTCGCTGATTGCATAGAATGTTTTAGTACACATACTGTGGGTTTAATGTCAGACTTTTCTTTAGAGTGAAGTAGTGTTTCTCTATTCATGGCTGTTACTTTATTCTTGGATTCTTCCAAAAAAGACTCAGAATATCCTCGTTTTAAGTATTTTTGGATCTGTTTTTCGAACGTGGTAATTTCTCAAGGAAAGAATGGCAAACTTTGAAATCTTTGACTGAAATGACAGAGATAACAATACAAAAAGCGGATAAAGGGGGAGCAATTGTAATAATGGACACCGAGTTTTACAAAGACAGTGTACGGGCTCACCTTGAAGATACCAACACATATCAGAAACTGGAAGAAGATCCAACTAATACATTCTCCAGTACTCTCAAAACTATCTTGGATAGAGCCTTAGAAATGAAATGGATATCGACTAAAACATATCAATTCTTCAACAGTAAATATCCCAGGAGGCCGCAGTTTTACATGTTGCCAAAAATTCACAAGAACGCAAACAAACCACCTTTCAGACCGATCGTGTCAGCATGTGGCTCACTATCAGAACCACTAGGTCAATACCTAGATTGGTTTTTACAACCATTAGTACAGAAATGGAGTACTCACATCAAAGACACCATTTCCTTCTTGAACCTATTGATGACACTGTCGCAGCGTTTCCGTTCTCTCACAGAACTGTGCTCAGAGACCTAGAACCTGGGTGAGTCAGGGTGACCCACAACTCACCTATGTTTCAGAAATCCCCTTACCAGGCTAGCTACAGTATCTCATCGGCAGTGAATACTTCCCGATGTCTTAGACAATCCAGAACATGAACTTAGAATACCTCAGGTATCGTGGAACACATGAACACTCTTTCGTTATATTATCATTCCAAACCGAAACTGGGAGGCAATGAGAACACGTGCAAGTTTGAAATGTTTATTTTTTTCAATGCAACATTCTCAAACGCAGTATCTTGTATAATATCAACATACATATTATAAAAATCAGAGTCAGCAGCATAGTCACTAATCCATAGTAAGCAAACTGTGATAACATATTATGATGCAAAATCTATAGAATTCTGTATCACCTATATTTCGCGCACCCTAATTAGCATATTATATTATATCTAAGAAGGTCTCATCTGGGCTTTAGCTGGGCGAACCCATACCTCAAATTCTCAGTAGGAGGAGATCACATCAACAGCTACCAGCTCTCAGCATGTCCAGCATCAAGTGTGTTTTCTAATTCCCTGTAACTGTATCTTGAACTCACGTAAAGCCCAAAGTTGGCACAAACATTATTTGTGTTATGACTAACGTAGTGCGAGGATCAGGCCTACAGTAACCTTGTGTTAGAGTGTGCAGTTCTCAGTGTGCAGACAGTTGTACCAAGTGTTCCAGGCACGACTGATACCAGTACAATAATATATTATTCTGAAGTAAATCACATCTTTCGTCTAGGTTAAAAGCTGTAATAACAAGTAGGTGTCGTGTGCAAACCGAAGCAGAAAGAAAATATGGCGTTTAAACATTTAATAAGCACATGCTAACTTAACACAATCTATGGAAACGTAATAACCATATGACACCCCCCCAATGGTCCGAGGATGGTCAAAAGACAAATATATAAGCCAATACTCTATGAGAGGCAAGACTTGAAAGCAGAGTTCAATGATATTGAGCCAAGCTAAATGTATGTAATGTATGTAAAATTAAAAAAATACAAAAATATGTATGAATGCCTATAGTGGCCACACAAAATATAAAAAGTCGAACTTGAGGCCTAAATATAATAAATAGGCCTAGAACATATGAAAAAATCGAATGTTCGTATTGAAACTGGCACCATTCAGAATTACTAAAAAGTCACGTGCCATATAGATGGAAGTATTCAGAGTCATTCCTCGTTGAATGAATATGCAAAATATGTAGCAACAGCTTCCAACATGAAATCACTGTCATCATCCGAAAACAGTTCAGCCATCCAATTAAGCAATGGGAAAGAACATACGTGCTCCTCCAGTACTGAATCCTCTAGCATCATCAGAGGACAACTCAGTGGGTTCTCGAGAACGCTCTGTGCCAGAAAGTCATGCGCCGCTGCGAAAATGTCCCACTGACCCATTAGTCCATGCATCGCTGCCACAGCCATAACCCTTTCGCCAGAACAGACCAACTCATGAGCCACTACGGGGGACATCAGCTGATCAAAGTCGACGTCAGGAGAAGTCGGTAAACAGAGACACAAATCAATGGCCCAGTCGAAATCACAGCTCAGGCAATGAAACACAGGCTGGACACAGGTGAAATAGGAAAATCTGAAAGATAATCCAAAAGCCGTGCTTAAAGTCGCAAGCGGCAGGGATCCATAATAATCAAGCATCCGGTTGCGAAACTGCATCAGTTGGTGCTGTGCGTTTCCTTGCGCAGGATGGGCATCCATGTTTTATGAAATAAAATATCACCAGAACGCCTGCAGCCAAAGCCAGCAAAACAGGAAATCCGCCAAACAGACTAGCGAATATAGAATGAAAGAACGCAGGGATAATACCAAATACTTTTTCAAATGTAGTCACGAGACCACTGCTAACCATTTTAAAAAAATGAGCGAGGCTGGATGTGGAGGAGGCATTAAAGATTTGATGAACCAGCTCGCAAAAATGAAACGGCAAATCAGTACTTAAAAGCGCTTGTACTTCTGTGCATGTGTTTGCTATGTGAAGGACATAAGTTTCGCGGGCAGAGCTCAGGGCCACCTGTTTTTGAGACAAAAGGGCTCTTATACGGCCTAAACCATTGAATTCAGCTCTCAAGGTTGGTATTCTTGGCCAAATTAAAACTTCTGAATTCCCATGCGTGGGTGGATACAACACATTCTTGCAGCAAACGACCCTTTCAGACACGGTAACCACATATGCGATACCAGCCTCTAACCCACAACAAAACTCGTTATTTAAAAGTAAATAACTACTGTTGGACAACAACGTGAACGTGGGAACTATTGCAGGAACTGGTGTCCCTTTTAAAGCACAGGCCAAATTAGGTTTGTCCTGATTACAAGAACCATGCAACTGGATGTGTCTGCAAATAAGTGAGCGGTCAGGGGACTGTGTACATTCTTCACCATTCAGATTCACTTCATTCCCCTCCTTAAGGCATCTGTGTGTGGTAAAGACCATGTCTCATGGACGAAAGCGCTGCCTAATGGTTCATATCGCCCAATGGCAATATATTTCATACAATTTGTAAATTTATACAAAGCAAAAGGTAATGTTATAACACCATGAATAAGCCATGTTGCTGCAGTTACTTCAGCCACCGAAAATGGCAGGGATTCTAATTTTTCAATATGTAACATAGAAAATGTAGCATCTCTCATTGACAACATGCGCTGTTTTTCAGTCAAATTAAACGGGGCAAATAATGATGATACGTTCAAAAAAGTCCATGGCACTCGACCAGACTTAAGAGTCTGTAGTGTCCACGCAAACTGCATCACAGAACGCAATTGATTTTGACCATGATATAACACGGACACTTCATCATGTACAATGTCGACAACAGAAGACACAATATTATTTAAAGTGTAAATTCTGGAAGAAAGCGTGTTAATGCTGTTATCAACCACTGCAAGCACTTTTTCCAAATTAGCTTGATCAATAGCCCTTAGGCGTTTAGCAGCCTCAACCTGGTTAACTTTCCAAATTTCATTGTAAATTGCATACAGGAACCGTTTAGATCTACCTTTAGCAGGGCCTTTTATAAAATCGTTTAAATCCACATTATCATGTAATTGAGACAAATGTAGTTTAACTGCAGCCAAAGTAGAATGCTGTAACCAATTTTGACACAGCTTCCCTACAGAATAAGTCGTGACAGTACATCCTTCTTCAAAATGTGGATCGGGCCTGAGTTGTGTGAACCCCTCAGCCAAACCCATAAATCGGCGCTGGCAAGAATCAGCACTCTTTTGCCATACCAGCCAACCCTTGGAATCCAAACTGGAAATGTTAAAGGACGAATTGTGTAAAAGAGTTTGCAACCCTTGAATGGAGGAATCAGTGAAATTACCCGAACCTGTATATTCATTTAAATCTGGGGTGGATGGTGTATTTAATTTTTTAGAAGTAGCCAATCCAAAGCATGTTGTCTGGAAAATGGTAGAATTTAAAAACAACATGTGATTTGGGATGAGACATGCACGGTGTAAAGCCTCAGTGCCTTGTACCTGCCAATCTTTGGTACCCCAAACCGATTTAAGGTCAATTGTTCCTTTCCAGAACTCGTAGCCATCTACAGCCAACCTGTCTAAAAAGGACTTCGAATACAGTAATTTTGTATCGGTAAGTCTAACTTTGGAAATGGGCTTTTATGTCATTTTAAAATAAAATGACTCGGGATTAGACTGATCAAAGTCTGTAAAATAGGTATATTTTTTCAGAAATGTATTGGAACTGCCACTGAATGGAGCAGGGCAATGTTCCCATTGTGTATAATTTACAGCAACCCTCCTGGAATTTGTCTTATCCAAAAAATGATTACCATAGTGTTGAAAACAAAACAAATCACCATAATTAACAGAATCTGTATACAGATCCTCAGTATCGAAGGCAGCATAATACTTCAAATCCGAGAATAATGCTTCTACGGCCTGAATATCCCAATCATCAGAACGTATATTTTGTTTAATCACATCTCCCATGTTTACTCTAAGCACATTTGGAACATTAATCACTTCAGTAGGCCCGTGTATCTGAAACCTAACCGCATCCCACTAAGCATGGGCGGAAAATCCGTTTCGCTCGCGGATTTTGCGGATTTTCGGTAAATTCGCAATCCGCGAGATTCGCGAATCTCCCGCAAAATCTGCAAATCCGCGAGCAGCGGATTTTGCTCGCACTGTTCGCACTGTTCGCGTGAGTTCGCGGCTTCCCAGTACAACTTCGCGCCCCGCGAATAAGTGCAAAATTGCAGAAATACGATCTTAGCAAAACTGAAACTACTTACCAGGTTCAAAAGTTCAGGCTCATCATTAGTAGCCATTTCCTGTAGTGCTTTCTGAGGGGCCCCTCCAGAGTTCAGTTGCCAGTTGCAACTATTATGTGACCCTGCTCTGAACCTCAGAATAGTTACACATATGCCACACAGGTCCTGAATTACAGCTAAGGGAGACAAGCAGGAGCCAGGCTGGAAGTTCAAATCCATTAATCAGCCCCTAATTCATTATTGTCAGTTGGGGCAGGGCAGGTGTTGTAACTAATTTTGCAACAATGAAAGCACTTAGCAAGTGCAAAAGATAACTAATCAGGAAGCACTAAGGAAGCAGGTGCCAGCTAAAAAAATATTCTGTGACACATTAATCAGCCCCAAATTAATTCAGGTCACTTGAGGCAGGGAAGGTGTGCTTGCGTTGCCACAATAATGTACACTGACTGGACAACCAGAGGGTGCTGTGATGAAACAGAGGGTGGCATGGGTGGGCCAGAGGGTGGCATGAGTAGTCAGAGAGTGGCAGTGGTGACAGAGAGTGGCAGTGATGAAGAAGAGTGTCCCAAACAGGCTGGACACGTAGAAACAACAAGTTCGCGAAACTTGCGACCCGACAGGTAAGTTCGCAATGTGCGACATTGTACAAAACCCTCGCGAACTGGCAGAAACCCGCGCAAACACAAAAAAAAATCCACAAATTCGCGAGTTCGCAAATCCGCAAAATTCTCGAACGCGAGATTCGCAAAATTCGCCCATGCTTACATCCCACACAATCCCATCAAGGACAGGCCAAGCTGTAATGTTAACTGCATTTAAGTTTTGTTTCTGTCTGTGCGCAGAATGTGAAGAGGAAAGAGGGTTCAATGTTCCATTAAGGTACCGAATTCCTGTTCTTTCTTTAACGTAGTGACCATCAATCAGGCGGAAAAAATAAAACCCAAAACCAATTGACATAAAAAGATAGAATGAAAATAGGATCAACCAAATGTATGTCCAAGGCGGAATTAAAAAATGTTTTTTGAACAACGTGGCATATCTTGCAATGTTTGTGGGTTTCTTTGATGTTTCCGAAACAGAGTCAAAAGAGAATCTGGACTGGCCTGCCAAACGGGTCTGCAAATCAGGCATCGATAAATCAGTAGGATAAGTGTAGTTTAGCTCATCAATGTTAGTATCAGGAATAGTATTTAATAAAGGACTGGATATGGCAGGCATCTCGAGGGACACCTCCTGTTCTGCACCAGATGTAATAGCCAGCACAGAGTGCCTCACCATGGAAGGACAGGATACAGCCGGTGTCATGCTATGAAGAATCGGCCACCCTGTGTGTCTTGACATTGTCAATAGAAATAAATCTGTTTTCCTTACGACCTGGAAGTGGTGGTAAAATGACTGTTCTTGTGCCCTTCACTCCAAGGACTCGGACTGGTGCTCGATATGAGGGACCAAACTCTTTCTTGTTATCGATCTTCTCTCGAACCAGTTCTCCAACTTGGGGTAGCCAGCCAACTACCGGGATCTGCAACGCATCATCCGATGAGGAGGGCAAATGTTCCTTTGCAAGACTGTCTCTGGTCTTTTGTAGATTCTGTAAAACATTGCAATGTTCATCTACGTCAAAGGCCCCGGCCTGGGCCTCGTAGTCCGGCCCATCAAGGTCAGGTACATACATCTTGATACCAAAGAGCATTTCGTATGGGGTCCGCCCACCCAGAGACCTTATAGGGAGATTATTAAGCGCACGCTGCACGCCTATGAGATGGGCTAGCCAGTTTCTACCAGTACCTATAACTCGGGCTGTCAAAGATTGCTTTAAGTCGCGGTTCATTCGTTCTACTACACTATTACCCTCAGGTCTGTAGGGACTTGAAAACTTGACTTGGACTCCCAACGAAACCATAGCAGCCTTGTATGCCTTAGAGGCAAAAGCCGGACCCTGGTCCGAATGGAAAGTACCACAGGCAAAAATTCCCACAAAGACACGCAAATCCTTAATGACAGTCCGCGAATCAGCGCTTCGATGCGGCCATACCCATACAAAGCGTGTGCATGAATCAACTGCTACTAAGATGTATTTAAACGCAGTATCAGAAGAAAAAGGACCGCGGTGATCCAAATAAACGCAACCAAGCGGTTTATTAGAGATGTACAACTGTGTCTGAGGCGGACGCGCAGCAGTAGAAGGCTTAATCTGCTGGCAAATGTTACATTGAAGAACATATTCACGCGTCTGTTTGTACAGACCCCGCCACCAGAATCTCTGTTGTAGCTGAGTTACAGTGGCCGAGACGCCCGCATGCGCAGACGCCACACCTTCATGTGCCGCTGTAATCAAAGCAGCTCTGCGATCCGAGTTGGGAACTAAACGCTCGCCAACTTCAGGGATTTTCACATAAGGAACCTTATCGGGACTTAAGTGGTATGTGTATTTAGAAGGGAATCCCACAGGATATTTACCTCCCTTCTCCGTTGCAGCTACAGCTGCCAAGATGTCATCATCGATTTTGCTTTTGGACCTCGTGACTGCTGCAACTAAGTATTTTGATACCGCCGACTTCGCTGCTTCATCAGCAAGCGAGTTGCCAACAGCGTGGACCCCCACGCGCTGATGACCGAGAGTATGAATCACAAACACGAGTGGCAGCTTCTCTTTAAGTTCCGCCACTCGGACCCAGATAGTTTTATGTTTTATTGTGCTACCTTTGGAGTCACGAAAATCATTCTGAATCCAAAAGAACAAGTCTTCATTGTAAGACTGGACACAGTAGTAAGAATTGCTTACGATTAAAGTCGTCACACTAGGATCTGCGTACTCCAATGCAAGCATCAGAGCACGAAGCTCTGCCAATTGTGCGGTGCAGTCTCCAAGCGTCTGCGTGTGCACGACACTGGACTTGAACTCATCGTTCACCATGGCACCGACCACAATGGCGCAAGCGGAAACGTAGGCATGTTTAGAGCCATGCGCAACCTGCGCCGAACCATCAGTGTAAATGATGCAATGGAAATCCTCCAACGGCCGCATTGCTAATGGAGCAGGATGAACAAATTCATACTGTAAATACTCCTGGGACCGTAAGGTGTCGTCAAAAATAAACGTGACATCCTGGGACGTCAAGGACGCAGCCCATTGAATCCACCGAGGGTGCAAAGCTTTGGAATTAGGTACACTGGCTTTCGTAACCGCCTCTAAGGCAGGGCACGGGGTAACAACCAACATGCGCTTTCCTTGTGACAGGGCACGTTCCTTAAGAATTGCCATCTGCACAGCCGTTAAAGCTTTCTCTACAGTGGAAAAACGCAATTCAGCCGAAGTGTACAAGTGTGACTTGTAAGCAATAGGTACTGTATCTCCTTCATTAAAAGTCAGGTACGTGAAACCCACCGCCCCAGGGATAATTCTTATCACCAGGTTGGTCTGGTTATCACGAGTCTGTAAGTATTCAGAAGCGAGCAAATCAGCCTGCAAAGACTGCAGAATGGCCGAATGCTCAGGCAGCCAGCATGATTTGGAAAAAGATGGTTGTATCAAAGCATACAAAGGCTTGATACGCTGGGCATATTCCGGAATGTAAGTCCTCCCGAAATTCAGAAAACCCAGCAGAGATTGTAATTTTTTCAGTGTTGTCGGAGAGCACAACTGTGCGCATTTCTCCAGGAAATGGGGTGCTAAACCCTTCCCTTCATGGTTAAGCTCGTAACCTAGAAACAACACTGTGTACTCTGCAATGTGCGACTTTGCAAAGTTAAACTTGTAACCCATGTCAGCAAAGTTACAAATTATGCTATTTACTCGACACAGATGCTCCCAAAGATCGTCGTCTGTGAGATAAATGTCATCCACATACGAACAAGCAACTGGGTCGAAGCTCTCCAAAAGAGAGACTATGCGCGCGGAAAAAACTCCCGGACTGTTCTTGTAGCCCATTGGGAGTCGTTTAAACATTTTTTGCACTCCGGCGCATGTAAAACTGGTCCATTGGGAACTTAGACCATCTAATCTATGTGCATAAAAACCATTGGAAATGTCAAGCGTGGTTTTGAACCGTTTACGCTCAAGACTATTCACTAATGCAGAGCCGTGCGTATTCTGTACTGCACAGTTACGGCAATGCGAGTTCAAATGCCTATAATCCAAAACCAAACGATATGAGCCGTCCGGCTTGTTCACAGTAAAAAGGGGGTTATTCATCGGTGACACACACGTTTCAATTACACCTTGATATTCCAATTGTTCAAGGATAGCTGCGACTGAAGCTTTCGCTTCACGCCGTATGGGATATTGTGGTTGAGGCTGTGGCTGTGACCGTAAAGGAATCTCATGGCTTGGTGACAATTTATCCCAGCCACATTGATTGCGGTACACAGCCGGCGCAAGCGCCAGAGCCCACTCTTCTGCAAAATGCAGCGCCTCCACCCTCGGCACAGTGTGCGCGAAGCTGGGCAGGATTACCTCCTCCCCTCGCGGAGCTGCGAGAACAAAAGGTGGGGGCCAGTCAGCCTCCGAAAGCAAAATGTCATACGTAGACGAGAGATTCTCCCAAAATACCCCTTTTACAGTTCGCTGCATGTCACCTTCAATTAACAGGACAATTTCAAAAAGTCGTTCAGGGGGAGCAACATGCGTATCTGCAGTTTCAATCACAACAAAAGTTTCAGTCGCTGTCACCTTCAACAGTGGACGGAGGGCCTCTCTCACTATGGTAATCTCTGCAGCGCTGTCCAGCAAGGTCAGAGCCCACGTCAGATTCCGAAGCCGCGTTCTCACTATCTGGGGCATAACGATGTGCGGTCAGGGCAGCGACTTTCTTCGTGGCAAACTGAGGTCTCTTGGGCGTAGAGCCTTCCTGCTGATCTCCACTGGAACGCGGGCGGGGCTGACTACGTCCTTGCTGGCCACCCCGGCCCTTGCCGCCCCCTCCACCACCGGTTGACGGAGCCGATGAGTCCTGAAAGGAACGAGGAGAGCGTTGTTCAGAAGCCTGAAACCTCTCAGGCGATTTAATCATCGCGCGGTCGCGCAAATCATAAACACGATCCGACTGCGCAGGCAATGGAGACGCAGGAGCAGAAACCTGTATTTGTTGTTGTTGTTGCTTACCCTGATTCTGCTTTTTAGGCCAATTTTGTTTCTTGGACTTTTGTTGACCACTAGTTTCCGATGTCTGACTCTGGGGCTGTTTCTTCTCCTTATCAGGAAAAGTTTTAACCCCCTTTGCATTGCGGCCCACCATTTTGTAAGCATTCACAATAATCTTTGCTAACTGTCGGGGTCGGTCGGGCTCGGGAACCAACGCTAATGCGTTAGCAACTTGAAAGTTCACTGCATCCCCCTTGACATTCGCAAGGATCACACCGCAAACTACTTCAAAGGAGCCACACAGGCGCATGCCCAATTCAACAGCCGCCTCCGGTCCATGTTCGTCCTGAACACGTTTAAGGACCCCACCTAGATTGGTCACAGACGGGGAGCCATAGCACCTCGAATAGACCGCTGCAAAAGTTTTTCCCCAGGTCTCACAGTCAGCAAGGTCAGGAGCCAGATCTTTCGGCAAACTCAGTGTAAGAATCCGGTGTTTATCACCCGGACTCGTATTAGGAAACACAGCTTCCAGCTGGCCGAATTTCTCAGCAAGCCAGAACGGAAAATCGTCCTTTTCCTGGGGCTTCTTACCCATCACGGAATTAACGATGACCGGGTTGATTTTCAGACCAGCATGTTCTGCTCGAAGCTGTGCGCCTCTAGGGGCCGCTTCTTGAACATTACGTCCAATGTAATGAACAAGCGCTCTAATCACTCCCACCGCGACTTCATGAAGCTGCCGCAGTTCGCCAACGTTACAAGCGTTAAGTCGAGGGTGAGGAGTAAATCCACCCAAAGCAGGCCAATTAGTGCCCGGAATGGACAAAGGACCTAACCTCGGAGCGGTCAAAGCGTGCGGTAGGGCGCCACCAAACCAAACTCCATGCTGCCAAGCGTCTATAGGTACCTCCAGTGCTCTGTACAGAGCGTATTCTGCCGGTACAACCGTAGCAGTGTATGTGTGAAACACACCAGTATTTGCGTTCACCTCCGGAAATGTCACCCACAAATAAAACAGTTCGTACGGGTAAGCATGTTCCGCGCTCACCACCAGAACCACAGCCAAGCCTTCCAAAGGAACATCATACATCCGCAAATGGTCACGCACCGCAATGCGACTATGCTGCGGGATGTCCACGGCTTGAGCCATGTTAGCACAGGAACTAGAAAAAACAAATTATACTTTGTAGCACAACTGGGTAGTAATTCAAGGAAACCGTTTTAGATAGATTCAAGCTTGAAAATTACCTATTTCAAAAATAGGTAGGTTTCTCTGACACTGCCGTTTTCCGGAAACGGGAATGTAGGCGTTAAGGTTTGAATGATATACTACTCGAGTGTCATGTTATAGGGCCAACCAACGTATGGGCGCCATGTCGCAGGGTTTCCGTTCTCTCACAGAACTGTGCTCAGAGACCTAGAACCTGGGTGAGTCAGGGTGACCCACAACTCACCTATGTTTCAGAAATCCCCTTACCAGGCTAGCTACAGTATCTCATCGGCAGTGAATACTTCCCGATGTCTTAGACAATCCAGAACATGAACTTAGAATACCTCAGGTATCGTGGAACACATGAACACTCTTTCGTTATATTATCATTCCAAACCGAAACTGGGAGGCAATGAGAACACGTGCAAGTTTGAAATGTTTATTTTTTCAATGCAACATTCTCAAACGCAGTATCTTGTATAATATCAACATACATATTATAAAAATCAGAGTCAGCAGCATAGTCACTAATCCATAGTAAGCAAACTGTGATAACATATTATGATGCAAAATCTATAGAATTCTGTATCACCTATATTTCGCGCACCCTAATTAGCATATTATATTATATCTAAGAAGGTCTCATCTGGGCTTTAGCTGGGCGAACCCATACCTCAAATTCTCAGTAGGAGGAGATCACATCAACAGCTACCAGCTCTCAGCATGTCCAGCATCAAGTGTGTTTTCTAATTCCCTGTAACTGTATCTTGAACTCACGTAAAGCCCAAAGTTGGCACAAACATTATTTGTGTTATGACTAACGTAGTGCAAGGATCAGGCCTACAGTAACCTTGTGTTAGAGTGTGCAGTTCTCAGTGTGCAGACAGTTGTACCAAGTGTTCCAGGCACGGCTGATACCAGTACAATAATATATTATTCTGAAGTAAATCACATCTTTCGTCTAGGTTAAAAGCTGTAATAACAAGTAGGTGTCGTGTGCAAACCGAAGCAGAAAGAAAATATGGCGTTTAAACATTTAATAAGCACATGCTAACTTAACACAATCTATGGAAACGTAATAACCATATGACAACACTTGACATTCCATCTAACCAGGAAGTATGGTTGTGTACGATCGATGTGACAGCATTGTACACGTCCATCCCTCATAACGAGGGAATTGAAGCAATGGAATGGTGTTTACTTGAAAATGAGATCATTGGATCGGATAAAGTGTTTTTGCTGGAGATATTACAATTTGCATTGCTACACATTTATCTCCAATGGGAAGGTGAATTTTATGGCCAATGCAGTGGAATATCCATGGGGTTTGCGGGGGCACCGTCCTACGCAAACACCTTCATGGCAAAGTTTGAGAATGACCACATTTTGAACAATTCAGATTGGACACAAAGCCTGATTACATTTAAAAGATATATTGATGATATCTTCATAATCTGGCGTGGCACAAAAGAAAAACTTATGGAGAATATTCAAGACTTGAATTCAAAACATGAGAGACTGAAATTTACATACCAAATGGATCAGAATGAACTACCGTTTTTGGATGTGTTGATAAACATTGAACAAGGGAAGATCAGTACGAGTGTATTTACAAAAGAAACAGATAGAAACAGCTGTTTACACTACACAAGCTTCCATCCTTATTCACTGAAGAAACATTTACTGTTATTCCAATTCATATGACAGAAAAGGATTACATCTGATCCCATTAACTTAGCTACCACGTTCGAAAAACAGATCCAAAAATACTTAAAACGAGGATATCCTGAGTCTTTGTTGGAAGAATCCAAGAATAAAGTAACAGCCATGAATAGAGAAACACCACTTCACTCTAAAGAAAAGTCTGACATTAAACCCACAGTATGTGTACTAAAACATTCTATGCAATCAGCGAAAATTGCGAACATTATGAGACAACATTGGTGTTTGATCACGGAAGAGCCAGATCTACAATCACTGTTTTCTAAAAATATCACATTTGCATATCATCGATCAAAGAATATGAAAGAATTATTGAAAAAGAAAACATTTGAGGATTTGGGTACAATTTATAAAGGCATGCAGAAATGCGAAAATGTTATGCATTGTAATAATGTGATAGTGGGAAGAATGTTCACGCATCCTATGACCGGAAAAAAGATTCCATTAACACATTCAAGCACTTGCGACACAAAGGGAGTAATTTATGGAATCAAATGCCCATGCGGGAAGCTATCTATTGGTCAAACTGAGCGCAAGATTAAAATAAGGATCACAGAACATAAAAGCAATATTCGCTTGAAGAATGTCAAGTCAACATTGGCAACTCAGTGGACTGAAGCAGGTCATAATATAGCTCAGTTACGTTTCACTATACTAGAGGTGATTAAATCAAGACTGGATCAAGACACTCATAAGCAGAGACTAAGATCTGAATATTTCTGGATTCACAGACTGGGAAGTCTACATCCACAGGGATTGAATGACAGGATAGACTTATCCTGTTTTTTATGAACAGTTTAGAAAAGCTTTAGTAAACTCCTGCTAATAGCATATTGAACATTGAACCATGATCCCATTCCAAGATGGCTGACACGTAATTACATGTCTCAATGTTTAACATTTTTGTTTATGTTCTTTCCTTAGAGCAAATTATTTAATGATTCGTTGCTATATATGAACTGGGTAATGTTCGTGTTTACAGTTTATTTGATATTGCCGAAATTTTTTAAAAGTCACTGAGTACATCGCGTAAATATTGGTTTGCACATGAACAGCTGTTTAAATTTTGTCGCGATGCCTTATGACACTCATTGGTGTTAGAATCATCGTTTGTATTATATTAAAAGAACAACTCGCTAGAAATCGAATAGCGATCACGTGATCGCGATAGGAACCAATCACTGATGTCATCACTAGTTAAAATACATTGGGAAATGTTTCACGCATAGCGATTGGTGGAAAGAAAACGGCGCGCGATTATTGACATTTAACTGTAAGTAAGAACGAAACGCTTGCTTCATAGCTCGGTAAACTTTAATTTACGAGTAGAATACTCTATTTAATTCATTGTTAGGAAACGTTGAAGTAAGGTGTCCTTTTAAAATTGCCAAAAACAAGTCATTTTTAAACGGCAATGGAATTTGTGTATAACAGATCATGGTATTGGGTGCAATTCGCTTTCACTCGTGAATAAGCAGGATGACAAACGTAAGAGAGTGGTGTATATCTTATTTTTCAATATAGTTATTTTGTTGCTACTTTGTTGCTAATATGGTAAATTGAATCGCTTGAAATTGATTAATGTAAAAAACAGATAGAATAGCTGTAATGCTCATGAAATTCCTTGTTTCCCTCACAGGCCCCCGAGGAAGGGTCATCCTCGACCCGAAATGCATTGGGTAGAAGTTAAATGTTTAAGCAAAAAATCGTCATGAATGAATGAATTAATTCATACTGATTTTGGAAAATGAAGAAAATAAAAAATAATGATGAAAAATCTTAAACTGGAAGTTATCAAGAGTTTTTTTGATACAAATGATGAAAGGATCAATATGAGACCACTGCGGTCATGTTAACTTTGTGCACACCTCCACCTGCAAGTGGAATTTCCATTTTCTCTATTTGTATTCATTGAAGAAAAAGTGCCCTTAGATAAAGCACTAAAGGAGTGAGTAGCACATAAATGAACCTGTGAATTAACAGTAAAAGAAGAATCAGGAGTGCCAGACGAATTATAAATTAAGATTTATTCAGAAACAGTCTACCCCACGTCCGGGCACCGTCAATCTAGAGAGATGAATTTGGAAGACATAGCTCAAATAACGACGAACAAAGCAGAGACTTTAGCTTACACTGCCGAAGAAGCCGAAGTGATCTATGGGCTAATCAAGGAAACCAGAGCGTTCAGCCCACAAACAAGTACAGCAAATCAACTACTGAAACAGCTCGAATATATCAGTAAACGGGAAATAAATCAGCGTTTACACGCCACAACATTGATACACTATCAAAGAAACAAAAGAATCCCAAGGGGATTAAGAATTGCCTTAAAACCTATGCTATGCAGGAACAATAAAGCTTTTTTAAATAGATTGTACCAAATATTAAACAAATGCAGCTTGGATCTAATTCTTTTGATCGTGGAAGAGCTCTCGAAAGAACTAAAAATAGTGGAAGAGGAACTCAATGGCATCAAACAAGAATTAAACCAACATGAAGATTTAACAGAACTACTAGAGGACACTAATAAAAAATTGGAGAAGTATGCAAAAGAAATTGAGGAAAGGAAAATCAAAAAGTATAAAAGAGATACCATTGAATATAAGTTGGAAGAAGTTTATAGTTGGGCAGAAGTTTATAATCAAAGAAAGTGGCAACAACCATCAACCAACAAAAGTTCGTCACAAGAGAGTGTGGTATCTGACTCTGAGACAACCCAAAATAGAAAACCACTGAATAAACAAACACAAAGGGAACGAAGAGACCAATTGGATAAAACGGCTTTTTTAGACATAAGTCCAGCGGCAAACAATGCTCCGTCTACGAGCGTACCAACAGGAGAACCGTCCAAACCAGGAGGGGGAAAAAGAAAAAGTAAAAGAATCCGAAGCGGAACGAGAATTGAGATCGAAGAAAAAGAAAACAACTTCGTCATAAATATATCCGACAAACAACTAACCAAGGCACAAACAAATGTGTTAAATAAAGGATTAACTTTTGTCCCAATTTACAGATCCAATGCCCAAGAAACTGAAATATCTGTTTTCAAATTTCTTTGTGTGTTACGGTTAAAAAATTTCTTCAATAATGTACAACCTATCGAAGGACCATCAAGTGACCTCAAAGAATTCAGAACCAAAAGTACGTTTTGTGCACCTACATCACACAAAACTATTGATGCCTATGAAAGAGTGATCACCAGCGAGATGAAAAAGATAAATTATTTCAGTGGTTCTAAAAGTAATTTCTCAAGGAAAGAATGGCAAACTTTGAAATCTTTGACTGAAATGACAGAGATAACAATACAAAAAGCGGATAAAGGGGGAGCAATTGTAATAATGGACACCGAGTTTTACAAAGACAGTGTACGGGCTCACCTTGAAGATACCAACACATATCAGAAACTGGAAGAAGATCCAACTAATACATTCTCCAGTACTCTCAAAACTATCTTGGATAGAGCCTTAGAAATGAAATGGATATCGACTAAAACATATCAATTCTTGAACAGTAAATATCCCAGGAGGCCACAGTTTTACATGTTGCCAAAAATTCACAAGAACGCAAACAAACCACCTTTCAGACCGATCGTGTCAGCATGTGGCTCACTATCAGAACCACTAGGTCAATACCTAGATTGGTTTTTACAACCATTAGTACAGAAATGGAGTACTCACATCAAAGACACCACTTCCTTCTTGAACCTATTGATGACACTTGACATTCCATCTAACCAGGAAGTTTGGTTATGTACGATCGATGTGACAGCATTGTACACGTCCATCCCTCATAACAAGGGAATTGAAGCAATGGAATGGTGTTTACTTGAAAATTAGATCATTGGATCGGATAAAGTGTTTTTGCTGGAGATATTACAATTTGCATTGCTACACAGTTATCTCCAATGGGAAGGTGAATTTTATGGACAATGCAGTGGAACATCCATGGGGTTTGCGGGGGCACCGTCCTACGCAAACACCTTCATGGCAAAGTTTGAGAATGACCACATTTTGAACAATTCAGATTGGACACAAAGCCTGATTACATTTAAAAGATATATTGATGATATCTTCATAATCTGGCGTGGCACAAAAGAAAAACTTATGGAGAATATTCAAGACTTGAATTCAAAACATGAGAGACTGAAATTTACATACCAAATGGATCAGAATGAACTACCGTTTTTGGATGTGTTGATAAACATTGAACAAGGGAAGATCAGTACGAGTGTATTTACAAAAGAAACAGATAGAAACAGCTGTTTACACTACACAAGCTTTCATCCTTATTCACTGAAGAAACATTTACCGTTATCCCAATTCATACGACAGAAAAGGATTACATCTGATCCCATTAACTTAGCTACCACGTTCGAAAAACAGATCCAAAAATACTTAAAACGAGGATATCCTGAGTCTTTGTTGGAAGAATCCAAGAATAAAGTAACAGCCATGAATAGAGAAACACTACTTCACTCTAAAGAAAAGTCTGACATTAAACCCACAGTATGTGTACTAAAACATTCTATGCAATCAGCGAAAATTGCGAACATTATGAGACAACATTGGTGTTTGATCACGGAAGAGCCAGATCTACAATCACTGTTTTCTAAAAATATCACATTTGCATATCATCGATCAAAGAATATGAAAGAATTATTGAAAAAGAAAACATCTGAGGATTTGGGTACAATTTATAAAGGCATGCAGAAATGCGAAAATTTTATGCATTGTAATAATGTGATAGTGGGAAGAATGTTCACGCATTCTATGACCGGAAAAAAGATTCCATTAACACATTCAAGCACTTGCGACACAAAAGGAGTAATTTATGGAATCAAATGCCCATGCGGGAAGCTATATATTGGTCAAACTGAGCGCAAGATTAAAATAAGGATCACAGAACATAAAAGCAATATTCGCTTGAAGAATGTCAAGTCAACATTGGCAACTCATTGGGCTGAAGCAGGTCATAATATAGCTCAGTTACGTTTCACTATACTAGAGGTGATTAAATCAAGACTGGATCAAGACACTCATAAGCAGAGACTAAGATCTGAATATTTCTGGATTCACAGATTGGGAAGTCTACATCCACAGGGATTGAATGACAGGATAGAATTATCCTGTTTTTTTATGAACAGTTTAGAAAAGCTTTAGTAAACTCCTGCTAATAGCATATTGAACATTGAATCATGACCCCATTCCAAGATGGCTGACACGTAATTACATGTCTCAATGTTTAACATTTTTGTTTATGTTTTTTCCTTAGAGCAAATTATTTAATGATTCATTTTTATATATGAACTGGGTAATGTTCGTGTTTACAGTTTATTTGATATTGCCGAAATTTTTTAAAAGTCACTGAGTACATCGCGTAAATATTGGTTTGCTGTTTAAATTTTGTTGCGATGCCTTATGACACTCATTGGTGTTAGAATCATCGTTTGTATTATATTAAAAGAACAACTCGCTAGAAATCGAATAGCGATCACGTGATCGCGATAGGAACCAATCACTGATGTCATCACTAGTTAAAATACATTGGGAAATGTTTCACGCATAGCGATTGGTGGAAAGAAAACGGCGCGCGATTATTGACATTTAGCTGTAAGTAAGAACGAAACGCTTGCTTCGTAGCTCGGTAAACTTTAATTTACGAGTAGAATACTCTATTTAATTCATTGTTAGGAAACGTTGAAGTAAGGTGTCCTTTTGAAATTGCCAAAAACAAGTCATTTTTAAACGGCAATGGAATTTGTGTATAACAGATAATGGTATTGGGTGCAATTCGCTTTCACTCGTGAATAAGCAGGATGACAAACGTAAGAGAGTGGTGTATATCTTATTTTTCAATATAGTTATTTTGTTGCTACTTTGTTGCTAATATGGTAAATTGAATCGCTTGAAATTGATTAATGTAAAAAACAGATAGAATAGCTGTAATGCTCATGAAATTCCTTGTTTCCCTCACAGACCCCCGAGGAAGGGTCATCCTCGACCCGAAATGCATTGGGTAGAAGTTAAATGTTTAAGCAAAAAATCGTCATGAATGAATGAATTAATTCATACTGATTTTGGAAAATGAAGAAAATAAAAAATAATGATGAAAAATCTTAAACTGGAAGTTATCAAGAGTTTTTTTGATACAAATGATGAAAGGATCAATATGAGACCACTGCGGTCATGTTAACTTTGTGCACACCTCCACCTGCAAGTGGAATTTCCATTTTCTCTATTTGTATTCATAGTATTAATTTATCACACTACATGTTCCATCCTCCGCAACGAACCCATAACATATTTGTGACACATATAATTCACAGATATCTTCAGATAGTGAGTTAGGTGAGCCTGTTTTTAATGATCTCCCAAATGCAAACTACAGTAATAAAGAACACAACAGAAAGAGGGGGTATGCGGCTCGAAGGCTGGTTGCTGTAGAAACACCACCCAAACACCTTATTTTCACTCGTATAGCCGAGCAAACAAGATTGAAGGTCAGGTTATTTGCAGTGGAATTTGCAAATGAAGTTACAGTACTTTTGCATAAAAACAAGCACAAGAAACAAAAGGTTACACTTTTCCAGGTGTCTACCTCAAACATTAAACAAGACCTACTTGTGCACGTTAGGAGAATTAAATCATTACTTACTGCCTTTTGGGTTTAACACTTTTAATCATACGCCTGTTTCTGCATGACACGCTGCTTCTTGAGTTGAATGTGCAGCAGCTGCGCAGTGCGCTCGGGTGGGCAGAAAGTGGAGACGTTAATTAGACTGAGGCAAGGACCTCACCCAGGCAGTTTCTGGAGGTGTGTGTACCCTCTGTGTGCCTCCATTAAGGCGGGTGTTAACGGCATTCAAAGTTACATATTTTATGCACACATAGCGGCAACACTGAAAGCCAGGTGTGGGTTTACCATGCGGTGCTATCAGCTCTTCACCGGGGAGACTGTGTGCACTAGTGAACAGGAAGCGGGTGTAGACCCGGCCCTCAAATAAAAGTGCCAGTGCTAAGCACCGGAAAGCACCGGCACAAACTAAACAATGTGTGCCATCTGCATACATGTGAAAGGAGATGTTTGCCTGCTGTAATATTTAGGTTAGTGGTTCAACATACAGACTGAATAGGGATGGGGATAGAGTTGATCTTTGTGGTACTCCAATTTGAATCAGGGTTGGTAAAGTTTTTGTTTCACTAGGAATCTTTGCAAATTGTTCTCCAAGAAGGATTTTAACCATTTTAGGACTGTTCCTGATAATCCCATTCTTTTCTTAAATTGGTCTAGTATTTTACATGGTTTCAGTGTGGAATGTGAACGATGGGTCAAGAAGAACTAGAAGACACGTTGTTGCGGTCTAGAGCAAGTAAAGCATCATTTTCTATGTGCAGAACTGCTGTCTCAGTACGTGATCTGGTCTGAACCCAAATTGACAGTCATCTAGAAGGTTAAATTCAGTAATGTGTTGACTCAGTTGTTATTGAGCAAATTTTTCCAGTACTTTGGCTATCATGGAAATGTTTGTTATCAGTCGAAAGCTGTTTGGGTCAGAGGGGTTCTCAGTAGGCTTTTTTAAGATGTAGGTAATTTGGAGAGTGTTTGGCAGTCTGGTAAGGATCCTTGAGATAGCAAAGCATAAATAATCTTAGAGCAAATGGAGATGAACATATGATTGATTGTAGACTAACATTTTGAGGGGAGAGGATTATTGTAATGGTTGTTCAGTTGTATGGTAAGCATGATTTTGGCAATATCTTTTTCATCATATAGCTTGAAGGTCGACCACTGTGCATTATAATTGGGTGTTGATTGGGGGTCTGGAATGAATTTTCAGCTACAGTACTCTTTAGGTTCCAATTGAAGCCCATGTTAGATGTGAAGGCCATCTAACATGGGCTTCAATTGGAAATCCATAGAGCACATTATCAAGCCCATTATCGCCGTTTTAGCGGCCATTTTCTGCCGCTAAAGCAGCGAAAATTAGATCGCCTGTATTGATAATATGTCTCATAGTGTGGTGAGTTCCTTTTTCATTTCAAACTGGCATTACTTAAACTCATTATGTATTTCCTTTATAATTCTGGCTTGTATTTTTCTTATAGGTCAGGTAGGATTTGATCTGGAACTGGGGCATGCCTTCTATTTTTTTGTCAATCTGAAGAAGAACCTCACAGGTGTAAGGCATTACTTCCAAGCATCAATAAGAAGTGTATCAGTACCTGGCTCCAGAGTAGCTGGATCCACTGCCTTATAATACAATGAAGAAAAATACCAAAATTAACAATCTTCTGGTGAATGTTTTTCAGGCTTTGCATATTTAATATTACTGTCATATGCAAGTAAATGTTGAAAAAAGCCTTGCATCTTTAGCTCTAACTGTATTAAGAAGGGGTAATAACCAAGAATGTCCCCACTCCTCTTTTCCATTCAATACCACAGGTCCACCTTCACTCTGATTACACTACTTCCAAAGACATGTTTTGTGGGATACATGGAATTGAATTCTGACCCTCTGTCGTGTAGTTCCTATAATAATTATACAGGATCTGCGGGTTTGGACAGCATACACTGTAGGATTGGTGGCAGACTGACTCTGAACACCTCCACTGGGTAAGTTGGCCTTGTGTGCCAACTATCTCACAGTACCACTGGAATCTCCTCTTACAAAAGAGAGAATAGTCCTTGGCAACCATAGAACATGACAACCCTGATCCCTCAGGACTGTGGAAACAATTTACTACTTTTCGCTCAGTTACTCATGCTTACTTATTCACTTTTTGTGCAGCAGAACTCTCTCAAAGATAAGTTCCAATTATAAGCATACAAAAGACAGATACTAAGCCTATCCAGAAAGTTTCCCAGTAGTTGCTCAGAGTTCCACCAAAGGTGATACCAGGTAAGTCTTTTTAAAAAAGTTTAGAAAATATTTAATTTGCTGCTGCTGATTTTCTTTGGGTGGCACTGTTTCAGGTTCACTTGGATCCAATGAAAAAGTATCAAAGTCAATTAAATAGTCAGATGCAGTTCGATCAATTGTGTGTATTTCCGCAGGTCTTGTGGAAACTGTAGCTTGTTTTTGTTGGGGCATGTTAACTTAGATATCCGTTTTTGGTTGAATAGAAAATTACATTTCATTTGAGTTCTGATTTTGAATTTCAGTTTCAAGAGGAAGGAGTTCCATTGCATTGTTGCATAGTCCATCAATATGTGCAGTTCACGTGGCCTACTACTCAGTATCGGCCACATAGTGTGGTTTGATTAGGTCTCTTGAGACAAATCTTTTCTTCTTTTTAAAGGCAAGAGGCAGCAGAAGTACTGTTCTTGTTCGTTCAACCGCTAGGACAGGTACAGGCTTTCTGTATGATGCCCCAAATTCGTTTTTGTGCGATATTTTTTCCCAGACCAGGTCCCTGGCTTTAGGGATCCAGACAGGTCTAGACGTGACAGACTTGACTTCTCTGTGGTGGTCTTTTTCACCTGGACATAGCTTTGTAGTGCCCTAGATTAATTTAGATCCTGTAAAACAACCGAAAGTTTATGGATGTCAAAGGTTTTTCATCTGCCTGTGCCTTCACAATCAAGATCAGGTACCCACATTCTCATTCCAAATAGTACCTTATAAGGAGTGATACCCCCTGAGAGTTTCCTGGCATGTTGTTCAATGCCCTTTGAACTCCATACAGATGTTTTACCCAACTTCCACCCGAGCCTAATACTCTAGCTGTTAAAGAGTGCTTTAAGTCTCGTTTTTTCCCTTTCCAGAACCAAATTTCCCTTGCGATGGTAGTACCACAATGCTACAGCCAAACTTCCCATGGCTGCCTTGTAAGCATTGGAGCTAAATGCGGGGCCACGGTCAGAATGTAATGTGCCAATTGCGTATGGCCCTATAAGGACTCGCAAATCTTTTATAACAGTTTTATCATCAGCTGAGCGCTGGGGCCACACCCATAGGAATCTAGAGCAGGAATCCACTGCAACCAGCATATACTCGTAGGCCCCATCTGTTTGTACGGGGCCGCAGTGGTCCAAATAAACACACACAAGTGGTTTGTCTGATATTAACAATGGTGTCTACACTAGACGTGTACGGTGGAGCCTTTTATCTACTGACAGATGTCGTATTTCAAGACATAGTCCTTAGTTTGCTTTGTTAATCCAGGCCACCAGTTGTGCTGTTTCATTCGAGAAACAGCCGCTGTAACTCCTGCATGTGCAGAACCTATACCCTCATGTGCTGCTAGAATTAATCCTAACCTATGATCCTTATTTGGTATTACTATATCCTCCACTCCAGGAATCTGAGCAAATGGAACGTTATTTGCATCTAACTTGTAGGAGTACTTGAGTGGAAATCTTTTCATTACTGCTGATTTATTGTGTGTAGTATTAATCGCGACCATAATCTCACCATCTATTCTCAATTTTGAACAAATGATTGCAGCTATGGAAGCCGTGCATACAGCCCCCTTTGCGGCTTCGTCAGCCAATGAATCCTCTTCATTGGGAACGCCATCAACTTGATGACTCAGTGTGTGTATCTCATGAGCCTTTGTTAGTTCATTTTTCAACTCCATTACCTGTTCCCATAGCCTTTTTTTGCTTAGTTGTGCTGCCTTTTGCAACTTTAAATCCATTCTGTCAGCAATGATGTAAATATTCATTGCATGACTGCACACAATAAAAGGAATCACATATTATCAGTATTTACCAGTGCCATTAACGGTGCTTTTATTTCTGCCAGCTAAGCTGTGCAGTCTCCTATAGACTGGGTTTTTGTACAACTTGGATGAAACTTTCCATCCTGCATGCGTCCTTTAACGATAGCACACACAGCGCTGTATTGCTGTTTACTCCCTATGGCCGGCTGAGCAGAACCGTTAGTGTAAATTATATATTCATACTGATCCAGAGGCATTATTTTGTTAGGTAGAAAATATTCTTGTTTGTATTGCAGAAATGCTTGTGTTTTTAGACCTGGGTTGTATCTGTATTCTACATCTGTTGCAGTGAGAGAATTAGCCCATTGTATCCATCTTGGAAGTAAGGCTTTAGCTTTGGAAATGCTTACCTTTGTAGCAGCTTCTAAGGCTGTAACTGGGATAGCGACAAATATACGCTTCCCTTGAGCCAGTGCTCTTTCTCTCACTACAGCAGTCTGTACTGCTGTTAGAATTTTTTCTGTTGATGCAAAGTGCATCTCAACATTTGTGTACAAATGTGATTTGTATGCTATTGGTACTTTCTCACCTTCTTATATGTCAGATAGGTGTACCCTGATTGACCTGCAACTATACGGATCACCAGTTTGCGTACGCTTACATGTGTCTCAAAGTGTTTAGAAGCCACCATATCAGCTTCCAGGGAAATAAGGATATCTGTGTGTTCCTGTGTCCATTGTCTAACTGAAATGTCAGGTTTTATTAAATAGTAGAAAGCTTTTACTCTTTCTGCGTAATCCAAAATGTATGTTCTGACAAATTTCATGAATCCCAGGATTCATTGTAGGTTTTTTAATGATTTCGAAGGATGGATCAGCGCACATTTTTCTAAATAGTTAGCCGCTAGGCTTTTCCCTTCACTTGAAAGCTCATATCCCAGAATAAGAACATTGAGGTGGGCTATCTTTGATTTTTTTAAATTACAGTTTTAACCTTGAGAGGCAAATCCCAAAATTATAGTATTTACTCTGGTCAAGTGTTCCTCCAGGTCATCATCCATTAGATAAATATCACCCACGTAGGACAATGCCTCTTCATCCAAATTTTTGAATAATTCAGTTACTTTTGCTGAAAATAACCCTGGGATGCTCTTATACCCCTGGGGGAGTCTAATAAATTGTCCTCTGGGAGCCTAACGCAGAGAATGCTGTTAAATACCTGCCCTCAGGCGCTATATTCTGGCTGAAAAATCCATTTGTGATAACAAGCTTGGTGTTGTATTTTTTCCGCACAATGTTATTCATAAATGCAGCACTGTGTACATTTTAAACTGCAAATGTCTTAGTGCAAGAGTTTAACAGTCTGTAATCCAAAACTAAATTATATGAATTGTCTGGTTTTGATATGGGAAACAGAGGGTTATTCATTTGAGAGGGGAAAGTTTTAATCACACCTTGGTATTCAAGTAAATCTAAGATCTCCCTGACCCTTTTTTTAGATTCCTGCTTTATTGGATATGGTCTTTATGCAGTCAGAGTATTTTATATTTGGAATAATATGGTGGGTTGAATCCTCATCCCATCCAACATGTTTTTGTATAATGCCAGAGATAGGGCTACTGCACACTCCTGTGCATATTATATATTTAGGATGTCTGGGAACAGGGTCAGAAAATGCTTGTAAAATTACTGTTTCTCCCTTAGGGTAGTCCATGATGAATGCTGGCAGCCAATCGTGTTCAGCTAACAAAATGCCATAGCTGAACTTCAGGTTCTCCCTATAGAGACCTCTTACATTCATGTGCTTGTCCCCCTCCATTTGGAGTGTTATTTCATATAACTATTGTTGGACACTTACCCTACTATCAAGTGTTTCCACCATGATGTAATCATTTAAGTCAGCAGCGAAAGAGATGGCTTGCTCCTGCGAATCCTGAGAGAGTCAGGAGTGTTGTATTCTGGGTTGTCTAATCATTTGTAGCTTCGTGATATTTGGAGGAGAAAGAATAAGACACTATAACTAGTCAGTTTGGGATTTTGGGAACTAATATGGTAGGTTGGTACATCCCTATATACTTAGGTCCTGTATTCCTGCGCATAGTTCCATGTATGTCTAGAATCCCTGCAACAGTACGGCTGAGACAAAACTATGATTCATGTGTCAAGCCCATCAAACTGATTGTTTAAAGAGAACTGGGGATCAAAAACCTACTGAGTTGCTGTTTAGCCTGAGGAATTGTCACCTCATATATAGCTTTGGATTTATCTGAGACTAACCAGGCACAGTTCATGGACCAATTATGTCTCAACAGGTGCTGTAGTAGGTTCAGGTGCAAAGTGGCTCTTGGAAAAAGGATGGAATCCAATGGGAGGTAGCCAAATGTCTCCTAAATCCCTGAAACCTGTATCTCCATATTGGTTAGAAAATGTAAAGGTTCAGTGTTATTGCTCCTCCACAGAATGTAGGCATCCGTTTAAAAGTGCACATATCACTGAAATTGTGGAACCTATGTTTAGGTTTAGCAATACCTGAAAACTTCCACTTTGATTGTTCAGGAGTTGCAAATCATTGTTGAATTGTTCCAATGCTATACGTTCAGCTACCCTCTTTTACAATGCAGTCTACCAGATCTAGAGTAACAGAGCTGGTAGACTGGATAACCAAATTGTTCATCTGAGGTTAAAAGAAGTAAGGTATATGTGCTCAGAAAATGAGTAGAGAGTTTAGTGATCTTTTTGAGGCCTGACCACATTACACTCTGAGAAATCAGACTGTTTTTAAAAGTATTGAAATAAGAAAGGGTATCTATCTATCTATTTATCTATCTATCTATCTATCTATCTACCTATCTATCGAACTATTTTTGGAAATGGCCTTCTTTGCAGAGCTATACCCAAACTTTTTGCTCCTTCCTCTTAATTTTCCTGACCTGTGTTTTTTGGCTCTTGGACTCTGGGCACTTTACCCCTGATGATCAGTGCTGAAGTGCATGTGCTCTCTGTATAAATGATTGTTGTAATTGGTCATCAATGATTGACATATTGAATTTACTGGTAATTTACTGGTAAGTTCCAAGTAAAGTGCACTGAGTGTGCACTGAGTGTGCCAGGGCCTGTAAATCAAATTCTACTAGTGGGCCTGCAGCACTGATGGTGCTATCCACACAATTAGCCTGTAATGTATCTCAAACCTGCCACTGCAGTGTCTGTGCCCAGTTTTAAATTGCCATGTCGACCTGGCAAGTGCACCCACTTGCCAGTCCCTAACCTGCCCTTTTTATTTACATTTAAGACACCTCTCAGGTAGGCCCAAGCTACCCCCATGGGCAGGGTGCAGTGTTTGTGAAAGGTAGGACATGTACAGGTGTGTGTGACATGTCTTGAAAGTGAAATACTGTGTATTTCGTTTTTCACTATTGAAAGGCTATATGTCCCATAGCCTGACATGGGAGTTATTGTGTAACATCGTACAAGTAGAACGTTCCATTAGGACAAGAGGGAGAAATTGAGTTTAGGCTCTCTCAAATCAGAATTTAGTAACATATCTGTTTAGGGAGATGGTTTTTAAATTGTGTGTTTGAAAATGCCACTTAAGTAGGCATTTTCTTATTTACCCAGTCTGTGGGCCTCTGCTGTTATGTGTATTGACTGTCTGATTTTTGAGTGACAGGGGTTGGGGATGTGCATTCACCGTAGGCAGTCCCCGGGAGGGTTGAGGTGTGTCATGCCCTACCTGGGTGACTCACTGCTGAGCTGATTAGACCTTGGCTGCATTTAGGGTGGTGGGAGGAGTTTCACCTACACTTGAATATGCAGTGTTTCCTCTGCACAATGCTGTCTCCACATCCTGTAGTGATGCTGCACTAGAGAAAACTGAACTGATTTGGACTGGGCTCAGAGACCCTTGCCACAAAGAGAACAAATACAACATGCGGTATAAGTAGTGGACCGTAAACCCCAGAGAATTAGATCACTTCTTTACTCAAGAGAAACCTTTTGCCAAGGAAAAGAGTTAGAGAGCTCTAAGCAGGAGTACAACCTCTTTGTTGTGTGCTTTGCTGGGTTGGGCTACAGTTTCTGCTTCTGCCATGGAGGAGGACAATGACTGAAACTGTGCTGTGAACCTGCTTGAAGAAGAATATCCAACGGCTTGTGCGTGCTGGCCTCCCAGTCTTAGGGACACAAAGCCTTCACTACCAGCTCCCCTGAACTCGACAGCTGGGATTTCCCACCTGCCAGAAGCTGCATATTCCAGTGTTGGGCCTCTGGAGGTTGTTCCTGCTGTTGGGAGCTGGAAGAAATTTTAAGAAATCAAGAAAAACAACTCCGCCAGTGACGCTCCGATCTACACCGAGTCAAGGGCACTGCCTGTGAAGTGCATAATGCACTGCCCCTCCTGCACTGCAGCTCTGACGGCCTTTGATGCCTGCCTACATCTGGCCACACCTGCCAATTTCAGGCCTTACTGATGCTAGAGTTCATATTGACGCCACCAGCATCCCGTTATAGCTGAGCCCATAAACGTCGAGGGTGACTTCACAAACTTTTCGACTTCGCAACATCTCACCAGAACCGACACCTCACCACCTATTCTGCCGGCTTCCTCTATCCTGGACTCGACATGTCGCATCCTCACAGACATTATGCCTTACATCTTCCGTGGCAACTAGGGAAGCAGCCTCGGCACCAACGCCTCACCTACGCAATGCTGTGAATCATCCATAGACCTCATTTTCTAAGGTACGGTTGTTTGAGGGTCTGACCGACTCCGTGCTTGACGCAGCACACCTCGTCGTTGGCACCGTAATTTGGACTTATGCTTGTCACAACATCGTAATAGCCACAGGTGGAGCTATTTGTTTCTACAAGTGCTATTTCTGCAAGTAACAATTTATTTTTAAGTACTATTTTGCTCTAGGTATGTTAGATGTTTGTCATTTGTGGTCGTGTTTGGTTAAGATAAAGATGCTTTATTTTTCAAAACTGGTGTGGTGTCCATTTGTGGTGTTTTCACTGTGTTACTGTGAGTTTTGAGTACAAAAACTTTAAACGTTCCTTTGGGATAAGCCTGTCTGCTTGAGCCAAACTACTAAGGGGGTGAGCAAGGGTTATCTAAAGTGTGTATCCTCCTTACCCTGACTAGAAGCAAGGGTCCCTACATGGAAAAAGGTGCATAACTCTGACAATTAGAGATCCTCCATTGCTAACATCTATCTATCTATCTATCTATCTATCTGTCTATCTATCTATCTATCTATCTATCTTGTCATATGGTTACTGCGTTTCTATATATTGTGGTAAGTTAGCATGAGTTTATTAAATGTTTAAACGCCATATTTTCCTTCGGCTTCAGTTTGCACACGACACCTAATTGTTATTGTAGCTTTCAACCTAGACGAAAGATGTGATTTATTTGAGAATAATATGTTATTGCTCTGATATCAGTCGTGTTTGGTATAACTGTCTGCACACTGAGAACTGCACCCTCTAAGAATAGCCTAACACAAGGTTGCTGAAAGCCTGATCCTCGCACTACATTAGACATAACACAAATAATGTTGCTGCCAACATTGGGCTCTACGCGGGTTTAAGATAGAGTTACAGGGAATGAATAGACACACTTGATGCTTCGCATGCAGAGAGCTGGTAGCTGTTGATGTGATCTACTCCTACTGAGAATTAGAGGTATGGGCCCGCCCTGCTAGAACCCAAACGAGACCTTCTTAGATATAATATAATATACTGAATAGGGTGCGCGAAATATAGGTGATACAGAATTCTATAGATTTTTGCATCATAACATGCTATCACCTTCTGCTTATTATGGATTAGTGACTATGCTGCTAACTCTGATTTTTATAATATGTATGTTGGTATTATACAAGATACTGCGTTTGAGAACTTTGCGTTGAAAAATAAACATTTCAAACTTGCACGTGTGTTCTTTGCCTCCCAGTTTCGGTTTGTAATGATTATATAACGAAAGAGTGTTCATGTGTTCCACGATACCTGAGGTACCCTAAGTTCATGTTCTGGATTGTCTAAGTCATTGGGAAGTAATTACTACCGATGAGACACTGTAGCTAGCTTGGTAAGGGGATTTCTGAAACAAAGGTGAGTTTTGGGTCACCCTAACTCACCCAGGTTCTAGATCTCTGTGCACAGTTCTGTGGGAGAACGGAAACCCTGCTACAATCTATCTATCTATCTATCTATCTATCTATCTATCTATCTATCTATCTATCATCTATCTATCAACCTATCTATCCATCCATCTATCTATCTATCTTTCAATCTTTAGTAGAGGAAGACAACCCTGGAAAGACTTCATAATGTTGATGAGGAGATGAAACCGGACCCTGTTGATGGCAGCAACAATAAAAGAGAGAACAAGTACAAAACAGAATAAAGTAAGCAGAAAACACAGGGCAATAAAAATAATAAAAGAATATGTGAGTGTATAATATTCCCCTATAATTCATGAGATTCAAATTATTTCTGCTTTTGAGAGGAAAGGAATTTGGTGGGGTTCAAAAGGCCTGCACACAAGGCTTCATTTTAGCTCTTCATGTAAACTTGACATCTTTTTCTAATTGTGATTTTTTACATTCCTTGCACTTACACAATAATATACTTAGAAGTTAATCTGAACACAGAATATTTCGTAGTATGCATATTATCATGTCATTTGTACCAAGGCTCAGGAACATTGACCGTGATGCCTTTGCATTTGGTTGTCTGGTTGGAGACAGCTCTGAGTCTCAATCACATCAATGCTGCACCTTTGACATGGCACAATTGGAAAAGTGCTTTTATTTCATAAGCCACCTCTGAGCAAAATTCAGAGGAGCACTGTTCATGATCCTGGAATGCTGTGTAATGTGACTGAGATTCAGTCCTGATGAATTTCGCTGTCCTCCTGCAAAGGACGGTAGCCTGCTGTTAGAAATGGGGGTCTCTAGTTGGCAAGGGTTTGCACCTTTGTCCAAGTAGGTACCCTTCTTCATAGTCAGGGCACGGGGGATACACTTCTAAAAATAATCCCTGCTCACCCACTTGGTGATTTGGCACAAACAGACAGGCTTATCTCTACAAATACACTACAAATGGACACCACACCAGTGTAGAGAAATAAGTAATCTTTATCTAAATCATGCAAGACCAAACCGACAAACATCCACACTACAGTAGTCAAAATATGATTTTTAAAAGTTAAACATAGTTATGTTCAAAGCAAATTGCATATGTGGCACTTTTCACACAAAGTATCTTGGATGCGTTGAGCACACAAACTAAAAAAACTGTCACAGGGAAGGTGATGCGTCGGCTCCTTACTCCCAGGGAAGTAGATGCATTGGTTCCTTACTTCAGGGGAGATGATGCATTGGTGCCTTACTGCCATGCAGGGGTGGTGATGTGTCGGTTTGGTACTGAAGGGGAGATAATGTGTCAGTTTCTTACTGTTTGGGGAGGTGATGCATCAGTTTCTTACTTTGGCCCCTGTGTGTTTTGCCGGCGTGGTACCCAGATGCGATGTGTGAGGATTGGGGATGCGTTGGTTCTCGTTGCGGTTGGGTTGGTTCTTGCAGCTGAACAGCAGGGCATGCATCAGAATCAGTGCAGTGATCTTGGACTTCGGAAATCAGTGCACAGTATTCAGCATGTTGTGATTTCTCGAGTCGCGGCAGGAGCTGCATTGATTTCTTCAGCGATGCGTCGGAAACAGGTGCGGACACGTCATACTTCTCGAAGTTCCGTTACTTTTCCATCTCCCAGTGGCAAACAGCCTCCAGAGGTCCAATACAGCAGCAGGCACCTCTTAGCAGGTCAGAAATCTCAGCAAGGAGCTGGTGGTGAAGTTTTCATGTCCCTGAGACTTCAGAACAGGAGACAAGCTTCATCTTATGCCCTTGGACATCTTCCTCAAGCAAGGGACCTTGCACATAGCAACGTCCTTGTCCTTTCCTTGGCAGAAACAGCCTCTGCCGGTCAACCTCAGACAGCAAACAGCGAAGGGGCAGTTCTCATCCCCAGTTTCTCCAGCTCTTCTCCTTGGCAAAGGTTCCTCTTGATTCCTAGGGTCTGGGTCCCTCTTTTTATAATACAACATCCTTTGTTCTCCATGGCAGAGGAGCTCTTTGCCCAGCGAAAACCAGTGCTGTCCTCTTTGGTGCAGCTTCTTGGCAGAAGGTGTCTAAGGCAGACCAGGCCCATTCAGATGTGAAAGAAATCTCCTCTCCCCACTCTGAATGCAGCCCAGGTCTGGTCAGCCCAGCCCTGACTCACCATGGGAAGGCAGGACACACTTAACCTCCCCCAAGTGGCTGTCTGAACAGAATGCACATCCCCAGCCCCTGTCACTCCAAAGCCATACAGTAAATACACAATCTAGCAGAGGCACACTGGATGGTTAGGCAGGAAAATACCTACCTAAGTGGCATTATCAAACCCAGAATGTAAACATCACCTTCACTAAAGATGCATCTCAACATTCTGTTTTCAGGCATATCAATCTATGATTTTCCTATGTTCCCATGGGGTGTTATGCTTATAAGATGTTATAAGCAAACTCCCCATTCCATCCTATGGTAGAAATAGCCTTACAAAAGTGAAAAACGAAATTGGCAGTATTTTACTATCAGGACTAGCCCTGGGCGTAGTATGCGTAGTCGCGCTACACGTAGCTACGCAAGGTTGCACATGTGCTTCGCGAGCTACGCCTAGCTAATAGAGCACGCGTAGTTGCTTGTCCCATCCGTTCGCGATGCGTTTTTCTTGCTCGCAAAGTGTATTGCGCGTTCGGGAGTCTGTTTGCTTGTTCGGGGTATAGTATCTCGCAAACTTACACATGCGGCATGGCCATCTTGTTTTTCACTCATCCCGCCTCTTCGCGATGCCTTATTTCCTGTTCTGTGTCACGGATAGTGTGTTCCTGATGCGCATGTCATGTTCGGGAACGTGATTGACATGATCACGATGTTTAGTGTGTGCTTGCGGAGAAATATTGCACAAACTTACCCATGCGGTTGCGATGGGTGCGGCCATCTTGTTTTTCACTCTATGCTATGGTTCTGGGGCCTGCTTTCCTATCCTACTTCAATCTTGGCCATACTTAGCTTTTTACAATGTTTTTCTGATCTTTTTTATATATTGTCTTTCCCTCTCTGTCCCGAAGTCTATATTTTGCATTTTATTGCTACTTTTACTGAGTTATTTCTCATTTTTCTACTGTTTTATATTACTGCCTTCTTGAAGCTCCTACTCTTTCCCCTAACTTTATTTTCCCTTCAAAATGTTCTTTTGTGCCTTCCGCTGTCCTCAGAACCATGCCTAAGGGTAACAGCAGCTCCAAGGGTAAGGTGCCTGCGTCCATGGGCTGCCTGCCTTGTGGCAGACTGCGCCAACCAGGGTTGCAGGCCAAGGAGCTTTTTAGAGAGGTGGAGGTGACTGCCCTTGTTTTTTTTTGTGTAGCGCCACCTCCTCTTGACCGTGGCAGCAGGCGGCAGGTGTCAGGCCTGGCTACTAGTACCTGACCCAGGAGCGTCAACGCCGGTAGGCGAAGATGTGCCGGGTTGTGCTTCGCCAGTCCGGGATTGAGCGCACTTATCACCAGCTGTCCCACCGGTGGTCCAACATCTTGGACCGGGAGCAGGACCTGCTGGACCTGCTAGGTGCTGAGGTTGTGGGGCTTGGTAAGTAGATAATATACTAGTAGTATAAGTATTGTGTATATTTTTTTTTCGAATAGCAAGAATACTGCTGCCTAAATTGCAGGTAAATTAAGTTTTAAAATCTTCTGTGATTGTAGGACACAGGTGCTCCGCGCTGCTCTTACTTGTTTGCAACTTTGCGCTCACTTGGGCTGATTATGTAAGAGTTTACTTAGAGAACTTAAGTTAGGTAATGCTAATGCTATTGACTCTAGTCCTTCCTTTCCTATCACTAAGAAGACATAGTGGTGGATTGTAGGTTTAGTTAGTATTAGTTGGTAATTGTTTAGAGGTCTGGGTGACGCATCCTCTCTGTCATTGAGTGCTGCTTACCCCAGTCCTTAGTAGAACCTTTTGTACTTTGTTCAGTAAGTGGTAAGGCTTAGCAGTGTCACTAGCAGAACGGTACAGAGCAGGAATATCGCCGCAAAAATATCGCCTAACATAAATATCGCCGCAAAAATATCTACAGGAAGAAATATCGATGACAAAAATATCGTCTGACCAAAATATCGACAGACAGGTAAGTAATATTGTTAACATTAATATAGTTGTAATAAATATCGTTTACAAAAACATAGTTTACAATAATATCGTTTTTTAAATAATTATAAGTAATGTAGTGTTTTTAATGATTATTTTTAGTCAAAGTAGTATTTTTAGTAGTATATTATTATTTAATAATGTATTTTCAGTTGAATTTAGTATTAATAGTTCCGTAGCGGGTTGTGGGTTTATAGGGGAGTAGGGTGGGAAGTAATTTAAATATAATGAAATAATACATTAATTAATGTTTTAAATGAATATAAATAGTGTAATAAATAATAGTTAATTAATTTCAATTAGTTAATTGAATAATAAATATGTAATTAATTATGTTAATTTTTTAATTATTTTTAGGTGTGTGTACAGGATTTTTTTAGTGAAAATGTTTTTGGGTAAAGGGGTATTTTTAGGGTTCAGGGTCAGTTTTCAGTTTTTGGGTAAAGGGGTATTTTTAGGGTTCAGGGTCAGTTTTCAGTTTTTGGGTAAAGGGGTATTTTTAGGGTTCAGGGTCAGTTTTTAGTTTTTGGGTAAAGGAGTATTTTTAGGGTTCAGGGTCAGTTTTCAGTTTTTGGGTAAAGGGGTATTTTTAGGGTTCAGGGTCAGTTTTCAGTTTTTGGGTAAAGGGGTATTTTTAGGGTTCAGGGTCAGTTTTCAGTTTTTGGGTAAAGGGGTATTTTTAGGGTTCAGGGTCAGTTTTCAGTTTTTGGGTAAAGGGGTATTTTTAGGGTTCAGGGTCAGTTTTTAGTTTTTGGGTAAAGGAGTATTTTTAGGGTTCAGGGTCAGTTTTTAGGTTTTTGGGTAAAGGGGTATTTTTTGGGTTCAGGGTCAGTTTTCAGTTTTTGGGTAAAGGGGTTTTTAAATATAATGAAATAATAGATTAATTAATGTTTTAAATAAATATAAATAGTGTAATAAATAATAGTTAATTAATTTTAATTAGTTAATTAAATAATAATTATGTCATTAATTATGTTAATTTTTTAATTAATTTTAGGTGTGTGTACAGGATTTTTTTAGTGAAAATGTTTTTGGGTAAAGGGGTATTTTTAGGGTTCAGGGTCAGTTTTGGGTTTTTGGGTAAAGGGGTATTTTAATTATATATATGTATTATTGTTGTTATATAAAGTAATGTGTAAAATTAATTTATATGTCCACATTTATTAAGTTTATAATTAAAAAGTGTAGTAAATTTGTTTGAAATAGTTATAAAATAAAAGTAATGTAATGTATTTTGTTAATAGTACTTATATTTATTTATTATTTAATGTAATTTTAATTATTTTAAAAAGTCGATATTTTTTACATCTATATTAATTACAACGATATTTTGGAGTCGATATTTATGTACTTACCTGTTTAAGTATAGGGTGTCGATATTTTTGTAAACGATATTTTTGCAACTATATTTATGTCAGCTATATTTTTGTTATCGATATTTTAACACCCTACCTAGCAGAACATCCAACACAACCAACAAATTGGTGTATGCACAAATGTATGCACATGTCCTACACCTCTGCATTTTTGACGGCTAAAATTTAAATGCAGACTTATTGAACAATTGGCCAGTCTGGAATATGTGGGCTAGGTCAGGTGGTACATAGGTTTAGGTAATATTCTGGAATCTGAATGGAACACTGGATTAGTGTTCATAAATAATAAGTAGATGGTCCGCGACTCCCACAATAATAGTACTAGTCGATATGATGAGATAGGTCAATTTTACTGCAATTGTTGTTTCCTATAAAATAAAATTGGAATATTTTTTAAAATATTTTATTTGTTTCACAGTACACCAATTGTTAATGTTTGTCTCTTTTGTTGTTATATCTTACATGATCAGCACCCAGGGGTAAGAAGATGCGGACACAGGCGGTGGGACAAGATAAAGATGCCTCTCATGGCCAGGAGTGCACCTCTACCGAGGGCTCTGCTGCTGGCCCCAGTAAGTCCTCCAGTGGTTATATTAATAATTATATTTCCCTAAATATTACTGCACCTTATTTTTTCAGAACTATTATTTCTGTTTCCTAATTCTATTTTTTTCTAATTCTTCTTTGATCTAGACTGTTTCTAAATTCTTGTTGTTATCCCTGCCTCCAACTGCCTCTGCTATGAGCCTATGACTCTCTGTACTACTACTATTAGTCTGTCTGTAGCTAAGCTTGCCCAGTTGGCCACTTTTAATGTAAAAGGTTTTAAATAAAACTCAGGTTCACTGATAGCTCTAGCCACGGAGTCCATTCCTTTGTGTTTTCCTCTTCTGGTCTTAATCTTTCTTGAGGCTTTTCGACAATTCCTACCAACAAAATACCCAACCAGATATTTGGCTATTTTTGATAGGCTATACTACTACTGTTGTGGGGGTTCTGAACAGCCACATACATAACTATGTACAAGAAAATAGGATGTGGTTGATGGGAGTTTGGACCTTCCTCACACCTCATTCAGAACACCCAATCCTCTGACCGACATGCTATACTCTCTCATTTGGTCCCCGAACCCCCCGAAGATATCCAATGATTAGACAACCCAGAACATAATAACACCCTTTCGCTCATTCACTTGTGTAAGTCCACCACACCAAATACCAGTCTTTGTGTAAGTTGAAGTTCAAAAGGTTTATTTTAAAGTAACAGGCTCAGTACGTTGTTCTGCAAATCAAATCATTATTCATTATACTATAAGAGCCAGCTAAAAAAGCAAAATACATAAGATTAAAACAATAAACATTGTAACAACAAGTCCACCGAAGAGTCAAATGATCTCTGTGTGAATTCTGGGGTACCCCTCAACTTGGAACGTAGAAGTACTGGTTACATCAGAAGCTCTGCAAAGCTCTTGTTCGTTAGTAGAAGGGAATCTTTTCTTTGTTATGATAAAAATGGTGCGCGGTGTCAGTCATGGCAAAAAGTTTTGCATGTTATGGTATTGGCCAAGCAATACGGACTGACCAGAAAGTGGCTTTTTTTCGAGCTCTTGTACGCAACGCTCAGACAGTAGCTGTATGAGCTCATGTGGGCTCAAAGGCATCTTACACAACAAGCTGCAATGTAACATGCGCAAAAGACAGAAAGCTAAAATGGTACATGGCTCAGGCTAACTTTGCAAAGAGTACAGTAGACTAAAATGACCCTAGGGACCATAATAACACTACTAGTGTCTACTCACTCTAGTACTCGATTTGGACTAGTAATGTATGTTGTATATGACAGAATGTATTAACTTTTTTTCCAATCTTGTTAGTGAAAAAGAATGAATAGGGGAATGTGTATATGGCATCTAAAAATGTGTAATGTTTTCTAGGCGTAGTACCAAACGCCACCAGTGCTGGGGCCAGTGGCAATGGGGCCATTATGGATGGTGCAGGAGATGCAGCAGCTGAACCTGCAGGAGCTACTCCAAGGGGTGAGCAAGCAGCAGTGGCGGGCGGTGGTAACATATGTTAGTTACTTATTGACATTACACTAGGGGGAAGGGTGTACTGTACAATCACTGTACTGTTGAGACTTAGTAATTATGAAGTTGCAGTGAACATTGAACGGTTGAAGAAGACACCCTTTCACTAGCAATGGGTATAGCTGCAATAGCATTAGCAGCGTGAGTTGAGTATCAATGACCTCTTCTTCTATCTGACTCCAACTCAGCTGTGAAAGTAAAATGGAGAAAACTAAAAGTCAGATCAGATCAGAGGACCTTGATGGATGTGTTGAACAAAAAGGGAAAGAAGGGTGGGAGGAGGAAGTAAGGGCAAGATGTAATATGACTGTCAGAGAAGGATACTTTTGAAGCATGCATAGGTGGCTGATAGGAATCAGATGCATGGGTTGTTGAAGGGTGGGTGGAAGGTCAAAGAAAAGATGCCTGCATGGGTGCCCACACCGTATGGGTGGTGTCATGAGTAGGATGCAGCAGGCCGCTGTCCGCATAATGCGTGGTATATTGCTTCCCTTTTCCGATGCAGAACTACACTACCCAGAAGGGATAGCGGTTACGAGATGCTTCACCGCAAGACACGCCCTACCCAGAAATAAAACATCACGGCGGCTGCAGTCTGTGCCGATAATTCGTTCCGAATGAGTAAGGAGGTTTGTTGACGAACTTTTGGACGGCGCAAATCGTGAGTAACAGCTCCCTTGGAGCAAATTGGTGTTGGAGATACCCGGAAGGGTGACTGCGTGTCTACGTGTATCTTTTCCCCAACGGTAGAGAAGTGCGGCTGCATTCTCAAGTGGGGAAAAGAGTCTTGTGTATGAACATTTTCTATTGTGTGTATTGCTCAGGATTAGAGCTAGCGTTTGCAAAGTACTGTTGGTGTAAGAAACGCGCTCTCCTGATTGAAGTAGTTTTGGGCTCAAAACAATTACTTAGGGTGCATTCTGGACTCACGAAGGTGTACAAAGACTCTGCAAGTGTCATGAAAGTTAAAACCTCAATGTATGAGAAAAACATGAAACAAGGGTGAAGAAACCATTGTGTCATTTATATCATTTGTTTGCCGATCACGTTTTGCTTTGTTTTCGTTTCTTCAGTGCAGGAGAGAAACCACGGGGGGTTTCTAATCAAGGGGATTAGAGCAACGCAAGACAGAACACTGAACTGAAGTGGTAGGTGAGGTCTAGAACTGTTGTGTAAACACCCTGTACGGAAACTAGCTTCATCTCATTCTATGTATTGTTTGTTTCAGTTGATTGCCGCCCCCGATAGTACCCTTGCCATTCTCTCCTGTATTTATATATAAAGACCTTCTGTTTTCCCTCACAGGTAGGAGAGTAACCTAGAGAAGTCTTTGGTATAGCATCTATTATAGATCGGAGTCCAGTGGTTGTTAGGGAGGGGGTGTTATTCTAAATACTCTGTGTTTGTCGTTTCAGATCTCCTTCCCCGCTGTCCCCTTCCTTTCCCGCGCTCACAGGACTATTCTGTCTGGTCTGTGATAACCAATTCATGCTGCAAGGTTGTTGCGTGGGTGAGGGTATAGGTCTTTCAGCACAGCCCCGAGGAGAATTGCGTTGGTGCCTGACAGGTGGATAGGATAGCAAGAACCGTCAACGGTGTTTGGGTCAAACTCAAAGCCAAGGCAAGCAAGGACGCATGGGTGGTTGTTGGTGAAACAAACTAAGGTTTGTTGAGAGATTAAGAAGAATGTTAGACGTTTACTTTGAATGGATGGATGCCTGGATGTATTCATCATAGATAGCATAGGTTGTGACTGTCACTGTATACAGACCAGAGTCTTTGAAGGGAATGTAAAAGAAACCTTGCCACAGTAGCAAAGCCGAGGGGAATATAAGTTGTATTTTCAGATTACTCCCTTGACTCACAGTGGTTTGCAAGTAAGCTGGATCGAGAATCAGACTGCTGTATTCTGGGTCCAGCAGTCAAAGTACCCACAGTAAGGACTACAACAGGCGGAGCCCTTTGGGGGTGGAGCAGCCGCGGCCAATCCAGCAGCGGTAGGACTTTCAAAGGTGTGCTCATTTTCCCTTCCCCTTGTTTTCTCATGGCGCTGATGAAGGCTATTATGCCGAAATGCATTCGCCCTTAATGAGACATTGACTCAGTAAAGCCTCCTTCCTGTTCCTGCTCGGCCTCCGCCTTTTCATTCTTGGGAAGGATTTTGGTGAACATTATTCACGCCTGCCAGTGGCGTGTTGGGAGGCCCCCGCACATTAAAGTGGAGACCCGATTTCTGGCAAACGCTCCGGCTTTCTTTGTATGTCATGGTAATGACCCGGCAAACCCACCACCGCATCCAGGTCGAAGAGACGCGGTGTGGAGGGCATCGATCCTCACGCTGGGCTAGCTGCATTGTCACATGCCCCGCTGAAAAGACGCCTGGACTGAGTGGTTGTGCGGTCAGGAACGGATGGCGGCTCTGATTGTGTACAATAGGAGGACATGTGGGACTACGGGGCACATCGTCCTGTGATGTGGCTCATACAGTTTTTTATCATCGCCGCTGGACCGAGAATCGAACTGCTGTATTCTGGGTCCAGTAGTCCAAGTACCCATAGTAAGGACTACAACAGGAGGAGCCCTTGGGGGATGGAGCAGCCGCTGCAAATCCAGCAGCAGCAGGACTTTCAAAGGTGTGCTCATTTTCCATTCCCCTTGTTTTCTCATGGCGCTGATGAAGGCTATTATGCCGAAATGCATTCGCCCTTAATGAGACATTGACACATTAAAGCCTCCTTCCTGTACCTGCTGGGCCTCCGCCTTTTCTTTCTTGGGAAGGATTTTGGTGGATATATATATATATATATATATATATATATATATATATATATATATATATATATATATATATATATATATATATATATATATATTACCTACTGGCGGTCGCCAGTAGGTAGTTATAGTTAGGACCTAGTTTCCATAGGAAATCCTCAACATTCTATTTGGAATAACTTTGGCCCTGGTTGAAGAATCTTAGCGAATTTCTCAAAGAAGATGGCTCGGTCCGCTGCGCTCCTTCCCTAAAAGTTTGGGGGGGATTGGTCAAGTGGGGGCTGAGATAAAAGGGGGGTCCCAAAGCGTGTTTTCTCCATGTTATTTTCCATAGGACCTTTAGACTCGGCTACAGGTCGAACGGGTGAATGGATTTATAAGAAATTTGGCAAAACTGTACAGTCCGGCTCGCAGATTACGCTTTTTTTGGAATGGTGTAAATCCGTTCAGTAGTTGTTGAGAAAATTAAAGTTAAAGTCAATTATATATCTATAGGCGCGCACACGTGCGCGCACCTCAGCGGCTGCACGTGAGCGGTATTTTTTTTGGCTGCGTGACGTCTGTTACGGTGCGCGACCTACTAAGAAAGAGTTCACGGGCCGTAATTGGCTTGGAGGTTCTAGTATCAGTAAGTGAGTTCAAGAAAAGAAAACATTCAGGACTTTATTTATGAAGGCCTTGCGCCACCGGTGCGTTACTTTTTCCCATTTTAAAAAATGAGGCCCCGGCGGCGGAAGGTCTTCATAAATAAGGTCCTCAGCGTCTACAGTTAAGGTTATGTGGAACCCATGAATAGTTTTTCAATATGAAATCATTTCAGTTGAGATTATGGATTAAAAGAGAAACCGTGAATATTTGAAATGTTTATTTAGAAATGTACTATTTTAAAGGCAAATCATTATGTAATCTGAGTACAGAAATTGCAAAAAACACAGTAAATGGTATTGTCAGTAGTACAGGGAATACAAACGCTATAGTTGAAGAAAAATGAATATAGTTGGAAAAAAACATTGTACAGTCTTATAAGGAAGTATATTATATTTTAATAAATGGAAGAAGGTTTGTGGCCTTTCAGTTTAGGAACGATATATGAAAATGCAAGTGGTTATACATCATTACTTTATGAATCAGCTGTCTAACAACACGAAATCATAATGTCCACTGTTAGTAAAGCAAATAGGTCTGTTCTTCAAAAGAAAATATGGAAAATAACGTGAAGAATATAGAAAACCAAAAGGAAATGAGGACGTCAATGGGTTGTTTGAGAGTTATTGAAGCATTGTTTAGGCAAAATAGGTAGTTTCTGCTTGTAACAGGAAATCAGTTTTATCATTTGAAATTATGTCAGCTATCCAATGGAAAAGAGTAAAGCAGTACTGATAATCTGTTATAATCGGAGCCTCTTTTACCATCAGAGTGCAGGTCGGTGGGTTTTCGATGTAGCTCGCTGTTAGGAAAGAGTTAACTGTCCATTGTGTAGGCAAAGTATGCAGCAAGTGCCTCTAACATGAAATCACTGTTATCATCTGAAAACATGTCAGCCATCCAATTGAGAAGATCAAAGGAGCATTCATGATCTGTCATTATTGGAGCGTCTTTTACCATCATTGGGCAGCTCGGTGGGTTTTCGATGTAGCTCTCTGTTAGGAAATCTTGCGCCGCTGCGAATATATTCCAATGACCCAGAACTCCTTGTATCGCTGCAAAGGCCATAAACCCTCCGTTGTAACAAAGCTGTTCATGATCAAGTAACGGATTCATGAGGTGATTGTAATTCGGTTCAGGAGGTACCAAATTGCAGAGACATAAATCCAGGGCCCACGTGAAATCACAGCTCAGGCAATGAAATACAGGCTGCACACAGGTGAAATACGAATATCGAAATGATAATCGATATGATGCATTCAAAGTCGAGAGTGGTAAGATGCCGTAGTAGTCAAGCATCCTCTGGCGAAATAGTTCTAAGTGGCCCGGCTCGTTTGCGAAGGCAGGAGGGACATCCATTTTGAATTTCCCAAGATGGTAAAGGAAACGGCGCAGCACCGCTGGTTGTATAGCAACTCCACAGAATTAGGTCGCCGGCTATGCAGTGGAGAGAAGCAGAATGACTTGATACATTTTCTAAGAGTCTAGTCACTTATATATTGCTTAGTGGTTATTAAAAAAGTAGCTTTTTTTGAACTGGAGGATGCGTTAAGAAATAAGGGAGTGATTTGAGGGAGTTGTAAAGCAAGGTCAATTTTTTTTTACATTAATGCTGTTTTCTGTGAATGTTAGCTTAGTGAAAGATATGTGTGTGAGCAGATGCAACGTTCAGTTTTAAATGTGACAATGGCGGTCTTGTTCATGTCTTCCGATTCAAGGTCGGTATTCGCTGCCAAATACAAAGATTAAGAAACGCATGCGTGGGGTACATAGTGTGCATTCTTAAAGGAAAGCAAATGAAGGGTTATTTTTACCGCGTTAGCATTGTCGTACAAAAAGTTATAGTGATTTCTATTATATGTGAAGAAAGTGTCACTGATGAAGACTGAAAATAAATCCTTATAAATGATACGGACTGGTGTATTTTAGAGAAGGTTTGTAACATTACATGAATTGTGTAAAAAAAATAATGTAATTGAAAGTGTATGGTTTGAAAATGAAAAGTAGAGGTTTATAGTTCATGTTTTGAAAGCAGTTCTAGAGGGTCAGAAGAAAGTGTATGGTTTGAAAATGAAAAGTAGAGGTTTATAGTTCACGTTTTGAAAGCAGTTCTAGAGGGTCAGATGCATGATAGATTTATTAAAAATAGAACATGTTTTTAAATAGTATTTTGGAAAAAATATGTGCCTTTCTGTACTATTTACATTATGTGCCTGTTGTGTATTCTTTGAGTTTTAGTAATCCTGTGTCTTATAAGTTTTCTAGGGGCGGTTTGAGGTTCATGGTGGGTTTGGGCATGGAGGGTAGGTTGGGGGTTTGTAATAGGGGGTTCGGCTGGGGTGGAGTGCGGAGTTTAGTGAAAAGTGAGGGGGGCGGGGAGTTACGGTGTTTGGTAATGGAGCAGAGTCAGAGGACGCCACATTTGTGTTATGGGCTGCCACGGAAATATGTATTTATTCTCAGAGGTTTATTATATTAAGGATATTTATTAGCATGGTGGCTCTTGTCGTTTTGTGGTTCTGTGTATGTTTATAATGCTGGCTCTGTAGTTTTTGTTTATGGACCTTATTGCGACACACAGGGGACCTACGTTGCACAGTTGGAGATCAGAGACTTAGGAAATAAAACTTTATAATTTTAAGGGCTGTAAGAGATAGAAATCGCCCGTTCTCGGTGTAAAAAATATCACCGCTATTGGTGGTATTTTCTATGGTGTTAGTACTCGAAGGAGACTAGTAACATATATGTGAAAAAAAATTATGTAATATGCTCAGCATTTTACATTATCTTGGAAAACAAAAGTTGCTTTTACATAGCAATAAGTCTCTTATAATTAAGGGACGGAGTGTATATAGTGCTATTTAGTACTCTGCTATGTGATTGATGTCGAATATTGCATAAGAGGAGGCTTTAAAAGTTTTACGATAAACTGGTTTTCTAGGGAAGTGGGTGGAGTGTTCCGTGTAAATTGCAGAATAGAAACTAGTAAGAACCAATTGGAAGTGTTGTTTTAAAGTCACATGACTGCACATGCGTGTCTCGACGCGATAGGTGGGTGCGCGCACCCGGTCGCGCACTATAAGAAAGCGGCGAGAAAATATCAGCTAATATGCTCTTCAAGGTTGTTTTGGTACAAAGAGTTAGTTCTGAAAAGAACTTTTTTTATGATGCTTTTGATTTCTTAAAGTTGCGACGACATTTTTCAGTATGTCATACTATCCAAATAAAGTGAAGAAATTTAACTTTTCTTGGAGCATTTATGACTCTCAATTATTTGTTTAATTAGAGTAAAGCTTTGCTCTCCGTATACAAGAAGTTCTCCACAGTTCGTGCATTTCATGTGCACGTTCGCCAGATATGGTCTCAAGTCCATCTCAGCACTCGATGGAGATACAGGTCGTCCACCGGAAGATGTGTTGATTACTTCTGATGGTAATAGCGTGGCGTCCGTTTTTCTTGTCAAAGGTGGTCGCTCATTTTCATCATATTCGGAAGATGAATGCGGAACGGTAGCCATTGTACCGAAGTCTTCGGGAAGATGTTCGACGTTGTTGTCTCTTGAGAGTAGAAAAGAAAGTGATGGAAGTGGGTGGAGTGCTGCGTGTAAATTCCAGAATAGAAACTACTAAGAACCAATTAGAAGTGTTGTTTGGAAGTCACATGACTTCACATGGGAGTGTCAGGTCCTGTACGCGATAGGAGGGTGCGCGCACCCGGTCTCGCACTAAAATAAAGCGGCGAAAAAATATCTCATAATATGCTCTTGGAGCACGTTTTGGTAGAAAGAGTTAGTTCTGAAAAGAACATTTTTTTTTTTTTTGGGGAAAGAAGTATTATAAGGCTTTCGATTTCTTAAAGTTGCTACTACATTTTTCAGTATGTAATAGTTTGAAAATGAAGTGAAGAAATGTATCTTTTCTTGGGGCATTTATGACTTTCAATTTTGAGTTTAATAAGAACGAGGCTCTGCTCTCCATACAAAAGAATTTTTCCACACTCGTTGCATTTCATGTGCACCTTCGCAAGATATGGTCTCAAGTCCATCTCAGCACTCGATGGAGATACAGGTCGTACACCAGAAGATGTGCTGGCCACCTCTGATGGTAATAGCGTGGCCAGGGCTCTTGTCGATGCTTTTGCATAATGTTCAGGATGCCTTTGTTTAACATGCCGCTGCATGGTGTGTGCAGAAAAGGAATATTTTTTATTTGGATTTCCCCTTGAGAGCTCCGAATTGCATATCGTGCAGGTTACTTTTGGCGCATTCACTTTCTTTTGATCTTCAGGATAAGTGAAAAATTGCCAAATGAAAGATTCCTTTTTTCTTCTTAACGGTGGTCGCTCATTTCCTTCAGATTCGGAAGATGAATCTGGTAGGGCAGCCATTTCAGCAAAGTCTTCCGGAAGATGCTCGACGTTGTTGTCTCTTGAGAGTAGAAAAGATTGTGAGGAAAGTGGGTGGAGTGCTTCGTGTACATTCCAGAACAGAAACTACTAATAACCAATTGGAAGTTTTGTTTTCAAGTCACATGACTTTACATGCGCTTCTCAGGACGTGTAGGCGGTGACACTATGTAGTTACGAACGTGATTACATACTTAGGAACTAGCATTCAAAAAAACTATGAAATTCACTGAAAAAACCATAGGTTTTACACACGTTATAGTTAGGAAGTAGCATTTGAAAAACCTATGAAATTCACTGAAAAAACCATAGGTTTGACACCAGTTATAGTTAGCTGGAAATTTTACTGACATAAAACCAATGAAATTCCACGTTATAGTTAGTTGGACTCACTATAACTTGCGCGTGTAATGCACTGCTGATGACATTACATATTACATCACTCATGACATGGTCAGTGACATCACTTATAACACCATCCAGTGAATGTGTGTCTTTCTAAAAAATAAATATGTTTTATATATGTATATGTAAAGGTCGAGGGAAGAATAAATGTTTAAATTATTGTCTTAATGAATGTTTTTTTCAAAAAGAAATGATTGGATAACTGGCTTATTAAGTGTACCTTAGTGAATACATATATTAGCGAGTAATGTTTAAATATTTGATTATATGTATCAGTGTTTCACTTTGTGAATAACTGGTTGCATGGATTGATGAGTACCTACATGTGTAGGTATTTGGGTTCTTAGATGTTTTTTTAGTATCAGTATGAGTGTTTCTATGGTTTTATGGGGGTATTACTAATCACATAGATGCATGAATGACTAACTCTCTTTTTGTATGTGTTTAGAAGACACCATATGTGCAGGACTGTATCGGTGGTTGAGTGTGTATAGTTTTATATGCAAATAAATGGATGTTCAATAGTTTATTTGCATGTGTGAGTATGTGTGTGAGTAACTTTTGGATGATTGTCGGTGTGTTACAGGATGTATAGGTGTATCACTACATATGATGAGTGAGTATATGTATGAGTGACTATATAGAACTGTTGGTAAATGAGAGAATGTGTATATAGATGGTGGAATTACTGAATTGGTTGTTGTAACTGGTATGGGTATCTCCATTTTTTTGAAAATGTTAATTTCTATTTTCCAATATGTGTTTTAAGGGTTACATTACACTTAAAGGAGGTCTGTCATCAGTGATGTCATAAGTGATGTCACTGACCATGTCATGAGTGATGTAATATGTAATGTCATCAGCAGTGCATTACACGCGCAAGTCATAGTGAGTCCAACTAACTATAACGTGGAATTTCATTGGTTTTATGTCAGTAAAATTTCCAGCTAACTATAACTGGTGTCAAACCTATGGTTTTTTCAGTGAATATATATATATATATATATATATATATATATATATATATATATATATATATATATATATATATATATATATATATATATATATATATATATATATAAAAGCAGTCCAAGTTCCACACAGTATTGGAACAAACGGTCGAGACCTCGTAGCTCCTCACAACCAGCAAATCGATTAAGCCTCAAAGAAGTAAATCCACACTGGATATCAGGGAAGACGTATTTTTAATAGGGATGACGCGTTTCACTCTACAAGAGAGCTTGATCACACAAAATATATCTAGTATGTAGTTATCAGCGCCTTCCTCAAACTCAGAAGACCACTCCCTACCTATGTTAATTTTACTGTCAGCCAGTCTGCTATGAGGGGTGGCCTATCAGTTGGTTTCAGAATCCATCAAAATAAAGTACCTCATGTGAGATTGTCCCATATATAAGCAATGGTCATTGGATCATTGGATCAGATAAATAATCTGCCTTTTAGTAGTAGTCCGGGCAGGGTGAAAGTGAAATTGAGCAATTGCCCTTGATGTAACTGAGAGACCATGTCCAGTGCCACCCATAATAGAAAATTACGAGCTTCCCCACCTGCACACAGTAGTAAATACAATTAATGTGAGAACTAACGTGAGACTGCATCATGAGTCAGACTCAAATGTGTTTGTCTTGGGCGCAAGCTGACTGAGCTGGCATGCCGGCTAAGACAAGGTTATGTAATTTCGCTAAACTAATGAGAAAAAGAAGACTGGTGTACCAAGCCATAGTGCTAGTATAATGCCTGAAACTTCCACAACTGTTAGAGGCTGAGGAAGTGGGAGGACAGATACATACCACAAATGTTATTATGTACTGTGCTTGCTAGCGCTACAGCTACTATGCCACTATGTGTTGAATTAATTTTGTGTTACTGTTTTGCTAGGAGTTTTGGTAAAATATTATTTTTTTCTTTCTTGATATAGCTCCTCAAAAGTCAACGAGGAAGGAATTGTCTGTCATGGCCCGGCGCTGGAAGCTGGAGGCCACCTGCGTGGAATACTGACTGGCTGGTGGCTCTGGCGGAGGAGGAGGAGTACTAGAAAAAATGGTTAGGGCTTCTGCCCACCTCACCCTCCCGTACCTGAGCAGGAGACATCCAAGGATGAAAAAGTAGAGAGAAATGGTACTGAAGGGATCAATCCACTTTCAATTATCAAACAAGAAACAATGAATTATCTTGTGATTAACAAATTAAATCAAGGAAGAAAATATATGAGTTCATATACACATATATGGGCGGACAGCCAGAGAGGCACAAAAGAAAACAGTTTATATACAACACATCACATGTACCTTCTATAGAAATATACAAAACATATACAATATCAAGAACACTTCTATGTACCCTCAAGACAAAAAATATATACAATTATCTATATGCACACCAATTTACATATGTACCTCCTCTTAAAGTATAGTGGAGCAGCTGCAGCCTCCTCCAATGCCCCGGGCCCCAGCCAGGCCCCTCCAGTTGTTCCGCGCCACGGTCAGGCAGCCAAACGTCACCGCCCGCCTACAACATGCAGCACTACTGCTGTTCGTTGTGGATGTAACTGCAGGGCATATGCGTGCTGCATGCTCCTCCGGAATGCGCAACTGGAGGACGAGGTTAGGGGAGCTGAAGAAAAAGTTCAGGGCCATGGAGATGGATATTAAAAGACCTTCCCACTGCTAAAGACCCTGTCAAATTGCCCCTTATTTTATAGCTTCTTTTGATGTGTGGGAATCAGGAGTTGCTTTTTTTTCACAATTGGACATTGGATTTTTTGGACATTTAAGTTTTGGACATTGGTTGGGGTTACAGAGAGGGGTGGGTTAGGTGTTGTGGGATTTTTTACATAATTTATTTTTGTTAGGGAATTACATTATCTATATTTATACTTTACATACAATGTGGTTAATGTTTTGTGGGTGGGGTTACTCTTTTACATTACACTGTTTCCTTACTGGTGCAGGGCCACAGCCAGTGTTTGATTTAAACAATTGGCTGAATTTGTAAGACACAAACAGATAGATGCGGTACCCCTCATTAAGTGACTTGTCCGACTATTACAGTCAGTCTCTCCTACTAGTCCATTATTATACCTCCCCCAAACATCTTTTCTTTTCTTACCTGTGATTGATGTTTAAGTTAGGCACAGCAATGGCTGCATGACAATGCAGGTAGGGTTTCTGAAGAGAATGCAGAACCAGATGCCATGGTTGCGGTAGTAGACACTGGCACTACCATTTACAAAAAAAGCATAAGAGTCCGTCAGTCGTCTGAGAGAGACTCTGGGAGGAGTAGTAGAGTGAAGTAAATAAAATATAATGGTTGAGTGGATAGCCAAGTACAACAAGTTACAAAATCATTGTTTTTGAGTCACCGAACTAGGCCTACACTAGACACAAGCGTAACCTTTAGTGCTGTGTGTAATAGCATGAAGGATGACAATCGAATCAATGCCGGCAATTAATAATGATTGATTAGGTTCCTTTGTAAAAAAAAAAGTTAACTCGCAAATAAACTTATGCGTGGGCAAGCAGAAGAAGATCCTCCCCCTGCCTTGAAATTGAATTAGTGTTGCTTTTGCCAAGTCCTCCCCAGCAAGCATGTGGTCAATTATTTATGTACATTTCATGTAGTCACACCTCAATAAATCACACAGCCCAGGGGAAGAGGGTTAGGGTTTGATAAATGATTGGGAAGGGGGCTTTTGGGAAGGTTAGACAAAGAAAAACAGTACGCATGGACAAACAACAAAAGAAAGCACAATCTTTGTAGTCTGTAGGGGCCATATTAACAAGAAAGGGCGATACATTATCGCCGCTTTGATCGGCAGGAAACTGTAGCTAAAGCGGCGATAATGGGCTCGATAATATGCCCTTTTGAATTCCCATAGAAGCCCATGTTCTGGTGTTAACCTGGGCTTCTATGGGAATTCACAAGGGCATATTATAAAGCCCATTATCGCCGATTTAGTGGCAGTTTCCTGACGATAAAACAATGTATAATGTATCGCCTTTTCTTGATAATATAGCCTAAATGTGTTAAGGGTGAAAAAGGAAATGCATGCATGATGATGATTACTTGATGGTTGATTATAAGTAAAACTTACTAACTAGTACTACTGGACAATTAGACAGTGCAGGTCATCAGAATATTAATATTAGGCACTTTAACTTGCCTGTCAGCCCTCATAGAGAGAGACACAGATTACATACAGTTTGTGTTCTGTTGTACCGGGCTTACTTTTAAAGAGAGCAAAGAAAATGTTAAAATAGCTGTAGGGATGAATTATAACTTATAAGTAGAGAACAAAAAGAATTATTGATAATACCAACAACACACGGTATTAATGATTGATGACAAAAAGTGAACCACATTGTTTCAAAGATGTAGAAAGTTGATACTGTTACTGTGTTATCCTGATCAAATGGGGAGTTGCATCTCGGCATTCTTCTTGGTCCTCAGTCCCTTCCATGGATGCTACGTCCATCAGTTTTGGGTGATGCCACTGCCTGCCTGGCATATGTAGATTCATTGGGAAGGTAAGTGTGCCATGTTTTCCAAGTATAGCACTGTGTAAAATCTGACCTTTAAGTGTAAATGGAAAAACAAATGGGATGTTAAAAAATCAATGAATTAAATAAATGCATCATTTATGGTGGAGTGCAACAAGACAGACAAGAACACTTTTAGACTGAGGTGGCATGGATAGATACATCATGTCTGTCTACTCTGTTTATTATTACAGCATTTTTAAGCTACACCAACAGGACAGAGCATGCCCATACCACCGGGCCGTAACCAAACCTCCATTTAACTGTAATTTTGACAAACCCCACAAAGCACATATACAGCAACCCAGCATTTCCAACATTAAGTGAATAAATCAATGCACCGCTGTCAGTCATACCACTGTACTCGACTCCACCACTATACGGACATGTAGGTCTGCTGTGGTTCTGGTTGATTTGTGTGTACCTTTCTATGCCACTTCATGAAACACAGTTATTCCATCAATCATCTCCGATCCTAAGTACTGACTGACTGCGAAGAGTATATGTGGTCATCATGATCTCATGGTATCCAATGAATAGCCCTGCAGTAGAAGTGCCATTTTTATTAAACAACAAGTATGTTTATAGCGCCATTAACCAGAAACAGTTACAGGAGGACACATTATATACAGCAACATAGCATTTTCCAAAGTAAGTAACTAAATCAACACACGGCTGTCAGTCATACCTCCACTAGTACACTTGTGACTACTCAACTCCACCTCTACACAGACATGTAGGTCTGCTGTGGTTGTTGGCTTATTTACCTTTTATGCCACTTGAATTGAAATGCCCAGAGTTATCCATCAATCATCTCTGATCCAACTAACTGACTGCGAAGATATTATGGTCATCATCATGGTGTTGTACGTGTTGGCCAACTCCAACTCAGTCTGTAGTTTTCCATATTATACATTGCAACGGATATCACATTATCGGCCTGCAATAGTAGGAGTACAATTTGGTTATTAAACAAGAAGGGAAATATTGACTGTCACTTGAGTCACTTTTGGTTGGTGGATTAATTACTAGTACAGTTCGACTGCATTAATGCATAACGTCATCAACATCAACACAAAAAACAACAATCACTCTGAGTCTGCATACAATGCATACCATCATTACCTATCTTGCTCTTCTCTTTGGCTTTCAGATGCCTAATTCTTTCTGACAGGTGTTTTTTTTTTACCGAGCCAGTGTCCTCATTATTTATTACTCCACATTCATTTTGAGAGTTAGACGCTGTTTTGGTTTTCTTACTCATCTGTGGCACTTGGTCGCAGTTTAAGTTGGTTCACATGGCCAGTGCTGGGAGATGGGGCGCTCTTTGGAGCGTCTCTTGTCTTTCACTGCTAAGTGTACCTTCAATTCTGACATTGATGAGCTTTTGATGCCTGCGAAGGCGGTAGCCTAGTTCTGGCAGTGATGAGTTTCGGCTCGGAAACAAAAGGAGGATAGCTATAGTCACGTTAAACTTCTTCTGGAGGGACTGTTAGAGGCAACATTTCTTGTACTTTTCTCCATCCAATGTCTGGCTTGAGGGAAATGTATTTAGGGTGAGTCAGGAAGATGGAGCAGGACTCTGAGGAGTGGGCAGTAAAATGCACAGAGGTGCGACTCCAATATGGAAATAAAAAGAGAAGACAGTGGTGATGGATTTATTGTGATTTGATTGAAAGCATAAAAAGACAGAAAAACACAAATAAAGGTAGGAAGAAAGTAATTTGAAAGCCTAGTTGTCAGGGAAGAGGAGCTCGTCCTCAAACTCTGGTGGTTCACACAGAAGTAGTCAGTTACACAGAGGAGCAAAGCCTTATGAGTGACCCACCGTGTACTGTTGATGCCTGGGTACTCTACAGAATAGGGTGACTCCACATCAATGTATCGCTGCTGCACTACTGAAGTTCCACAGGGGCAATAATTCACATTAGCTCACTGTGGGATCTCACCACTTGTATTAAGTTTCAATGTTTTTAGAAGTCCTCAAAGCAACTGCGTTCTCTGCACATGAGTAAAGATAATAAGTCAGGGTCACCACAAAGATCGTATCTACTTTTCTTATGTACCATATCAGCCTGAATGATGACAACATTTTGTCTCCCCTTACAGGTAGATCCAGGTCCAAACAGGTACACTTATAAGTAGACACTTTTACTGTGATAAATTTTAATACCGCTAATTCTAGGTTTAGATAGTCTAACCTTTCCGGTCCTGAAGAATCGCAAGTAGAATGAACTTAAAGCGAGAAACATGTTGACCTACACTTTTCAACAAAGACACCATAACCCAAGACATTAGACTTGGGCGAGTGTCTTTTTGTCTGTTTTTACTTAGGGTAGGAGACCCCCAGAATAAAGTTTGTCCTTCTAGGTACTCCAACCCCTAATTTAAGCACCTTACTACATCTACAAAGTTCTGTCCCCACACCAGCACTTCACCATACGGCTGTTGGTTAAAAGATCTCTACTAAAGTTCCCCTATTACAGGGAGTCCGTTGGGTATTGCACCGCCGACCCGACCAGGAGCAGCTCAAATGATGAAGCATGACATCTGAAAGGCTATGTGAGGGCATTACAATCCAACATATGGATTCCAAAATCTAAACCTCTGCCGGGGCACAGTTGGTTCTGGTCTTCCTAACTCTCAAACCCTGGCACTAGAGGAACAGCATAATCCTATTTTTTTAATTTTTTGAATATTTGCACAGAAGTAGGTCATGTAAACCACCAGTTACATCAGCTTAGTCGCTCTCCTCTTCCTACTGTGATTCACGTATTTTGTAGTCTGGTGGTATGAAGTGCTGATTCATTTTGATCATGGTTAACCTCTCTACACTTTTGGGTGGGAGACTGGTCCTTTTTAAAGTTACAATGGCACCAGCAGCACTGAAAACACACTCAGTAGAGACACGTACGACAGGGGAAGCCAGATACTTCATCGCCAGCCTGCCAAGCACTTTCCATTAGCTTCTTTTCCCATACCAATACACCAATGGGTTTCGATCCATGAAGACCTCTGTTGGGTCATCCAGATAGGCCTGGACTGCCCGCTCAATGGTCAGGGGAACTCCGATGCGCTCGGCCTCTTTTGCCTTTGATTCAGCACTGGACTTACCATACTCCTGCCGTAGAAACTAATCAGTTGGCAATTGTAGTGTGGATGATCCTGTTCTTGCTGTTTTTGAGGTTATTGGTAGTGTTGGTGTCGGTGACTGCTGGAAGGCAAACGCACTGACCTTAGGCTCTGAAGTCGAACTAGACTCTGGACTCTGCCCTGCAGTACTTGTTCTGAGCTGGGGCGGGGGGCCTTTAATTATCAGCCGTTCATTTTCAAAGTCAATGGCTTGCTCAGCTATCCAAGTTTTGTACTTGTCAACATCCACTTCTGAAAAAGGAACTGCTGCATTACTGTTCAAAAATAGTTTGTACCATGGATCCAAAATTGTGGCAGTAATGTAAAGTGGATGTGACACAATGCTATTTTGAATCCTTGTATTTTCGGATAATCGAACGGCTAAGGATTCCGCCAAATAATGTGCTTCTTGTTTGTCATCCACACCTGCATACATTTCTGCACCTCCTCAGCTGTTGCTCTAGCATTTGCAAGAATGGGATAGCTTGGCCCTTAGTACAGTCCTGTTGAATGACCCTCAGTTGATTCGGGGCTTTAAAAGGATGGCTGAAATGTGTGCATATTCTTCTGCAGGTGGCCAGTAAGTTGCTGACTATGCCATCATTTTTCAGAAAGTCTTGAACAGCAATGTTAATGCAGTGTGCCAAACACTGGACCCTGAAATAGCCACCATCTTTCATGGCCCTTACTACATTACTGCCATTGTCCGTGGCAAAAAAACAATGGTAAGCCTTCTTGGGCGCAGCCACTCAAAGAAATTGCTGTTAAACTCATCCAAAATGTTTGCAGCAGTATGAGATTATTCCATGGCAAACATGGCTACGGTTGCATGTTTGCAATTGGCATGAAAAATCTCAGCAGCATCAACACAAGCAGATAGCTGGTCACTAACCCCCACGAAAGAGATTCAGTATGCAGTGATGCACATGTAATCAGTGGCTTGGCAACTGGTACACATGTCTGTTGTCAGGTAGATACTATGAACAGCACTCTGCTTCAAGGCATTGCCAAGCAATTCCTGCACGTCGTGATGTAGTGCTGGAACAGCAACTCTGGCAAAATAGTAGAGGCTGCAAACCTGCCATTTTGGGTAGATGGCTGTCACAAATTCCAGAACACCCGCCCCTTCAACAAAAGAAAAAGGGAGAAGGTCCAGTGCTAACATTTTAGCCAGCTTCGCATTGTACAAATGTGCTATTGGGTGGTTGTGTTCGTACTGCCCGTCCACTCTAAACATGCTGTTAATGGTAGGCTGCGTGGTTTTCCTTAGGCTCAACGACGCACTTGTTTTCATTGAGGTTCTCCATGTTTTCCCAGGCTGACTCTTAGTCTTGTGCCACTGAGATGTTGCTGATGATGTAGGCGAAGCTAACACTGCACTACTGGGGACAGGGATACTTTGTGTACCACTACCAGAGAGAATGTCTCCCTATCCTTCCTCTCCTACCGTGATCGGATCTTTTTCTTCTACTCATCGATAATCCCCACCAACACCAATAGCTGCAGTTTTTTTATGCTGCGAAGGTGGTCCTCCCAGATGACCAAGTGGTGTTTTTTCAGATGGGTTATTTGGCCTCCAGTACCATAGTTTATACCAAGCTTACCCCGACTAACAGAGGTATTACAATTGGAGCATATAGCAATGTTCTCCTCCTTTTCACTAACCGTAATGAAGTCCTGCTGGAGGTACCACTTCAAATGTCGGATGAACTCGAGGGTGAGCATTGAATTTGACTCTCTGCTGTACCCCTACCTACGTCTGCTGAGGTGGTGGTTGTGCTGGATGTAGGTCGCTGCCAGGCCTTTGCTAATGCAAATAAGGAAGTTGTAGGTTGTGTTGGTGTTACCTGTATTGGAGATATGCGTGCTACATCCCTCGCGGCTATTTTGGATAGGGTAATAATGTTGGTCTCCAGCTCCTCGGGCCGGGAGTGATGTTTGTGATGACTGGGTCATCATCATATTGATCCTGCTGATCTACATCAACCTCCATAAGTGTACGGCTTTCTGGAACCTTCTTTTTCCCTAGACTGGTCTTGGGACATGTCTCCCTCTCAAACTCAGTTTGTGGCTTCCAAGTGACATCTAAATCATCAGAAGGGGAGCTTGGCGAAGAGCTTCATGGACTAACCCTTCTTTTCCTTGGTGGGGATTTGGAAGACAATGGATCTTCTGAATGAGTGTCTTCCTCTTCTTCCTCTGCATGAGGATCAATTTCCTGAACTGCCCATACTTCGGGAGGAACAACTACAATTGCGGTTGGTGGTTGTGGCTGTTGTTGACCACTTATCTGCTGTGCTTCCTCCTGCCTTGATCGGGTACTACTTTGAGATAGAGATAAGTTTACCTCAGGCTCAGGATTACTGCTTTGCACCATTAGGCTGGCTACCTCTTCCACACTCATGTGCTTGGGCCTGGGTTGCTGCGTTGGGCCTACTGATGCAGAGATGCTGCCCCCAGCTTGCTCCCCAGACACTGCTGCTGCTGGCTTCAGTTTTGGTGTACCAAAAAAGGTTTGGGTGGCACACCACACTTCAGTGTCACTTCCTTCTTCTGTTTCTTCTTGTCAATAGCAACTTTCTTGGTATTGGACGACCTGGTACCTGCTTTCGTTGGGGCAATCTTCTTCAGATGTCAGCAGCACTCAGTTGCACAAGTTGCAGAGATGTCTGGTCAGGTCACTCACACGTCACGTTGTGTACAGCAGCAGGACAGCACAACCACAACGGGCAATGATGACACACCTCCTCCTCAATCAAATCAGTCAAAGATAGTACAATCAAACTAATATAATATAACATCTTAGTGTGTGGTGGTCACGATTATACAATTTTATTAACTCAGTGAACAACAACAGCCTGGCCATTTATGAAACTTTGACAACAAGGCCAGGGCTTTTTACTGTGTACACTCAGGAAGAATAAGAATAGCAAAGAACACAAACTAAAATGTAGTCGAGCCTTTTTGGCTTAAATGAGTGCATCACGTGGGATGGATGCAGCATCAGGGAGATGCAGCTGGCAATGGGGATGGATTTTGGAAGCTGTAAGACAAGAGGAACAGTGGAAAGGCACGCAGGCCTATGTGGCAAAAAAAGCACACTGCTAGCTACCCCCACTAATGGCCCCCAGCCACATGGAACATGAAGTTGAAGACTCTGGGGAACTTCCTTCATCTTTTTAAAAAATGTTAAAAAACAAAAATCACTCCTTGCTCAAAAAACTACAGCCATATGACAACTTGAGGAGTTTTTTTTCAGCAAAATGAACAAAATCATCAATTTCCATAAGGTTGTGTCCTGCTTGAGACATATTCTGCACCAGATTGGAAATTGTGCGTGTTCGGCATCGCGCGCTTTACAAAAATGTAAATTGATACTTGTATAGCGCACTAATCACCTGCAAGGGTCTCAAGGTGCGTGTGCGAATACCGCTGTAGAACCCATCCTGGCTTTCCCTGTGAGGTGTCCACTCCTGGGCACCCCCAAGGTGGAGGCCAGGCATCCTTAGCGTTGTGGGGGCCGTTGTGGAGATTAAGCAAGCTATTGCCCAGAGTTGCAGAGTGGGACTCCATGATTGGAATAGGCACCGACGCGAGAATTATCAGGTCCGTGAAATTTTGAGCCCAAGACCCGCCGAGGCGGGGAATTGAACCCTGGCCCCGGGCAAGACCTCTGCATCAGGGTCTGCCGCTCTAATCATTGAGCCACACTTCTCCACAAAAAGTTGTTATTGCGTGCACGAACACGTATATCGCGCGCGCAAAGAAGACAACAAGTGCAAGTCTGCGTTGTCGTGCAGTGCAGAGTTGCCAAAACTGCGCGAGCTGAACGCCTACAGTTACCTACTGCCTGAAAAGGTCTATTTTTTTAACACACACCAAAAAACTGAAATTCCACCCCAAAACCAAATTTTGCAATTCAATCCAATGCCATCCATGCCATAAATGATATTATAAATTCAACAGACAACACAGAAACAGTTTCTATGCACCCATGATAACTACCTCTGGGCCTACTGGCAGACTAGGCCACACCTTGGAACTAAAGCCTATGGCCAAAGCAGGCACACTGCCTAACTACACAAAGTGACTGCCACCCACATGACCAGGCCACCCACAATGACAAGTGAAGACAGACAATGCATGGAGTACTATGGCAAAAGCACACGGCATGGATGTCTCCACAAAATGGCTGCTAGCCACCCACAACAAAAAAAGAAATGGAAGACAGACAATGCAAGGCTATGGCAAAAGCACACTGCCTGCCTTCACAAAATGGCCGCCACACACAATAACAAGTGAAGTCAGACAATGAATGCAGGCCTATGGCAAAAGCACACAGCCTGGATTTCTGCACAAAATGTCCGCTAGCCACCTAAAACAAAAAAAGAAAGGGAAGACAGACAATGAAAACCTATGGCAAAAGCACACTGCCTGACTTTACAAAATGGCTGCCACCCACATGGTCAAGCCACCCATAATAACAAGAAACTTAACACAAAGGACAGGACCATGAAGTTGGAGACGATGGGGAACTTCCTTCCTCTTGTAAAAAAATTCGGAAAAAAGAAAAATTACTCCTTGTTCCAAAAACTACAGCCAAATGACAACCTGAGGAGTTTTTTTTAGCAAAATGAACAAAATCCTCATTCTTGAGAAGGTTTTATGCTGCTCAAGAGATATTCTTCGCAATTTGCGATTCCCTAACTGCATTTACAAAATAGGTCATCGCAAAAATTGCTATTACCTGTTTTGCAAATGCCTTTGGGCTTGATGCATTGCAAATAGCATTTTACCAGTCGCAAATGGGCCGATTCTGCAAATTTGCCATTTGCAACCGGTAAGATGCATGATGCTTGTGCCCCTTATTCTCCCGGTGCCTAACAAAAATGAATGTGTCCATGTTCAATGCAAATGGTGCTCATGTATAGCACTCTGATACTTGATACCTTTGGGTTAAGTTTGCGTTATATATAAAAGTCCTCCCCCTAAAAAAAAGGTTAGGGGTTCAGATCGCACACTGTGAGCTAGCTAGGAATTGGGATAACATACTCTGATGATATGTGTGGTCTCAATCCTCATATTCTGATGGTTATGTTGTCTGGATACACAATCCTACTTAATTCATAGAAATAGTAGGACAGGAATTCCACCAGCATATGCAGTGACATCACATGCCCAAACATGTTAAGGAGCGAAATGTGGAAGAAGTGGGGATTCTTTTTTCTCTTAGTCGTGGATGATTGTATGGCTAGCAAGATGTTTTTAACCTGATTATTTAATAGATAGATATATAAATAGATAGATAGATAGATAGATAGATAGATAGATAGATAGATAGATAGATAGATAGATAGATAGATAGATAGATAGATAGATAGATAGATAGATAGATAGATAGATAGATAGATAGATAGATAGATAGATAGATAGATAGATAGATAGATAGATAGATAGATAGATAGACGGACGGACGGACGGACGGACGGACGGACGGACGGACGGACGGACGGACGGACGGACGGACAGACAGACAGACAGACAGACAGACAGACAGACAGACAGACAGACAGATAGATGGATAGATAGATAGATAGATAGATAGATAGATAGATAGATAGATAGATAGATAGATATATAGATAGATGGATAGATAAATAGATAGATAGATAAATAGATAGATAGATAGATAGATAGATAGATAGATAGATAGATAGATAGATAGATAGATAGATAGATAGATAGATAGATAGATAGATAGATAGATAGATAGATAGATAGATAGATAGATAGATAGATAGATAGATAGATAGATAGATAGATAGATAGATAGATAGATAGATAGATAGATAGATAGATAGATAGATAGATAGATAGACAGACAGACAGACAGACAGACAGACAGACAGAAAATGAGGTATATTTGGCTTATCCACTTCTGGCATATTTGATTTAAATATAAGTATCTAGTAAAATGCACTACGTTTGCCCATGGTCTGTAAATTAAATGCTACTAGTGGACCTGCTGCACTGATAGTGCCTCCCACATAAGTAGCCCTATAAACATGCCTAAGGTCTACCATTTCAGAGCCTGCATGTGAAGTTTAACCTGCCATATCGACCTGGCACTTTAAAACTCTTATATCTTCAATCTAAGAGCCTAGAGGGTATCAGAGATACCGGGTTGCTCTCCACTCATAAATCACAACATACTACAAAGCCCGTTCTCTAAGGCATGGAATGTGTAGTGTATCAACCGCTATAGTTTCCTCCTGAGCGTGGTGTATACATCACCATATCTTTTAATATATCTTTACGCAAAAACCTTCTTGTTTCTTATGGTCTTTTGCAACACTCTCATGCCTATTGTTTAAAACTTCTATTTCCATTGACAATCCTCCAGAAACAACATAACGGTGACTAGTGTTGAGCCCTGTTCAGTACACCGATCAGCTCTTTCAATAAGCACAACACACCAAATCTAGGTGAGAAAATGTGAAAGAGATAAAGTGACACCTCACGGGCGAACCACCAAGGAGGTAACTGGCAGGTACTCACCAGATAAGCCCACTGTTCTCATCATAGGTAGTCACCTTATCTCAAAAAAGAAAAGAACAAAAACATTTTCTAAATTAGTGTCCAAACAAAACAAATAGGTGCAAATAGAGTTATAGATAAATGCACTCTAACATGGTGACGACGTGTAATTTAAAATTGACAGGTACACCTTTTGCACGATCACTTTATTATTCACTAAGGGTGAACTGTCAAATTAAAAATGTGTACAGGTTGCTATCCATGCATACCCATTTCACATGGCAACATGTTTCATTGCCTCCAATTTATGGCACATTCTTCAGGGCTAGACAACGTGTCACAGCACCACAGTTGGACACACTATTCTAGAGACACCTTGCTAAGCTATTGCCTTGCATACCAGCTTGTGGGTGGGTATTCAGTTCAGAAAAGACTCCTTATGTGAATCCTTCTTTTTCCTTTTTTTCTCTGACTATCCCTTAGTCGAAATATTGATCAATACGGGATTGACACAGCGCGGCGAGACACCGCACTGTGTCAATCCCGTACTGATCAATACTGGTTCATATTGGATCGATACTGGTTCATGTTTGGTGCCTCTGGAATCCTATTTTAAAATCCTAACTTATGGTGAAGAAGATAAAAAAATAGAATGGAGGTACAGTTAATCCCCCCACAAATATTTTGCCAGGTAGACGCAGTAGCATCGTACATTTCTAAATCTATTGCCCTATTCCTTCTTCCCAAAACTTAAGCACTATACTTAATTTCCAAAACCTAAACTAATCATGTTTCGAGAAAAAAAATAATTACACACTGAACCCCACATCCTTGACAGGTACTGTTCTTGATTGATTCGTTTTGCCCAGTGGTACGTCGGCTGCTGTGTGGTGAACTGAACCCCTATGCTACGGAGCACCAACTGGTACAGCCTACCCTACAGTAGCCAATGCAACCGCAGGATGTGCCCTATACCAGGCCTTCCACCTGCTGGCAGCATGGACGGGAGCTGGCTCTTGATCCCCTAAAAAATTGCACCCACCTCTGCCTCTGTAAAATTTGGGTTGGACTGCACCACTGAGTAGTGCCGGCACCCACAGAGTGTGTGACTTGTCGCACTGGCACCACCGCTTGCTGCCTTTTTTCTGCAATGTGCCGTTTCAAGAAAAAAATAAGTAGGCTAAAACGAAGCATAAAGGAAGAACTGAAGAATGTGGAACACAAGGAAGAAAGGGAAAAACAGTACAAAAAGTCACACACATTAAAACAAGACTGAAACATAAAATACACACACAGAAAGACACACACTGATAAAAGAGCAATATAATGAGGGGTGGTGAGTGGGATAAGGAAAGATGATAACCGATTAAAGTAGATTGAAAAAGGCCCAGGACCATGCATAGCACAGCAGAGAAAGCTGTTAAAACAAAATGGCTGCACCCATGCACACCGCTCAGAGCCGTTCATGCTGATTTTCAGTGTGAAATGAGCTAACAGTGTGAACAGACAGCGCAAAGAGTTGAACGAGTATTTTTCTTCCTATTTGTGAAGTTCAGCAGGATCTTGCCTGAGTTTTTTGGTAGCTCAGTGGAATTACGCAGAGCAAAACCCTGTACGATCTGCCCAGGCCTAACAATGACTAGCTGGCTGGATGGCCCGTGGGCAGACTGGGCCACATAGTAAAACAAATAGTTCAAATTTTAAAACCATGGAAAACTGTCCAACCTTTTTCGATTACAAACAATAAAAAAATGTAATGTTAAAAAATAACTAGGCCCCTACTGCTGCTCCAGGCCACCTACCAAAACCACAATCTACTTTAAAGAATGTAATAAAAGTACAAATAAATACTGGTGAATGCCCTCTATAAAACAAACAACATCCTTATGCAAAGTCTTTACAAAAACAAAGTCCACAAAATTCAATTGTATCTATGCAACAGGAATTGCAGACAAAGAGAGTGATCCTTGCACCTTGAAATCTAAAATAAAAAGTGACCAGGCATTGGGAGTTGCCTGCTGGTTTGGAAGAGGAAGCTGGAGTCTCTGGTGCTTCTTGTTGAAAAAAAAGTAAAATAAAAACATAATGCTTTTCACTCTAAAACTCGACATGAGTAGAATATTCACTAGAAAACATATTTTTGAGTTAATTTAACTGCTTCTTTAGTAAAGGCTCTGCTCAAGAAGCAGCCATGGATGTTTGCAATTGCCAGCATCAGTAAAATGGTGTTGAAAGGTTTTGTGCGTACCGAAAGCTGCGCAAAACTCCTTAGCACTCACTAGCAACTGGTAAACTCATTGCGCTCTCCAGCGCACGCTAACACAAGGCTTGTGCAAATCAACAGGATTATAATTCTGCCATGTCCCAGATAGTGTGAGGTAATGGGAACTCATGTTGCACATGTAGCGTGGAGTTACCGAATTCTGCCAGCTCCACAAGTGGAATTATAATTCCACCTGGTCTAGGCCTAGGGAAAATCTATTCTCTTCCAGTTGTAACACATTTATTTTGCTAAAACCCTAAACCCCAGCTCCACATGTGGCAATAGGTATGCACTGATTCATATAAATTTGCACAAGTGGTACAATTAGCTAGCTCCCTATGTTAGAAGCGTTGTTAAATAAGGCCCCTATAGAGTGACACAGCTTAGTGGGTCTAGCGGTGACACAAGGTGACCATGCTGAACGGCTGGCCAAAAATGTCCCCCAGGTAGATCAATTGTCGCATACTTCCAATAGCTATATTATTGATGGATATAGAGCACAACCTAGAGGTTTTCAAGCCACGGGACATGACGTAGGATTTAGACAGATTTGTATTAGGGACAAGATTGTTCATCACATTTTTAAAGACATTTGCCAAGTTTTTGAGGCTTTCCAGAGTTCATGCCAGAATAATGTCATTGTCTGCATAGAAGAGTGCAGGCAGTACTCGGGAACTTATTTATAGGTACTCTCTGTACACAGCCATCTAAAACAGAGCTATTGCTAACATGTAAAATAAATAGGAGGGGAAAAGGAAGCAGCCTTGCCACGCTCCTCCCTCCAATTTTAGGGCATTGAGATTTCTCTGATGCTCCCATATCTAATGTCGGCAGCATGGTTAGAGTTTAGAGTGAGCAGAAAATCTAATAATGGGCATATTGAGATCCAGCTTGGCTAGATGTTTCCAAAGCTTGATCGGTCATCTCGATTGATAGCGCTGGATAAATCCATACAAGCCAGCTACAGTGGTCAGTCTATAGAGGCAGTGTATTTGCCAATAACTAGATGCAAATTAAGGCATTGCTCTACTGTACATAAAAATTCTCCGAAGTCGCATTGTGTTTCACACATGATTTCATTACTTTTAGGCCAATCCAGAATTCCACTGTGAAGCACTCTACCTAACACCTTCACCGTGGAGTCCATTAAAGAAATAGACCTATAGCATTAGTGTTCATATCTTTTGCCTTTCTTGAAAATGGGGAAAATGGTGGAAGAGTCCATGAGTTTTATAGGCCACATTTACAGACACAGTATAAAACATGTGTGAGTAAAGGGGTTCAGAGATCCTTATTGGAGTCCAATGGGACTCTGTCTTCTCCAAGAGCATTCCCAGAGGGGATGAAAGATATTGCGCAGATGACTTCCTGGCAATCAATGCTAAATTAATGGTGTAGTTTGGAAAGATAAGACCACGACGAACCATAGGTATGCAGTCCTTCTCATTTGTACAATAGATAACATGGACATGTGATACTAATAATCTGCTGAAACATGTAAACCCAAATCAGATAAGGGGCAGTCACTATCCTTTAGCTGATTAATAGTTTGCCAAAACCAGCTTGAATTTTTCAGCTACAAGCTGTCATCCTTTCACCGCAATATGTTGTTTTGATTTCTGCTTACCTATATTTGATTCAGGGTATGTATAGGGCTCTACACAGAGCAACTTCTCCCTGTTGCGGGCTTTTTAGTGAGGGCTACAAAGAACTGCAGTTAGCATATGTGCAGGTAAAATTGTAACACCGCAGGGTGCTCATTACAAAGACAGGCCTGGGTTAAGTCAAAGGATTCTTAATTAAGCAATTCAGCATAAAAAAGTGCTAAACAACCACCTGCTTTCTTCAGTTGAAAGGCAAGTATAGAAACAATCCAAATTGTGACTCAGAATATAGGAGTATACCATGGGCTATGCCGGGTGTTAGAGGCTGTGAACCTGAGCTATAGGCCCTCGCCCCAGTCGAGGGCCTATAATGAGGGAGAGGGCCTTTACCAACTGGTATAGCCATCTGAGACAGAAGGGCTATAAGGCTATTAAAACATTCCACCCAGTAAGGGTAGAATGTTCTTAATTACAATAGGAGAAACATGAAGACAAACATTGGAATGTTCAAACTCTGGGCTTATACATGCCATTAAAAGCACTGAGCTTCCCGATTGTCTTCAATGGAGCTCTCAACATTCCAATGTTCTAATACTTACAAATAGAGACCATTATTTTGGTAGTATGCATAAGTTAACCTTCAGAATGCGATGACCAGTGGTAACTTGTACCATGAGGGTTAAGCTTAGAGAACTTTGGTCACCATTGTTTCTATCAATAACTTCCCCTCAATGAATGTCAGTCCACGTTTTGAAGGTGCTAAATAAAGTTGTGTTCCCCAAAAACCTTGTGTTGAAATTGTCACAGAGAACCAAGTTGGAAATGCACAGGGAAGTTTTTGGATTAGCACTAATGCTGCCCACCATATTAAATGAGAACATAAGATTGCGATTCCTATGGCTAGAAAAATCATTGTTATAAAAATTGACGAATGAGAGTCAAAAGCTGTTTAAGGTGAAAAAACTGTGAAATTCCCATATGATTTACAGACAATTCAGTGATATGAGCCCAGGCAGATAGCTTGCACCATGAAGAACCCTCCTCCTTCGCCCTGCCAGATCTTGAGAGGGAAGTGAATTTGGGATAGCAAGTAAAACCATTAAAGTGCAAATTAGAGATAGCCTATGTCTTTCGGAACAAGATAATATCAAAACATTGGTAAAAGAGGGCCATTCAGCTAAGCTGATCTTTGAATTAATTCTAGCTATGTTTCATTCACCTAGTTTCAGAGTACATTGGATCTGTAGCATTGGGCCTGTGGACATTGCTTGCTATTAGCAAGTTGGTGACCCATAGGTAAGTAGTGTGGAGAGGTGGAAAGTCAATCTTGTTTCTCTAGGCACTGCAGGGTATGACATTGATTCTGTAATATAATCCAGGACTGCACTGTCAGGGTTGGCAGGGGAATGGCTGAATGTATGGTGATTATATCCCAGAGGCAGATGTTCGGTAGAAATACCCAAGTGGTAAGAGCTGCTTAAATGCTGAAGAATATGGGGCCTTCAATCGAAGATTCCTAACAAGCAATGGGGTCTTAAAGCTCACAACAACACAATAACAAGCATTTTGCTGCTGGTTGAGTAAACACAGTTTGACTGCACCTTGGGGCAAACAACCACGCTCTGTAGTACTTGTTCCCTCCTGCATGGTCAATGGGACTCTGGAAATTGGGGCAAACTGCCCCCAGCAGCTACCATAATGGCAGGGCAAACAAAGTACATACATCGTCCTATAAAGAAAATATCACAGACGTCCTATTTGAAAAAAAAGGGAAATAATTTCTTGAGCATGTACATTGGATAAAGGCAAGAGCTTACTACCACATTCACTTGCTTCCTGGGGGTTACCTCCTGGTCAAGAATAACTCCAAGGATTTCACTAGTGGGGTTTGGGAACTAAGTCAAACACTTAGGGGTCCATTACGATGGCAGGCGGACTTTGTACCCCACCACCGTAACCCTACACAGGACCGACCGCCAGAGGTGAGGTGGTCCCACCTTGGCAATCAGGATGCCACCGCTACGGTGGTGGTGGCATTCCATATATATTGCATTGTGGTGGGTGGTGCTGTAAGCAACACCCGCCACAATGCTATATATGCATGTTCAGAAATGAGGGTGGTGATGAACAGAGTGTCTGAATTAAGCAGACCACGGCACCATCAGGATTCAAACAAGCCGGGCCGAAGACGGCTGAAATGCCAGAAACTGGTCCCCGGTAGCTTGTCTCCTTTCTGGTGAAGAATTGGCTTGGTAGTTTAGTCTGCCCTGTTCCCATCATGCACTGGGACAGGAACAGACTAATTTGCATGTAGCCAGGTTCTGAGCTGGGATGGTGCAGTGAGCTAAAAAACGGTGATGGATCAAGCCCTGATCTTTGGACTGGGTAAGAGTGGTCTGCTTAATTCAGAAACTTTGTTCATCACCACCCCCTTTTCTGAATCATTTTTGTCCACCATAAGCGTGGAAGGGTATACTCAGATGTTATTCCCTAGCTCATTGCACCATCAGGATTCAAGCAAGCCGGGCCGAAGATGGCTGAAATGCCAGAAACCAGTCCCCGGAAGATTGTTTCCTTCCCAGTATAAGAATTGGCTTGGTAGTTTGGTTTGCCCTGTTCCATTCATGCACTGGGACAGGAACAGACTAATTTGCATGTAGCCAGGTTCTGAGCTGGGATGGTGCAGTGAGCTAAAAAACGGTGATGGATCAAGCCCTGATCTTTGGACTGGGTAAGAGTAGTCTGCTTAATTCAGACACTCTGTTCATCACCACCCCCTTTTCTGAATCATTTTTGTCCACCATAAGCGTGGAAGGGTATACTCAGATGTGAGTCCCTAGCTCATTGCACCATCAGGATTCAAGCAAGCCGGGCCGAAGACGGCTGGAATGCCAGAAGCCGGTCCCCTGAAGCTTGTTTCCTTCCCAGTATAAGAATTGGCTTGGTAGTTTTGTTTGCCCTGTTCCCATCATGCACTGGGACAGGAACAGACTAATTTGCATGTAGCCAGGTTCTGAGCTGGGATGGTGCAGTGAGCTAAAAAACGGTGATGGATCAAGCCCTGATCTTTGGACTGGGTAAGAGTGGTCTGCTTAATTCAGAAACTCTGTTCATCACCACCCCCTTTCCTGAATCATTTTTGTCCACCATAAGCGTGGAAGGGTATACTCAGATGTGAGTCCCTAGCTCATTGCACCATCAGGATTCAAGCAAGCCGGGCCGAAGACGGCTGGAATGCCAGAAACCGGTCCCCTGAAGCTTGTTTCCTTCCCAGTATAAGAATTGGCTCGGTAGTTTTGTTTGCCCTGTTCCCATCATGCACTGGGACAGGAACAGACTAATTTGCATGTAGCCAGGTTCTGAGCTGGGATGGTGCAGTGAGCTAAAAAACGGTGATGGACCAAGCCCTGATCTTTGGACTGGGTAAGAGTGGTCTGCTTAATTCAGAAACTCTGTTCATCACCACCCCCTTTCCTGAATCATTTTTGTCCACCATAAGCGTGGAAGGGTATACTCAGATGTGATTCCCTAGCTCATTGCACCATCAGGATTCAAGCAAGCCGGGCCGAAGACGGCTGAAATGCCAGAAACCGGTCCCCGGAAGCTTGTTTCCTTCCCAGTATAAGAATTGGCTCGGTAGTTTGGTTTGCCCAGTTCCCATCATGCACTGGGACAGGAACAGACTAATTTCCATGTAGCCAGGTTCTGAGCTGGGATGGTGCAGTGAGCTAAAAAACGGTGATGGATCAAGCCCTGATCTTTGGACTGGGTAAGAGTGGTCTGCTTAATTCAGAAACTCTGTTCATCACCACCCCCTTTCCTGAATCATTTTTGTCCACCATAAGCGTGGAAGGGTATACTCAGATGTGATTCCCTAGCTCATTGCACCATCAGGATTCAAGCAAGCCGGGCCGAAGACGGCTGAAATGCCAGAAACCGGTCCCCGGAAGCTTGTTTCCTTCCCAGTATAAGAATTGGCTCGGTAGTTTGGTTTGCCCAGTTCCCATCATGCACTGGGACAGGAACAGACTAATTTGCATGTAGCTAGGTTCTGAGCTGGGATGGTTCAGTGAGCTAAAAAACGGTGATGGATCAAGCCCTGATCTTTGGACTGGGTAAGAGTGGTCTGCTTAATTCAGACACTCTGTTCATCACCACCCCCTTTTCTGAATCATTTTTGTCCACCATAAGCGTGGAAGGGTATACTCAGATGGAGTCCCTAGCTCATTACACCATCAGGATTCAAGCAAGCCGGGCCGAAGACGGCTGAAATGCCAGAAACCGGTCCCTGGAAGCTTGTTTCCTTCCCAGTATAAGAATTGGCTTGGTAGTTTGGTTTGCCCTGTTCCCATCATGCACTGGGACAGGAACAGACTAATTTGCATGTAGCCAGGTTCTGAGCTGGGATGGTGCAGTGAGCTAAAAAACGGTGATGGATCAAGCCCTGATCTTTGGACTGAGTAAGAGTGGTCTGCTTAATTCAGACACTCTGTTCATCACCACCCCCTTTTCTGAATCATTTTTGTCCACCATAAGCGTGGAAGGGTATACTCAGATGTGAGTCCCTAGCTCATTGCACCATCAGGATTCAAGCAAGCCGGGCCGAAGACGGCTGAAATGCCAGAAACCGGTCCCCGGAAGCTTGTTTCCTTCCCAGTATAAGAATTGGCTTGGTAGTTTGGTTTGCCCTGTTCCCATCATGCACTGGGACAGGAACAGACTAATTTGCATGTAGCCAGGTTCTGAGCTGGGATGGTGCAGTGAGCCAAAAACGGTGATGGATCAAGCCCTGATCTTTGGACTGGGTAAGAGTGGTCTGCTTAATTCAGGCACTCTGTTCATCACCACCCCCTTTTCTGAATCATTTTTGTCCACCATAAGCGTGGAAGGGTATACTCAGATGTGAGTCCCTAGCTCATTGCACCATCAGGATTCAAGCAAGCCGGGCCGAAGACGGCTGAAATGCCAGAAACCGGTCCCCGGAAGCTTGTTTCCTTCCCAGTATAAGAATTGGCTTGGTAGTTTGGTTTGCCCTGTTCCCATCATGCACTGGGACAGGAACAGACTAATTTGCATGTAGCCAGGTTCTGAGCTGGGATGGTGCAGTGAGCTAAAACACGGTGATGGATCAAGCCCTGATCTTTGGACTGGGTAAGAGTGGTCTGCTTAATTCAGACACTCTGTTCATCACCACCCCCTTTTGTGAATCATTTTTGTCCACCATAAGCGTGGAAGGGTATACTCAGATGTGAGTCCCTAGCTCATTGCACCATCAGGATTCAAGCAAGCCGGGCCGAAGACGGCTGAAATGCCAGAAACCGGTCCCCGGAAGCTTGTTTCCTTCCCAGTATAAGAATTGGCTTGGTAGTTTGGTTTTCCCTGTTCCCATCATGCACTGGGACAGGAACAGACTAATTTGCATGTAGCCAGGTTCTGAGCTGGGATGGTGCAGTGATCAAAAAAACAGTGATGGATCAAGCCCTGATCTTTGGACTGGGTAAGAGTGGTCTGCTTAAATCAGACACTCTGTTCATCACCACCCCCTTTTCTGAATCATTTTTGTCCACCATAAGCGTGGAAGGGTATACTCAGATGTGAGTCCCTAGCTCATTGCACCTTCAGGATTCAAGCAAGCCGGGCCGAAGACGGCTGAAATGCCAGAAACCGGTCCCCGGAAGCTTGTTTCCTTCCCAGTATAAGAATTGGCTTGGTAGTTTGGTTTGCCCTGTTCCCATCATGCACTGGGACAGGAACAGACTAATTTGCATGTAGCCAGGTTCTGAGCTGGGATGGTGCAGTGAGCCAAAAACGGTGATGGATCAAGCCCTGATCTTTGGACTGGGTAAGAGTGGTCTGCTTAATTCAGGCACTCTGTTCATCACCACCCCCTTTTCTGAATCATTTTTGTCCACCATAAGCGTGGAAGGGTATACTCAGATGTGAGTCCCTAGCTCATTGCACCATCAGGATTCAAGCAAGCCGGGCCGAAGACGGCTGAAATGCCAGAAACCGGTCCCCGGAAGCTTGTTTCCTTCCCAGTATAAGAATTGGCTTGGTAGTTTGGTTTGCCCTGTTCCCATCATGCACTGGGACAGGAACAGACTAATTTGCATGTAGCCAGGTTCTGAGCTGGGATGGTGCAGTGAGCTAAAACACGGTGATGGATCAAGCCCTGATCTTTGGACTGGGTAAGAGTGGTCTGCTTAATTCAGACACTCTGTTCATCACCACCCCCTTTTGTGAATCATTTTTGTCCACCATAAGCGTGGAAGGGTATACTCAGATGTGAGTCCCTAGCTCATTGCACCATCAGGATTCAAGCAAGCCGGGCCGAAGACGGCTGAAATGCCAGAAACCGGTCCCCGGAAGCTTGTTTCCTTCCCAGTATAAGAATTGGCTTGGTAGTTTGGTTTGCCCTGTTCCCATCATGCACTGGGACAGGAACAGACTAATTTGCATGTAGCCAGGTTCTGAGCTGGGATGGTGCAGTGATCAAAAAAACAGTGATGGATCAAGCCCTGATCTTTGGACTGGGTAAGAGTGGTCTGCTTAAATCAGACACTCTGTTCATCACCACCCCCTTTTCTGAATCATTTTTGTCCACCATAAGCGTGGAAGGGTATACTCAGATGTGAGTCCCTAGCTCATTGCACCTTCAGGATTCAAGCAAGCCGGGCCGAAGACGGCTGAAATGCCAGAAACCGGTCCCCGGAAGCTTGTTTCCTTCCCAGTATAAGAATTGGCTTGGTAGTTTGGTTTGCCCTGTTCCCATCATGCACTGGGACAGGAACAGACTAATTTGCATGTAGCCAGGTTCTGAGCTGGGATGGTGCAGTGAGCTAAAAAACGGTGATGGATCAAGCCCTGATCTTTGGACTGGGTAAGAGTGGTCTGCTTAATGCAGACACTCTGTTCATCACCACCCCCTTTTCTGAATCATTTTTGTCCACCATAAGCGTGGAAGGGTATACTCAGAAGTGAGTCCCTAGCTCATTGCACCATCAGGATTCAAGCAAGCCGGGCCGAAGACGGCTGGAATGCCAGAAACCGGTCCCCGGAAGCTTGTTTCCTTCCCAGTATAAGAATTGGCTTGGTAGTTTGGTTTGCCCTGTTTCCATCATGCACTGGGACAGGAACAGACTAATTTGCATGTAGCCAGGTTCTGAGCTGGGATGGTGCAGTGAGCTAAAAAATTGTGATGGATCAAGCCCTGATCTTTGGACTGGGTAAGAGTGGTCTGCTTAATTCAGAAACTTTGTTCATCACCACCCCCTTTTCTGAATCATTTTTGTCCACCATAAGCGTGGAAGGGTATACTCAGATGTTATTCCCTAGCTCATTGCACCATCAGGATTCAAGCAAGCCGGGCCGAAGACGGCTGAAATGCCAGAAACCAGTCCCCAGAAGATTGTTTCCTTCCCAGTATAAGAATTGGCTTGGTAGTTTGGTTTGCCCTGTTCCATTCATGCACTGGGACAGGAACAGACTAATTTGCATGTAGCCAGGTTCTGAGCTGGGATGGTGCAGTGAGCTAAAAAACGGTGATGGATCAAGCCCTGATCTTTGGACTGGGTAAGAGTAGTCTGCTTAATTCAGACACTCTGTTCATCACCACCCCCTTTTCTGAATCATTTTTGTCCACCATAAGCGTGGAAGGGTAAACTCAGATGTGAGTCCCTAGCTCATTGCACCATCAGGATTCAAGCAAGCCGGGCCGAAGACGGCTGGAATGCCAGAAGCCGGTCCCCTGAAGCTTGTTTCCTTCCCAGTATAAGAATTGGCTTGGTAGTTTTGTTTGCCCTGTTCCCATCATGCACTGGGACAGGAACAGACTAAATTGCATGTAGCCAGGTTCTGAGCTGGGATGGTGCAGTGAGCTAAAAAACGGTGATGGATCAAGCCCTGATCTTTGGACTGGGTAAGAGTGGTCTGCTTAATTCAGAAACTCTGTTCTTCACCACCCCCTTTCCTGAATCATTTTTGTCCACCATAAGCATGGAAGGGTATACTCAGATGTGAGTCCCTAGCTCATTGCACCATCAGGATTCAAGCAAGCCGGGCCGAAGACGGCTGGAATGCCAGAAACCGGTCCCCTGAAGCTTGTTTCCTTCCCAGTATAAGAATTGGCTCGGTAGTTTTGTTTGCCCTGTTCCCATCATGCACTGGGACAGGAACAGACTAATTTGCATGTAGCCAGGTTCTGAGCTGGGATGGTGCAGTGAGCTAAAAAACGGTGATGGACCAAGCCCTGATCTTTGGACTGGGTAAGAGTGGTCTGCTTAATTCAGAAACTCTGTTCATCACCACCCCCTTTCCTGAATCATTTTTGTCCACCATAAGCGTGGAAGGGTATACTCAGATGTGATTCCCTAGCTCATTGCACCATCAGGATTCAAGCAAGCCGGGCCGAAGACGGCTGAAATGCCAGAAACCGGTCCCCGGAAGCTTGTTTCCTTCCCAGTATAAGAATTGGCTCGGTAGTTTGGTTTGCCCAGTTCCCATCATGCACTGGGACAGGAACAGACTAATTTGCATGTAGCCAGGTTCTGAGCTGGGATGGTGCAGTGAGCTAAAAAACGGTGATGGATCAAGCCCTGATCTTTGGACTGGGTAAGAGTGGTCTGCTTAATGCAGACACTCTGTTCATCACCACCCCCTTTTCTGAATCATTTTTGTCCACCATAAGCGTGGAAGGGTATACTCAGAAGTGAGTCCCTAGCTCATTGCACCATCAGGATTCAAGCAAGCCGGGCCGAAGACGTCTGGAATGCCAGAAACCGGTCCCCGGAAGCTTGTTTCCTTCCCAGTATAAGAATTGGCTTGGTAGTTTGGTTTGCCCTGTTTCCATCATGCACTGGGACAGGAACAGACTAATTTGCATGTAGCCAGGTTCTGAGCTGGGATGGTGCAGTGAGCTAAAAAATTGTGATGGATCAAGCCCTGATCTTTGGACTGGGTAAGAGTGGTCTGCTTAATTCAGAAACTTTGTTCATCACCACCCCCTTTTCTGAATCATTTTTGTCCACCATAAGCGTGGAAGGGTATACTCAGATGTTATTCCCTAGCTCATTGCACCATCAGGATTCAAGCAAGCCGGGCCGAAGATGGCTGAAATGCCAGAAACCAGTCCCCGGAAGATTGTTTCCTTCCCAGTATAAGAATTGGCTTGGTAGTTTGGTTTGCCCTGTTCCATTCATGCACTGGGACAGGAACAGACTAATTTGCATGTAGCCAGGTTCTGAGCTGGGATGGTGCAGTGAGCTAAAAAACGGTGATGGATCAAGCCCTGATCTTTGGACTGGGTAAGAGTAGTCTGCTTAATTCAGACACTCTGTTCATCACCACCCCCTTTTCTGAATCATTTTTGTCCACCATAAGCGTGGAAGGGTATACTCAGATGTGAGTCCCTAGCTCATTGCACCATCAGGATTCAAGCAAGCCGGGCCGAAGACGGCTGGAATGCCAGAAGCCGGTCCCCTGAAGCTTGTTTCCTTCCCAGTATAAGAATTGGCTTGGTAGTTTTGTTTGCCCTGTTCCCATCATGCACTGGGACAGGAACAGACTAATTTGCATGTAGCCAGGTTCTGAGCTGGGATGGTGCAGTGAGCTAAAAAACGGTGATGGATCAAGCCCTGATCTTTGGACTGGGTAAGAGTGGTCTGCTTAATTCAGAAACTCTGTTCATCACCACCCCCTTTCCTGAATCATTTTTGTCCACCATAAGCGTGGAAGGGTATACTCAGATGTGAGTCCCTAGCTCATTGCACCATCAGGATTCAAGCAAGCCGGGCCGAAGACGGCTGGAATGCCAGAAACCGGTCCCCTGAAGCTTGTTTCCTTCCCAGTATAAGAATTGGCTCGGTAGTTTTGTTTGCCCTGTTCCCATCATGCACTGGGACAGGAACAGACTAATTTGCATGTAGCCAGGTTCTGAGCTGGGATGGTGCAGTGAGCTAAAAAACGGTGATGGACCAAGCCCTGATCTTTGGACTGGGTAAGAGTGGTCTGCTTAATTCAGAAACTCTGTTCATCACCACCCCCTTTCCTGAATCATTTTTGTCCACCATAAGCGTGGAAGGGTATACTCAGATGTGATTCCCTAGCTCATTGCACCATCAGGATTCAAGCAAGCCGGGCCGAAGACGGCTGAAATGCCAGAAACCGGTCCCCGGAAGCTTGTTTCCTTCCCAGTATAAGAATTGGCTCGGTAGTTTGGTTTGCCCAGTTCCCATCATGCACTGGGACAGGAACAGACTAATTTCCATGTAGCCAGGTTCTGAGCTGGGATGGTGCAGTGAGCTAAAAAACGGTGATGGATCAAGCCCTGATCTTTGGACTGGGTAAGAGTGGTCTGCTTAATTCAGAAACTCTGTTCATCACCACCCCCTTTCCTGAATCATTTTTGTCCACCATAAGCGTGGAAGGGTATACTCAGATGTGATTCCCTAGCTCATTGCACCATCAGGATTCAAGCAAGCCGGGCCGAAGACGGCTGAAATGCCAGAAACCGGTCCCCGGAAGCTTGTTTCCTTCCCAGTATAAGAATTGGCTCGGTAGTTTGGTTTGCCCAGTTCCCATCATGCACTGGGACAGGAACAGACTAATTTGCATGTAGCTAGGTTCTGAGCTGGGATGGTTCAGTGAGCTAAAAAACGGTGATGGATCAAGCCCTGATCTTTGGACTGGGTAAGAGTGGTCTGCTTAATTCAGACACTCTGTTCATCACCACCCCCTTTTCTGAATCATTTTTGTCCACCATAAGCGTGGAAGGGTATACTCAGATGGAGTCCCTAGCTCATTACACCATCAGGATTCAAGCAAGCCGGGCCGAAGACGGCTGAAATGCCAGAAACCGGTCCCTGGAAGCTTGTTTCCTTCCCAGTATAAGAATTGGCTTGGTAGTTTGGTTTGCCCTGTTCCCATCATGCACTGGGACAGGAACAGACTAATTTGCATGTAGCCAGGTTCTGAGCTGGGATGGTGCAGTGAGCTAAAAACCGGTGATGGATCAAGCCCTGATCTTTGGACTGAGTAAGAGTGGTCTGCTTAATTCAGACACTCTGTTCATCACCACCCCCTTTTCTGAATCATTTTTGTCCACCATAAGCGTGGAAGGGTATACTCAGATGTGAGTCCCTAGCTCATTGCACCATCAGGATTCAAGCAAGCCGGGCCGAAGACGGCTGAAATGCCAGAAACCGGTCCCCGGAAGCTTGTTTCCTTCCCAGTATAAGAATTGGCTTGGTAGTTTGGTTTGCCCTGTTCCCATCATGCACTGGGACAGGAACAGACTAATTTGCATGTAGCCAGGTTCTGAGCTGGGATGGTGCAGTGAGCCAAAAACGGTGATGGATCAAGCCCTGATCTTTGGACTGGGTAAGAGTGGTCTGCTTAATTCAGGCACTCTGTTCATCACCACCCCCTTTTCTGAATCATTTTTGTCCACCATAAGCGTGGAAGGGTATACTCAGATGTGAGTCCCTAGCTCATTGCACCATCAGGATTCAAGCAAGCCGGGCCGAAGACGGCTGAAATGCCAGAAACCGGTCCCCGGAAGCTTGTTTCCTTCCCAGTATAAGAATTGGCTTGGTAGTTTGGTTTGCCCTGTTCCCATCATGCACTGGGACAGGAACAGACTAATTTGCATGTAGCCAGGTTCTGAGCTGGGATGGTGCAGTGAGCTAAAACACGGTGATGGATCAAGCCCTGATCTTTGGACTGGGTAAGAGTGGTCTGCTTAATTCAGACACTCTGTTCATCACCACCCCCTTTTGTGAATCATTTTTGTCCACCATAAGCGTGGAAGGGTATACTCAGATGTGAGTCCCTAGCTCATTGCACCATCAGGATTCAAGCAAGCCGGGCCGAAGACGGCTGAAATGCCAGAAACCGGTCCCCGGAAGCTTGTTTCCTTCCCAGTATAAGAATTGGCTTGGTAGTTTGGTTTGCCCTGTTCCCATCATGCACTGGGACAGGAACAGACTAATTTGCATGTAGCCAGGTTCTGAGCTGGGATGGTGCAGTGATCAAAAAAACAGTGATGGATCAAGCCCTGATCTTTGGACTGGGTAAGAGTGGTCTGCTTAAATCAGACACTCTGTTCATCACCACCCCCTTTTCTGAATCATTTTTGTCCACCATAAGCGTGGAAGGGTATACTCAGATGTGAGTCCCTAGCTCATTGCACCTTCAGGATTCAAGCAAGCCGGGCCGAAGACGGCTGAAATGCCAGAAACCGGTCCCCGGAAGCTTGTTTCCTTCCCAGTATAAGAATTGGCTTGGTAGTTTGGTTTGCCCTGTTCCCATCATGCACTGGGACAGGAACAGACTAATTTGCATGTAGCCAGGTTCTGAGCTGGGATGGTGCAGTGAGCTAAAAAACGGTGATGGATCAAGCCCTGATCTTTGGACTGGGTAAGAGTGGTCTGCTTAATGCAGACACTCTGTTCATCACCACCCCCTTTTCTGAATCATTTTTGTCCACCATAAGCGTGGAAGGGTATACTCAGAAGTGAGTCCCTAGCTCATTGCACCATCAGGATTCAAGCAAGCCGGGCCGAAGACGGCTGGAATGCCAGAAACCGGTCCCCGGAAGCTTGTTTCCTTCCCAGTATAAGAATTGGCTTGGTAGTTTGGTTTGCCCTGTTTCCATCATGCACTGGGACAGGAACAGACTAATTTGCATGTAGCCAGGTTCTGAGCTGGGATGGTGCAGTGAGCTAAAAAATTGTGATGGATCAAGCCCTGATCTTTGGACTGGGTAAGAGTGGTCTGCTTAATTCAGAAACTTTGTTCATCACCACCCCCTTTTCTGAATCATTTTTGTCCACCATAAGCGTGGAAGGGTATACTCAGATGTTATTCCCTAGCTCATTGCACCATCAGGATTCAAGCAAGCCGGGCCGAAGACGGCTGAAATGCCAGAAACCAGTCCCCAGAAGATTGTTTCCTTCCCAGTATAAGAATTGGCTTGGTAGTTTGGTTTGCCCTGTTCCATTCATGCACTGGGACAGGAACAGACTAATTTGCATGTAGCCAGGTTCTGAGCTGGGATGGTGCAGTGAGCTAAAAAACGGTGATGGATCAAGCCCTGATCTTTGGACTGGGTAAGAGTAGTCTGCTTAATTCAGACACTCTGTTCATCACCACCCCCTTTTCTGAATCATTTTTGTCCACCATAAGCGTGGAAGGGTAAACTCAGATGTGAGTCCCTAGCTCATTGCACCATCAGGATTCAAGCAAGCCGGGCCGAAGACGGCTGGAATGCCAGAAGCCGGTCCCCTGAAGCTTGTTTCCTTCCCAGTATAAGAATTGGCTTGGTAGTTTTGTTTGCCCTGTTCCCATCATGCACTGGGACAGGAACAGAATAATTTGCATGTAGCCAGGTTCTGAGCTGGGATGGTGCAGTGAGCTAAAAAACGGTGATGGATCAAGCCCTGATCTTTGGACTGGGTAAGAGTGGTCTGCTTCATTCAGAAACTCTGTTCATCACCACCCCCTTTCCTGAATCATTTTTGTCCACCATAAGCGTGGAAGGGTATACTCAGATGTGAGTCCCTAGCTCATTGCACCATCAGGATTCAAGCAAGCCGGGCCGAAGACGGCTGGAATGCCAGAAACCGGTCCCCTGAAGCTTGTTTCCTTCCCAGTATAAGAATTGGCTCGGTAGTTTTGTTTGCCCTGTTCCCATCATGCACTGGGACAGGAACAGACTAATTTGCATGTAGCCAGGTTCTGAGCTGGGATGGTGCAGTGAGCTAAAAAACGGTGATGGACCAAGCCCTGATCTTTGGACTGGGTAAGAGTGGTCTGCTTAATTCAGAAACTCTGTTCATCACCACCCCCTTTCCTGAATCATTTTTGTCCACCATAAGCGTGGAAGGGTATACTCAGATGTGATTCCCTAGCTCATTGCACCATCAGGATTCAAGCAAGCCGGGCCGAAGACGGCTGAAATGCCAGAAACCGGTCCCCGGAAGCTTGTTTCCTTCCCAGTATAAGAATTGGCTCGGTAGTTTGGTTTGCCCAGTTCCCATCATGCACTGGGACAGGAACAGACTAATTTGCATGTAGCCAGGTTCTGAGCTGGGATGGTGCAGTGAGCTAAAAAACGGTGATGGATCAAGCCCTGATCTTTGGACTGGGTAAGAGTGGTCTGCTTAATGCAGACACTCTGTTCATCACCACCCCCTTTTCTGAATCATTTTTGTCCACCATAAGCGTGGAAGGGTATACTCAGAAGTGAGTCCCTAGCTCATTGCACCATCAGGATTCAAGCAAGCCGGGCCGAAGACGTCTGGAATGCCAGAAACCGGTCCCCGGAAGCTTGTTTCCTTCCCAGTATAAGAATTGGCTTGGTAGTTTGGTTTGCCCTGTTTCCATCATGCACTGGGACAGGAACAGACTAATTTGCATGTAGCCAGGTTCTGAGCTGGGATGGTGCAGTGAGCTAAAAAATTGTGATGGATCAAGCCCTGATCTTTGGACTGGGTAAGAGTGGTCTGCTTAATTCAGAAACTTTGTTCATCACCACCCCCTTTTCTGAATCATTTTTGTCCACCATAAGCGTGGAAGGGTATACTCAGATGTTATTCCCTAGCTCATTGCACCATCAGGATTCAAGCAAGCCGGGCCGAAGACGGCTGAAATGCCAGAAACCAGTCCCCGGAAGATTGTTTCCTTCCCAGTATAAGAATTGGCTTGGTAGTTTGGTTTGCCCTGTTCCATTCATGCACTGGGACAGGAACAGACTAATTTGCATGTAGCCAGGTTCTGAGCTGGGATGGTGCAGTGAGCTAAAAAACGGTGATGGATCAAGCCCTGATCTTTGGACTGGGTAAGAGTAGTCTGCTTAATTCAGACACTCTGTTCATCACCACCCCCTTTTCTGAATCATTTTTGTCCACCATAAGCGTGGAAGGGTATACTCAGATGTGAGTCCCTAGCTCATTGCACCATCAGGATTCAAGCAAGCCGGGCCGAAGACGGCTGGAATGCCAGAAGCCGGTCCCCTGAAGCTTGTTTCCTTCCCAGTATAAGAATTGGCTTGGTAGTTTTGTTTGCCCTGTTCCCATCATGCACTGGGACAGGAACAGACTAATTTGCATGTAGCCAGGTTCTGAGCTGGGATGGTGCAGTGAGCTAAAAAACGGTGATGGATCAAGCCCTGATCTTTGGACTGGGTAAGAGTGGTCTGCTTAATTCAGAAACTCTGTTCATCATCACCCCCTTTCCTGAATCATTTTTGTCCACCATAAGCGTGGAACGGTATACTCAGATGTGAGTCCCTAGCTCATTGCACCATCAGGATTCAAGCAAGCCGGGCCGAAGACGGCTGGAATGCCAGAAACCGGTCCCCTGAAGCTTGTTTCCTTCCCAGTATAAGAATTGGCTCGGTAGTTTTGTTTGCCCTGTTCCCATCATGCACTGGGACAGGAACAGACTAATTTGCATGTAGCCAGGTTCTGAGCTGGGATGGTGCAGTGAGCTAAAAAACGGTGATGGACCAAGCCCTGATCTTTGGACTGGGTAAGAGTGGTCTGCTTAATTCAGAAACTCTGTTCATCACCACCCCCTTTCCTGAATCATTTTTGTCCACCATAAGCATGGAAGGGTATACTCAGATGTGATTCCCTAGCTCATTGCACCATCAGGATTCAAGCAAGCCGGGCCGAAGACGGCTGAAATGCCAGAAACCGGTCCCCGGAAGCTTGTTTCCTTCCCAGTATAAGAATTGGCTCGGTAGTTTGGTTTGCCCAGTTCCCATCATGCACTGGGACAGGAACAGACTAATTTCCATGTAGCCAGGTTCTGAGCTGGGATGGTGCAGTGAGCTAAAAAACGGTGATGGATCAAGCCCTGATCTTTGGACTGGGTTTGAGTGGTCTGCTTAATTCAGAAACTCTGTTCATCACCACCCCCTTTCCTGAATCATTTTTGTCCACCATAAGCGTGGAAGGGTATACTCAGATGTGATTCCCTAGCTCATTGCACCATCAGGATTCAAGCAAGCCGGGCCGAAGACGGCTGAAATGCCAGAAACCGGTCCCCGGAAGCTTGTTTCCTTCCCAGTATAAGAATTGGCTCGGTAGTTTGGTTTGCCCAGTTCCCATCATGCACTGGGACAGGAACAGACTAATTTCCATGTAGCCAGGTTCTGAGCTGGGATGGTGCAGTGAGCTAAAAAACGGTGATGGATCAAGCCCTGATCTTTGGACTGGGTAAGAGTGGTCTGCTTAATTCAGACACTCTGTTCATCACCACCCCCTTTTCTGAATAATTTTTTCCACCATAAGCGTGGAAGGGTATACTTAGGCTTTCCTGTTTTCAGTTTCTATTTTTGGTAAATTCTGGTGGGGTTTTTTCAGTGTTTTCAATATCTTAAAAAACAGTTGTTATCAGTGGTTACACATTTTCGCGCCACTAAAAACAACAGAAAAAGTGTTTTTCCGGTGTTTATGGAACATTTTGCTTTTATTATTGCTTGCGTTCTGCACTAAAAGAACATGGTATATAGACAGTGTACTTATAGTGTATATGAGGTCCAAATAGATTTTTGCTAATTAATCTTATTGTAGTACACCATAAAATACTTCTTCCGTGAGTCTTTGGGTCATATGCGCTCGCTCTTTCCTTCCCATGTAAACTTCTGTGAAAATGCCCTCTCAGCATCCATAGCCCCTTGGGCTGAGAACCATCAGCTAATGGACACAGTTGGGATTATTCTTTCTTTGATGCCACATAAAGCACACAATGATAAATATTTGTGTTTTAGTTCCTGTGCATAAGAAAACAGTGCACCATAATGGACTAAAAAGTCAATAGCATCCCTCATTAACTCTGAAGATTGTAAAGATGCTGTCAGCATACCATCTAACAAGTGGCAAGGATCTCCTACAGGGAATCACTTCAACTCGAGTGTCAATTTTGACAGGTCATCACACAACTTTTTTATATACGTAGCTGAATCACTGCAAATACAAACAATATCACTCCAATCTTTGTTGAACTTGGAAAGAACCTTTTTTGCAGAGCATTAAAAGTGACACTGCGTTTAATGTTTTCCAAAAGTATGGTGTCATGTTTTCACCACTATCCCAGATGCTTGGTGATATATATACTTGTCACTATACCTTGCATTGAATGTTTAAAGCCTGAGGTGTTGGAAATTCACCTAATATCAATACTGACCCACTAGAAACTATGGTCTGATGTATTAAAGGTTTTTACCCATTCTCTGTGGGTAAATGGGATGACACATATTAGGAAAGATTTTTATGAAACCAGCCATTTTACCTATCCATGAAATAATCAAATGCAGCCAAAATATCAAACATGAGTTTGATATTTCCTGATTCTCTACAGTGTATAAAGTAATTAAACTAGACTAAAAACATTAAACTAAACCCTGCATCTTTAGACCAAAGGCCACAAAATTGAAAAAAGTCAAAGGAAGAAGAAACAATATTTTAGTGGCATCCCTAAAGAACAAAACTCAAGCAGAATAATGTTAGCCAGTCTTTCTTGCTGCTAGCTTGTATAACAAAGTTACATTGTATTGAACCCTTCAGGAAGAAAAAAATGACTCATTCACTCTCTTTTTCCTTTCTTTGAATGGCATTTAGTTTGTGGTTGAACAGGTGTTTTTTCAGTGTTTATATGTTTTCACCGGTGAGGGCTATTTTTCTTCCAGTGGGGTTTTATCAGTTATTATAGGTTTAAACCTAAAACCCCACAGCCTAGGTATACTCAGATGTGAGTCCCTAGCTCATTGCACCATCAGGATTCAAGCAAGCCGGGCCGAAGACGGCTGAAATGCCAGAAACCGGTCCCCGGAAGCTTGTTTCCTTCCCAGTATAAGAATTGGCTTGGTAGTTTGGTTTGCCCTGTTCCCATCATGCACTGGGACAGGAACAGACTAATTTGCATGTAGCCAGGTTCTGAGCTGGGATGGTGCAGTGATCAAAAAAACAGTGATGGATCAAGCCCTGATCTTTGGACTGGGTAAGAGTGGTCTGCTTAATTCAGACACTCTGTTCATCACCACCCCCGTTTCTGAATCATTTTTGTCCACCATAAGCGTGGAAGGGTATACTCAGATGTGAGTCCCTAGCTCATTGCACCATCAGGATTCAAGCAAGCCGGGCCGAAGACGGCTGAAATGCCAGAAACCGGTCCCCGGAAGCTTGTTTCCTTCCCAGTATAAGAATTGGCTTGGTAGTTTGGTTTGCCCTGTTCCCATCATGCACTGGGACAGGAACAGACTAATTTGCATGTAGCCAGGTTCTGAGCTGGGATGGTGCAGTGAGCTAAAAAACGGTGATGGATCAAGCCCTGATCTTTGGACTGGGTAAGAGTGGTCTGCTTAATGCAGACACTCTGTTCATCACCACCCCCTTTTCTGAATCATTTTTGTCCACCATAAGCGTGGAAGGGTATACTCAGAAGTGAGTCCCTAGCTCATTGCACCATCAGGATTCAAGCAAGCCGGGCCGAAGACGGCTGGAATGCCAGAAACCGGTCCCCGGAAGCTTGTTTCCTTCCCAGTATAAGAATTGGCTTGGTAGTTTGGTTTGCCCTGTTTACATCATGCACTGGGACAGGAACAGACTAATTTGCATGCAGCCAGGTTCTGAGCTGGGATGGTGCAGTGAGCTAAAAAATTGTGATGGATCAAGCCCTGATCTTTGGACTGGGTAAGAGTGGTCTGCTTAATTCAGAAACTCTGTTCATCACCACCCCCTTTTCTGAATCATTTTTGTCCACCATAAGCGTGGAAGGGTATACTCAGATGTTATTCCCTAGCTCATTGCACCATCAGGATTCAAGCAAGCCGGGCCGAAGACGGCTGAAATGCCGGAAACCAGTCCCCGGAAGATTGTTTCCTTCCCAGTATAAGAATTGGCTTGGTAGTTTGGTTTCCCCTGTTCCATTCATGCACTGGGACAGGAACAGACTAATTTGCATGTAGCCAGGTTCTGAGCTGGGATGGTGCAGTGAGCTAAAAAACGGTGATGGATCAAGCCCTGATCTTTGGACTGGGTAAGAGTAGTCTGCTTAATTCAGAAACTCTGTTCATCACCACCCCCTTTTCTGAATCATTTTTGTCCACCATAAGCGTGGAAGGGTATACTCAGATGTGAGTCCCTAGCTCATTGCACCATCAGGATTCAAGCAAGCCGGGCCGAAGACGGCTGGAATGCCAGAAGCCGGTCCCCTGAAGCTTGTTTCCTTCCCAGTATAAGAATTGGCTTGGTAGTTTTGTTTGCCCTGTTCCCATCATGCACTGGGACAGGAACAGACTAATTTGCATGTAGCCAGGTTCTGAGCTGGGATGGTGCAGTGAGCTAAAAAACGGTGATGGATCAAGCCCTGATCTTTGGACTGGGTAAGAGTGGTCTGCTTAATTCAGAAACTCTGTTCATCACCACCCCCTTTCCTGAATCATTTCTGTCCACCATAAGCGTGGAAGGGTATACTCAGATGTGATTCCCTAGCTCATTGCACCATCAGGATTCAAGCAAGCCGGGCCGAAGACGGCTGAAATGCCAGAAACCGGTCCCCGGAAGCTTGTTTCCTTCCCAGTATAAGAATTGGCTTGGTATTTTGGTTTGCCCAGTTCCCATCATGCACTGGGACAGGAACAGACTAATTTGCATGTAGCCAGGTTCTGAGCTGGGATGGTGCAGTGAGCTAAAAAACGGTGATGGATCAAGCCCTGATCTTTGGACTGGGTAAGAGTGGTCTGCTTAATTCAGACACTCTGTTCATCACCACCCCCTTTTCTGAATAATTTTTTCCACCATAAGCGTGGAAGGGTATACTCAGATGTGAGTCCCTAGCTCATTGCACCATCAGGATTCAAGCAAGCCGGGCCGAAGACGGCTGAAATGTCAGAAACCGGTCCCCGGAAGCTTGTTTCCTTCTCAGTATAAGAATTGGCTTGGTAGTTTGGTTTGCCCTGTTCCCATCATGCACTGGGACAGGAACAGACTAATTTGCATGTAGCCAGGTTTTGAGCTGGGATGGTGCAGTGAGCTAAAAAACGGTGATGGATCAAGCCCTGATCTTTGGACTGGGTAAGAGTGGTCTGCTTAATTCAGACACTCTGTTCATCACCACCCCCTTTTCTGAATCATTTTTGTCCACCATAAGCGTGGAATGGTATACTCAGATGTGAGTCCCTAGCTCATTGCACCATCAGGATTCAAGCA